>NC_091826.1:142699448-143914276 GCF_038994185.2 Dermacentor albipictus
CCATCTTGTTGTCCAAAAGATGAACGAGTCTCGAGTAGACACATTTAAAATCCTTAACGTCATGGCGAGCTAGTGCAAGAATGTCAGCTCAGTGTCGTCACCACTTTCGATTCATGGCCCCCCACCAAACCTCGTCTCACAGAAAGTAGAGGAAATTGACTAATGCAGCTCAGTTTATTTTTCTTATATCCCTTTGAAGATGTAAAATTATGGGACAGCAGAAACATACACTGGCCAGCTGTGATAGGGTGCACCGTACCTCTGCGCCACGTGTTTGCATTGCTCAATATTCTTAATTTCACTGTGCTACTCATTGTAAGCTTCACAATAAAAAGGTGTGCAATACAGCTTCTGTAAAAAAATTGCGGCAGAGCCCATCTCATGATGATTGTTGATGGTAATGCATTAGCATGAAATCAATATAGCAATGCAATGTATTGCCAGTGTCGAAACGAGTTATGTATGAGGTGTGTACTGCAGCAAGACTCCTCTTTCCCATTTCTCTAGGAACACTTGGTGCCACCTTGCACCATCGCTGTGAAGCCTGCGCATGGCCTCCGAATGCACATGGCTGAACCCTGAGAAACGTTCCATACGGCTGCGCTTCTTTCGCTGTGCCATCTGGTGGCACTGCCTGCGAACGCCGATCCCTCACTTGCCGCACACTCCGGGGCGCGGTGGGCGAGAGGCTCATTGAGGAGTGGCACATACCCAGCGCATTCATGGTGCATTCCCACAGTAGTCACACAAGTTGGCGTCAACGATGTTCGTTGAAGAGCAACACAGACTGAGTGGCACCAGTACCCCAAGACGGTGCCAAAAAATGTATTTCAAAAGTGGTACCTACCAAGTCTTGCGTCTACAGTGACCCATGTCAGCGTGAAAGAGGTTCATTCAAGAGCAGCACGTACGTACGTACACATTGCCACATACTCAGTGACGCAAGTTGGTCCAATGGCTTGTTTTTAACCTTTTTACTTCCACACAGCAGCCCATTGTGCTACCCATCCTACTACTGTCTACCTGGTGAGCCAGGTAGACAGGAAAACGGTTATGTAAATATACATAGATGGATAAGTACGAACATAGATAGATATTTAGATAGTCCCCAGAAAGTGTGCAAAGTACCTAAAGAATGCTAATGCATGAAAATAAAACAGCCTAATATTAAGGGGAAAATTATTTGCTGAGGAGTTTTAGGATGAACATGTCAGGTATATTATAAATATATTTGTATCTCTCAACTATTCAAAAGCATGGTTCAGGTAAGGCATGTGCATGAGCTCTAATGGTGTGGACCGTAGAGTCCTACATCCCTCTTACAATCACCTACAACATCAGGATGGCAAGTTGGGCCAGTTGGTTGGGTTTCGTGGTGAGGGTTGTAACAGCGCACCGAAGACGAGGACAACAGAAGGAACAAAACCACGACACAGCGCTGTGTCTTGGTCCTCGTCTTGGGTGCGCTGTTACAACCCTTACCATGAATCACCTTCAAGTGTGCACAGGCGGCCCAGTCAGTGCTGGCACTGGTGTTGGCGCAGCTGCATACAGGATTCTGTCCCTAATTGCTAAATGGTTTTGGTTATTTTAGACTGCTGGACTTTTCCAACAGCAACAGAGAGTGCTGCGATTGCTGCCACGCTCTGCAAACTGAGCATTTGCTTTCCTCCCGATGTTGTATCTCTAACATATTCTAAACCAGTGCTTTGCTAGGTATCCTGTGGATTTCCATCCAACAAGTTTTATTGGCAGTTGCTGGTTCCTCTAAGGGGGCGAAAGGAAGCGACTTGAGCATAAGATTCCAGTAGGTACTGTTTATGCCACGTCAGGAGCAGCAAAAAAAAATAAGGAATTTTTTTCCAGCTCAGGCACATTTATAAGCACTTATGAGTGGCAAGGCGAGGAGAAAAGAGGTGGGTGATAAAGATTACGATGTGGTGACGTGTCATAGCAGCATATCACAGCAGCTACCTTGCTAGGTACGTCTGACGATGAAAGAGCAGGTGAACGTGCAAGTGAAGCACTGTTGAAGGCCCCTAAAGTTAACATACCAAACAGTTGCTAGTAGTAGACAAGAAAACAATCCACCGCCACTTCCACTCCCCCTGGATTTCACCACACAAGCCACGTGTTATTGGAGGGCTCATTTGCACTGCGGCCATGTGACTGTACAGCGTCTATACAGGATTGACTCTTACCTCGGTGTGGACTCTCAAGAACACCATGCTAATTTGCTGCTCTGTACCAACTGCAATGACATAATGGGAGATGCATAGTGTTACATCTTGCGCTGCCAGTGTCTCAATGTTGGGAGGAAAGAGAGTGTGGCTGTGTGCAACACATAGTGCTCCTGCAAGGAATGCATGCAGTGAGAAAGTGGGTATCACGTCTTCTCATGCTTTGTTTAACTGTGAACTAGTGGTGCAATGGCAGTGTGATTTCTACTCGCAACGGTGGCACATCGGCATAGCAATTGCCAGCAGTGCCTGCTGGGTTAATAGTACCATTAGAAACACCACTATCATGGTGTGGCTTTCTTTATGGGGATGCAGAGATAAAATCACAAATTTTCACCAGAAATACGCATTTTTTCTAACTTTGTTTGTCTTGTATTTTTGAACATACAAAGAAGCTGCTCGCCAAGTTTGGTTGTTATCTGCACGATAAAAGACAAGGGAATTAGCTTATTTACTGGGCACTGGCATGAGTTTTGGCATGTTTTTGAGGTTTTTGAATAGATTTTTTTTTACTTTTTGTTGAAATGCAAAGACGAAAACTGTTTGTAACATTGTCTCCTGTTTCTAGGCTGAAAATTTGTGATTAACATTATGGACATCTTGCATTTCTAAATTGCTTTTACCAAGGAAAAAGTATTCATTTCTAAATCACAGTAAAAAAAAAAGAACCCTTAGTTTTCAAGTGATGCAGTTTCTACAGAAGGAGGCATAAGATTGCAAACAACTACCCCTGTCCTGTAAAAGGGTGTCCAGAAGATATTTATTCAGATAAATGTTGTCTAACTTTATAATTTTTAAAATAATATTTTTCCTAAGAGCTTACTTGCTCAATGGCACATGCATAACTTTTTAACTTTCTTTGTGTTAAGGTAACCAAATTCATTACATTATCTAATGGCAAGAAGACAAAGCATCCTGCCAAATATAGTCAAAATTGGCATATTGGTTCAAAGGTTAACCTTTCAGCCCCACATTCCCTCTTCAAGTTCAATCAGGTGTACCACAAGGGTCTGTGCTGGGACCACTATTATTTCTTATCTATATTAATGATCTGACTGTTACGATATCCTCTAACATACATCTGCTTGCAGATGATTGTGTTATCTTCCGGGAAATTTACAACACTGATGATACTATAGCACTTCGAGCTGATCTGGATAATATAGTTGACTGGTGCGGGAAGTGGCTAATGGAATTAAATACTAACAAATGTAAAATAATGTGCATATTCAGATCTAATTCTAGTCCTAGCACCTATCATCTTAGCAACACTCCCTTAGATTTCGTCATATCATATAAATAACTTGTACACATTACAAGTAACTTAAATTGGACGATTCATATAGAGTATGTCATTAATAATGCTAATCGCATGCTCGGATACTTACGGTGCAACTTTTCCAAAGCACCATCTACTCTAAAACTACAGCTTTACAAGACCCTTGTACACTCGAAACTTGAATATGAATCTGCAATATGGGATCCCAGTATCGTTAATCTTATTACTTGAACTAGTACAATATAACTGTACATGTTCGTTTCTTTCTAATTATTACCGTATTGAGAGTATAACCTCTATGAAAGCTATCCTAGCACTTATTCCACTAGCTAACTGCCGCAAAGTTGCCTGCCTTTCGCTATTTCTTAATATCTTCCATCACACCACACTTGACGACGACTTGACGATGACAACGACTGCGCTCTCAGTACATTTCAAACCACGTCGATCATTGCTGTAAGGTAGGAATTGATTCATGCCACACTAAGTCTTTCCTTCAGTCCTTCATGCCCCGTACATTTCAGAAATGGAGTCAACCCTCAAGTATCATAGCCATCACCGATAATGAACTTTTTGTTGCAAAACATTAGCTAGCATTGTATAATCAGGAGAATCATTACATTACCAGAACCCACTGCTCTTGTTTGTTTGCTTTAGTACTTTGTGACCACTCCCCATATGGCCCGGAGGGTATGTTAAATAAATAAAATAGAGTGATTCTAAAAGGACAAATACGGGAAGCTGTGTGAATGGCCTTTCTACAATACGAGAAGAGACCCCCAAGAGGAGGAAATGGAAAATACTTGAAAACAAAAGAAAGGTGGCACTACCGGTCTTTCTTTTTGTCTGCACCAGCTGCCTGGGACACCAGTTTTTGTTTGGGAAAGGCACCGCACTGCATGCTGAAGAAGCCAAATACTGAATGTAAGAAGATTCAAGAACTTTTTTTTATACCCATAATGAGCCAAATACAAAAAGATACTTTGAAGTTTATAATGTTGCACAGACATACCGGTGCTGAGGTATCGTCATGAAATTTAAAAACAAGTTTGATTTACATCTTATTGTAATCAATATTTTACTGAGAAATTAAGAAGAATTGAGTTTTGAAGGAGTGCTTTATCAGTCTACACTCATTTCTCTACAGTGCCCCTTCAAGACCTGTACAACTGAGAACCCCAACCAAGCATATTTAGCCCATACATATATATACTAGCAGGATACAAAAGAAACAGTTCTATTCAGCAGCAAACTTAAACAGAACTTCAAGAAAATTGCCCATATTTAATTGTGCAATATGACTGAGCACAAGTGAAGTAATCACACAAGTGATCACTGTACTTTCAGATGAATTTTTTATTGGGAGACTGTGAGCTTAAAATAAAACCAAGAGCCTGCATGCGCACGTCAGTATACAACATAAAAACTGGCTGACGTAGTTACTGCCGTAAAAATGTTGTGGTGCCTGGCTTTAAATTAGAGACCACAGGCTTATCACAGGGCTAAGTTGAGAGGTTTTATTCCTGGCCATTGTGGCCGTATTTTGAGAGGTGCAAGAACACCCATGTACCAGCCAGGTGGTCAGAATAGTATGAGCCCATAGCACCTTCCTCAGCCTGTGAATTATTTTAAAACGTAAAAGGGCAACTGCAGCAAAATTTCACTTTTGCTAAAGTGGATTAAATGAGTAGTGCACACTGTTGAAGCAATCTTGGCAAAGCTGCTGTGTAGTCTTGTGAGCAGCCCTCAAGTAGCTAGCACCCAAGCGGACAATGCATGCACCTGGGGGTCTGCAGATAGAGGGGTCCTGTGACGCCATCTTCACAGGCCCGCTCCTGCTAAATTGAGGAGGCCACTGCATGCTATGTGCTTTTGCCAGTCAGTGGATGGGGCCGTCTCACTGGGGCAGTGCACCCAAGGGGTGCCCCCTCCGTGGGGAGGACGAGAATGCAGAAACCTTTGAAAAGATTCCCACAACGAGATTGAAACCCAGAGCTCTACAATCACGAGCCTGATGCTTTACCACGGTGCCATGAAACTAGACAGAACAATTATCTCTCGCACAGCTTCTGCGTCGGCTCCTCTTACCCATCAATATAGTGGTAAGGCTACAGTGAAGGGCCCCCTCACTGCATTTAGTCAGTTCCTAGCAGATACGACACGTCTCTTGTGCATCATGGGTGCTACCTTTAATCTCGTTGGTCATGCCAAGCAGCCATGCTGGTTCTCAATGTTCTGGATTACGTGTCATTTTTGGCTAGCAGTAATTCCAGTTTTTGCCAATTTCCGTATGAAAATTTCTTTTGGGGAGCTTTTGTCAACTGGCATTCTGAACATAAAATGTTTTTGCAGAAGCTGCTCTATATCTCTCCTACCTGACGCTTTGCTTTTTATGAGGTCCAAAATTTTGTTGCAGTTGACCTTTGATGATCCCAGAAACAAGTATTGAGGAGGAAATTTCGCAGTGTTCTGTCAGTTTGCAAACATCTCTCTTACCATTTACATTTCTCGCAACCAGGGTTCTCCAGAAATTTTTCAGGGTTGGATATTTGACAAAAGTGGGAAAGAAAGAGGAGTGCACGTAAGGTTTTATTTTTGCCCTTTTCTTTATTCGTGACCACTCAGCCATTTTGAGTTTTTCTACGCATTAACGAAACAAATGCAAGCCGGTGACACAGCCTACTGTGAGTGCTAAACATTGCTGGGATAGAGAAATGTGCAGCACGTGAAACCCTGCCCCAACAATTCAAATCTGTGTCAGCCAATAGGAGTGTTTCCCATGCACACGTGGCAGCGGTAATGAATTGTGGCATCAGTTGTTCTTCATTTCGCTTGCTTCACTTTCTTTTAGTTTGGGATGGCGGAATGTGACACTGCAACCGCACGAAGCTCCAATCTCCTTTTTGCAACAGTGCCAAGATAATGGCATAATGTAAAAGGAAAGCTGCACAAACCGCAGTGCAATGGCACCTCCAAGAGCCCAAGTTTCTACCAGATTTCCGTCAACAGCACACTAAAAAAGATTGCTTCTCTGAGTTTCTACTTCACATTTCTTTGCAATATTTATCCAAGGGATAATGGGACACCTGGGTGTTGTGCAAACAAAAGAATAGGACACCTTGACCAAATTGAGTTCATGAGAGTGGCTTGTTGGGCCAATTGACCATGGGCCAAATTGGGCCAAATGGGTCAAATGGGCCAAATTGACCAATCTAATTGCCAAGTCCCCTCCTCAAAGCGGTGGGGCTTAAACCGAAGCATTGTCCCCACCACTCTCTGTGACATAGAACCCTGCTTGCAATGTATTGCTTTTTCTGGTTTGACATTTCCTGTTCATTCCACTTTCGTGCAGCATTTTATTTTTGTGGCTGTATTGTTGGACAAAGCAACTATGAACTTGTTTGCCAAAGCTATGCTTGGTCGTCATCTCTGCGTAAAATTTGCAGAGCAGCACTTTACTGCTAGTGTATTTGCTGCCAAATTTTGGATTTATTGTGGACTGCCTGATATTCATTGCTAATCTACAGGTCCTGTAGTAATGCCAATAATTTCTCAATTTTATATTTGCTGGCCAGTTAGGATAAAACTTACTTAAAAATAATACTAGCAGTAGCCTCACTGTGACCAATTGCAGTGTGTTTACATTTTCACCTTGGCAACATTGGACTTCATCTCTGCTTCCTTGTTATGGCTAAAGCTTAAAGTGTATGTTTTTGTTGCAGTGACACAGTAATTAGAATAATCCCTTTAAAAAATGTTTGCTAGCATTTGCACATTTTGTATATTTCTCTCAGCAGTTGGCATAGTGTTCTGGTGCATCTAAATAGTATGAAGAATGAAGGCTAAAGTCAAATTTTGCTATAACAGTGAAATGCTGAGCCAATCTTTGTCTGTGGCAGACCATTGTATGGCTGTTCATGGCAATCTCTACACAGAAGAGTTGGTGCAGTTTCTCTTGAAAATGATGGTGACACTTCTGCTTGACAAGCAAGATTTAGTATTTTTCATCAACAATTAAAAATTTTCTGTGCTGCAACTAGTAGTTATGACAGTTCGATGTTGGCATTTGTGAAAGTCATAAAGAGACTTCCATATCACAAAGGTATGCCATAGGCCGGCTGCATTCAAATATTCATTTCAAGGACCAACCAGTATTTGTGCACAGTAATCACCAGTAGCTGCCAACAGGTGAGAGGAACCACCAAAGTTAGGGAAACGAGCTTACTTAGGAAATCTTGAATTTTTGAATCTTACCAGGGAGAGAGAGAGATCAAGAGGAAAGGCAGGTAGGTTAACCATATATCAGTCTCCGGTTTGCTACCCTACACCGAGAAAGGTAGATAGAGGTTAGAAAGAGTACAGAGAGAAAAGCATAAAAAAACAGAACACGTGCACATGCTTAACAATCTTACCAAGATCGCAATCTGATTATGACACATACAGTAGTAGGGTACTCGGGATAAACTTGGAAAACCTAGGGCTGCTTAAAGTGCACCTAAATTTATGAACGCAGGCGTTTTCGTGTTCAGCCCCCTCAATATATGGTCACCGGGGTCGGGATCGAACTTGCGAGCTTAGCAGCGCCACACCACAGCCACTGGGTAGGAAATTAGTTCCAGAATCTGTGGCAGTGTGGGTAGACCTAAATGGGTTCTGCAACACTTTACAAATATGGCAAATAAACTGGCTTAGCCCTGAAACAGTGCTTTCATGAACACATGACCCAAATGGTATTCTTCTTAAAGAGCAGCGAACCTACAGTTTTGCTCAGAAGACCATCTTCTTGTTTCTTTAACTTTGTGAAATCCCCACAAGTTTTTATGTATGTTGTGGAGTGCTTTTAAGCAGTGTTGCCATTGACTGTATTTATAGATGACAGAAAAACTCTCCAACCACGAGGCACACGGACGGCAATCAACAACGGGCATCACTGCAAGGGGAGAAGGAAAGTGACAACTGAGAAAAACACAAAAATTTAAAGTTTAACTCGTCAGTCAAACCCGAAAAATTCTACTCAAAGTAGCAAAAGTTAAAAATATGAAGCAAAAACAAGACAACTGATCATAGTTCCATCTAATAAACACTTTAGATTGATGTAGATCAATCTTAAGTTTCCATGAATGAATGTTCAGATTTATGTACCATTAATACAAAGGTCAGTTCCTCTATCTTGCCACACATCAGAGTGTAAGACAACAGTAATGATTTTCGTTTCTCCATGACATATATGTGTCACTGTTTCTTTTCATATGCTTTACATATATATTATTTTAGTATCACAATGTCGTCTGCTTCAGCTAAAGGCACTGCTGCGTTCTAATGGATGCATGTATGGTTGCACTGTACATATTCACCTGCTTGTAATGCTCCAATTGCTTTAAATTTTCTCTTTGTTAATTTTGTTGTCACACATTTTTTTATTACCACTTGCACACTGCGTCCTTGGTTTTCAATTTGTTTAATATTTGCACCACAATTCTATCATTTCAGACTGTATGTCTAAGTCATAGTGGTTTTATGTATTGTTTTGCCGTATATTTTTCTGCTTGATATCAGGTGAACAGTGCATCATTTATGCCATGATTGTACTGACGTCACCAGCATTGTCATTGCATGTTATGATGTACAAAACATGTACAGACTTCAAAAGAATTTGATTATATTGAAACATTAAAGAAAAATGTACCACAGAACAATGACACTAGGCATGTAGTGCAATGACATGAAAGATAGAACTGGATTTGTCCAGGGCTTTTGTGCATAAATTTGTGTCAGTCAAACCTCCTTACATTGCACCCTAGAAAATTAGCTATATCATGTGACCTGAGGCAGGAAAAAATAAATTTTGCAGAGACTTTTGACGTTAAAAAAAGCTGTTTTTAAAAATGATGGTAGTAACTGTAGGGGTTTCATTTTGTTTATGCACCTCATTGCAATTGTTCTAAAAATTTTCTGATATCACCTGATTTTGAAAGATCTGTGAGAGAGCTTTGAGTGTTCATCAGTGTTCTTATTTTTACAGCAAGTATAGAATTGTCATTGATCTCAATTGTTTTTTGAAGACGGCAGTAAGGAGTAGAGACTGATTGTGTGCAGCAGATGTTCTAGTCTAGATTAGGAGGAAGAGCTTAAGCCAAGCAGGTCATGTGATCTGTTGAGCAGATAACCTGTGTGTTACTAATGTAACAGGACTGATGTTGAGGGAACGGAAATTCAGGAGTGGGTGGCAGATCATTAGCTGGTGTGATTAGATTATGAAAGTTTGCTGATGTAGAATGGGGTCAGCTGACACCACACATATGTAAGTGGAGATCACTGGGAAACGTCTCAATGCACATAGGCTGATGATAGTTATGGTAGTTATGAGGATGATGGCTTTCTAAGTAGCAACTGCCCTTTCATGCTTTTCCAGCATCCTTATCAGCTTGCAGGTCAGTTTCGGGGCAGCCACCTGTCCACGTCCTTGATACGAGAAGCTTCAGCAGTGATGAATGTGTGTCGTTTTTGCAGGAGCAACTGCTGGACAAGCACATGATTAAATGTCCCTACCACACGCACACACATGAGTGAGCAGCCCACTGAATTGTATTTCAAGAGGCTTGCACAAAAGTGCAGTCTGAAGGCACATGCACTCATGTGGCTGCGGGTGCAGGCCCTTTGCTGATGTCAGTTCTGTCCCGTTATATTCATTCAGCATGAGCTGCTCACTGACGACCTGCAGGATATCCCAGACGGACTTGTTCTTGGTGAAATGGGTTTGCTATTCTTGGCACAAAGTTTGGAGCATGAAGCAGGAAAGACGCAGACAGTTGGCACTTCTGTCTTTCCTGTTCCCCTGCTCCATGCTCCGTAATTTGCACCAACAACAACATGCATAGCACACCTGCGGGATGAACAGGTCATGGTGCTGGCCTTTAAGTGTGCTACTGCTATGGCGGCTTCCTCACGTGACGGAATCTCTGGTGTGCCCCCCAAGGAGTGCAGCTGTCCCCGTGGCATTCGTGGCCGCTGTCGGTGTGCCTGCACCAGAGCATCCACTTTCATCGCCAACCATCAGCTGAATGTGGACGATGCATTCTTGAGCCCTACTTGCTATTTTTTGTTGTTTTTCAAGCCCCTGCTTTGATATTGTACCAGTCAGCCAAGTGGATTTGATGAAAGAACTTTGAGCTTAGGCACACTTCCTGTAAAGGCATTAGCTTCACACCACTTGTTGGTTGAGTGCAAGGGTCTTCAGTGGCAACATTTTTGGGAACAAACCTGCTTAGCTGTGGACCCTTTCAACAAGAGCGGTGTCCTAACTTGGGCCATTTCGACACACCTACTGTATTTACATGAATGTAACATCCACTTTTTCCCCGATAAAACAAGTGAAAAAATTGCATTACCATATCGCCATCGGCGTTTCAAAATGGCCACCTAGTACGCGCGTTGAGCCTAACTGCCGTAGCTTCCTTCATGGGCTGCAGTACGTGTGCTTAGGCAACACTTCCTTTGGCTTAAGTTAGTGCACCGTCCGTCTTCCCATTTCCTGCATTTACTCTATCAGCATGGAAGTGCCAACTGCAAGGACGTGCTGAGTTCATCACGATGCCGCACTTAAAATCAAAGCGATCACGTGTGTGAAGACGGACGGAAATCAGGTCACACCACGGGCTTTCGGAGTTCCCAAAACTTGCGTGCGGGACTGGCGCAAACAGGAGAGGCGTTCTACACCGGTGGCTACTACGTACGGCACGGCTGCGCAGCCCCTGTTTTGAAAGTGATCTGTGACAGAGTCTACGCATCTAGGCACACCGCGCTGTGTTCTCGTCGCTTAGTTCGCTTTGAAGTGAGAGGCCGCACAAAGGTCAATTCCCTCGCTCCTGTTTCCGCACTTCCTCACTCCAGCGTTTTGATAAAGAGTTTCCACAGTCATTGAGAGACATGATCATGTTTGCTAGTGCGCGCGTGACAGCATGCTTGTTTATTTAGCTAGTAAGCAAATGTTTAAAAGTTTATACAGATGATAAAACTACCATCCTTACTTTTCGTATCATCGCCATCATCATCATCATCAGTCTGGTTATGCCCACTGCAGGGAGAAGGCCTCTCCCATACTTCTCCAACTACTCCGGTCATGTGCTAATTGTTGCCATGCTGTCCCTGTGAACTTCTTAATCTCATCCGCCCACCTAATTTTCTGCCGCCCCCTGCTACGTTTCCCTTACCTTGGAATCCAGTCTGTAAGCCTTAATGACTATCAGTTATCTTCCCTCTTCATTATTTGTCTTGCCCATGCCCATTTCTTTTTCTTGATTTCAACTAAGATGTCATTAACCCCCGTATGCAGAGATGCAACTTAAGTCGAAGCACATGCTTGACTTGATTTAGATGATGCCTGGCGTTAACGTGCCCAAAGACGCTCACTGCGTTTCCTTCGGCGCGTTCCCGATAGGCGTCACTCGTATCAAGTCAAGCATGTGCTTCGACTTAAGTTGCATCTCTGCATACGGGGGTAACTCACATTTGTTCCCTAACCCAATCTGCTCTTTTCTTATCCCTTAACGTTACACCCATCATTCTTCTTTCCATAGCTCGTTGCATTGTCCTCAATTTCAGTAGAACTCTTTTCGTAAGTCTCCAGGTTTCTGCCCCTACGTGAGTACTGGTAAGACACAGCTGTTATACACTTTTCTCTTGAGGGATAATGGCAACCTTCTGTTCATGATCTGAGAATGCCTCTCAAACGCACCCTAACCCGTTCTTATTCTTCTGATTATTTCAGTCTCATGATATGGATCAGCGGTCACTACCTGCCCTAAGTAGATGTATTCCCTTACCACCTCCAGTGCCTCACTACCTATATCAATACAAATTTTCGTATAACTGTCTACTAATTTGCTATCGTAATCTATGCTTCACCTTTAAAGCTAAACTGTGACTTTCTTTATTTATCGCAACTTTAGTGCATTGGGAGTAAATTTTTGTTTTTCCCAAATCAGAGAAAGTTGTATTTTTGTATGAAAGAAAGGTGCGCTGTACTCTAAAGGACTTTTCTTTTTTTTTAGGTCATGGCAAATGCATTGCAATCAAGAGTGTTTTTTTTTTTGTGAGTTGCAGAAAACGGGTGCGTGTTACAATCAAGGGCGCATTGAAATTGAGTAAATATGGTACTGCCAGATTAGAGAAGAATCAACTCACAGCTGGACATGTTGGCTTGAATACACTACACTGGCTTGAGAAAATGTGACAGCAGAAAGCAGAGGTGTCGCCAAGTGGCGTGTGTATGAGGTGTCATACCAGACATTGCGTAAAGCAAACATATTCCCAAAGATGATGGTTCCAGAATGTGATGGCAGCATAGGCTATTGATAATGTGGTGTAGACTGTTGGCACTTATCTGAGAACAACACAGATGGATGAAGTAACCATGGCATCCATGGTTGAAGCAACCATGAAGCATCCATGGGTTGAAATCCCATGGATGAAGCAAAAGTTTCATGCACAAACCAGAGTATGATTATTGATGGGTACCAATTCTCCCTGCTTTCAGTTCTTATGCTACAAAGAAAACCCCTCTGAAGGAAAAAAAAAAAAAGCTGTGGTTACGGAAAACTTGTTGCGGTATAAAAACAAACCATGAACGTACCACTCTTCCAGGCAGTTATACCCTTTTAGGTAACCACAAAGCCAATAGATCACAGTGCAACTGAGGGACCTTAGAACAGCACTTGGGCTACATTCAGTTCTGGTCAATTTTTGCACAAGGATGAAGTTTTCTTCAATTGCAGAGCTTCCTTACATGGAAGTGCAAATGGGTTTTCTTTTTGTTCTTGCGGTACATTGTAGTGCAGGCAAGTGTAGCCAATATTATAACTGTATTACCTTTCTTATTGCCTGCCACCTTGTATGTGTTGCAAACAACCTCAGTTGTTTGCAACACATGTTGCACCTAATTGCTCGACCTAACTGACTCAGTTGTTTTTGTGCCATAAAGCCCGCATAAACAATCACCTGTTTCTTGCGAGTGTAGTTGATATTGGGACTAAAGCGTGCTGGTGCTATGTCAAAGATAATGTGCACTGCAAAGTCCAAGTTATGTGGATGATACAGCATTTTTATGCTGCCTCCTGCATCCCATTGATCCAGAGTCTGGGTACACCAAGTTGTGTGGAAAGCTTGCTGATGAGTGCCATTGGGTGTGACACTAAGAAGATAAGTATGGTGCTGCAGGTAGTTCAACTACCACCAGGAGAGTACGCATTTGGGCTGGTTGGTTCATGATTACGAGCAATAAAAACAACGCTAAATGACAGGATGAGTGAAGGGACACAGACAACGGTGCTGACTAACAACCAAAGTGTCTTTATTCTTTCAGCCAGCATATATATGCTCCGCCGCTATCTCAAACCACAGAATCAACAGAATTGGGCATGCGCAGGGGGGATTGCAATTAATGCGATAGGAAGGCAATCTCCTTCAGAAGGAGAGAAATAGAGGGAAGGCTTACACATGCTTTGCCACTAACATGAATGTGGAAAGCTTCGGAAATAAGGTGTGTGCGGTCATCGCGTTATTTTGACAGGTAGGTCACATCTTTGAAAGACGGCTTGCAGCTGCATTCATTGCAATGCAGTGATAACCGACTATCTTTTGCTTGTTTTTTAATTTTGTTTGAGTGCTCGTGCATGCGGTCATTGATGCACCGTCCCGTTTGGCCGATATAAAAACGCTTGCATGAAAGGGGAATCTTATACACCACACAGTCACAACAGTCACCAACAAACCTCTGTCTATGCTGCTTTTTACAACTTGTTGTTTTTAGTTCCACATTAATGTTAGCGGTGAAGCATGTGTAAGCCTTCCCTCTATTTCTCTACTTCGGAAGGAGATTGCCTTCCTATCGCATTAATTGCAATCCCCCTTGCGCATGCCCAATTCTGTTGGTTCTGTGGTTTGAGATAGCGGCGGAGCATATATATGCTGACTGAAAGACACTTTGGTTGTTAGTCAGTGCTGTTGTCTGTGTCCCTTCACTCGTCCTGTCGTTTCGCGTGGTTTTTTATTGCTCGTTACCACCAGGAGTTATGGGCCGTGCATAGTATTTTTGTACAATTTGGTATCACTTCATTAGTAAATCATGTTATGCTTTCTTTTATTGCCCTCTTTGTTATGTACTAGCATCGCAACATATCTTTGCAGCTGTTAGCTGTTTAGTTTCCACAATGAATTAATTTGATCACAAGGTCTTGAGCACTTTAAAAAGGCATTTGAGAAAAACAGTAAACCAAGTTGAGACTGACAATGCGTACTTGCAAAACTGTATAACTGCTTTATTTATGGCATTAGGTTGGCTATTAAAAGTGAAAGCAAAAATCTGTTTCTGAATTTGGCGCTGGAACTGCAGTGCTGTTATGTCAGTATGTCACGGATTTCAAAGTATTTGCTTGTATTTGGGTTATTGTGGCTTTGTAAAGTCAGTGAAACTTTCCAGGTGCAGTCATTGGCCCATTTAGAACATAATGTAGTCCATCTCTGCCGATAACACATTAACTAGGTCTGAGCAGATGTTGCTAGTATCCATGGTGTCATGGCAAGCTGGTACGTGAACTTCAAGGCGGTCTCGCTGCCGGTTTTTTGTTTTTGCATCTTTTCTGGCTCACGAAATGTCTTGTAGTAAGAGTGGCTTTTTTGTTATTGTGGAAGAGTAATTTACCAATACAACTGAAATAATCTTTCTCTTTAGTGGCCCTTTAATATGTCTCAACATTTTGTAGTATGTGTGCCACTACATTTAAATGAATATTTAATGTTGCACAAATTCTGGGTAAAAAGTCTTGTCGTCATAAAGAATTGTTTTTATTTTCAGTAACTGTACATTGTAAATGGGAGAACTGGTGCAAAGGAACAGCGCTTAAGAACTGGACAAGGGAGGTGCAGTGTTTGTCGTTTCTGTTTTTAAGTGCTGTTCCTTCGCAAAGGCATGCACCAACCGACCCAGGACAGATGGCGAAATTGAATTGAGAAATGAGGCTAACCACTATCAGAAAATTAATTCCCAATGAAAAAAAAATATCCAGATGGTTACTCAAAGTCAGAAAGACATGGCTTCGTGTAGCGTGCATCATTCACAGATGAATGAGAAAAAAAAGCTAGGATGAATAGAGACAGCCTTTTGTTATGCCGATCCTCTTTTCCATTTGAGGCCGTTTGCGCATTTCTTGAGGAATAAGCTTTGTATGGCCATTGCAGACCATTTCAAGGCTTGGTTCGTGGTAGCTTGTCAGTACCGGCCACCTGCTCTTCATACCCTCTACACTACACAGCTGTCACATGGTGAGGGCCTATTTCTCACGAGCCTATGCTTTATATTTCTTATTCTTCAGAATTGCCGTGTCACATTCCCTCAAAGTAAACATTTTTCCTTCCATGCCATCATCTTATAATAGCTGAGCAGCTACAGTCATACTGTGCGACAAGACTGAACACAAGGTGAGAAAGAAAACAGACAAGCACTTACTTGATACTGAAATCATTGATACAATGTAAATGGCTGCGCTCACCCTTTCCTGTCTTGTCACACAGTTTGTGTCATTGTATCCGCACCAGCTCGCCCGAACGTCAGTCTTGTGAGCCAGACTGACACGGTGCACTGATGTTGCCCTGCCTGCGCAGGCACGCTGTCGGCACCAGGCTTTCCAGCAACAAGGGCAGCAGCACGCCACCAGCCCACCATCGGTGCAGCACTTTGGTCCCAGCGTGCCTGAAAAGCTCGGAGCACACATGCTTGTGTCATGCACTGCTTCACCGGGAGCTCTCAATTTCCTCCTGTGTGATCTGAGGTTGTTACACAAGCCTTAGTCTGAGCTGTTCAGCAAACTCTGCACTCATGTAGACATTTTTATTCTTTACACCATGACATTGTAACATGAGCAGTCACAGGAAACTGTGTGATGTATTTTTGTACTGATAAAGGTCAAGTCAAGCGCACTTACAATTTATCTTGGTTATAACAAATGCTCGGTACTTATGAACCAAGATAGCATGGCAGTCATAATTTTAATGTGACTTATGGCTGTGCTTCTCGGACAGAACGGACGTGTGGCTCCTTTAGAGAGAATGTGGAAGTATGTCTCGGTCATCAGGTTGTTTAGCAAGCTAGTAAAAGTGTTTCCAGGGTTTCTAATGATGCTTCAGTTTTGCCCTCACTGGCAGGGCAGAATCGCGTTATTGTGGATATGTTTAGCTTTAAAAGTTTTTCCAGTATAGCCTGTTGATTACCAGTGTAATTCTATTAGTTTTTAACGCGATAGCGTTAAGGAGCTCGTGTCGCAGAAAAGCCGGTGTCGTCGGCGTCGGGTGTCGGCGTCGGCGGCGTTGACCGTGAGCGATAAATCACGGCAGGCTCTTCATAAATAAAAAGCAACTTCCAAGATTGGCCCGGTGGGAATCGAACCCGGGTCTCCGGAGTGTGAGACAGAGACGCTACCACTCAGCCACGAGTTCGATGCTTCCAAGCGGTGCAAACGCGCCTCTAGTGAATGCGGTGTTGCCTTCGAAACCAGCCGTGGAAAGTTATACTGCGGTGTATATCGGTAATTATGAACATGTAACGTACAGAAGTCACAATTACACGAGTTGCGAAGTGCGTTTCCGCTGCATTTCTTTTGCGCTTTCCGCACACGCAGAGCCATCTTGCGGCAAACACAGAAGACCCCCTCCTCTCAATGTACGGCGCTGCCCCGACAGGAGGCGCGCCGCGCGCGCATTGGGACCGCTGCCAGGCGCGTCGCGGGACTCCCTCTCCCCTGACGACGCTTCGCCGTGCTTCCGGTTTAGATTACTATCTATCTCTCTGCCCGTGCCGATTACGACGGCTGGCGTAGATCGTTTTCTCTCCGAGACACCGAGTTCTTTGGTTCGTTTCGTTCGCTCAGGCGCACGTTTCGTTGTCGCGCCGAACGCTGCGTTGCTCGACGTTCACCGCGTGATAGGTGGGCGCTAAGTCCGATGCGGGGCGCATCGTAAGTGATTGCTGTGCCGTAGCGCATTGTCTTATACCCCTTGGCGGGTCGACGGGAACGCTGTCGCGTCCCACTCTTGAAGGCGAAGCTTAAGCGTCCTCCAATTTTTTGTTCTTCATACGTGATTCTTGATTCTCAATTAGGTCTTTCTGGTGCAGCGTTTCTATAAGGTTTGCGTGTGTTATGTCTGGTCGGATGGTTCTAGGCAAAATGCAATTGCAACATGTAAGCGAACTTGAAACAAGTGTAAGGTGCATATTACTCTTTGGGAAAGCACGTGTAAGTGCAGTAAATCATTCTGGTAAACTGGAGTACTATGTACAGAGGAGTGCACATTAATATCTGTACAGTTGGCTCCCAGAAATGGGAGGAAGCCACCATATTTCTATATAATGCACCAAGCAAATCTCTGTGTCCAGTTTCATGCATACCAGAATATCTGCAGAAAATTTAAACCATGCTGCTTTTCCATATAGCTTGTATGGATTATACTTATCCACACTGTTGTACCCACTTCACTTTACTGGACAGTTAGGGTTAGTGTGCAGCTATATGCTTCCGTTCTTCTTTTCCTGTTTGGTACACTGCATCAAAGGATAGCAAAGACATTCTCATTAATGTTAACCTTTGGAAAAACACACGGCTTGAACACTCTATGCGCAATTTTTTACTATGCACGTCATGCTGCTATAGTTCAATAATCCCTTTGTGCTTTATCGCAAGAATTTCAAGACAATTATTTTCTCTGGTAGTGGCCGCAAAATCTTCCAATAAATCACTTGTGGTGCCACCATTTCGGACCACTGTCGTCCCTGCACAGGGACGACAGTGGTGTGTGTTTCATGGCAGGGATGATAGCCACAGTGCACAGGCATGCATTTTGGATGCGCTGCTCCATGCCACCTGGGGCGCGATTTGTTCTGTTCAGAGGTGCAAAGCGAGAGGCCCACTGGAGGCGTGCACCAACTGTCGCAAGCACCATAATGTTGTACATGTGGCATGGTGAAAAGATCCTTGTGACTACCTTCTTCTAGCCACCTGTGCCTGGCATATATGTCTCTGAGGAATGCCCTGAGGATGAAGTGGGAGTCATTTTAGAGGGCTAATGCAGTCCTTAGGTGAGGGAAGATGTATTCCAATGCAAGAGCAGGGTGGTGTGCGCAAGTTGGCATTGTCAGAGTAAGGACAGCTGATTTTCAGTGTGCTTGTCGAAGTTAACATTTTTTTATCAATTTTTAACGTGCCCAAGAACAGCTTTACGCCTTAATATTGGTGCACTTGTGTTACATGAAGAAGATAAAACTGAAAAACGAAACAGAATATTGCCACGTGCGTTTATTTTGGCTTGTAGCAGCTTGACGCGTTTCGATCATGGATGCGAAACGTATAAATACGGGACCACCGCTTGCGCTGGTCTCAGTCCGAGGAACACCCCTGACGCGCTTGCTGCTTTCGCCATCACCGTGTTGTTCGCTTGATTTAGGGCACAAGCTCGCCCATTAAACTCTCTTTACGTCTAACACCAACGCAGTGTCCCTTTCTGTCTGCCTGCATGCCAGGTAGCTCACCGTCACCTATGTGACATTTTGGTGGAGGTGCTTATGCTCCGGACACCCCCTCAAAGCCGGGGCACCAGCCCAACTGCATCTGGAGCTGGCGACGCGGAAGACAGCTCCAGAGAAGACAAGAAGGAAGAAACCCGAAGCAGCCGCCGACTACAAGGACTGCCGGCGGAATTGGGACCACTACCTGCCCCTGGTCGCCGTGTGAACCACCGCTCGACGTCACCAGTGCAAGCCGCCACTACAGCTGCGCCGCTCATCGTCCAGCAGCCACGAGTACCTCCGCTTTTTAGCGGCTCCACTTGCGAAGATGTACAAGATTGGCTGGAACGTTACGAACGAGTTGCAACCTTCAACAAGTGGTCTGACAAAGACAAACTTCGGAACGTCTTCTCCTCTCTCGAAGGCTCTGCTAGAACATGGTACGAGAATCAGGAGCTGTCCCTGACAACGTGGGAGGCTTTCAAGAGGCACTTATCTGTAACTTTCACAAGCATTCTGCGCAAAGAACGAGCTGAGGCCTTGCTTCAAACTCGCCAGCAGCATCCAAACGAGTCCGTAACCGTCTTTGCGGAAGAAATGCAAAAGCTCTTCCGCCACGGGGACGCCAACATGACTGAAGACAAGAAGCTTCAGTACCTTATGAGGGCCGTCAAGGAGCAACTTTTCGTCGCTCTCATTCGCAACCCGTCGAGGACCGTCGCCGAATGGATTAACGAAGCGGCTACTATCGAGAAGACGCTCGAGCTTCGCGCAAAACAATATGACCGCAACTTACGTGCTCCTCCGTCAGACTGCGACGACTCCTGAAGTACCTCCGCAGTGCCCCTTCGAGATACCATCCGTGCCATCATGCGCGACGAGCTGCGCAAGTTGCTACTGGGTGTGCAACCGCAAATATCCTCGCTCGCCGATGTTGTAAGGGACGAGGTACAACAAGCGCTGGGCACAATCGATCCTGCCGAAATGGCGCCAACTATATTGCCACCTTGCCAGGAGCCACGCGTTTCAACTTACGCCGCTGCTCTGCAAAGCCAAGCGAGGCCAACCAGCTGGTGACGGGAAATGTACCCGCCACCACAATGCAGCCAAGCCTACCTGCCACCGCCGCATCCACAGCAGGCCGTCTGCTCAAACATGTTTTGGCAAACCACCACGAGAAAGACTGACATCTGGAGAACCCCAGATTGACGACTGCTTTGTTTTCACTGTGGTGAAGCTGGCCACCTCCTACAAGAATGCCCCTACCGTCAGATGGGCCTCCGCGGGTACAACATCGACGCCCCACGACCTCTGCCTGGCCAACGGCCTCGAGAAATTGAAGCCTATCTTCGAGCAACTGAAGATGCCGCCCCACGTCGCTTCAGGTCCCCATCACCCTACCTACGGCGTTCGTCTTCGCCGTACCAAGGGTACGCAAGGGAGAGGTCACAGAGCCCTCGTAGGGGAAACTAAAGCCAGCGACGTCAGGAGGTGACGCCGCTCTCGAGCGAAGACCTAAAAACCCTCCTACAACCACGACGAATTCCAACGCCTTGACGCATTCCAACAACACGACGCAACCGCGGCCCAACACCACAAATACTATGGTGCGGCTGAAGGCCACAACAGCCCCTTGCCACGAGACTTCCACCCGTTGCAGCCGCGACCGTGCGAAGCAACAGACCATACAGTCGGTGACCGACCGACATCGAACGCGAACACCAAGTGCCGACTTACAAGTTACCCTAGATGGACATCCAGTGGTTGCACTCATCGACACCGGGGTCGACTACTTCGTCGTTAGTGGACGATTTTTATCACAACTCAAGAAAGTCGAAATCGCATGGGAAGGTCCTCAAATATGCACAGCAGGAAGCCACCTCATAACCCCGACCGGACGATGCACTGCGCGAGTGGCTTTTCACGGTCACACCTACCCTGTGAACTTCATCATCCTACAGCACTGCTCTCGCGACGTAATCCTCGTGATGGACTTCCTGAACGAAAATGGTGCGGTGATCAACCTGCAGATGAAAACCATAACACTGATGACAAAATGGTCAGAAAGAATGCAAAGCAATCATTAACATCGCACCGCGTTCGCCATCCTTGACGATCAAGTGAGCCTCCCGCCAAATGCTGGCGTCATGGCACTCGTCGAAACAGACGTGTTCTCAAGCAGCAATGCGATTGTCGAAGCAAACTTGCAGCTGCTTCTGGATTGCCAAATTTGCAACGCATGCGGTGTCGTCCATCTCTGTAAAGGCAGAGCGGCTGTGCTAATAACCAATTTCAGCACGGAACACAAGCACCTCAACAGGGGTACGACGGTTGCTTTCTTGGAAGAGTTCGCTGAAATAAGCGACATTAGCGCTCTCCGAGTTGTCCCATGAGGCGTCGCCGATGGTGACTGATGAGGTGAACTTCGACATTAACCCCGCCCTGCCTCAACAAAAGAAAAGCTGCGTCGCCTTCTTCTGCGATATTCCGAATGTTTTTCAAGGTCATCGAGGATCCGGCATCGCATTACAACCGATGAATCGACTCGTCCCGTCCGCCGAATTCCCTACCGCGTTTCAGCGTGAGAACGTTTAACAATCAAGACACAAGTTGAAGAAATGCTTCGCGACGACGTCATTCAGCCGTCCAAGAGCCCGTGGTGTTCACCCGTGCTACTTGTAAAGAAGAAAGATGGTACCCTACAATTTTGCGTCGATTATAGGCGTCTCAACAGCATCACGAAAAAAGACGTCTACCCGCTTCCGAGAATCGACGACATGTTAGATCGACTGTGCGGTGCCAAGTATTTTTCGTCGATGGACCTCCGGAGCGGCTACTGGCAGATTGAGATCAACGAGAGGGACCGTGAGAAGACTGCTTTCGTCACGCCGGACGGTCTTTATGAATTTAAAGTCATGCCATTCGGACTATGCTCAGCCCCGGCGACATTTCAGTGTGTCATGGACACCGTGCTGTCTGGGCTGAAATGGCAGATATGCCTCGTATATCTCGATGACGTAGTCATTTTCGCATCCACCTTCGACGAGCACCTTAATAGGCTGGAGACCGTGCTAGAGGCAATTAGGGTGTCGGGACTCACTCTGAAACCAGAGAAATGTCGTTTCGCCTACAAAGAGCTCCTGTTCCTCAGTCACATAGTTAATCGCGAAGGTGTGCGTCCGGACCCCAAAAAGACGGCAGCCATCGAAAGTTTCCCAATACCCAGTGAAAAGAAAGTCGTCCATAGATTTTTGGGGCTCTGTGCGTATTACAGGCGTTGTCCGAGATTTCTCTCTAATCGCAGAGCCTCTCACTCGCCTTACGAAAGCCGACGCGCAGCACACATGAAAGAAGCCCCAAGAAGACACTTTTCACGAACTTCAAAGACGCTTCCAGTCACCGCCAGTACTCGGCCATGTGGACGAGAGCGCTGACACCGAGATCCACACGGATGCAAGCAGCATAGGAGTCGGTGCTGTGTTGATTCAAAAGAAGAACGGCCTGGAGCGAGCCATCGCCTACGCGAGCAAATCCCTGTCGAAAGCCGAATTGAACTATTCAACGACCAAAAAGGAATGCCTCGCTGTCGTTCGGCCAGTCACAAAATTTCGGCCGTATCATTACGGGAAGCACTTCAAGGTCGTCAGTGACCACTACGCTCTGTGCTGGCTCGCTAACCTGAAAGACCCGTCAGGTTGCCTCGCTCGTTGGAGCCTGCGACTGTACAGGAGTTCGACGTCACCGTCATGTATAAGTCAGGCCGAAAGCACACAGACGCCGACTGCCTTTCGAGAGCCCCTGTTGAATCCGCCCCGCCCTGTGACGATGACGACGATGCCTTCCTTGGGCCCATAAGCTCTAACACCTTCGCACAAGATCAACATGCCGATCCTGATCTACGCTGTGTGGTTCAATATCTCGAAGGGAAGACTGATTCAGTGCCAAAGGCATTCAGACGCGCGCTTTCATCGCTGTGCCTGAGCGACAATGTGCTTGTGAAAAAGAACTTCACGCCGTACAAAGCGGCATATCTACTTGTCGTGCCATTCAAGCGAAGGCAAGAGATTTTAGAAGCGTCTCTCAATGAGCTGAGAGCAGGGCATCTGAGATTCACTCGAACTCTCAGAAGAATTAAAAAGTACTACTGGCCGGGCCTGAACGCAGACGTCGCACGCTACGTGAAAACCTGCCGAGATTGCCAACGTCGGAAAACACCGCCTACAAGGCCAGCCGGCCTCCTGCAACCAATCGAGCCACCATGGAAACAATTCCAGCAGATAGGCATGGATCTGCTTGGCCCCTTCCCGACGTCTACTTGCGGGAACAGGTGGATAGTGGTAGCAACGGACTATCTGACGCGCTATGCTGGGACAGCAGCGTTAGCGTCGGGAAATGCAATCGAGGTCACCAGATTCTTCATAAAGAACATCGTTCTCCGTCATTGTGCACCCGAGGTCCTTATTACGGACAGAGGTACGGCATTCACAGCTGAACTTATGCAACAGATTCTGCACTTGAGCCACACGAGCCATCGGTGCACTACAGCGTACCACCCGCAGACAAACGGCCTTACGGAGCGTTTAAATAAAACCCTCGCCAACATGCTCACCATGTATGTCGATGTCGGGCACAAGACTTAGGACGAAGTCCTTCCGTACGTGACTTTCGCCTACAACACCGCGCCACAGGAGACAACGCAGATGACGCCATTCGAGTTTATCTTCGGTCGCCAAGTCGCCACGATGCTTGATGCGATGTTGCCTCACGTTGAAGACGACAACATCCATGCAGACGTTGCCGGCTTCCTTCAACGTTCCGAGGAAGCTCGCCAGCTAGCCTGAATGCGTATTAAAGAGCAGCGAAATGTTGACGCCCGACTCTACAACCTAGGACGACGAGACCAAGATTACGCACTTGGTGACCGCGTTATAGTGTGGACACCGATTCGTCGCCGCAGGCTTAGTAAGAAGCTCCTGCGCCATTACTTCAGGCCCTACAAGATAACTCAACGACTTGGACCGCTGGTCTACGAGGTTGTGCCTGATGGAGTGACGCAGTCACAGCGATGTCGCGTGCAACCTGAGATGGTGCACGTTGCGCGCCTCAAAAAGTTTTTAGAGCGTTAGCGGACTAACAGACATTCTTTTTTGTCTCGTTTTCCATTGTTGATTGTATGCTTACAAGTTTCTTGTTTTCGTTAGCATCGAGGCGATGCTTTTTTTACCCTGAGGGGGCGGGAGGTAATGCCATGTGCGTTTATTTCAGCTTGTAGCGACACGAGCTACGCAGCTCGCATCGCTGCGACGCGACCAGCGTCACTGCGACGCAAGCGACGTCGCTTGACACGTTTCGATCATGGACGCTAAACATATAAATACGGGACCACCGCTTGCGCTGGTCTCGGTCCGACGAACGCCCCAGACGCGCTTGCTGCTTTCGCCGTCACCACGTTGTTCGCTTGATTTAGGGCACAAGTTCGCCCATTAAACTCTCTTTACGTCTAACGCCGACGCAGTGTCCCTTTCTGTCTGCCTGCGTGCCAGGTAGCTCACCGTCACCTACGTGACAATATCTTAAACAATGGTAGTACAAAGTGCAACAAAACATTGAATTTTTTCTGTTGGCAAGTGTACGTTTATTCAGCCATTGAATTATTCAGAGACAGAAGTCAGATAATGGGCAAATAGTGGAAATGAATATATAGAGATCAACATGTCCTTTAAGTTGGTGTACGTAAAGACACTTGTGGTGAAAAAAAGAAAAATGGCAGCCTGCGGTTTTTTTACAAATTTTGCACTCTCTAATATATTGTTTTGTCAAACAGTTTACACCATGTTTTTCTGAGGCATGCTTTCTAAAAGGGAAGCATACAGTCTTACTTTCAATCGTCTTTCACGCAGTCTGTAGTGTCTCACATAGAATCAAATGGTGCTAATGGACCATATTGTGTCATTGTACTGTTACCGCTGTTCAAGCTTAAAATTGCCCTGCAAAGCATTGAACTAGCCAAAAATAAATAGTTTCATATAATGTATTCATGCTCTGTTTTCAATAATGTAAGCACGAGACAAGGAAGTTGTTCACTTTTTCTACCAACTGTGTTTCACAGCTTTTTTCATTGTGTTCACCTTAGCTGCCGATCACGAGACAACTTGTCATGACATAGGTTGCACTAACTTGTAGTTTTCACACGTGAATAATAATACACATTGTCTTTTTAAAATTATTTTCAGTAAGAGCAGTCAAGCTTATAGGCATTCTTGTTATCAACGTCTTTAGACAAGAATAAAAAAAAAGCCCAGTACCGGTTAAAAAAATTACTTCTCATCAATTATTTCGATATTTCTCAGGGCGCTTAAGGGGTTCAATGTGCAGTGTCCTTGGCACATTGTGTGTTTGCTTCATACATTCATGAGTATTGACTTCTGTTGCTTGGATTAGAATTCTTTGGATTTGGCTGAGGGATTAACTTTATTTTCCCCAGTTATTCCTCTTTCCTTCTGCAACAGTAGTGATGCCCATTGTTGCGTGTACATGTGCTTTTGTGTGTTGATTGTTACCATGTGAGTTCCTCGATGGCTGGAGAGTTTTTCTGCTATCTGTGATTGTACTGTGTGCATCTGCCTCCTTGTGATTCTCCTATTGCTTGAAACTTTCTTTTTGGCAAGCTTATCGCCGTACATTTCTGAATGAAGCTCTCAGGTTGTGCTTGGATTTTAGACTTGTTTTATGTCTGCGCCACAAATTTCCTATTTAACAATGTATGTCACGGTCATAGTGGTTGCATGTATTGTTTTGTAGCGTCCTTTTTTTATTGATTTTAGATGAACACTACATGAGATGACATCAAAGATAGCAATGAATTTTTCCTGAAGTGCTTAGATATGTTTGCTTAAAACAATCTCTTTACATTTCACCCTGAAAAATGTGCTCCATTCTTTAATATATGGTGTGACCCGTTGCAGTGAAAAAGGTAAATAAATATTGCAGGGATTCCCGATATCAAAAAAGTTGTCTTTGAAAATTATGGTAGTAGATGAAAGAGTTTCATTTTGTTTATGCATTTCATCGTAATAGTTTCAACAATTCTTGCCTATTGCATGATTTTCCAGAGGTCAGTGTGTTCAGCTTTGACTGCGCTTCAGTGTTTTTTCACTGCACCTATAGAATTGTTGATATTAGCATTTCAGTGATGTGTTAGGATTTCAGCGTAGTGTCTGTGTGCTCCTTCCTAACCTCTCCTGTCTTCTAGCACTGGTTTTCTGTTATCATGAACCAACTGGCCTGCTAGTCAATTCTTGCCAGGGTTTCGGTTGGTTTAGGAGGACAGCAGTAAGGATTAAAGGGTGAACTCGTGTAACTGATATTAAGGCCTTAAGTGGCTCGTCGCGATGGCTCACACCTGAAAAAAGTGCCGTCTAGTCCGGTGAAGCAAAAAATATCATCATCGGGAATGGCTCATGCCCCTGCTGAACATGAATGAACAAAAAAAAAAAGAAAGAGCGAAGGAACAATAGAAAGAAAGAGAGAACTTCTAGGTAGTGCATTAGATGCTCGCATGTGTTGTTGAGGAGGTCGACCTACTGCACCATATGTTTACTTCACACTGTGGCTCGTTGTGCCTTGCTAGAAGTCTGACCCCTCCGATCGTCTAACTTAATGCCATGCCTTCACATGTTACAGGAGTGTAACATGCTGCTGAACTTTATTATAGTTGAGATTAAAAGGGAGGGCTGGAACCGGGCAGATCACCTAATCTGTTGAGCGCATAACCTGTGTAAGAGGATGGATGCTGAAGAAAAGGAAAGTGGCAGAAGGTTGGCTGATGAGTCGCGTAAAGTTTCAAGATAAGGCCTGGAGTCAGCTGACACAAGTCACAAGTATCTGGAGATCACTAGCAGAGGCTTTCTTCTTTCAGTGGGTGCTAAAATAAGCTGACAGTGATTAGTTATAATGGTGATCATGGTGGCAGGTCTCATCGGTGACTTGGGTGGCACTTTCATGTTTTGCCAATGCGTGTACCTCTCTCCCTTGCTTGCAGGTGTGGTTCACGTTGGCGATCAATCCTCAAGCCGAGGAGCCTTGGCAGCACCACTTCCGCTGAATGTGCAGCGCTATCAGTGCAATATCTGCAGCTACTCAACTATTTACAAGCAAGCACTGAATCGTCACCAGCGTGTCCACACGGGCGAGCGGCCATATCAGTGCGAGTTATGCCCGAGGACGTTTGCACAGAAGTGCAACATGAAGTTGCACCTGCGGCGGCACGGTGCCTGTCCCTACCGGTGCCGGTTCTGCAACCGAATTTTCAGGTATGGTGAGCAGCTCCACGAGCACCTGCAACAGGAGCATGCAGCCAGCTTTTAAGTGCTGCTCGGATGGCTTCCTTGGGCGACATCAGTGCTCCTGTTCTCCGTGGGGGTGGCAACGCCAGATCCAGCTCCTGTTGTTGTCTCGATCATAGCATTTGTGCCCGCCACCATTTTTCCTGCATCGACGCAGACCCATCGACGACCGCCTTAAGAAGTGCCTGTGAATGGTGCACTCATTGGCTTCCATACCGCATGCTTTTGGTCTGTTTACACGTGCGCTTGCTTTGTTACACACACTGCACGGCCGGCACCTTCCTGTTGGAAGCGCCACATGTGGCTTGGCGTCCCACAGGTTTTCTGGTAGCGAGGTAGCGGGCATCTAGCATTTAATAAAGGAAGCACACATAAGGTTCATGGCTATCCTTGTGGGACTGGGTGAGAACTCCCAAGTGTGTGAAGATTTCTTTAGCTTGCTAGAAAACGTTTTACACATAACAAAAGACTTCCTCGTAATCAGGCTTGTCTGCATGTGTGTCCTTGATTGGCCAACATTTCTTGGAAGGTTAGTCTGATTGGAGACATGCATCTTGTGTACGGGGCTAGTATCACAATTTTGACTAAATGGATATGCATTCAGCAGTGATAGCTCTTGATTCCTCAATTGCAACATGTGTACTAACATTGTCAGATAAGGGGCCGGTCGGAAAAATTTTTTAACTAATTATCTTTATTGGCATTCATCACACAGTTTGCTATGTTCACCACTGCTGTGAATTTTGGCGAGCAATATTTCTTGCCTTGATTCCCCAATTTTCAGTTATTTGAAAAAGCTGTCACTGAAATTTTTGAAAATGGAACTATAACAGCACAACAATACAGCCCCATATTAAGGGGCCACACACACACACACACACAGCTTTGGCTTGCAACAATATGCTTGACTTATTGCAGATATTGAAATGTATAAACACCACAAAAGTAATAAAATTGAATAAACAGCACATACACTATTGAGGTACAAAAGAAGGGTTACAAAATAAAAGATGAAATTGTGGAAACAATGCATGCACCTAGTCTGCCAGACCGGTGACCTTGCTATACGCGCCGTGCTGCAGACAGCTAGTACTGTCTACAGCCTTATAGATTAGGAACGGGTCCTCTAGCCCGTCACTGACTGCACTTGATGACAATTTTGCACTTCTGGAACGGCAGACAGCGCAAGCATGTGGAACAGTGAGCTGCCAAATGGCTGCTCACTGTCCCTTTAATGTCTGGTGTTTTCACGCTCTCATAGTTCCTTTTACAAAAATACCATACAACCCAGCCCAAATCGCAAATCTCCCAAAGTTTGTTACTGAAACGCCTGGTAAATGCTACATTTGTTTGAAATTCTCAATATGTTCTAGCATCTGTTTATCCTAATACATGTTAAAACACACAGTATATGTAGTACTAGGATATGTATTAACACTCAGTATTGTCACATTTGCTTAAGAACAGGTAGAAAGTATTTTCTAGGCACTGCTCTTTCTGTCCTTCATCGCAGCCAAATTTTAAAAAATTTCAATTTCATTTGCACTAGATACAGTACATCACAGTGAGCTATTAGCCTCGAGATCCTTGAGTGGCGCCCTCTTGCGTGTGACGTCAGGAGGGGGGGGGGGGGGGCGGACGGCGACTTGAAGTTGTCGGCTGATGTGCTCTGCTCGAGTATTGGAAATGTGACTCTACAGGTATATTCCAGGACGCTATTCCCCATGAAATCGAGCAGAGTCGCAGTTGTCACCATGCTTAGGGTGGATTGCTCCTGGCATCGCCTGCTAGTCATCAGTGTGCACATGTGTGTGTATGGTGGTGGTTTCTTGTCATTGCAGTGTCATTGTCATGGCGCAGTCATAATGATTTGTTGGCCCTTTTTTGACGATGAATTGCAGCAGTTGGCCTCCTACTGGGTCTCCGTGGCAGTACCGTGTTTGGTCGCTTGCTCCATTGGCCACAGACATTCCAATTTTGTTGCTGCCTAGCGGGCTTAGCCCATCACGAAAGACGATTGATGCCATTCTTAGGAAACTACATAGTCGCTGCGGCACATTAATGCATGCGCTGCTTTAGCGGCATTTCAGCAAAATGCCATCTGAAGCGTCCAATACAAGGGTGAACAAAATTAATGGGCAGAACAAAGCCACGTAGTCTTGTGCTGTAGTGCTGAATTTCGCAGGGAAATTTTATTTAAGCTTGATTGCTTTCACCTTGACACAGCTCGCCCCTGCATGTTAGTTGGCTCGGCATAACCGTTGTTTTTTATTGTTGCTCCTGCCATGGGTAGTAAGCACATTGCATGGGCAAGGTTCGTGTTATCACATAACAAAAACAAGTGGCAACCTTTGCTTAGACCACTGTTTTCAAAATATTTTGTTCTGTAAATGCATCATACATATTTAAAGCTAACACAAGAAAATTGATATGCTTGAGTTTGCTGGTACTTGACCGAACAAGTAGCTCAAGTACTAAACACACACCCCATTAGCACACAATAAACACACACACAAAAGCGCAATAAAGTGCTCATAGGCTTTCTGGCATTTTCTTTCTTTCTATAACATAATATTTTTATGGTACTGATAAAGTGATGTTCTCGAAGTCGTTTTTGGTAGTCATAAAGTGTGTTGAACAGATATAGTCTTATGCTAACCTAAAAAAATTAAAATTTTTTGTGTTAGAAAGTTGTAATGAGATTTATTAGCAAGAGAACAGTCGAAGGAGCATGCTTGATGATTGCGAAACATGATAGACTGCCTTGAAACTAATGTTCAAGATAAACTGCTTGTAAGTAAAAGTATTATATATTTTCTTGTTAAAAAAAGTGTCATATATGCAACACCAGGGGAATAGAATTATGTGTGGAAGCAAAAACTTGCATTCAACTACGATGCCACTTAGTATGCACGAAATTTTTTGAATGAGCCCTGCAATCATGCTTCATTTCCAGACATGTGTAGACTCTCATCTACTCATTCAGCGCGATGTGTTATGACTGAGTCACAAGTTTTAGGGCATTCCCTGCCTGCAAGGGCTGTTGTCATTGGAAAAGAAATTTATTTATATATAAAAAATGAAATCCTGGCGTTTTACATGCGAAAAACCAGTGCTGTAGTGGAGAACTTCGGAATAATTTTGACCTCCTGGTTTCTTTAACGTGTATCTAAATTGAACTATACACGAGCATATTTGCATTTCGCACCCATTGAAGTGTGGCTATGGTCAAATCAGTGACCTCGAACTTGGCAGCACAACGCCATAGTCGCACATCGGCTCGTTACATAGAAGGTACATTAAATATTTAATGTTTGTCCTCCTCCTAATGCTCGCATTAATAAATCTAACACTAGTAAAAAATACAGATAGTAATAGGAGAGTGCTCTGCTATGCGAGCAAACAATCGGAGCACAAGCAAACGAATGAAAATGAAGCTATTTTAGCAGGAGCATAGCAGACGACGAAACCCGAGTCCCCCGTCTGACGTCACCGGAGCGCCATTTACAGCGCCACCATCGGTCATGCACGAGGCTAATATACTACTTGGAAAGAGGCCCCCTGACACTGTGCTCTTAGCTGTTGTGTGGATGTGTGCAATGGAGCATTAAAAAAAAAAGGAAGATGGGTTAACTTGTGCTGGAAGCCTGTCCACCTCCATTTGCTCTGTTAGCGTTGTCCTATCACTGGGACACCTAATGGCATTTTTTTCCTGTTTGTCTCACTGTGCACATTACTATCTTCCTACGTTGCCTTAGGTGAGCGTCATTCAGTCTTTCATCTCCTGTGCAGTCGTGTGCAATATGAGCTGCAACACGGTGCCCATGCTCAAAATGCTGCCAACATACGACATAACTCACCCTTTTTACAATTACTAGTATTGATGCATCAGCATTCTTAGGGTACTTGATGCACGAGGCTGAGTATGTTTGTATGTATCTAACAGTTTTCCCTTCAACTTGGGTCACTGAGTATGCGTACATATGTGCCACTCTTCAGCAAACCTCTTTCGCGCCGACATGGATGACTATAGATGCGAGACTATGTAGGTACCACCATTCTGTGAAACTCTGGCGCCAGCTTGGAGTAGTGGGTGTGTTCCGATGGGTCTGTGCTTGTCTTTGATGCCAACTTGGGTAACTATGTATGTGCCACTGGGAATGTGCTGCTCCAGAATGAGGAAAAAATGTTTAAGGAAAATCTCTCTGATGCGGGGCCAAATCGAATAGCAGGATGCGCCGCAAATGCACTGGCTCTTCATGCTTGGGCCACTGAGCAGGTGCCACTGGGGGTTGCGGCAAGCGAAGAAGCCACACACTCGGCTCGCACTCAGAGACGAGACCAGACCACACTAGATGGTGCCTCGAAAGAAGGGGAGCCCGGCATGACGCGCACGCACCGGTGCACCATGCATTTCAGAGACCGCACATAGGCTTTGTGTCGGTGCTGCCAGATGGTGCCGAGTGCTCTTAGGGAAGTGCAAAAGAGGAATCGTTCTGTAGTACATGCCTTATACATAACTCGTTTTGACGGTGGCGATACGTTGTGTTGCTATATTGATTCAATGCTAAAGATGTTATTGGGGACACAAAATTTTTTTATTGCACCAATTTTTCATATGATGGCTCTGCCATGCAGTCTTGGGGCCCTTTTAAACATGTGGATTGTGTTGCAGCTCATAGAATTTCAATGTAAGTGTACACCTTCATTATTTGGTGATATAGTGCTTACTTACTTACTTACTTGTGAAGAGACTGGCCTACTCTATATGCTTGTGTTAAGCTAAAGATTTAGGTAAACTGTGCAAAAAGCATTACTGCATTGTAAGGATGTTTTATTACTCTGAAATACACGGCCCTATGTGTCTGATAAGAATAAAAATGCTGTAATTTCTCTGCTTCGTGATTGGTGCCACAGCTTTTATAGCCTGCATTTAAGCATGAGTGTAACTTGCAGCTGCTATTAAGAACTTTGTGGCAGATTGAAAATGCCAATTTTGAACAAGAAACATGCTCTAAAATTTAGGAACTCTATCGGTGTACTGTCAACTTTGCTGACATAGGGATTGTACTGGGCATAACGACATGTACAGGGCCTACAGCTGGCTTTCTGTCGCTGATTTTGATGTGGCACAAGGTTTTGTACCAATTGTAAAGGTTTACACTTAAGAAAGTGTGGGCACATTTTATTGTGCTTTCAACTATCCTTTTGTGTAAGCGATGTGCTACCAAGTTTCAGGTTGTGTCCTGCATAATGTTTATTATGAGTGTCAAGCCATCATGTTTTGCTTTTGTACTGGTATTCTGTTTACTTCAGGTTTTGCTTTTTGTTTGCTTAGCTGTTAGGTGGTAGTGTTTGGTGTTAGTCGTTGCTGATGCTAATACTTTTAACATATATACAATGCTGTTTTTCCACGGTATTTCTGTGGTATTGCACACGATAAGCTGAGCCACTATTTAATTTTATTCCTTGCATTTATATTATGTTATATGCTCTCTGTATGAGTACCCAAAATAACTAGTGGGTGTCAACAGTGTTCTTGTGTTGTGTTAGCACATGTTACTACTGGGCCCATCAAGCTGCTTTGGTTATTCTAACCCCCTGTGTGAACTGCGACATCGAATATGCACTAACTGTGTCACAGTGTATGTTGTTTTGAATTTAGTTGCATAGGTGGTGATGTTTCTGATTGTGTGCACTATAAAATGATTTCATATGACACCTGTAAGAACATGATAGAAAAATTAATGTTGTGAGAGTGTGTATGGTCTGCAGCTTTGCGGTGTTCATCAAGGTGCACCTTTGTTTTTGTGCATCTAGACTGCTGCACCAACAAAAATGTCTGAGCAAGCAAATGGACAAAACATACATCTAATGCTTGCAACGACTGATATTATGAAAGATAAAAAATCGGCATGAAACACGTCACAGACGTCATGTTGATCTACTGCTGTTTAACATAAATCTATGTGAAACCAACATTTGGCTTGTGTTTTGTTGTGGCTTTGCAATGTGTAAAATGACGCCACGAAGCTGGCGCCAAGTTTGTGCACTTGGTTGCTGCAGCTATTCCAGTGAAAAGCGGTAATCGGCAGAGTTGTCGCATGTGCTGCCACTTGCGGTGTGTGCTGGTGGCTGTGTCAGTGGCTGTCGCGCAAGCTGCTGCTCCTAACATGAAGCACAGAATTGCTGCCTCTCGCTATGCTCCATTTCATTTACAGTTGACCTCCGTTTATTCAACCCTGATGGGACTGACGAAATTGCTTGAGTGATCCGGCAGCTCAATTTAAACAAGGTTAAAAAAGAAACACCAGAACACACCACCGATTACTTTGGCAGCATGTGCCCGATTCTAACTAGCCCCCGAATAAAATGCATGCTCTCTTGCTATGTTTCCAAAGCAGTAAACTAACGCAGAAATAAGAACGAAACTCCCGAACAAAGTAGAAATGTTAGTGCTCACCCAATTTCTTACCTAAGCTCAGCTTTGCCACCCATTTTTTTTATATGGTCAGCTTCAGCTTTAACATCCGTGTTGTGCAGCAAAGCATGTGAGCATTGTGAAGGTGGTTTTCGTCTTTTGTCCTACTGTACTGCGCAGGCAATTTCTTGCCCAATATTCATTTAAAAAAGAAAGGCGTGTATTAGAATACAGTAAATAATCAACTCAAACATTGTGGGCTGCACATATTGCTTGAAAATCTTCCTAGAGCGGGCCAAAAATAAGTGTTTTTGATGAGAGGTGATGTTTGTTCAACGAAATCATTGTCCTGTAAGCTCTGCCGATACAGATGCTACCACTAAGGGGGTCGCTATCAGAGCCACCATAGGGGTTCAGGTGTGCATGCGTGCTGACTGGTCAAATTTAAATTATCCGGCAAAGGCCAACTTTAGGATCGCAATAACGAAAGTTTGATGACAGCCAGGACCTTCAGCCAGGATTGAATAAACTGAAAAAATCAAATTAACCAGAGTTGAATTAACAGAAGTATACTGTACTGTGCTTAGCCAAAGTTTAGAGTAGGTTCATTTATATTAGCTTATTGTATGTCTAAACTAGTTGTCTGCAGCTGTTTTACCGAAAAGAAATGCGCTAAGCTCACAGCCATGGATTTTGAGTGTTTAAAATTTTTTATATTGCAGCTTGTATCTCATTGAAGCACAGGTAATTTTACAAGAAATGCAAGATGTAATAATTGACATTCTGTACTGTATGTTTCCATCATTCTGCATTCTGCAAGCACTATCTTATCCGTGACCTTCACATAGCTGCATTTTAGAGGCAAAAGATAATTACAGTTTTCTTAGCATTTGCTCTTGGCATCATAAATGTCAATACTTCTTATTTTCATCACATAAATATGTTGTACACCTCACGAGTTCGTGTAATTAGACTGAAGTTGAATGCTTTACTTGTTAAACATAAGATTGGAAAATAGTCAATATTTTCATGGACATACATCAACTTGCCTTTTGTAGTTCTTGAAAGTTTATGTAACACTTATTTGTGTGTTGAACATGCGTTGTCAGTCCCCTTGGGTATGTTGTTTATGTTTACACATTGAGTAATGCACAACCTTAACAGTTGCATCGAGTAAAGGTGCCTTAGAGCATCTCAGACATGTATTTATGTGCTCATTATTTTGTGTGTACTTTGTGCTAAATAGTATTTAGGTGCATAGCTTTATATGACAACTGCACTAGACAACAGTGATTACGATTATTGGTAAACCAATTCACATGTTGATGCATATTGTGACGAATGTTTCCTATGCTTAGTGCCAGTAGAAGTACTGCTACTAACATCTTGTAACACTGCTTCATTGGTAACATGATAAAAGCTATGTAATACAACACTGATATCTTGCATACGTCCATGACTGTCTTATTTCATATGGTGGGGAAGGTGTATTTTCCCGCTGTGTGATTGTTGTCACCAGCTATACATGTCTTTAAAGTGTCTTTCTTCTCCAAAACAAAACTCAATTCAAGTAATCTCAGCCTACTGCTGAGCTGCCGTGTTCTGGGCTCCTATGAACCAGTAATAAAGAGTAGCATATTGTTCTGAAAGAGTTAATGAGATCTCTGAAATACACCGTATGGCAACTTTATTTGAAATATCTTCATGCATTGTGCACAGGTAGCAAAATAGTCAAATTTTTGCCCAGGAAAATAGTAGGGGCAATGACGGGACACACAAATGCCTGCGTGATGTCTTGCCATTGTGTTCGAAAATAGTACAACTCTTTTTAAAGAGAATGTATGCACGGGAATCAGACAAACACTCTGTAGGCAATGATAACAATGAAGGCTTCCAGCGATTATCGAATTGAATCCCTGTGCTTGTGTATATAAGATATTTATACATGCATCATATACATACCAGAGTGGCCAGCTGTGCTTGAGTCAGTTTGGAGAATGTACGACAGCATTCGCAGGATGCTTACAAATTGATTACGATGATCCCACCTCACCATTAAAGCGACAAAATTGTGCAAATGTTTCATTACAGAACGTTGTGCATGTTACACAAGAGCAATGGTAAAAGTGCTTCTTTTGAAGTGAAAGCTTTCACTGGCCTAAATAAAAACATGGCAATATCCTATGGCTTTCCTTTAACAGACAGTAAGCATAGACCAGCGTTGTATCCTAAACTCAAAAAATCTTTTATTCGCTCTTGTACGAGGGTTCCACACAACAGGTAACAATCGCAAGACAACCTGGTGCATGTAGAAGAATGCATTTGCTGGAGTGAAGAGAGGCATTTGCATTGCTTTTGACATCAACTGTCACTGTGTCACAGCTCTGGAAGTCGTCGTGTTACGTCTCCGTGTCGTGCATGTGTCGTTCACAAATGATTTATTTTCTTTCACCATTTGCAGGCACTTGCATCTCTTGAGGTAGATTGCCTCAAAAGGCAGACATTACTTGTGTGATAAATTACTATTAGTATATATTGACGCAAGGTGTCACGAGTCAGCGCTGAGAAAGAAGTTGGGGCTGCAACGCACGCTCGGCAAGAGGTGGGCGCTGAAGAAGTAGAAGCTGAGGACGCTGGCCTGAGTTATTGCATGCCTTCTTGTCTGCCTCATCGATGCCGGGTACATCTTCCATTGTTTTTTCGTGACAGAACTGGTGGAGGTGCGGGGTACGGTTCATCCGATGCCACAAACCCCTCCTGGTAGCAGGAGTATCAGTCCTCTACTGGTGAACACACCTGTTCACCGGGCAAGCAGGAGAATCCGAGGGTTGCCTCTGGAGCTTGATCATCTCTCCCCAACAACATCAACGCCCCCACACACCCGTATGGAAGGAACGTCGACGTCTCTACCGACCATTAGGCAAGTTACGGCCACAACGGCAACTTCAGTATCTGCTGCAGAATCTCCGAGTGCCGAAAGTGTTCCACGGGGATACCTTCGAGGATGTAGAAGACTGGTTAGCCCAGTTTGAGCGCGTTGCCGAGATAAACGAATGGAGCGACGCGACAAAGTTAAGGAACGTCTACTTCAGCTTGGAGGACGGTGCCCGCACTTGGTACGAGGACCGAGAAGGGCTCGTCAAATTGTGGCTCTAGTTCCGTCGTGCCTTGCTGGAGACCTACATCAATGCTGATCGCCGCGAATGAGCCGAACGGGCGCTCCAATCCCGCATTCATCTGCCGAAAGAGAGCGTGACGTCGTACATTGAGGATTGATGCGCCTCTTCCGTCGGGTGGACGAGGAAAAGAAGCTGCGCCATCTAATACGGGGAGTTAAGGAACAGCTATTTGCTGGCCTTGTTCAAAGCCCGCTGAAGACCGTGGCTGAATTCTTAACCAAAGCCACCATGATGGAAAAGATGTTACACCAGTGCTCAGCTCTCTATGAAAGGCAATTGAACACAACTTTACCTTCGGACCAGCGCTCAGCTCCATATGACAGGCACGCGAACACTGCTTCACCGATGGATGCGATTGCCTTTGAAAACGTGGACGTTCTCTGAGACCTCATCCACTCTGTGGTGCGTCACGAGCTTCAACGGCTCACCTGCCCACCTCAGCCCACGCTAGGTTCCTTTTCTGCCCTTGTGAGGAATGAAGTGCAGCAAGCAGTCCAAGGTCCCATTCCAAGCAGCAATGCGCCACCTCTGACAGCATAGAATCAGCGGCCGTGGTATTCAGAAGTTTTGAGGCGAGTCCCTGTCCCTGCTCTGACCCATTTCGACCCCGCCACGTCTTCCGCCATGTCATACGCCCTGCTGCTCCCATCAGTGCAACCGATCCAACGTATGGAGGATCAGCGCCTGCTCGAAAGGAAACCTGACATCTGGCATACCCCGGACAGAAGGCCTCTGTGCTATCACTGTGGAGAAGCCGGTCACGTATACCACGAATGCCCATACCGCCACCTCGGACTGCAAGGTTTTGCCGCAGATTCACCAAGTCCCAGATATGGCGAAAGGCCTAGGGCGATTGAAGAATACCTGAACCAGCAGAGTATGTCACCTTTCCCGCGGCGGCAGTCACGCTCGCCGTCCCCTAGGTGTTCTTCCCCAGCTCCTAGAAGTCCTCCAACGGCAGCGCAGGGACGATCGCCCCGCCCTCACCGGGAAAACTAAGAACAGCGACCTTTGGGGGCGAGGCCGCTGATAATCGCCCCTCCGAAGACTTCCCATCGACGCGAGCAAGGTCGATTCCGCACGATTCAATGACGACAGCAGCCGAACTCAGCGACAGACTCTCGCTAGACATACCTGTTGTGCTCGATGGCCGGCACGTTAGTGCTTTATTGGACACGGGGGCCAACTACTCAATCTTGTGCGGAAAACTAGTGACAGAACTTAGAAAAGTTATCATGCCTTGGTCTGGAACGCAAATTCGTACTGCTGGTGGGCATATCGCAACACCATTGGGCATGTGCACGGTCAGAGTATAAATTCGTGGGTCCACGTTTCCAGCCAGCTGCCTTATACACCGCGATTGTTCTCGGGACCTCATTTTGGGCGTCAACTTCCTGCGAGAGTATGATGCCATTATAGACCTCCGGGAGCGCACAGTAACTTTTTCGACAGAAAGAGCAGCGAACAGCCGCAACAATTGCCGACATAACGTGCTTCGGGTTTACGCCGTCAATGCAAGTGTACCACCACCCGCAAGTGTCCTGGTAATGGTCGTATGCGACGATCTGCGTGACAGCGAAGCTGTTGCAGAGGGCAAGTCCTCTCTTATGCTGACTCATGGTGTATGTGCAGCCCGCAGTCTCATTATGCTTCGAGGTGGACTTTCGGCGCTCCTCGTGACGAATTTCAGCCAGGAACATCGGCACCTATTTCGTCGTACTACTATTGCTTTCGCTGAGCCCATTGCCGACGTTGCTGAATGCTTTGCATCTATGACGAAGGAGAACCCAGCTCAGCCACTCAGCAATATCGACATCAATTCAGACCTTTCGGAGGAAAAAGAGAAAGCGCTGCCTGAGTTGCTCCTTCGGTTCAAGGAGTGCTTCGCATCTTCTTCTAAGGTAAGCCAGACGCCCATCACGAGACACTGAATAATCATGCATGACGACTCTCGTCCCATACGACAACTGCCTTATCGCATATCGGCGAAAGAGCGCAATGTGATTAATGAACAAGTGAAAGAAATGCTTGACGATGACGTCATACAACCATCCCAAAGCCCTTGGTCGTCGCCGGTGGTCCTCGTCAAAAGAAAGACGGAATGCTTAGGTTCTGCGTTGGCTATAGAAAGTTGAATAACGTCACAAAAAGAGACGTTTTACCCGCTTCCGTGGATCGATGGTTTGTTGGATCGACTGCAGTGAACCAGGTATTTTTCATCCATAGATCTGAAGAGCAGATAGTGGCAAATCGAAGTTGATGAGCGAGATCGCGAAAAACTGCCTTTTTTACCCTGGATGGACTGTACAATTTTAAAGTAGTTCCATTTGGCCTGTGTTCTGCACCGGCCACATCCCAGCGAATGATGGACACTGTTCTGACGGGTCTGAAGTGGCACAGCTGTTTAGTATACTTAGATGATGTCGTCGTGTTTGCGGTGACCTTCGAAGAACATCTGAAGCGTTCAGAGGCGGTACTTGAGGCGCTCCGCTCCGCTAATCTCACACTAAAACCAGAAAAGTGTCACTTCGGCTACGAAGAGCTGAAGTTTCTCGGGCATGTCAGGAATGCCGACGGCGTCCAGCTTGACTCAGACAAAACATCTGCTGTTGCTGCTTTTCTGACTCCTCGTGACAAGAAAGCAGTATGCCGCTTTCTCGGTCTGTATGTGTACTATTGTTGCTTCATCGCTAATTTCTCGCTCGTCGCCAAACCACTCATACGCCTCACGCGACAAGACACACCCTTCGTTTGGACGGATGAACAGGACGCAGCTTTCCCCGAGTTACGGCAACGCCTGCAGGAATCGCCCGTCCTCGCTCACTTTAACGAGGACGCTGACACCGAGGTGCATACCGATGCAAGCAACATCGGTCTTGGCGCTGTACTCGTTCAGCACTAGGAAGGCGTCGAGCGAGTCATCGCTTACGCCAGTCACACCATTTCACGCACCGAAATCAATTACTCCAACTCCGAGAAAGCGTGTCTAGCGGTTGTGGTGGCCATCATGAAATTTCGGCCTTATCTCTACGGTCGCCCTTTCAAGGTGGTGACAGACCGCCATTCCCTGTGTTGGTTAGCCAACTTACGAGACCCATCCGGGCGACTTGCTCGATGGAGTCTCCGTCTGCAGGAGTTCGATGTTACCATCGTCTACAAACCGGGCCGCAAACACGAAGATGGGGACGCGTTGTCGCGTGCTCCCGTCAAAACTTGCAATAAGGACATGGACGAAGACAGCACATTCCTTGGGGCCCTCACCGCATCGGACTTGATCACACGGCAGCACGAGGATGCCGACATACGCCCTCTCATCGATCACCTGGAAGGCAAGAATGCTACAATCCCACGACACATTTCTCGCAGTCTTGACCTTCTGCCTCTGAAATGATGTCCTCTGCAAGAAGAACTCGAGTGCCAGCGACAAAGAGTATCTATTGGTCGTACCTGCCACCCTCCGTGATGACATTCTTCTAGCCTGCCATGATGAGCCCCCGTCTGGACACTTGGGATTTTCACGCACTCTTGCCAGACGTACTACTGGCCCAGACTTTCTACCACGGTGAAGCGTTGCGTGCAAAGCTGCCGTGAGTGTCAACGCAGGAAATCGCCATCTTTGAAGCCCGGGGGGGTTACTCCAACCCATCGCACCACCTAGCGTTCCATCATCGTCATGGACTTTCTGGGACCCTTTCCCTTGTCAGCCAGCGGAGACAAGTGGATTATAGTCGCCACGGACTATCTAACACGCTACGCCAAGATGAAAGCTGTACAACATGCCACGGCCTACGAAGTTGCCCAGTTCTTTATCGATCACATAGTCCTCAGACATGGTGCCCCATCACATGTCATCACCGACAGAGGCACTGCCTTTACAGCCCAACTGATAGAGGACATATTTGAGCTGAGCTATACACAGCATTGCAAGGCGACTGCCTATCATCCGCAGATCAACGGACTGACGGAGTGGCTAAACAAAACCATTGCTGACATGCTGTCTATGTATGTGGACATCCAGCATAAAACATGGGATCAAGTCCTGCCGTATGTTACATTCGCGTACAACACCGCCATTCAGGAAACCACACGATTCACACTGTTCCCTCTTGTCTACGGGCACGAGGTCCAGACCACGCTAGACGCTACGCTCCCGCACGACGCATCACTTACTTCCGACGCCTAGCAACTTACTCAACACGCAGAGGAAGCTCGTCAACTTGTGCTCATCACGAAGCAGCAGAGTACAGACGCACGACGCTATAACCTTCGACATCGGCAAGTTGAGTACCAGCCAGGTGACCAAGTCTGGGTGTGGACTCCAGTCCATCACCAGGGGTTGTCTGAAAAGCTCCTTAGTAGATACTTTGGACCCTACAAAGTGATATGCCGAGCTAGTGAAGTGAACTATGAGGTCATTCCCGATGGTGCCGCGTCGCCTCGGTGTCGACAGCACCACTCAGAGATAGTGCATGTTATTCGCCTCAAGCCGTATTTCGCGCGTTAAGGCAGTGCCAATCCGACCTCATACGACTTCCACACTTCTACTTTCTAGTTTAGTAAGCATCGGGTCGATGCCTTTCGTTTGGCGGGGGAATAATGCCACTAGGTGTCGCGAGTCAGCGCTGAGAAAGAAGTTGGGGCTGGAACGTGCGCTCAGCAAGAGGTGGGTGCGGAAGAAGAAGTAGAAGCTGAGGATGCCGGCTTGAGTTATTGCACGCCATCTTGTACAACTGTCTGCCTCGCCGACGCCGGGCACATCTTTCATTGTCTTTTCGTGACAATATATAGTGAGTATTTGTGCATAACTTTGATTACCTTTCTGCCGCCTTCAGCAGAACTTGTGAGACTTAGCAACAGTTTGAGTTCATCCATCCCCAATATCTGCTACAGGATGTGTTGTTATTTTTGACCTTTTTTGTTGAATATTTGTGATAATTATGTTTCAACATGTTTAGAATTTATTCCTACAGACAGTCTGTTCACGACATGCCAGAGGCTAAAGACTGAAATTGTTTGACGAAGGTCTCTGACCTTTATTGGTTAGATAAGGGGAAAGTCACAAACAAAAACGTAACCATAATTTCTCCACGCTAACAAAACATTACTTCTCATATTGAAAGACATTTCAGAAAATATAAACAGGAAAACACATTATTTTCTACAATGACTACAACTTTCCTAGATTTAAATTAGTTAAGCCAACATTGCTGTGTCTTGTCTATTTGGTTCAAGTTCCTTATTTGCACTGTAGAATAGAAGCAACAGCCTATTCGTCATACCTACTGTGAGTGATAGGTTGTATTGGGACGAAATTTTTGTGTTAATAACTAAATTTCTATCAAATAATGAATGACAAGCTTCATGAAATTTAATTCAAGTAATTTCACTGCAAGATTAATTATGAGTAGTTTATCAAGTTACTAATGTAGTGATAGCGTGGTTCCAACAATTAGATTTTTGTGAAGCCAGGTACATTGTACCGGAAGAAAAATCTAGGCATAAGAAATTATTGCATAAAGTAAACTGAAAATGTCCTTGCTGATATTGACATGTGAACTCGTTTATCTTTTATGGCTGATTGCTTTTAACGTCTAAGAAATGCTATCGCTCAGCACAGGACGCATCTACATATATCGGAAGTTTCTAGAATGTTATTGATGTTTCTATCCACTGTCTGTTGTTGCCGAACCTTGTGTAATCTGATTGCATGTATGCATGACGCAAATGGTGTAGAAGATAAACGAGTTCACGTGTCAATAATTGACACGTGAACTCGTTTATTTTTTACGAGTGAGCGCTTTTAACGCCTAAGAAATGTTATCGCTCAGTGCAGGACGTGTTTACATGTATCAGAAGTTTCTAGAATGTTATTGATGCTTCTATCCACTGTCTGTTGTCGATGGGCTGCAGGTCGGGGTGGACTCCAGATTTGCTGATGACGTGGCCTAGAAACAGAAGCTCATCGTAAGCAAAGCGGCACTTTTCCACTTTCAGAGTGAGCCCTGATGACTTGATGACCTGAAGTCGAAGTCCATAACGCTGTCGGAAGATCAAGCTATACCACCAAAGAGCCCTCGTAGTCACCACGCCTTGAGTGTGCTCGAAGATCAAGTGAGCATCCCGCCTCGCTCCAGCATTATTTCGGTCACCACCGAAACACCCGCTTACGTAGAAGCGTCATCGAAGGCAACCAATGCCTACTGCTCGACCGTGAAATTTGCATTGCAAGAGGGATCGCTCGACTGCGCGGACGAAACATGAAAGCGTTGCTGACAAACTTCAGCCAAGAGTTCAAGCACATCAACAAGGGCACGACGATCGCATGCATCGAGGAAATTCTGGAGACCAGCAATGCGCTTGTCCTTGGATTCTACCGCATTGACATGTCATGTGAACTCGTTTATCTTTTACGGGTAAGCGCTTTTAACATCTAAGAAATGTTATTGCTCAGCGCAGGATGCGGCTACATGTATTGGAAGTTTCTAGAATGTTATTGATGCTTCTATCCACTGTCTGTTGTTGCTGAAACTTGTGTAATCTGATTGCATGTATGCACGACGCGAATGGTGTAGAACTTTGTGGAAGGCACGTGGGTCCCAGCGGTTACTCTGGAGCATTTGATGACTGATCTGTAAAAGGCAATGCGCTTTACCCGCTGATCAGATTTTGACGATCGCCGACTGTGTTCGTTGTTGTCGCCATTCTTTAAGTGTAGCCTGTACTTGTGGGTACAGGTTTGCCCAATAAAAGTTAGTTTCGTCTTGCACAGTATTGCTACTGTGTTTTTCATACATCACTCCACGTGACATCTAGTGGAGGTGCTTTTCGTTCATGTACCGGATGCCCCCAACAAGCCATGATCCAAGCCCGGACCGCATTTCAAGAACTGAAATGACGCATGCAGTTGCCGCGAGTACTTGCACATTTCGATGAGGTTGCCGATTCCGAAATCCACACTGACCCCAGTAGCCTGGGCCTTGGTGCTGTCCTAGTCCAGAGGAAAGACGGACTTGAACGGGTGATATTTTATGATAGCCAGTCACTGTCAAAAGTGGAAGGCAGTTCTTCTACGACTGAAAAGGAATGCCTCGCCATCATTTGGGCTGCAGCAAAATTCCGCCCTTACCTATATGGCAGGCCATTCAAAGTGGTCAGCGACCATCACGCATTGTGTTGGCTAGTTAACTTAAAGGACCCTTCAGCACGGCTGGTGCGGTGGAGCCTCAGACTGCAAGAATGTGATGTCATGGTAATCTGCAAGTCCGGACGAAAACACTCTGATGCCGACTGCCTATCACGTGCCCCCATCGATCCCCTGTCGCAAGACGACAAGCACGACGACGCCTTCCTTGGAATAATAAGCTTGGAAGATTTCACTAAACAGCAACGAGCAGACCCGGAGCTAAAAGCCCTCACCAAGTATTTAGAAGGAAACACCGACGTTGTCCCTCGGGCATTTAAGCGTGGATTGTCTTCGTTCACGCTACAAAACAATCTGCTCATAAAGAAAAACTTCTCACCAGTTCGCGCCAACTACTTTCTTGTTCCGTCAGCGCTGCGTCCAGAATTACTGTACGCCCTACATGACGATCCAACCGCTGGGCACCTCGGATTCTCCCGGACACTGTCGAGGATACAGGAAAGGTATTACTGGCCGCATCTGACTGCCGACGTCGCCCATTACGTCAAGACATGCCGAGACTGTCAGCGATGCAAGAGACCACCGACAAGGCCAGCAGGATTACTACAGCCGATCGAACCTCCTTGACAACCATTTCAGCAAATCGAGACGGATTTGTTGGGACCGTTTCCGACGTCAACATCTGGAAATAAGTGGATCATCGTGGCGACGGACTATCTCACTCGCTTCACTGAAACTAAAGCTCTACCGAAAGGAAGCGCAGCCGAAGGGGCAAAATTTTTCGTTGAGAACATCCTGCTGCAACATGGTGCGCCAGAGGTCCTCATCAATGATGGAGGAACGGCCTTTACAGCAGAGCTCACCCAAGCCATTCTGCAATAAAGCCAGACAAGCCACAGGAGGACAACTGCCTACCACCCGCAGCCGAATGGTCTCACGAAGTGCCTGAACAAAACCCTCGCCGACGTGCTAGCAATGTACGTCGACGTTGAGCACAAAATGTGGGATGCGGTCCTGCCGCATGTAACCTTTGCTTACAACATGGTGGTGCAAGAAAAAACATAGATCATGCCGTTCAATCTGGTTTACAGCAGGGATCCGATAACTACTCTAGACGCCATGCTGCCGCACGTCTGCGACGAAGAGAATCTTGATGTCGCCACCTATCTCTAGCGCGCCAAAGAAGACCGACAGCCGACGCTACAACCTTCAACGACGCTATGTCGAGTACCAGCTGGGCAACCGTGTTTGGGTTTGGACCCCTATACACTGACGAGGAATGAGTGAGAATCTTTTACGCCGCTATTTCGGACCGTACAGGATCATCTAACTCATTGGCGCACTCGACTATGAGGTCGTGCAAGATGGCATTTCGCTATCACAGCGGCGCCGCTCACGACCTGAAGTAGTTCATTTTGTGCGACTTAAGCCGTCCCACAAGCGCTAATGAACTTTGGGGACGTCGCATAGCTGAACTTTGGACTTTTTTCCGATTGTGTCACCTTCGGCTTTGTTTCTTGTTGTTTTGTTACTTTGTTTAACAAGTGACCTTTTGTGTTTCACTCTCCTGTTATGTTTGTAGCATCGGGACGGTGCCTTTTGAGAGGGGGGAATTGACACGTGAACTCGTTTATTTTTTACGAGTGAGCACTTTTAACGTCTAAGAAATGTTATCGCTCAGCGGAGGACACGTCTACATTTATTGGAAGTTTCTAGAATATTATCGATGCATCTATCCCCTGCCGAACCTTGTGTGACCTGATTGCATGTGCGCGCGACGCGAATGGTGTAGAACTTTGTGGAAGGCACGCAGGTCCCAGCGTTTACTCTGGAACATTCGACGACTAATCTATAAAAGGTGACGCGCTTTACCTGCTGATCAGATTTTGACGATCTGAATGGCGACAATGGTGTTCACCATTGTCGCCATTCTTTAAGTGTAGCCTGTATTTGTGGGCACAGGTTCGCCCAATAAAAATTAGTTTAATCTTTCACAGTATCTTTCACAGTATTCTTCATACGTCACTCCATGTGACAATATCAGCACATAACAAATTAATTCTTATACTGAATATTCAATATAATCAAAGTGTTTTCATGTCAGATGCAGCACAGTTATAGCATTTGACTATATATTGAAGCAGGTTTTTGTGAAACATGGTCCCTTGCAAAATGCACACTGCTGTTCATGAATGCCTGTTCATGTATGCCTTTTTGCATACCATGGCCAATTAAATGAAAAGAAAGCTGTTAGGAATTGTAAAATAAATTGCATGGTAAAATCAAATTAGTAGTATGCATGATGTAGTGGATGAAGGTGTCAGTTTATTCTCTAAATCACACCCACTTAGGAATGAAGTTGAACTTTTGGGTCCAGGAAATATTGTCCAAGAATCTTTCAGAAGTGATCACTCTTGTGTGGTCCTTGAAAGACTTCAAAGTGCAAATGGTGGCACAGCAGCACAGGTATTAGAATTTTCAATGAACTGTTTCATGGCTTGCCTCATCAAAAGCTTGAGACGCGAGCCTCTGTTGTAGTCCTCTATGTTATGGCTGTGCAGGCATAATTGTGTGCCACACAATTTCTTGAAGCACTTCTGGGAGTGCTTACTCCACAGTCCTTCTTTATGATGTTTGTCGTAAAGGTCGCACATCACTTTTTTTTTTGTGCTCACGAGGGTTTTGATGGAAATTTAGGGTGCAGGCTCCTTTCCCAAGCCTGTGAACCCTGAAGGGAGCCAGGGCGGGATACGTACTTGTGGCCATTTGAGAACCAGTGGGTGCCCGATGGCGGTGGGAATCCAGCCGCAGCCGAGTGCTGACACTGCCTCGTCAGAGCTGGCACACTGTTTTGCATAGTTTTTTTTTTAACTGTGCAATGTTTAGAGCAGTTTGGACAAATTTGTAATGACTGCTGCTTTATGCAGTGGGCTTCTTCGTCCATGGCATCAATACCATTTTAGGAATTTCATAATATAAACCAACTTTTAGTGGTATAGTCTTAATTCCATACTCTTTTCAAGCAGGAGCACACAGTACTGTGCAATGGCTTGTGTTTACTCCATGCCCAAAACACTTGGGAGTGATTGAATTGCAGTGTTTGAGCATGGGTTTTCCTCATGAGCCACAAAATACTTGTTCTTGCCATGTTAATCTAAAAGCACTGAACAGGTCTGCATTGTTCTAATCTCAAAAATAACAGCCATTCAACAGACCCTGCTTCAAAGTCTGTTCGATAAGAGGACAGCAGTTTGGTGTGCTACCTTTCTTGTCTTTACTTTTAGCACGGAAGAATTTCTTCATGGACAGGTTTACACATATATGTGTGACCATGTTTATAATGTGCACTCCATCCTGCATCCTGATGAAAAACTATCAAGATAGTCGCACAAAGCCAGAAAGACTTTGTTTATGCAAATTTGTTTACATAGTACCAATCGTTTGCATAACACAATTGAACTGAAGACAGGTGATGCACAGGGACACTAGAGCCAGATATATCTCCTAGCCATATGGCCAGTACCGAGCACATCCTGGGGAGGTGTGCTGAAGCCATGGTGTGTTCTGGATACGCAGGCCCACCACCCAAGAGCAGCAGCAAGCCGCCAGTTCCGATGTGGCTTCTCAACGGTGTACAAGTGCAGCCTGATTGTACACCTGTGCACCTACGCAAGCAAGTGGCCTCCCCAATGTCGCCTCTGCTCACACTGGCAAGCTCCACCTCTCTGCAGATGCACACTAGAAGAGTGTTATTTCCTGTGCTCGCACAGCTTCACGCAGTGCGCCACACTTACCGCCACCCAGGCAGCCACAGTGGTTGTCGCTGCAGTGTTGTGCACTCCTATTCAGCCTTGGCCTGAAGAACCTGGGGCGTGTGGCACACACTGCTTCTCTGATTCTTGGTAGAGCAGTGGATGCGTTCCCTTTCATGTGTTTCAACGTATAGTGACAGAAACCTTTGTGTTAGCTGTTATGGCAAATTCTGCACTTGTGCGTTTCACACTTGTTTCACACTTGTGCGTTTTGTGCTGTAATGTAGGAACACATGCCACGAGCTGTTGCTGGAAGCAGCTCCTCTATTGCTAGCAATTAGAGCGAGTGCTCGTACACACGCTTAGAGCATTGTTGCATGGATTATGGTAGCACCTATGCAACTCTCGTTGCAGAGGCTCGTATAATGCCAATTCTTTAGGACATCTTTTTTTTTCATTGTTTTCACTCGAAGCAGGGGATAGTGACGTAGATGTGAGTAGTCAGTGTATTCAGCCACTCCTTTTGGCTACACCCTGGCACAGTACGCCTCCTTTAACAATGATGCCCTTGCAGCATGTTCTGTCAGAATTCTTGGCAGTTGTACAACTTGAACTGTAGCTTGCGCAGCATAGGCCTAGTGTGTCGCCATGGCCCACCACATGTATTTCTGTTGCCACCTCGGTGTCTTAAATGGAAACTACATAGCTGCATGATAACAGGTGCGCGTTGCTTGGCCTTATGCACTGCAGAATATTTGAATAGCATGAAGCTCGGTGTGCAGCAGAGATTTGTCTGCAGGCAGCATTACTGGCAACATGAAAGGAAACATTTTTTTTGAGTAGATAAAGCGGCAGTGGCACCTGCTTAGTGTAACCTGCTTCTTGCTTTCACGGAGCACAGACTGTAAGCCAAGTTATACCCCTGTCACACTGGAGGATTTAATGTGACTACATTCAAATAATATGACCAAGTGGACAAAAAGATGACCACGGACCGAATCCACATGGTTCCCACCTTCGGCAAGTTATTTCTTCATCCAGTTTCATTTCCCTTTACCAGATTTATTTCTCCTTTGAAATTAAACATAACAATTACCTTCCCCTGTGTTTTCTGTTACTTCCTTCTCTGCCACTTGGCATGGTTGTGATTACCAAAAAAAGAAAATCCCCCTCCATTTCCCTTACTTTTTCCGCTAATTACCAACAAATGATGTTTGATTGACTACTACACAGGGACACTTATGTTGAATTCCAATGGCGGAGTCGGAGCAGCCGACGGACTCCGCGAGTGAGCATTCGACTCTGGCGCAGAGCGACGCCTCCAGATCCGCGAGTGGAACACAACCTGCGCCGCCGGAGCAAGGCGGAAGCGAAAGTTCTATCACCGAGTTACCCAGGATACCTTGCGTGTTGTCGTTTCCTTCCGCTGTTTGCTCCTAGCACCGCCGCACCGGTGACTTGTCTCTTCAGCGCCGTTCACCTGTTTTTTTTTTTTAAAGTGCGGAATGGATACCTTGCCAAGCGTGCAGCAGCTTTTGCTTCCTCGCGAGTCGTGACCGGTGGCGCCTCCCAGCAGACAAGCGTGGTAAAGGAAATACGTCACGCAGAGTTCCGGTCCACTCCGCCGATTTTGGCGGAGCATCTTTTTCTGCTCCACGGAGTGACTCCCGCTCTGAATCCCCTCCGACTCTCTCATTGGAACACTTTACTCCCGCCCTCACTCTGCCATTGGAACAAACTTGCTCCGAAACGAGCAGAAAAACTTGCTCCGACTCCTCCATTGGAGTTCAACATTAATGTCACTCAAAGTGAATATGCACCCCAGAGATACAGCAGAACAAGATGGGTGTTTATAATTTGAAGACTGTGCTTAGCAAAAGTTGTCAATTTTTGCATCCTTTAAAGTTTCTTCTACCAGTTTGTTTTCTCCATTCTTTTTTCTTCTTTTTTTCGCATCTTCAAGCAGCATATCTTCTTATTTTCGGTGCTCCTGGAAAATGGGCTTGTGGTATTATCAGTACCTGCTTGCTTGGAACTGTTTCCGTTCTCGTCAGCCCACCTTCTAAACCAGCAGCAGTTCTCATACCTGTGACTCTATAACTAAACAACCCCCCTTTTTGTTTTCTTACCCCACAATTTTTTTTTTAGTACGGTAACTTCAGTTACCCCACACTATGCATTGGGTTATTCTGGTCTTCCCCTTTCAGGGTGAGAGAGAGATTGAGCTATGCGTACATAAAAAAATGGCCAGGCTTAGCTTGGTGAAGCCAAGAATGCGTTGCATATTGTGCGAGTTGGGGCCCAGCTTTTCCTCTGGCTGTCGTGACGTCACGTCACGTGGTTGCGGTTTTTTCTATGCCAGTCCCAGACAGCACTCCTTGACTGGTGGTGCTTGATGCACGCAGTAGGCCGCACCTTCTTTTTTATCCAGTAGCTGTGCACACACAATTTCTTCCACTTTGGCACTCCTAATGCTAATGCACTTAAACACTGCCAAAGAAAGCGGTTGCTGCTTCTGATGAAGAGAAGTCCTTTTGTTGAAATGTTGGCTCCAGCAACATTACTTGTTCTAGCACTTTTAATCACTTCAAGCCTCCGTCTCAGTTCTCACTTCTTTAAGCCATCTGCTTAAGAAGATGAAAAGCTGTACTACAGGCAGAAGGTTGTACTCTCCATCTTAGCATCTGGGCACATCACTAGTCGGCCACTCAGGTGTCTGTAAGCACATGTTACGCTGGTGTTGATTCATCTCATCAATATGCACCACGCATTTGTGAAATTAATAAATAATTGGGCGACTGTGTTGTGTGCTGTCGTGTTAGAGATCGTTTGTAGGATGAATGCCAGGATGACTGCATTGTCAAAAGCATCGATAGATGTGGCTTGAACACCTGGTGCATCCTGTTATCTTTTGCACTGGCAGCCAACTGGTAAATGATGATCTTCTGCTGGAAAAAGCTCAGGGTTTCCATTCTCAGCTGTATTAGCAGCATTTCTATAAAAACAAAATCGAAAAACGCCTGGAAGCATGCATCAGAGAACAGCTGATTTAATAAAATGCCATTTCTCTTTTACGGCGTTGTCAGCGCGCTAACTTACTTGTACTGCTCTTTTTATTGTATTGGTTATTTTAACGCGAGTAGATTCTTCGGCATCAGTGCTCTAAATCTACGGCACGTTTGAAACACATTTCATAAGTCACTTTTGCAGCCTTTCCATGAGATGAACCTATGTGCTTATATTTAATTTCATTTCAAAGTTATACCGGATGGCAACCTAAGCGACAAATAAAAAAAATCTAAGGCTAGAAGGCACTGGCTTCTGATGTGCAATGTAAAAAAAATCTGACCATGATTTATTGGTGTTTGTTATTGTGAAGACATAAATGAAAAAAAAAAGGCACCACAAATGGTTGAATAACTTGGCCATTTTATTCGGAGATAAATTTCTAGACATTCCAAAATGGAAGTTTTATACAAATTAATAAAAGGTTTTACTTTGTTAAAGTTCTTGAACTACATTTTCAAACACTTCACTCGCCCGTTTTTCTGAACTAATTGTTGCTATCTCTATTGAATGATTGATTTTTCATGTGTGGCATTGAAATAAGTCAAATGGCATTCATTGCACCGGTGTCATTTGAACCTAATCTTTCAGTATGACTGGGGTGTTAAAATGTGTTAAGCTAGTATTTTGCATATGGCAATCCCAAGGAAATATTCTTCAGTGTATCAGTCTGTGCTTTGTTGGACTGTGTCCTCTTGTGTAGCTTCATGCGAACCAGGAAGTGGTGGCATAAGGCTAACATATTTTCGTTGAGCTAGTTGAGGTTAGGGTGCCCTTTATTTTGATCATTGAAGAAAGCAAGATCTCAGTGGCGCAGCTATATAAAAAAGTTCACCGACAATTATGCTACTCCCTAATGTGAATTTCGAACGCAGCTGTTAAGGTGTTTTGAATTCTCAATATATTGTGGCAAAGAATTTCATTCTAAACTACAGGGTCTTCTTGGCAGCAACAGTGAGCCTCTGCTCGGGCAGCTCGTTTAGCAGCAACGGCAGACGAAGCATTTCCATCAGTTGCATCGCTTATTGTTCACCCAGGAATGCTCGGTTCTTGCGGAGCGCATTCTCTAGCAGCGGTGGCAGAAGCAAAGTAGCGTGTGAGCAGTGGGCCTCACGCCTTGGAAGTTCTGTTTCCACATGTGGTGTCGGAAGTGTGTCACTCACCACATGCCTGGCTGCCACCATGAAGCCACTCTGCTTTCCTCCCCACCATTTTACCCTCCTCCTCTTTCATCCCCCGCTGAGGTCTGTGTTCGCTGGGTTATACCAAGCGATGCCTAATGCAGGAACTGATGCCCAAGAGCTGCACTCTAAAAGGCCTTTTAATGCAGTGAAGAAAATGCACAGTCTTTTCAAGGTTTTGCACGTGCTGAAGTGTGCTTTTGTCCAGCAATTTACATCATGTTCTTGTGGGGCAACCTTCGTAAAAGTGGCGCCTATGTTCCCTTTCTTTTAGTCATCTTCCAACACTGTCAGTAGTGTCTCTCGTATAGATTAAGAAATTTCGCAGTGAACCACAGTGTGTTAGTTGACCTTTCTTTACCATGAAGAATAAAGTGGCCCTGCAGAGAAGTTGTCAACTATGAATGTGTTCATAAATGTGAGGACCAGACAAGAACGTTCTGGACTTTTTCTGCCCACTGTGTTTTGCAGCTTACCTTGTGCAAGGAGCACAGTGTCGTTGGCGGATGTTGTTCTTGCTTGATATTTTCATAATCATTGGCTTTTCTTACTTGGAGTAAATGTTTTTGTATTTGACTGAGAAGTTAAGCTTTAAATGCCAATGTTTTTCCCAGTTATCATTCTTCGTTTCTCCAACTGTAGTGATACCCATTGTGGCGCGTGCATGTGCTTTTTGTATGTTGATGGTTGTTGTGTGTGTTCCTCGTGGCTGGAGTATTTCAGCTGTCTACTGTTGTACTGTACACATATATCTACCTCCTTGTAATGCTCCATGTGCTTGAAACTTTTTTCTAAGTTCGTTGCCATACATTTCTGAATATCGCTCATTCATATTGTCCCTGGTTTTTTACTTGTTTAATATCTGCGAGACAATTTCCCCATTTTATAATGTTTCTCCATGTCGAAGTGGTTGCTTGTATTGTATTGCAGTGAGCTTTTTCTACTTGATGTCAAGTGAACTCTTTCATGCCACAATTATACTGAAGTCGCCAGCTATATCGTAGCATATTATGATGTAGTAAGCTTTGTAGTAGTTCTGAATAAATGCACTTTTTTTAAAGGGAAAAGTAGAGTGTCAGGTGAAACATTATAATTACCAGCATATGCTTTAGTCAGCTACACAGGGGAAATATAGCACATAAGAATACTGCTATAAATTTGTTGAGCTATGATGAACGCAGTGAACTCATCGAAATGTTACGATAAATTTAATTGCTTAGACGACAGTCGAATTTCTTTACATCGCACCCGGGAAAATTTACTATTTTGTTTAATATAATAATTTAGCCTGTTGCAGTAGAAAAGATGACTTTCAGAGATTAGTGATATAGAAAAAAGTTGTTTTTTAGCTCATCACCTTGTTTTTAATAAGTCATCAGTGTATTCAGCTGTGACTGCCTGTCAATTGTATTAGGATTTCACGTGCTCTATAGAGACAGCAGTGAGTATTAGAGAGTGAACTCATGTAGCTAATATTCTAGTTAAGATTAAGAGGGAGAGCTGAAGCAGGTCGTGTGACCCGTAAAGCAGGTAACCTGTGCTTTACTAGAGTGCTGAGGGTGCTGAGAAAATGAAAAAGCTGTTGGCAGAAGATTAGCCGATGTGATAAGATTAGGCAAGTTGCAGGTATGGGATGGAGTCAGCTGAAACAGGACAGAAGTAACTGCTGATAGTAATGATTTGTTGATTATCATAATGGTGGATCTGCCGCTTGGAGTCTTCACACATTGCCACCAATGCCCGTACCTCTCTCTCTTGCTTACAGGTGCGTTTCGGGGTGGCAGCCGATCAAGCCGAGGAGCCCTGGCAGCGGTTCAGCAGAATGTGCGCCGCTTTCACTGCAGCTTCTGCAACTACTCGACTATTTACAAGCAGACGCTGCAGCGTCACCACCGCACACACACAGGCGAGCGGCCGTTTGAGTGTGAGTTCTGCCTCAAGACGTTCGCCCAGAAGTGCAACATGAAGGCTCACCAGCGGCTCCACACCGGTGCCTGTCCCTACCGGTGCCAGTTCTGCCAACTGGGATTCAGCCGACGCGAGCTCCTCACTGAGCACCTGCAGCAGGAGCACGAAATGCAGCTGGCCTTTAAGTGTGGCTACTGCTCGGGCGGCTTCCTCACGCGACACGAGCTTTGGCGACATTTGCGCTCCTGCTCCCCGTGGGGAGCAGCGACACCGGATGCCATTGTGGCGTCGGTTGTGGCGCCTGTCACCACTGCACACATGCCGCCGCAGCCAACCTCCTCGCCGACATAAAGAAGTGCCTTTGAACGATGCCTTCGTGAGCTCCTATGCCAAGCACTTTCTCTCTGCTTAAATTATATTATGGAACAGTTGCTTTCAGGGCTGCTGCTTTGAACTAATGAACTCGAACAAGCTTGCTGAAACAAAATAGCTTGGGCATACTTCCTGTCAGCTTCACATTGCTTTGTGATCAGGTGCAGTGAAGGCCCTCGGTGGCCACATCTTTGGGATTGACTTGATGGTGGACATTGTGGCAGTCCCTGAGAACCTTCAGAACTGTTAAGAGAAAGCATAATTTTTGAGGATTTGGAAACCTTAGAATCACAAGTGCTTCAATACATTCTTATTTATTTATCGTATTTTTTCCTCAGGTTATCAGCTTTTCTTGCGTAATCCAGCCTCAAAGTTTGCACAATCCATAAGTGAAGCCAATGCTGTCTGTATTTTAGTGAATGACAGTGTTTAACTTGTCTTGCTTTCAAGCTGTTAAGCTCAAGCTCAACATTGCTTTGGTCCTTGATGATGTTTTGCCCCAAACTTGCAAGTCATTGAAAAATATTAAAATCTGTTTCCTGATAGACACCCAAAACATTTTTGTGATAATAGCTGTGAAACCTGGCAATATGTTTAAAAATGGCAAGGGTTTATCTTCTTATCCCCGGTGAATGAAACGGTGTAACTGCATACATGTAGGGCCTGTGATGGAGGGATTCTTGGCTTCTTGTGGAGTGACCATAGTCTTTCCAGTATCACTAATCAGTAAGTACCAAAACAATTGGGTATGTGCTCACATCATTTACGTGCTTTTCCTCTCTTGACTCATTTTTGCACAGCATACACAGGCTGAGCATACATCCCTGCACTAACCTTCCTTTTCATAGATCAGGTGGTTGTGTGGTTTTCTATTACTGATCTTTTTAATTTTTTCCATGTCGATATTTTGGTCATATTATTGACTGCCCTTTGATATGGCAACCAGCATTATTCCTTTAACTTTTCAATATTTTGCTTACAGCAGCTTTGTGCCTTCTCAGAGTTCGTAGCAATGCCCCATTTTATGGCCCAGATCATTCAATACTCCAAGAAAAGTTCCCACCATTTGGGGTGTATCTGATCCCTCCAAAATAATCGTCATTTTCTTTTCGTGCCCTTCCTTTCTGTAATGCTGCGCATGCCAGATAACGAACGACATGCGCATTATTGCCGTGGCATGAAAGAAAATGGTTATTGTTTAGGGAGATGATACACCCTAAAGGGTGAAAGGGTGTAAATTTGTTAGTCATATAAAAGTTAGCACTGGGACTTGCCTAGTTTGCAAAAAAAAAAAAAATGTCTGAAGTTGCTTTTCCTGCACCTCTCTTGATGTCTGCAATGCACCTCTTAGTGATTAATGGAAACCAATTTCAAAAGCCATGCTGTAGATGCCCGACATGTTCTCATTATAACATCATAGCCACTATGTTCTCAACATCATTCATTTAAAGAGGCACGTACGAAGGCAACTTCACCTTTTTTTTTTTTAAATCAGGCCTGTAACATTGTGAATTGTTGTACAGTTGACTTCTGTTAATTCGACCCTGATGGTACTGACAAAATAGATCAAATTATCCGGCTGGTCAAATTAAGATGCAGAAAAAGTTAATACACACCATTGATTCATTTGGGAGTATTTGCCAGATTCAACCCACAGTAAAAAATGCATCCTCTTTCTATGTGTCCAAAGTAGAAAACTAACACAGAGATAGCATTAAAAACACCCAAACAAAGTAGAAATCTAATGTGCACCTGATATTTTAGCATAGAAGAATTGGAATGGGTCTAATATGTGTTGCACCAGAGTGCCCGGTTTTCTAACATAAACTTTGCCACATACACTTGTGTTATGCAGTAAAGCATACACATGCCATGAAGGCAGTCTTGCTTTCGTAGCACACTATATTCAGCGCAATTAAAAAAAAAGAAAAAAAAAGATGCGAACGTTAGAATTTGGTAATTACCGTAAGCAGACATTGTGAGCTACAGTTATTGCTTCAAAATCTTCCTAGGGCAGGCTGGAAAAAGAACATGACATGTGTTCGGCACTGCACTCACTCTGCCGAGACAGATGCTACCACTAAAAGGGTCGCTGTTGGGTTCACCATAGGGGTTAGTTAGGCGCATGCTTGCTGACTCATAAAGTTAGAATTATCTGGCGAAGGCCAGTTTTTGGATTGAAATAACACAGATTTTGACTTGTAGAAATGCACGTCTGCCAACTAAGACCTCTGCCCAGGATCAAATTAGACAAAAAATTGAATTAACGGAGTCGAATTACCGGAAATCTACTATATTAAGAGATCTGAACCATAGAATATTGTTTCTGCAAAATTTTAGCAATAACAAAGCAGCGGTAAGTGCCAGATCTTTTTTGAAGGTGTTAAGGGAACAATGCAAGTGTCCATGCATTTCTGGTTGGCTTAGCTTTTGACCTTGTGTGGCTGATTTATTAGATTGCACTTTTAGGCATTGTACTGTGTGCAGGCCTCCCGATCGCATTGAGATTCCTAAAAAAGTTGAGACTAATGGAAAAGCTGTTCATCAGAAGCGTATCACTGTAGCTGTCCTTCCACAGTGAATTCACTCGCTTCAAAGCCTTACTGCTGCCACTACATTTGTGCATTTTTTCTGGGCCAGCTTTCTATATTTTTTTCCGAAGCAAAAGTTGTTCTGCTGCACAAAAGGAGGGGTAGATGCACTGAATATGAACTAAGAAGCTATGAAGTGATGCATCATGTCTCTGTTGACTTTCTGCTTGATGAGGATTGCTATTTACGCAAATAACCCTTTGGGTGCTGGGTATTTTTCCCAAGTTAAAAAATGGACACATTAGCAGGATTTAAATTTCAAAGCTATTTATTGGTGACATGTTTCTCAAAGCTTTCCAAATTCCAACATCTGAAAATGGAAACAAAGGTTATTGGTTATGCTAATTATTTTAATTAGGAGAATTAGTGTTCCTCAGGCAACATGGCATCTACATTGCTGTCACGGTCCTTTAAAGACACTTTGTAATTGGCACCAAGGTCCTCTGAATGAGAGTTCATAAGAAGTTCCTGAATTTCTGCATCTTTCAAAGTTATCTAATCGTTAAAAAAATGCTCTGGTAAAACGAGACACAAACAAACATCAAAAGGGTAAGGGTTTGTTGTGCCATCTGTTGTAGGAAAACAACCCACCATAAAATATTTGTTTAAGCCAACTTCTGAAAAGATGCCGTGAACAGCTTACAGATGTTCCATGTTCATGAATTATCCCAGGCATAACCAGGGTTTGTGCATTGGCAGCCAGACAAGTATACTTGGGCACGGCATATAAATGGTGGGTAGCAGTTTGAGTTTAATGGGCGAAATAAAACGGGCACTCGCCTCGTGTTTTAATTAGGTGTGAGCATATTGTTGAGAACTTCTGCTCCCTATTCACACATTTTGCTAGTGGGGTGCCACATCTTAATGGATGTGTGCTAGCAGCCACCAAGACGTTTTAAAAGTTGGATGCTGGATATGGTTGGGCAAGCGTTTTTATTATTTGCAGCTGTAAAATAAGAGCAGGGATGATTAGTTCTATTTGCCTCTTGGTTTAGCCTGGGGGTCTCACATGTCTCACACTTGTGAACAAAGGAAAAAAAGTACAAAATGTTCTTGTTTCTTGAAAACTTTTATGATTGGCTTTGACTGAATAAGAAGGGGAATGTCATCCTGCACCATGAAACGTGCTGATGCTCAGTCATGACAACGAAGAGGCCTTTTAAGGGGTGATGTGCCTCAGAGAACCATTTTTCTTAATAATAAAGTAATTGGATGGAATTTATGTACAATGTAGAGTCCTTTCTCGTATATTTTAGTGTGATTTTAGTTTGTGAACTCTCTGGGCATTTTCCTCTACCCTCTGAAAGTGGGAGAGTCTCATCCAAGGTTTGGACTCCATGCGAGGCCTAAAAGAGCGTTATAGAAATAGACTGTATTGCTGCTACATGTGAACAAATAATTGCAAGTAAGCTCAAAAGTCTTTCTTTTAACTTTATTATTTAAAAAAAAGACGTTTTTCATCTGTACTATAGTCGCCTAGAACATTCATGGCTGGTTTCCTAAAATTAACATGACCAATATTGCTGCATATTAGAATAAAACATAGATACTTGCATTCTACACATCCTTGCAAATGTGCATGCAAAATTTGGCTGAGATTGATAGGCATCACGTATAAGAATTCTTGTGAACATGTAGTAAAAGCAGTGCAAGATTGGAGAAGGAGAAAAACCAAGTTGGAAGTTCATAAACAGTCTCCTTACTATTGGAATTAATCAATTTCTGTCAAATGTGGCCAGAATGTAGACCAGTCTTTCCAGAACAAGTGTTAAACTTGAAAATTCTACTGCTGTATGTGTAGGTGGTACCCTCAGAACCCTTGCGAGCTTCCTTCTCCAACCAGGCTTTCTTTGCTTCACTGCAGTGACGAGATTTAGCTTCAGTTGCCGATGTTCCAGAGGTTCTTTCAATTCTTCCCCGGTCTTTTTTTTATCTCTCTCCCAAGACGAAAGGATGCCCAACTCCTGCAGAGCTTTTGTAAGGCCTTTGTTAAACCCCAGTGTGGTCATCTCCTCACAACAGTGAACGAAGCGAGCCTTGTTTTAGGGCGCAGCAACCAAATCTTGCTGTTGAGAGACTTTTGGGGGTTGCCCTGAATATAGCGAAGCAACAGCTTGTCATATGCCGGAAGCGTAACCTTTGCGTGGTGAGAGCGGGCTGGTGCCGACTACGAAAACTTGCCATCTGTGCATGCTTGTGAGCTTCATCAGCCTAGGATGAATGGAAAACCCCTACTGCTGCCATTTGCGCAGTCTTCTCGTGGGATAAATGCCTTGGTTTTTTATATATGGGCATAGAGTGTTGAAGCAGAATTTTGCAATTAAAATCAAGATTTTTAAAAAGTGCAATTTTTTAATTTGCATCCCCTCTTGATAATGGTGGCAAAGTACATTGGCACGTCAATAGCATTGTATTAATATCTGAAGCATTTTTGTATCTGCTCAGCTTTTGTGGCCCTGTAAAGTCTCATGTAATCATTAATGGACAATTCGACCAGCCAGCACACCCCCCTGGTAAGACTTCGAAAAACACTCTTAAATTTAGGTGCACGTTAAAGAACCCCAGATGGTAAAAAAATAATCCGTAGTCCCCCCTTACGGCATGCTTCAGAATCAGATCGTGTTTTGGCACGTAATAGCTTATTTACTTTATTTTCAAGGCTTTATAGATTGCTAATGACAACTCGGTCGTTGACATAACAATTTTCGCATAGCAGAGATGCTTGTTTTTTATGAGACAAGCACTGTTTCTCAACTGAGAGCATGGCACTGCACATGTGTGCATGTACACCGCCTGGTGCTAACATGACGGCTGTGGCGACAGCTTTGCCACGGTCAGTATCGAGCTTCTTTAATTTCAGTAGTGACAACATTCAATTTGACTTGATTTATGAGTATACAACACAGCAAATAATACATACCATTGGTTTGACCCATAGCCTTATCGCCTAGTCCGGGGTCCACTAAATAATGTGCATAAATGTGACAGACCTTTGCAAAATTCAGACCTTTGCAAGTAGATCAGTTCCAAGTAAAGTTTCAACAGAATAGTGTAGGAAAATGCAAAGTGCACATTCTTATTTTTATTTATTTGTTAACATACCTACATTCGCCCTGAGGCATTGTTGTAGGGGGGTGTTATACATGAGTAAACGGAAAAAGTTACAAGCACGGCATACAAAATATGTTTGCTCAATTTCACTGAGCAAACTAAGAAAAGCTTAAGAAAAGCAAGTGTAGACATACATTGCAAATGTAGAACAACAGGCAAATATACGACTGAGATATGTTCAAGGACAAAACATTTCGGGCTGCTCAAGCTTAAATTTTTTTTACCGAGATCAAAATTTCTGGATATTTCATTCCAAACACTGAAATGCTGTGCAAGGGTTGGCCATCATCCGCGATGACCCTGGGTGAACGGCAGGAAGCCAGAACATACCAGCCCGCCCAAACTGGCACACTTGTGCACCACACCAAGTACTGCTGTCGTGGCCCCAAAACGTGGAGAGAGTGGGCACCACCTCTGTGCCGTGCAGTTTCACACCTATAAAAGGACTACCGACATGACATATTCGCAATGTCTTTTTTCCTTTTGTGTTGAGGGATGTGTCAAGCCCTGCAAATAGTTTATTGTAATATATCACTTGCGTTATAAGCCATTTTTCTGTCTGGTACCCAAGAGCCTATTGCGTCACAACGTCACACACGTACACACTGGCTTCCTCCGTTACTGCAACCACCACAAATGCCATGTGTGAATGCAGCCAAAACAAATGCGTGCAGCACTTTTGTAAATTTTGTTTCACAAGCAACATCATCATCAGTAACATCGTCAGCCTATTTTTCTATCCACTGCAGGATGAAGGCCTCTCCCTGTGATCTCCAATTACCCCTGTCTTGTGCTAGCTGATTCAAAGTACCACCTGTAAATTTCCTGATTTCATCACTCCACCTAGTTTTGTGCCATCCTCAACTGCGCTTTTCTTCCCTTGGCGCCCATTCTGTAACTCTAATGGTCCACTGGTCATCTACCCTACTCGTTACAAGGCCTGCCCAGCTCGATTTCTTTCTCTTGAGCATGTGTTGGTGGGCTAGTTGGTTAAGCATGACAGCAGCTATATATTATTATGTCAAGAAATAAAACACTCAGTTGTTAGTGCACCTATGTGTTGTCTCGTGTCCCCCTTCTTCGTGTGCTGTTTCATTCGGCGCCGTCTTTGTAATCATTCTTTCTCTTAGCGTCAACTAGAATGTCAGCTATCCCTGTTTGCTCTCTGATCCATACCATTCTCTTCCCATTCCTTAATGTTATGCCTAACATTTTCCGTTACGTCGCTCTTTGTATGGTTCTCAACTTGTTCTCGAGATTCTTTGTTAACCTCCAAGTTTGTGCCCCTATGTTAGTACTGCTGGAATGCAATGGTTGTACACTCTTCTTTTCAATGACAGTGGTAAGTTCCCAGTCAGGATTTGGTCATGCCTGCCATATGCATACCAATCCGTCTTTATATTTCTGTAAGTTTCTTTGACATGATTAGGGTAAACATCATCAACATCATCAAACTTTGCCTTAATGCAACACGACATCATAATTTTACTCCCTGTAACTTTCACAGTAATGTCTGTAGCACCAGGTTAGGCATTTTGAGACTAAATTTAGCATCAAGTCAAGATGCCTTGCAAGTATTGCTGACCTTCATACTTTGTGAATATTGTCCTTTTACAGACAAGTAGCATGTGATAGAGTTTCTACAATTTTTTAAAATAAAGGTCAGCATTCTGTGTTGATGGAGCTTGACTTAGAGGGTCTATGGTGTAGTGCAGGTCAATTCTGTGTGCTGAGGTGCCAATATTTTTGTTTCAGCTTTGTGCTGTTCACACCACCTAGTACCTTGGTACTTTTGATTGGTCTCTGCATTTGCATTCATAGCTTTGTGGCATCCTTTGAAGGTGGCGTTGATATCAAGTTCAGAGCGTATCTTAGTCTTCCTTTAAGTACAGTGCAACAGATGATGTGACCAGATTAGATAATTCACAGACATAGGATGGCACTGAGTGCTGTAAGGTGGGAGGTTGCTATGGAAAATTAAGTCTGTGATGTGACACGTGAAAGATAGAGAAAGAATGCAGTGACCTACACACAGACAGCATTTCTGTTAAGGTTATGAGGGATGTCATAAAATAGCCTCAGTGGGACGAGCTTTTAGAAAACATGGCTAACGCTACTGAAATTGCCACATCAAAACTGTGAGATTCAGGATTCATAACAATAAATAAAATTAGCAAGTGGCAACAAAATCTGCATTTTTCAGGCAATGTGACGAACTCGGTCGCAGCAGGACATATTGCTCGAACGGGGGTATTTGCCATTTCTTTGTTTGAGAATATTGCCTTCAGATTTCCAAGCTGCAAATCTTGGCCAGAATTGCAAACTAAGAAGCCCACCAACCGAGGGAACAGCCAGCTGATGACGATGGCAGAGCACATTCCCATTTCCTTAGCAGTTGTGCGACTGTGAATGCATTGCTGAAAGAAGTGCACTGCGCACAGGCAGTGTTCTTGTGCATCATTCCAGGATGTGATAGATTAGAATGAATTCTCATTCATAATGCGTGTTTCTGCTTTGCTGTTAAATAACTGACCGTACTTTTACATGCCAGCTGCGCTTCTTAATGCAAGCTGAAACAGACATGTATAAGCTGCCAGAATGAGAACAAGAAATAATACGATGACTTCCTCCACTTGGTTTTCTGTTGCTTTCATTCAAATGTGAGGAACAATCATGAAAAATCTGATTTGAACAGCACCAAACAAGCCAAAGACAAAAAGAAGGTAGTGAACCCTCCGCGCTCATCCCATTTCGAGCTCCTTAAATCAGAATGTGACGATACATTTAATCAGCAAATCTGAAATCTAGTGCTAAAAAAGTAATTTTTTATTATTTCTACAGTATGAAATACGGCATGAAAAAATGAGGTGTAGTATAAGAGGACACGGGAAGCTGCACTGATCACACCTGCATACTCTGCTACTTTTAACTAGTTTTCAGCACCAAGCTGAACTAAATGCCTACCACCAACCAGGTGACTTGCACTATCCACTTCAACAGAAACGCACAAAGAAAGCATGAAAACAAGGGAGCACAAACATGAGTAACATTTCCGAACAGCAAAGCATCTCTGCTATACTTGGCATGTCACCACATGTACGGTAATTCCAATCATTCTGTACGCTCTTCTTGTCTCTTTGGTTGGCCAGCAATTCTTGGAATGCTAGTCCAGCAAGAGCACCAACACTTCATTTTAACATAGCAAACAGCCTGTTTGTTTATATGTGTGTATGTGCATTTTATGTCCTCCCTGCCCTTCCTATTTATCTCTCTGCCTCTATGACCTTTAACTTATAACTCTTTACATATGGTGTTTCAGTGATTATTGTTCCTGCTTATTAGGCAATAAAAAGCGAAGATGCAATTTCTGACTCTAAAATTTAGTGCACATGTTGCAATTGTTGCAATGTTGCATTGTCTGGAACAAGAAAATACCACTGTGTTTTAATTACTTTGTAGGCAACAAATAAATAGCCCGCATGACAAAGTTAAGGTATCTTGGTGTCACCATCTCAAATAACCTCAATTGGAAGGATCATGTAAACAATATATGTGGATCTGCTCAGCGAAAACTTAGATTTTTGAAAAGAAAATTGGCGCATGCAACACCTGCAGTTAAACTTCAGGCCTATACAGCTGTTGTACGCCCTTCTTTGGTATATGCTACTATTATATGGGATCCTCACCAGGAATAGCAGATTAACCAACTTGAACGCATTCAGAGACTTGCAGTACGGTTTATATTTTCAGCGTATGGCAAAAAACAGTCCGTAACTACTTTGCTCGCTCGGGCAAATGTATCGACGCTGGCAACACGCAGAAAAATCGCACAACTGAAGTTTTTGTACCAGCTCTCCACTAATAAATTTAACTTAGATCAGTCGTGATATTTGTTACGTCCTGGCAGAGTCTCTCCCCTTGTGATTCACCCTGATGTTTTTATGCCTTACAATGCCAGAATTGATGTTTTTAAATATTCTCCCCTTGCTAAGACAATTGAAGACTGAAATGGCCTTGATGTACAGATTTTTGATGACACAGTGACTGTACAATCATTTGAACGGAAGCTAAAAATGTACCTCTCATGATGTATTTATCTTGTTTCATTGCTTGATGTGTTGACAAAATGTGCCAATCCTCCCACCCTGTACCAGCCCGAAAAGGGCTAACAGTATTCGAAATAAATAAATAAATAAATTGTGGAATTGAAGGCACTCAATGCTCAAGGAATATTCATGTAGTAATGATTGATTACACTAGTGCCACTTTTGAGATAGTTGTAAGTTGAAGTCGATATCAGTGACACAATTTCTGTTGCACAAATAAACAGGCTGGAAGGCCATTTTGGGCTAAGAAGTTGCCAAAGTAGGTTGACACCACTCGGGAAGCCTTAGACAAAAGCAAGTACTTACCATGTGACAACAGTCTAGTCTAAAAAAAGCATTCAAGTTCACAACAGTGAAGCAAACGAGGCAATCTTGCAAACAATAAGCTCTAAATAAAGAGCGCAACTATATAAGTAGAATAGCTCTAAAACATTTTGAATTTCACTTTTTTACAGGATTTCATCATTTAAATAACAGTTGGGTGGAACATCAATGTATTTCGCTGCATAATGCCTGATGTATGTCATAACTAGGCTAGTCTTAGAAATCCAACTAAGTGAAGATGCCTTCACCAGTGCTTGTTTGCTCAGTTGCAACATGTATGCTAACATAATCAATTCACAGTCCAATGCATGAAATTTAAAAAGGCCAAATTACATTTATCAACAACCATCTCACACTTTCTGATATTCACCATTTGCTGTGAACTTTGGCAAGAAAAAGTCATTTTGCCTGAATTCTCAATTTCATAGTTGCTGAAATAATTGGAAAGAGTTGCCACTGAAACACCTGGCATATGTTGCATTTGTTCTGTTCATTCTCTCAGATATTCAAGAACATAATGCAGCGGTTGTTAAAGAATAGGCATAAGGTAGGCGTGCCTCATTGTAGACTAAGATTATTTTTTATTTTATGTGTATTCGATATAATCACAAGAGAATAAATACTATGTTGAAAGTTGTCCCATTGTAGAACACTGCATTGTGGTGTAATGCAGCACTTAAATAAAAAAAGGGGGGGGGGGAGAATTCTGAAAACTGCTCCTGTCTATTTCACATTGTTTATCTGCTTGCCTTTGAAGTAACTTGCATCATTGCCTTTGCACTGCCTCTTCGACATACCTCATGAGCTCCTTGCTCTAATTTTCGTCTTCATTATTTGGCAATTCGCGCTTGTTACTAACTTGAAAATAGAAACTGACACTCTGCCTTTTTAAAATCTGAAAACATATGGAGACGACTATGCAAAAGCATTCCTACATTGTAAGGATGTTTAAATACTCACTCATAAATGCATAGTAATATGTATCTTTTTCAGAATAAACAATTAAACTTTTCAATTGCAGAGTTTTGAAAACTTTGCGGCAGGTTGTGGATACCATTTATGAATGAAAAACATGCTCGAATGTTGACGAGCTGTATCACTGCACTTTACCACTACACAGAATGTATTGCTGGTCTTTCTTTTTGTTACTGTTTTTAAGGTGGTGCCTGTTGTGTACTGGCAAATGTAAAAGCTCCCCTTCAACAAACACATTTTTAAAGCACTTGTATCATTCCTTAGGTGCAAAATTATGTGCTGCCATGTTTCAGATTACATGCCCCATTATGTTCATTTTGAGTGTCATGTTATCCTGTCGCACATTTCTTGTAATACTTTTTTGTTGGCTTTCTGTTTACTTGGTGTCTCCCTATTTGTTTATTTAGTTTTTAAGTGGAGGTGGTTGGTGTTTTTCATTGCTGATGCTAATACTTTAATGTATATACATTGTTCTTTTTTCATGGTATTGCACACAATGCCCTTAGCTACTATTTAATTTTGTTCCTTGCATTTATATTATGTTATGTATTTTCTGTATGAGTATCCAAAATAAGTAATGAGTGTCAACAGTGTTATTGTGTTGATGCATGTTTCTACTGCGCCCATCAAACTGCTTTGGTTGTTCTGACCTCCTGTGTGAGCTGGGACATTGAATACCCATTAACAATGCCATAGTGTATGCTGTTTTGCATTTGGTCACATTAGACCTGGTGTGTCTGATTGTGTGCACTACAAAATGATTTCATATGATACCCGTGGGAACACCATAGAGAATTGAACAGTGTGAGAGTGAACACTGTCTTCCACTTTGTCATGTTTGTCAACATGCAACTTTTTTTAAAAGCAGGACAGACTGCTGCTTCAGAGACGTGGAACAATAACACCAGTTAGCATGGGAATAGACACAATGTTTATGTGATGCAGTGAAAAGTAAAACTATGAAACATAAAAACTTGCAACACGGAACACATTGCAGGCTTCATGTGCATCTAGGCCTATTTATTATCCGTGTCAGTGTGAGAACCAATACTTCACTCCTTGTCTTTGTGGTTTTGCAATGTCTATGTTGTTGCCACGAAGTTGGCGCCAAGTTTGTGTGCTTGGTTGCTGCAACTACTCCAGCAAAAAGCAGTAATTGGCATTGGCATAGTCGTTGCTGCCACTTGCAGTGTGCGCCCAAGTTGATGGCTGTGTCAGCTGCTGTCGCACAAGTTGCAGGAGTAGCTGCTGCTAACATGAAGCACAGAATTGCTGCCATTCGCAGTGTTACAATTAATGTACTGTGCTTAGCCGCAATTTAGACTACCGTTAAGGTGCTTTCAGCATTTAACTTTGTTTAAATCACAACTAGTAATTTATCAAAGCATTTCTCATTTTACAATATGTGCAAGGTTTGATAAAACTTAGGTTAAGGCTAGTTGGCACATGGTATTTCGAAGAGGAACAATTTAGTGCAAAACCCAGTACAACCCACAAAGAAGAGACGAGACAAGCGCTGGCGCTGACTAACAATTGATTTATTCTTCTTGTGACAACACGTATAAATCCCCTTCACCACTCGGCCATGCATGCGTGTGCAACAAAGGACACAGAAATTCATGCCCCACGTCTTCGGTGACTGGCTTTAGTGCGACATAAATTTCTGTGTCATTTGTTGCGCACGTATGTGTGGTCGCGTGGTGAAGGGTATTTATATGTGTTGTCGCAAAAAGAATAAATCAGCCAGTGCTTGTCTTGTCTCTCCTTCATGGGTTGTCCTGGGATTTACGCTGAATTTTCACCTTCAAGATAGCAAGGTTTGACAACTGAAGTTCTGTTTTGCACACTTCCACTTTATGCTCAAGTCGGTATGCATTCAAAAAAAAGGTCTAGAAAGGTTGTAATTTTCTCAAACTGTCTTCGTGGTATCATATTATGTCATTACATCTTTGTAGTTTTGCGGTATGACTGTATCGTTAGTCATGGGCTTTTCTAATTACAGTGAAATTGTAGGCTTTGCATGTTAAACCTAAGACTGCAGAATAGGAAACATCTTTGAAGAGAGACATTAGCTTGCCTTTTGTAGTCCTTGCACATTCATGTATGACTTAGTTGTGTGTTAAACATGTGTGTTCGCAGTCTCCTTGCGTAAATTGCTTGCACTTACACATTGAGTGATGCACAACGTTGAGAACTGCGTCAAGTAAAGGTGCCTTAGAGCATCCCAGATGTACTTTCATGTGCTCATTTTATTTTAGGTGCTCTGTGGTATGTATTTAGGTGCATTACCTATATATGACAACTGTGTTACACAACAGGTGGTTATGGTGATCCGGTAAGTTATTTAATATGTTGGTGCATGTTGTGATGAATATTTCTTATGCTTAGTATCTGTAGAAGAGCTGCTAATAATATCTTGTAACACTGCTCCATTTATAACATGCCTAGTGGTGTAATACAGAATTTTGATACCTCGCACACTTCCATGATTGTGTCTGATTTCATATGGTGGGAAAGGCGAATTTTCCCATTGGGGAATACTTCACCACCTATCTTTTATCACCACATAAGTTGAACGGAAACATTTAAACAAGAATTAGGATGGGTAATGTATTAAGTTGCTGAAATGTTGCACTGTAATTTGTTCAACTAAGAAATGCGCTACGTAGTATAAAATGCCCTTCTTTACTTTTACTGATATTATTTTTGTTATGACTGCTAATTTACACTTCATTAACGGAACGTTTTCATTTGTTAATTGCATTCTGCTATTCATCACTTATTTGCATTTTTCTCTCTACCACAACTCGTCAAAAAAAAAATGTGCCTGGTAGAATTTGAAAATGAGTTTAATGGTATATAATATCATTCACTATCAATATCTGTGATGTGGCAAATCAGCATGTGGGCATATCAATCCCTAAGTTACACCCAGCTGAAAATTAAGTTTCAGCTGAATTTGAAGCTCACTGCAAGAATATTTCAGAAGTGGTTATTCTTAATGTGATCTTTCAAGAGAAAACGAATTTTATTCAGAAGAATGGTTAGAATCCTCTAAATTGCAAAATGTGTCATAGGAGTAAAGGTACTGGCATTTCAAACATTGTTTCGTGGTGTCATGCTCTTGTCTAAGCAGCTGGCCTAGTGCTGTCATGTGCCTGGCCTGAGGTGCAAACCTGGCAGATTTCTGGCTCTGTGGCAGTGCAGGCATAACTGTTGTTTGCACATTTTCTTGCTCGGAAAGGGGTCAAAGTGCAAACCTGGCTACGTTGTTGGTCATGCTATTGAGCAGCAATGAAGCACTGCTCTCACGGCCTCATCAGTGAGAGCATATTATTTTGCTTGGAAGTGTGTGGACCTGTAATACTATTTGGCGTAGCTTCTGATAACTGCACCTCAATGCAGTTGGCCACATCATCAGCACTGTTCTAGAAATTAATCCCGTAAAAGACATCATGTTTTAGTAGTTTTGTGGGAAATATGCATGATGGGGCTTAGAGAAGAGTACGCTTTAAATCGACGTAAATACCTATAGCAAACAAGAGCGCACAGCACTGTGCAATAGCATGTGTTTACGCCGGGCCCATAATACTTGTACGAATGATTGAATTGTGCCATAGATATAAGTGCATCATTTGAGTATAATCGTCAGCATGGGTTTCCTTACAAGCCAGAAAATTTTCTTTGGTAGATACCTTTGCCCAAGAGCATCGCGTTGTGTTCAGTGTGCACTGTTCTGAACAGCAGAATTTCAAGAAGCGCAACCGTTAAGTCTCTCTCTGGTGCTGTAGCCCTGCTGCTGCAGCCTGGGCACACTGGAGCCATGGTGTGTCCCGCATGTGCAGGCTCTCCGACCCTGTCGGCATTCGACGTTCCAGAGATGGGAGCAGCACGCCGCCAGTTCCGGTGTGGCCAGTGTTCCTTCTCGACGGTGTACAAGTGCAGCCTCATTGTGCACCAGCGCACCCACACGGGCGAGCGGCCTTTCCAGTGCCGCCTGTGTGCGCGCACGTTTGCGCACAAGTGCAACCTCAAGAGCCACCTGCGGACGCACACGGGGGAGCGGCCCTACCGGTGTCCCCTGTGCCCGCACAGCTTCACCCAGCGAGGTGCGCTCACCGCACATTTGCACGCGCAGCACGGCGCCACCACCACCCTGCCGTCGGTGGCCACACAGCCGCAGCGCTGTGTGCTCTGTCCCAGACTGTTCGGCCTGCCCGAAGAGCTGAGGGCACATATGCGTGTGGCACACCCCGCTCCCTGAGCTGCTCCGTTCTCGATGGACTGGCATTTGCTCTCGCGTATTCCGAGGCAGTTTCTTGTGGCGCATTCACACGGGCGAAGTTGGTCGCGAAGCAATGGTCATAAATGATCGCCTTGGTTGAAATTTGACCATGATTTTTGGGAAGTTACCACAAGGAAACATGAAACTTGAAGAATGGGACAACACAAAGCAGTACTGACAACTGATGATTTAATGAAATAAATGCCAAGCTTATATAGATCATACACACGTGTGCACCCGACTAGCAACATAAGAACCAATAAAAACAAAGAGTGACCTTAAACAGGGGTGTATTGCACCCCTGTTTAAGGTCACTCTGTGTTTTCTGTGTATATACAATGAGTGCTCCCCTTATAAATATGCACAGGAATGAAGGAACATTAGGAAGCCATGGATCACACCTGAATTGCTGAAGAAAATTTATGAAAAGGATAGGCTATATAAGAAGTTTGAAAAAACTTGGGATCCTGAGATGCTTAAAGTTTCTAAAGTGTTTCAAAATAAACTAGCAGTGGAAATACGCAGTGCACGTGATCAATATCTCTGTAGCCAGTTTTTCTGCTCGATGAATAAGTCGGATGAATTATGGAGGAAACTGAATGGACTTCTAAACAGATCTACAAGCCCAAGCCCAGTAACAAAAATTCAGGCTCAAGATAAGGAACTCACAGGCACTGATTTAGCTAACACAGTCAACAGCTACTTCACAGTGATAGCTAGTAATTTCGTTGATTCTAATACTCATCATATAAGAAACGAGAAGTTAGTGTTCCTAACGCCAATATCAGAATCGGAGGTTATGTCAGTTTTCATGGGGCTAAATAATAGCAAATGTGGTGGCGCAGACGGCATTGCAATAAAACCAGTGAAGTTTGCGATAGGAGACGTAACAGAGTGCTTAGCTCACATATATAACCTTTGCTTAAATCAAGAACATTTCCGGGGCAAATGCAACTTGCCAAAGTGAGTGTATGGCAGAAGAAAGGAAATGAGAATGATTTGACAAATTTTAGACCAGTTTCCATACTACCCTTTTTTTCAAAAGGATTTGAAAAAATGGTTCTTACTAGAATAACAACTTTTAGCAAACAATGGCTTCCGGAAATATTGATCAACAGAAATGGCACTGCTAGAACAAAAAGAATTTATCCTGCAATCGCACGAAAATAAAGAAGTAGCCCTAGGAATATACGTAGATTTTACAAAAGCTTTCGATTATTTAAACCACTCCATCCTGCTAAAAAAACTTGAAATGTACGGATTCCATGGAACGGTTCTATCGCTTCTGACGCTCTACCTTAGTGAACGCAAGCAGTACGTGTATTTAAATGGCTACTCTTCTAATATACTGCCAATTTCTGCTGGTGTACTTCAAGGAAGTATTCTGGGCTCATTTCTTTTTAACTTATATTTGAATGACATTGTTAATGTCGATCCGATGGTGAAATTTGTCATTTATGCTGATGATGTGACTGTTCTTCTCTGCAAGAAGTACGGATGAGATAATTCTGAGAGAGAACAGAACGCTTGTAGAATTAGATACACGGGCGCAACTTAACAAATTGAAAATAAACGTTAGTAAAACGAAGGCTGTCATATACCGTGCAAAAAACAAGAAGATTAACATTACCTCAGACATTGAGCTGCACAATTCAAAGATAGAAATAGTAAGCACATATAAAATACTTGGAGTCTATTTGAGTGAAAATACGACCTGGGACATTCATATTGACCACATTGTGTCAAAACTGTCTCACATCATTGGACTGACGTACGCCAACAGATATATTCTACCACCAAAGGTTAAGCTTCTATTGTACAATGCGCTATTCTACTCGCATATGAAATATTGCCAATTAGTTTGGGGGAACACAATAAAAGGTAATTTGCAAAGAATCATTATATCGCAGAAAAATTATTTAAGAAATATTGAAAACGTCCCCATGAGTCACCCTTCCCACCCTCTGTTATTGAAGTGCTGTATAATGAAAATAGACTAGCTATATCTGCATTGCTTGCGTTCACATTATAAGCTTGAAGTAAAAAATAACAGCTATTCCCTACTACGGTTGGCATCGCTTTCTAAAAGGACCACACCTTATGAGAGTCGAAGCACACAGCCATGGCTAATCAAAACGTGCAGAACCGGATACAGACAACAAATGGTAAACAGAACGCTACCGCATTTGTTAAATTTCTGCCATAACAACGGATTCACTCCTGAAACAGCATCAAACCAGAAACTGAAATTGTTTTTCTGTGGCAAAACTCCTTTCTCATGACAGAATTTCATATGGTTTTTCATTTCTGAGCATGTACGGAATATGCACTGCAAAGTACCAATGTGCTGTTAAAAAGTTAAAAAAACTTTTTATTTCTAGAGTTAGTTGTTCTCACTGTTGTGGACAAGTTATTGCTGCATTACTATTACTATTTATTTGTGGTTTTATGTTGCCCTGCCAGAAGTGTTCTGTTTCTTGTATTTTGTACTCCGGGGAGCTGGGAAGTAGTCAAGCTGACTTGTCAGCTTTTTCTCACGCACTCTCTCACTTCACGAGTGAAATAAGGGATTATTATTATTATTATTATTATTATTATTATTATTATTATTATTATTATTATTATTATTATTATTATTGGTTCTTGTGTTGCTTTTCAGGTGCACACGTGTGTATGATCTATATAAGCTTGGTGTTTGTTTCATTAAATCATCAGTTGTCAGTACCGCTTCGTGTTGTCCCTTTCTTCGAGTCTCATGTCTTCTTGCGGTAGCTTCCCAAAATTATGAATAACAAACTGGCCTGCATCCACACTCTGCTATGTTAAATTTGACTTATTTCATAAAGTTGCTTATTGACCGATTCTCCGTGACTGGAGTCACAAAGCTGTTGAGCCAATCAGCAGTGCAGGATGTCGGAATATGCTGATGGCTATATTGCATGGTCATGGTTATATGAACAGACGTCAATGCCAGCAATCATCGCAATTGTGAGACATTTCGATGTGGTGAGGTCACAATCACTGGCGTGAATGTTAGTCACTGTCAGCAGCTCCGTGGTCGCCATTTAGGGACTTTTGTCAGCTGCCAGTGTGAATATGCCCTTAGTGTTTGCTGTCACAGCAAACTCTCTGTCTGTGTGTTTTGTACAGACCTTTTCATTATTTACACTGTGACGTCGGAACGCATTTCATGGATGTGCGAGCACACACAGAAGGTGGTTCCTGTATAGTATTTGCTAGTGGTTTTGAGCATAAACTATCGTATGCATGGTCGCAACAGTGCAGCAAAGATTATGGCTGGTTTTACAAAAGTTTACAGTAACTATTTCGTGGGACAAGTTTTCTGACAATAATTGTTACTAGAAACTGCTGATAGTGAAGCAGACGTGAGAAGTTAGTATATTTGACTGTTCTTTCTGCCTATTTTGTCATTTCTTGGTTCTGAGAGAGGGGACAACTGATTTTCGATGCGCTCATTGAGGTTAACGTGTCCCTTTGATACAGCTCATAAAATGCCCAGTAAGGCAGTAAAAGCAAAGTAGATTGTGTACTTGTCAAACATTTTTACACCCTCCGAGGTGTGCTTTCTTCCTTCAACTTATGCTACTGCATCTTGCAGCACCCAATTTGCTGGGAATGTGCTTTGTAAATGTTTGGTGCATGTTTTATTGCAATTGCATGCGAATGTAGACATGCAAGGCAAAGATAGTGCAACTGTTGCCATGCAGACAATTATGTGCACAGAGAGACGATTGATCACCTTTTGTGTGACAATCGTACACTTACAAAACACGTTAAATCTTGCCGAGTTATGTGTCAGGTCCATTAACTGTTTGCTTAAGGGCCTTGACGCTTACTTGAAAAGAAGCCGATCTTTGGCCATCAGACCATGTATAATTACAACAGCTGCTTTGCTCAACACAGCGACATTGCTTTGAGCCTGCTGGTGTGCTATCGAAGCAGAAACGGAATGCACATGTGTCTGCTCTGCGATTCACCCCCTAATGCTCATTTCACATGCAGTGATCAAGGTGACTGTAATTATTGTGTGAGCGTACCAGAATTGTTTATTGTCGGTGTCAACTTATTCAGCAAGACACACATTTGGTTGAGAGTCGTATGGCTTGCAACATAAAAGGGGTTGCACCGTTCTGGCCTCTTTCGCAACATAAGGCTTATTCTGTCCACCTCGAAGAAAACAGAGTAAAATCACGCACAAAAGCTGTTTTCATAAAAATTCATAATATCTGGACCCACTGTTCTATCAAAGTGAAAACAAGCGGGCCACTGCGATGTATCTAACAAGCAGCGTTGTCATTGACACCCCTTTCACCCCGCACAAACAGAATCATGGGATGGTTCGCCACTTCCAAATATTGAAACATCATCTGCACAACGAGCCCAAAAGCACATTTGCTACACCTACTACATCACAAGTTTGAAATTGCACTATGTGGAGCACGTTTGTGCAGCACAAACATTTTCGGGCAGTGTGCACTTCCTGGACAATTCCCCTTCCCACTGTGACACAGCTGGCTAGAGAAATGTAAGTCTTTGCCTTTTACTGCGGCCTTCCACATGTTACCATCACGCTGAAATGGATTGGGATAAATGTATGGTAAGGGACACACGAGGACAGCTGTGGTTCATCTAGAAGGATGTTGTTTTGTGCGAGTGCCCTTTGTCAGAGCTAGTTAAGAGTTAAATGGCAGTTAGGCAGTTGTCAAGCAGTGCTTTATTATATTACATTGCAATGGGCTGAAAACAGCTTCGTAAGATATTGCAACTGTCAGTGCTGTTCATGGGTGCGCCTTGCTAGTATTATGTTAGCGGCAATAAGTTTGTGCTAGGATCATGCTGTAACTGTATAATAAAGTCTAATAGGCTTGAATTACAACCAACAGTTTCAGCTGCTTCAGCATTGAGGCCGTGATTGACAGGCTAGCCTTTGTCTTTCTGTTTACATGTACCATCATTTTAGTGATGATTTGAGTGATGATTTTTATGTTGAAGCAGTTTACGAAACATTTGTTTCCTTTCTCCTACGATATTTTGTATATACATTTGTATGTGACATAAAACAATCATAACTTGGTGTTTCGACAGCCATGTCTCACGTCATCTTGACCCTTATACTTTTTGCTAATGACTATGCCTGACAGAAGTGCATACTGTATGCTGATTACTTGCATGAAATGTGTTTAAAATGCTTCTGCTGGACGTTGCATTTATGCAACTCATAACGTGAAGGCAGAAGTCACAGGATGCAAAACATAGACAGACATTGTATACATGAGGAGAATGGAACAAACGAGGGTTTTTTATGTTGGAAAGCTGGTTTAACAGCTACCTAATCTTTGTATACATCAGTCATGAGACTGAATTAACAGAGCGACATCATTTTTAATTTATATCTTTCTCTTCTAGAGAGTTGACTCACTTCATTTCTTTTTGGTTTGACTTTAGAGAGTTTTACTTAGGGGAGGCAAGTAGATTTTGTACCCAAGAACCCAGTCTCCTTGAGTTTGATGGGGTCTAAGTGGCTTGCGTATGCAATCGGAATGCAAGTCTGTTGCATGCCCTAATCTAAAACTTTCTTTTTTTCTTTTTGCATCTGTGGGTAGCCCATGTGTGCAATTGAGTCATCACTTTCAACAGCCAGCTGCCTTAACATAATTGTGTACAGTTTGCTTAGTCAACATTTCACCCATGGTGTTGGGCTGCTGAGCATGAGGTCGCGGGATCAAATCCCGGCCACGGCGGCCGCAACCGTGTACTTAGATTTAGGTGCACATTAAAGAACCCCAGGTGGTCTAAATTTCCCGAGTCCTCCATTACGGCGTGCCTCATAATTTCATTTTTGCCCACACCAAGAGTCAATGGCCCAAGTGAACTTGCTGCATTTTAACAGAATAGTGAACTGTGCATATCCATGCACCGGCTTAGTTGGTCAAAGTATTCTCTCAGGTTCCTGCAGAATGTTGGTGCTGTTGACAGTTTGCTGAAAAAGCAGCCGGTGCAACTGTGGAAATCTTCATCCATCGTAACTGTGACTACTTGTCCTAGGGTGTACCATGAATGTGTTCGCACATTTATCACACTCAAGTTGCAGTACTTTCTCATGGAGAACCTCCATGAGTGGTGCTGAATATTGAACTCAAATTTCTGTGCTTGCCGTGGCATTAACACTTGTGAAACTTGGCTTCAGAACTTAAGCTGGTTGTTGATTAAGTTGGCATATTTATTACATATGGCTAACATTGTAATAGAAAGGGCACTTACGCCATGTGTACAGCGAAGACTGTGTTAATAAAGTTTTATTCAAGCTGAACTTAAAGCATCAGGAGAGCACGCCTTGACACCGTCACCACTTGGCTGTACCACATACACGAGAATGACATATGCAGCAGTAGTGTCAGCACAAGGAACACTAGCAGGGCACTTAAGAGCAGCAAGGGCAGTGGAATGCCATCTCTGTGCTCTGGATTTTTATGGCCCAGTGTGCACAGCCATTTCAAAAGCATAGCACCGAAACTTTGACAAGAGCCCTGCCATTACATAAAAAAGGCAGGGTACCTATACTTTGACGAGAGCTCTGCCGTTACATTTAAAAAGAAACAGCACCTGTACTTTGACAAGAGCTCTGCCGTTACATAAAAAAAGCAGAGTACTTATACTTGGATGAGAGCTTTGCCATTACATAAAAAAGCACAGTACCTGGTGACCCTTCTCACGGCGGTGCCATGGGCGCTGCCATGTTTGATCACATGGTGACAAGTCCATTGCTTGCCTCAGCTGCCTCTGTGCCCATGACGCTGGTGCGTCTCGGCGAAACTCTCTTTCGGCAGCTATCGTAGGCGAGATCGTGACTGGATGCCACCTCGGGCAAAAGATCTCGCAGCTGCTCACAGTTATTGCCCGAAAGCATCTCTACAACATCCTGAAACGTTTTCAAGGGTGTATTGCACTGCATACTATGAATGCTCAACACCTTGCCCGCAGAACTTCAACAGGTGTGTGCTGTCACCTTTCCCAGTCAAAAACTCCTCAATCTGCATCACGTACTGTCACATTTCTGGTGGATACCTGTCGTAGAACGAGGAATCTACTTTGTACAATAACTCATGGAACCACTGGCGGTACATGTCTTTATACGAGGTACAGATCCTTCATACCATTGTGGAATCTTCCTTTGCCTTGGCACAGGAGCTTCTTTCTCTTTAACATTCGGTTACAATTCACGCACCTCTGCGTGTATCTCATTCCAAAATAGGTAAAACTCTAACTCTGCTAAGACTCTCCCTGACGACTGTGACCATTTTTTCTGCTTGATCAAATCTCGGTGCTGCTTTCTCCAATGCAGTACTTACTGTTTCTAATCGCAAAAACACGAGCATCGGGAGCTTGAGGATAAAGTATGTGTTGAATTTGACAGTGCCTTAAGAAATCCTGTGGTAAATTTGGCTCCGGCATCATTCTGCTCTTCTGACGTTAGGCCATGGATGAACGAGATCAGGTGGCTATAGTTCTGAATAATCGGTGGGTCTCCCTTTCTTAAGAAGTAGCTGTGGATTAAGTGTTTGTGACCGATTCCCGCATGGCATATGGCTACCTCGTAGAGCCCTTCCCAGTGTCTGGAACTCCGCCATTCGCTCAAGATAGGTTTAATGCTGTGGAGTTCATTACGGAACTCAGAGTCCCATTCATTTTGCTATGAACATTTTATTTATATTCGCAAGGATGATGTGTAGTCTCTGCTGGGCTCACCTTTAAAGGTAAGTTCATAGTTGAAGTTTTCAATAAGAGCTGATTTGGGTGTATTGGAAGGGTTCGAAGTTTTAGAAAAGAATGCATGTGCATGAAAGAAACACCTGCATTTATCAAATTGCCATTCATTTGATTCTGCACAGAGACTTGGAACAGTAGACGTTCGGAGAGCCGTCGTTGCCAGTCGGAATCCCTGACGGTGAACTGGATTTAAAACTCTTGGTGTCATCATCCTTCTCCTTTGTTAGTGCAAGACAAGCCTATGTAGCCATGACAATTTAAGGCTGTGCTGTTCTTTATACTTTAGGCAACTGTGGTTCTTCAGTCAACTTGTCCAAAACCGTACAAAAGACGTGATGTCCCCTGACCCCATCGCTAGTCTCCTGGGTGGGATGGGGGGACTCCAGCTTTCCAGCCCCCCACGTAGTCGGTGCATATAGCTGAGGCAATGTGCGGCACGCCACCGAAAGCGCCATCTCATTTCTCAAGAGCAAGGTGCTTTACGGAAAGGTTCAATACTTTGATGAAAGCTCTGCCGTTACATTACCGCCACACAAGAAAATAAAAGCTGCTTCCTCTGCTCATTAGGTTTCATAGTAAATATTTCAAAATGTCAGCTGCAGACAAATAAACAAATCTTGATAAAAAGTATGATATCACCCTTGCATAGCGGAGCAGGCTACACCACTTAGGTAGCCACACTGTACTTTACAGGCGGTACAGCGGTCATTCGCACTCTGTGAAGAGCCCTGTGCATGCGAAGAAACTACTTTGGCCCTAATGGTACATGTGCGTATTAATAAACAATGTTTCATGACATACTATGTTAACGGCTCCTGCTCTCGCCTTGGTCTCGTGTTGCTCATCATCTTGAATTTCCATCTCCCACAATCCCCATGTGTTCTATGTATATTATGTATGCACAGAAACGTGGTAACTTTAAGAATACGAGGATGTGAGCATCCTTTTATGTTAATTGCAATAACGGCTGTTCACTATTAAAAAAATGTTTGAAAAGTATCTATTTGCTTCTGGTACTAATCGATTCGTATTCGATTAGGTCTGAAACATCCCTATTTGCGAAGCATTGTCAGACAGTGAAGGATCATCGAAAATTTTAGATAAATTTGTTCCAGAACGTGGCAGCCCGGCCTTCGCTATAGTGCATTGCGCCGCTGATGAGATGCATGTCTAATCGATGTTTTACCAACATGGCAAAACGACCTTTAGAGCGCAGCTCTTAAGCCCGGGATACATGTAGCGGACTTTCATGGCGAATTTAGCCTGGCACAAACAGACAGCGGGACGATGATACTTGCCGGCACGCCTAGGGACAAACGCATACAAAATGAGCAAAGAAACTTCTTGACTGTAGTGCACAGGCAGTCATATATTAAAAGAGCAAAAGCCCCCAGATTTTCTCTCTAATTAGTAAATAGACTTTGAACAGTGATGCTGTTTAAGCTGTTTGTTTAGGCCGGCGAACATGCGCAGCAAATCCTCGCCTAGCGATGACGTCATCACACTTGACGGCGCCGCTTCACCTTAGCTTTACCGCACCCATAGAGTTTCATATTAGTATACCTAGAGGCAAATCTGGCGCTGCGATCGTTCAACCATCATGGGAATGATGGGAAGTACAGGCTTCGGATTGGCATTCTATTGACTGGCGAACTAGTCTACAAGTATTTTTTGGCAGTTTTGGTTTCGCTCCAAGCGCAATTGATATAACCTGCAGTGGGAAACGAAAAGCTCTCTGCCTTTGTTATGTTGCTCGGAGTGGCGATAGCGCGCTGGGCCAGCGACTGGGGCGATGCTTGTGTCACGGTGTGGCGTCAAAGCCGTGACGAGAAAGCGGCGGCATCGTTAACGTTGAGAGAACATGTTTTGAGCGTTTGGACCTTTCTTTGTTAAGTGTGTTAGGTTGGTACTGTAGCGTTACGTGCTTTATGAAACTTCAGAATAGGACAAAGAAGGCACTACTGATACAAGACATATACAGTTGTACTTCTAGTGGCTTGACAATCAAATTTTATTGAGAGCTTCATTTTGCATTGCTCGTTTATGTGCTCATTGAAATGCCTGTTTTAGGATTTTGAGAACACAGACTTACTTGTGGTAGGAAAGATAGCTGCTTCCTAGCTGTAGTCTATAGTGTCGCACAATGGGTACCCGCAAAGCCACGCTGTAACGCTTCGGAAGCGCATACTCGTAGGAGGCCACTGGCGTCCTCGCTAGCACTGCAGCAGATGTGCTTAAAAGTACTTGAAGACGTTCAGCAATCGTGACAGCCGACGCAACCTTTCGAAAGAGCGAGAGGCGTCGTAGCAGACGACACTTGTAGCATTCCGCTCAGGCCGTGTCACGTCTGCCGGGGCACAGCAGACGAAAGGTGCCCAAAATGTCTACGTTCACCCATGACGTCACGTCCGCTATAACCCATGATGCCACATCCGCTCATTTTCATGGCGTCTGTCTTACGGAGCTGGCTGCGCTGCGAAGCGGTTCGTATTCCGTGCCCACTTAGAGCGTGAGTAATTCATCTTTCCACGCTATATGCGTGTAATAAAGGATTGGGGCTGTGAGCTGTTTGATGCGTTACCATTAGGTACCTTGTGCGCATATTTTGCCTCATGGCCGCGTCAAATTGCAGCCGGCATGTGGAATGGGCCGTGGCATCTTATATGGAGCTGCTCATGTCAGTGGTATTGCCTCCGTCGGGATCGTCAGTGCGTGCACAGAACCATTCAGTAGTCTGGTTCAGGGGAGGATGCGCGAAAGAACGAGGACGTAAGAAAACACTGGCATGACGAGCTGTTCCGTCAGATCGCGTTACATTGCGCTTTTTTTCTAAGACCATCTCGCTCGAGCGAGAGGATCTTAGAACAGCATTACTACTGCTTTTTTACAGCTTTGCTGCGGCTCATTTAAAGGGAAGCTGAAACACTTTTCGAAAAAAATTGAGTTGTCTACGGTATTCTACAGTTTTGAGTCCCCTGAACACGAATATCTGGTTCAAAAAGGGCGGAAACAAGCGCAAGCGGCTGTTTTTTCATGAAAACGCGCACCAGCGCCTCAGGGTATGGGGAACCAGCGCTGGATAGGCGGCGCGTCGAAAAGAGTGCGTTGCACGCCGCCCTGGCGACGAGACGCGGCATATTCCAGCCTCCCGACCAGACGACACACCCGTGCGCGGCCGTATTATAGTTCGTATTGGCCTCGATCTCCACCACTGGACAAGCTGGCGCCACCGTCGGCGTGACGGGCTAGGAGGGATCACGTGGACATAGCGGCCGCGTCAGCTGCTTCGGGCGCGCCGAAGCGAGCTGAAAACGAGTTTAAATTCCCTCGTACGCTGCGGTCGTCATTTAGTGGCGAAATTTTCCCGCTTCGAGTGTCGCCTTTACAACGCTTGAAAGCACTACAATAGGTAGTGGCTGCCCTTGAAGGCGCGCAACATGGTAGGCTACTGCTCGGTGCCGCAGGGCCGGACGCACGTAACGGAGGCCAGTGTCAGCCTTATTCACACGTAGCCGCAGGACAAGAAGCTGCGTGAAGCTTCGCTCGCGAAACATAAAACCGGCAAACAGTCATCGGCTACAACTCGGGTATGCAGATAGATAGATAGATAGATAGATAGATAGATAGATAGATAGATAGATAGATAGATAGATAGATAGATAGATAGATAGATAAACTTTATTAAAAGAATAATCAGAAAAACCGCTAATGGTCGGGGCCCTTAGTCCAGGGCTCCGCTGGCTCTTGCCATCTTATCAGCTCTCTTAATCAGCTTGAGCTGGTCGTCGAGGGCCGAGCTGGACAGCAGTGCCTCCCATTGCTCCCTCGTTGTGTTCGTGTCTGGGTGTTCTATGTTATGTTGTGTGCACTCCCACGTAATGTGGTATAGGGTTGGTGTGGCCCCACACCATGGGCATTCGTCCCTGTAGGCTGTGGGGTGTATCCGATGTAATATGTGTAGGTTCGTGTAAGTGCCTGTCTGGAGCCTACGCCAGGCAGCGGCTTCTTCTGTCGTTAGGTTTCGATGGGGTGGTGGATATCGCAAGCGACGCCCTCTGTGGTAGTTCACGATGGCTGAATACTCGAGGTCGACAGGGTCCAGGTCTTCTGCAGCCGGCGCGATGAGTGCTCGGTTATGTACGAATCCTCGAGCTGCTCTGTCGGCTTGCAGGTTGCCCGTGATGCCAGTGTGGCCCGGTATCCAGATGATGGTTTGGGTGGTGAAGTCCTCAGAGTCCTCCTTGAGTGTTCCGGCTAGGACTTGGGCAGCAGGTCTTCCAATTCTACCCTGTAGGAAGTTGCGACAGGCCTGCTGGCAATCCGTGAGGATCGTCAATGGTTGGTTTGCGTGTAGGCCCTCGCGGATGGCTAACGCGATGGCCAGCTCTTCGGCTTCCGTAATCGTGCAGGGGCGGGTCGATGCCGCGGAGGTAGCGTGGCCTCGGTGGTCGCATGCCACTGCAACTGCGCCCTTGTTGCTCGTCCCATACAAGGCGGCGTCCGTAAAACGGGCCGTTGTACTGAACCTGAACGCTTTCTCCATGTACTGGGCCCTTGCTGTCCTCCTGCCGGAGTGTAGGTTAGGGTCCATGTTGCGTGGTATCGGGGCAGCGTGAAACCTGTCCTGGACGTGACGAGGTATCAAGCAGGTTTCCTGGGTTCGTGTTGTTATTGCTGGGAACCCCAAGGTTTGTAGGACCTGCCGGCCCGTGCGAGTCCGCGCAAGTCTCTGTTGTTGCGAGACGTAATGGGCTTCTGTGAGTTCGCTGAGGGTGTTGTGCAACCCTAGCGCCAATAATGTTTCAGTCGATGTACTCATCGGCAGGCGGAGAGCGGTCTTCAAAGCCATCCTCAAAAGTGTGTCGGCCTGCTTTGTCTCGGACTGTGTGAGGTGGTAGTAACGCAGGCTGTATGTGATTCTGCTCACCACCAGGCTACTGACCAGTCGGAGGGTGTCCCTTTCCTTCATGCCTCTGTTCTTGGATGTTACGCGGGAGATCATGCGTGATGCCGCCTTGACACTGGTTTTAAGGAGTGTAAGGGTGTGTGTGGCCCGCTGGTTGGACTACAGCCACATGCCCAGCACCCTCAGCAATGGCTTCTCTTGTATGAGGGCCCCGTTGAGGCGTACCTCGAGTCTTCTTGTTGGGTCTGTGGGGACTGTGTGGTTACCCCGGCCTCGCCAGACTCGTAGGAGCTCAGATTTCTCGGGGGAGCATTGTAGACCCCGTTGGCCGACGTAATCTTGAATGAGATTTGCTGCAGTTTGCAGCCGTTCCTCTTTTTCAACGAGGGATCCTGTTGTGGTCCAGAGCGTTATATCGTCTGCGTAGATTGCGTGCCGAAGACCTGCTACGTCCTGCAGTTTGCTTGCGAGACCGATCATGGCGACGTTGAACAGCGTGGGAGAGATGACAGCACCTTGCGCTGTGCCCTTGTTGGCAGGGTGGTACACTGGAGTCTGGATCTCTCCCATCTTCAGCTCCGTCTTGCGGTGGCTCAGGAAGCTCTGAACATACTTGTACGTTCGCTCGCCACAGTTGGTGTTGGCCAGCCCTTCTAGGATTCCTTGGTGGCTGACGTTGTCGAAAGCCCCTTTGATGTCGATTGCTAGGATGACGTGTTCGCCGCTGCGGGAAACGTTACTGAGGACTTCTTCCTTGATTTGAAGTAGCACATCTTGTGTGGACAGGCCTGCGCGGAAACCGAACATGGTGTCCGGCAGGTGTTTGTTATTGAAATTGTTTGTTATTTAAATTTGAAATCACGGAGCCGATGCAAAGCACGTCTGCACGCTTCGAGCTTCTTCTTCTTCCCTGTCTCGGGTATGCAGCAGGCACAGACGCGAGGAAGATTTCTGCTATGGCGCCGGGTCTGCGATGTTCTGAAAACGCGCACTGAGACGCTCGCCCGAGTCCGCTGCCCGACTAATGTCATGACGGTTTGATCTATGAACTTGTCGATGCTATATATACTGGCAAGTTCAGTGGAGTGGAAAGGCAGCGGTAAGAAGCACATTTTAAATAAGCATGGCATATGGTCATGTTTGTGTTATGAATTAATGCACTGGATTACAAAAAAGGAGCAGCGGCAAATTGCACGCTGAGAACACCGATAAACATACAGTGTGACGCAACTCGAGAAATACTATTGAAAGCTCAAAGAATTTAGAAGAAAAAAAAAGATTGAATCGTCGCGATGGCACATCACAGGCATCGAAGTCTCTCCAATGAAATTATTTTTGAACAGCTCTGATAGCGCCCACGCATCAATGGTTGCTTGCATACTGTGAAATGCTCATATTCTGCGGCCTGAAGCTCATGGCACGGTGCAAAAACGCGCGCGCGGAGAAAGCGAAACAGTGCGCTGACAAGCATGCAGACGCGCACTCGGTCGCTGCGAATCTGCGCGGTCGCTGCATTGAGGCTTCGTTCTATTGCACTCCATTTAGTTATACAAACACTATAAGAACATATTTCACATAGTTTGATCTCACCGTTTACCTACCTTTCACGCAAGAAGCCGGTTCGGGAGACTCCATCGCGGCGACCGTTCACAGTGGCGTTCACTGTACGTATTTGGTAAAGAGATAGCGTCTGTAAACGATTGTGTGCTTTCAGTTTGCCCAAGATTATTATTTAGACAGTAAGAAACTTCTCTCGTTTCGAAAGTACTTATAGAAATGTGTGGGAGAGCTCGCACGTGGCGTTTTCAGTGAGCGCTGACAGCAAAACCTATGAGGAGTGCGCCACGTGATCCCTCATACTACGCCAGCGAGGCGCTTCCGATAGATGGCGACTCCGTAACTCCTCGCCGCCAATATTTCCGTTTTCGCGCCGCTTCAAGTGGACAGTTTTCGTAAAGAAGCTAGCGCCATCAAGTGAAGAAATGACGAAAGAAGCTTTTTAAGCTTTATATATTTTTCAGTGTTTCGCGGCGAGCACGTGCGTTTCTTTAACGGTTGCGCCTAGCTGCCTCGCAAATCTAGCAGTTACGGCTCCGGTCGTGCTGTGCTATGGTTTCGGAAGTATTAGTTGGCCTGAGGACATCTCATATTTCTCTGGTTAGACATAAAAAATTCTAATGTTACTTCGCCACAGCAGTCAATGGAGAAGAGAGAGAGTAAAACATCTTTATTAATAATATTTGAATGGCGAGAGCAGTGTGGGAGGAACGCTTAGTCCAGGGTCCCTAAGATGATTCCGGTGATGTTTCGAGCCCGTTGTATCACTGCTCGGAGGACCTCGGGAGGTCCGTCGCGGAGGGCATCGTCCCACAGCTCTTCGTTGCGTAGGGGGTAAAGGAGAGTTGGCAAGGGAGGAAAGAGGTTTGCAGTGCACTCAATCGTGACGTGGAAGATTGTGGGCGAGCTGCCACAGCCAGGGCAACGATCTGCATAACAGTGTGGGTAGAATTTATTGAGAGAGACAAGATTAGGAAAAGTTGCGGTTTGTAACTGGCGTAATGCCAATGCTTCCTCCCGCGAGAAGGACGGCGGTAATGCGGCGCGGGTGCGACGAATGCGTGTATAATGACGGAGTATGTCTTTATAACGGAGCAAGGGATCCCCCAATCTGAACTAGTCGCCTCACCGCGCCGAGTCGCCCGGAGGGAAATTTCTCGGGCAACCGCATGTGCGCGTTCGTTACCCGGCAGCGAGGTTTGACCAGAGGTCCAGAGTAAGTGGATGCGGGGAGCTGTGGTTGGTGTATTTTGCGGGATCTGTTTGAGAATTTGGTGCGCCGCAATCGGGATGCCATGTCCTGATAGGAACGCCCGGCATGCCTGTTGCGAGTCCGTCAATATATACACTTCCTCAGGAACACGGATGGCGTATCGAATTGCAAGAGCAACACCGAGAATTTCTCCGTAAGCGGCATTTGTTCCGCGCATTGCAGCAGATTCTCTCAGGGATTCAGTGCCATCCAAAACTACCGAGGTATAGCCCTCTTGAGTGCGTGATGTGTCCGTGTATAAAGTGTGTGTTTCCGGGATGTTTGCAAGCATGCGGCCAATGTATCGTACACGGGCTTTGCGCCGCCCTTTGTCATGCTCGGGGTGCATATTACGTGGCAATGGAGAAGAATTTAAGCTTTATCGCATCAGCTGACTCGCGCAAGCAAAGGTTTGAGTGCTCCGCTGCTGGATCCGTAACAACGCGGGCTACATTTAGCATTAATTACATAAATTTACTGGATGCATCTCAGCTCCGAGTCCTCATCCGCATGCGCATTTTTAAAAACACATAGGCAGCTTAGTCGCGCGTGCGCCGGCAGTACGCGCACACAACTCGTATTACAAGGCAGCTTCCCTCCCACATAATTCTTGGCAATGAATGGATAATATTTACCTTTCGTATCTTTCGCTTGGTGCGGTGGCGTTGGAAGGGGCTTGGCGGTGGTATTACGAAGGAAAAATGGTTGGTACATATGCCGGATGGTGCATGCTATTGCTCATTTTGTTTCCGACGAAATGCCGACTGCAGATTCTGCTGTTTGGTACTGTCTGCCACGGCTTACCGTCTTAACTATCGAATAAACTAAGCAAACACACGAAGTTCGATTTAAAAACCAGCCCGACACCGCTTGACCGGGCGACAAGACGGGAACTTACTCCGCTCGCCTGACTGCTTGGATCCAACGCCGCCTCTATTCTTGTTCGTAGGGTTTAGATGGAGAGACGCAGTAGGATACATCCTCCCTCATCCCGACGGTTTTGTGGCACTTGTATACGCAACAGTATCGTCGGCATCCTTTTGTTTTCCTTCGACTTTCAGGGCACGCAACGCCACTACCAGTAGCAATTTTCGTCCGCGGGGGAGGCTGCAGTGTGCACGTTCTGACCGCCAGGGCGGCGCTGCAGGCGTCGTGAACACTCCAGCGCTGGTTCCCCATTGCGCGAACGCCGCTGTTGCCCGTGGTTGGTCGGGGCCACTGTGACGTCACTCGCGGCAGTCGCCGGTCGGCGCCGCCGTTTCAGAGCGTAAGCACGCTGTTCTGTTCTGGCTCCATAGCTGAGTTGTAAGCATTATGGAACGTTCTCGCTGTCTCGGACAGCTTGTATTTTCGCTGTATACATGTTCGAACCGACAGCCGATACGGAAAACGATGGCGGCAACGAAGATGTTGAGTGTGCCAAAAGCGAGAGCGATGTGTGCACCTTCTCGCGCGTTGGAAATCTTAGCTGGTACGTATGTTGTTGTTTTTTTCATGTAGCTGCACGTTCCGATGACGAGAGAAAAAAATGCGCTAATGTGTCACTGGGAACTTGCTGCTGGAAGAATGCCGAAGCACTAACTTCTCATTAGATTGTAAACACGAGTGCAATTCCGCGATGTCAAGCACCTTGCCGCTGCTTGTCTAAAGTCCCGTGGTTTTTTGAGTGTTGATACACGATCGCGAACATAAGGGCCGCGTTTCAAAGCGCGCACATGCAGTGCTGCGAGGTACAGTCATGGAAGTTGCTTATCATACACATCCAGAGATGGCCAGTGGTATTATATGTGCAATATTCATACTATGGTTCGACGACGTTGCGATTGTGGCTCAATCAAGAATCGGTATGCGCGCTCCATGCTAGTGTTGACATAAAGATATTAGGCAGTTTTAGCACCGCCGTGTGGTAAACACGATAACTGCAAGCGTACGTCGAATGTCACTAGGCAAGCCTATACTCCATTTCATACCTTAGGTGCAACGCTGTGGAAGCTACGCACGAAGTCCGGTCACCGAAATTTATTACTGCGCGCGTTTCCGTCTATGCTTCGCAGCGTGCCAGCGGCGTTCGCGCGAGCATGCACGTGAAGCTGCCGCGACGGGCTGCAATTAAAAAATGCTGAAAAGAAAATTGATTTAAAAGAACGTGTTAGCAGCTGTATTGTTTCTATGGGTAAATTCTTTTTTTTTCATTCAGAACTGAGCTTATATATGAAAAATGTTCTCAAAAATCGGGTCAAGAAACAAAGAACTTTTTCTAAGTGCGAACGCAGTCACTGCAAGAAGTATCTCAAGCCTCCACAGCGTTGCACCTGATGTATGAAACGGAGTATAGCAACGCTAGCAACAACGCGTTTCCGCATTTGTCGTAAGGCTATCCGGCTATCGCGGAAATGGTCCGAGCACAGCACAGTTGATTTCGTCGGCACGAACTTATCTCTCCTCACCGCACTGCGCTGCAAGCTTCTTGTCCTTCGGGAACCTGTGAAACACCACATCGTCTCGCCCGCCTGTGTTCGCGCAGCAGAATGCTGCACATAACGAGGGCATGTTGGGCGCCCTTGGCTGTAGGCACTCACCCAGCACCGAAAAAAAGAACAGTTTACGAAAATCGCAAAAGAAAACAAACGTGAGCGGCGGCGGCAAATCTCTCGTAGCGTCGTTCAGTAAAGCGCAGGACGGAAAGAGGCATGCCAGCACGCCGGTCCGGCACTCGGTCCCCGCGCGTGACGTCACTCTCGCCGGTTCTCTCCTCTGGCAACCACCTCACCCGGCGTGCCGGGAAGCGATGGGGGCGTGTCCGCGGGGGTGATTTAGAAAGCGATTTCCGCCACTTATATTAACAAAAAAAAGAAAAAAATTCGGAACCGTAAATTATTAGGTATGTTCTTCCCAATCCCAGCAATTCATGGAAATTGAAAACCGTTTCAGCTTCCCTTTAATCATCACCAGGGGCGTAGCCAGGAAGGGGGGGGGGGCTTATGGGGCTTCAGCACCCCCCCCCCCCGAAATTTTTTCGTGCTGTCCATGCACCGCCGACCAAAGTGACCTCCGGCTAGAATGTCTTTTGGCGCTCGAATAGACATTTAACCGCGAAGATTGCAAACTCGGGCTGGATTTCGTGGCAACGCCCATACACCGGAAGCAGGGGCGTAGCCAGGGGGGGGGGGGCTTATGGGGCTTCAGCCCCCCCCCCCCGAAATTTTTTCGAGCTGTCCATGCACCGCCGACCAAAGTGACCTCCGGCGCCGGAAATCACTCTGGATTTTGTCTAGAATGTCTTTTTGACGCTCGACAAGACATTTAACCGCGAAGATTGCAAACTCGGGCTGGATTTCGTGGCAACGCCTATACACCGGGAGTCGCATAACGCCAAGCAGTCCCATCCGAGCACAAAGTTTCAAGGGCGCTTTGATGGTGAGCGGGCTCGCCGCGGCATCTCACTGAGGCCACGGAATCTATGGAGCGCATGGATATCAATTGCGAAACTTTATGGGTATAAATCTCATAAGCTCTTGATGTGAAAGGTGCATTGACATTTCCAAACTTGTGCTTTAGATTTTCAATTGCGGAACTTTGTGGGTTTAATGTTGTTATAAACATTTGACGCCAAATGTCTATTGACTTTTCTAAAGTCTTACATCGTAACATACAACGAGACAAGCCAAATCAACACACTAGCAGACGAGTTGACAAACAGTCAGCGAGGTCCAATGAGACGAAGCGTTGGGGTGGTTCATTTGTGCCGTCATGTCACATAAAAAAATATAAACATTTTTTTTAACCTACGCCAGAACATCCATGTCAAGACACTCAAGCCAGCCAAAGTAAATACGTTCTTATTTATTTTTTCTACTTTGACTTTTATTCGCGAGGACACATTGAGCCTCTTCGATTTTTTTTTTTTTTTTGTTCTCGCTACCCTAACCGCGGGCTGCCAGAGCCAACCAGAGCGCATACGTTTTTCTCGTATGGCCCCGACCACCGTGCGGTACACTTCGGTGCGCGTTCAGTTTGCTCTGGCCGAGTGGATTTTCACCGGACAGACTTTTGGACGTTTTCTGGCTAGCAGACGAGAAAAAAAAAACAATGGTCGCTCGCCGCCATCTCTGTGGGGACTCGAAGGATTGCACCGCATTCCTTGAGCGGAACCTTTCCGGAAAGTCTTCTTTCGCCGCTGTAGGATACTAAGCAGTATGCGTATGGTTCTCAGTGGACCAAGCGTCTCATGTTTTCTTCGGTATTCCTTTCGTAGCCCCATTAGGTGCCCGAAGTAGGCATTAGATTCTGGCCAAGATACTTTCCTATGCGTTTCTTTTTCCTTTCGATGCCTCCGCCTCACAGAAAAAAAATACATTGTTGCGGCGCAGCGAATTGTCGCATGGTGAAAGTTCGATTTTGATACTTCTTTTGCGGAAAGTAATGGGCGACGGGACGCTTCAGTTGCCGGATACGTTTATTATATTATTGTGAAAGCAATTATATGGACACTCCAGGCGCATTCCTGCCATCGCCCTCATGTTTCGTATAAAGTCCAAGGGTGATAACATCGTGACCACGCGCTGCATGCTGTATGTACGAGTGAAAGCGTAGGAGGGGAGGTGGAATGGGTGAGCCGACGATGGTGGCTCAGTCTTGTGTGCGCAAAGGAGAAAAGCGGGGAGCAAGCGCGCCGCCTTCCGTCGCGCGCAATACATCGGGGGGAGTGGATGGAATGGGGGTGGAATCTAGGATTCTGTGAATCTATGATTGTGCAACATGTTTATTTGCCTTGTTTGACGCATTATATACAGTTACTTCTTTATTACAGGATTATATACGCATTATACAGTTATTACAGTTATACAGTTATTAGACGCATTATATACAGTTAACTTATACAGTTACATATATAGACTCATTGGAGACTTATACGTACACTTAAATATCTTGTTGCGAGGTTTTGTGTATACATGCAGTGAACCAGTGACACTTTTTTGACCTTTATCAAGCAGTATTTTCGCATTTGCATATCCCATTGTATCTTTGGATTTCTAAATTAATGTACGAGGGCGAGTCAAATGAAAGTGAGCCTACCCTAACCGCGCAATAATGGTTCGGTTCATTATCTGCGAGGCATGCGCGTAGGAGAACGGCATGTCTCATTTACAACAGTGACACGCAGGTGTGAAGATAAATGTTCTTTAATGCTCTCATACACTGGGTTGAATATGGTTGCGTCACATAATGGACACTTCAAAAGTTGAACAACTCGGTGTCGCGAAGTTTTTGACAGCTGAAGGTGTTTCCAAAACAGAAATTAATCACCATATGACTGCCGTGTACGTTGAACACTGCATTTCATTGACCACTGTGAATCGTTGGAGCAAACGGTTCAAAGGACGTTGCAAAGACATTCCAAGACCGGGCCAAAACTATCGTGCAATCACCCCCCACACAATTTCAAAGGTTCATGAGCTGCTGAAACAAGAACGGAGGATAAGCATTGATGAACTGGCAGACCGTCGGAACATCAGTCATGGTTCGGTTCACGCCATAATTCATGAGCTTCTCGGCTATCGGCTCTTTGGTGCGCAATGGATCCCCAAGATTTTTATCCATCGCGAGAAGACGAAGAAGTTTCGCGCTGCCTTGACTCATCTGATCGGGTATCACAATGAGCATGGCGACTTCTTGTTTGCAACTGTGATCGGGGACGAACCTTGGTGCCACTACTACGAGCCTGAAACACGATGGCAAAGCCTACAGCGGAAACATTCGAATTTACCACGTCCAAAGAACGTAAGGGCCATCATTTCCGCTGGAAAGGTGTTGTTGACTTTTTTTTTCGATCCACAGGGTCCATTACTGATAGAATTTGCTAAATCTTGAGAGGCTATCAATTGCTTCCGACATTGTGAAACACCAGAACAGCAGCGTGTCGCAATCAAGAACGAACAACGTGGAAAATTGACGAATGGGGTCATCTTGCTCCACGACAATGCCTGTCCCCACGTCGCTTATGTGGTTAATACAAAACTGGCAAAGTTCAAGTGGGAAACGCTGCAACATCCGCCATACAGCTCAGACCTGTCACCTTGCGACTTCTACACTTTGGGGCAACCGAAAAAACAACTCAAGGGAACCAGATACAGACTTTTTGAAGCAGCAACGCAAGGAGTTTTATAAGACGGGAATCACGCAACTCGTTAGTCAATAGGACAAATGTCTAAATTCTCATGAAGACTACTTTTAAATAAAGTACCCCGTTGTTGGCTCATTCATTTGACTTGCCCTCATATATCTTGCAGAACTCCTGCTTTTTATACGTGCTCTCTGTCGCGACTATAACTTCGGTGCAATTACTCACGATACACGACAAGGGACAGCTACTCCTGCGTTATACAATGGAACAAATGACAGCGTCATTGAGATTTTTCACTGGCCATCGCATATATACAAGAATGTAAGCACGGTTCTTGAATGACAAAGTTTCATTAAGATATTTGTCCTCAACTTGTTCAGCTCATTGCCTTTTAATTTTTCATATCAGTGGCATGCACTGCTTTCCTGGTTTCGAACTGATATAGTTCTAAAGTTCGTGTGATATTTTCTTTACTTAATAAATAGACAAAAAACATGGAAGCATTGACGTCAGTTATGTTGGGCACAATTTTTGACACATACGACTATAATATTTTATGAAAAAAATACATATTTTATTTCTGTTTACAGAGCGCAGCTTTCAAGAATTCGTTTGCAGCCTCTTTGGCAATGACAATGCAGTTATTACTCATGTATTTGATCCCTCGATAAATTGTTTAAGAGGAAGCTTTAGCTCGGGCCCAATCCGACGCGGCCTATTCAAATACTTGTAAAACGCGGAAACGCTTTTCTGAGATAATCCTGCCAATCACTTTTATTGAAATTGGTTGCATTTGAGAGAGAAAGTTAAATCCTAGTGTCTGTTGGAAACAGAACTTCGATTTAGGGCCTGAATTTTGTTTAAAATATTTTGGAAAATTCGAAAGTTTTAAAAAATAGAAGCATGGCGTTTACAAACTAATAGCTATGCATGAAGAACTGATATTGTGGTTCTGTAAACGGCAATTATTATAACAGTCAAAGCGGACAAGTTTGCTGTGTCAATTTGTATCTTACGTTAATTGGTTAAGTTGTGTACAAGGGTTCTGCAAAAGCCGTATTTCCACAATGCAAATTTTTTTTGAGATTCATATGTAACATATTTATTTTGTCCGCTGTAGATGTACTATTAGATGCAATTCACAGAATTGTGATATCATTTTTCATTGTTGAGTCACGGAGTTTTAAACTTGATAGTTTCGTTTGCCGAAAATTTTCAATTTTGGCCAATTTTTAATAACTAATTGACCTCCTAAATGAAAAATTCGAAGCCAGTAGTCACTAGAATTAAACTTTTTCTTTTAAATGCCACAAACCTCCTCAAATTTGCTGATGTGGTTGCAGGGAAAAACGTGCAGCTACATATATATATATATATATATATATATATATATATATATATATATATATATATATATATATATATATATATATATATATATTCGGCAAGTGGCGTAGCCCCCCCCCCCGAACAAAATTTCTGGCTACGCCACTGATCATCACCTGCATTCTCTTAATACAAATGGCATCGCTGCGCGGAAGAGCGTCTCTTGAAGTTTACAAACAAGAGCCAATGCCGCCGTGCCTGCTGCATGCATACACGCTTACCAACGCAGCTACGACGCTGCACTAGCTCTGCTACTGCGTGATACAGGGTCACTGTGATAATAAAATTAAAAAGAACAAACGAAATTAATACAGAAAATGTCAAACGTTGCCAAGCGTGATAAACGGACCTGCCTCGCTAGATGAGTTGAAGAAATCGGCGTCCTGAAGTCAGCTGCAGTAGACTAGTGTTACGTGGTGAAGCATGTCAGAACTGTAGAGTGACCGCTTTCACCGACATATATGTGCTCCTTAATGATGTACTTGTAGAGCTGCCGTCTCCTATTACATTACGCGCGCCGAGGCGCCTAAGTGTACAGGCCGGCCTTCAGTGCTATTTCGGACGTGGCTGTGATGCTTTGAACCGTTGGTTTGTCGACCTCGTAAGCCAGTTAATGTTTACACGGCCATTTTTTTCTGAACTGTTGATTTCTTTTATAATAGCTACATAATTTTGTAGTTTCCTGTTTAACTGCTTTGGTCATATGCGAGTCAAGGCGTTCTGTTTAGCCGAGCGCAGTTTTCGAAAGCGAAACGACGCTTTTGCATCAGCATATAGTGCCGTCGCCCATTTACAACACAGTCAATCAATGTCATTTTGTATGTCACTGGGAAACCGCCGAACGCAGGGAACTCACTCGCATGCGGGGAACTGCATAACTAGCCACTGGATTAGGGTGCCTCTTGGGAAACTGCTTTGCATCAAAGGCCAGGTACCCTTGCTATGATTCACCGCAAAACATGTATGTCTAACTACTTAACATATTTGTATTGCAGTGAAGCTAACCTTACGGAACCGAATTTCGCAACGCTTTTTAGACTCCTGCATCTCTACCAGCCACTACCAAACGCTTGTCGGTACATTTCTTGGCAAAGGTCCAGTTAAATCTCCCCTGTTGGGAGTGGGGGGTGCTCACGTATATGAAAACCGCCAAGGAAAGCAGTTGCCCTGATGAAGGCACGCTCCCCTGTCGAAACACTTGCACCAGCCTGTTCGACCACCGTTATCACCACAACATATTTCTGTGTTGCGGGGAAGCATGCCAATATTGGGAAAGATTTACGTGAATCTGGAATGTATGGTTTCTGTCAGCGACGAACCTAATGTTCTACTCTCAACAAAGCAGATTTTCGCGGCAGGATGTATGATGTCTTGAGAACTTTTGTTGGCTAGAGCCATACATGCCAGGTTAGCTCTTGTCACAATAATACGCTTTACCGCAATACACAAGAGGCCTCCCTGCAGGACACGCCCGCCATAGTTAGCCAAAACCTTACGTGACCGTTCACTGCAAAACACCTCCTGTATTGCGGTGAATCTTAATAAAGCACATTTGTCAGTTTAGAATGTAAAGACCCTTGCCCTTCGCTTTTGTAATATTATGACTCAGTTTAATGAGAACATGTATTCACTGCTAAAAACATCCACATTGAAATAGAGATATGAACACTGATGGCAGCCTGTGTGATGTTTTATCCCTTTACTTTTTTGTGTACCTGTCGCGCTGCCATTATTAAATTTTCCTGTATTTTGTAAGGTGCTGACGTACATAACATTACATCACAAGGAGCCACTGTGTAATTAGTGTTCAAGGACCAGTGTGATGGCTTTTCTCAAGAAAGGTTTGGGTTAATTATGTTGATGTGAAGGTTTTTTTAGAGAGGTAGCTTTCTGAGAAGAAATCAGATGTCACGAAATAGACCTCAGTGGCACAGTAATCTTGGCTGCCTTTTGCTCAAACGTGCCCTAGACATAATTGAGTGATTTGCACTTCCAACTGGACAGCAGCCTTAGCTTGGGAGACCAGTGATATGGTATATTTTATCAAACTAGGTGACACATAGCATTACCAGTCCGAATAGAGACCTGTTTAAATGTTTGTCACCTTTAACACCTAGATTTTCGACCATGAATTCAGAAAAATCTGTAGCACATTTAGAACCTAGATTTTAAATGCTGTATAAGTTGGCTTCTTGTTCACTGCAGCTGTGCTTGGCTTCTGTCCAAACGATAGAGCACTTCTGCACAGCTTATTAGGGAACATTCTTATTTACATACCTTCTTTTTATTTATCTCGCCTACAATCACAATCAAATGTTTATAGCACATGAATGTGCTGTGCATGAACCTTAACTTACAATGCCATGTTCAACAGCACAGTGCATGTAGCTTGTGTTGGTTCATTCAATCTAAGCATTGCTACAGCCTTTAACTGTAGGTATCATGGTATGAGAGCAGAGAAATGGATATGCAAAGACAGTTGGGCACATTGAGACAACATCTTTTTTGTGTGTGAAAAGGTGACAGATACACAATATGGGGAGAACTGATGCACTTTCATATTTTCTCGCGCTCAAAGAAAGCCGGAGGGATAAGGTTTCTTCACTGTGCCATAGAAACTATATGTTTGCTCTCAAAGGTAATTCTGATTCATTGGATATGTTCCTGTGCTGTGTTTATTTTCTTGAGTGTGCTTTAGTTTTTGCACGTTAATGTTTCAAACTCGTTTTTTATTTTCACAGACTGAACATCCCACATCTTGGTTTGACTTCCTGGTACAGGATACTTGCACTTAGCATGGAGTGATGAAGCAGAGCAGTGTACTTTTATTAAATGTGCAGATTTTAGCAGTATAACAGCCGTTCATTAAAAAAAACATGTGTGCTGAAAATAAAGTGTACTTACCCACATTTCTCGTTGTCTATTTATTTATTTATTAATACTGTCAACCCTCATAGAAGGTCATAACAGAGAGGACAATACAATTACATAAATCAAATATGGACAATGGCAATGTACGTAAAGTTGCTTAACACTTGTCAATTCACAGTGAATAAGATGTTCACTTGAATGCTGTTCAGCACACTTCTGACATTTATCAAAATACGTACAATAAATATCAAGTCGCACATATCACTTGGCACTTCAAACTAAATCGACAACTCCCATAAATAAGCCTCAGCAGCATTTTCAAAGTCTGTGACATCTTTTAGGCTAACAATAGCGTTTGGCAATTGGTTCTACATTTCTATCGCATCCAGGAAATATGAGTATCGATATGTATCACTGTTGGTATAGTCCGGCTTTATGACGTAGTCGTGGTTGCTTCGAGGGTATCTTTTGCCTGGAGCATGTATTTGAGCTTATCAATCTAAAGTTGATCCTGCATTATTTGATAAAGCACCTTCAGCCTATATTTTTTCCCTACGTACCTCAAGAAGATAGAAGTTGCAACGCTGTAACATAAGCGTGACCGATTCCTTCCTTCGGTATGTCGAACAAATAAAACGTGCCGCCAGACTCCATATCCTTTTCAGCTTCTTCCTAAGCGTCACATGATGGGGACTTATTGTATACACAAGCTATACAGCTGGTTAGTCTAAATTTTAAACTCCGCAAGGAAGACGGGACGTGAACTGAAACATAGGCGCACACAAAGCACAGGCTTCCAACTGGTTTTATTTCGTGAAAGAAGACAATATATAAAGTACTTCAAATTAGCAAAACAAGGAGCAATTGCAAATAATTTGTGCATGAGGCGGTGACGAAGAATATCATGGCCATGTATGCATTAAGAGTGCAGGACAGTCTTAATGTGCCCATCTAAGAGATCTTTGAGAATCTCCTTTTGCAGTGCAGGAGCTGTGACAGCAAAAGCTGCCTGCCTCATCTGGAACAGAATAAATTCCTTTCGAAGGCAAGCTCAAATGCAGAAAGAGTAGTCATCAAAGCATTTCACATCGCTAAAAGGTGTGACAACTAAGTTAGCTCACCTTCTTGATACCTATCAAGGAAAGAAATTCTACTGCACTGTTAATGCACAGGTGGCATTGCTATTTTTCATCGCTGCCTCGTGCACAATTTCTTTGCGAATGTTCTTTGCTTTGCCATTTTGAAGAACCTTATAAACTCTCTGCCTTCACCAAACAAAGCCAGTCGGAAGTCTACACTTTGTGCATGCATCTATGCTTTTGTTCATGTCCTGTCTTCCTCGCACAGATTAAACTTTTGCTGAAGCTACGAGCTGACTAGCCCAACAACATGCCTTACTTCAGTGTACAGCTGGGCTTGTTGGTAAAGCTACACAATGCCAGCTCAAGTGACTACCGTGTGTGTCTGCTCTTTCGTGTTCTCATGATGTGGCTCAGCCTTGAGTACATGTGTAGTTTCAATACTGGCTACTATATTTGAACTACTAATATAATTTCTATCTTTAACTTACAGCCAGACCTCGTACTACATTCTCAACATTGCTGCAGTCTAGCAGGATTTGTCTAATGCACTGGCCTCTACCACCAAATGCCTGAGAAATTAAAAAAAAATATATGTAGATTCCAAACACAGTCGGGATTTATGTTGCAGGTAAATGGCTACGTAGCGTTGGTTCGGGTTCTTCCAAACATTGCAGTGTTGACCAATGTGTTTGTGTATGGCGAGTGATTGCATATATGACACAAGCTTTGTGAGGAGAGTATGAATGCAAAGGCATGGTTTCTTTGCCTCTTTCCTAACACTGTGGTGGCAGCTGTTTTGACGAGTGGAAAACTTGGCTTATGCAGTATGCGCAAATGGGCGCGTGCCTATTCTAGGCCCATCTCGTAGAACGGGTATGTGTCGCTGCGACACAAGTATACAAGCCTTACATGTAGTATTAAGATAAGTGTCATATGTCTCTGTGCATACACCCCTTGTCAACGTTTCTCACTAAACAAGCACATGTCACCTTCATCCTCACTGCACAGAGAAAAGCTACAGGTGATAAGGTGGCTTCCCTACATAACATGCCTGTGACATCTGCTACTGCTAGCTTGCCAATGCAAATACGCTTTCCATCATTTGTATTGCAACAATGCATTAAATAGAATGTTTCATAGATTCTGATTAACCACTTTTAACATGTATGTTGGATCTACACGATTCCTATTTGTACTCCAGTCACGAAACATTACAGCATAAAGGTACAGTGTCCATGTTGTGCTAGCTGCTACAGTGAGGGGGAGTTGGGAATGTGAGCGAATCCTAAAGGTGGTGCCCTCTAACAAAGCACCTCGAAGTCCAGCCACAAAGGAAGAATGGGAGAGACTGACATGCTCACAGTTTGATAAGCAACTTGTATATGCACACATGCTCTGACACGTATTATGCACTGTTATACACGTGCCACTATCCCATACCCACAGCAATGCATTGGCGAGCAAGAAGTATGTGCACGACAGTGGTCAAATGGCTAGAGCGTCAGGTTGTTATGCTGGGAGACAGGTTCGGGCTCACTGTAGCATATTTTTGTTTTCAATGCAGAAGACCGAAACGAGTCGGCACGTAAAATTGCCTACTGCAAAGTGCTTGGTATGAAGAAATAATTATTTGCATTAAAAATTCCCAAATCTAGCACATGCTAGTGTGCATTCCCACATACCTGAAACGTTTTGAGGTGCAGCACATTCCAAGTGCAGTGGCTTTACCACAAGGTTGACGTGTAAAACAGTAAAGAGCATAGCAACAATGGTAGCTTTTCCACATAAGCAAGGTGCATTGTGGTGCAGCACATTGCAACAGCTGTGGCTTCTACACAAAGCTAATGTGCATAAGGCTGCAGCATGATGGAGCATATTTTTAACAGACACAACATAGAGGCTCTTTACATGCACATCAATGATTTTATGAGCAGCTAAAGTGGTTGTGAATGTCGCAACGATAATGTTATTGTTTTAACTTTTCAGACTGCAGAATTCCAATTTCTACATTATACTAGGGCAAATAAGTAGCTTTTTTATTCTCAATGCCTTTTAACAGTGTGGTGTTATCGTGACCACACTATATTATAGAATATATGAAAATTTAGTATAATACAACTCAATAACTCAACTCGATAAGTTTTGCTTCTAGTATCACTGAATATCATATCAAGAAGCATGGAGAACTGTCTGCTACTGAGTGCACATAAAAAAGCATTTAGAAATGGTGGGCTCAAAACGCTGAAACTTCAGTCACAGGCTGCATTCTTAGTCTTCCCCAAAATATAGGTCATAACCCTGAGACAGCATACATCAGATTCAGCTTGCAGTTGTGAAGTGGCTTGGGAAGTTCACAAATAGATCTGCAATTATTTTAAAGTTCATGCTATAGCTTGTATGTGCAGTTGTGCCTGCTCGTAGCACAACTGGTGCTGTATAGCATACTTGTGCTACGAGCATACGCATAGGCTTGACCTGAGAGCGCCGAGGTGGTCTAGGATGAACACATAGGTTACAGTCACAATCACTGTGGTGTGCGATATAGTCAGAAGGCACTGATGGACGAGCAACCACAAAACTAACCGAAGCGGCTGAAAACGTCGAATATTAGGGGCTATAGTACGGTTTCAACCGCACAACGTGCACAATCTCAGATTGCGGTTGTTGACGTCGGGGAGGCTGACTTCCGTCAGGAAGAACTTCGAAGTTCACGTCACTAATTTGCTGCAACACTCTGTAAGGCCCGAAGTAGCTACTTGAAAGCTTCTTGGATAGTCCTTTTCGGCGCACGGGAGTCCAGACCAAAACTTGATCACCAGGTTGGAACTCGACATGGCGATGGCGGAGATTGTAACGGTGCGCATCGATGCTCTGTTGTTGCTTTATGTGCACTCGGGTAAGCTGACGGGCTTCTTCCGCTCGTTGCAGGAAAAGTTCGGCATCTTGGGCGAGGTCGAGATGATCGATGTTGTCGCACGGCAGCATTGCTTCTAACATAGTTTGCACTGCACGGCCGTAAACGAGGTAAAACGGCGTGAAGCCTGTTGTTTCTTGCGTAGCAGTATTATAGGCAAACGTTACGGCAGGGAGTATCTCGTCCCACGTCTTGTTCTGTACGTCTACGTACATAGACAGCATGTCAGTCATCGTTTTGTTCAGTCGTTCGGTCAAGCCGTTTGTCTGTGGATGATATGCGGTTGTCCTTCGATGGGTCGTGCAGCTGAGTTTAAAAACGTCTTCAATGAGCTGTGCTTTAAAGGCTTTGCCATGCCATAGGGCGATGCTCTGTATGAAAAACTGGGCAACCTCGGAAGCTGTGCCTCGAGGCAGCGCCTTTGTCTCACCATATCGCGTTATATAGTCCGTGGTGACGATTATCCACCTGTTGCCAGAAGATGACAATGGAAAAGGGCCCAGAAGATCAATGCCGACCTGGTCTAAAGGTTTGCCAGGTGGGTCAATCGGATTCAGCAGTCCCACAGGCTTCACAGCTGGCGACTTTCGGCGCTTGCATTCACGGCAGGCTTGGACGTACCGCTTAACACACGCGGCAAGTCTCGGCCAGTAGTAGGATTTGCGCACTCTATCAAGCGTTCGCGTAAAACCCAAATGGCCAGACGGAGGCTCGTCATGACAGGTGAACAGAACTTCGGCACGGAGGTCTGCTGGAACGACTAAAAGGTAGGTCTTGTTGGTGGCAGCGGACTTCTTGTATAACACGCCATGTAAACAAAAAGACGACAATCCTCGAGCGATATGCCGGGGTATTGTTGAGTTGCGTCCTTCCAGATGTTGGAATATAGGCCGTGGTGCATCGTGTGCGCGCTGCCGTGTGGACAAATCAGTAACGCTTACAGCCCCAAGGAAAGCGCCGTCGTCCTAAATGTCGTGGTCGGTAGTGTCGATAGGGGCGCGCGAAAGTGCGCCAGCGCAGTGGCGTAGCAACAGGGGGGGGGGGGGGGGGGCGTGGGCCCCGGGTGCAAGGGTCCAGTGAGGGAGGGGGGGGGTGTCATATACGTCTGAAGACACCCCTCTTTCCGCCGGCTACAACCAGTGGGGGAGGGGAGGTGACGACCTAAGGGCCCTGGGTGCCATGTGATCTAGCTACGCCACTGCGTCAGCGTCTTCGTGTATGCGGCCCGACTTGTACACTCCTGCAAACGTAGACTCCACCGTGCCAATCGTCTAGAAGGGTCCCGGGGATTTGCAAGCCAGCATAACGAGTGGTGATCAGTTACAACTTTGAATGGGCGTCCGTAAAGGTAAGGTCGAAATTTGGCCAGCGCCCATACGGCGGGAAGACACTCTTTCTCCGTGGTGGTGTAGTTGGTCTCAGCACGCGATAGTGTGCGACTTGCGTAGGCGATCACTCCTTCAATACATTTCTGCCGTTGTACAAGGACCGCACCAAGACGAATGTTACTGGCGTCTGTATGAGCTTCCGTGTCCGCCTCCTCGTCAAAGTGGGCCAAAACTGGTGCTGACACCAGAAGCTGTCGAAGCTCGGTGAAAGCATTCTCTTGCTCTGAGGACCAGACGAATAATACATCATCCCTCGTGAGGCGAGTCAGCGGCTCCGCCATCTTCGAAAAATGTTCGATTAAACGCCGGTAGTATGCGCAAAGGCCCAGGAAGCGTCGGACACCTTTCTTGTCGGTCGGTGTTCGAAACGAGGCTACAGCGGCAGTTTTCGCGGGGTCGGGGCTAACTCCTTCCGCGCTGACCACGTGTCCGAGAAACATCAGCTCCGTGTAGCCGAAATGATACTTCTGAGGCTTAAGGGGGAGGTTAGCCGATCGGATTGCATCGAGAACTTGCTGCAGTCGTTTCAGGTGGTCGTCAAATGTCGTCCAAAAACAACCACGTCGTCAAGGTAGACGAGGCAGCTTTGCCACTTCAGACCAGCGGGAACGGTGTCCATAATTCGCTGGAAAGTTGCTGGTGCCGAACAGAGACCGAAAGGAAGTACGCTGAATTCATAAAGGCCATCTGGAGTCGCAGTCTCGCGGTCTCGTTCATCGACCTCAATTTGCCAGTAACCGCTCTTTAGATCGAGAGACGAAAAACACTTACCTCGCCGCAACCTGTTTAAAGAGTCATCGATACGTGGTAGTGGGTACACGTCCTTCTTGGCAACATCGTTGAGGCGTCGATAATCAACACAGAAACGAAGCGTTCCGTCTTTTTTTTTTTACTAGAATGACCGGGGAGGACCACGGACTGTGCGAAGGCTGAATGACACCATCATCTAGCATCTCCTTGACTTGGGCTTGAATTGCCTCACGTTCTTTTGGCGAGACACGATAAGCCTGTTGTTTGATGGGACGTGCGTCTGCGAATGTCGTAATTCGGTGCTTCGTGATTGGCGTTTGGCCCACCTTAGTAGCGCGAGCGAAGCACGCGCTGAATTCGTTCAAGAGTTCCTGCAGTGCGCTCTTTTGGTCGTCCGTAAGCTCGGAGTTAACATCGATGTCTCGGAGCGAACCGTCGTCTGTGTCCACCTCAGAAGCAAAGCACTCGACGATGTCCGTTGATGGTTCGGCGTAGCCGATGGCAGTACCACGAAAAAATGTGCCGATGCTCAAAGGTAAAGTTGGTAACGAGGACCATTGTCTGGTTTTCACGAAGTTCCACAAGGCTTCGCGCTACACAAATACCTTGTGCCAGCAACATAGAAATGTTGCCTTCGACAATGGCTTCACCGTCTTGTAGTTCGTTGGACTTGACCGGAACCATAACACTCGCACGCGGCGGTATCGTGATGCTCTCGTCCGAAACGCGAAGTGCGGATCTGTGTCCAATGGCGTCGGTCTGTGTTGCTCTTTGTGTCGAGAAAGTGATGCAGCACTCGCGGAGGTCAATAATGGCGTTATATTCCCGGAGAAAGTCCATCCCAAGGAATTAATCGCGGGAACACTCGCGTAGGACAAGACAAGTGGCGAGAAAAGCAGCACCGCTAATTTCTACACTGGCCGTACATAGGCCAAGTGGTGTGACGACGTGGCCACCTGCCGTACGAACTGGTGCCCCTTTCCAGGGCAACGTAACTTTTTTCAGAACACTCGCCAGTTTTCGACTAAGAGTAGAGTAATCGGCGCCGGTATCTATAAGTGCACTCACTGTTTTGCCGTCGATCAGCACAGGTATGTCTCGTTCGAGCAAACTGGTTCTGGCGTTATCGTGTTTTCGTTATTCTGCGGTCGGCACAATACGAGGTCTTGAGCGCATCGAGTATCAGGGGCCCCGCCTCGGAAGGTCGCTGACGTCAGTTTTCCCGGCATAGACTTGGTGATCGCCCTTGCGTCGTCCTCGAGGTGGTATCGCGAGCAGGGAAATATCGCCGCGGTGAGGTTGAGCGTGACTGCCGCTGTGATGGGCCCGGTCTGTGCTGCTGTTCGAGGAATTCTGCGATGTCGGGTGGCCTTGGCCGAACCTAGGTCGATATGAATCGATAGAAAAGCCCCGCAGTCGGAGTCGTCGGTAGGGGCACTCCGGATACACATGACCAGCTTCGCCGCAGTGGTAGAACAGCGGTCGTCGATCGGGTGCTCGCCAAACCTCTGATTTCCTCGCGGGTGTTCGGCGATTGTCGAAATACAGTAGCGGAGTTGTCGGAGCGGCTTGCGCCGATTGCAACGCGACTGGCGGCGCCACAAGTAGGTGCGAAAGCTTGGACGGGGCTCAGTAATGTTTCTGCGTACGTCTTGCGCCGGGATTCGCTTGGGAGAGGTGGTGCTTCACTGCTGGAAAGAGATGCCTGCAGTGCCTGCTGTACTTCGTTGCGTACGACGCTGGCGAGGTTGCTGACTGGAGAAGTACCGTGGTGCTTCTGCAACTCGTCGCGAACCACTGAGCGAATCAGCTCACAAAGCAAGGCGACGTCACACCCTAAGCCTACCGGCGTATCCGGAGTGCAGGTTGCATTTACTTGTCGGTTGTACAAGTTCGACCATTGCTGAAGGGTCTTCTCCATCGCGGTGGCTTCGGTGAGGAACTCCGCAACAGTCTTGGGCGTATTTCGAACAAGACCGCCAAAGAGCTGCTCCTTTACACCTCTCATCAGATGACGCACCTTCGTCTCTTCCGACATGCTCGGATCGGCACGCTGAAAGAGACGCGTCATGTCCTCCACGTACATCGTGACGCTATCGTTGGGCTTTTGGACGCGTGACTGAAGGGCCCGTTCCGCTTTTTCTCAGCGATCGGGGCTGGAGTAAGTCTCCAGTAGCTTGCACCGGAACTCAGGCCAGGATGACAGGGCACTTTCGCGATTCATAAACCACGTGCGAGCACCATCCTGAAGGCTGAAGTAGACGTTCCTGGGTTTGGTGTTGTTGTCCCACTCGTTAAACGCAGCCACGCGCTCGAACTCCGCCAGCCAGTCTTCCACGTCTTCAAATGTGTCGCCATGAAAAGGCGTCGGCACTTGGGGGTTCAGCAAGGTTAGGTAAGTTGGTGTCACCCGTTCCGTAGAAGTCGCAGTGGTCGCAGCCATCACTTTTTCCTGGAGGTTTCCAAATTCTGGGGCGAGGCCTCGGATTTGCCGGCTTGTGCGGTGAACTGCAGTCAACTCCAACTGTGGGGAGAGGTTCTTGCTGCCCAGTAGGGTCTCCTGCATAAGTTGAGCGTACCCAGCACCTCCACCAAATTGTCGCGTATATCCTGCTGGAGTATGCAAGCTGAATGAAGATACAGGCGGTTGCACTTTACAAAAACGCAAGCGGCGACGCGCGATGCCGAGACGAACCTCGTTCTCCACTTCCTCAGTCTCTTGCTACGCCACACCATGTCGCAATATAAATTTTGCAGTTGATGTTGTTTTATTAATGCTGCTCTTGCTTTAGTTATACCTTTTTTTTAGTCACCATATGTGTTAAATGTCACAGCATTTGATATTATAGCATTGACAATATATGGGGGGGGGGATGGGGGGTCCTCATCTGGATAGTTCATTTCTAATGCATACCCTATGCATGGCTTGTTTGCGTTGCCAACACCTACTGTATAACTTTGCAATTAAAACCTTCACAATTGTTTTTCACACAAAAATAAAACAAGCAGTCTAAAATTGTTCCTTTGTATCATGCAATATAGCGCTCCTCTCACCTAAAGCTGTATGTTTTCGAACACAAGTAAACAGCTACATGTTAGCTGCATAACCTCTTAAATTTGCAGCAATATTGAATATATTGAGACAAAAAAGATATCTTGGTGAACATATTCCTGCGGATGCTGGTCAGCACATGAGTAGTGCTTCTTTTATTATAAACATTTAATCACCTTGCAGAGAGTGTGTACCACTTAGATCACAATCATTTTATTGAGATATTTTTTATCATTTGCACGTGGCAGAAGCAGAAAATAGTAAGCTGACTCTGCCTTAAAGCAAACATATGCATGAGAGAGCGTTTAAAGCATTACTTGTTCAAACCGAGGCATTGGTGTCTAGACTTCACGACGAAGAGAGTAAAATGTGAGTTCACTTACCCTGTATTCTGAAACCATCTATGACTGGAAGCTTCATTCCACTAAGTAAAATCTACTATTGCACAGGTTAAGCTTTCTGACCACTACTTCGTCTGCTGTTCACTGAAACAGACTGTGAATCTTTTAACGCGACAGCGTTAAGGAGCTCGTGTCGTAGAAAAGCCGGTGTCGTCGGCGTCGGCGGCGTTGACCGTGAGCGATAAATCCCAGAAGGCACTTCATAAATAAAAAACATCTTGCAAGATGGGCTGGTGGGAATCAAACCCGGGTCTCCGGAGTGTGAAACGGAGACGCTACCACTCAGGCACGAGTTCGCTACTAAACGGTACAAAATCACCTCTAGTGAATGCGGTTTTGCCTTAGAAGCGTGCCGTAGAAAGTTATACTGCGGTGTATATCGGTAATTATGACCACACTTACAGAACTTACAGAAGTCGCAGTTTCACGAGTAGCGAAGTACGTTTCCGCTAAATTTCTCCTGCGCTCGGCGCACACGCAGAGCCATCTTGCGGCAAACACAGAAGACTCCCTCCTCGCAATGTATATGGCACTGCCCCGACACGTGGCGTGCCACTCGCCCCATGGCCGCGTCCGCCTTCATGGCGCGTCGGGGCCCGTCTATCTCTGCCGATCGCGGCGTTTCGCTGGCGTAGCGCATTTGAGTAGGCGGCGCGAACGGGATGTGATAACGCTATCGCATTCCACTCATGAAGGCGAAGCTTAAGCGTCCTCCAATTTTTGTTATCAGTTATATTTTTGTTAACTCTATCAAAAAATTTGTTTAATTGATCCAAGGCTTTTCGATAAACTAGTCCAGAAAAAAATGACTGGGATAATTTTTTATGTACTTTGTCACCGGAAAACATGTACCGCAAATTTGTAGCTGCGTTTGATGCTTTTAGGCAGGCGGCAACACGCGTTGTCAAAATCAGGCAATGCAACCTGAGCCAGAAATGGATGACAAGCGAAATCCTAGCAGCTATAAAGGAAAAAGACTTGTGGACTAAAGCCAAGCGGTCGTCAAACTGCAATGATGCGCACTTAAGATATAAATGTGCCAGGAACAAGGTGAATGCAACGATCAGACTTGCGAAGCGCGTTTATTTTAGAAAGAAATTTCAAGAAACTCGATCGGACATAAAGAAAACATGGTCCCTAATCAATAATCATAGAGGCGGCAACATTTCAACGCCTAAACAGCACTTTTCGTCTTATTTTTCTGCAGACGACAAAACTTTGGCAAACTTATTTAATCAGTTCTTTTCAAGTGTCTCAGGATCGAGGACACGGCGACCATTGGTGTATACTTTAACAGATAGCTTGCTAGATTCTGCATATCTTCCTTTACTATCGCTTCAAGAATTACGGTCCATTGTCTTCAATCTTAAGACGAACAAATCACGTCGCTTCGGCAAAATCTCTGTCAGTGAACTCCAGAGAATTTTGAATTAAACATGTATTGCTATCTCTTTTAAGCTTTGTTTTGGATGGTGGTGTGATTCCAGTTGATATGAAAACCGCAATTGTAATTCCGCTTCATAAGCAATGTGCACGCAATAGTATAGAAACTTACAGACCTATTGCGATAATTCCCTGTATATTAGAAAAACCTGTGGCTCTTACGGTAACACAGTTTCTAGATAAGCATAGCGTATTATCATCACATCAGTATGGATTTGTTCAGGGGAAGTGTACACAAACACTGTTAAAAGCTTTCTCTCATCTTTTAATGTATTTATTTATTTTTACCCTCAGGGTTTGCACATTACAGAGGGGAGGGGCATATTACAGACGAAAATTGGAAAAACAGTTGATACAATCACAATAAGAAGCATGCACCAGCTTAATACAAAAATGAACTGAAACAGTGTCATCCAAGATAAAGCAGAGTAATTTGAACGTCTAAAACTAAAACAAAAATAAGCAAATACAGAAGGGCAAATTCAATACAAATAATGAAGCAATATTAAACATGTTATTCAAGAAATCCTTAAAGCGCGTTGTATCCGTGATAGCTGTAGCTGCTCGTGGCAGCTGATTCCATTCGGAGGTGGTTCTAGGTAAAAATGCATGTGAATAGGTTACAGTTCTACAATGAGGAACATCAACTTTTTGGAGGTTGTCAATTCTAGATGAAATGAAAGGAGGGGATTTAATGAACTGAGTGTAGAGATGATTTATTGTGATCGTAAATTTTATGAAAAAGCACGAGCCGGGCTATTTTACGCCGAATTGTAAGTTCTGGAAGGTTAAGTAGTGACTTCATCATGGTAACACTGGCTGTGCGGTCATAATTGGATAAGATGAAGCGAACGGAACGATTCTGCACTCTTTCAAGTTCTTTTATCAGTGTAGTATCCCACCGGGATCCCAGATAGGTGATGGGTATTCAAGTGACGGACGAATGTAAGTTGTGTAGAGAAGCTTTTTAAATGGAGGGGGTGCCATATAGAAGCTTCTCCGAAAGTACCCAAGTGATCGGTTAGCTTTGGTGACGACGTGCCTCACATGATGGTTCCATGATAGGTTACTACAAATGTTACCACCGAGATATTTGTAAGATGAAACAGACTCAAGAGGCGCATTATCAAGATGATAGTGTGGTGATGCTAATAAGGTGCGGGATACGCGCATTGATTTGCATTTCGAAATGTTCTATTCCATGTTCCACGTTTGACACCCGGAATGTATAGTATTTAAGTCGGTCTGAAGTAAGGCAACATCGTCTTGGTTAGTTATTTTCTGATAAATTACACAGTCATCCGCAAATAGGCAAATGTTTGATGAAATGTTATCGGGTAAGTCATTCATGAAAATTAAAAAAAGTAATGGTCCCAATACAGACCCCTGGGGAACTCCCGATAGCACTGGCTGGACTGGGGAATCAACATTATTTGCGGAAACAAACTGAGTACGAATAAAAAGGAAAGCTCGAATCCAGTTTAGAGCATTGGGATCTAGATTTAACTGGCCGAGCTTAAAAAGTAGTAAATGATCACTAACCTTGTCAAATGCTTTGGAGTAATCTAAAAATAGTACAGTCTATTGTGAATCCAGAATCAAGTAAATGATGCAGGTCGTTAGTGAAGACTAGAAGCTGTGCTACGCAAGAAAAAGTTTTGCGGAAGCCATATGTTGTGAGGGTGTAAAAAACTGGTATGACTCAAGAAAACTGACAAGGTGAGTGAAGATAATGTGTTCAAAAACTTTACATGGAACAGATGTGAGTGAAATTGGACGGAAATTTTATTTTTATTTTTATTTTCACAATACTGCGGATATCTGTCCAAGCAGGAGGGGGCTACGTGAGCAGATACAAAAATAAGCAAACATACAATATATACAAGGGTTACAGTCAGCAAGATTCATCAAGTGGGTGGCTGTAACCAGTGGGAATTTCCAGGTAGGGCATTCCAATCATTGATTGTTTTCGGAAAGAATGAGTTTTTGAAAAGGTTTGTTCGTGCAAAGATCGGTTTTAAATACTGGCTGTGTTTGTGGCGGGAAATTCGAGATGTGTCCTTAATAATATAGTCACGCGGTTGTATTCCTAGTTTCCCGTAATAAAGCTGGCGAAGGAAGTTTAATCTGGCAGTTTTTCTTCGATCAGTTAGTGGTTCCAAGTTTGCGGCTTCCAGCATACTCGTTGGAGAATCACGTCGTTTGAAGCGCTTATAAATGAAGCGCGCGGCTAACCTTTGAATTCTTTCTAATTTTTCAATACCTACCACTGTGTGAGGATCCCAAACGATACTCGAATATTCTAAGAGAGGCTTAACGTACGTTTTATAAGCTTTTAATCTTAATGAGGATGTGGAGTCACCTAACTTAAACTTTAGAAACCCTAATCTTTTTCGGGGTGCACAGGTTATATTGTCTATGTGAGGCACCCAGGATAGACGTGAAGTTAAAGTTATCCCCAAGTATTTGCAGTTTTCTACTTTCCTAATCTTATTATCCTTTATTTTGTACAAGTATTCTAGCTTTCTTAACTTATTTGTAATACACATATGCACTGTTTTGTCATAATTAATAATCATATCCCATTCATTGCACCATTCTGCCAACCTATCCAAGGTTTTTTCCAGAAAAAGCTGATCAGAAACAGTTCGAATGTTGCTAAATATAATACAATCATCTGCAAACAATTTGACGCGAACAGGTGATTCCACAATTTTAACTAGGTCATTAATATAAATATTAAACAGTACTGGACCCAGCACCGATCGCTGAGGTACGCCTGAAGTTACCCCCAAAAACCGGGAGCATGATCCATTTATTTCCACATACTGCTTACGACCAGTCAGGTATGAATTTACCCAGTTTATGATCTGTAGGGGTATTCCGAGAAGTTTCATTTTATATATTAGTTTCGAATAAGGGAGTCTGTCGAAAGCCTTAGAATAATCTAAGAAAATAGCGTCAACTTGACCGCCCCCATCGAGCACGGAAGCGAGTTCATGGACAGTGACTACTAACTGTGTGGTTGTGGAGTAACAATCATTGGATTGTGTGTTACCCCAGACTTGTGAACTGGCACAACCTTACCTATCAGCCAGTCTTCCGGAAAGTTAGATAGCTGCAGGGACTGTGAAAAAACGCATGCCAGTATGATAGAGGAGTATTCAATAGTATTTTTCAAGAATTTTGTACTGATGCTGTCGACGCCACGTGATGATGAGTTTTTCAGTTTCTTAATGATTGTACGAATACTCTCAGAAGTAATAAGGATGGCGTCCATGGGCAAGTAATGACGTAATGGCAAGGTATGTTGTGCATTGGTAACTACTGGGGGAGAAAAAGCCTTTACAAATGTATCATTTAATACGGATGCGCATTCTCCGTCAGGCACTGGATGTCCTTCCGATGTTAGCAAAGCTATTGCACTGTGCTCATTGGCCCGTATGACACTCCAAAATTGTCTAGAGTTATTTTTTAGCATCTCTGGAAGGGTGCGATTAAAAAACAAGAATTTAGATCGTTTCATTTCAGATAAGTAAGTTGTGGTGGCAGATTTATAGGATGACCAATGTTTATCCGACCGAGATTTGATAGCAGCGCAATAGAGCCTTTTCTTACGTTTAGAAAGACAGTTTATGTATCTGTTGTACCACGGGGCTCTCGTATTCGAAAAAACTTTCTTGGTAGGAATGTATATAAAGGTTAGTTCTGAAATTTTCGTTTTAGATAAGTCCCAGTTGCTTTGCACAGATCGTTCAAGGTAATCGGACAAAACTCATCTAAAAAGGAGCATAATTCATTGGTAATTGCATCGAAATCCGCTTTTTTGTAGTCGCGTATTGTTTTGAGATGCTTTCGCGCGCATGAGAAAGGCAGTGGAATCTTCGCCTGTATAATTACGAGATCGCTAATACCAGCCGTGTTAGACACACAAGATAAAATTTCCGGCGTTGATGTCAAAACAAGGTCAAGAATTGAAGATGTATTATTTGTAACGCGTGTAGGAAATAGAACCAGCTGTGTCAAACCGAAATCAGAGCAGATGTGAAAGAAATGGTCTGCTTCAGCTGAATTAGGCGATGAATATGAGTACGAATTTGACCACATATTGTTAGGAAAATTGAAATAACTTGGTAGAATGACTGACGCTACGGGAAACAAAATGTTTACGTGATTCAGGCAATCATGAAGGTCGTCATGAAAATTGGAACACCCAGAAGGAGGACGGTAGCATACACGAATGACAATTTTTTTTTTAAAAGCCAAGTTGAGGCAACACCATGTTGCATCCAAACTAGTCTTTATATCAACAGCGTAGCTTTCAACTTCCATGTTTACAGCAAGAAGAACGCCATCGCCACATCGATTAGACCTGTCACATCGAAATATTTTCTATTTTCTTTCACAGCAAAACAGCTCTTCGTTTGGTATTTTATCAGAAAGCCAAGTTGCGGCTAACGCGACAATATCAACGTTAGAATCGTTGAGCAATGCACACATCTCATCTTTCTTCGACAAAAAGCTGCGAACGTTAGCAGAGAGCACAATCAGGTGGCTATTGTTAGCGGAAGCACCGCCACCCCTGGGTTTCTCCTAGCTTCACGAGGAAGCCAGTGCGCGACCAGAACGAAGGTGCCGCGGGGAGAAGTTGGCGGCATTGGTTGCGCGTCTGGATGGTCCTATTTCATATACTGCGTCAGTACTGCAATCATAGCCGTAGCATGTGTCATTAGCAATTAATTTGTTATAGCGCAGTTTGAAAGGGCAGTTCAGTTCGTTGGCATAATTAGTTAGTTTCTCTCTAATACGACGAGAGTTGGCTGGAAAATCTTCCCGCATGACCACTCTGCTTCCTTTGAGCATGTGACGCTTCGAAAAAGTCGCTTCTTTTGTTTTGTAGGTGGAAAACTTTACTATAATAGGTCGAACTTTGTTGGTAGAAAATCGCCCGATCCTATGCGCGCGCGCAGTGTTATCGGCAGATAAGGTTATTTCGAGAGATTGGCGAATTAAACTTAAATCATTTTCGTCTGTCTGCTGCGCCGTTTCAGAAGCGTTATCAAGGATACCAAAAAATACTAAATTGTCCCTACGAGAGCGATCTTCTGCTTTATCAAAACGCGCGCGTAGCCTTAGCGCCTCGCTTTCCACCTGCTCGGTTAGTTTACGCGTTGTTGTTAATTCGCACTGTACATCATCTAAAATATATGTCCGCTTTTCGACAGATTCTAGGCGCGTAACTATGGTAGAAATATCTTTAGTAAGTGATTGTTGCTGACTCTTAAGCTCTAAGATGTCGCTTGACATCGTCATCTGTGCAGCTTCAATGCGAATTGAACGTTCATGCATGTCCTTCATTAATTTGTGCATCTCCGTAAGTTGATCATTCATGGGGCCCGGATTCCGTTCGACATCGCCGCATATCAACAGCAGTAATTCACACAAAGGCATTACCAAGGCTTCTAGGCATGGAAGCACGCCGATACAGTGGTGGTATGGGGCGGCAAACAGCCAAAACACTCGCCGTGGGCACGGCACAAGGAGCAGACATACATTGTTACTTCTATTACAGTTAACGGGGCGATCGTTTCTCACTTGCACAAGAAACAGAAATGGATGTTTCAGACGCATGTTCACGATGCCCGCACCGTGCCCGCTGGCGAAGATCCATGATGCTTCTTCTTTTATAGCATTGTCGCAAGGCAACGTTGCCGATGGTGGCGCTGAAAATCTGTCGACGTCAGTAGCACCATCGCGCATGACCATTTCCGGAGTTGATCTTGTCAAGGATACGTTGAGCCAGTGTATCTGCTGTTCCATCACTCCCACCATGGAATCATTGACACGTGGTTCAGTTGACGTCGAGGCGCCTTTGACGAAAAGAACGGCTTGCACAAGAAACAGAAACAGGTGTTTCAGACGCATGTTCACGATGCCCGCGCCGTGCCCACTCTAGCTTAACTTAACTCTAGACTGTAACCGGGTAGCATGTGCCCTCTTTATGGATGCCTCTAAGGCATTTGACAGTGTTTGTCATGACATTTTGCTACAGAAACTGTCTCTCCTAGGCCTTCGTGGATCATTCTTGAATTTATTAACTAACTTTCTGCAGCATAGACGACAATGTGTAAAGGGGCGAAATAGTTTAAGTGTTTTTACCAGTATTCATTCTGGAGTCCCTCAGGGCTCAATATTAAGCCCCCTGCTTTTTGACATTTATGTGAATGATTTGTCCAGTGTAGTAAGTAATTATATATATCAATATGCCGATGACACTGTCCTTGTATCCTGTGCAACTAATTACTCTGATGCAATCAGCTCCTTACAGAATGAGGCAACTAAAGCTATGGACTGTATTGCGGCTAATTTATTAAACATCAACCCTTCTAAAGCGCGACTTCTAAACGCGACTAAAAGCGCTGGGCAAAAAGAAGAAGAAGACCGGGCCGGGCAAGCCGAGGATGCCGGGGCCCGAAGCGAAGAAAAAAGGCGAGAAACGCGCCAGCCGCACTGCCGCACCACGGAGCGCATTGAAGCGTATCTTGAACGCCTCGAGGTTCCCCAGATTACCGGGGGAGCAATTCAAGATCATCGTCCGACCTCGAGGGGGGCTGGACTTAATGAAGTCGGATTTGATACACCTCGCCCGGGCCGCTGGCCATGGCGGCGGCCCTGGCGCCGACGCAAGTGCGGGATGACACGGTGTGCCCCAATGGCATCCAGAACATCCTAGTTATTTCCACGCCGCATGAAGCGAATGCGCGCGCCTACGCCAAGATCCAGAGGATCCGCACGAAGGAGGGGCCCTTCGACGTGGCAGCATACGTGGCGGCATCGGATGACACCTGCAAGGGAGTGGTGCGGGGGGTGGACCCCGAGATCAGCGACGCCGATCTAAAGGCGCTCATTGTTAACCACGGAAACCCCGAGGCATTAGAAGCACGAAGAATCAAGAAGACCCCCACGATCGTTGTGCTCTTTGAAGGACAAAGGGTGCCGAATCACGTAGTCTGCGGGACGGTCATGTTGCCTTGCGCCCTGTATCGCAGGCAAGTAGACGTTTGCTACACGTGTGGAGAGCTCGGCCATAGATCAGACGTCTGCCCTAACGGCGAGTACAAAAGGAAATGCCGCGGTTGTGGAATGGTTTCCCCGCCAGGAGATCATCAGTGTGACCCAAAGTGCGCCATCTGTGGCGGCGCGCACCCGACGGCCGACCGCAGGTGCAGCCAGCGCTTCCAGGTGCCGTACATCGTGCGTCGGAGGCGGCGGCGCCGGCGGCGCGCCCGGGAGGCGCAAGTGGCTGCAGGATCACGTGATGCCAGCGTGGCAGGCGCGGTCCCTTCCCGGGGCCTGTCGGCAAGGAGAGGGCGCTCCCGATTCGGGGAGCACGCCTAAAGCTGATCCGAACTGAAGCGCCGCACGCCGACTTCGCCGCCAAACAGAGGGAGAAAAAAAAAGAAAATGGTGATACGTCATTGATGCGAGGCTCCGCCCCTGCACGGATTTGTTGTGAGAACAGTCGCACCCTAGGTAATGTAGTGAGAAACTCGCGAAAAGCTTCGCAGCACCGCGCCGCTGTTTGTTCCGTTCGCTCAATCGCTTGCATGTGAGCAGGCTTATGGCCACCACTATTTTTATTAACGCGATAGCGTTAAGGAGCTCGTGTCGCAGAAAAGCCGGTGTCGTCGGCGTCGGTGTCGGCGTTTGCGGCGTTGACCGTGAGCGATAAATCACGGCAGGCGCTTCATAAATAAAAAGCAACTTCCAAGATTGGCCCGGTGGGAATCGAACCAGGGTCTCCGGAGTGTGAGACGGAGACGCTACCACTCAGCCACGAGTTCGATGCTTCCAAGCGGTGCAAACGCGCCTCTAGTGAATGCGGTGTTGCCTTCGAAACGAGCCGTGGAAAGTTATACTGCGGTGTATATCGGTAATTATGAACATGTAACGTACAGAAGTCACAATTACACGAGTTGCGAAGTGCGTTTCTGCTGCATTTCTTCTGCGCTTTCCGCACACGCAGAGCCATCTTGCGGCAAACACAGAAGACCCCCTCCTCTCAATGTACGGCACTGCCCCGACAGGAGGCGCGCCGCGCGCGCATTGGGACCGCTGCCAGGCATTGACCGCTGAGTCCCGCTGTCGCGGGACTCCCTCTCCCCTGACGACGCTTCGCCGTGCTCCCGGTCCTTTCTTTAGATTACTATCTATCTCTCTGCCCGTGCCGATCGCGACGTTTGGCTGGCGTAGATCGTTTCCCCTCCGAGACACCGAGTTCTTTGGTTCGTTCCGTTCGCTCAGGCGCACGTTTCGTTGCCGCGCCGAACGCTGCGTTGCTCGACGCTCACCGCGTGATAGATGGGCGCTAAGTCCGATGCGGGGCGCATCGTAAGTGATCGCTGTGCCGTAGCGCATTGTCTTATACCCCTTCGCGGGTCGACGGGAACGCTGTCGCGTCCCACTCTTGAAGGCGAAGCTTAAGCGTCCTCCAATTTTTTTTGTTGCACTCTGGAAGGTAAAGTTTCCCTTCTCTAACTTTGTATAGGTGTTCTGTGACTCTATGATTGAAAGGAATCGTGGAGGAAGGAAAGCATAGGAGGTAGCATGCCAGCATACCGCAACACGATTGAAGCCAAACCTGTCGGCCCAATCGCGCGAGTACGAGCAAGAGAGAAAATCTGGGTGCTTTTGTTCCTTTAAAACTTTGCCTACGTACAGCAAAGAGGTTTTTTTGCTCGTGTTTTATTGGCATGGTCTACAGGAATATGGTAGTGTGCAGTCCGTACAGCAGCCACGGCAGACAGGTATGTGGTCTTCATACGGGAGCCTTGCTTGCATTGGTCTTCAACTCGCGCTAGGCTGACTGGAGAAAGGCAACGATAAGAGCGCAACGGCCTCATGGGCGTTGTAGAGGCGTTACAGCAAGTCGTGGCTGCGTGACAGGGTGATAAAGCTCAGCGCTGTGCAGTCATATTTGCCTCTTGCGTGTGCCCGTTGTTTTGAAGCGAAGTTTTCTTTTCCTACTTTCCCGAGTTTGGCGTGGTTGCCCGGTTGTTAGGTCGGTCGCTATATTACTGGTTATATGAAAGTATTCCCGAAGCGGCTTATGTAACTGTTCTTGTATAGTGGCTGCGTAACTAAGAAATAACTTCCTACATAAAACCATATAACGTGGGCTCACTGGCACGTCTGCAGCGCACGATCTGTTAATGGAATGGTGAACTATATTTAACTGATTCTTTGATTTAGCCACTCAGCATGTGCCACTGTGTATATGCCTCTGCATGGCCGATCCTACAGAATGGGCATGACCCATTACAATTTCTAGATAAAACTCAACGAGCTAGACAGTAAACAAAGCTTCAGTTCACATAGGTTCCAAGATGTGCGTAACGGATTTGCATAACATATTTTCGCATAAAAAATTGGCTGACCGCTGTCGCGGACCGCCCATCTTCTACACCCCTGGTTACTACGTGCAAGCCTCGGCGAGCCCCTACCCACGGACCAGTCCGGGTTCTAGCTTTGCTGCCTCCGTTGCCGCTTTGGTGTCCTGGAGGCACCGCCAATAATGGGAAATAATGACACGTTGTTACGATTAGTAAAAAGAACACGATTTAATAAGTATAATTACGTCCAGTAGCCAACTTGTGACGCTAAGTTCAGCACTATCGCGCCCCGCGCCTTCTTGTGCAACACCAGTCAGTACTTTGCCGACTGCCAGGCCCATAAGCACGGAGGAGAGTTTGGTTTCTGTTACGTCTTAGTGCAAAACAGTTGAACACATTGACTTATGAGCTGGCACTAGAAAATAATTTGTTTAAAAAATTAGTGCTACAATCAACTGTGTTTGAATGCCGTGATAGGATGTCAGCCCACGTGCACATGAAAAAATAAATTGTTGACAAATCTGGAACAGGGTCATGTCTGCACTGGCAAGGTTGAGTGTGCAGTGAGCCCATTTGCAGCCACATTGGCCAGGAACATGGAAAGCTCATAATCGACAAGGACAGACAGAGTATGCGACTGTGGAGTGTTCTCACTTGATTTGTGTTTGGTGCTCTTCATCCTACCACATGAAAACAACCTTTCCCAAATGTCCACATTGGGGCATTTGCTCCTCATGCAGGACTCTTAACAATTAAAAATGTAAGGGGCTCTTTGTGAGCATATGCCAAGACTAGTTATGTAACATTCCGAAAGCCGAGTGGTTCCCTGAATCATTACTGACTTGCATGGCAAGTTGAATGTGCATACTCATTCTGGCGACTGGTGCCCCAGCAGCTTGTTCAGAACTATGCCACACAAAGCTTGCAGTTCACCGTTGCTGTTGGAGCGAGAAGTAAAGCGCATATTCTTAAGCAAAAAAATCATTTAGAAGAAAGTGGGCTCTAACGACCTTTTGGTGGCTTGCCCTAATGATGTTCCCATTGCTTTCTCAAATATGACTGATAGAATATACACTCTGCTCTTCATTGAAGGAGTGTGCGTTGCTCCAGAGCCATATTTGAATTACCAGTCTCCAAATTCACCAGGATAATTTTTGCGTACTCTTCTTCAGTGCCCAGCCTCAATGAGCCTGATGAATGGTGGAAGTTTTCAAAAGCAGATAGTGCCACACATGATCACTTTGAATGGTGCGCTTAGACATGTCAGAGGTTCATGTCATTTCTGCGAACGGAACATACCTAGCTGAACATGAATACCTCGATGTACTTGAAAAATCCTGTATTCAATCATTCTTGGCACAATGAACAGGGCATGTGGCTATCATAGTATAGATCATGTACAAGAAGCCTGAATATGAAACTCGCTTTCTAACTACAAACTCTAACCACGAATGCGTGCAGACCACTCAAGGTTTGTTTCTTGCACGACTGGTGGTGCCCACTACTTTGTAAATTGATGATTTCTAGAAGGTGTTAACTGGTACTAAGTGTTTGCGACTTCAGTGGAAGAGTCAAAACAGCGTTAATGTGCAAGCTTGCACAGTGTTTGTGTTCATGCCTCAAAAAGTAACCCAGTATTGTAACTGTTGTCAAACAACTGTTCTAGCTGATCACAGTTTTGTGGGTGCAGTGTACAAAGATGGGCTTGTTCATCATCGCATTTTCTTGCCATAGTGTCACTTTCTTGCACACCTATGCTTGGGCTGCTTTGAGCCCGTTTGTGTACGTTTGTCCTTGTGAACAGGTGTTGAAAAACCATAACTCTAGTCCAGTTTGTGTACCTCTGCACTCCATTGCGTTCTCATGCCGGTTATCTTAAATGTACCTGAAGAAATGCCTCGCCTACTTCAAGCTATTCATCAGGTGCAGGTGGTTTCCGTAAGCCAGCTTACTTCTGATTTCACGGGCTTTATATTTAGACTAGCTTGCATCTCCCTGTATGGCCTCAATGGCTACTTGCCTATGGCAGCCCAGATGCACTTCCCATTGTATTCGCTCTAGCTGCAGCCTGGTTTTCGCTTTCGGACCACTGCATTTGCGAGCGTCTGGCCAGGGTCACCTACGCACATCCTTGCCGCAAGCCTGCAGGAAATAGTTACATCCCCACAGGCTATTGTGGTGCAGCACCTTCACTATGCTATGCGATGCCACTTGGACGTTCTCCTCATGTTTTTCAAGTACAATCACTGGATGTGCTCAACCGTAGTCCGATGTGCCGGTATTCATTTGTCTGTTGTATCAGTTCCCCTCCAGGAACGGCCACATAAACACAAGCACCAGTGTCTGATAGCTTACCACAGAAGATTTATTGGCATTGAAACCAAGTTGGAGTCTTTTTAGGTGGTTTGCAGATTGTGGGGATGCTTCACTCTCTCGTGACGCCTGATGTGTTCCCTGCATGTCTCTTACATCTCTTGGAATCCAGCAGGCCCTTGTGCATCTACTGCGCTGGCAGTCGGCGTAGTTGGGGAGCAGTATGACAGATAGCGATGGTGTTTCGATGCTAGTACCACCTGGCGGCGTGGATACTCTGGCGCAAGAGGAACTAGTGTAATCCTTCTTGGCTGCGTAATGGCAGCGCACACAGACTGTTTGTGCATTCCTTCGTGTACTCTGCGGGACTGACCCATGGAGGCATTATGAATTGTTCGAATGTGTATCTTTACATGACTGTACCTGCGAATGACTTAGGCGTTGGTGTTAGACGTGGGGCAAATGTGTTTGCTCGGTATCTTTGTTTTGAGTGGAACCCTTCGATTTCTCCGGGTATTCTATTAGCATGTTCCATTCATTGCGTATTTAGCTAGCTTGCTTATTGTAGAGCAGGTGCACTAAATGCGCTTTTGTTTGTATGCACTACTAGAGTGTACTGAAACATTTTGAGTGGTGCGACCGGCTGTCGTAGAGAGGGCCACCACGTGTGAAATGTTGGCGGTGGCACTGCAGTCATTGTATCTTTGCCTCAGTGCTGCATTTGCTTGCAGCATGCCATGCAGTGCACAGTCGGAGTGCTTAGAAATTTGGCTCATGCTCGCGAGGTGTGAAATCAATCGTTGCTTCTGAGCGAAAGCATACCATATAAATGTCTAAGTTAATGCATAGCAGTGAGTAAAATGCACTTTAATTTCTCCACCCATGCCCCACACTTACACCCACGATCGTGTATAAGGCACTAGTTTTCGTGCCCGATGGTGTATTGGTTATTTACATAGGGGCAAAGGACGTGTAGCATTAGTTAACTTGCTCTACAACACATGCTGCGATTGCCTGCATACACTTTCGTTCACATCATTTGCACAGCTCAATGACAGAAGCATGCAATTCATAGTAATGCCAGAGCATCTTCTATAAGAACTGCCCTTCCAATTCGCATATCCAATAATCATTTCACATCCGCTGCCAACAGTGCAGGTGAACTTCGTGCACTGTTACCCAATCATAAAGCAGCAATGCCCCAAAATGCATATTCGCAGGAAGCAACTGAAAATATTTTATTTACAAATACTGCGTGCCCACTGTGTTCCCAACCTAATCCAGCAGTGCATGTTTTCTACACACAACTTATCTTTAAATGCTGCTGTGCTTACCTGCTTGCATAGTTATGAGATTTGTTAGTGCCCTTGACAGAAAAATGCAGCCTCTTTACTAGATAAAATTCAGTTAAATTCAAAGAAAGCTCCTTGCAGTGTTGATCTTATCCAATGCGATTCAGGTCCTTTGTGCTTACAAGGGCCTGCACATCCCTAATGCTGTCATGCAGCAGCTCTGCAGTGTGAAAGGTCTTGTGAAGATGTCCTCAAGTTCACTAGATAATAGACTTGAAGAGACTCAGATAGGGATACTCCAGGCCACCAAAATCGCATGTGCTTGTGAACGTGGAAGTGTTCAAACGTTTGCCATCAAGAGCAGGCGGAAGTAGCTCGTCCTTGCACACATGGCACTTGGTTTTCAAGATGCATTTCCGAGCAATGTATCCACCAATGTAGTCTGTCAACCTTGAGTTGCTCCTTTGGATATTATAGGAATGTGTTGTCATGTCTCTTTTAGTCTCAAGTGTGGCCTGTGCTCTATCAAGATCACCCATGTTGATGAGTATTTCGATAACTTGCTGCTTTTTTTGGCAACCTGCTGTCTGGTCTTTGACTGATAGAAGCGAGTAGATCACGTCTTCAGGCACATTTTTTTTACCCACATTTCATCCACTGTTGCTCTTTGTGAAATTATAATAGCTTAGGCAGTTTATAATTATCAGGAATCGCTATGGGCTTGGGCGGACATTGCAACTCGACTGACCGCTTGCCTCACAATTCTAAATGTGCTTTCGAGCTCATCTTGACTCGGGTGTGAAGTCACTAGGTATGAAAAGGCAAGCTCTGAGTATACGTAACTTAAGAGAGCCAATGTACTTGTAATGGTGCCTCTCAGGCCTTCAGCTGTGCAATCACTCAGGGAATCACCTTTTTTGTGTGAGCGTCCCACTTGTTCAACAAGTCCAGGAAATTTATAAGCGCCTAGTTTCAAAGGTCCTGCAGGGAAGTGTTATGTCATTGTAGTGACAAGTAGCTTCATTATCCTGTAATAGTTAAGATTGCCTTAAGATCATGGAAGTGACAGTATTAGACATAAAAAAAGAGTTGCAAAGGGCAAGAAAAAATGTGAAAGTATCTGAGCACTGAAAAGAATGATGCTAATACACATCAAACCTTAGGTATGGTAACTGCATCTCAGTTAAGATAAAATGAAAAATCGTTTGTGTATGTGCCACCCGAGTGCATGTTGAAGGTCCCGGGTGTCTACCAACCCGGAAAACTGGGAAAACAGCGAATTCTCAGGGATTTTGAATAGTCGGGAAATACTCAGGGAAAACTCAGGGAATTTGTGCTTCTGTCAGGGAAAATTAGCTCTCATTTTATTGAAAGCGGACGAAAGTCGTCCTAATGCTGACTCGAGTAAAAAAGAGGAATCACAACGAGTTGTCTTTGACGCCGTGTCGTCGGTTGGAGGAGTTGCCAGTGTACGGTCAACGATCGATTTTCCGGACGCCCGATTTTTGGGACATGCCCGGTGATGCGAACGGTTTCGTGGAACCACTTTGTGCGCCATGGAGTCAATAGAGAGGTTTAGCTTGTCCGGTGTTTCGGTAAAGGTAGTGACTACAGTGAGGGGGCTGGTACTATAACATCAGCACAACAGTGACGGGGCCCGTCACTTTAAGAACACTGTAACGACGGAGCCGTCACTATAACAGTGTCGGTATTGGGAGCGAGCACTTACGGAGTCGCCATCTGTCGGAAGCGCCTCACTTGCGTAGTCTGAGGGATAACGCAGTGCATCTCCGCATAGGTTTGGCTATTGGCGCTAAATAAACATGCTACGTGGGAACTCTCCTGGACATTTTTGCAAGTACTCTCAAAATGACAGAAGTACCTTACCTTTAAAATAATAATCTTGGACAAAAGAGGGCACAAAATGGTTTACAGACTTTATCTCTTTACCTACTACGTACGGTAATCTGGGACACTGCGCCCGGCCGCCGCGATCGATTCCCCCGAACCGGTTTCTTGCATTAAAGGTAGCAATCGCTGAGAGAAGACTGTGAAATATGTTCTTGTAGTGGGCCGTCTGTGTAACCAAATGGAGAATCACAGAATGAAGCTTCAAAGCAGCAATCGCACGGGTTCGCGGTGGCCTTCTGAACGTCTACATGCATGTCCGCGCACAATGTTTCGCCTTCGCTTCGAGAGCGTTTTCGCACCGTGCCGTGAGCTTTATGCCGCAGTATATGAGCGTTTGACCGTACGCAAGCAACCATTGTTGCATGTACACTATCAGAGCTGTTCAAAAATAATTTCGTTATAGCTAGGGACTTCGACGTCTACACGGCGACTTGTGCTGTGCCGTCGCGATGTTTCAGTGTTTTCTTTTTCTTTTCTTCTAAAGTCTTTCTCAAGTAGCATCACACTGGATGCTTATCGGTCTTCTAAGCGAGCAATTACCCGCTGCTTTTTTTTCTTATTCCAGTACAGTTTTCATTGTCTCGTGCTACACAAGCATCAACATGTACCAAGCCTTCTTTTAGTGCGCTTTGTACCGTTCCCTTTCCATTCCAGTAAACTTTCTTTCTTTATTATCATCATCATAGGTGTTACAGTGCATACACAAAAGACTGTTGGACCCAATAGCCGCAGGGTAGTGGATGGGTCCGGATGCGAAATATAATACACATTCGGTACAAGCATAGGGGGATCAATGCAACACATTAGCACATTAAAAACAGGAAAAAAAGGAATTTTTTTACAGCATGCGTAAAAGTTATCACCAGTTACATAAATTATCAAACCGAAAAGAAGAGAACGCCAAGCAAGAATACAGGCACCAAATCAGTAGTTTATAGCTAATAAATTTGATTTTTGTGCTTTGCGGAAATTTTGCGCTTTTTTTGGTGGGTATCTTGTTCCATGTTTCCAAAGGCTATCAGGGAACACAAGATTGGTAAAAAAAGAAATTAAGTCGCCCCTGAGCTTTATGCCGCAGTATATGAGCGTTTGACCGTACGCAAGCAACCATTGTTGCATGTACGCTATCAGAGCTGTTCAAAAATAATTTCGTTATAACTTCAGCAGTTCTGGACGGCAGAGTTGAGATAGGTGAAATCCGGAACGATTTAACCAATGATGGGTGGGCCGCGCTCACTGCAACAATTACTCAGAAGCGTAATCATAGTTTGTGGACATGTAGCGCTTGTCGGCAAAGGGTTCATGAAAACGCCATTGGGTGTGAGGCGTGCCTGAAGTGGCTGCACTTTAAATGTGTGTCTGTCACCTCTACGCCAAAAAGTAAGGTGTGGTTTTGTCGGAATTGTGTGAAATTTTTGAAATTATGTAACGTTTTCTCAATATGGGCGTGTCCAGATTACGCTAATCAAAGTCCCATTACCATTTCTTTTTATTTTCTATAGAATTTTATATGTGATGGGCGAATATGTTCACACAAAGGAATAACCCTTAGCTCTGCATGAAACACTCTAGTTTTTCTTGGGAAAACGTTTTATATGACAACAAATGGAGCATGCTATTTTTGCGATGTTGCAAAGTTCCAAGTCTGGGGCCCTCCTGCATGCACAATTTCTGTTGTCATGCTTCTGTATTTTATGAGAACAAAGAAAAACTGCGCAAAAAAGAACAAGACAGAGAAAAAACCACACGACACAGGCGCAGACTAACAACTGGTTTAATGCACCAGCGCCTCTTTTCTACCAACAACAGAATGCATGCGCACAAACCACAAAGAGCAATGCCGCTATCATGTAGTCAAGCCTAGAAACGCCAACTCCTTCTCATGTAACCCTAACAACTTGCATTGTTTCAAACACTAAGTAATATTTATTTTGTTTTCTTATTGTGGGAAGAATTCCTAAACATTTCTCCACGAGCTACATGCTATGAAGAAGCCACTTTTAAGCCTAACCTTCACGCAAGATGTATCGAGATTTGATCTCTGATTGCTGAGAAAATATTCATGCGCATCAAAAATGTATCGTGTATGCAGGAGGGCCCCAAACATCGACCTTAGCGAAAGCGCAGAAACGCTATTCTTACCGATTACCCTTCTTATATCAACATGTCCATATATATGTTCGTATTTTTGTCATATGTCAATGTGGTTAAAGAGCCGGACCCCGCCTCTGTAGTGCAGATGTTAAAGTGCCTGGCCCCATCACTGTAGTGTAGATGTTAAAGTACCGGGCCCCGTCACTGTAGTCACTACCCGAAAACATAGGCGGACGGGGCGTGGGGCGGTGGCGTAAACGTGAGCGGTCTGCATGGTGCAGCCACCTGGTGGCGCAGTGCTCAAACAGACAGAAACAGGTAATATTGCATTAACCAAGTGTATTTTAGTTTGTTGCGGGTTCAAATTTTTGGCAGAAACACGATTACGCCAGTGCCGAGAATTTACACCAGCAGTGAAGAAGAATACGCCCGGTTAAGGCAATATTAGCTGTTTCTGTCTGTTTGAGCATTGCGCCACCAGGTAACTGCACCATGCAGACCGCTCACGTTTACGCCTCCGCCCCAACGCCCTGTCCACCTGCGTTTTACCAGAATACCGGACAAGCTAAACCTCTCTAATGTATAAGAACACCTGAAATTTCGGACGCAAGAACCCTTTGCCGTCCGATTTTCCGGACTTTTTGCCGTGACCTCAGGTACTAAAAGGCATTAATCAAAGCCAACACAGGAAACGTATGTCCGTGGCCTGTGCAGAGGTGAGGTCAGGTGCAATCATCGCCAAGTCTTCCGTTAGGTAACCAGAACTGTGAGCTGCAATTGGTGCTAAGAAGCCGCTCTCGGCATTCAGACTCTTAATGTCAAATTCGGAACCACTAGAAACGCTGGCCAAGAAGATGCAGGCCGGAATCGCTTGAGGGCATAGGCTGAAATTCAGACGCGGTAAAAGGACGTCGTTGTTAGTAACTGTGACCAACATATGCGGAACAGCAACATTCCGGTTCAAAAGCATGTTGATGATGGGGCGAAGGAACCTGCGGCTGCGCGGTCAAAGTGACGTAAGTAACTGCCTCGGGTGACAGATGCACATTGTGAAGCCAGCACAAGTGCGGTGGGGCGGTGCTCGGAGCATCGGCGAGTTGAGGCAGTTCCAACTGAAGAATGCTGGTCGCATAGTCGATGAGAGCAGAATGAGTGGATAAGAAGTCCAATCCAAGGATAACATTGTGAGGGCAGTTGTCGATCACAGCAAAGAGAGCAGAAGTAGGGCGGCCGGCTATAATTAAGCTCGCAGTACACATTCCAAGAACAACGAACACACTGTCATCGGCCACACGAAGCACTCGAGCAGATGCTGGGGTGAGGACCTTTTTTAAACGTCTACGTTGGCGAGCACTCATCACAGATACGTGGGCTTCAGTGTTGATGAGTGCTTGGACAGGTACGCCGTCTATTTTAACATCTATTACATTTCTCTTTGTGTGTACAGACAGCATTTGCTGCAGTAGTAGGCAATGCAGCACCACCTCTGAGGGCTGCATGTCTTAGTTTTCCGGAAAGGTGTGGCCAAAAGCCACAGGGGAAGATAGGCGACGTGGCTGCGGCGAACGGAAAGATGGGCGATTTGTTTGCAGTGAATGAGACTGGTGGCCGCGCGACGACGGATGAGTGGCTGTGCCACATGTTCATTTCCATCAAAACGGCTCAGGTTGGTCAGCGTGCGAGGTGTTGAGGGCCACGAGTTTTGACAGTATCGGGCAACATGACCAATGCGGCGACAGGTGAAGCATATCGGCTGGTCGTCCGCAGTTCTCCACTCCGTCGGGTTGCGATAACGGGGAGAGAAGCGTCGGCGTGGAGTGAAAATAGTAGAAGGGCGTTCGTTAGCTCTGGCATAGGTGACAGCACACACGGAATCTAAACCAATAGTTTCAAGTTCCTGGTGAACGACAGCTTGTACGAGAGGAACTGAAAATGTGGTAGTATCAGGGCTACGCGAATAGAAAGCTGCGGGCACCATAGCATCCAGTTCATGTCAAACGATTCATACCAGGCCCTCTGATGGCGATGCATGCTGCTGTGCGGGTTGATCTTCACACGTTGACTTTGCGGCAGTTTGGGGAAGTCTGGCGAATGGTTGCAAGACGTGTCGGCTTTTGGCCTGCTCTAATTGTCGGCGCTCTCTAATGATTACATCAACTGCAGAGCAGCTTTTGCACATGAGCAGATTAAACGCGTCATCAGCAATGCCCTTAAGCACGTGCCCGACCTTCTCAGCTTCTGTCGTGTCGTGATCGGCCTTACGACATAGTGCCAGTACGTCCTGGATGTACGAGACAAAGGACTCCGTGGGGGATTGGGCACGGGAGGCCAGTTCCTGCTTTGCGGCAATTTTACGGCCAGCTGGTTTGCCAAACAACTCTGTCAATTTCTCTTTTCATTGGTCCCAGCTGGTTAGCTCATCTTCGTGGTTTTCGTACCACGCCTTTGCCATGCCTCTTAGGTAGAACAACAGGTTAGCTAGCATAAGCATAGGGTCCCATCTGTTGATTACACTCACGCGTTCGTACGTGGCCATCAACTATTCAACGTCGGCGCCATTGGTCCTGCAGAAAGTTCCAGGATTCTTGGGTTGCACAACAACAACCGAAGGTGACAGCGACGTAGTATGTGACGGTGACGTAGGAGGCGGCAACGATGTTGATCCCGAGTGCTCACCGTCATTCATGGCGCGGACGGTGATGTGATGTCCACTGCGGAGCTCCGTTTCCAGCCGTGGTACCCCGCACCTCTCACCAATATGTTAAGGGGAAGTTGGGAGTATAGAAGATTATATTTACAACATATATACAAAATGAGTCTGAGTAGTTAAGATGGCTGCCCACCAACAACCCACAGCAGCCAGCATCTCGCAATCTTGTTCCTCTCTTCGTTCATCCTTCCGTAACAATATAAGGCATGGAAATCACTTTCTGAATCCCCCCCGCGGACACGCCCCTGTCGCTTCCTGGAGCGCCGGGTGAGGAGGAAGCCGGAGGAAAGAATCGGCAAGAGTGACGTCATTCCCAGGAACCGTGCTGCCGGACCGGCGCGCTGGCGTGTGTTCGCGTGTTTCTTTCCATCCTGGGCTTTGCTAAACGACGCTACGAGAGATCTGCCACCGCTGTTTGTTTTCTTTTGCATTTTGCATGAACTGTGCTTCCTTTCTGTGCTGCGTGAGAGCCTACAGCCAAGGGCGCCCAACATGCCCTCCTAAAAGACATGCATTCAATTTTTCAGACTGTCTGATTTCTCTGAAGTTTTAGCGGCCCCTAGGGTATCTGAAAAAATTGGTTGTTGACGTACAGCTGATCAAAACGATGCTATAAATGGTCCGTGGAGTTAACACGCGGCAGAAAGAGGACGAGAACAGAAAGGTTCGTCGAATTGAGGAATGAACTGTGCCGCCTCCTCTTTGAAGGAGCTTGAACCTAAAGAAAAGTGTTGGCTGATGCCGAGGTGCAGGTGATTCTCATCCAAACCAAACTATACTCTTTAAAGCAGTGAAGCGCAACACGGAGGCATTGTGCGTATGTCAGGAGAGTTGAGGTTGACATTCCAGCTGTTGAGGGAATCTCACTTGTGACAAAGTTCGGGCCTAATACGAATGAGCTTGCTATCAATTTATAGAAATAGCTCATTTTGTAAAATGTTTGACTCTATAGGCGTCTCTTTTTATTCGTATTTGAAGATGATCAACTCGATTTGCAATGGGCTTTACCATATTTTTTCAAAGATATTTTATTCGCTGTGCATGTTACTATCCCTCCCTTCAGCTTTCTATTTTGAACAAAATAAACATTACTCCTTACTATTCAAACTGCATTAAGCCATTATTTTTATTTTTTAACATGCTTGCTTAGAGAGTGACAGCATCGGGCGACATGGTGTCAACCCGTCTTGACACAAAACAAAGCTCTGTCTCGCTCATGAAATTTGCAATGGCACTCAGGGAAAACCTGGAAAACTCGGGGAACTTGAAGCTGTCAACATGGTAGACACCCTGAAGGTCTCTGAGCGATTTAAATTTATTTGGGGCACTTCCTTTCAGCAGTTCCCATAGCTGTCACTTAATATATAGACTACAAAGACACAGTGAAGGATTCAACAATGCAGCAAATGCAAAATATTAATTTTTGAAATATTTATATCAGGACACTAGTATGAATACACACCGTAAAAGCTTTTGTGCTGCTGCAATGTCACCGCAGCATTGTTCAAGCTGCGGCTTGTAGAGGTGCAAGCCCCGCAAAGTGCCAGAGCTGAATAGCTGAAAAGCATATGGCACTCTCATTTTCTCAAAGTTGTTAGGTTCGAGATGAACTATTTACACCCAGGGCATCGGCCTTGAGTGTGGTTTTGTTTGAATCCAGTTTTAGGGTTTCCTTAAGTGGCTCCAGGAAGACCTAGACAAAACTCAAAATGAAGAGAAACTAACGATTTTCGGCTTTATAAGCTGCAATGATCTTGTGCACCAGCATACGAACATAGTGCACTAGCACGCTAGCATTGTGCATTTATTCCAGCAGCGCCTACGATGGTTTATAATAAACAGTGAACTTACTCTCATCTGGTGTGGCAAAGGCAGTTTGTAGAAAGCTGTCTTGAAGATTTTTCAGCATACCATGGAAATTCCACAGGAAATGTGGAAAGTGCTTGTTGTCTGATGGGTGGACCTTCTTTGCCACTATTTCCTGTCTTGTAGCTTTCGCACTCATCATTCACCACATCTTTCTATTCCATGGTGCAGCATCGCAGGTTATGTAATTGTTATATTCAGTTTCGTTATTCATTTCAGTTCTTTATTCCCCAGGGGGCGCGTCTGTTCTTCATTATATATATTGGTTGTATATGTCAAATAAACGGCTTTTACTTCGGGACGGCTGGAGTCTGACTTCCACCTTCGGTCAATACCATGGTAATCAACAAAAAGACCTGCCTTCTCAGCCAGGACTCTGACAGAAAGAATAATCTTTGCAAGAACATCTGCTTTGATGTTTCTGTGGGTTGCAAATATGCCCAAGATCTGCGTCCAGTTTCCATCTAGGGGAACGAACATGGCTACAAGGCCATGATTTGACAGCAAATGTACTTGGTCCTTTGGAGTATAGGGGCCCGAGTCCATGAAGTCAGCGACCTTGCTGGCCCTGCCAACTGACAGGTGTTCGGCAAGACTAATTTCGTCTACAATTAGCCCGCCGTGGAATTTGTTAGGGTCCCTTGCAGTCCATTGCTGAAATTTTCTTCCTTAAAGTTTGCAGCATATTGTCATTAAAGCCAAAACTGCCCATGTAACTTGACAAGTATTTTCTGATGGTAGTTCTGCTTGGAAGCACCAAAATTTTCGGGAGAATCCACTCCTTATGAAATGACATGCTTCTTTTTCTTTTTCTTTTTGCATCTTGGAAACACTGTTTCACTGCTAGCTGTTGCTTGGCAGACAAACATTGAAGTCTGTCCTGCAGAATGCTTTCGGCATTGGCTGTAGCAGCTTTTTTCATACTGGCGATAATAACTGTGTTGTCATCTTTGATACAAGCCTCATAGCTTTTCTGTTCGAAGCTAGAATTTTGTGCACATTGCTGTATGTAGTTTTTGCCACTCGTCTGTTAAGGCGCGACTTTCTGTTTTTGCAAAGACTTGCGAAGGTACTTTGCAAGGTACCTGCAAGGCAGGCCTTTAAAAACAGAAAACAACCATTGCATTATTCAGATGTCAAAGATGCGACACTTCGCTCTGTAATGTTTCTTTTAACATCATACACTTGCTCCTGAAGGCAGAATGTAGAAGTACTATGTATAATGCATCTGTAGTGCGCTACATTTAATAAAATAATAATGAGTATTTCAATCATGCCTGCATTTGATTATCTCTCTCAGCAGTTAATGCTGGAGAGGGCTCCTTTTCTTAGCCGCATTTGTGCATGAAGACCTTCTGTGACTTCAGATGCACACACAAGCGACGCTTCCACCACTTCATAGCACAGAGGAATGCTTGCAAGTGCTCCATCGCTTCTCGTGCGGTGCTCAAATGGCACTTGTAAATCGACTTTTCTAACACAAATACCTTGTGCTCAATGCTATCTGGACTTGAGCAACCAAAAAGCACGGCTCTCTCAATTGTAATTTCATTTGTGCCTGAGTCAAGTGCACAGGCCACATAGGACACTACAGAAAAGTTTGGAAATTCATGCGGTGCCCATGACTTCGATAGAAGTACTAAGTTCCCACTGGACCACAGATCTCCAGTGAATGTCCAAAGGACGTCCTACAAAGGATATTTTGATGGCCGTCGGACATCCCTAGAAGTCCCGATGATGTACTACGGATGTCCATAGGATCGTCCGACGCAAGAGAATTGCACAGCCCACGAACGTCCATCGTACATTAAAATCAAATTTTCGGACATCCGCAGGACCTTTGAAGATAATCCCATTGGAGCACCAGCGTCCTACAGATGCCCAGCAGAGATCGAAAACGGGACATTCGGACGTCCCTGGGATTGACGTTCATAGAAACGTCCCCCGAACGTTATAATGGGATATTCGGACGTCCAAGAGATGTTTAAATATGGATTATTCTTATTGCATAACCCGGAGTAAATCCCAAGGACATTTTTGCGAGGATGTAGGACGCTTCTGGGACATTTTACCAATCGTCCAAAGGACGTTTGTGGGACATTTGGTTGGGGATTGAGGATATCCACAGGGCGTCCATATTGATTACAAATTACCATAATTGGGACTTTCCTCAGAATGGGCCCTACAGTGCAGCAAGCCTGCTGCAGTTTACATACCATTAACAAAGTACGCTGGTTTTGTGATGACTTGTAGGCAATGATGAAAAGGAACTGCATGGCTCTTGAAGATCCATCCCAGCGGTGAATTTCAATTCAAGTTTATTTTGCATCTATACATGTACAGATGACAGGAGTACAGACAAAAAGCCAAATGAATTCGGCTCGACAAGGTCTGTACCCCCTACAGAAATGGCACCGTGTACAATAAAGAGAACACAAACATAACATAATGGATAAACGAGAAAAAAAAGGTGAACATTAGTGAACATTGTATAACAGAAATGCGCAAGGGTAAAAAATGAACAATATAATGCTGCAAGAAATGATATTACAGAAAGTGAATAGTATAAAATGATACAAATAATACAGCCTTGAAATTCACATCCATAAATAGTAAGTTATATGCAAGCAGAGAAAATTGGTTAAGCATTCATGGCGTCAGTGTATACCAGAGCAACACAAAAAAATCCAGGAATCCAATAAGTCAACCAAATATTTTTGTCATGCAAAAGCTGAAGTACCAGGTGCTAAGCCAGGAATGCAGCCCAGCGCATCTCAAAGCACGTTAAATGAAGGCTGCAGTGCAACTAAGCATTGTGCACATGGTTCCCTGCTACGCTAAGCAAATACATTACATACAACTTGATAAAAATGCATTAATTCAAAACATATAGACATGCAACCTATACTTCTTTTTGCTAACGGGGGCGAAGCTACAGAACTAAGTTCTGCAGGCCGCTGAATCATTTGACAATCTCATTAAAAATACAGCATTTCTTTCAATAGAACAGTTGCAGGAAGATCACTGGTTGAACTCTAAAATGCACTAACAGTTTTTAGTAAAACCCATCAATGCAAATAAAACTCGATAATTTCATCATACAAGTTCAGCTATTAGGAGTTATTTATACCGCACCATGGTTAGTAAATGTGCACATTATTCGAACTCTTTACAAATGCACTTTGGGTAGCAAGAAAATTTAAGAATTCGCAGTGGGGCCACTATGGAACTTATCACAAGGCTTGCTGTGGGCTCACTGTCGTGGTCGCAGGCACATCAATGAAAAATTTGCTGAAATGTTTAGATATGTTAGCCACCTTAAGTTGCCAGAGCCTTTCCCTAGGCCATATTCAGTAGTTACATACACAAACACGAGGTATGCTAAAGATGTCACAACTACATTAGGCAATTAACAAAATTACTCGAGGCTAGTTCAGTGGTCATATATAGACAAACAGCTGCTGTATGATCATCCATTTACACTCTAAAAACAGTTGCACCCTTTGGGGTGTATATTTTCCACAGAACAATCGTCATCTTACTTGCCTGCATTTCCTTTCTTTAACGCTGCAAGCCCAGTACTTCCATGTCACGAACGGCATGCGCATTATCAGCATGACAGAGCATTATCGACAGGAAAGTAATGAGCGCAGGGTTTTCAAGAAAGGAAAGGCAAGTAAGACAGATGACGATTATTGTTCTATCACAAATTTACACCCCAAAGGGTGCAACTGTTCTTAGAGTGTAGAGCAAATGCACTGTGCATCCATAACAAGTTCTGGCAAAGGTAACCAGAGCAAACATCGACACTTTCGTGTGTAGTGACAAGACCATTTCAGTTGAGCTAATAATTCGCAGATGCACCTCGGCCAGTAAAAGAACTTCAAAAGCCCTATGCAAGGGTGGGGGGTACAAAGGAAGTTAGTAGGAGGGCTACTGTGGGCTGGCTCACTTCAACGGTCGCGGGCCCATAAATACAATATTTACTGGAAAGTTCAGAGGTGTCTTAGCCATGACGGAAGCTACTCCACTTTCTGCAGCAAAATGCTACAATCACGCTGTAAAACGGCCTTGGACACAAAAAACCGACATCATATTGCACAGAATGAAAAGGCAAGATTCCATCTAAAAACAGTCTATGGCACCACATACTTGACATGGTGTAAAAAATGTTGACATGCCCTACCCATAAAGAAAAAGCAACAAAGACAGAAAACACGCCTTAAAATGCAATGTGCAGAGTCTGAAACCAAGAAAAAATAACCCAGAAAAGGTTTCGCTAAATCTTTCAACGATTAAAATTGGCAAACTGTCATCACTTCTTAATGAACCTGCACAGCTGAAAAGGAAGGAAAGCCCAATAGCAGGGCTGCAGAAAATGTCACCGAATAAATATACTTTGCTTACCAATGATACCCGTGGTTCAGTTGTGGTCTGTGTAAAACTAATTGTGTATAAACTTTTCTTGTTCAGAATGGTTTAGCAGATAGGAAAAAAAATGACCATAAGAGCACCAGGCGTATGCATAGTCTACACACGAAAAGCCACTGCTTCTTATATTTTTTATCATCCCCCATTGTGACCCTTTTTCTTCCCCTCTTCCCCTTCCCTTACGTAGCGTAGCAGGCCAGACGCTCCACTATCCGGCCGACCTCTCTACATTTTTCATTCATTAAAATACTTCTTCTTCTCTACTACTATTCATGAGTATATACGTGCCTTAATAGCACTGCTAACATCCTGCTGCAAAACACAAAATTGGGCAAGTTGCGGCATAAAGAAAATTGCAGCTTCATAATGTGAAACAATGATCAGTGATGATACTGGCCTTGGTTGGCCATTTCGGAGCAGCTTTCGGAGCAGGCAAAAATGCTTTTCGGAGCAGTAAAACTGGCTTTCGGAGCAGGCAAAAATGCCTTTCAGAGCAGTAAAATGGGTTTTCGTAGCAGTAAAATGGGGCTTTCGGAGCAGTCAAAATTGCTTTTCGGAGCAGTAAAACGAGCGTTTGAAGCGGGTGTCTGTTGAAACAATTGCAAAACATATGAGCAGCTTTCACAGCAAGCAATAGGAAAGCAAGAAATGCTGAGTGGTGTTCTATCATAGCCAAAATATAACAAACGCCACTTATTTTAATTATTAATACCACCAGTTAGTCTAGCTTTAACTAAAGTTGTCAGACAAACAATGTGTAAATATACATTATTGCACTTTATTATAAAATGTCTTCAGGCAACAAGACTATCACAGCAGCTTGGGCAAATCTTTGCACGTACATGTACAGGAAAGATCACAGGAACAGATCCTCATGATTAGATATCACAGCAGTGGCCTTTCACAAAGGAAATAGAATGCACTCACATGGGTGAGGCAGTGTGACTGATAAAGCTGTCTGGAAACAAAGAAATGAATATATGCTCATGGGACTAGCACGACTTGTGAACAAACGTTTTACAGAAAGGAATACTCAAAATAGTGAGGCAACGTGACTAAAGAACAATCCTCTTACGAGACAAACCAAGGAATACAATTATCCTAGTGAGGCACCATTACTAGCAAGCAAACCTTGTTGATAATAAAGCAAGGAACCCAGTAATGAGGGGCAGCATGACTAGAGAACAACCTTTTTACAAAACTAAGCAATACACTCAGCTAAGTGGAGCAGCATGACTAGAGAACAAGCCTTTTACAAAACATACCAGAGAATACACTCACTTCAGTGAAACAGCAGGACTAGTTAACTGTGTGTATAGCAATGAGTGAAGCAGCTTGACTAGCGAAAAAACCTTTAACAAAAAAAATGCACAGAATACACTCACTTGAGTGAAACTGCATGACTAACTGTGCGGACCTAAACATACCACGGCGGGAACAATAGTACCTTGACAGAGAACCCCATTTATTTATTTATTTATTTATACACATACCTCACAGGCTCCAACTGGAGTATTGCGTGAGGGGGGTAAGAGAAACAACATATAGCGAAAACAGGAGCAAAAACATAGCTAACAACAAATCAAAGAATCAAAAGAAACAGAAAAAATGAATCGAAAGACGCCGAACAACATCAAGCAAACGAAGAAGAAGAACACTCTGGACGATCAGAAACGCGCATCGCTCATCGAATTCCTGCAAAGAACTGCAAACGCATGTATATTTATAAAGTGCTTGCACGGATAGAGAATAACAGTCAAGTCACATGGTGAAAATGAAACGTGTGCGCAAAACTACGGAATCAATTTTTTTAATGTTTCTCTAAACGTGTCCAGATTATTAATTTCAACAATGTGGCTTGGAAGATCGTTCCAAGCCGCTATTGCCAGAGGCAATGCAGATTTGTTAAATGCATTTGTGTGGCCAAAAACACGTGTGAAACTGTGTGCGTTATATAAGCGGCGAGATGTGCGAAATGGGCGGGAAAGGGGTAATGTAGTTGCGTGTTGACTGTGAGTGATCTTGTGCAGTAAGCAAAGCAGAGCTATCGTCCTTCTAGATTCAAGAGATGGGAGTGATAGCGATTTCTTTATAGCAGTTACGCTAGAATGCCTACTGTAATCTTTCGCGATGAAACGCGCAGCACGGTTTTGAACAGATTCGAGAGAATTTATTAAATATTCCTGATGTGGCGACCAGATGGCGGAAGCGAATTCGAGCTGAGGACGAACAAAGGTTCTGTACGCGATTTCACGAGTGGCTGGAGGGGCTTCACGTAGGTTTCGTTTTAGGTAACCAAGTGTGCTAGATGCTTTTGCTGCAACATGTTTTATATGCGCCTTCCATGATAAGTTTGTTGTAATATGAATACCGAGATATTTGTACAAGGGGGTGGCAGTGACAGCACTGTTATTAAGTGAGTAAGTGTAATGAGAGTTAGTTTTCTTTCGGCTGACAGTCATTAATTTGCATTTTTCTGTATTGAGTGACATTTGCCATAGCGTGCACCAGTTTGTTATCTTATCTAGATCTTTTTGAAGAGCGATGTGGTCGTCTGGTGTCTTAATTTGTCGATAAACTACGCAATCGTCAGCAAATAATCTGATTGCTGATGTTATGTTGGATGGCAAATCATTTATGTAGATGAGAAACAATAGCGGACCCAGCACGCTACCTTGAGGTACACCAGATGACACATCGGCCAAGGAAGAAGAATGATTGTCAGTGAACGTAAACTGCTTGCGGTATGTGAGAAAGTTCCTTATCCACGATATTGCAAGGCTGTCTAAATGTAATGATGATAATTTGGCTATTAATCTAGAGTGGGGAACGCGATCAAAGGCTTTGGCAAAGTCAATAAAGATACTATCAATCTGGAAACCATTGTCTATGTATGTGAATAGCTCGTTAGTGAATTCGATTAGTTGAGTCTCACAGGAAAGTCCTTTCCTAAAACCGTGTTGCTTCGGATAGAAGAAATTGTTAGCTTCTAAGTGCTGCATAATATTTGATGCTATAACATGCTCTAGTAATTTACATGGAATGCTTGTTAATGATATGGGTCGATAATTACTTATCTTACTTTTATCGCCCGACTTAAAGACGGGAATGATTTTCCCGATTTTCCAGTCACATGGTAGTTCCCCTGTGGATAAGGATTGCTCAAAAATGCGTGATAGAATGGGGGCCGTATATGTGGATGTATGCTTCAAAATTTTATTATTTATACCATCAACGCCGGCTGAGGTAGAGACCTTTAGTTTCTTAATTAGGGATGAGATACCGGAGGCATCAATCTTTATTGGTGCCATATACCTGTAGTTTACGTCTGCGATTGCGGGAATGGTAGAGTAATCCTCACGTGTAAACATCGAGATAAAAAAGTTATTAAAAGCAACTGAGGATTCTTCTGAAATAGGTGCTCCGGTATTGTCTTGGAGTGAAATTCGGCTCGAGTCTTTTCGAGGGGAAATCACTGCCCAGAATTTTTTAGGGTTAGTTTGCATCATGGATTGGAGGTCATGTGAAAAGAATTTGCGCTTAGCGCTACGAATGTTACAGCAATATTCTTTTTCGGACTCTTTATGTTTTAACCACGCCACTGCGGTTCCTTGCCGCTTAGCAATTCTGAACAGGCGTTTCTTTTTATTTTTTAATGAGCGTAGCGTCCTGTGATACCATGGTTTTGAACTATTTACCCGGAAGTGAATTAGTGGAATATGAGCATGTGTAAGCTGCATTAGTGTTTCCTTAAAGAGCTTCCAGTTTTCCTCAACAGATCGGGAAACAAAATTACGTAAGAACGAGCTGTAGAAATTCTCCAAACCTATGTTGATGGCAGTGAAATCAGCCTTCTTATAATTAAATATGCGCTTAGGTGTCGCAGTGCGTTTGTATAAGGGTAGTTCTATTGTGAGGTTAACGAGTAGATGATCACTAAAGCCAGGCATCAAAGAAACTGATGCAACTGTTTCAGGGATGGATGTGAAAACGAGGTCAAGAACATTATTGCCACGGGTGGGTTTCTGAATCATTTGCACTAGTGAAAAGTCTAGTGCAAGCGCTACAAAATCGCTGGAGTGTTGGCAGGGTGACGTTAGGTTAGCCCAGTCGATTTCTGGGTAATTAAAATCGCCAAATAGGAATATGTTAGCTTTAGAAAATTTCGTAGTAATTTCGCAAAGATTTTCATACAAATAAGACGTGAACATTTCTGTACTGTCTGGTGGTCGATAACATATTCCAAATACGTTCTTTGAATACGAAGATGGCATGCAGACCCAGGTTATTTCAAGTGGGCTTGAAATTTCAAGTGGAAAGGCAGTAATGTCTTTTTTTACGGCTATCAATACCCCGCCGCCCCTTCTTCCGTCCCTGTCTTTGCGATAGATGCTGTAGTCAGCTGATGGTTGTAGGACTTCGTCATCAGCGATATCGGAGTGGAGCCATGTTTCTGTGACTAATTGAATATCACAATTGCTGTTTTCTAGATGCGAGCAAACTTCGACACGTTTCGGGAGTAAACTGCGTATATTCGTGAACGATATCGAAATCTGCGCTACATCATTATGGACACTTGGATTAGGAGGTGGATCACAATCAGATGAGACTGCCGGTCTTTGAAGCTGCTATCTAGATGATTGAATAACACTGTCAGTGTCAGCGCAGTAAGTGAACACGGTATTTTCTATGCGCAGTTTATCCACGGCTAGTTTAAACGGCACATCTTTTGACTTCGCAAATTCTATTAACTTTCTTCTGGCTGCTCGTGTTTGCAATGAAAAGTCTTCGCGCACAGCAAAATTTGTATTCTTGAACTTATAACCTTTTTATATTACTCTTTGCTTATCCTTGAAGAATGTGAATTTAGTAATAATCGGTCTACATTTACCCACTTGATATTCGCCAAGACGATGCGCACGGTCGAGTTGCGAATATTCGATTGTAACGCCAAGCTCTTTTGAACAAATATCAATGACTCTGCCTTCTGACGCTGACCATGCTTCATTGGAATCATCGGGGATGCCAAAAAAGAGGAGATTACATCGCCTTAGCCGATTTTCCGTGTCATCGCATCTTGATTCAATAGTCTTAATTTGCTCAGATATTGAATTAATAGCTTCAGGCGAGCGGAGTGGCAATGTACTTTGGTTTTTTTTTCAGCGATGATGTGTCAACCTCAAGAACACGTATTCTTGAAGATAGCTGTTGCAGTTCCTCGTTGACAGATGCTTGCCAGTGCTTAAGTGCGTGTAAATCACTACGCATATCTGCCTGCCCGCTTTCAATCCGTTTTACGGTTTCCAAAACAGTAGTTAACATTTCTTCGGTAGAAGGTCCTGGATTTGTCTCGACATCGCCAGATAGAAGCAGAGCCATTATTTTAACACACATTGCTACACAGCTGCTACAACGCTTACACAAGTTAGAGAGCTCAGTGGGGCACAACACCACGAATAGGCAACGGTTGCTACTCCGAACAGAAAAACAATCAAGGTATCTAACCTGAAACATTATTAAGGGTGAGTGCGCCATTCCTGCAGCGGTGTTGTGCCCCAGTGAAGTGGTTGCCGAGGAATCCTTATGTAGACTGAGGCCACGATTGATAGCGGAAGCGGCAGATGTAGATACAGGTTGCCAGCTGACGTGGGAAGTCCGGCCAAAAACCACTGGTGGCGTCCAATCGTCGAAAAGATCCGGGGGAGGCCAGCTTGTTGATGCATCCGCAGTGCATGCAGTAGCAGTCATTGAAGCTGCCGGGCACGCAGCCACGGGCACAATCGTCAGCATGGCCACCTGAAACATTATTAAGGGTGAGTGCGCCATTCCTGCAGCGGTGTTGTGCCCCAGTGAAGTGGTTGCCGAGGAATCCTTATGTAGACTGAGGCCACGATTGATAGCGGAAGCGGTAGATGTAGATACAGGTTGCCAGCTGACGTGGGAAGTCCGGCCAAAAACCACTGGTGGCGTCCAATCGTCGAAAAGATCCGGGGGAGGCCAGCTTGTTGATGCATCCGCAGTGCATGCAGTAGCAGTCATTGAAGCTGCCGGGCACGCAGCCACGGGCACAATCGTCAGCATGGCCACCTGAAACATTATTAAGGGTGAGTGCGCCATTCCTGCAGCGGTGTTGTGCCCCCAAAAATGAAAACAATGAAAACATATTTTCTAAGTTTAAGCAGACATTATGAATATACAGAAGCACAACAATAAATATGAAGAAAATTCTGGTTATGTGCTCTAATAAACTGCCAACTAAAAAGTCCAATGAAGAAAATTCGCACAAGTTTCAACATCAGTCAGGCTTGTGTCCACAAAACTACTGTGAAACCCCGGAAAAGTAGTTCACATGCGTGCAGCCACTTTTCTCCTTTTACTATCAGCCATCTTTTGAAGGGACACTGCAAGTCTAGATTTGCCCTCAGCCAGAAGAGAATTGCCACTTTCAATGTCAGCAAAGTCCTTTGACTTGAGGCCACGGCTAATTAAAAGTTCAGCATTTGTTAGCGTCTCCCTTGCGGTTTCTACTTCCTTTTGAAGGTCTGCTTGATCACCGCTGCTCGAGCCTGCCTCATCTGCCTTGCGTTACCGCTTCGCTGACTGCTCTTCCTCAGAAGCAATGCGTTCAGAGTACAGTTTCTTTGCGTTTCGCACAAGTCTAACAACCTCAGGCGTAATGCTGAAACGGCTGGAGTCACTATGGAAACGCTTGCCATAGGACACAACATGACGTATCCCATTGATGCTCTCTACCGTTAGCCGCGCCCTGTCATGAAGAAGTCTACGATTCTCATAAAACCCCTTTCGACATCTGCATTTCCATGGGGAATGCTCAGCAAAGCCTTTACCACTTTATTAAGTAGTAGATACTTGTGCGAGCCATCACTCTTTTTTAAGTCAAAGATGACCTGCCAATATTTATCAACCCTTGGAGCACTTTCAACTGTCTCCAGTTGAAAAACTGTATACTCATCCATCAGGGTTGAGATTTCGCTTGGCTGTATCACCTGAGGCAGCTTTGCAGCTAAGCACCTCATTTCAGCTTCTGATGACTCCTCCTCCCTGGCCTTAGGAGAAAGGCAACGTAGGCTCCGCAGTGCCATGTTCCCAAAGGGCAGTCGTGATAGCAGATGTTCTGTGGCTTTTAAGTAGAAACTTCGGGCACCCAACCGAAAAGCCTTTTTCTGGGCTGGTTCCCACTGGGACATAGCTGCTTCTGTGTCTCCACCAACTTCCACAACAGCCTTCCACATTGCACAACAATGAACATCCAAACGTGGCAAGTCCTTGCCGTTAACTGTACGGTAAGCTTCGGTTTTCATAAAGCGACCAAGCAGCTTCTGAACGAGAAACACCATCTCTTCATAGAGTCGATGCACCAGTGGTTCACTTCCCTGTAGGAGTGATAGGAATGAAACAAAAATTTCAGAAACGTTCCTAATGAAGAGGAGCTTCGCATAGAAGGTCTTGTCAGAGAACACCTTCCTCGGTCGTTCACGCAACTGGCCTCCTGTGCGACAGGATGTGTCTGACAACAGGACTTTCTTCACAGCAGGATACTGCTCTATCAAGCGATCAACAGCAGGCCCCAAAGTGAGCCACCTTGAGCTCACATGGCGCAAAATACAGTTTCAGGAGGAGGAGGAGGAGGAGGAACTTTATTATTGCAGAAACCGTTGCGCGGTTTATTCCTGGATGGTTCCCTCTGACAGGGCTCCACTGGCGATCGCGGCTCGCCGGGCCTGGTCAAGGGTCGCCAGTTGGCTTCCCAGGTCCAGTTCGGAGAGTCTCGCCTCCCAAGACCACGTAGTGAGTGTGTGTGTTGTGACTCGTGGCGAAATTGCGTCGCCCGGACGGTCGGTGCATTCGTGTGTTATGTGCGCGAGTGTCGCTGTGTGGTTGCTACACCAGGGACATGTTCGGGACGTATAACTGTCTGGGTAGATTGCGCGTAGACGAGACAAGTGTGGTTATGTGTTAGTTTGCAGGCGGCGCCAGTCCCTTGCCTGGAGTTTATTGAGAGCCTTGTGTGGGGGAGCGTATTGCGTTCTGCCGAGCCGTTGGTCCTGTAGTATTTGTTGACCTGTCGTTAATAACTCGTGGGTCGCTCGTCGGTCTGTCGGGGGCTGAAGAACCGTGTGGTCTGCCGCTCGGCTAGTGAGACCTCGAGTTGCGCAGTCCGCCTCTTCGTTGCCCCGCAGGCCTTCGTGCCCGGGGCACCAGACGATACCGTGGGTCCATTCTAGTGTGCGACCCAGGATTCGAATGGCTTGTATAGGGAGTGTTCCATTCAGGTATAAACGACAAGCCGCTTGTGAGTCAGTAAGGACACTTGTTCAGTGTCACTTGTTCCGCTTTCGTTGCTGCGCTCTGCACAGCTGAATTCTTAAAAAAGTAATAAACATCTATCACAACCCCTTCGATGTCCGACCCAAAGGCATTCAATCCTCGAGCAAACGAGTTGCGCACTTTGTGCAGGCAGCACTCTCCTAAGTCGATGATATTCGGGTAAGCCTCTTGCATTTTCTTCTTCAAGCTTTTTATTACATTTGGACCATCGGTAAAAAAGCAAATGAAGTTCTTCTGCGGAAGGTCCATCATTGCTTTCTGGATCTCACCTGCCAAAATTTCTGCTGTTGCGGAACCCAGCCGGTACGACTGCAGGTGCTCCACTACTTACTGCTGCGCTTTGTCAGAGAAATATCTAACCACCACATCAACCTGCTGGCACCTTTGCTCTGGAATAGGGGTTTCATCTATGGCAATAGAATAAAACATGTCTGCCTTGTTGAGCTCGTCGACCACAATCTTCTTGAAGTATGAACCCAGGCCGTCAGAAACAATGTAAGAGGTTTTGGACCTCTTGCAGGAAAATTTCTTGGCTATTTCTGAATCCGGGAACATTTTTGGATACAAGTCAGTTGCTGTGTCTGCCCACGAATACGGAATGCCATTTAGTGTCATACGAAGGACAAAAAGTGTCTCTGCGTGTCTCACTTGGTCATTCAGTGGAATGTTTCGTTGGCTTGTTGATTCCAGAGTTGACTGAGTAGTCTTCGGTATTTGTAGGACACCTGAAGTGTCTCCGTGCTGATTGGCAGAGTAAACGTGGCGCTTTGTGGCCGTTACGCCGTGCTGCCTGCAGTTAATGCTGCTGTCACACAAAACACAAAAGCCAGTTGCTTTGTTTGCTTGACGGCACCACAGTGATATTTTGTCACCATTTTGGTCAGTCTCGAGAAGAATGTCCTGATTGAACTTGGTGGAGCGGCCTGCACAAAAAAAAAAGCAATTTCTCATTTCTACTAAATAATGCAATTTACGCTATGCTAAAAGAAAATAAGCTTAAATTGCTCATTACTGACATTTTAGCATTACACGATATACCAGAAATAAAACTAATTCTTTCACATGCGCGAATGTTTATCAAGATCGCTTCACCTCTTAGTTTAGCACTTCAACCTTTGTCCTGTATTAGAACAGAGCCTACAAGTCCAAATTCAACCTGGCAGAAAAACAACGGAGGCCCGCCGAGACGCTAGACAAGGCACGATGTTTTATTGAGTGCCCTTTCGATTCCCTTTCTGTTCAACTCTTTCTGCCCCCGTGAACAGCTTGCATTATCATTGCTGCGAGCGGCCACGATACGTTAGCTGTCATGCAAGTTTGGGCATAGCAAACATGCCAGTTCCATAGTCCTGACTGAAATAGCTCACGCAAACAGCTAAAATTATAAGTTCTAAAGCATAACGCAGGCATGTTTCAGTCAAATAAAAAGGTAGAAAGCGCTCAACTCCGTGCACTAGACATTACAGCAAGCTAACGTGGCATCTTCAGTAGCTGTATGTATGCGAGCAACGACGCGACGAGCATTGGTGATCGCAGCGCGGCTGAAACCATGCAGGGCGACGTCGCCGAGAAAAAAACAGCGACTAGAGTTTCACTAAGTTAAGCAACGTTTTTTCTGTATGCCTTAATATGTAGCTAGAAGAACGGCGCGAAATTAAAACGTTAAAGATACGAAATGTTTTTCTTATTGACCTACGCGACTGGTCGCTTGATTGAACCTTCCCTCCGTCCGTGAAATATTGAACCTGAGGAGCTTTCGGCAGACAAGCCGCTTTTTTTTTAACGAGCGCGCGCCTCCCCACACGCGACCCAAACTCATCGCTAGACCCCGTCGCGCAGCCGTCTTCACGCCTGAAATCGCGCCAACGTGGTTCAGCCGAGGCAGAAGAAGCGCGTGCGGTGAACGCCAATCGCTCCTGAACAGCAGACCGCCATGTTTGCCGTTTTCTTGCCTACGCTGTTGGCACACATTTTTTGACATATACAACAGCAGCAGACAACGTGCTGGCTATGCCTCTACAAACTTAAGCAATACAAAATGCATGATAGATGCACCAAGCATTCAGCTTTGCAAGCGCCATAGGGAAGTCAACGGCCGACGGTGAGGGCTTGCACATCCAACTCAGGGCGACCGCACGACCGCATGCCGCAAAGACCACAGCAGCAGCCCAACAGCAGACATATAGGAAACTCTATGACAGCAGCAGTTGACAGCAGCAACACCATCAGGCTTGGCTTAGCTCGGATTGCCGCGCGCGCCGCGAGTACGGTTGGATGGATGGATGGATGGCGGCTATACCCTTTGTAACGGGCAGCGGCTGGCGCCACCTAGCCTTTTGCTCCTCCTCCTATTTTATTATTATTGTTTTTTCCCTTACTTTATATCCTCTTTTTCTTAACCTAGTTTTTACCCCTCCTCCTCCCCCCCGAAATAGCTATCTAAAACAGTACAGGAAACATTACCTCCCCAATTTATGGTATTATCTATCCCTTGACTTCCTCCACCAATCCTCTAGCCTACCCTTCGTTACTGCCACTCTTTTCTCGTTTATTTGCCCTCGTTCCCCGGGAAAACCTAATGCCCCTTCCATATCTGCCACTGTTCCCTCTGCCAGGGTCGGGTGAAGTTCTGTGCATCTCAGCACTGTATGCTCAGTGGTCTCCATTTCGGCTCCGCAAGCTGTGCACCGAAGGTCCACGACTTCAAAGTTAGCCCTGTATGTTTTCGTTCTCAAAACCCCCGTCCTAGCCTAGAATAATAGTGAGCTGCCCCGTGAGTTATCAAATAAGAGCTCTCTCTTAATCTCCTGTTTATGTGACCTATACATTGATAGCGCTGGCTTTCCGAGCATTCTTTCTTCCCACATTTTTCTTTCCGTCTCCTGCACCTCCTTTCCCACACTAGAACCACGTTGGACCCCCTCCGTCCGCTGTACGTATCTATTCCTCAGCTTCCTCGTTCTGAGTGTCCACTTTGTGTTCAAACTTTTCATGAACAGATATTTGTACACTTTTCCTGCCCACCTTTCTTCCTCCAGTGTTGGGAGAGTCTGTTCAAATTTTAGTTTACTTATTGCCTCTCTACCTTCGAATGACGTCCATCCCATGTCCCCCTGCACTCCCTCAATTGGGGTGTTCCTGTGTGCTCCTAAGGCCAACCTGCCTACACTTCGCTGTCTCGTTTCCATGCATGCCTGAACTTCCGATTTCATGCACAGTACTGAATTTCCGAATGTGAGGCCAGGTACCATAACCCCTTTCCATACGCCCCTAACCGCCTCGTACCTATTATAGTTCCAAAGTGCCTTCTGTTTCATTACAGCTGAGTTCCTTTTCACTTTTTCAATCATAGTTTTTTCCTGTTCTTCCAAGTACTTTTTGCCCTCGTTTAGCCATATGCCCAAATACTTGTATTTTTCAACATGATCAATCTTAGTGCTTTGTATTTCCAATGGTTCCCCCCTTTCTTCATTGTTTACTATAATCCCAGACTTCTCTCTACTGAATCGCAGTCCCAATTTTTCTCCCTCCTCTCCACATATGCTCATTAGTTCCTGTAGCCCTACTCGAGTGTCAGCAAGCAGTACAATATCATCTGCATACATCCGTCTGGCTAGTACTTGAGCTACCTTCTGCCCTTCCAGAATATAGATTATGTCAGTTCCTATTGTGCTCTGTTCTAGTCTCTTTTCCATTTGGCTCATGTAGATCATAAAAAGCAGAGGTGACAATGGACAGCCCTGTCTGAGACCTCTTCTTATTTTAGCTGGCTTTGTAGTTTCCCCCTCCCATGTTATCTCTACCTCATTATCTGTATAAACTTGTAGGAACTCAATCATCTGTCTATCTAGACCATTTTCCCTCAACTGGCTCCATAACTTTTCTCGGTTTACATTATCATAAGCTCCTCTAATGTCTAAAAAAGCTATCCATAGCGGTTTCTGCCTGGCTGTCGCTATCTCTATGCACTGTGTTATAACAAATAAATTATCATCTAGCCTTCTGTTCCTTCTAAATCCATTCTGCAGTTCTCCCAAGATCTCTTCACGTTCTGCCCATTGCTCCATTCTCTCCTTCACCATCTGCATTGCTACTCTGTATATGACTGATGTGATAGTTATTGGCCTGTAGGATTTAATGTTGTCCTTGCTTCCTTTACCTTAGTAAACTAATATCATTCTGCTTGATTTCCAGTCCTGTGGAACATCTCCCCCTACTACTATTTGTTCAATAAGTTGTCGTAATTTTAATTTACTTTTCTGTCCTAATATGCTTATCAATTTCATAGGTATGCCATCAGGTCGTGTCACTGTTCCCACGGGGACCTTGTGTTCAATTCTGTCCCATTCCTTACTTGTCATCCTTCTGTACTCCTCCTCTAATTCTGTCCTGCCGTTGTCATTGTTCTCCATTTCGCTACCCACTGGCTCTGCAAATGCTGCCTCTATTGTTAACCTAATATATTCCTGCGCTTCCTCTCCCTCTACCTTTGTTCCTTCTGGTGTGGTCAGTGAGTGCTGAACCCCCTCTGTCTTCTTACTCTGTTGCCTAATGTGTTCCCAAAATTTCTTAGAGGCATTTCTGTCTTTTTTTCGTATCTCTAACATCCACTGTACCCCAGCTTTTGCTATCTTGGCTTGAATTAATGCCAATGCTTCTCTTTTCATTGCTAAATAATCCTCCCATTTGGTCTCCACCTCTTCTGGTGTGTCTCCCCTTTTCTTCGCTGCTCTGTGTTTTCTGCACGCATCTTTGCGTTGCTCTATAGCCTCCTTAACTTCTCGGTCCCACCAGCTTTTTGGTTTATATTTTCCCTGCTTACTTCCTAGTTTCCTAATCTGTCCCTTCTCAAGCTCTCGTTTAAAAATACCTATTAACTCGTCGTATGTCCATGCCCTTTGCGGTTGCTTGGGTACCATGCTTTCAATGTTTTTCGCCACGTCTTGTAGCTGCCTGTCATTCAATTTGCTCATACCTTTCCTTTCTTTAGTTTCTACCAGTGGTACTGACCTTCCGAAACTGATTTTCATTCGTTTGTGATCACTCCCCAGGCTTTTTGTACCTTCCTCACCAATTTCCATACCTCTCAACCGTTCATACAGCTTGTGGGACATTAGGCAGTAGTCGATTGTCGAGTGGGTGTTATTTCTTTCCCATGTTATTTTCCCATCGCATTTAATTTCAGTATTAACTATTACAAAATCATGAGCCTAACTAAAATCTACTAACATCTGCCCTGTTGCATCTGTCGCCCCGTCAAAGTATTCCAAATGTGCATTCATGTCCCCTAGGATAATTATCTCCCGTTTCATAGCTAACTCCCTGATGTCCTTGGCCATACATTTGAAATGTTTTGCATTTTCCTCTTTTGACTCATTCCCCCATTTTCAGATAAACAACTCCCAGGATTGTCTCAACATTCCCAACGGTGCCCTTGAGCCACATGTGCTCACTGCAACTCTCCATTACCCTTTCCCAGTCCTGTCCCTTCACTAGTGCCCCAAGGCCTCCTCCTCTGCGTTCTTTCCTTTTTCTGTTGCACCCAACCCAGGTGTATCCCGCAATGAATGGTGGCTCTTCCTCATCTCTTAAATGGGTTTCGGCAACTCCATATACCTGAAAATTTTCCGTTTGTAACTGTTCTTCTATTTCGTCCTACTTAATGCGATTTCTTCCCCCCTGCATGTTGATGAACCCCACATTTACTGCCTTCTCCTTCCTCTTCCTCCTCCGTGCTCCTGTCCTGCCCCCCCCCCTCCCTTGTCCTTCATCTTTTACGTTTTGGCTTGCAGGGTCGCTCTGCGCGCCTGCAAAAAAGCCTGAGCCCTACGACCCACCCTCGTTCCTACCTGCCATCCCGCTGGTGTAGTGTAGTGAATGCCATCCGGGCCGAAAGGGTGGAAGTTTTTCCCCCCAATCATTCTGTTCACCTCCACCACATCACACTTGAGGGCTCGCCCCAACTCCCTAATCACTACATTTGCCGCCACTACATGCTCTTCAATGAAAGGGCCCTGTCCCCTGGGACAGTACACAGGGCAATGTGCACCGCCTCAGAGGTCGCCCTTAATTTCGCCACTCCCTCTTGAATGTGCCTGCCCAGCATTCGCCCCCTATTCTGCAGGACATCATTCACCCGTACGGTAGCTCAAGCGATGCCGCTGTCGATGGTGACATAAGCGGCACTCGATTAATTAGTTTCGTTTCTGGACCGGAGCACACCCTTCGGCGCAGAGTGGGCGCAGATTTACCATATTTTGTGGAAATGTAGCAGGATGTAGCAGTGTTCACGTTTCGGCGCAGTTCGGCGCAATTGGCGCAGCGGTATCATCACTGAATGATGCAGTAGCTGGTGAAATATGCGAAGGAAGCTTCATCCAGTGTTTCTTGAACTGAACATTTGCCAATGCAAGTCGGTAATCTCTTTAAAAAGGTAAAATAAGTAAGAGTCGTAATTATTTGTGGGAGTTCTGCCTCTCAGTGTTGAAGTGGAAAGACTCGGCTTTTCCTCCTCCTCTTTCATATCCGGACTTGGCCACTGGTCTACACCAAAACAGCCCTTTAGCTTCTTACAGATGAATTCGTTTTGGTTTTCTCAAATCTATATTTGGGCTACCCATTGCTAGGTCTCACGCTTTAGTAAGCTTCCCTGCAATATGAATTTGTAATGCACAAAGAATTGTCAATGAAGCTTACCGCTAGCACAGATGCACTTGCAAATTATGTCACAATTGAAAATAATGAGCACAGTGTAAACCTATGTGCCCTTTACACTCTTAGTATGCTTTACTGCACGATGCTTATTTACACCCCTGTATTGCGGTGTAGCAAGCTACAAAAGAAACGTTGCATAATTAGGCTTTTTACGATTATCTTTCTCGCAATACACTAATGTTGCGCGGTGAAGCATACTAAAAGTGAAAAGCGGCCACAATCACTACATAATAAGAGTTCTTTAATTATACACTCGCGCATCCGCCGCCTCTCAGGTCGCTTAAGAGGACATACTATGCTGGCTGATAGCGGCCCCCTCCCACTTGTAGTATGCTTCACCGCGTAACTAAAATGTACTGCGGCGAAGAAGCCGTACATTTGTATTGAATGAATAAACAAATGGTTGTTACAACAGTGCTGAAATAAACGCGCACCATGCATCCGTCTACCGCACGGAAGAGCGTCGCAAAATACGGTAGCTGATTCACACAGGTCGTGTAGCCCACTTATCAGTCGTAAAGGGTGTTATGGGTAATTCAAAATTTCAGGCACACAGGAGTTTATGCCTACGTTCGCACTCCTTGCGTAATAAGACTCCCAGAACTTCCACAATAGAAAGTAATTTACAACACACAAACGCGAAGAACACAGACGTATGTATCGTTTTCAACTCGGCTGCCATGCAAATGACATATCGCGCGGAAAAACGTGAACATTCCGTGTGTTAGCGTCATAAACTTCATACTAGGCAAGGAGCTAGCACACCGCAATCCCGCGACAGCCGCTAATGAGACCAAGACGGGAGCACATGTCTGTGAACGCGCAAACAAAGCCCCTAAGCCACTCTGCTCCTCCGCCACCCCCGCTGCACGGCTGCACCACTCGTTTTAAGCACAGCACACCAAACACACATTCAGCGCTGAACAGTGGGTGGTCGACGCAGTTGCATTCATATGACTTGCAGCGAGCAGCACATCCCTCGATGTCCGTTAAGCAAAGTCGGACACGGCGACGCCACATCGCGGTTCGCAGAACTTCGCTGCCGAGGCGCTAGGCCAGTTCAATATTTCAACTGTCACCACCGCCGGGTTCTCAAGAAAGCACGGGTCACACAACGCAGATTCTGTACTGCCAGAGCTCACCGAGGCCAAAGCCGCACTGCTGCACCGCCACTACTCACGGCTTTCCGCCAAGTACCACAGAACCTACAACGAACACACAAGCAACGCAAGCATAATCACATGTGCAATGTTGAACAACGCGCGGGCCAGATAACGATGACGCTGAGAACGAACACGCCACGGCGTCGCTCGGCGCCAGCATCGTGCCTTCTCAAAAATCCCTAAACGATGCTGTGCCTAGGCACCTAGGATCAGGTCATAGAACACCTATGGACGACCGCACGCCAAGTTTCATCCTAGACGCCAGCGCTCGTTTCTCCCCTGGCGGCACGATTTCATCTCCAACGGGTGTAAGCTTCCGCCGCCGCTTCCCTTGCCTGTCGCGCCCGCGTTCAGTTCGCGTTGCGCGCGAAATTTCCCTTGTTTGCGACGGCGCCTCTTCGGATGACCGGAAGTTATTATTGTGTTGTTAACTGTCACGACAGCAATGTAAACACGAAAGGGTTGATGCAACCAGTGAAATTCTGCTGATTCACAAGAAAATGGTACGAAAAAAGCAGACGACAGGCATGGATTACTGCGGTGCGCCGAGCGCAGTAAACAACTGGCAAACGAAGTGAGCTCGTTCATTCATCACTCCTGAGTGTATGACGATTATTATGTGTAACCCACATGAATTTAATAATTACTCGGTACATAATCCTTTTATTCATATAAAAACTTTAAGTTGTTCGACGAGCGCTTGTCCTGTCTTCTTTCTCGTGTTTCGTTTGTGTGTGCGCTGCCCAAGAATGTAAGCCACTTCTGTTGTATGCGCTAGCAGTGGCCGAAGTTCACGCGTGCAGACAAATTGAATATGTGCACGATGCATTGAACATGACCGGAGTTATTCCCGCTTCACCACTGCACCGATCTATCGAGTTACTTAAAGCCCCTCAATCTCCCAAAGTAGCGCCATTCACTTCTCTCCTCCTCCGCTCGGCGCGGCCTCGACGGTGGCGCCGCCGGCAGTGGGCCTGCCGTAGCAGACGACGGCTAACACGCTACGGGAGGAAATCCGCGGAAAAGTTCGTTCGAGTCCTGCGGAGCAGTTTTTTCAATCTAGATCTTGCTTTGCCAGTCGGTAACTGGCCTTAAGAATGTCGTGTCGGATTTGCGGAAGAAATAGAGAAAAGCACCATTATTCAAGGCGTATTTAAGGCGTAAAGCGCGCGCACGTTGAAAGTTCGTGTTGCTGAAACACGACACAAGCACGCGGTGTGCTCAGACACGCGAGTAATTACCAGAGTTTCAGGTTTTGACAGCGCGAAAGTATGTGCACGTGGTTTCGTAGGTTAATTTACGTACCTGCAGGATGCTTTTGTTCGGCCGGCGCGTGAGAGATTCCGACTGTCTGCGGTCAGCAATGCCTGGCAGCAGGGCCGTTTCTGTTCCGCGCCTTTTACAGATGTACGTAGCTCATGCACAGGTTGTGGTGGCCATGAGCAACGTTTTCACACATAGGCGGTATAGATAATTTTAACAACTTACCAGCATATGAAATCGTTATTTATTTATTACAGTGCAAATGGTTAGAATTTGATAGAAAAGAAAGAAGGAACTTGATGGGACAACTGGAAAGAGGTTCAGAAAATAATTATCCCCCTCCCTCATTGGCACCAGCAACACTTTTGTTGAAGTGCTAATTTTATCTCTGTATACTACGTGCGTCTGTATTCTTTTGCGTTGTAAGTTTTCACAAGGAAGCAGTGTTGCATTAACTTGAACAGTCAAGGCACACAAGACAGAAGAAAAGTTGATTCTTGGGTTTTACATCCCAACACCACGATCTCATAAGGCACGCCATAATGGGGGCTCTGGATTAATTTTTTTTGCAGCTGGGGTTCTTTAACGCACCCCCAATGCACTGGACACGGGCCCGTTTTGACACGGGCGTCAAAAGAAGAGGTTGGAGGAGCCGTGTCACTTAACAAAGCCGCGCGTTCTTTGCCACTTGCTCGAAGTCAGCCCGCCCGATCTTGTGAATCCACACTTTTCTTCGTTTTGCGTTGCGCCCGGCGGATGGTAAAACAAAAAGCTTTTTGCCGTCACTGGGTCTGTTGTGGCAACCGTAGGCGCAGCAGCACGGCATCGCAATTAAGCACTCGGCCCTAACACATTGTATAAAACTACCGCGCTCCTTCAAACCGCCTGCCGTACTTCGTCGCGGAGGCCCAAAAATGGGGGTCGCAGGCCCAAGATTGGGGGTCGCAGCGCGCTGGAAAGAAAAGATATACAAAAGCGCGGCGCCTGCTCTGCGCCGGAAGAGAGAGAGAGAGAAATAAACTTTATTTTGAGACCAGGCTTCTTGAGCCCAAAGGTGGGTGGCCTCCTCAGTCCAGGTAGCCATGGCTCGCTGCCGCCGCCCGAGCCCTGTTCACCAACCGCAGCTGGCTGTCAAGGTCTTGCGTCACCAGCAGAGCCTCCCACTGGTCTTTCGATTCTTCCTCCATATCCGCTTCTTCCTGGTTGTTATCGCTTGGTGGCGATGATGACGGTGGTACTTCGCGGTTATTTCTGCACTCCAGCACCATATGGCGCAAGGTGTTCGGCGTGTCCGGCGGGCAGAACTTGCAGTCTCGCCCGTAGATGCCCGGGTACATGGCGTGCAGCAGTGTTCCGTGTGGGTACGTTCCAGCCTGTAGTCTTCTCCAGGTTACCTCTTGGTCCCTACTCATCGTCTTATGCGCGGGCGGGTAGCGACGCCTCTGCTTCCTGTAGTGCGCCAAGATATCCGAGTACTTCTTGGATATGCGTTCTTCATCCTCTTCACAGTCGTCGGTGCGCGTTCTCTGCGCGTCGGAGATGGCTCGGCGTGCATGATCTCGAGCCGCGGCGTGCGCCGCCTGGTTCCCCGTGAGAGACTCGTGCCCCGGTGTCCAGAGGATTTGTGCTGCCTCTATCTTGGTGGTGTTCAAGACCTGAAGCGCTGCCTTTCCAATCCTTCCGTTCATATACCTTCGGCATGCTTCTTGTGAGTCCGTCACCACGGTAACCATGGCCTTCTTGCACGTTGCGATGGCCAGGGCTATGCCCACCTCTTCCGCTGTGCTCGCGTCCTTGGCACGTATGGATGTGGCTGTAAGTTGTTCGCCCTTCTCGTCGACCACGCTGATTGCGAATCGGTCGTTGGTACTGTACGCAGCTGCATCTGTATATCTGACGTTTTCTTCTTTGCTGTTGGTGCGTTCGAGTATGCGCTTGAGCGCCTGTGTTCTCGCCTGTCTCCTTTCCTTGTCGTACTCGGGATGCATGTTTCTGGGAATGGTACTTATGTGTAGCTTGTCTCTGATCTCGTGTGGGATACGCTGAGGTAGGTGCCTTTCATCCTCTACTTGGTAGCCCAGATCTTGCAGCAGGGCTCTTCCCGTCCTTGTCAGCTTTAGTCTTTCCAGTTGGTTGACGTTGTGCGCCTCCACGAGCTCTTCCCACGTGTTGTGGACTCCCATTTTGAGTAATTTCGCTGCGGACGTGGAGGGGGACAGACCCAAGGCAATTTTGTATGATTTTCTGATGAGGGCGTTTACTTTGTCTCGTTGACTGTTCTTCATGTCAACGTATGGGGTACCGTACGTGACGATGCTCGTGAGCAGCGCTTGTATCATTTTCGTGCAGTCTTCTTCCTTGAGTCCGTGGCTTTTGCTCGTCACTCTTTTGATAAGGTGGGTTATTTGTTGCACTGTTCTTTGACTCTGCTCCCCCGGCCCCGTCCGGCCGGAAAGAAAAAAATATACAAAAGCGCGGGGCCCGCTTTCACGTGACACAGATTGGCCAATGGGGGAGCGGAGGAGGCTGGGGCGACAGGAGGAGTGGAGGAGGAAGCGCCTGGGTGAGCGGGGTGGCGGAAAGATCTAAGAATGGCGCTACTTTTGGAAAATTGAGGGGCTTTAGAGTTACTGGATGATACACGCCCGCGTCTTGGTCGCGCCGGCATTGCTGAAGCAGGAATCATGACTAATACTTTCAACTTCCGTAGCTTGAGCACTGTTAAAAAATGGCCAAGCTAGCTACATTGCTGCCTCTATTCCATATTGTAGGTGACGTACTAGTTAAAGTTGTGTCGTACTTGTGCCATGCAGCGATATATTTTGTTTATTTCCGCACAGTGTCGATGGAAGTCCGTTGTCCCCATCAGAGACAACACGGATTTGTAGCAAACATATTGTTAGAAACTGCAAAAATGACTTTAGCTCATATGTGCCGTATGTATGTGCCGCATCGTATGTGCTGACGATTTTTCCGGCGGCACATACGATGTCGTTTCCAATTACCTGCTCAACGTCACTTACATGGTTAAGCAGACGCTGCCCTTTGGCCGCATTGCAGCCATAAAAATAATCGTCAAGCGTACCGATCTTCTTAAAGGCAAATAGAAGCATGTAAAGTCTGTTTCACACTTAGGGGAAAACTCGGAACGTATTGCATCGCGATGCGGCAAGCAATGGAGTCGTGCGGCGGCAGCAGCTGGAGCAGGCGCAGACGCTCGAGGGGCGGAGTCGTGATCTGCGTCGTCTGCTACGGCGGTGCGCGCTGGCCGCATTGTCGGGAAGCGTGCTACTGTCAGGAGTAGTGCACCGATTTCATTGGTGCTGCGGGGACTGAGCTTATATTCTTTACTAAACGTTGTGCGTCGCCAAACTCTGAGCCTTCATTGGCGATAATGGAGTTCCACAGACTTCTTTTGACAGCATGCTTCGTTTGTTCTTTCGAAAGGCCGGAGTACTGAGCGCGTGCACGTACATTTCTTTACCGTGTGTGCTACCGTAATAAGCAGCGACAAGACGCACCAAGATGTGCGCGCAACGTGCTCAGTCTTTATTTGACGCGAAAGGAAAACAAAGCGATCAACAATGATAACTATGGGGGTCGAACACGATGAAACTAACGGATACGATTAAAGGAATGTTTTAGGTTAAGCCAATAAGCTGCCAGTGATTTTTCTCTACAATCATTCACTACACCCGACAGACCCTGCCCGCCGGCGGGGAATTGGACACATCACGCTCGGTTCTTCAGTTAGTATCTCGTCATGTCCCCAGCGGCAGCGATGACAGCGCTCATCCTGGAAGGCAGTGAAGTGTAGAATGACTTGATCAGGGATGGGCTCATTCGCAGCACGTCTCAGTGGCTGACGATGGTGGATCGAAGCCTATCCTCGGGCGACTGATAGAGGAGATGGTGTGGCAGCGATACTTTCAACGAGCCCTAGACGTTTTAAATGATGTTGGCGCCCGGGGATTGAGGCGGCCACTCCAAGAGAGTGGCTGCGCGCTCTTACAGCAGTTCTTGAACAACACGAGCAGTGTGGATGGGTGACTTATCGCGTTAGAATATATAGTCGCCTTCCAGAAACGGGCCGTCAAGAATGTATGGAATCAGTACGTCGTCTATGACTGCCATGCAGCGATGAACTTACCTTGGAGGCGTATCAGTGGGCGTCGCACAATGCTTAGTAAAGAATACCGGCTCATTTCACGCAGTAACGACGAGATCGGTGCCCTGCAACTGACAGTAGAACGTTTCCCGACAATGCGGCCAGCGCGCGCCGCAGTAGCAGCCGACGCCGTTCAAGATCCCGCCCCTCGAGCACCTGCGCGAGCTGCCGCCGCCGCCCGACTCAAGCGCTCCCCGCGCCGCGATGCAATGCTCTCCGAGTTTTCCCCTAAATGTGAAACAGACTGTACATCGCCCTTCGAATCAAATGTCCACGCGCACACACGTAGGCACACACCGCGCGCGGCACGAAACGTGCCCAAACACGCGCAGCGCAGGAGGTAATCAAGGCGGTGCGAACGAGAGGTGGGAGAGGGGTACCACCCGCTAATAGAATTTTGCTCCGCTTGTGGCGCTCTCAACGCCGGCGCAGCAGCGCCGCTCTCGGTGTCGTTATTGTCCATACGTCACGCATAGTCACGTGAAGGATTTTTGTACGACAAATAGACGCACGCTGGGCCCTATGGGTAGCTTGTCCTCTAGAGTCGGTATAGCAACTCTATGGGAGAGCCCGCGGGTGTGGCATCTCACGTCGACGTCGCCGGGTAGCGCCAATAGAGCATGGGCTGTATGGAACGCGAAACTCCGAGCATTTTCAACGTAGAGAAAGCCGTGTGCGCTTGGTGTCACGGCAAAAAAAGAAAGCGCGCAGCTCCGTAGCATATTTTCTGAAAACTTCCTCTGAAATTAAGACAATAAGGCGCAGAGAAAGGTGGAAAGGCGGACGTTCTTGAAGCTTGCGTGAAAATAAAGCCAACCCAAAGAGTGCAGACTAACGGCCGCACAACGATGCTTCTGATTTCCATAGAGTTTCTCACTATAACACCTAAAGGGTAATCTGGCGCCACCGCCTATGGGAGTTTCTTAAGGGGGCATCGTGCCGTCATGGGAATGACGGTATATGTGTCCGCGAGGCTCGTGTTGGCTGGTGTTGTAAGAGGCTTCGTCTAAAACGTGGATATGGCTACGCAAATAACGCGTTCTCAAATGGACGGCGTTGCGCGTGCCCGGTGGTTCGAACGGGTGCGTTGCGTTTACCCAGATAGCCAACTTATTACTGCTTTGGCTTGGCTCCCGTTGGATTTTTAAAAGGTATTCGTAGTGCGCTTTGGAGATTTCTTGAATTTCTTGTGAGCGTCTGTGAAACAGGGTGTAACCTATCTCTATGGCGAAACCTTTTCGAGGTGTTTCTGTATTGTATTTTTGATTTAAGTGGTATTCGCTGTCGTCGTTAGTTTGTTTGGCTCGTTAGTACATGTGCAAATGGTCTTTTGTGATGTTCTGGAGTTGTGGAAGGTCGTCGCCCCTATTGCAAGTACTTGCGTTCTCGCGACATCATTCGAACACTATACGATCAGAGCAGATACAAGTGCTATAACCTACTCCGGTGGTTGTGTAGGCGTCAGCTGTCGAAGTATTGGGCAATGCACAGTGGGAGCCCGTTTTATCGGTGGATGCGTGCTTGCACCAACTCTGACGAAACTCTGATCATTCGGGACCTATGAAAGCAGTGCTCTGTTGTTTTTGTTCCCTGCTTAGTTCGCCTGTTTACATACTCGCCTGAATGTGTGCCATTGTGATTCGTAAGTTTTCCCCCGTCGATCTGTACCAGATACCTCGCATTCAGCTGCTTGTCCCCTGTGGTCGTTTGATAACTTTGCTGCAGAATTTTGTCCTTAAGTCGAATAAACTTGGGAAGGAAATCGTGAAGCTTTACTCCCGAAAAGCGCTTGTACGTCCATAGAATTTACAGTTCAAATGCAACACATATCCTCATTTAAATTTTAGAAGAATTTATAACTTTAGTAAATTGAAATTGCAGATAAACAGAATTCAATAAATTGAAGATTTCTATATGCACACCAAATAAGTTCTGCAAAGTAAAACGGTTTGTTACAATAAAGTTCAATATATGAAGGTCTAATTGTACAAAATTGATTGATATAGGGGTTGATTGGATACAGGGTGTGCATATTCACACGCCTGGTTCCTTAGTCAGTCGTTACGTGCCGGTCTAGTTGGGCAATAAACCAAGCAACAATGCTAATGTTTTCGAACTGTTCATATATCGGGAGCACACCAAGGTGATCTAAAACCTCCAGGCATATGGTGACTTTCTGTTCCAAAAGAAAAAAAAAAGTAATAGTAATAATGTGTACAGTGGCATAGCAGAGTAAACAAACAAAAAAGCTGTCTTTTTAAGACAATGCTACATTTTTTTTCCTAATTACAGCAGCCGTGCAAGGTGTTCTAGATCAGTTACAATATTTGAAAATTCATTGTGATGGGCCAGTCTGTTTCCCTTAGTGTTATAATGGCCTCATATTCTTGCGAAGTTAATCATATTACTCCTGTATCCTTACTACATTGAAATCCTGAAATGTTTTAGGACATTTCATGGTGGATGAGGAGCCACTGCTCCTCATCCACCATGCTGCTTCTGCTTAATAGTTCTCAAGGCAATTATATTGCCCTCCTCTCCCTATTATTCAGGCAGAGAAACAGATCCATATGGCCATCACAAAATAATTTTCACTTGCACATGCCCTGACGTTCAAAATATTGCAGTTGAGCTGGAAGCTAGAATCAAGCTAGAAGCTAGAGGGAAGCTAGAATTAGCACTAGTGAAATGTGAAGGTTGTTAGCAAAAGTGCCCACAGTGTGTGAGGCCACAGTTTATGCGAAGATAAAAGTTTTGAGAAAAATTGTATAAATTTTGCAGTTGATATTGTTGTTTTATTAATGCTTCTCTTCCTTTAGTTATCCTTTTTTGTCCCCATATGTGTTAAATGTCACAGCATTTGATATTATAGCATTGACATATATCAGTGGGGTGGGGGGTCCTCATCTGGATAGTTCATTTCTAATGCATACACTTTGCATGGCTTGTTCGCGTTGCCAACACCTACTGTATTACTTTGCAATTAAAACCTTCACAATTGTTTTTCGCACAAAAATAAAACAAGCAGTCCAAAAATGTTCCTTTGTATCATGCAATATAGCGCTCCTCTCACCTAAAGCTGTATGTTCTCGAGACACAAGTTAACAGCTACATGTAGTAGTAGTAGTAGTAGTAGTAGTAGTAGTAGTAGTAGTATGTTTATTTGGCCATATTATGTACAATATGCCCTCGAGGTGAGGCTAAAGGAGGTAGACCAAGCATACCTCCTGACAAGGCCTACACCCCGCTCACACATCATGGAAACGGGGGCCGAATGGACAAAAGAAAAAAAAAGAAAAAACTAATGAGCAAACATGATCACAATAGAAAAATAGTTAATGATAGACAATAATAAATATCAATTTACAATAAACAAAACATTATACGGAATTATACAGAACAAAACAAGTATACAGAATTAGCTGAAATTTAACCGGGGGTGAAAAAAATCGTCAGTTTTTTCTTAAATACAGACACACTATAACTTTCTAAAGCAATCTGAGTAAGAGACTGGTAGGCATTACACAATGTTATAATTTGATAATCGGTTGTTTGTTTACCATAATTTGTTCTGGGTCTTACAGTAGATAGGGCAACGGAACGTAGACCATACGCAACGTTTCTTGAATTATAAGTATTAGAAAAAGAGTTAAAGTCATGCTTGATTTTATAAAAAATGTGAAGAGCCAAACTAAAATTGAATAAATGAAAGAAATTGCGAACATGAAATGTTTCGAAAAGATTTGCTTCAACAGATGAACTTGAACTTAATAAACGTAGAGCTCTTTTCTGGAGAGAAAGCAATTTGTGTGAATCAGTTTTGTTGCGTGTACCCCACACGAGGTTGCAATACACCAGGTGAGACTGAACAAGGGCAAAATATAACTGTTTTTTAACTTGTAGTGGGAGGAGATGTCTAACACGATAAATAACAGAAATAGATCTGGCCATTTTTAGTCTAATGTAGTTTATATGATCACTCCAACCCAAATCGCTACGAAAAAACACGCCAAGGAACCGGCAACTATGAACTTGCTCGATGTTAAAGTCATTAAAAAATAGTTTGATGTGATGATCTAATGGTTTGTTTTTTGGATGGAAGAGCATAAACTTTGTTTTGTTTACGTTTAATTGAAGTTGATTAACATAGAGCCAAACCGCTAACTCCTCAAGCCAGGTATTACATTGGTGTTCAATTACTTGGAGACTGGAGCCGGAAAAAAAGACATTAGTATCGTCAGCATACATCATGATATTAGGAGTTAATGGAATGTTTACAATGTCATTAATATAGAGAATAAATAAAAGTCGTCCCAGAATTGAACCCTGAGGGACACCGAATTTTATCATACCAAAACTGGATTTTACATCATGAATCTGAGTGTATTGTATCCGTGCAGTTAGATAACTTTCCAAAAGTGAATTTGCCACTCCACGGATCCCGTAAGTCTTTAATTTGTGGAGCAGTATTGTATGTTGCACAGAATCGAAAGCTTTGCGCAGGCCGAGAAAAATTCCAACAGAAAAAAGCTTAGTTTCAAAGTTGTTAATTATAGAGTTTTTAATATCTAACAGAGCAGATTCTGTTGATTTACCGGCCTGAAAGCCATACTGTTGGGGGCAGATAAGTTGTTTAGCTTGTAAGAAATTGTTTAGTCGCCTATAGAGTATACGTTCAGCTAACTTCGAAAACAGAGGCAATACCGAAATAGGACGGTAATTATTTGGGTCGTTTTTGTTGCCTCCTTTGAATAAAACGGTAACGCGCGCGATTTTTAATTTGAGGGAATACACCAGAAAGAAGCATTCTGTTACAAATATGCGTAAGAGGGCCAGCAATAATATTTACAGCACATTTGATAGGAAAAGCAGAAACTTCGTCATTTCCAGGTGAGCAGGTGTTCCTGAATGAATAATGATAGAAATAACTTCATCCACTGATGTAGGGGACAAAAATATAGATTAAGTACTGCAAGAGGGTAAGTATGAGTCAACAGACCGAGTTGAATGACAGCTAGCAGAGGGTCGGTATGCTCCGGCAACTAAAAAGTGTTCATTCAGCATATTGGCAAGTGAAACTCCAGCATAATTCACCCCATTGACTTTCAGCTCAGAGGGAAGACAATTCTTCCTGTTCCCTATAATAAAGTTAATACCTTGCCAAAGTAATTTAGGATTGTGTAAGATTGATGAGAACTTATTATTATAGAAAAAAGATTTAGCTTTCTTTAGATCTGAGTTTAATTTATTTCGAAACTTCTTAAACTTAACTAAATCATCCGGGCATCGCGTTTCCAAAAAACGAGAGAACATTTTGTTCTTTTCTTTAATTTGTTTCAAAAGTGCTCCTGTCATCCATTCTTTTCTAGCCTTTCTATGTATTTTTATAGTTTGAGTTGGGAACGCAGCGTAATAGCATTCAAGCAGCTTCTGAATAAATATATCATAAGCACGGGACGAGTCATTTTCACCATATACATCTACCCAATTAATTGTAGACAACAAGTGACAAAATCTGGAGATGCTCTTTTCATCATTAACTAAAAACCTCTTAAATTTGCAACAATATCGAATATATTGAGACAAAAAAGCTATCTCGGTGAACATATTGCTGCAGATGCTGGCCAGCACATGAGTAGTGCTTCTTTCATTACAAACATTTAATCACATTGCAGAGAGTGTGTACCACTTAAATCACAATCATTTTATTGAGATATTTTTGTGTCATTTGCATGTGGCAGAAGCAGGAAATAGGAAGCTGACTCTGCCTTAAAGCAAACATATGCATGAGAGAGCGCTTAAAGCATTACTTGTTCAAACCGAGGCTATGGTGTCTAGATTTCGCGACGAAGAGAGTAAAATGTGTGGTCACTTACCCTGTATTCTGAAACCGTCTATGACTGGAAGCTTCATTCCACTGAGATGAGCGCAGTGCCACCCCTTGACTGAAGACGACGCTGTGTTTCACAGTAATTGACATGAAGTTTAATTAAAGCTAAGCAACCTCCTGTGTCAAGGAGTGGGGCTGCTGTGCATTTGAATCCAGGTGGACGGTTGAGTGGAGAATACAGGAGTTAGTCATCTTTACCTATCCTCGAGCCTCTTAAGAGATTTCCTACAACATTTAAGCTCAGCCTTTCTGTTTTCTTACAGCATGGTTATTACAGGTGGTACAAAACATTCCATTGTTCAGTTTCTATAATTCTTTAAAAAACATCCATCACCTCACTAAACAGGAATAGGCTCAATAGGTTCACTGGTATCATCTATAGTGTTTCCATCCAAGACCTATTGCTATTACAAGGCATTACACACATTCAGTGACATAGCCAGAAATTTATTTCAGGGAAGGATTCTCCACTGGCCACTACCACTTCCCCATCACCTCTCTCTCTAGCACTATATAAATGTGTGGAGGGTTTTACATCACAACAAGACAAACTCCTAGCACTCCCCGGACAGGAATGCTTTAGCAATGAGGATGCACATTTTTACGTTGCCAAAACTTTGCTTAACTTCTGACAAAAGTTTTTCATTGCTAAGACTACGCCTAAAATTATGCTATCATCCTTGTGCTGTTTTTAAAAATGACTATATTAAAAATAACATTTTGTTTACAAATTGATGTATTTATATAATGTATATTATGACCTTGTTGGTACATTACTTAGGAAAGCGAACTGTGCTAAAAACATGACAGCGCTCTGTCTTGTGTCTTCTTGTTTGCAGCCCAGACTTGTTGCAGCCCAAGTAACAGTGAAGGACAGCGTTATTTTCTTACCAGATTTGCTAGTGAGTGGTTCAGCCATGGCTGTGTAGGGAAGAGAGCGGGCACTATTTTGCAAGTCGCCTATTACTTAATTGCAGGCATTATGGGCATGCTTCCCTGACACCTGCCTATTCTGAAGACTGCAGAGCCGCAAGCACAGCACATGCTATGACAGGGTAGGTGAATCTCGGCTAAGGCAACTGGCGACGGCTATCTGGTGTTGAGCGATCGAGCAGTGATGAGACAATCCCCCTATGTTCCATAATTTTTCACTTCATTCTTGATGCCCTTAATGCGCGTCACCACCCTAGCCCCCTTACCGTGTCATCCTCCCCACTCTCTGGAGCTCTCTGAATCTCTTTTCAGCTAATCAATGTCCCACTTTTCAACATTCACGGGGTTGTTGAATGAGACAGCATTCTATAACATTCCTATATTTATGTTTCTGTGTGGACATCGAAGCCATTCACCTAGCTCCCCTAGTTTTTTGTGGTGGCTTCTTAGCTCCCCTGGTCCAGCACCCCGTCCTTGATATAGACCGCCGCGCGCAAATCAGCATTCTGTAGGCTTTTCTTTCTTGTCCCGTCTTCTCTCCATTTTTTCATTCTTAGCAGTGTGTACAAACTAGCCTGAGAGCAAGCTCTTCTGAAGTTTATTAGCATAATGAAAGTCAGAGTCAATGGAAAGTAAAAGAAGAAAAAAAAGGTGGGGGGAGTGTTTTTTATGAGTTTTCTAAACAAGCAAGTTGTAATATAAGTAAGTTGTATAATAGCAAGCACCAAGTAAGAAAGAATAAAAAACGCATTTGCACTTCTCGTCTGACGAAATTTACTGTGCTTTTACAGAAATGAAACTCATTGAAAAGGAAGTAAGTGTTTACGTTGAGATACGAGCACGTAATCTGTAAGCCTCGTAAGCTTATGTCAAGTAAAACAACGTGAAATCCTGAGAGATTCAGCTTCTTAAGTACACGTGTTATAATAGGAACACCAACCTTCAGAATGATAAAAGCACTGTAGATAAAGGTTCTGCACGTAGTGGAAACATTGTTAAATCTTTTAAGATGTGAATGTGGGCAAGTTGGTAACAAAGTTCTAACTTGCTAAAGCACATTACTGTCCTCATCGAACTAATGACGATAGTTTCTTGTACATGTGTCTTGATCACATTCAGCATAACATTATGCATTTTTAGCTTTGTTTAATACATTCTGTAGCCCCTCAATGGATTCAAGATGCTAGAAACCTATGTTGAACTACAAAGTGCTTGCCATTAAAAAATACAAGAAGTCAGTTCATGTGTTAGAAATATTTATTAGTTAGAGAAAGGCTAAAATTTAATATGAACATTAGCCATGTCTTGAAGTTTTCATCCTACTCATTTTACAGTTGAAGCTAGCTTGCTTCTCAGGTTACTTGTGCTTAGAATTAAAGCACAACAAACACATGAATGGCTTGCCGGGGCGTTATTCACAGAAAGTGGTCACTTTTCTCACTGTACTGTTTGGGCTACTGCTGGTGCTGTTGGCCGCATAGCAGCCAGTGCAGTGCCACTGAGTGTCGTGTGCCGATGTGCCAGTTTTTCTTAGCATGTGGACACTTCTTCCACGAGTTTCTTCGATGTTGTCTTGACGAGGGCCGAACAGTGAATGAGCCAGTTCATCTTGAAATTTTATAATTGGCGTACTGTGGTATAAACTTTTTTAAACAGGGTTGAAGTACCTCAGACAGGCTGGCCAACGTTTCGATAGGTGGACCTATCTTCGTCAAAGGCGGCCTCGTCATCCTCGGCGTGTTAGTTTTAAAGGGTTAGTGCAGTGACGTCACGTGCGGGTGTTGTCGCTGGCGGCTGGTTTTAAAGAGAGAGATTACAAGAGGGAACAGGCGTTGTCGTCCGACGTCTGTGAGCCTCATTCTCAACACGAAGGGACAAGAGCGTGAGAGTGGGCACGCGGGGAGGAAAGAAAAGAAATAGAAGCAGAAAAAAGGGGGGGGGAAAAAGAAGAAAAAAAAAGGCAGGGGGGAGCCAGGGCCGTACCAAGACACAACAAAGGGGGGGGGATGAAAGAAAAAGAAAGAGAAAAATGAAATCTTTAAGAAATACGGGGGCTTGGGAGCGTGTTGGGGATGCGAAAGGTTAGGAGGTATTCAGGGGAGTCGTTGGCGGCATGTTTTTGAGGCATTAGAACGGCCGGTCAAGCAATAGGTCGAGTAATTTTGAAATAGTTAAGGTGGCGACGAGGAGTCTGCGGTGCAATGTGTGGGGTGACTGAAAGGCAGCGGCATGGTCTTTCAAGGGGCACTGCCCCACGCGCTTAACGTAGGTGTCGTTACGGCGGCATCCAGAAGGCGATACTCCGGGTTGAGGCGCCGAAAAAGGCATATTGACTTCGGAATGTGTTGTCGAGGGGGTTTCAAAAAAAAAGACTAAAAAAGGGGGCAGGGGGAGGGGGGGGCGAAATCGGTATAGCAAACAGGAGGGTGACGCGTGCAGAAGCGGGCGCGGGCAAGTGTACATGGAAGAAGGGGATCGTACACTTGGTAAAGACGTAAAATCCTGAAAGAGTACATTAAATTGAGTAGTAGGCAGGAAATTTTTTTCCCCTTCTCCCCCTCTCCCCTTTTTTCCTCCGAAATGAAAGAGTAGGTGAGGTTAAGAATTAAAGTTGGCTGGTGGCCTAATGTGTTTTGTGTATTGGTTGATGATATGAGAGTTTCAGATTTAAGTTACAGCTTTTAAAGATTCTAAGTTGCCGCGTGCCAAATTAATTCCTGTCGGGTGTAGGCAATTAAACTTGTGTATGAGGTATGATTCCGGGTACTTCCTTTCGCGAGGGGAACGGAAATTTGTTTGTAGTATATAGAGCCTTGCTTTGTCAAACATATGTCCATGTTCATTAAAGTGGCTGGCTACTGCTTTGGGTAAATTGTGTTTTGTGTCCGCGCGGTGACCATTGAGTCTTGTATTGATTTGTTGTCCGGTCTCACCTATGTATTGTTTGCTACAAGCGGCGCATTCTAGACAGTAGACTACATTGCTTGATGTGCAGGTGAAAGCCGAAGTTACCTTGTGTGTGTAATTCGACGCTGTACTTTTTACTGTAGTAGTGGATTGAATGTGTTTGCATGTAGAGCACCTGGGGCGACCACAGGGATTGGTTCCCAACTTCTTCTTTTTCTGTAGTTTGGCGTGCACAAGAACATCTTTAAAATTAGTGTTGCGTCTGTAGGCTACTCTGGGAGGGTCGGGAAAAATCTTCTTAAGTTTCTGGTTGCTGGTGAGAATCGGGTAGTATTTACTTAGGATGTTATTCACGTTTGGGAGTGCGTTTGAGAATTTAGTAGTAAGAAGAGGCGTTGTTGTTCTTGTGATCTTCGGGCGGGGCTTGAGGACCTCGGCTCGATCAAGTTTGGTTGCAGCGATGTAAGCTGTTTGAAGGTCACTGTTTGGGTGGTTCCTGTTTGATAGCGTTTCTTTAAGGTGATCGAGTCTATCTATGTAGTCTTGGTTTTCAACGCAAATGCGACGTAGTCGTGTGGCTTGGCCTTTAAAGATGCCTTGTTTGCAATGTCTGGGATGGTGGCTGGTATATTCTAGGTACTGTTGTTTGTCGAAAGGTTTCCTATACAGCGTTGTCTTTAGTTCACCATTGTCAATGTATATTGTTGTGTCCAGAAAGTTTATGCGCTCAGTTGAGGATTCTGATGTGAATTTTATTGTTGGGTGAACAGAATTTAGAAAGGATACATATTTATCTAGACTGTCTTGGCCACGTCCCCAGATTATGAGTATGTCGTCTATGTATCGTAGGTATGTGTGGGGCTTGGTAGTGCAGCGCGATAGGAAATCTGTTTCTAGAATCCCCATAAATATGTTCGCGTAGGTTGGTGCAAAAGGCGTACCCATGCTTGTACCATGTATCTGTAGGTAGTAACTCTCTTCAAATTCGAAGTAGTTATGTGTGAGAACTAATTCAAGGAGAGACAGGTAAACTTCAGTAGAGTGTTGTGCACTGTGTTTAGACAGCGTTTGTTTTATCGAAGATAAACCATCAGGGATTGGAATGTTGGTGTACAGTGCCGTGACGTCTAGTGTTGCGAGAATTGTGTTGTGGGGTAGTGTGCCTTTAGTATTAATGTCTTCTATAATTCTCAGCAGGTGGGGCGTATCTTGTACAAATGACGGAAGTGTTTTCGGCAAGTTACCAAGGTAGTGGTTAAGGAATGTGGAGATGCTCTCTGTCGGGGTGTTGTTGTTTGATACTATCGGACGGCCTGGGATAATAGCAATGTATAGTTCAGCGGATGGAAATTTATGAATTTTCGGAAGGAGGTAAAAACGTCCGGCAGTTTTGTTGCTTGGTTTAAGAAATTTGTATTCTGATGGTGTTATCAATTCATCAGCCAAAAGTGATTTCGGCCTGTTGGTAATTGTCACTGTATAGGACAATGTCGGATCGTTATCTAGTTTGCGGTAATGTTCTGGGTTGTTTAGTTGTCTGTAAGCCTCGTGCTTGTATTTTTCTATTGGACAAATAACTATACTTCCACCCTTATCTGCTTCCTTAATAACAATGTCATTCCGGCAGCTCAGATTTGAAATGATATGACTCTCCGACGCAGTTATGTTTTTAGGTCGCTTAGATGTCTTGGATTGGCTTATAATTTCTTTAGTGATAGTTTTAAGGTATATGTCAAGTTCTATGGCTTGTTCTGGTTCGGGAGTCCAAGTGGATTGGGCTCTAAGTGGTGTCGTCCCGGTGTCTGGTGTGTCTGCAAAAAAGTGTCGGATACGCATTCGTCGGGAGAATTCTGAGAGGTCCTTGTGAAGCTCGAATTCATTTATTGTGTTGTTCGTGGGGCAAAAGTTTAAGCCCTTGCTGAGTACGGCCATTTCTTTTTGACTTAATGTTTTAGAAATGTCTATAACATTGGAGCGGTTTAGTTCTGTGGAAATTTCCTTACTGTCTGGTCCTTCTAAGCTCGAGGTCCCTCTTGTCTGGGTGTGGTGGCTGTTTGGCTGGAAGGTTGTTTTTTGATTAAAATTTGCTTTTTTCCTTTGTTTTTGAACCAATTTTCTAGATTGTTTTTCGCCGTAATGTTCTAAATCTCTCTTCTCATCTGGTGTCAGGGTTATGTTCCTAAGTCTGTGGTTAAAAGTTTCGATTTGCTCTTCGCAGTGTTCTTTGAGGATATTCAAAAGTGAAAGTGAGGCATTATGTAATGTTGTTTGCCAGTTTGCGCGATGGTGTGGTGGGAGTGTTCCTAGAGCTGGTACAGCCTTGAGTGTTAGGCCTTTAGGAATTATATTTTTCTCGGTGCAGCTTGTGTAGGTTTTCAGATGGGAGGTGTAGCTCACATGTTTTTTGGTAAGTTTTCTAGCCTTTCTAGTGAGCTACACCTCCCATCTGAAAACCTACACAAGCTGCACCGAGAAAAATATAATTCCTAAAGGCCTAACACTCAAGGCTGTACCAGCTCTAGGAACACTCCCACCACACCATCGCGCAAACTGGCAAACAACATTACATAATGCCTCACTTTCACTTTTGAATATCCTCAAAGAACACTGCGAAGAGCAAATCGAAACTTTCAACCACAGACTTAGGAACATAACCCTGACACCAGATGAGAAGAGAGATTTAGAACATTACGGCGAAAAACAATCTAGAAAATTGGTTCAAAAACAAAGGAAAAAAGCAAATTTTAATCAAAAAACAACCTTCCAGCCAAACAGCCACCACACCCGGACAAGAGGGACCTCGAGCTTAGAAGGACCAGACAGTAAGGAAATTTCCACAGAACTAAACCGCTCCAATGTTATAGACATTTCTAAAACATTAAGTCAAAAAGAAATGGCCGTACTCAGCAAGGGCTTAAACTTTTGCCCCACGAACAACACAATAAATGAATTCGAGCTTCACAAGGACCTCTCAGAATTCTCCCGACGAATGCGTATCCGACACTTTTTTGCAGACACACCAGACACCGGGACGACACCACTTAGAGCCCAATCCACTTGGACTCCCGAACCAGAACAAGCCATAGAACTTGACATATACCTTAAAACTATCACTAAAGAAATTATAAGCCAATCCAAGACATCTAAGCGACCTAAAAACATAACTGCGTCGGAGAGTCATATCATTTCAAATCTGATCTGCCGGAATGACATTGTTATTAAGGAAGCAGATAAGGGTGGAAGTATAGTTATTTGGCCAATAGAAAAATACAAGCACGAGGCTTACAGACAACTAAACAACCCAGAACATTACCGCAAACTAGATAACAATCCGACATTGTCCTATACAGTGACAATTACCAACAGGCTGAAATCACTTTTGGCTGATGAATTGATAACACCATCAGAATACAAATTTCTTAAACCAAGCAACAAAACTGCCGGACGTTTTTACCTCCTTCCGAAAATTCATAAAATTCCATCCGCTGAACTACACACTGCTATATCCCAGGCCGTCCGATAGTATCAAACAACAACACCCCGACAGAGAGCATCTCCACATTCCTTAACCACTACCTTGGTAACTTGCCGAAAACACTTCCGTCATTTGTACAAGATACGCCCCACCTGCTGAGAATTATAGAAGACATTAATACTAAAGGCACACTACCCCACACCACAATTCTCGCAACACTAGACGTCATGGCACTGTACACCAACATTCCAATCCCTGATGGTTTATCTTCGATAAAACAAACGCTGTCTAAACACAGTGCACAACACTCTACTGAAGTTTACCTGTCTCTCCTTGAATTAGTTCTCACACATAACTACTTCGAATTTGAAGAGAGTTACTACCTACAGATACATGGTACAAGCATGGGTACGCCTTTTGCACCAACCTACGCGAACATATTTATGGGGATTCTAGAAACAGATTTCCTATCGCGCTGCACTACCAAGCCCCACACATACCTACGATACATAGACGACATACTCATAATCTGGGGACATGGCCAAGACAGTCTAGATAAATATGTATCCTTTCTAAATTCTGTTCACCCAACAATAAAATTCACATCAGAATCCTCAACTGAGCGCATAAACTTTCTGGACACAACAATATGCATTGACAATGGTGAACTAAAGACAATGCTGTATAGGAAACCTTTCGACAAACAACAGTACCTAGAATATACCAGCCACCATCCCAGACATTGCAAACAAGGCATCTTTAAAGGCCAAGCCACACGACTACGTCGCATTTGCGTTGAAAACCAAGACTACATAGATAGACTCGATCACCTTAAAGAAACGCTATCAAACAGGAACCACCCAAACAGTGACCTTCAAACAGCTTACATCGCTGCAACCAAACTTGATCGAGCCGAGGTCCTCAAGCCCCGCCCGAAGATCACAAGAACAACAACGCCTCTTCTTACTACTAAATTCTCAAACGCACTCCCAAACGTGAATAACATCCTAAGTAAATACTACCCGATTCTCAACAGCAACCAGAAACTTAAGAAGATTTTTCCCGACCCTCCCAGAGTAGCCTACAGACGCAACACTAATTTTAAAGATGTTCTTGTGCACGCCAAACTACAGAAAAAGAAGAAGTTGGGAACCAATCCCTGTGGTCGCCCCAGGTGCTCTACATGCAAACACATTCAATCCACTACTACAGTAAAAAGTACAGCGTCGAATTACACACACAAGGTAACTTCGGCTTTCACCTGCACATCAAGCAATGTAGTCTACTGTCTAGAATGCGCCGCTTGTAGCAAACAATACATAGGTGAGACCGGACAACAAATCAATACAAGACTCAATGGTCACCGCGCGGACACAAAACACAATTTACCCAAAGCAGTAGCCAGCCACTTTAATGAACATGGACATATGTTTGACAAAGCAAGGCTCTATATACTACAAACAAATTTCCGTTCCCCTCGCGAAAGGAAGTACCCGGAATCATACCTCATACACAAGTTTAATTGCCTACACCCGACAGGAATTAATTTGGCACGCGGCAACTTAGAATCTTTAAAAGCTGTAACTTAAATCTGAAACTCTCATATCATCAACCAAAACACAAAACACATTAGGCCACCAGCCAACTTTAATTCTTAACCTCACCTACTCTTTCATTTCGGAGGAAAAAAGGGGAGAGGGGGAGAAGGGGAAAAAATTTCCTGCCTACTACTCAATTTAATGTACTCTTTCAGGATTTTACGTCTTTACCAAGTGTACGATCCCCTTCTTCCATGTACACTTGCCCGCGCCCGCTTCTGCACGCGTCACCCTCCTGTTTGCTATACCGATTTCGCCCCCCCCTCCCCCTGCCCCCTTTTTTAGTCTTTTTTTTGAAACCCCCTCGACAACACATTCCGAAGTCAATATGCCTTTTTCGGCGCCTCAACCCGGAGTATCGCCTTCTGGATGCCGCCGTAACGACACCTACGTTAAGCGCGTGGGGCAGTGCCCCTTGAAAGACCATGCCGCTGCCTTTCAGTCACCCCACACATTGCACCGCAGACTCCTCGTCGCCACCTTAACTATTTCAAAATTACTCGACCTATTGCTTGACCGGCCGTTCTAATGCCTCAAAAACATGCCGCCAACGACTCCCCTGAATACCTCCTAACCTTTCGCATCCCCAACACGCTCCCAAGCCCCCGTATTTCTTAAAGATTTCATTTTTCTCTTTCTTTTTCTTTCACCCCCCCCCCTTTGTTGTGTCTTGGTACGGCCCTGGCTCCCCCCTGCCTTTTTTTTCTTCTTTCCCCCCCCCCCTTTTTTCTGCTTCTATTTCTTTTCTTTCCTCCCCGCGTGCCCACTCTCACGCTCTTGTCCCTTCGTCTTGAGAATGAGGCTCACAGACGTCGGACGACAACGCCTGTTCCCTCTTGTAATCTCTCTCTTTAAAACCAGCCGCCAGCGACAACACCCGCACGTGACGTCACTGCACTAACCCTTTAAAACTAACACGCCGAGGATGACGAGGCCGCCTTTGACGAAGATAGGTCCACCTATCGAAACGTTGGCCAGCCTGTCTGAGGTACTTCAACCCTGTTTAAGAAAGTTTATACCACAGTGTGCCATTCCATCTGCCAGCCCCTTTATAATTGGCGTAGAGTTTCCTTCAAGCAAGCTACGAATGTTCCACGCATTTATGATGGCACATCCAACAAGCAACTCAACAGCTACCTTTCTGTACCACTTGAGTCCTTTTCTAAGGCAGTTGTGGTATAACGTCATTTGGTCACTATAGTCGACGCCCTTTTTTGCTGCATTGTAATCGAGACCGGCCTGATGTTTCATGATTGGTGCGCCGTCCCTTGTTTTCTTCCCACTGTCCACCAAGGTTGCTTCATATTTGGCGACAGATGTGAGTATCAGAACAGGCCTCTTGTCCATCCACTTCAGTGCCTTCACTCCATTTTTGGACTGAAGTTCGTTAACACTGCCATTTGCAACCTTTACTTCAGTGAGATCTTTTGGCAGCCCTTTCCTCACTGAGCGAACTGTGCCACGAATGAAAGTGTCTTCCTTTAGAAGGCGAAAAGTGAGCGGCAAGCTCATGTAGAAGTTGTCTACGGACAGCGGGCACACAACTTCCTTGTAATTTTGCAGTGGTTTCAAGCATACATCTTCGGCATGTCCGATGCCAACTGTTCAGTCACACTTTCCGGCATATACATCAACCTTTAGCCTGTAACCGTCTTTGGTACATGCCTTGAACAGCCTGACTCTGTAAGAACGAAAGTCTGCCACACCATGGCACTATTGTTTCATCTATCACAACCTCCTTTCCTGGCTCAAGCACAGTGGCAAACATTTTGGTTCAATTTCTCTACCAGAGGATGGATCTTGAAGACATGATCCTGCAACTCTGCAACCAGTTAATTGTCCGCAAAATGCCGGAACCTCAAAAGTAGGGAAAAAACGGTCACGGCTCATATTTTGACGAATGAGTTCAACACCATACAGGTTACTTTTTGCCCAGTAGTGACTCAGATAGGAAGAGGGACGAGATTAATACAAATTGGTATTCCAAGAAATGCTTTCGTTTGTTCGAGATTGGTTTCGATCCAATTTTTCAACTTTGATTTAGATTTGGGAGTAGGAAGACAGAGGAGACCAATACAAATCAGTATTAGAATAAATGCTTTAATTTGTTTGGCATTGGTTTCCGTCCAATTTTTCAAGCGTGATTTAGATTTAGGAGTAGTTGACTTCAACACTTGTTGTGTGAACCTGTTTGTTTCATTGACCATCATTTGCCAGATGTCATCCGTAATAAACAGTGAACATAAAGATGGGGCATAACGGCTAGATGGCAACTGAATGATAGTGGGCGGCCTAGAGTGTGGTGTCACACTAGGCGAAGTGGTAGTTGCCGGTGTCCATTTCTCTAGAGATGGGCTGAGAGAAATGAGAGCATTGTATCCTGAATCATTCACCTCAGAATCATCAGTCAGGTCTGACTCTCCATTCCACATGCTGGCTGAGGTCTGTGATGGTTCGTAAACACTATCTTTGTCACTGATTTCACTGTCCACTGCTGAACACCTGACACTGAAGCACTTGACTCATCCGCTGGTGATCGCGAAGTTGCTGGTGCATTCTTCTGGCCCAAAACTAAGTTTATTTGTTTCCTCTGCATTGTGCTTTTTTTTGCATCCGTAAGGGGCAACAGGATCTATCTATTAGACACGCTGAAAAGTTTGGGAGTAGCAAGAAAAATGCAGGTACTTATTCCAATGGCATGTATTTCAAAAACTGCTGCGAAAGTTTGCAAGAAACCCAATTGAGAAATGCGCCGCCACTCCACTCTCCGATACAAACATGCCACCCCATGTCCAATGCAATAATAATATATATTAGTTGCAATTTCAAACCTCAGATGGCAACACAAGAGCGAGAATTCTTGCGTGTGGGTCACTGGAGAGTCACGCCACACACATCATAAAAACGTTTTCATTGAGTGCATCGTGGATTGCCAGTGGGTCATAGCATTTAACATCAGACAAGTATTCTACTGGCTATCTATAACCTCACACAACAAAAATCGTACCTCTGAGTTCAAGTGTCATAATGTTATCGCAGCAGCAAGCAGATGAATGCCCGTAACGTTGCTGCTGCATAGGAGCACAGGCTGTGATGTGATGGCACTCAGAGTGATACGTAACTTATATTCAAGGCAGCATCAGTTATTTGTTGAATCTGTAGCTTCAGTGGACTAATTAAAGTTTAGAGAAATAATGAAAAATACAATCCGAATGTCTGGGTGCTTTTGTTTTACTTCGCACTGTAGCAAGAGAGATGAATTTCCGTTTCGTCTCCTTTTTCCGACGTTTGCACGCGCGCAGAGAACCAAACTATACGTCATTGTCTACTGTGTTCCAGCATTGCGATCATGCATGCTCTTTTATCCTCTCGCGTTTGCCTCAGTGCTGGGGCACTGACTTATACCGCTAATCACGTGTTCTCGTGTAGAGTGCGCATTATCGTCCGCTACAGGAAACGAGACAAGCGCAACAGCTCGCGCGACACCGTCACTGGATTAAGTGCGCCGGTGACGGTGAAAAAAAGAAGACGGCAGGGTATACCCGCCGCGCGACCCCTCGGCTCCGATGTGGGAGAACGCAGTGAAGGAAATTTGCTTACACAGGCGAAACGGGGAATGTCGAGAGAGTGTGTATATAGGCGGCGGCGCTCGCCACCTGAAATCATATGTTCGCGGCACTTCAATCATTCTCTATCTGCTGTTAATGAACCAATTTGAAAAATGCTTGCGGTAGAACACTTCTTAGAGGGCACGTAACAACTTTCAGCGTATAACCAAAATTTGTTATGTAGCCTGTGAGGGGCCCTTTAAAACAAACTCGGTAAAAATCGGGTGTACCGTGGGATGTTGTTACAGCTGCGTCGAGCTTCACAGCCCTCTACACAAGCATTGCTGTGAAGCCTGTGGCAGAAATAGAGTTTTATTAAATCAAATGACTGCATAGAGCGCACTCTCGTGTTGTGCTACGTGAATTAAATCATTCGTTTCCTGCCTGCACAAACGTTCGCATCTCCAGTGGATTTCAAGCACACCGTATAATAACGTGAAGTTCCGTCGTGCTTCGCAGCACTATACACAAGCACTGCCGTAAAGCTAGTGGCAAAAGTACGATGTCATGAAACCAGATCAATGCATATACCACGCTCTTTTGGTGCGCTGCGTGAATGGAAACATTGCTTGCCTGCCTGCACAAACGCTTGCATCTCGAGTTAATATCAAACAAACCATATAATATGTGCAGTTTTGTCGAGCGCTTCACCGCACTGCATGCAAGCATTGCCGTAAAGCCTGTAGTATAAATAGGGTTTCATGAAGTCAAATTAATGCGCAAACCTCGCACTTGTGGTGTGCAAGGTAAACAAAGAATTCGTTGCCATGTCTCCGCAGTAGTTGGTCACGTTTATTTGTGTGAGCATATTGGTACATGTGCCCCATCTACCTCTGTGATGAGAAAATAAGCAACAATATCAGCTGCTATGTGTCGATGCATATGCTTTTTATTACAAGGTGTAGGAGCAGTACATCTTACTGCATCGGTAAACCACTCATGGAAACAGTACGTTCCTTGAACATTGTAGCTATTTAGTAGCCTAGGAAGCGCGCTATATTGGAAGTTGCAATTTTTTTTTCTGTTCGCGAAATTCAATAACTCAATGCTTTTGCTAAAAGCAAAAAAATAATAACTTTCGCAATGATATGTGTGCTGCGTCAGTAAGTTAAGTACGCAGCACATAATTAGGCTAAACCAGAGGAATATCTGCAGGTAGGGATTTATACAAATGTACAGAGTATTTTTTAAAAATGTTTCTGAAATGTTTTCAGTGTGGAGTAGGGAGTTGCATATGCGTCCAGCGCTGATTTCCAGCGCTTAATTTTTGTTGAACCTTGATGTAGCAAAGACATAACACTCAGCACTCTATTTTGTTACATCAATTTTGTTTTACAATGGAACACTGCATCCTACTATACGTGCCGCTCATGCGCCCCAAAATTTTGGCCCCTCTAAGGAAGTCACTGTTTTAAGTCACTGTTCTCTAAGTATCGTCCAAAACTTAGATATCGCTACTTCCAACACTCGTGAAACCAGCACCCACGTCGGCTTGCCGCCTTTACACCGGCCGCAAATTACTCTTAAAAAATGTGGCACGCGCGGGCCGTGTATGCCCTCTGCTATGCGCGGACAGCCATATTCACGGGCACGGCCGGGCAAGAGACGTCGCGCGCTCTCCTACCCTAGCGCGCACTTGATCACGGGACGTGGACAGCGCGCATAAAGCTGCCATCCTTCTCGGCTCACAATCGCACCCTTTCATTCGCAATTAACCCCAGCATAAGGGATGCAACGGAGCACTATAATTTTTGTCACACTTGGACTTTAAACCAAACATCAGGGCGATGGCGAAAATTCGCTTAGGGTGTCCAAAAATTGCTATCGCAATAATACACTATGGAGAAAGGTATTATGTAAATTATCTGTGGATGGGTCGAAACCCCCTAATTTCCCAAACACGCACCCATCCACTGGCACGCTGCACACATGGATCCCGCGCGGCACGCTGCATCATTAAGGCATATCGTTCTTCTCTAGCTCTATGATCATTTCTGCAGTAGTCACTTGGCGAGAAGCTTAATTTCCAACCTATGCGCAAGTGTTGTACCTGAATTTCGAAAGTACACGGACCATATATATGTTGGCAAAATAATCGGAACTCACTATTTAGACTCGCCAAAATTATACTTAGCTGCTCACTTGAACTCTTAAGAATATACTACTCAGCCGAGCTCACTCGGGCTCAAACTCCCGAAAATACTGCTAAGCTGGGCTCACTCAGACTCACGGGATGATCTGAGGGAGTTGACTCATCAGTGATTTTGCCAACGTATGATGTGTGCTGCACCACAAACCTGGCTTTCTTGAATAAAAACAGTTGGTCGCTGCAGCATAGGATGCACATAAGTGTAATTCAGAGAGCGCGGCATTGTAAAGGCTGCCACAGTTACCATGCCATGCTGCAGCTCATTTCAATCATGTCAAATGCAATACCCCTGCCAGCTTTTAGTCAGTCGATCAAATGTGATTGCTATTTATCTCATCACAACACCTCGTTTTCCTGGCTTAGGCTTTGGGTGAATTTTCCTTGGCATCCATTTTGTTACTCTAACAGGTTACCAGTTATCTGTTGCCTATACGAAATTTGAAGTTGTGCACATGTCATGTGGACTCCATGCCAAAATCGTAGTACTGCATGCGTTTTTGCAGTTAGGTCTAGAGTTACAGAATCGCATGTGGGAGTTACTTTAGTTAGCAACTGTAGCTTTGGAACAAACACGTGCATCGTAGGATGCTTAAGTGTTACCTGTCAGGACTGGGAGCACCAAGGCAACTTGTGCAGTAAAGGCATGGGCAGTACGAGCGCACAGATTTTTCTAAGTGTGGCTGAGGTGATGCGTCTAGACTTCACTATGAAGAGAGCCAAATAAAAGGTTGCCTATGCATCATACCTATTCTGGAGCCTTTTCTTGAGCTTTTCTAAAACATTAAGCTCAGCGTGTAGACTTTATCACAGCATAATTATTACATGTGATATAAAACATTGTATTGTGCAGTTTCTCCAACTGCATCTCCAGGACTTCGTACTGTCACAATGCATCACAGACATTATTTAAGTGAACTCCAAAAGTGAAGTTCTTCGTTAACATTGGCTAAAATTGTATTTTTATATAGCAAAGTGATCATGCATAAATCTGTATGTCATGACAGAACACTTCGTTTCTCACGGACTTTAGTTTACAATTCTTTTCAAGATCAGGAAAATTGTGCAGTGTGCTAGTTGGTTCAACATACTTAACACTGTTGTGCGGAGTGACGAAGGGAGAGGACTTGAGCGAGAAAACAACACACGACACCTGAGCACAAACTATCACCTAGTGATTATCACAAGACAATGATTCTGCTGAAAAGTAGGAACCAAAGGAAAAGAGAAGTCGTAGAAGCATACAACCTCAAGGTGGACCCACAGGGCTCATGTGTCAGCCCGCCGTCTATTTCACTCAGCAATAAAGAGATTAGCATAATTGCTGACAATAGAGGGTGTAGGTAGACTGGGAAGAGGACTCCTGTGCGTGCATGTAGGCTTTATGTACGCTTCACTTGCAGAAAAATAAACCAGTTCATAGTTTGCGCTCAGGTGTCATGTGTTGTTTTCTCGCCCAAATCCTGAGCCTTCATCGCTCTGCGCAACAGTGTTAAGTTTTCAGATTGTTGACTATGTGGTGTAGGAAGGGTAAAATTGATGGGAAATCCCAATATTCTCGGGCATATCGCGAAAAATATGGCGCAAGTCAAGCGTCATTTTACGCTTCACTGTCCCCTTATATAGGGCAAATAGTAATAGTTCTAATTCTATGGACGCTGGTTGCTTTTTCTGACTTAACCTAGGCAGTGCTCAGCTCTCAGTTGAAAGGAACAGGTAAACAGGAGGACTTGCCACATAAGCAGGAGGTAGCACTCCAGACTTAGGCTTAATACACTGCGTGCTTCCAAAGCCCTAGCGGGCTAGTCTGTAAGTGTTGACTAAGTGGACTGTCCATTCTAGTACACGCTGAATGAATAGAGCACGAGAGCCCACGGTGACGATTGCCGCTTGCTATACCAGCTTAGAGCTCTACCTAATCAGTGTGTGCTGAAACAGTCCACTTAGTGGATCCTTACAGAATCCTTCCCTAGACTGATGTTTGTGTTGGTAGGTTGCAAGTATTGCACTTTCTTTCCTTTCATGTGGGCAGTTCCCACATATGGATGCAATTTAACATATTGTATTCATATTGCCTTTGGTCTGTACATATCTAATTCATGCTTATAACCAGGCCTACCAGCTCTTGTCCTGCATATTTATATAGCCTTCTCATTGGAGAATGGAGTCATTCTCCATTATACCCTCAAGCACTTGAATTAGACACTGCAATAACCCCAAGGGAGGGGGGACAGTAACGCAAAAACCTTATTGAGCTTGTAGTGCTGCTGAAGGATGCACACATACCATTTATGCTAAAATTCTCAGCAGACATTCCAAAGTTTGTACGAGTTCGACTTTAGCTGGCTAAACTGAATGATTCATATTGAAGGCAATTCTTGCAACATTTGGTCAAACTGAATGAAACTGTACAGCACAATTAGCTGTGTTGATCTACCATTTATACGACTGCTGCCCCAAGAATTTTGCCTGTTACTTTGCTTTTTGTTTCTGTACTATCAAGTTCAAGTACACATGTACTTTATCACTGTACAAGTAAAATGGCTTCAAGGCTTTTCCTAGGCATTCAACAGTCACTATTTATTCCTATAAACCTTCCTGCATGTGAAGGCAAAATAAACTTATTAATTCATGCTGGAAGTATAAAAAGACAGGTATTTGCACAGAAAATGTTTATTTTGAGCACCGAGGTTCTTGCTGATGTAGACATGGTGCTGGCTCCCTCCTTGCCCGAAGCATGTGCTTGCTGTACACAGCACCAGATGATGGCTTCCTAGGTCAAAAGATGAAAGTGAAATAAGAGGCATTTTGTTTTAGCCCCGGAAAGAAAAAGCAGGATTGAGACATTACCATGTATAAAAAATACTTGCCTAAAGAAAAATTATTACACAAGCAAATTCACTAAAGAGGTTCACTTTCAAGAGCAAAAGTATGGTTACGATGAAAATTACAAGGAAGCTTCACTGCTCATTGAGATTTCGGTTCAGTAGTTGTTGAGCCATGAGGGTTAGCATGCTACATATTGCATATTAAGTTTTGTAGAACAATATTGCACTTTGAACAATGTAGTGCCTATTTAAATGAACTGACAAGGAGCGCTGAAACTCCAGGCTAGTTTGGTCTGCACAAGATATGATACAGACACTGTACTGCACTCATTTAGTGTTTTTGTCACTGATCTCATGCACAAAGGTCATTCACACCTATCCTACATGAAATGCAGTTACAGCTTTGAAGCTTCATCTAGTCCTTGAATTTGCTGCATGCTTACGTCTAAGGGAGTTCGTTTGGTTCCTGTTAATGTAGTACATCTAAGCAACTGTTATCAAATGCCCATAGTGTTCCCTTGCATGTACAAAACATTTTTGGCCCTTTCAATGCACAATACTCATTACATTTGACACTTGGGACTCGTGCAAGGCACCATTTAGTATTATATGCTTGTCCACATCTGATAATACTTTCATAGCTGGGTCATTCCCATGCCAAATTCCTTCGCTATTACTGTGACCATCTCACACTTTTCCTTTAGAATCTTCTTGTCCACTTTTAAGGAAGCATCCCACGACACAATGCCTCCATCCTAGTGGTGCTATGGAGTTAACTTATGTGCTAGTTGTAGCAGATGACGTCAACTGAAGGCCACTGAAGATAAAACTCTCTGCGACAATTGCTTTTGCACAACAAATGCAAACAATACAGAATAGTCAAAATGTAGTTATCTGGCAAGACGGGCTGCATCCATCATCTTTGTTTGGTGCAATTCTGAGGTGGCTCCATGTTAGAAGACGCTTGGCGATTATTGCCATGTGACTGTTCGGGACTCTATAAAACACAAGAATTGCCTTACTCCGGCCTTTTTCTTTGTGCAGCGGCCAACGTTATTATTCGTCCAATCGCACCGTGTACTGTGCGTGTGTCCATAGACTAAATTCTTCACGACATTGTTTTTGCGGTATTTCGTGAGTGACCCATGAACTCATGTTGGGGTGGGACTTCTTATCTTTGGCGTTCGCTTCTATCTCTTGTTGTCAGCGCCTCACACAACTGGATGCCACTGGCAATTCTCTTCCTAACCACGAAGAAAGCATTCGTCTCGTCACCTCTTCCGATTACGTTCTTTGGCCACCTAGAGAAGAGATTATAGATGTCAACTCCTGTAACATTGTGGATGGCGGCGTATTCATTCTACCCTATGACCATACCCTATGTCGAGCAATTCTGATTACCCCTGGCCTTATTCGCTCCTCTGAGGGGTCTGCATTGCTTACTGCAATAAACCAAATCGAACCCCAACTGTTGCCTCATGGATCAACTGTCAATTGAGCTGTTGACACTCATTTCGTTGCAATTGTCACGAAGACAGCTCCGTCCGTTCTTGCGTCTATTACCGTGCGCTGAACAAAATCGTGCGCAAAGATGTTCACCCCATGTCACCGATGGATGATGCCCTAGATTCACTCCACGGTGCTGAGTATTTTTCTAGCCTTGACTTTAGACCAGGCTACTGGCAAATACCGATGTCAAAATCCGACAAAGCAAAAACGACATTTGCTGCCCCTGATGGGCTCTACGAGTTCAGTGCGATGCCTTTTGGACTCTGCAATGTTCCTGCCACATTCGAACGCATGATCGATAAGTCTTGTGTGGCTTGAAATGGAAAACCTGTCTGTGCTATCTTGACGACATTGTGTTTTCAACCATGTTCTCACAACATTTGCAACATCTTGATGAAGTCCTTGCCTGTCTTGCAAATGCTGGTTTGCAGCTCAACACACGCACACACACACACACACACACACACACACAAATGCAGTTTGGCCAGCAAGGCCATCAAAGTTCTGCGCCACATAGTCTGCAAAAAAGGTATTCCACCGGGCCCCGAGAAGCTTACTGCCATCCTCGAATTTTGTGTCCACTGCGACAAAAAGACATGCACAGTTTTCTTGGACTTGCTTGTTCCGGCACTTCATATGCAACTTCGCTACACTTACGTCCCCGCTCCATCAACTCCTCCCCAGTAATGCGCCCTTTGTTTCGTCCGACGAATGTGAACATGCTTTCCTGCTTTTGCAACATGCCCTGACGTCAGACCCAGTACTGTGCCACTTTGATCCAACCGCGCCCACCATCTTTCACACCGACGCTAGCAGTCAGTCTCGGTGCCATTCTACTACAATGCGACAACACATTCCGCGAACGAGTAATTGCTTATGCTAGTTGTGCACTAACCAGTGCAGAAAATTACTACACCATAACCAAGCAGGAGTGCTTTGCTGTTGGGCAGCGCAAAAATTTCACCCATGTCTTCATGGCCGCCATTTCACAGTCGTTACCAACCATAACACACTGTGCTGGCTTTCATCGCTAAAGAATTTATCAGGTCACCTGGGTTGCTGTGTGCTTCACCTACAGGAGTACGATTTCAATCTCACCTACAGGGCTGCAAAGAAGCATCAAGACACCAATGTTCTCTCTTGCTACCCTCTGCCGAATCATAAGGATTCACCCTAACCTCTCCGTGATTGTGTACGTCCTGATTCCTCTTCATCGGCTTTACCCATTGTAACCTTCGAATGGCTAAGACACAACAGCCCATCTGTCCTTGTGTCCCGCTAACGCATCAACTCATACTGCTTAACTATTTTCCAACGCATGGAAGATTCTTCGTCACCTCCAAACGCCTGACTTCGTCGACAACCTAATCAATTCAAGCTGCACAATGGGGTTTTACATCGCAACATGTATCAAATCGATGGCAACAAATGGGTCCCGGTCATACCATGTTCTCTGCTATGTGAGGTGCTTGAAGCCTTTCACGATCATGCGACGACTGGTCATCTAGGCTACCACAAGACTTACAACAGAATATGAAGTTGCTGCTCCTGGACTGGCCCATCTTCAGCCGTTGCGAAGTATGCTGCACCCTGCATTCATTGTCAAAGCAAACCCAACAGCTCCTTCTGGCTCTTTACAACCTCTGCCTTGTCCCGCTTCGCCTTTTGAAGTCTCTTCGCCTTTTCTTTGAAGTCTCTTCGCCTTTTGAAGTCTCTCCATGACCTTACATGGAAATCGTTGGATTGCAACGGCCATAGACCATCCAACACGCTATGCGGAGACAGCATCTCTACCATCCGGGACTGCTGCTGAAGTCGCCGATTTCTTTCTACACAACATTATCTTACACCGCAGTGCTCCGCGCGTTCTCCTCAGTGACCGCAGCAGTCTTCCTCTCCTCCATCTTTACCGAAGTTCTGTGCGCCTCTAACACAATTCGCAAGACGACTTCCAGTTACCATCCGCAGACCAACAGCTTGATGATTGCGATGTACAGTCACGTGCAATATGAATTGCAACACCGGTGCCCGTGATCGAAGGGGCTCCAAGGCTGTCCGGCTGTGCAGACACATGGTAAGTTCCAGACCGAAACACAGCTTCAATTAGTGGTGTCTATTAAACTGCTATTTCGAACGTCAGAGCTGCTGCGCAGCCGTGGAGCCCCTTCAACAACGAACAAAAGTGTTGCAAGTCATATTGCATGCGACTGTACATCTACCCTGGCCACACGAACGGGGATGCAATCCTGTCGTTCATGACATTCGCCTATAACATGGCTACGCAACGTACTACTGGATTTTAACATTTTTTCTTCATCTATGGCTGTTCACCGAGTTTCATTCTTGATGTATCATTCCTTTCGACTCCTGTACCTCCATCAGTTCCTTTCTTGGAACAGTTTGTGTCTCGCCTCGCAGAGTGCGGACACCTCGCCCCGCTTAACACCGACGTCTCCCAGGACGCTCGCAAGTTTCGTTACGACTCGACCCACCGTGCTGTGACTTTTCTTCTGGTGACGAAGTTCTATGGACTCCTGTGTGCATTCCTGGCTTATGCTAAAAATTTCTCGTGTTTTATTTGACTTTCCACGGTCATTGAGCAGACACCTGTCAATTACCATGTCTCGCTTGTTAGAACGCCACCCGATTCCCGTTGCTGTGGCACAGAGATAGTGCATGTCTCCCGCTTATTCAACTTCATCATCTGCACATCTTTTCCATCTGCATATATCATCACCAGCAGCACAGTTTAATCCTTCCTCGAGGTAGTAGTCCGAGCTTGGCTAGAATAAAGCGGTTCCTTACGATACATATATATATATATATATATATATATATATATATATATATATATATATATATAGAAACTTCAAGAAACTTCGCTTGACCTCGAAGACTTGAGCACTGAAGTGACGGCGCTAAGTATATACAAGACCTCATAGTAGGAGACAGTTCAATTTCACAGCCTGAGTCCCCTTGCTGGTGTAATCTTCCTTCGTGTAATTGTCGCATAGTTGGCTATCACTAACACTGATTCGCCTTTCTGCAAAACTGCAGCCTCTCTCTTTTTTTTTCTGCTAGTCCGAGTATAAGTGCTGCCGCGCATGACTGCTGTTGATTCTGATTTCGAGTGAATCTGGCTTGGCCTCATTATGGTTACTGAGTGAATTATAGGGAGAGAGAAATAGAAGAGAGGAAAGGCAGAGAGGTTAACCAGACGCATGTCCGTTTTTCTACCCTGCACTGGGGAAAGGGGTATAGAGATGAAGAGAGAGAGTGTTCGACAGCTATCATGCACTAAGATTTTAAAAAAAAACAGTTCTGTTACTCGAAGAAAACCTAGTGCATATTGTTTCCAGTAAAGTGGAGTAGTAGCCAGTAATTTTTTCGTTACTGAGATTTATTTGGTAATTACAATGATCTAACTCGAGAAGTACTCTCATAATTTTCAAAGTGTCAATGAGGCATTTGTTGGCATCGCAAAATGACATCTAACTGCAGTGTTTTCAGCGACATACTAATTGCGTACAATTTTGCCGACTGGAAATAACCTCACGAACTATGAAAAATACCATGTGAGTGAACTCTCACCCGCATCATAAAGCAGTGCCCTCAAATAAGCTGGTTGAAAGTAACTGCATTGCCTATCGCAAACCCGAATAGACAGCGCACCACCTTGATAATGGCACAGAAGGAGCCCCAACAGCAGGTTTCGCAGCTTCGCAGCTACACCTTTCTCTCTGCGTCACACTTATTATCCCTCTCTCAAGGCCGACTGATAAATGATAACAAAAGCCCCTTGATAAGTGCAGCTCTGACCACACACGAAATGTGAAGAGCAATGTAATAGGCACAGAATGTTTCAAAATCCAGACTTTGCTCGCACCGCATCGAAAGAGTGCGGGCGAAGCTATATTTCACACGAAAAACTTGCTTCGGACCAAAGCCAATATAAAGTGCGCGTTTTATTTTTGATGAAAGTGTATACGTGCTGCAAAAACAGGTTCGTGTTAACAAATAAAAGCGAAATAAACACACTGGAAAGTGACCAACTTGTAGAGAAAAGGCAAAACCAATGCATTCACGAAATTAAATATACCACTTCTATGAGCCGAACTGGCAATCAGAATGTTGGCACACACGCACACACAGACAAAGAAAAACTGTGTGCTCTTACTATCTATTAATTCGTAAGCCCCGTTGAACATCAGTCTAGAGGACGGGTTAAAATAGGTCTCCTTTTGCAGCTACGCAGTACTGTCTATTTTATCACACCTTTAGTGGCTTTCTTGATGACCGATGCCGGAATTCTATGGCAGACATCCATTATCCTTACCTTGAACTAATCTGACGTCCGTCTAATCTGACGTCTGGCACAATCTTTCACATAACCCCAGAGAAAGAAACTTAACGGAGAGAGGTCAGGTGACCTAGCCGGCCTATTTACAGGTTCGTGCCTTCCAATCTATTTGAAAAGTAGCACCCAACCAATTTCGTGCTCGGCTGCTGCTGCATGCAGGTGGCCCATCTTGCTGATACAGCAGAAGTGGAAGATGTGACAGCGGGACTTTGCTGAGAAACTGATCAACCACTCCTTCAAGGATATCGTTCACATAACGCTGTCCTGTGAGTGCATGATTGAAGATGGTACTGATTATTGCACTGGCGTAAATTCGAAACCACACATTAAGCAACCACTGGTACTGGCGCCGATTGCGCTGTACTTAATGTAGATTGGAGTCCTTCCAATAGGGTGCGTGAATGACAATGAATGTATATATGATGGCACCTGCACTGTTCTTTTGCACAAACTCATCATGCCACAGGTTCTTAAGTGTCAAGATGCAAAACTTACCAGACCCAGCTTGTCAGTTAACAATATACACTATAGAATTAACGTCTAAGGTTGTCACTAAGATGAGTGCTAAAACCCCTTAATGCTTACATTAGGACCAGAATTCACAAGTGGCTGTAATATCAACGTGTAAGCGCTCAGAGGGTTCCTGAAGCACTGTTGAGCACATGAACATAACTTCCAGCCAGGATATAGACGTGCGATGGGAGACAATGTCACACTCTTAAAAGTCACTCGTTACCAAGCAATACACAACACCTTTTCTCACAAAACCTTATAACACTAGTAAAATTTGTTGGCCAAGTTTCGATTTATCCTACTTTGAAGCAAGCACATAAAGAGAACATCCCAGTCTTCATCCACGATTAAATCACCAGTATTAAATGGACCCACCTTAAGGGTCATTTGGCAACAGCATGTGAATGTCCATGCTTGTATCGTTTATTAATTGTCCCGCTCTAGTAGAATGGACGACCACGCAGCCTGATCATGCACTTTGTAATGAAGCTTCTTTCTAGAAAATCACAAATACCGACCACACACACAACCTTTGTTACATCTGCACAGAGCACTCGAGCGTTACGTTGCGGAGAAAGGTTACCAGAGAATGGCTGTTGACAGCGCAGCGATATTGCTATGTAAGGGCTCAAACTACTATGTAAACGAACGCTGTTTCCCGCGCGTGCAATGACGCCGCAAAGCGCTCATTTAGCGACTTCATTCACTACCGCCCTTAGTCGGCGGACGGCAGACCTGAACCATGTGTCAGGAATGTGCGTTTACATTGCTAGATAAATGATGAATCCTCTTTATTTTCTCTAAACAAGTGCGCGCACATGCCGCACTTGGGTCATCTGCCATTTACACATTCTGCCGTGTAGCAGCACAGTAACCAGGTAATGACCGGTCGTCGCTCTTCTGCTCCACCAACTCTCTCTGCTCAGCAGGAATACTACGAAGCATGCGCTCGGCTGAAGCTAGGTTTCCTTCCTCAATGAGATGGTCGATTGCAGCAGCCCTAGCTTATTGAGCTGGAGCATCTTGCACACTCAGGACAGTCTCCACTAGCTCCATTAAGGTCAGCATTGCCTGAACGTACTATTTTTGCAAGGTTATGAAAGGATAGGCAATTAACGACAATTAGAAACTGCGTTGGTGTTGGGTGGTCATTAGACGCACATGATTGCCTGACTACACCGAAAAACGTTTTCCAGCGAATCCTGGCTTAACCTGGATGTCATAACATACCTAAATCCCTGGCTGACAAGATAATCCAGCAGTGATAATGTGCTGGATATCGTCACCCTTAGGCCATCTGCAATTGAATCGCTTAAAAATCCACCTACTCTTTTAGGATTTTTCGCACACAAACAGCACATGTTTCGTCGAGTTTTTTGTCTTGGAGGTGCAAGTTGCGTTCCTAAATCTGCCGTCTTTATTCATCTTTCGGCGCGGTGAACAACGACGGCTGCTTTCCTTTTTCCACTTATATCCTGTTTCACAGCCGGGAGCGAAGCAGTGTCGTTGCCGTTGACGTTTCGACATTCCTACTTCTCACGTGTTCGGTCGACTGCGCGTGAAACAGACTCGAACGGTAGGTTGAAACACACACAAAAAAAACAGTCAACGTCGCGAATCAAGCCCGCACGGACAAGCGCACGAAGCAGCGGAGGGAGCCAGGATGAATGGATGGATGCTATGAGCGTCCCTTTGGAACGGCGCAGTGGGTTGCGCCACCAAGCTCTTGCTACTATGCTGCCTAATATCCTACCTAGGTTAACCAGTGAAAAAAAAAAACTATGAACTACCACGTCCAAATTTTCTGATCCCCTACGGCGAACTGTGCTTTTGTACAAATGCATCTTTTGTCGTTTCCCCACTTTTCCTCCACCAACCCTCCAATCGCCTCTTACTAATGTCTATTGCGGACCTGTTTGCTTTACCACTGCTCCCGCTGAACCCTAGGGCTTCAAGGAGGCCAGTGGTGCCTAAATCGACCGCTGGGTAGGCATCTTCACATTGTAATAAAATATGCTCCGTCGTTTCCCTAGCTTTACCGCAGCAAGCACATGCTTCTTCTTCCTTCTTATATCTCGCTTTATAGGTGCGTGTTCTAAGGCACCCCGATCTTTAAAGTTATGAGCTTCCCTTTGAGTTATCTCAAATGTTTCTTTTCTGATTTCGTTTTTTTCCTCTTAAGTAGTTACTCATGGCAGGTTTCTTTTCCATTGCCGCCACCCATGAGATTAATTCAGCCTCTCTGACTTTCCGCTTAACCTTCTTTGTTGCTGTGTTGCCCATCCCACAGGCCGCATACTTTCTGGTAAGCTTCCTAGTTCTTTTCCTCCACTGTGAATCAACGTTTGCCTGTACAGATACCTGAACACTCTCCCAGCCCATCTACTTTCTTCCATATTCCTCAGCCGTTCTTCATACTCAATTTTACTGCGAGCTTCCCTCACTTCAAAACTAGTCCAGCTTCATTTGTGAAGCTGTGCAGGGGGAGCGCCCAATGCGAGGCGAGCCACTGACCTTTGGTTCCCGTCGAGTCCTGATTGTACCCCTGATTTAAAGCATACAACCGCATTTCCAAAAGTAAGTGCTGGAACCATTACCCCTTTCCACATACCTCGGAGGACCTCGTACCTACTGTATCCCCATAGCGCTCTGTGCTTCATTATGGCTGCATTTCTCTTCCCCTTTACTGTTATGGTTTTTTCCTGTGTTTCCATATATCCATTGCCTTCGTTTATCCATATACCAAGGTATTTATATTCTGTTACCCGAGGTATTTCTTGGCCCTGTATCTCCACTGTCTGTTCACTGTTTTCATTGAATACCATAACACCTGATTTTCTAACACTAAACTTCAAGCCTAAATCGTTGCCTTCCTGTCCACAGATATTAGCCAGACGTTGCAAATCATTTTGCTTGTTAGCGAGCAACACAATGTCGTCTGCATAAAATAAACCTGGGAGTTGCTGCTCTATTACTGTACCTGCCTGTTTGTATGAGAGATTAAACCCGATATTACTTCCTTCTAGCGCCCTCTCCATCCTCACCATGTACATCATAAACAGCAGCGGGGATAAAGGGCACCCCTGCCTCAGTCGCTTGTTGATATGAACTTTCTCTGTGCTCCTCATCCCCATGCCCAGCCCACGCGACTACAGCACCGCCACCGAAATCCGCGCCCCGTCCACACTCGCTGCAATGCATTGAGCCCACTACCCCCTTCTAGAACACCGTACACAAGCTAACCACTCTGCATGCAGAATTCTCTTTAATAAATGGTAAAATTAATTCTGCAAATGTCTCATAGTTGTGTTGCTTCGTTCCCCAATGCAAGATGGCGCTACGAAAATCAGCAACAACAGAAGAGACAGAAACAGGTTCTTGTCTGTCCTTCGTATGACACCTACACACTGAATCGCACTGACTCACTCTATAAATGTTGTGCTTCTGAAAAACTTGCAGTTACATGTTGTTTTCTTTAATTTTAAATCTTAAAACCTGCTGTAGGGCCCTGTACAGTTTCCCACTGGCACCAGCAGCTAAATAATATTACAAAACGGAGGAAAGGTCAAGTGTAGTTTTTACCTCTGCTTGAACCTTATTCCCTCACATTCTTGTCTTAACTTGCTTCAATTGTCTTTGTCCGTACTGTTTGGTGACCCTCTTAGGACCAGCAGTATTTAAAACATCAAATTTCTAACATCTGTTTCAAAAGTTATCTCAGTGTTGCAGAGCAGTGACTACAATGCAGAAACTGGCAAATGATGAATACTAACTGCAAGAGACACAAGTCTGTCCCTGTCCTTTGTCTGCAGGTAGCACTAGAATGGGGAATTACCGACTGGCCCGTTTTTACACCTTGCCGCAGAGGGAACTAATGCTGTGACTTCTACATCATATAGGATGAATGAAGGTATGTTGTTTGTATAAATGAGCTGCTGCAGTTCTCGGCATGCCCTGAGTGCCTGTAAAAGGTTACTACTGAATTGAAGGTGAATGGCGTGGTATTGTAAGTCAAGGCCGTATGCACCAACTGGCATGCATTCATGTTGTGTAGCCAGCCAAACTTACATACAATCATTTGCTGCTGAAGATATCCTCCTTGCAGCAAGCGTTCCGTTTTTGTCCCGATTCCAGCAATGTTTCTATGGCAACTGTCATCAATTATAGCGGCTACCATTTGTGAGCGGACATCCTTTTTCACCATCAGCAGGCCCCCCTGGTTCTTTCTGTGATGAAAGCAATCATTGCTTGACTGTCAGTACAATTTGTAACCAATTTACCTTTGCTGGCAATTAAATCAACATTCTAACATAAAAAAAATATTTTGTGTGAGAGAGAATTGTTAGTGTTACATAAAACAGCATATGCACTCATTTTCATGAGATAATTACCATTGCAATGAGGACACAGGTTTGAAACAACAAGCTCAAAACTTTTTAACAATGCCAAATGTTGATATAGTTATGTGTTTCTCTCGATAAGAACTTCTGCACATGACCAAGTGGCTACAGCTGTGATCTCAAAGAGGCTGTTGGCAGATGTTTCACTTTTGCCAGCAGGAGGCCAAACACTCCACTGAAATGTTTTACATCTGCATCAATCAGAAATTTGCTTTAATATTTATGACCATCTCTTACAGTGTTATGACTGCTTACCATGAATGACGCACTACCTCACTTTGCCAAGTTTTTATTATTCCTATGAGAAAGTAAGGCTTGTTTTCTTGTCTTATTTTGTTATAGCGCAAGCTTGACAAGGACAACAGAAGGCACATCTGACCCACACAGCGCTGTGTGTGTCAAAATAAGATATGCCGTACCAACAAGCCCGTATTGCTATCCTGATTGTTTTCTTGGTTGTAAATCACTGTCACCTCGCAGCATTACAGTGAAAACAGTGCACAGGACCAAAGGAGGACAGCTCAGGGGGAAGCGAGGATATAGGGTCCTGTGTTGAGGCAGGAAGCCTCTCGTGGTGCAGTCACAATTTTTTTAATATAGCTGGAAATTTGTCACAAGTCCTGAAAATTTTCCTGCCATAATGTTACATTGCAGTGGCACTGAAGAATCAGACAGCTGTTGCAAAAACTATTCTAACTTTTTATTGGGCTAACTTGTGCCGAAAAAACTAGTAGCACTCGAAGCACAACTTTAATTAGGAGTGAGCACAGTTGTCAGTGAAGGAAATATGATCTCGCAGGCCAACCTCGATCGCTACTTATACGTGTATCACCACCATACTTTCTAGAGTAATCGATGGTGCTTGTGGAGACTTGATAATCTGCAACGCTATACATGACGTGTATGCGGTCCAATTAAACAAGACCCTGTTTTGTACAGAATCAGTGACAATATTATCAAAACATCAAACGCAGCAGGTGCGTGTCCTGCACTGAGTGACAGATCGCCAACAGTCCAATGAAAAACTGCCACAAAGTGGAAAAATGTATGCATGGTAACATCTGGTAACAATATGTTTATTCCTTACAGTGAACTGTAGTTTTCTTTTCTTATGCGTAAAACACCATATTGAAGTTAGTATTGCTATTACTTGCTGTGTAAGAATGACAATAATAAAACAGAAGCCGATCTACGTATGAACCACTAAATGTGTTGCTAGCTTTGGTGAACCGTGTTGTTAATTTAGAAGAGTTAACTGCTGGTCTAGTTGGTGATCTTGCATACTAAAAAGATTTTGCGCCAAAAAACAACACACACAAGAAGGAAGACGACGACACCACGGGCGCTACTTCAACTGTTTAATGAGGGTGAAAGCACTCGACATATATAGCCCTCCACAACACCGCGCATGCGTACAAGGCAACATGGAGTACAAGGTATTATCAGAGTAGGCGCAATAGAAACTTCAGCTCAGCATCGTAAAGAAAAACCGACGTATCACTAACACAGTTTGGACCCGCTTTCTTGATGTAGAAGGCTTCCAATGTTTCACGCGATGTCTGATGCCTGCCTCTACCCAAAATCCTCGCATCACGGAACTGTGGAAAACAATCGGTGCAAGCCCTGCAGTGATCCACAAGTCGCTCACCTCCATTATTCTTTATACCTTTTGCATGTTCCCTAAGTCGGTCGTTGACACAACGGCCCGTCTGTCCAATGTAGGATTTCCCGCAGGACAGAGGAATTTCATATACCACGTTTGTGGCACACTTAACGAAACGCTGGCCATGCTTCTGACAGCCAGGCATTTGGCTTTCGCAAGTTATGCGACGGCTTAGCTGGGCAAGCGGGTCCAAACTGTGTTAGTGATACGTCGGTTTTTCTTTACGATGCTGAGCTGAAGTTTCTATCGCGCCTACTCTGATAAAACCTTGTACTCCACGTTGCCTTGTACGCATGCGCGGTGTTGTGGAGGGCTATATATGTCGACTGCTTTCACCCTCATTAACTAAACAGTTGAAGTAGTGCCCGTGGTGTCGTAGTCTTTCTTCTTCTGTGTGTTGTTCTTTGGCGCAAAATCTTTTCAGTACGCATGTTGTTAATGCTCTTGTTATTGCTTTCGCTTGGTTATTCTTGTTGACCCGGCCATTTCACAGCATAGCTTACAAGTTCACGAACTTGTCAATGTACATATGTCAGCAGTGTTTGCTGTATATGCCGACATGCTGTACCAAATGCATGCCTTTATTGTTTCTTCTTTTGCAATTAGTTTTCCTCATTGCATGTTTTGCTGACACACGTGTTTTGCTGTCTCACTGCCATGTTGTCAGAGGGTTGAGGGCAATCAAGCCGTCTTTTTACAGCTTTTTTCTCAGCCTTCTCCATTGTTCAATGGGGAAATAAAGCTTCATTCATCCATGTGCCCAACAGTTGAAGCAATGGAGAAGAAAAACTTTGTAAGTGTATAAAAGTGACACAATGTTCTTATTTATGTGTCGCACTATGTTATAAATAACACAACTATAGTAACCTCTGCCTCCTGCAATTCATTGATTATTTTGCTCCCCTACGGAATGCCCTTATCCTGACTTTAAGGATAAATAAATGGCAAAAATTGCAAGCATCAGCTTGTAGCAACGTCCTCACAGTTTGAGCGTAGGAAAGCGTCCACACTCTGCAATGCTATGCAGGATGCCTCAAATTCGCTTTCATACCCTTATTAGCAATAATGTTCGAATAGTGAAATGTTCGGAAAAAAAAACAAGCCAAATGTTTCCCTTTACTCATCATCATCAGTCTGGTTACGCCCACTGCAGGGCAAAGGCCTCTCCCATACTTTGCCAACAACCCCGGTCATGTACTAATTGTGGCCATGCCGTCCCTGCAAACTTCTTAATCTAATCTGCCCACCTAACTTTCTGCCGCCCCCTGCTACGCTTCCCTTCCCTTGGAATCTAGTCCATAACTCTTAATGACCATCGGTTAACTTCCCTCCTCATTACATGTCCTGCCCATGCCCATTTCTTTTTCTTGATTTCAACTAAGATGTCATTAACTCGCGTTTCTTCCCTCAACCAATTATTTTGCTCTTTTCTTATCCCTTAACGTTACACCTATCATTCTTCTTTCCATAGCTCGTTGCGTCGTCCTCAATTTGAGTAGAACCCTTTTCGTAAGCCTCCAGGTTTCTGCCCGTAGGTGAGTACTGGTAAGACACAGCTATTATACACTTTCCTCTTGAGGGATAATGGCAACCTGCTGTTCATGATTTGAGAATGCCTGCCAAACGCACCCCAGCCCATTCTTATTCTTCTGATTATTTCCGTCTCATGATCCGGATCCGCCGTCACTACCTGCCCTAAGTAGATGTATTCCCTTACCACTTCGAGTGCCTCGCCACCTATTATAAATTGCTGTTCTCTTCCAAGACTGTTAAACATTACTTTAGTTTTCTGCAGATTAATTTTTAGACCCACTCTTCTGCTTTGCTTCTCCAGGTCAGTGAGCATGCATTGCAATTGGTCCCCTGAGTTACTAAGCAAGGCAATATCATCAGCAAATCGCAAGTTACTAAGGTATTCTTCATTAACTCTTATCCCCAATTCTTCCCACTCCAGGTCTCTGAATACCTCCTGTAAACACGCTGTGAATAGCATTGGAGAGAACGTATCTCCCTGCCTGACGCCTTTCTTTATTGGGATTTTGTTGCTTTCTTTATGGAGGACTATGGTGGCTGTGGAGCCCCTATAGATATTTTCCAGTATTTCTACATACGGCTCGCCTACACCCTGATTCCGTAATGCCTCCATGACTGCTGAGGTTTCGACTGAATCAAACGCTTTCTCGTAATCAATGAAAGCTATATATATAAGGGTTGGTTATATTCCGCACATTTCTCCATCACCTGATTGATAGTGTGAATATGGTCTATTGTTGAGTAGCCTTTACGGAATCCTGCCTCGTCTTTTGCTTGACAGAAGTCTAAGGTGTTCCTGATTCTATTTGCGATTACCTTAGTTAATGGTTTGTAGGCAATGGACAGTAAGCTGATCGGTCTATAATTTTTCAAGTCTTTGGCGTCCCCTTTCTTATAGATTAGGATTATGTTAGCGTTCTTCCAAGATTCCCGTACGCTCGAGGTCAAGAGGCTTTGCGTATACAGGGTGGCCAGTTTCTCTAGAACAATCTGACCACCATCCTTCAACAAATCTGCTGTTACCTGATCCTCCCCAGCTGCCTTCCCCCTTTGCATAGCTCCCAAGGCTTTCTTTACTTCTTCCGGCGTTACCTGTGGGATTTCGAATTACTCTAGACTATTTTCTCTTCCATTATCGTCGTGGGTGCCATTGGTACTGTATAAATTTCGATAGAACTCCTCAGCCACTTGAACTATCTCATCCATATTAGTAATGATATTGCCGGCTTTGTCTCTTAACGCATACATCTGATTCTTGCCAATTCCTAGTTTCTTCTTCACTGTTTTTAGGCTTCCTCCGTTCCTGAGAGCATGTTCAATTCTATCCATATTATACTTCCTTATGTCAGCTGTCTTACGCTTGTTGATTAACTTCGAAAGTTCTGCCAGTTCTATTCTAGCTGTAGGGTTAGAGGCTTTCATACATTGGTGTTTCTTGATCAGATCTTTCGTCTCCTGCGATAGTTTACTGGTATCCTGCCTAACGGAGTTACCACCGTCTTCCATTGCACACTCCTTAATGATGCCCACAAGATTGTCGTTCATTGCTTCAACACTAAGGTCCTCTTGCTGAGTTAAAGAGGAATACCTGTTCTGTAGCTTGATCTGGAATTCCTCTATTTTCCCTCTTACCGCTAACTCATTGATTGGTTTTTTATGTACCAGCTTCTTCCGTTCCCTCCCCAGGTCTAGGCTAATTTGAGTTCTTACCATCCTGTGGTCACTGCAGTGCACCTTGCCGAGCACGTCCACATCTTGTATGATGCCAGGGTTAGCGCAGAGCATGAAGTCTATTTCATTCCTAGTCTCGCCGTTCGGGCTCCTCCACGTCCACTTTCGGCTATCCCGCTCGCGGAAGAGGGTATTCATTATCCGCACATTATTCTGTTCCGCAAACTCTACTAATAACTCTCCCCTGCTGTTCCTCGTGCCTATGCCATATTCCCCCACTGCCTTGTCTCCAGCCTGCTTGTTGCCTACCTTGGCATTGAAGTCTCCCATTAGTATAGTGTATTTAGTTTTCACACTACCCATCGCCGATTCCACGTCTTCATAGAAGCTTTTGACTTCCTGGTCATCATGACTGGATGTAGGGGCGTAGACCTGTACAACCTTCATTTTGTACCTCTTATTAAGTTTCACAAGAAGACCTGCGACCCTCTCGTTAATGCTATATAATTCCTGTATGTTACCAGCTATATTCTTAATAATCAGGAATCTGACTCCTAGTTCTCTTCTCTCCGCTAAGACCCGGTAGCACAGGACGTGCCCGCTTTTTAGCACTGTATATGCTTCTTTTGGCCTCCTAACTTCACTGAGCCCTACTATATCCTATCTACTGCCCTCTAATTCCTCCAATAGCACTGCTAGACTCGCCTCACTAGATAACGTTCTAGCGTTAAACGTTGCCAGGTTCATATTCTAATGACAGCCTGTCCGCCACTGGAATATGAACCTGGCAACGTTTAACGAACCTGGCAATATGAACAAACCTAAATATAAAGTTTCTGTCTAGTTTAACAACAAAATCCTCATTTACGTTATTTGCACCATCTGAGAAGCTTGTTAATCGAAATCAGAGGAAAAGTGATTTCATCTGGTGCACCATGACAGAAATGAACCTAGTAGAGTGTAGTCCGGTAGTTGAAAGAGCCTAGTGCAATGCCACAGCACCACACATAGTTCTTAAAGGAATCGAATTATTGTGAGATTGACGAAATAATAAATTGCTTTACCTAAATGAGAACAACAAATTCACGGGCTTTCCAGGGCAAGGCATGCTTATTGGAACAACTATTGGGCAGGAGCAAATATTGAGAAGAATGTTTGCTCAAAAACTAGTTTGCCTGCACAACAAACGTGGTTCTCCTGCAGCAAGGTTATTTGGAAAACTCTCCATTTGCATCAGACTTTCTCCTGGTAGATTGCAACAATTATTGTTGTTCCTTGTAGCATTTGAACGGAACAAATATTCCACGACCTTGAATAGCAAATTCTCAAATCGGATACAAATAAAGCAGCAAAAGACTACATATTAAACCTGGATTCGATATTTTAGATATTCTCGCACCCCTAGTTTTAATCATTTGTTGAGTATCTGCCAGTGTAACCAATGAGGGTTTTGCAGCGGGGAAAAAAATCAAACATATTGTGCACAGTGCATAAAGGGCTGAAAATGTTTATTGGAAGTCGTATGGGTCTCTCTTTGTCAGACTTATAAGTGCATAATGACTTACATCTAAATAATTAATTGTAATCAATTTAATTTTCATGGTAGTTTCTTAATTGATAAATTACTTCTTTTACTTAGTAATATATAGTTACTGTTATTCAATTACTTTTTTCAGTAACCAGTGACAAATAACCCTGTATAAGTTACTTTATTTGTGAGACAAGCTGTAACAGGTGATGCAGCTTTGAGCACATGAACTTGGTGAGAACTGCGGTCATGCCACGTAGCTGCCTCGCAGATTATGCATGATCAGAGGGACCAATTTGGGTGCTCATTATCTGTTTACATGAGCTAGCAGTAGAGCCAATGTGAGGTGACAAGTTTAACCGGCACTTCTCTGGCATGATATCGAAAGCAACTTTGGATGTTGATGCCAAGAAATCATCTATGGACAATTTGTTCAGCTTTTTTGTTGGCCCTACAGGGATGCTTTCTCTGAGCCCCAACAATAATGGAGTGTTTTTAGCTCCATAGAGGACTCGGATGCAAACGTCGTGACACTGAGTGACCACTATTTTATGCACGGGGTGTTTGTATGCTACAACACCACCCTTCCCTCCAGCAAGTGTTTAGTGTCACTGCTGACGTTTTCACAAGAAAATAAAGGAAGATAACAAATAAAATTTTTGAGAAGCAATTGTTAATTAAGATGAAAAATGTATGAAGGGCTGCAGAGGATGCACTAAAAGAGCCTGTGAAGTTCATTATATATTTACTAATTTTGTGCAATGCTAATACAAATAGGGAGGAACGTAGGTAGCATAGATGTAATCAATTACTTTTTTTAGCAATTTACAACTTACATTTATAGGACAGTAATTGGTCATTGCAATTAGTTGTATTCTTTTAATAAAGTAGTTGTAATCGGTTACTTTTTTCTCTTTACCATGCATGTACAAGTCTGCTCTTTTCTTTTATTTGCTACTTGTACAGTCACATGACGTGCAGATGTTGATGGAGGGTCTAAGCACTCACCATCATGTTGTTGTTTATTGTTTGAACTACTGCATGCATATTCTGCAAAACTTAGCAAACAGACCTTGAACATGCCTCTCAAAATGGAATCACAACCCACTCCTACTGCTCCTTTCATGAGTACCAAAATTACACAAAAACAAATGCAGAGATAAAAGTATAAGATATCATGATTCTGTCCTGTTCCGTTCTCTGTGTAAACAAAAGTGAACAAAATTGAACTAGCCCAGTGTGCTGTACTCCCCTCCTCCCCATTTTGCAAAATGAAACAACCTGTAAATGAAGTTGCACATTGTTGTTTTATTTCCATATCAGGGGAACGAAAAGTACCTATTTAGACTTGAGTTATAGTAACAGCAACTTCACTTGACAGTCAGCACCATCATTTGCATTTGAGGCTTTAAATCGTAGCCTTTGCTTTTGGAATGATCGACAACAAAAACATTCTCCAATGGAGCAGGTTTTCTAGACATGAGGACTTTAGACGTTTGAGGTCCTACCTTTCATGTTGGCACACACCTTGTAAAAGTTACGGTGCTGTTGCGACTCGTTCGTGGCAGAGTGCATGCTGTACCATTTGCTTTATAAAAAAAATGCAGGCCATGTAAGCCATGTGCTGTCACATGGTGGGCACCCAAAGTGCTGGACCAGATGCCGGGGTCACTGCTGCCACATCCACACAAGGTGTCAATGCAGGTGCATACCTGCCACATTTCCCGAATATGCTTTGTAATGTTCTGGAATTTGACCTCATTTTACAAATACTGCATCAGTATTTACAAAAAATAAATTCTGTTGCTAAAATGTATCCACTCACGTACCAGTCTCCAAACCATCCATTGGAAGTTTCATCACCATTATCATCAGCCTATTTTTATGTCCACTGCCCCAGGATGAAGGCCTTTCTAAGCAATCTCCAATTACACCTGTATTGAGCTAGCTGATTCCAACTTGCGCGAGCAAATTTCCCGACTTCATAAGCCCACCTAGTCTTCTGCCTTCCTTCCCTTCCCTTGGCACCCATTCTGCAACTCCCACCGGTTATCTACCCTACGCATTACTTGGCCTGCCCAGCTCCATTTTTTCTTTATTAACGTCAACTAGGATACTGGCCATCCCCATGCGCTCTCTGTTCCTCTCTCTTAACGTTGTACCTAACATTTTTCGTTCCATCGCTCTCTGTGTGGTCCTCAGCTTGTTCTTGAGCTTCTTTGTTAACTTCCAACTTTCTGCCCCATATGTTAGCACCGGCAGAATGCAATGATTGTATACTTTTCTTTTCAATGATAATGGTAAGCTCCCAGTCAGGCTTTTATGATGCCTGCTGTATGCACTCCAATTCATTTTTATTCTTCTGTAATTTCCTTCTCATGATCAGCGTTCCTTGTGAGTAATTGACCTAGATAGACATCCTCCTGTACAGAATCTAGAGGCTCTCTGGCGATGCTGAATTCTTGTTCCATTGCTAGGCTATTGAACATTATCTTTGACTAGTGGATATTAATCTTCGACCCCACTCTCGCACTCTCTCGGTTAAGCTCCTCAATAATTTGTTGTAATGCATTGCCAGTGTTCCTGAACAGGACAATCTCATCTGCAATACAAAAGTTTATTTATTTATTTATTCAAAATACCCCCAAAGGCCCTCATTACGAGGGTATTACATGGGGGGGGGGTTCAATCACAAGCACTGGTTATAGTTTGTACATACTAAAAACAAGAGAGTGTAACAGAAGTAATAATACAGTGAAACATAGGTAATATACAAGATAATTAGGTCACAATTATTACAGAGAAAACATTAGTACATATTAGGAGAACATAAGGCAACTGCACTAAAAAACACCAACAAACATTGAAAACACTGTAAAAGTCCCAAAAAAGAATAATAATACGATTAGTCGACAAGTCGTGAGCGAATTAAATGTTGAAACTTAGTCAAGTCTGGTTCCGTGGCAATGACTGATGGTAAGGCGTTCCATTCAGTTATTGTGCGTGGTAAGAACGAAGATGCATAATGGGATGACTGGCAGTTAATGCGTTTGACTTTGTATGGATGGTCACGGCGTGGAAAAATAACTGTTGGTGACTGAAAGAAATCATCGTGAAGTGATGGATGGTGATAAAGCTTATGGAAAAGTGTTAGGCGAGAAATTTTACGGCGAAGTGCTAAGTTGTCCAAGTCAGCTTTATTCTTTAACGCGGTGACGCTGGTGTAACGTGAATAATCTGAAAATATAAATCGCCCAGCACGGTTCTGCAAGGCTTCGATGTTACTTATGATATACGTTTGTTCGGGATCCCAGATGGCAGACGCGTATTCTAGTTTAGGACGGATTAATGTTGTGTATGCTAGTTTTTTAACATGCATTGGGGCTTCTTTTAAGTTATGTTTAATAAGTCCGAGAGTACGATTTGAAGAGGCAAGGGTAAGGTTAATATGATTATTCCATGATAAGTTTGATTGAAGATTGATGCCAAGGTACTTGTAAGTAGTTGCGAGTTCCACAGGGTTGTTATCAAGGGAGTAGGTGGTTAGAATTCGTGGCCTATTGGTGAAAGACATGAGTTTAGTTTTGGAAATATTTAATGGCATTAACCAATTAGAACACCATGCACTTATTGCGTCCAGGTCAGTTTGTAGTAAGTGGCTATCGGTGTTACTTGTTACACATCGGTAAACTACACAATCGTCTGCAAATAGTCTGATTTTAGATGAAACTCAACTGGGTAAATCATTAATATAAATTAGAAAGAGTAAAGGGCCAAGTATGCTGCCTTGTGGAACACCAGACGTAACATCAGCATAACATGAGTTGGAATTGTTAACTGATGTAAACTGAATTCTAGATGAGAGAAAATCGGTGATCCATGCAATTATAGTAGGGTGAATGTTAAGCTGTGAAAGTTTAAGTACCAACCTATGGTGTGGAACACGGTCAAATGCCTTAGAAAAATCTAAAAATATTGCGTCAACTTGGAACCCGGCGTCTATTAGTGCGTGTATGTCGTTAATAAATCCGGCAAGTTGTGTGTCGCATGAGTAGCCCTTGCGAAAACCGTGCTGATGCTTAAAAATAATGTTATGGTCTTCAAGGAAGTTGATTACTTGACTGTGTATGATATGTTCGAGTAATTTACAAATAGTGCTGGTTAAGGAGATGGGACGATAATTAAGGGGAGAAGCATGATCACCTGATTTGAAAATGGGTATTATTTTAGCAATGCGCCAGTCATTAGGAATACCACCAGTTGATAGTGACTGAGAAAATAGAGCTGTTAACATGGGACAAATATTATGCGATGTCTTCTTTAAAATTTTATTGTTGAAACCTAGATAGTCGGCACTAGATGACATTTTAAGATTGGTTAGTAGAGATAAAACACCAGCCTCACTGATGTCTACCTCATGCATTGTGATTCCCACTAATGTCTTTAAAGTTGGCAATGAGTTAATGTTTTCATGAGTGAAAATTGTTACAAACGTATCATTAAGAAGTTGAGCGCAATCTGAATCGGTGATGGGAACACCAAAAGAATCAGTAAGAATGATGTCAGTGCGAATTGCAGGGTTCACCACACGCCAAAAGTGACGAGTATTAGTTTTTAGCATGGATGGTAAATCATGAGAAAAAATGTTTTTGCGAGTGGATTTTAGTAATGCCTTATAAGCCTTTTCACACTCTTTGTGTTTATCATGAGCACTCGCTAGACCAGTCAGCTTTGCCTGCCTGTAAAGTCTTTTCTTTTTGTTATTAAGCCGCCGAAGCTTGTTTGTAAACCATGGAGAACTGCTTTTGCAGGAAATGGATAACACAGGAATGTAGGTGTCAATGAGTGAACTGAGGGTGGCCTTAAACAGGACCCAGTTCTGTTCAATGGAACGGGAATGAAAATCATGCAGAAATTGACCTGAAAATGTTGTTAATTCATTGTTAATTGCGTCGAAATTGGCTTTACCGTAACACCTTATTTTCTTTTTGGTAATTATTCTTTTGCTCACGCAAAAGTTAATGCATCCAGTTATGACATCATGGTCAGCGATGCCTGCTTCATGAGTTATGCCGGATAATATATCAGGATTATTAGTTAAAATTAAGTCAAGTATATTGGCAGAAGTTTCAGTGGATCGTGTTGGTTGACTAATAAGTTGGGTTAATGAAAAGTCAAGACAAGTGCTGAGAAAGGTATGTGCGGCCGCATCCGTGGCCGATACGGAGAGCGTCGACCAATCTATATTTGGAAAATTGAAATCGCCAAATATGATAATCACCGACCTCGGAAAATGCGCGCACACCTCGCTCAACACTCGATGATACTCTTCGGAAAACGCGCCAGACATGTCGGGTGGACGATAAAAAACGCCAATTATCGCACCAAATGCAGCACCCTTCAGGGAAATCCAAATACATTCCAGAAAAGAATCGATAATGATGGGTGCGGCGATGAATTCTTCCTTTATCGCGATGAGCACACCGCCACCTCTACGCTGTTGCCTATCACATCGAAAAAACTTGAAAGTGGATTCACTCGTAAAGATGTTGTTATCGTGTATGGTGTTGTTAAGCCAGGTCTCGGTAAGTAACACTAAAGAAGCCTGGAATGAATCGATGAGCGATGAGAGTGCAATACCATTAGCGATAACACTTCTAGCGTTGGTGTATAAAAAGAGAAATTTGTTATCAGTGCTAGAGTGCAATTTTACGGGTGATCCAGTAGATGAAACTGAGCTTAATGAAACAAAGGAGGAGGAACATCATTGATCCCTGCGCCGAGAAACAAGAACAGCCTGGCCTTCAATGGTGTTCCACTCGTAAACTTCATTGTTTAAGTGCAGTTTGTTGAAAACCAGACGCACTCGATCTCCGTCTTTCTTCATAGTTCTCGAGAACTGGAGAAGTTTCCGTCGCTTTTCGCGAACTGCTTCCGAGTAATCTCGCGAGATGCTGAAGTTAGTGTTCTTCAACTTATGGCCGCGGCTCAGAACCAATTCAACTTCCTTCTCATTGAAAAATTTGGCTATGATAGGCCGCTTCTTCTCAGACGAAAAGCGGCCCATACGATGTGCTCTAGAAATCGACGTCACGGTAAGCCCAAGTTTTTCGGTACAGAAATTACTTACGAGTCGTTCTGACTCTTCCCAAGTTTCAGACCTCGCCGAATCTGTTAAGCCATAAAAGAGAACGTTAGACCGCCTAGAGCGATTTTCGAGGTCGTCAATTTTTTCCTGTACGCCTACGAGACCGTTGTCACTGCTCGTGATGGACTGAGCACATGGGGCCGCTGCAACTTTCTGCTCTAGATCAAGGACACGCTTTGTCAGTTTTTCTAAATCATTCTTTAACTCAACGTGCATATGAAGCACCTTGTTCACAGATTCTTGCAGCGCAGAATTACTAGCTTCAACACGCAAGATAGAGCCAGCCACAAGGTCTAGCTTTTCCTCTTGAGCCTTGGTCATGGGTCCAGGGTTTAGCTCGACATCACCATCCAGAACAAGCAGGCACAACAGATACGATGCACAAGCGCGAACACTTTTCAAAACATGGGGTGGCCACGACACCGCTAAAAGACAGACATCATCGTCACGATAGAAATAAGCGTCATAGTAGCTAACCTGTATAAACATCAGCGGTGAGCGTAGGATCGCAGTGCCAGTGCCGTGGCCCAGGGCGGCGTTGGAATGCGCGCACTTTTGTACTGCCCGCTCAGCTGACTCAGTCCCACGTTGCCAGATGGAAAAATCTGCGGCGTCCAGAAGTGGCGGAGCATCCAGCAGAGGTGAAGTGGCAAAAAACGGTATTGATAGACCTCAGTCCGTTGACGAAAGTGCGCCGAGGCAGGGGGAGCTTGTATCGCTGTGCCATTCACGGTTGGGTGTCATCGGGACCGGTTGCATCGAAGAAACAGACCATGGCCGGCCCAGGAAAATCGGCAACAGGACCTGTATAAACATCAGCGGTGAGCGTAGGATCGCAGTGCCAGTGCCGTGGCCGTGCCGTGCCGTGGCTGGGATATTTGCCGTTGATCCTCCCTCCTAACCTTCCCAGTCTAATAGTTTGAATACTTCTTCTAAGATTGCAGTGAATAGAATTGGAGATACTGTGTCTCCTTGCCTGATCCCTTTCTTCATAGGTGTCTTCCTACTTTGCTTGTGGAGAATTAGGGTAGTTGGGGAACATCTGTAGATACTTTCCAAGATATTCATGTGTGCCTCTGTCACAGAGTGCATGCCCGCGCCCCTCTCAAGATGGCCGCCATTGCCGCAGCAGCAGCAACGCCGCTTGCACGGCGATGGGGAAGAGAGGTTCCCATTCTCCCTGATCTCGCCAGACCGGTTTGGTCACGTGTGTCGCCTGAGCGCGGCGTAGGGACGAGGCGGCTCGGCGAGCGACAGAGCGGTTTGGAAGACGGCGCGGCGTGGCCGTGCACCGGGGGACAGCTGAAGATGTGGTCGGCAGGCTGAGATCTCCAGGCCGAAGCCTTCGCTGGTCGAGCGACAGACGGTGAAAGTCCGTCAGGATCTTCGGCAGCGAGGTTGCAGCAGCCCGACGCTCTTCAGATCGGGACCTCGGCAAGCACGCCCCAGATAAGCCTCGTGTTCCAGCCCGCTCTCAGAACTTTCCGCCGGACTCTCTTTTCTAATCGCGTTTAATCTTTCATTTGTTTATCCATCGCGTGTTAATTTTTGTATGTTCCGTTAGTGTAGTGTTTGCCGTATTTATTGTCGCGTATATTTTTCATTTGTGTCGTGGAGTTTTTGTTATTTCGCGAGTGTTAATGGTTCCCACGTGGTGGGCTTAGTGTCGCGCCAGTGGTGTCAGGGCGTGTGTTGTGTGACCCGCACGCCTTCCGCGAGCTAGGACCCACCACTGGAAGTTGTATGTTCTTTTTCTTTCATTATGTCTCGCGCATGATTTGATTTTATTAAATTGAATGTGTGTGCCATACGTCGCCTCCCGTCTCATGCCTCTGAATCACGGTCGATCAGGCGTGGACCTTATCGCCGGTCAGCAGTCGAACCCTGGGTTTGTTATCGCCCCATCTCCTCCGGTTTGGAGAGTGCGAATTACCCCACCACCAATCTTTGACAGCCTCTCTTACACCTCGATTATAGGCACTGCCTCTATGACTGCTGGTATCTCTACTGAATCAAATGCTTTTTCATAATCTATGAAAGCCATATAGAGAGGTTGATTGTATTCCTCAGATTTCTCAATTACCTACTTAATGACATATGGATGTGATCTATTGTAGAATATCCCTTCCTGAAGCCAGCCTTTTCTCTTGGTTGACTGAAGTCAAGTGTTGCCCTGATTCTATTGGAAATTGTCTTGGTGAATATTTTATGAAACACTGAAAGCAAGCTAATGGACCTATAATTCTTCAATTATTTAACGTCTCCCTTCTTATAGTTTAACATTGGAAGTTTACTGATGGTTGAAGGACACCAGAGGGGCACCTGCTTTGAGCAAGTCCATATACTGACAAGCCCCTGGAGCAGGTGAAATCTGCTACAAAAAAAGTTGCTGTGGTCTAAAAACAATGTGTTGCTGCTGCTTGTGTGTGCACCTTGTGTGCTACAGGTAATTTGTCATTATTTAATAAAGTTGCGCATGTATCCCTCAAAAAAGATGCGCACTCAGGGCAAATTTGTGCTTCCATCTACCCCTCGGTATCGTTTCTGTGGAATTTTATGAATCTCAACACTTCCAGGTTGGCAGGGACATTGTTCACAAAAAGAGGGGGCACCGCTGCAGAGCCTGCTGACGTGCTCGCAAGCCATCCCAAATATGGACTGGAATGTATAGCGCACCTTGTTTCTGCTCGTGACTTTTGCTCGACAAATTCTCCCAACCTGCTGTGCGTGTACTCACCAGCAACATGATAGCGCTTAATGAGGTTTACAGTCTCCAATGCTGCGCTTGATATACGGCAGCTGCTTCGATCGTTGGGCTTCAGATTAATTTCGACCACTGAGCTTCACTTAACCTGTAGCTAAATTGAAGTGCGCGAACTCTGTTGCATCTCACCCTATTATGGTTAGGGTCCTTCGTTTTCAGGTAGAGCCTCATAATTCCTGTTTTTTGTACCCCGAACAAGTTTAATCGAAATCAGGCTAAACCCAAAGTCGCCCTGAAGTTGACTCTTATGTTAAGATAATAATAAATGTAGTTGTTACACAACTATAAATGAATGCTGCCCAGCTTGTGTGAGCAAATGATCAAGATATATTGTAGTAATATTCACATATTAATGTGATATATGCTCCCTTTCTTGCTAGGAACTCGGGCAGAAGCTGGCATATATAATATATCCAGCACCTAGCCTTTCAGTAAACGAAAGCTCGTTGTTGCTTTTCTAGTAGCCGAGTTTACAATAATACTACAATGGCTCATCACAGTACATCTTCCGCTTTTGACGTATATGTAAACGGCCGTAATTAAAGCACAAGTGAGCAAAGCGCTCATGCTTCTCTGCATTGCAAACAGTAGTTCTGACATTGATAGTATGTTTACTCAACTATGTCAATTTCACAGAGTGCACAAAAACCCTGTCATTAACAAGCTTTATTCGCTCTTATGCACTTTAATGGTTGTAAAGAACATGTCAGTATTATGGGCACCTCCATGGGCACAAAGACATCGATTATAATACTCTATGCTTGATGATGAAATTGCCACATTCAATGTAGTGGCCTTCTTATATAGCCCAATTCATGGCTGATCCCTCAGAGTGGTTTGCACCGTTTCACTAGGGAGCAACCAACCGACGTTTGTGACAGTAGTCTCTGTGACAAATTTCAAACTTGTTATCGGTAAAACACTGATACATAATAAATATGTCTTATAATTATTTATATGATGACATATAAAGTATAATAACGTAATGCTATCACATTGAATTCACTTGGTGTAGCATGCAGCATAAAACCCGTGGAAAAAAAGAGGTAGAAAGCTTCTTTGCCTCTTCCTCTGAGTTTAAATGTTTGGCATCAGTGCCTCACCGAGTACTGGGCGCTTTGCCGCACGGCTGCGATGCGGAGAGGGGAAAGACAACTGACAAGGGACGTCTCGCTGAATAGACTCCGGAGTCACATGATGGAGGCATGTGTTCGTTGTTCCGAATGGCTGGGGCTGCGATGTACTGTGCGCAGTGCCGAGCAGTCTCGAGCTTTCTTTTTCTTTTACAGCGAAGCTGTTTATGGCCAGGGTTTCGTGCATTTTTGTTCTTCGTGTGCAAAGACCGTGGGCCGATCCAGGAGATTGTGCAATACCGGGCCGACCCGCAGCGGAGGTGATGCAGGCTTCAAGCCCTCCGCCAGCTTGCCAAAAATATATTGGGTCCAATAGGACCCATATCAGATATTAAGCTGATAACAACAGCTACTACCGTAGCCTAGCTCCTAGATAAGTTATCTGGGAGGCTCTGATACTACACCCACGTCGGTACGTTCCTTTCTTTGTCGGTGTTCCAAGCCCCGTGGTGGCGGTCCCGTCGAAACGTTATGCGTATTAGTTTCCTCTGTCTTCTCCGGGCGGCAGTTCATACCTTCGTTCAAAATTCTCATGTGATAAACAGCTAGCTTGGCTGGTCATCCACCTTCACAGAGTGGAATGGCTCATGAATTTTTTTCAGCGAACGCACTGTCAGTGGTGATACCTCTTAAGATGCAGCACTTCTAAGTGCTTTCCGTTTCTGTATCTAGCATCAACATGGAGTACGGCTTTTCCCCAAAACGCCACCAATTCTCTGACAAGAATCTCTGGTAATATTTATTCATATATTTTAACAAAAAGCTTTAGTTGTAAATATTATGCTCCACTGCCTTTATTACAATAAAGCCTTCTCCATCGTTGCTTTGTTTACTTAGCGATGTAGATGCAATGTAAGTTTCCAAACCATGAAAGAGTCAGAAAGTCGGCATTGTAAAAATAAGAAAGGGGAGAGTGCAGGGGTTTGTGGATAAGTGCTGACTTTGCCCAAGGAAAATAATTGCTAACAAGTGCCTGCTGAATATTAAAAACAAATGCCTAAAATTGCAAGCTCATCACGATGGCAAATAGAATGAATGAGCTTACCTTGCTTGAATGAAAAGGCAGCAGCAGATCGTGCGAAAAAGTTGTACTCTTGCTTGGAACTTAAAAGCTTAACAAACCAGTGCAGTTGAATCTTGTAGCAAAGCCACACCTGACACAGGTGCCTTTATTATATCCACTATAATACTGATTTTATAAGCATATGATCATTACATGCTGATGTCAGTCATAACATTTTATATTAACTTCCTCATATCTGATAATTTGTTGCATCAAAGTTCACCATATTCAGGCAGGACTGTATATGCATGCAGTCAGTTTCCAGGAACACTGAATGAAAATATTGAGTCATGCTAGATTGAACACTATATTAGGCTTCTCAAATAACAATTTCGTCATTAATAGTGAGAACAGAGTTTCTATGCAAGCAGGCGGGAAAATGGTCAGATAGGAACATGGATGGATGGATCAACAGATGGACAGACAGACAGAGACAGACAGATGCCCGGAAAGTTCACGGAACGTCTTTGATGCCGACTTGGGTAACTAGGTATATCACACTGGAAGCGTGCTGCTCTACAGTGATGAAAAAGGTGTCCTAAACTTCTTCACTGCTGAGTGGAATCAATCCGAACTCTCAAGGAATCCTCAAGGAAAGTAGCCCAATGCATAAGCAGGCTGTGCCACAAATGCAGTGGGTATGTGCCCCGTTTCAATAAATGGCTTTCATGCCAACGCTTTAGCGAGCTGTGCCATGAATGCACAGGGTATGGGCACATCTTTTAAAGGGGTTGGGACACCAAATTTTGAGGCTATAAAAAGCATGTTGTAGGCTGCTTCCGTATGCAAGGACACCCATAACAAGGTATTGGACGCTTCAAACATTTCAAAGTAATTTTAATTCAGCTCCAAAAAGTCATTAAAAACTCCTTCTCGTAGTCGAGACCCATCGCTAGCGCGGCAGTTTCTACGTCACAGAGGAGGAACGAAAATACTGACGTCTTAGCACACTAGCACAAAAACGTGACGTATGATGAGTAGCGATGAAATGCCGATTGCGGAGCCTGCGGAGCCGAGCGACCGAGCATAGCCTCCAATATGACCGAGCAACAGGCATATAGGAATCCTTTCTTAATGCAAAGAAGGGGTAAGACATGCAGACACGGACACAAGAGGAGAGAAGTGGAAAACACGAACGCCGCACGGCGGCCCGCGAACGGCGAACTGCGTGCGGCGAGTTGCCGTGCACGTTTGAGTGTAACACTAGCTCCGAAAGGGACCAGCATAGGCGGCGTTCGTGTTGTCCGCTTCTCTCCTCGCTGCAAACATTTCAAAATAATTTTAATTCAGCTCATTAAAAACTCCTTCTCGTAGTCGAGACCCATCGCTAGTGCGGCAGTTACTACGTCACAGAGGAGGAACGAAAATATTGACGTCATAGCACACTAGCACAAATACGTGACGTATGATGAGTAGCGATGAAATGCCGATTACGGAGCCTGCTGAGCCGAGCGACCGAGCATAGCCTGCAGAAATCCTTTCTTAATGCAAAGAAGGGGTAAGGCGTGCAGAGACGGACACAAAAGGAGAGAAGTGGACAACACGAACGCCGCACGGCGGCCCGCGAATGGCAAACTGCGTGCGGCGAGTTGCCGTGCGGACGGGCCTTTCCGGCCGACTCCGAAAGTTGTCCGCTTCTCTCCTCTCATAATCGCATAGTTCGGCAGCTCGGAGCGGTCTCTCGTTCGCTTGGCCTTTCTCAATGTAAGGGCCCGTCCACGTTACCGGCATGGAAACTCGCCGCACGCCGTTTGCCGTTCGCGGGCCCCCGTGCGACGGCGGTTTTGCTCGCGAACGACATTTCCTTGCCGTAGAGAGAACTAGCCCGGGACCCATTTGAGCGGCAGCCGTATGGCGAAGCGGCCAATCAGCGACCGAGGAGCGGTCACTCTGGCACCGACGGCAGCTTCACCGCCTCTGATCATTCGGCGCCGCCGATATCGTCGCTATGGGCCTTTTCCGGTTCACTTCAAAGCTAAAGCTTACGGCGCTTCGGAATGAATCACCGACTCTCACAAGGCCCCACATTTTCTTACCATTGTTGTCGCTCTTCGCAATAATTATAATAATCGCGACATGCACTACGAATCGCCAGTTGTTGACCTCTGCTGGCAGAGCAGGCGTATACGCGAGCAGACGACGCAGCATAGTTTTACGTCACTATTTTTTGTGGCCCACGTGACCAAGCCATGTTGCATTTTCTCCTCTGTGACGTCATAGCATGCCCCGGAGCCCAGAAACCGAAACCGAAATCGCTTGGTATAATAATGCTATTATTAAATTATTTATCGGATATATATGAATCCCGCTGTGTGTATCGTGCTCCCTGAAGCATGACGCAACGTTTGAATCAACAAACGCATGAACGAAAGTTTTGATGTCTCCACCCCTTTAAGTGGACCTCTCGCCAACTTGGGTTGCCAAGTATGCGCCACCGAGTGCGTGTCAAGTTGGGGAACAATGCTCAGTGCTTGCTTCTCGCCTCGGAGGCCACAGGCAGACTCTGTGGCGGTCGATGGCAACAGCCCGTCCCAGATCAGTGGCAGCACGCCTTCCCACACACGCCATGCATTTCGAAGGCCATGTGCAGGCTTCACGGCAGCGACGCTGAACTATGCTGAGGGTTCTTATGAAAGCACGAAAGAGGAGTCCTGCTGCTGTAAATACCTCATACATACCTCGTTTCGATGGTGGCAATACATTGTGTGGCTATGTTGATTCAATGGTAAATGCATTACCATCAACAGACATCGTAAGATGGGTTCTGCCGCAACTTTTTTCTCAACCATCACGTTCCTTGTAAGATGGCAAATCATTGAGGAATTGAGGCTGCTGCAATGTGCTTATCGTCAAAAAACATGCTCATGTGCAAAGCATCAAGTGTCAATGCAGAGAAATGCGCTTGCAAGAACTTGCGATTCTCAGCAGTTGTGCTGCACACCAAGTGCTACTAACAAGCAAAAGAACACGTGCTGTAGCAGTAAAGTGGGGAACAATGACAAGATGCCACTTTTTATTTGAAATAGAACATAGTGAGCTTTTCATGTTCTTTGGTATTTTTTTCGAGAAAACAAATATTCAAGGTACTCTCTGCCTGACTAGTATATAGTAGCATTGTTAACAGGGCAAATTGGTGCTTCGCAGAAAACTTGACAGTGCAAACCACACTTTTACTGTCCCTTGTGGTTATGCATCGCAATTAGTGCCTGCTCACTTCATTTCTGTGCTTGGCTCAGGTAACAGCACAAGTTTCAAGTCTTTGTGCATAGCCATGCAGTGTAACAGAGGGCTCTTCTGGGTGGTAACACACGAGCAGTGGTTGCATTTGTGAGCTCTGTGAAATATCTGGGTCAAGGACCAAGTTCTCAAGAAGTAATTTCTGGAACACAAGTATGGGCTCATGGTGCTCGCAAAGTTTTCTTCATTTTTGTCCTTCTGAAGTGGACATGGCACGCACCAAGGCAGCACTCCGAGAAAGTACCGTTGGCCGCGGACGGCACTTGAATTGTTCTTCGGTGCCGTGGTTGCGCAAGTGGCGCTTGTAATTGCCACTCTGTGAGAATGCAGCCGGGCAGTGCCTGCACTTGAACGGCTTCTCTCCAGTGTGCACTCGGACGTGCCTCTGGAGATTGGCAGCATTGTTTGAGACGTACGGGCAGAAGTGGCACGAGAATCGGCCACTGCTCTCCGAGGCTTCCCTTCTGGGCAACACTCTTCCACGGGAAGCCTGGCCCATCTGCAGCTCGTCCATCGAGGTCCAACAGAAGGGCATCCCACAGTCATCAGGACCAGGAACTGCAGTGGAACAGAAACAACTTGGCACCAACAAATGGCAACAAAAGTAAAATGATGCGTAAGAGCATCCCTAGGGTTACGCTGTTCTTTATTTATTCATATACATCACAGGTTCAGAACATTGCTTGAGGGGAGGTTACAGAAACATTCGCAGTTCATTTTGTTGTGCTAAGAACTAAAAACAACTGAACAACAGGCAAGATAAACACAGTACTTGGTGATGGAAATAAGTACAATCCACAGTGTTAGATGAGTTCGCACAGTAGTAACAAATGTTCACACATGGTTGTTGCAGTAGGCGAAATCTTGGTGAGTGTCCAAGAAATCATGCGATATGTATTTACACAAAGCAGCGCACCAGCATAGGTAGCACAAAAGATGCCGAACTGCCAGTAAAAAGGATGCATTGTAGAAGAAAATAAAGACTCAAAGCTGAGAATTCAACAGCATAAACCAAATGAGGACAGAGGAACAAGACATGCATGCAATGGAGCACATTTAGTCTCTACATTTTAGCCAGTCAAATGTAGGTGCCCTCTTCAGCATGGCAGAGGTCATTTTTCGGTTTTGCAATGAACCAACTGCACAACAATGAAAATACAAATACTGCAGGAGACAGGATTAATATAAATGGAAATGAAGTGGTGCTGCTAACAAGAGTGAGCCAAAGTCAGGGTTAACTGTTGTTCATCGCAAATTATGTGAGGTAGCAAGGAAGCTTTGCTTTGACACAACAGACAGCAAGGAAAGACTCGCAGGAAAGCAAAAATGGGCAAAGACAAAGCGACAAGCTTTTATAATGTCACCCAAGATGCCTGCCAACCTGTACTGGGTGGGGAGTCCCAAAGTACTTGCACGCAAATACTGACAAATGTTTCAGAAATATTCTTCAAGGGTGCTGATTCTGTGTGTGTCAATTACTGCACCTATAGTTTCAGAAATATGTGAATGAGAAAAAGTTAACCGGTTGTCTGTAGAAGCTGTTGCTCAATGTCTAAAGTTCTGCGCTTCATGCCCCACCCATGGGTCAAGTGCCTCAGTGCATCGTGACAAACGAACGAGCCACACATCTCAGTTGGTTCAATTTTGAGGTCACAGAGAGGTTGCTAACCTCGCAGTTGGTCTTGTGAACGGGCACCATGATGAATGATTTTGGGTGCACTAGTGCTCCACATGGCACCGATCCATTAAACGCTGCTGTAATGCCCAGGCACACCTCAATGAAAAATGTGACAACACTTTTATTTGTGGCTATGAAGAGTATATTTGCAGACAAAACAACAACGAAATGTTACCAGAGTTATAACTTAATTAGTAGGGTAAATAATAATGAGTAATTAGTCTGCTGAACTATCCACAATCGAAAACTTTTTCAAGTGTATCAGAAACACTACTATAGACTGTGCATTAAGTTTCCTGTACTTAAATCAGAATTCCGAGCTTTCAAAACAGCATAACGTATATGATGCTATGGGCGGCATCACAGGGGTGCAGACAAGGACTGTCACACTTTCATTTAGATCTACAAACATTTCTCTGGCAAAAATAAAGACTGTTCTGCAGTGAACATCTTTAACCAATGCCAGTAGCATGATGACTGAGAACTTTACCAAAACAATCTGCATTTGAAAGGAAGAAAGGTGGGGACAGGAAAGCAAAATATTATTTAAACTAGCAGTCTGTTCATTTGAGCTCTTGGTACATCTTGTTGCACAGCAGATGTTTCACAAGAAGAAAAGATGGGGCACAGGCAAGTCTGTCCTGTGCCTTTAATCTTCATTTTGTGTCGTGCTGTTAAAAAAAACAATCTGGCTGTTCGACATTATGTAAACTAGTTTCCTTTCTGAAACCCACTTAGCTGCCAAGCAGCTATTGTGATCGAGTCCCATGTCTTTTAATAAACCCTCAGTTGGCGAGGCACTTGTTCATGTCTGTTCATACAAGTAGACTTTTCATAACACCATTTCGCATAATGTTCTTTCTGGTTAGCCTTTGTTGAAGAAACAACACACCACCACATCTGCAAGTAAGCTTTCACTAACAAAGTAGACAAGGAATCTAAGCGCTCTGTTGCACTTCACATACCAATGTTACAAACTTACGTTTTAACTTGAATCACTAGAAAACATGGCAAACCCAATCACATTTACAAGGCAGACATAACAGTACTAGCCCCAGTGAATGCTTAAAAAATACAATGCCATGCTTTCCCACTAAAAGTTCATCTTTCAGTTAGAAACATCAGCTAGCAGCTAAAACACATTGTGACTTTGGTTATCCTGTGGGTTATTAAACCTCATGCGAGGTCAGCCAGATATGACTGGGAATTGGGCACACTTCCAGGAACATAGGTTCATTGATTACAAAATGTCTGGCTGTGTAAAAATACAATGAAACAATTTTATGTAGTGTTGGAAGGTGACCACTGTGCAGCCAAGAGTAGCAATCTGAAAAGAAAAGCAAAAGGCATCATGTGTACAGGAGAGAACATCAAAAAGCACAACAATCTACTAACAAGCACCTAGGCACTAAAAAAAAAGTGAAGGACCAAGTTCATGGATAACCCTAATTTTTATTTCATTCAGTCACACTGTAGCATAGTTTACAATTTTTTTTGTTGAGATTATAAGGTTGAAACCGTTCCCAACTAAACCTTTTTCTCCACTATCTCGTTTCTTTTATTCTTTCACTGGCAACCACAGCTCACATTTTTAGAGCTCGATCTTGAATGACTCCTTTATATATCCTTTGTCAGAAAATTTGAAGACTCATTTTTTAGAACTCCAGAAATGGGTGTTATTGAGCTGCTTTATAAGTGCTCAAAGCAGACACAGCCTTGGAAGGGTTTCTATGTAAACTCATCAGGGACAAAGCGGTGCTTAGCAACACAGCTGAACCAGTTCAGTTCACCAGCTGTTTCGTTCATTGGTGCACTTATTGGATGTTATATGAGTGACATGATCGACACAAACTTCGAGCAGAGAGGATTGATTTCTGTGTTAGGCTAGGGAAAACCCCTGGTGAGACATGGAACATGATTCTGCAAAAGTATAGTGACAGAGCATTATTAAGAAGCCGTGCCTTTGCATGGCACCAAAGGTTTTTGGAGGGCAGAGATTTGGTGCAAGGCGACCTCAGAGCTGGCCGTCTGTCAACACACCGCAGCACATGTGTGAAACGGACAAAGCGAGAAAATCACCATGCTGCTGTGCACATGATAGATTTTAAATTGAACAGCAATGTTTGCCACCAGAATACAAAACTTGCCCACTGCAAAAGCAAGTGCCCCTATACTTTTGGAAAAGGGCGAGATGTCATTCTGCGAAAAGCATAACTGCTGAAAGTTGGTGCTGCCAGTATGACCCGCAAACAAAGCGAGGATTTAGAGCCAGGACGCTTGCCGACACGCTTGCCGACATGCAGCTTACGCCACTGTTGTTTCTGCAGGTTTTCGGTGCTTCCTGGACGGTGATTGCACATCGACCGCTTGGTGGGCGTGCAGTTAATCCGTGCTATCCCGAGCAATCTTCTGACCCTTCATGGCACATATCGACAATTGACGCAAGCTCATCGCTGTACGAAGAACGCTGCAAGGCTCACTGGGATGGTTTCTTCGACCATGACGTCGATAGCAGGCTCGTCAAGCATTGCGAAACACATGACCCAGGACTGGCTGATATAGCTGCGCAGCACCTTGACTGCGTGGGATTTAGAGCCGGCACGCTTGCCGACATTCAGCTTACGCCACTGTTGTTTCTGCAGGTTAGTACTGTTCACCTAATTGAAATCTTTAAAGCAGTCATGGCGTTGCCGGCTCTTCCCACGCGGGCGAGTGTTGCATGTACAGCGCGAGTACAGTACACTGGACGTGATAAACGTTTTCGTTTAGTTGTGAACTGAGTTTTATGGCTCGTTTTGCTCTTGCCTCTTTCCGGCGACATTGAGCTTAACCCTGGGCCTTTTGATAAAGGCGAAATGGATTTCTTGAATACAGGATACTATTATGAATAAGTTAGAAAACATTGATGCCAGGATAACTAGTCATGATGCCAAAATGGCTGAAATGGACGGCAAGCTTGACAAAACCCAAGACCAGATAGGAAATCTTATGAAGCTAGTACAAGAACAAGCAACTGTAATAGGGATCTAAGCCATCATGAAAGAATTCTGCAAAAGAAAAATGTAGACCTCGAAAACAGAGGCCGTAGATTGAACTTCGTGTTTTACGGGATAGATGACAATGATTGGTTTGAAACGTGGGAACAATCTGAAGCCTTGGTTAAGGGTACCTGCGCTACAAACTGCAGTCGGTTCAAAGGGCGCATCGGGTTGGTCGCTTTTATGAACAGAAGAAAAGACCTATACATGTAAATTTTTCATCCGATAAAGAAAAAATGGCCATTTTGAAGAATGCAAGCTAGTTCAAGGGCTCCTCTTCATAATGCAAAATAGAAGTGAGGCGTGCAGACAGGACACAAGAGTAGAGAAGTGGACAACACGAACGCCGACTATCACTGAAGGGAGCACAGAGGCGAAAAATGAAAGAAGACACAAAACTCATCTGCGCATGCTCAGGAATGGTAACACCGCGTGTCAATCGGGTACACGTGCTGGTCTACGTGAGAGATAACTGTTAAGGCACTTAATCTCTTCCTTATGTAAAGTAATCGAAGGCTGACTCACGCACGCACTTCCACCATTATAGATATGCCATGCCTCTACCATAAGACGCGTATCTTCATTCTTATGCCAGTATCGCGCATTCATCTAACTCTGGCTTGCAGTTACAATCTAGGCAATGTAGCGAAAGATTAGAAGGCGATCCACCGGTTAACGACCTTTTATGCTCCATTAGCCTCTGATTGATACACCGTCCCGTTTGCCCTACGTAGAACTGGCCACAGCTAAGGGGAATTTGATAAACCACACCCATACGACACTCAGTAAAACTGTTGTTCTTATTGTGCTTCACTGGACAAATATCTGTTCGTTTTTTGCCTTTAACCCGCTCCTTTTTATTCTGTACGGCAGCGCATATCTTACCTAGCTTATTGGGAGCAGTGAAAGCAACATTAACATCATATCTACTAGCAACTTTTTTAAGCCTGTGCGACACTGAATGAATATACGGAATAGCCACTACTCTTTTTTTGCGATTACTGCTCTCTGTAATTCTCCTCCTCTTACAGTGCAGAACAGGACTTTTCATTTGAAACTCGAGCAGTGCGATGGAAACTTTGGGAATACGGCAAAGTAAAGAAGGCGGATAAGAAAAACCAGGTTAAGTTGAAGGACGATAAACTGATCATAAATGGCAGATCGTTTACATGGGACGATGAGAAGAAAGAAGCTATTGCCCTGTCAAAACGGTGACGTACAAATGATATTTGCTCTATTTATCGTGATTTAGTTATTGCGGTGGTAAATTGCCGTAGTACAGTATAGTCAACAAGATGGATGAGTTTGCTGGATTGGTTGAGTCATTAAAGGCAGATATAGTGTTTGGTACTGAATCCTGGCTTAACCCATCCATTACTGATGGCGAAGTCTTCCCCTGCAACTATACTGCTGATCGCAACGACAGGCCAGGTCATGGTGGTGGTGCTTTTATATTAGTTCATTCGTCCCTTTCGTCTTCGATGTTGAACATCGGTCATGACTCAGTCGAGTCGGTTTGCTGCACAGTTACACTGGCTAAAACATCGGTCATGACTCAGTCGAGTCGGTTTGGTGCACAGTTACACTGGCTAATAATCTTTCTTTTGTCACTGGAGCGTTTTATTGATCACCAAGCATGAATTTCAGTGTTTTGGAAATGCTGTACGATATCGTTTCGGAGGTATCTGGCCAAATAATACTGCTTGCGGGTGATTTTAACTTGCCCGACCTAAAGTGGGAAAATGGTACATGCGAGTTAATGAATGCAAATCGTACTAATCTAGAAATGAGGAACCTGGTTGATAGTTTTGGCTTTTTTCAGTATGTCCTCGAACCCACACGAATTAATAGTACCCTAGATCTTCTCCTTTGTAATTCGCCAAATTTAGTTGGTAATGTTGATATCATTCCAGGTATCAGTGATCATTCGGTTGTGGTTGCAGAGATCAAAACGAAAGTACAGCGAATAAAAAAGTGCATCAGCAGAAGAGTTTTCTTCTTTGAAAAGGGCGATTATTCATCAATTTCTGATAAACTTCTTGATTTTCTTCCTGTTTTTGAATGCTTTGTGGAGGAACATGAAGTAGAATTTTTGTGGAGCACATTTAAACAAAAGCTGTTTGACCTTACGGAGAAGTTCGTACCAAGTATTGAATCGGCTAGACTCCAAAAACGTAAAAAACCATGGATCACCTTTCGTGTATTGAGGTTAATTAAAAATTAAGGCATGTGTTTAAAATACATAAAAGAACAAAAACACATGCGTGTTTTAAAAGGCTACAAGAATTAACACGCAAATACAAAGGCCTGTCGAAAAAAGCAAAAGAACAGTATCTTAAACAATTAAATGACAAAATGAAAACAAATCCTAAACCGTTCTGGCAATATTTGAAGGGATGTGGGTCTGATGATGTTGGAATAAATGAAATTATTTACAATGAACGCATTCTTTCTGACGATGCAGAAAAAGCGACATGCCCAAACGTATATTTCCAATCAGTCTTTCTTTCTGAATCTGCATGCAGCCCACAATCATCCAATAGCAACGTTCCTCTTATGAAACCAATCAAACTCGGCGTTAGCGGCATTGAATCTCTGCTAAAAAACCTTGATGAAAGTAAGGCTATCGGTCTTGACGGTATCTCTCAGAGAATTTTAAAACAGTGTTCTCACGCCATCTCGCTTTACCTTTATTTAATATTTCACAAGTCATTAACTACTGGTCAGATGCCACAGGACTGGAAAATTGCAAATGTAGTCCCTATTCACAAAGTGGGCTCTAAAAAAGAAGTTACTAACTATAGACCTACCTCACTTACTTCGATTTCGTGCAAGATCATGGAACACATAATATATAAGGCTATCATGGAACATCTAACGGACAACACATTGCTTACAAACAGACAACACGGATTTTCGCAAGGGGTTTTCATGTGCGGCACAACTGATTGAATTTTATGATGACCTAGCGTCTGTAGTTGATTTGGGTGGACAAATAGACTGCATATTTCTGGACTTCCGCAAAGCATTTGATACTGTTTGCCATTCTTTACTACTTCATAAACTTCGAATGTTAAGTATAGATTCTAGTGTTTTTAGCTGGATAAAGAACTGTTTGTCAAGTCGCCGTCAACGTGTGGTCCCAAATGGTACTAATTCAGATTATCTTGAGGTCACATCAGGCGTCCCACAAGGATCTGTTCTGGGGCCTCTTTTTTTTTCTTATATATATTAATGACATTAACTTAGGTATCGACTTTAACATGCGGCTTTTCGCAGATGACTGTATTGTGTATAGAAAAATCGATAATGGAGATGATGTTCTCAAACTGCAGGCCGACCTAGATCGTATTTGCGAATGGTGCTCAAAGTGGAAAATGAACTTGAATACCGGAAAGTGCGTCCATGTGCGGTTTACTAAGAAGAAGAAAGAAATTGATGCTAGCTACAGTCTAATGAATAATATATTAAGTAATAAATCCAAGACTAAATATTTGGGCGTGATGCTGTCGGGCGACTGCTCTTGGCGGGCACACGTGGACTATGTAGTTGGCAAAGCGGCAGTTGCTTTGAATTACATTCAAAGAAATTTAAAATTGGGACCAGTCACAGATATGTCTTATAAATAAACCAGAAAAAATACAAAACAGAGCAGCCAGGTTTGTCTCGGGTAGGTACGGGAGGAAGTACAGTTGCACAGCAATGAAAACAGAGCTCAACTGGGTATCCCTGTCATCTCGCCGAAAGAAGCTGTTGCTAAAGCGTCTGTATGAAATCTATCACAACAAAACTGGAATTGGTAGGGAAATGCACATAAAACCACTAAACTATATATCGGCACGCACTGACCACCAGTGCAAAATTAGAGAATACCGGGCTAGGACGGGCCTGTATGCCAATTCTTTTTTCGTAAAAACTGACGCTCAGTGGAATCGACTGTCATGCGAACAGGTGTGCAGTGAGAATCAAGATGTATTCTTTTCATGCTTGTAACCCCCCTGCTGTAACGCTTTCGGGCTAAGCGGGGATATGTCTGAATAAAGAAAAAAAAAGTGCCGAATGGCAAATTCACAGTTCACCCACCTCTAAAAAACTAATGCAATGACCCTCAAAAACAAACACAATGTTGATTGCATTTTTTATGCTAGAGGCTTGGTGCACCTGACAAAAAGAAGAAGCCAGAGCAGCGGTGTGCTAAAACAGCTGCACCCGGCAATTTGGCACCGCCCCATATGGGGTGTGGGGAAAATGTGGACAGGTACTTCAAGAAGTTGAGGATTATATGGCCCCTGCCATGTGTTAAATAAAAGAAATATGTTTGTGGTAGTTACAAGGCACTGATCTATATTTAATATATTAAACAAGGTTTTGTACACTTCTGTGCCTAAGAAGCAATATGAAAGGTGCAAAAGAAATAACATAAATATCACACATCATCTAAGCCTCTGGCTTGAACACTTATTCCTCTTATCTGTTGTACAAGGTTGCAATGAATTAAACTTTACTCAAAAACAAAGCCCTGAATGATAGGCACTTGTGCACACATTGGTGCATGGGCCTCCTTAAAGGTCAGGTTAGAGTAAACGAGTAAAAAATAAGCAAGAAGAACATGTCTAGTTGTCAACAAGTAACATACTGTGCAAAATACAAATGGTGGAAAGAGAGACAGGACAGAATGCACTACGTTACTACATTCAGTATGAGTCTAACTAGTTCACAACAAAGTACTTCTGGGATGTAGGGTTCCTTTGCCTGTACATTTTGTTCTTTGACACGTTTTACAAGATTTCACCAATTTACTACCTTGATTTAGTTTTATAGAAATTTTCCGCACTGTAAAGGCTGGAGCCGATCTGGTTTCACGAAGTGGCAATCTCGAGCTGGTTGCATTTGGTGCCATTCAAGAAGCATGGCGCAATGACACTAGGCTGGCCACAAAATGCGCATATTCACAGGCAGAGTTACATGGTGAATAAAATGAGAGCTTGAACATATACATACTAGACCCAGAATAAAGGTGGCATGGAGATCTCGGGGTAGACTTCGCATCCTACTGATGTGGAACTCTAGGCAGTCAGCTGTGTGCTGTAGGTATGGAAACATGCACATTTCATTTACCACAGTAAAAATGTGAATTTTAGAATTATCTGTCGAAAGAGGCATCTCTGGAAGTACACTTAGGTTAATGTGGGTTTAATTGAACAGAGTCAGGGTATATAGTTAATATTTTCGCACTATATGAGACTTTGAATGCCTTCGTAACTGTACACTTGTCATACCAGTCTAATCGAAACCTCGTTATAATGAATCAATATATGAAGTAGTGAGTGAAATGCCCCTTGAAACCTCAGAGCAAATAATATCGCAATACATGCAATAATGGACATAATGAAGTAATTTTGGCTCTCCCTTATCAACTTAGTTATAACAAGGTTTTGCTGCATTTACCAGTTTTCTGTCTGGCTGTGGAGCATGCATTCATGCTATAGGCAGCTGCATTACGTTTGAATATGTTGCTTCACCATCACCCATATTTATGTATATGATTTCGCTATGAAAACACAAAACTACATTCTTTCATCCCATTACCTGCTGAACGGCATATATAACAATTAACAAGCCCAATTTGTCACATATATACGATTCAAAGTGAGTTCACAAATTACCTAGCTGTGAGTGGTTATTTTCTTCCCCCGAACCACTTGGCGATGGATTATTCTCCGGGCTCATGCAGATAACGGGTCCACCCATGTGAAGCTGCGCTGTACCACGGAGCAAACATTTGGAGACGTGCAAACGCGGCGTCAGCTAAATTTTTTTGTTTTTTTCTGCGCCGTGGTCGTGCAGTTAACACGCCGTGCGCTCGTCGGGAGCTCTGTTTTGGGTTGCATATGAATCGAGATTACGAAACATGTACACCTAAAGGATTTCTTTCGCGGCACCGGTAGTCTCCAAATTCTTGCTCGTGATTGCACACGAACATTGCATAGCTGCACACGAACAGGAAGAACCGAAGAAAACACAAGAAAAAAGCGCAAAGTATCGCTGGCCTGTGTCTTCTGTCGGTCTTCTACCGATCATCTGTAGTATCTCGCCAACAAGTCATCCGCCGTGGAGAACGGCCGCAGAGGCGCGTGCGGCGGTTTTGTCGCCGAACCACTTCAAGTTGCAGTGAACTTCACTCGCAAAACGAATGCGTGTGAGCAACACGGCTTTAGCAGCGGCATTAGAAGTAAATGTGAGCAACACAACCACCGGAAAGTGTTGCGGGCAAGTGGGCTCTCTCGAAAACGTGTGCCCAAAATCGGAAAACGAAAGCTATCACCACCGACGGTAAAATGTCACAACGCTGCTTGCAGAACTAAAACAGCCGCTGTCTACGGAACACTGGAACGTCAAGCGAACAGCGAACTCGCTGTCGCAGGGCAAAGTTTGCAGGTCGTCGACGCACGCGACACGCATTTTATTGTTTTTCAACCCATCCCAGAACCGCCATCAAGTTCCGGTTTCGGAGTTGTGTTTTTTCCGGGTCCTAAATAATGATGATGATGGTAGAATTAGTCACTCACGTTCACTTCAACAGCCGGAACAAAGCAAGCCAATGCAATCCGCGTTACCTTCACTGTTGTTTGTTGACAATGGCAGGCGAGTGCATGCTGTAGCCCACTTACGAAGAGACTTGCCGCGGTAACGTGAGTAGATAACACTAGCGTGGGCGACGTCGTACCATGTGCACGCTGACGGGAATCGTACTACGTTGGCTTCCGCGAACATAAACTGCAGTGCGAAAGCGGGTCGCATTCCTTGCCAACTTTGCCTGCTTAGCGGCTTGCACATATTCTCATTTCCCACGCCTCCAGCCATCGTCATTGCAGCCCGTCCGAGCCCGATAAAGAAGCGCGGATCGCTGCGCATCGCATCACATATCTCTTGGCCTGCCACTGAAGGCCTCTTTGCTCGAAAGCTATTATGATGCGACCGGTGTCGTTTCTACGTGGCCTAGGGCTTCTGAAATTAGTGGCGCACCGGCGTTCTTTGATGCATATGTGCCCGACTGATTGCACGATGCGTATCGCTGCGGGCATGGTACGCAGTCTCCAAGTCTACTGTCATGTTGGGCGCCTACGTTTGTATCTCGCTACGCGGAATGCGAATTACAGGCGCTCACATTTCTGGCTATAGGGGCGCTTGCAGTCAAGTGCTGTTTGTGTTCACACTTTCATCGGTACGCCACAGTGTTGTGTATGGCCGTAATGCGTTTCCAACACGCCCCTCCCTCCCTGAAAAAAAAAAAAAGCATCGATAAATAAATAGAGGGACGTGTGGCATAAACCTCTCTGTAGCGCCAGATATATTAGCGAATGTACAACGCAGAATTGTCTGCCGAGGTTAATATTGAGATGCAAAGTTGCGAACAGTCCGTGCACTGTTTTGTCTGTTACCAGTGTCTGTAATGGGTATTCCTTTACTCAAATGATATTGCGCGACAAAAAACGACACGGACATGAGAGAAGACGACACACCAAACGCAAATTTTCAACTAAGAAAATTTAACGTTAGTTGAAAATTCAACGTTAGTTGAAAATTTGCGCTTGGTGTGTCGTCTTCTCTCGCGTCCGTGTCATTTTTTTGTAGCGCAATATCACTCGAGTAATGGATTACCAACTTTCCCGGAATGCTACTCTCATTAAGGCTATTCCTTATTTCATTACGGTAGGCACCCATTATGGTTCCGCGTACCTTTGCTGGACATTTCCCTATCGAGTAGGGGGAACATCGCCTCCTGCTTGCACAGTGTATAGCACTAAAAACAGCTGCACAATGACCCAATGCTGGTTCAGCATTTAATTTAATTTTTTGTTTGAAATATGGTATCACGCAAACCATTCACTGTCGAACAGATTGGCTGCTTATTTCCAAAAATAACGAAAACTGCCATTCTTGTGTTAGAGAAGGCTTGCCTGCAAGTGTTGGGAACCAAGCACTGGCAGTGTACCTGGCCGAGTGGCATTTTTGTCCCCTGAAGAGAAAGGCGCTCTCCAAGTGGTCCAAAGCAGTGGCAACAGAGGAATCATAAAAAGGCAGATCATGAAGAGTCTGGCATTGGCATGAAATGGGACGCACACAGTTTGCAATGGCGGACCAGTTTCTTATCAGAAAACACAGTAAGTAACATTCAGGGAAAATACGGGAAATGCGGGACATGGAAGTTCAAGACGACCGGCAACATCAGAACAAGGTAAAAGCGGGAGCCAATGTTTAAACAAGCGGACTTTTCTTTTTCAAAGGGACATGTGGGGTTCTTCTAAATGGGAGAGAGGGTAAGGGGTGGGTGAGACAACGACCAAAGGTGTGTTAGCGGCGAGGGTGTAGAATTGAGAATAAAGGGGTGCTATGCACATGGCTAGTAACACAGCCGACATGTCGACGGCTGTGTGCACAGCACCCCTCTATTATCTGCTTCGCTGGAGGTCAGTGGGCTATTATCTCTGAAAGAGATAATAAAAGGAGCAGCAGAAAACGGTGCTCGTGAAAAAAAAAGGAATATATATATATAAAGACAAGAAAAAAAGAACGAGAGAAAAAGACAAAGCATCCAAATGAAAATAACAAGTGTTGTTGCTATAGCTTGAAATGTAGTGTAGTGAATCGATTCTAAAGCTCCCTTTTGCAAGGTTATTTCTTTCTTTATTACACACACGCATTTCATTACGCAAGACACGCACAATCTTTATGGTCCCTTAGCCAATGGCTAGTATGGGGCCCATTTCAAGATATCCTTATACAAAACTGTTAAAATAATGCTAGTAAAGAGTCTCAAATATATCAACAAAGAATAAAGAAAATACAACACTTTGCACTAAATACAGGAATGAGTATTAGTACAAGGATTTGCAAAATGTTAACTTATTGTATAGTTATTATTATTAGTCTTCTCGAAAAGTTCGCAAAGAGAGCTTGAAAATTGCAACACTTCACAATAAACACAAGAAATACCTGATGAGATAGTGTTTGTACATGGTTTAACAAATAGAGAATACAAGAATCAGTTTAAGAAGCAGATAAAATAATTTCAAAATAATACTTTTTCATTGCTCTCGGCAAGTCCTGCAAGTTCTTTGTGTAATGCGAAATACCATTCCATACCTTCGCTCCAGCGTACTGTACCAGTCGTTTACTATAGGTGTTTTTTATTGCGGTATATTTAAGTTACTAAAAGTTTGGTTCCTAGTGTGGCGTCGTGAGGTGCAGAGTAACGAAATAGGGAATGGCTCGTTGTATCTTATAACATTGTTAATATATGTGGCTAATCGCGATTCCCGTATGAAATCAAAAGGCAACATTTTTAGCATAGGAAACAGGGGTTTGCTTGGTTCATTGTATCGCGACAAAGTTATTGTACGTATAGCTCATTTTTGCAACCGTCACACTGGTTCAAGGTAGGAGTTATATGTCGAACCCCAGGATTCTACACGGTTCAGTAGGTGGCAGTTCACTAGAATAAAGCATAAAATGGTGAGGATGACATTAAAGCCCAGCCTATTGAAGCAGTTGCTCACATAATCTGTGGCCCCATGGTACACATTCGTAACAATATATTATCAAGTGGAATTTTTCTTTAGACAATGAAAATAGCTCGTGTCACTGTAATCTGTAAGGGTGGAAAACACAATGACTTGAATAATTATAGACCAATTTCGGTATTGCCGGTATTTTCCAAAGTGGCTGAACATATTATATATAAGCGTCTAAATAGTTTTTTTCTGTAAAGGCGTTATCTCGGATAAGCAATATGGTTTTCAGAAGAATAAATCGACCGAAATGGCATTATTAAGAGTCTGAGATACAATTATAAAAAACATTGAAGAAAAATACTTTACCATTGGGATATTCCTAGACTTTTGCAAGGCTTTTGATAGCATAAAACATAATATATTACTTGAGAAACTCCAAGTATATTGCATTAGAGGCATAGCATTAGAACTTATGCATAGCTACCTTGAATCTAGATTTCAGTACACTTCCTTGAAAGGGTACAGTTCTGAAAAGAGCATGATTAAATATGGGGTACCACAAGGCTCCATTTTAGGGCCGTTATTATTTATTATTTACATAAATGACCTAACTAACGTTCCATTGACAGAGGAAACCATACTGTACCCTGATGACACTAATGTCTTTTTTTCCGGAGCAGACCTTCACGAACTAGAAGTTACCGCAACCCATTGGTTACAAGAACTTAGCGTGTGGCTCTATCTTAATAAACTTGACTTAAATGCAAAAAAAACTAAATTTACAGTTCTTTATTTCTAGAATAAGCAAACAAATTACGACGTAAAACTTTTTTATTGTGGATCGCTACTTGAACATGTCTCAAGCCATTCGTTTCTGGGTGTTACATTTCACAAAAACCTTAGCTGGACAGAGCACATAAATAAGGTACGCACTAAGGTTGCATGAACTGTTGGCTTGCTACAACGGATCCGATGCTTTGTGCCTATCAGGCTTCTCATACAATTGTACTTTTCGTTTGTGCACTCGCATCTTAGCTACTGCCTCTTAGTATGGGAAAACGGTAATAAAACAGATATAGAAAAATTGGCAGTACTTCAACGGCGAGCTGTTCGGTTTCTGAACTTCTCGAAACAATACATAGGATCTTCCATACTAATGATGCGCTACAACATTCCTAATATTCGAGACTCTTACAAAACAAAGATCTGCATACGGCTATTCAAGGAGATCTACAGCAACAGGGAACTATTTTCAACTCTTTACCTGCGTAAAGACACAGGATACAACTTACGTCACACATCAATAGTAATAGGGAAACCAAGGACAAAATATGGCACGCAAACGATCGAATATGAAACCATGTGTTTATGTAATACGTGCCCTAACATTGTTGACAAAGCTATAAATTCTAGAACAATTCACAAATTTAAACATGCAATACAAAACATAATATTTTCTGATCACAGTGTTATTAACGAATGTTAATAAAGCTTCTTTGTTTAATGTCAATAGTAATGTTATTAATGTTATATTCTGAATGTACAACTTTTGTCAATAACAGAATGCTGTGCTGTATTTATTTAGTTACTTGCTATTTGACAAACGGTTGATACTTTTCAATGTGTTTAAAATTTTGCTATAAATAGTTTTGGAGTTTTGTGCCTTATTAGTTGTACTTTGTTTTATCAGTTGACTGCTACTTCTGCTGCTCCAGCGAGGTAAAGGCCTTGGTCGGGAGGATTACGCCCTCCTTTTGCCTTACCTTGCGGGCAAACCTTGTATTTATGTTGCCCAAATAAAATGGAACAAAAAATGAAAATACGGAGTATTGAAACGTCAAAGTATTCACGAGCTTGCACGAGGGCATAACAACTTGAGGCTAATTGAGAGCAGACAGCACCTAGCTGAAGCTGCCAATTTAAGCCGCTGTCTAGAAGGACAGTCAGTACGATCTAGGTGGCAATTATTAATGCGTAATATCATTAAGTGGAGTAGTATTATTTTGGGAATGGAATACCATGCATTTAGTTTTATTAGCATTAATGGTAAGATCGTAAGCAGTAAACCAATCAGCAATTTTGGCTAGTTCAGTATTCATTTATTTTTTTCTATATCTGAAATATTTTCACCAGTAATAATACGGACAATGTCATCAGCATACATGAGCATTTTGGCAGCGGTTAGTACTTGTGGTCAGCCATTTATGTATAGCAAGTAAAGCAATGGACCTAATACCAAACCTTGTGGCACACCTGTTCGTATGGACTGAAGGGAAGAAGTAATGTTGCTAATTATTATCATTAGTTGACGGCCTTTGGTAACTCTAAGAAATACCATATTGTGTTGCGGAAGCCATATTTACATAATTTGTAAAGTAAGATTTCGATATCTGCGGTGTCAAATGCTTCCTTGACATCAAGAAAAGCTGCTACAGTAAATTTGTTATTTTGAAGGGTGGTATTTAAAGTTTGACTCAGTGTGAGCACTGCTGTGTTTGTAGAATGCATTGGTCGGAACCCATGTTGATGTGGACATAACACATGATATTTGTCCAAAAATAAATGCATGTGTTTTACGATTATTTTTTCAAAAGTATTGTTAAGAACACTCAGTACAGATATCGTGCGGTAGCAAGAAGGGTCGGACCTGTCTCCCTTTCTATAAATAGGGGTAAATTTGGCTATTTTAAATGTTGATGGATATATTCCAGTATGTAGTGAGGGGTTGAATAGATCGCATAGTATGTGTCCGAATATATCAATATTATCTTTTATAACGTGCGCTGGAATCTCATCTAGGGCCGGCGCATTAGTCATTACCAGCTTACTCGCAATAGACAGAATTTCATAAAGCTCTATATGATTTATAACGAAACTATTGGTCATGGAAATAGGTTCATAAGAAGCTTTGCTAGGACGAGGCAGCATTTTATCCAGTGAGGTACCAACATTTGTAAAATAAGTGTTGAAGTCATTGACAGTATTCTCGGTAACATTAGTAGGTACAATTTTTTCATTGCAAGCACGTCCAGTTGCTTCGTTGATTATTTGCCAAGTTTTCTGAGAATTACCAGCAGCTTGCTCAATAAGGTTGGAGTAATAGTATTTTTTTACATTTATGCAACATAGCTACAGATTTATTACGGGCAGATTTGTACTCAATTAGAAGATGGGCATTATGCTTATCATGTTTCCATTTATGATACCAATAGTTTGCCTTAAGCATATTTTATAAATTCATGGGCATTCAGGGGCAAATTAGTATCATACGTGCGCCTATTGATTACAGTTTCGGAGTTTTTAACGGAGTCTGTGAGAACATTAACAAATTCTTGGTCTACGTCGTTGTGGTAAACCTCATGCCAACTTATTGAATGTAAAAAATTATGAACCTTTTATAATCAATTCTGTAAGTTGTTCTGTGGCCAGCATGGCATAGCATAGGCGCTTTTTCAAACGTGACAAAGGTTGGTATGTGATCGGTGACAGGCTCATCAAAAACGCCTGCTGTCATGTCAGTAGGAATATTAGTGAGCACTCGATCTAAAATGGTCTCTGATGTGCAAGTCACCCGTGTAGGCATAGTGACTAAATTGCAAACATTATATGATTTTGTTAGGTAAGTGTGTTCTTTGTGGCTAGCACTCAAGACATCAATGTTTAGGTCGCCATGAATTACAACCTGAGTACGACCAGTCCTTGTCAAGGCTGAAATAATTTTCTCAAGTTTGACAAGAAAACAGCTAGTGGCTGTGTTTGGCAGGCCGATAAATCACACCGACAACAGCAGAAGATTTGATCTGTAGAAAGAGTGCTTCAATATACTGACACGTGTATTTGCTTATCGTTATCAGGTGACCACGTTTCACCACCTAACAAATGTTATTGCACAGCGCAGGACGCACTGTCAGGATTGGGGCTCAATCCCATCGCTTGTGATCCGTTGTCAAGATTGGAGTCGGGCCATGCCGTCATCCAACTTATCCTTGCTGAGGACGTTGATGAAGGGAAGGACTGCTTCTCATCGAGAACAAGGAACATGGGTTTATTTACAGTATTTATATCAGTCTAACATGACTGCTTGAGAGAGAGTGTCCTGAGCAACCGCACAACAGTGGTTTTTAAACACTCGGTCCTCTCCCGATACAAGGTGATGCGAACGTTCGTTTCGTCATCGCAAACTAGCCGTCTCCCTGCAGGACGGTCTACGCACACAAATGCACACACGTGCGAAGGTCCGGAGCCGACGCAAGAGGGACCCCGTAGAACTCGGAGCCGTTCTGGGTAGCGCGTTGGGGAGTTTGGGAACAATAGTTGGCCCGCCGAACTCATTCCGTCCTAACGGCGATGAGGCTAGAGTTTGGTGGCAGTTTCAGCACAAAGCCTGCTTCATCAAACACATCCTAGCTGAAGCGACGGAGAGTGGGGAATGCCCGTATTGTTCCCCGACACAAAGTCGATTTAGTCACGCTGTGGCTAGAAGTTGGCGGTGACGCTCCTGGCATGTTGCCGCCATAGTTGTAACTGGGTGGCAAACTTGCACTGCAGCTGGCCGTTCTTAACAGCGCCTCCATGGCCCGAAAAATCTCGACTCTCTAGCGCTGACAGCCGCTGGGCAGGAAGAGAACGGCTGGTGGCCAGGGGTTGTTGGATGTTTTGTGACCGCCACAAAACATCCAACAAGGACAGGCAACTGCAAAATGAAGCCCACAACACGGCTCTGCGCCGAGATGACATACCTTGGCTCTCACTTTAGGCCCGGTAGGCTTCAAAAAAAAATACGTAAGTGCAGAAAAAAAAATGCTGCATTTTGCTATGCCAATTTCTGAAGCAATTTCGTGCTGACAAATTCAGGAATCATGGAGGGAATCCTGCGAAATGGGAGGGGTACTTCTTGGCTTAACAAAATTAACACTAGTAATCCTAAAATTTAGGCGGGACCCTCAAATGCAGAATTCAAATTAGCCTGCTCAAACCATCCGCATTGCTATGCAACTTTCCCTTCTTATATCTAACGGAGAATTTATACTTTTGGAGAGAGAGGCTCCATCGGAGCATGCGGCCATTTTTGTGTGACATTTGATTGAGCCACGTCAGAGGACAATAGTTGGTCTCAAAGATGAACTTCGCTCCGTACAAGTAACACGACAACTTCTGGGCGGCCCAAACTAAACAGGCGCATTCCTTCTCTGAAGCGCTGTAGGCTTCCTCTCTTACATTTAGTTTACGGCTGGCATAGAGGATAGGATGCTCCTCGTTATCGTCGCCGACCTAAGTGCCACGCCCATACCTCTGTCGCTTGCGTCGCATTGAACTATGAATTCCTTTGTGTTGTCTGGCGCGCGAAGCACAGGACGAGAAACCAATAGCGTTTTCAAACTTTGGAAAGCGTTCTCTTTGTCCTTATCCCAGTGTACGTTACTCGGTGCTCCCTTTTGGAGGGCGTCCGTTAATGGACTTGCCATTTGCGAGTAATTCGGAATGTACCGTTGATAGTACCCCACAAGTCCCAAAAATGAACGAAGGTCTGTTTTCGTGCGCGGCTGAGAAAATTCTCCAATCGTAGCTATTTTCAGCTCGGCCGGCCGTCTCATGCCCTGACCGACAACATGGCCCAGATAAGTAACCCGTGAACAACCAAACCTACACTTTTCCGCTTTTATCGTTAAGCCAGCTTCCCTCAACCGTGAGAACACCTGTTTGAGGTGCGTTACGTGTTGTTCCCAGCTGTCCAAAAAAATTGCTACATCATCAAGATAGGGCAAGGCGAACTCCTGCAAGTCTTTTAGGACAAGATCTATTAATTTAGAGAAGCTAATGGCGCATTCTTCAGCTCGAAGCTGAGTGCGAGAGGGCGAAAAGTGCCTACAGGTGAGATGAATGCAGCATAGTGGCTGGCACTTTCTGAAAGGGGGAACTTGCCAGTACCCCTGCACGAGATCTATAGTTGAAATGTATTTAGCAGCGCTAACTCTTTCAATTCGTTCCTCAATGTTGGGTATCGGGTACAGCTGATGCCTAGTGATGGCATTTAACTTCCTGTAGTCAACACACGGACGAGGGTCCTTGTTAGGGGTTTCTACCAGTATTAGCGGTGACGTGTAGTCACTCTCAATGGGCTCAATAACTCCCAACCATAGCATGCGCTGCATCTCTGCCTCCATAATCTCTCTGTCTTGGAGACACCCTGTAAGGCTTTAACCTTACTGGTTCGGTTGATGTCAGCTCAATATCATGCGTTATTAGTTCGGTTCTACCCAGCCGATTGCTGAATCTGTCGAGATATTCCTCTAAAACCTCTTTTAGCTCATCTAGCTGCTCGGGTCTTAGAGCATGCGAGCTTACCGAGTGTTCTACTACTTCTAGGCCGATTTCAGAGTTGGAGGTTGCCCTATACTCCTTAAACTTGGTACTAGTGCCATCCCGCTCTTTGATGGTATAGTTAACGACTCCGCTCCGCTCTACATACGGCTTCATCAAATTACAGTGATATATCTTCACTTCCTTCCTTCGACCGGGCATTTTCAGAGCATAGTTAGTATCTGAAAGTTTCTGCAACACTTTAACGGGCCCGTCCCAGTGAACTTCAAGCTTGTTCTTTCTTGAAGGTTTGAGGATCATTACCTGGTCTCCGACGTTAAACGTTCGAAGCCTTGCATTCTTGTCGTAGTAGAATTTGGCGTTCTTTTAAGCTGCTCCCATGTTCTTTCCGACTAGTCCTTGGGTTGCGCTTAGCCGTTCCAGCAAATATAGCCCGTATTCAACCACTGTTGGACCCTCCCCTCTTTCCTCCCACATCTCTCTTAACATTCTCAGTGGAGAACGGAGTGTACTCCCATACGCTAGTTCTCCCGGCGAGAACCCTGTCGCTTCATGTGGAACCGTTCGCAAAGCAAAAAAAGTTGCCGGCAGACAGTTCTCCCAGTCCTCCTTGTGCTCGTAACAGAGCGCACGGAAAAATAGCTTAAGCACCGAATGCCACCTCTCTACACTGTTTGACTGAGGGTGGTAGACAGAACTGTGTATTAACTTTACCCCGCACTTTTGCAAGAATGTGGAAGTCAGTGCGCTCGTGAATACTGACCCTTGATCTGCCTGAATTTAGGCTGGAAACCCAGCTCGTGCAAACACTGTCAAAAGCACGTCTACTACTTTGGTGGAGCTAAGCTCTTTCAAAGGGATTGCTTCTGGAAATTTGGTAGCCAGACACAGCATGGTAAACAAGTACCTGTAGCCTGATTTTGTTTTTGGAAGAGGCCCTACCGTGTCTATTACAAGTCGTCTGAAAGGCTCTGTTATTAAGGGCACTACCTTCAGTGGAGCTTTCCATGTCTCTCCTGGTTTACCAGAATGGTGGCAGGCGTCGTATGATCTTACAAAGTTTTCTACATCTTTGAAACAGCCAGGCCAGTAGTATTCCATAAGCAATCTTTCCTTTGATTTGTTTATGCCCAGGTGGCTGGACCACCCAATTCCATGACAGAGACTCAAAAGGTCCTCCCTGTACTTAGTAGGTACGACTAACTGATCTAAAATCCTACCCTTTCTATCTCTGTAGTGCCGATACAACAATCCCCCTCTCTCATGTATCATCACATTGCGCCTAGCAATGCCTTCTTTAGCTGTGTCATGTAATTTAGCTAAGCTCTCATCATTCTTTTGCTCGGCTGCCGATGACTCTCTATCCACACGTAAGAGCTGATCAAAGTTATTTGAGGCCGGTGATAACAACGACCCTGCCTCACTTGTGAGTGCGTCAGCTTGCTCTTCCTGCAGGCTAGAACTTTGACCCTCTAGTGCTACGCTCTTATTGAGCTGGTCAGCTGGCAGGCTCTCCTCAACTGTTCTTTTGACCCTCGGGCGTAGCTCGGATTCGGGTATTGAAGTTATCCCCTTTTCTGCTTCCGCTGGAGGAGCTTGTGCATTTTCAGCCGAAAGCGACGCGATCTTACGAGCTTGGCCTCGGGTCAATGCCTGTACTATGCCCTCTCCCAGTTTGAGCCCTTTGTCACGCAGTAACTGATTCGAACGATTCGAAAAGGTGCAAGGGTACTGCAGTGACAAAAATTTGGAAACTGCAGCCTCAGTCTCTAGGTCCCCGAATGGTCCATTGATTTTGACTTTGGCCATGGGCAGACACACGCTGTGTTCTTCTACAACCTGTTTTATCCATGCTACTTCTCCGGTGAAGTCATCTACCGCCACGTAAGATGGATGGACAATGTCCATCGTGGCGGCACTGTCTCTTAACACTCAGCATGGTTTGCCATTAACTTGCAGGTCGTGAAGATATAGACTTAAAAGTTCCATATTCTCGTATTTTTCCTCCACGTAGGAGAAAACTACGCTAGGCTTGCCGCAGTTTACAGCTATATGTCCCATTCTGTGGCATTTGTAACAGCGAATTGGTCTAAAAGATTCGAATTTTCTTTTCTGTTCTTTTTGTGTGGTTTCTCCGTTACGTTTCCCCTCGCTCTCTTCTGCGGGCTTTTCCGCCATGTCTACAGGCTCCGATCGTCTAGTCTGCGAACCCCTTTTGAACGGAAATGGTTTCCGCGGTCCATTTCGACCGTCCAAGTTTCCGTCCTCGGCGTTCAACTTTCTACGGGTTGCATACTCTTCGGCTAATTCAGCCGCCCTTTCCACAGTGTTTACATTCCCTCTGTCTTGCACCCACAGTTTCACAGCTTGGGGGATGGTTTTGTAAAACTGCTCTAGACACATGCATTCCATGATCATGTCTCTGCTGTCGTACGCTTCCGCGCTTTTAAGCCACTCGACTAGGTTGGCCTTTAAGCTATGTGCAAACTTCGGATATCCCTCGCTATCTTTCTTGCCTGTGCTCCTAAACCTTTGCCGAAAAGCTTCGGCTGAAAGGCGGTATTTCTTCAAGGGACTAGCCTTAACTTTTGCATAATCATATGCATCCTGTGCACTCAGTCTGGCGATTACTTCCACCGCCTCACACGGCAACATAGACAGAAACCGCTGTGGCCATGTACTCGGGCCGAAGTTCATCTTCTCGCAAGTCCTTTCAAAATTGCTTAGGAACAAGCCTATGTCGGTCCCGACCTCAAATGGCTTTAATAGCCTGTCCATGCAGTATGATTCTGCCTCACTTGATCGTCCCAGAGCGCCTTCATTTCCTTGAGACAACTCCAAACGTTTGCTTTCAAGTTCCAATTGCATTTTTCTTAACTCGCTATCTTTATCGCGTTCCTCTCTCTCTTTTTCCCGTTCTTCTCTTTCTCTTTCTTTTTGAGAAGTTCCAATCCCATTTCAATTTCTTTCTCACTGGCCTGATTGGAAATTAGCGCCAATAATTTCGACTTTAGCATTTCCTTGCGTACAACAATCAACAATTCGTCTCTCAGCAGTGTCCTTAACTCCATGATTGCTGCTTTACTGCCTTGATCCTGCTCTCTAAATCTAGCTAGGAAAACACAACCTAGCTAACACTCAACAATCTAGCTTCCCTACTGTTCTCAACAGAATAACCACAATGAAGCCTAGAGAGTCAAAGCAAGAACCAAGGACTCACTGCAGTCACAGCACCACGTCGCAAAGACCATCCCACCGCTGCCACCAGTTGTCAGGATTGGGGCTCAATCCCATCGCTCGTGATCCGTTGTCAAGATTGGAGTCGGGCACGAATTAGAAGGTAGCTGGCCCATGCTGTCGTCCAACCTATCCACGCTGAGGACGTTGATGAAGGGAGGTACTGCTTCTCATCGAGAACAAGGAATATGGGTTTATTTACAGTATTTATATCAGTCTAACATGACTGCTTGAGAGAGAGTGTCCTGAGCAGCCGCACAACAGCGGTTTTTAAACACTCGGTCCTCTCCCGATACAAGGTGATGAACGTTCGTTTCGTCATCGCAAACTAGCCGCCTCCCTGCAGGACGGTCTACGCACACAAATGCACACACGTGCGAAGGTCCGGAGCCGACGCAAGAGGGGCCCCGTAGAATTCGGAGCCATTCTGGGTTGCGCGTTGGGGAGTTTGGGAACAATAGTTGGCCCGCCGAACTCATTCCGTCACAACGGCGATGAGGCTAGAGTTATGTGGCGGTTTCAGCACAAAGCCTGCTTCATCGAACGCATCCTCAGCGACAGAGACGAGACGAAACACAGCGACGAGACAGAGACGAAAGCGACAGAGAGAGGGGGATGCCCGTATTGTTCCCCGACACAAAGTCGATTTAGTCACGCTGTGGCTAGAAGTTGGCGGCGACGCTCCTGGAATGTTGCCGCCATAGTTGTAACTGGGTGGCAAATTTGCACTGCAGCTGGTCGTTCTTAACAGCTCCTGCATGTATCGGAAGTTTCTGGAATGTTATTGATGGTTCCATCCGCTGTCTGTCACCAAACCTTGTGTAATCTGATTGTATGCATGCGCTACTTGAATTGGGCATAACTTTATGGAAGACACGCGGGTCCCAGCGATTACCCTGGAACATTCGATGACGAATATACAAAAGCTGACGCGCTTGACCCGCTGATCAGATTTTTGACTACCGCTGATTGTGTTCGCCGCTATTGCTGTCCTTTGAGTGCAACTTGCTTTTGTGGGCACAAGTTCGCCCAATAAGACGCTAGCTTCACCATTCATCGTTTTGCTTTCTTCACCATCACTACTAGGTGACAATACGTTATGCTGCATGTGAATTCAGATGGCATAGATAAGGGGAGTTTGTTCTTGATGAAAAGAGCAACGCCTCCAACGCTGGAATTAGATGCTTGTGTATTAGATATCGCTTTATAGCCAGGTATGGTGACTGTTTCTTCTTTTCTCTGTAAGATGTAGAGTTTAAGTTCGTCAAAGTTATGACCTGGTTGGTTGAAATGCTCAGTGACGGCTTTAGGAAGCTTTTTAGCTGTGTCTGCGGGATGTCCGTTTAACTTGACATTCGTTGATGGTCCCATTTCACCAATATATTGTTTCTTATGGAAGGAACATTCAAGCATATAAATGACATCCGAACTTGTGCAAGTAAAGCTAGTTTTCACTTTGTGTGCATAACTATTTGCGGTGCCTCTAATTTTAATGTCACCTCGAAGGTGCCTGCAGGTTTTGCACCTGGGGCAACAACATGCTTTTGTTACGAGGGAATGATGTTGGCTAACTTTAGCGTGCACCAGCATGTTGTTAAAGTTTTCTTTTGCGGCCCCTGGGACATTCTGGAACCCTTTTCTCAAATGCTTGTTGCTTGATAATGTTGGGTGTTGTTTTCGTAGGATGTTGTTATGTTAGGAACATTGTTATTTAGGAAGATTCATTGAGCCACGGTTAGCGCTACAGTATTCAGGCAGCATCTTGGAGCTCCAGAGCTACAGCTGGAACAGCGCATGCTCAGGAATGGTAACACCACGTGTCAATCGGGTACACGTACCGGCCTACGTGAGAGATAACTGTTAAGGTACTTAATCTCTTCCTTATGTAAGGTAATCGAAGGCTGACTCACGCACGCGCTTCCACCATTGTAGATATGCCATGCCTCTACCATAAGACGCGTATCTTCATTCTTGTGCCTGTACAATATCGCACATTCATCTAGCTCTGGCGTGCAGCTACAATCTCGGCAATGTAGCGAAAGATTAGAAGGCGATCCACCGGTTAATGACCTTTTTTATGTTCCATTAGCCTCCGATTGATACACCGTCCCGTTTGCCCTACATAGAACTGGCCACAGCTAAGGGGAATTTTATAAACCACACCCATACGACAGTGAGTAAAACTGTTGTTCTTATTGTGCTTCACTGGACAAATATCTGTTCGTTTTTTGCCTTTTACCCGCTCCTTTTTATTCTGTACGGCAGCGCATATCTTACCTAGCTTGTTGGGAACAGAGAAATCAACATTAACATCATATCTACTAGCAACTTTTTTAAGCCTGTGCGACACTGAATGAATATACGGAATAGCCACTACTCTTTTTTTGCTATTACTGCTTTCTGTAATCACGCCCGTCCCTCTTGAAACCAACTTCTTTAGACGCTCAGCCACAGTGGTCACCGCTACACTAGGATAACCTGCTTCTAATAGGTGCCGGAGCTGCGCATTAAAACTGGTGCTCATTTTGTGCATGCAAGATCTTGTGAGGGAAGACTTAAGGCACGACATGGCAATTCCGTTTTTTACTAATTTAGAATGCTTGGATTGAAAGTTTAGCAACGGCTTCGAAGATCTTGGGGAGTACTGCCAACAAACATGATTTTGTTCAAAGATCAAGGAAGTGTCAAGAAACTGAATTACGCGTCGCTGAGGAAATTCCTTGGTAAACTTTAATCCTCCCCCACAAAGTTTAAATTGCTCACTCCCTTCAGTTGATAGTTGGCGTTCGTGTTGTCTACTTCTCTACTCTTGTGTCCCGTCTGCACGCCTCACTTCTATTTTGAATAATGAATCCTCACCAACTAGCTCAGCTTTCTGTCGTTCTAAGCTGGAACAGACAGCTCGATCAGAGAGATTAATAATATGAGGGGTTAGTGTCATCTTGATGGTGTTTTCACAGGATCGATATGCTGTTATAAGAAAGTGGGCAAGCTATCTGCATTCATCAGCATGCTGTGAGCTTGAGAGAGAAGCACACATTCTGAAGATTCAGACAAGTAGGGCCTAGTTGTAGAGATTGTGCAGGAACGTTCGCGGCCGGATGATAGGAAAAGCAGAGAAATACTCGCCTTAAGTCTAATGGCAGTGTTATAGACTCGTCTAACAAACGGAAACTTGATGTCCCTGTTGAAATGTTGGAATGGTCTTGTGTGACGTATGTGCCCTCGTGCCACCAGAAGTGTAGCTGAAATGCTCTGTGAGCCTGTTAATCTTTGGTGGTATGTGTTTGTAGCACACTAGCTGAGTAGATGATCTGATTTCTTGTGAAGCAGTGAGATAGCTTTGAATTGAAAAGCACACTAAGCAGTTTGTAAGATTCCGTAACAAAGAGTGAAGTGGTGTAGTTCAAATGATGTGACGTCTTGGGCAGGCAGTCAACTGTATCAATAATTCACTGGTTGCCTGTAATGGTGCAGGGCGGTTGATCACAAATATTGGTTCGTACATAATCAAAGAGGTTGGTCAGACGAGAAAGCGGCAGAAACTAAGTTTCTAGAACCACATTGCGGCATTGACATTCGAGACAAGACGCGTGTACTTGCAAACATGCTTATACAAACCAGGCCAGTAATATCGAAGCTGAAGGTGGGGGGGGGGGGGGGGGGGGGGCTCTTAAATGCACCACCATGATGTACATATGGGATTGTCCTGTAACAATGTGCATAGAAATCTTCCCTAAGATTGGATATAAGCGCAAGCTATTGCTGATCTTTGAGGGCGTGGTTGCAATGGTAGAGGAATCGGCCACAAATAATAAAATTGTGTTCTTATTGTGTTTGCATCCTGCATACCGGGACTATTTCTGCATATTTGAGAAACTCCAAAAGGGAGGTAACCCAGGCGTCTTCACTCTGCCCAGAGTGCATGTTGTCGATGGCAAGTGCTGGAAAGCAAAGCTGAAGAAGCCAAGACTGTCCTTACAATATATATTTCTTCATTACAACACACATTAAAGCACATTCCTATAAATAACCGTCATTTGGAAGACAGAATTGGTTAGGGATGTGTCATCTGCAGTGTGAAAGTGGAAAAGCGGAGGATTATTAAGCCTATTTTGATGTCATGGAGGATTTTCATTTGCTCTTGAGCAGAGGAAGATGAGAGGTCTGAGGCTGACATGTGGTTCTTGGCAAACTTCTCTAACAAATGCATGTATGCCTCGCTGTGGTGCAGTGTCTACCAAAGGTGGGCAAGTTCCATGTATTGAGGACTTAAGTGTGTGCACCAAGGTATCCTGGTGCATTGCTCAAAAGCTTGGGGGCTCCCTCTTTGGAACATTGCCGGAAGAGAACTCTGGCATCCCCTTCCCGAATCATTGGCATTCGGGTGAACTTTTCTTCAACTGCAAGGCTTTCTTTTTGAGAAACCTGTATGGGCTTCATTTGCAGCTTCGTGCTGCAATTCGGGTGGATGCAGGTATTTTTCATTTCATGTCCTTTCCTTCACCTTGCGGGGTTCCGCAGAACTGATTTGCCATATAAAGATTTAGCTCCCAGAAAACATTTTAATTTGTAAGCCATGACCTCGTTTCATGCTAAGCCACATTCAAGACAGGTCGTAGTTTCCTATCATTCCCGTGGTGCCACATACGCCAATGTACTTCGTCTCGTAATGAGCAGACAACATTGCAGAAACCATGCAAGTAGTGTGGCCAAGGAAGTCCTGCTCTACGCAGATTGCAGTGCAGTTGCTCTTGAGCTGCGGCACTTTCGAAATATAAACTGCTTCATATATTGCAACCGAAACTCGTAGACACGGGCTTATGCCGAATCGCAAGCCATTTGTGCGCCTTCTGTGTTTCCTGCATATACAGTGAAAGCTCGTTAATTCGAACTTCAATAATTCGAATTTATGGATAATTCGAACTGTACGATTTGGTCCGGCCAAGCTCCACAGAAGTCTATGTATAAAAAAGTCCGTTAATTCGAACGCGAGAAGGTTCCCTCACGGATAATTCGAACTACGCTCACCTGGCACACGGCCAGAGAAAAGCGCCTACTGCCTACACACAAGGCTGTATTGCCTCCGAAACGGAGAGAACGGCGAGAGAAGGCAAAATCGGAAAAAAATCTAACCGACGCGGGGTCAGCCAGAAGGCAGTGGCGGCTGCCGCCTCTCCGTTCTACGTAACCTCCAAGACTTCTTGCCCGTTGCGAATCTCGGAGGCTTTGCAAATCTTGTACAGCTGCTAATGTTGTGCGGAGATGGCACGGCAAGCGCCAAAACACAGCGAATCAAGTACGTCGCAGCTGCGCTTGCAATCAGGAACCAACGAATCAGGGCCTTCGCCACCTTCACATGTTCAGCGTCTTTGTCTCGGCAGTCTTCATCGGTTGTGCACCTCTGTTTTCAGCTTAGGAGGTATCGGCCGTCGCGAATCATTGTGATAGTGTTAAGCCTCGGCTAACGTTTGTATCGGTGGACATCGGTAGTGTGGCACAGTTGGACCCAGAGCTTCGACTTGAAGATGGCATGTGCCCGCGGCACACGCCATCACTTTCTGACACGCCAAATTTCTGACATGCCCTACTGCTTCCAAATCGCAGTGTACTGTTGCTCTTCTTCACTTTCGTTAGTTCGAACTTTCGTTAATTCGAACTGAAGCGGCTTCCCCTTGCGGTTCGAATTAACGAGCTTTTACTGTACTGTGTTTCACTTGTGAGAGCAAGTGAGCTCGTTTGGTTCTAAATAAGTTCAGACCTTCGACACATTGCATGTAATGAATACGCCATATTCCGAAATATAAGATTTGCTTCCAGTCGCATGATGTGTGCATGTTTCATATGGGACGAACTATTTTTGGTCACTAGTGCGAACAGTGAAAGACGTCACTCTCTCATCTACATAGCGTTGCCTCTGTGCATGGAACGAAGCATAGGGAATACTAAGAAGCTGCACGTCTTGCTCAGTGTTGCCTTCTCACTCTTGTGACAGTCCACATCACAAGTGATCAGCATTGATTCTTTATCACTGTTAAAGATGCGTCTTTTTTGGGCCACATTTGGGAGAACAGTGGGTGCACTTGGCATCAATGCAGGCTGTCAAGTCAAAAGTACAACCGTTCTGGGAACAGGATTGTTCCGCCAGAGCATTCAACAATTCGCCTCAAGCTAATTTTTTACTGCAGAGAGAATTCATTGTGTCTTGGCTTTTTTAAAATTGAGGTAGGAATAGAGCTTGTGGGTTAAGCCCTTTTTTGCCAATATCATCAAATTGAAATTGACCTTTGGTATTGCACTGTGATTAAGAATGCAACAATGAACTAATGCTGTTGCCTTGTGTGTAGAAACTAACTGTTTTGCATTATTTGTGATTGCCGCCATAGTTTTGTTCAAAGGCCTTTAGGGCAATGCCTGGAAGAACAACAGGTGCATTAAGCATCAATGAAGATTGTTCAGCTTCCAGGTCATATTTATTTCAGGCTATAGTTTCGTAGTTTTCCTTGCTTTTTTTTTCTTGTTGGTTGCATTTCATGAACTTAATTTTTTTCGTGTCACTTTCATCACCTTAGTGCACATGGTGTGAAAAAGAAAGTATGGTGCTCTTGTGGTTATTACTTGTATCAACCACTCTCAGTGTCCCAATAGATTTTTACTTGTATATATGTTCCTTGCTTTGAATAAAGGCACTAGCTGCTAGTCAGGTATTCGCAATCTTATTTCATACCTGCCGTATACTTTATCCTGCGTTACAAAGCAGGCAAACTCATACAAGATCCCCGTCACTGTTGTTTTAGCTTGTGATGAGACAGTTATGTCTGACTGTACATGGGAAGCTTGAAAAGTTGGCTTGCTCAGAACATATAAACGTTGATAAATAAAACATTGAAATTTTTCATTTGCTCATGCAAACGAGGTGCCGTCATGTGTGTACCGCAGGGCAAAGGCTCCCAGAATATCTTTCTCTCGGTGATCTCTGATTGTTGCTGTCTTGCATCAGATAATGCCACCCTGTGCCTGCAAGTATTCTAATTTCACTGATCCTTTGACTGTGTTAAGTGACTTGCTTGGCATGCCTTATCTTTGCATATACCTTCACCTTGCATTTGTTGCCATGGCAGATATGTTGCAAAGGGTTAAAGAAAGAGGCTTTCTGACGAAATGTTCGGGCCTCGCTTTAGCTCAGGCCCAACTCCAAAGGCACCAATTCAGGTGCGCATAAAATGAAGAAATGCTTTTCTGAGAAAACCCCTGGGCCGGTTTTAACGAAATTTGTTGCATTTTAAAGAGTAAGTTACTCTAGTGACTGTTGGAAGAGAAATTTTCATTTCGAGCTTCAGTTTTATGACAGATTTGTAACAAACTTAATTAAGAAGAAAAGAAACAGAAGCTCAAAGTGTACAAATTTGTCTCTCTGCATCAAAAACAAATATCGAAGTTGTGTGAACTGCAACTGTTAAAGCATCTGGAGGAAATAAATTTGATATCATAATTTTTATGTTGCGTCAATATGTTACAATGTTTACCAGGGCTTTGCAAAAGTCCTACTCTCATATTAGTGGTGTACTTAAGTACCATGTATAATATACCAAATTTATCTTCTTTAGATGTACTATTAGGTGCAGATTACAGAATTGTGATGCCATTTTCCGTGGCCTAGTTACAGAGTTGTAAACTTGATAGTTTGATTTTCTGAAAATTCACAATTCTCAAAGATTTTATTAAAAGTTGACAACCTAAATAGAAAATTTGCTGTTAACAGTCACTAGATTTGAACTTTTTAAGTTCAACAAGCCTTGTCAAATTTGGTGCAGTGTTTGCCAAAGAAAACAATTTCTCCTTTCCAATCTACTTGCATAGGAGCCCCCAAGCTAAAGCTTCCCCCTAATGTGTACACACTGGCATAATGGTTTTATTAACCACTGCAGCGGCTGTGGTGTTCCGCTGCATTGCATAATGTCGTTGTTTTGTATTTCCAGGCATTACAACAGCTGCATCCTGGTGAGGGCCAAATGCAAAAAAAAAAAGAAAAAAATCAGCAGGATTCATCTCACGATGAACATGGGCAATTAGCATTGGAGCTATGTCAGGAGGCACATTGTTGCCATTGCAGACGCACCAAGGGGCACTCTCGCTGCTTACCACGACACTTAACGGTACAACGCGACTGTATATCTTGTGGTAATCACTGCAACTCCGTTGGGACTCTGCAGTATGTGTCTGTAGTATCGCTGCTGCCACTTCGTTGCAGTTGCTCTCCATCAGGTGGTGTATGTCATGGATGGGGTGGGGTACTGTTGCTTCAATGTATTTTCTTCTTTTCAACATTTCTTCCTGCATGCGAATCTTCGCTGACGATTGCATCATATATCGTCCAATAACCTGTGCCGATGACCACTTAACGCTGCAAAACGACCTTTACCGCATTAACAACTGGTGTAAAAAATGGCTTATGTCGCTGAATACAGAAAAATGCAAAATAATCTCCTTCAGACGCAAGCAAAACATTTCCAACTACTACTACACCATTAACAATTATACCAACTGTCGCAGGCACCATCTTATAAGTACCTTGGTATTCATTTCACACCCAACCTCTCCTGGTCTCACCATATTACCACCATAAGCGCAAAAGCTTCAAAATCTTTAGGATATTTACGTCGAAATTTACATAACTGTCCCACTCACGTTCGTCATCTAGCTTATCAGACCTTCGTTCGCCCACAGCTTGAATACGCCGCATCTATCTGGTCCCCCTATCAAAATTATTTAATTAACATGCTTGAAGCAGTTCAGAATAGGGCTGCCCATTTCATTTCACGCAGTTATGACAACCATAACAGCATAATGCAAATTAAGCTCAATCTTTCACTTGAACCCCTTAGTGCTCGTCGCGACATTGCCCTTTTATGCCTTTTTCACAAATACGCATGCAGCAACAGACCATTCCCATTTCACCTTGATGCTCCTTCCATCACATCACGTCGGTTGCATAATCACTTAAGTTTCACGCGATTATATGGGTCAACTCACACCTTCAACGCATCTGCTCTTCCACGCGCCATACGTTTGTGGAATGATCTTCCAGACAACATTGCATCTGAACCAGACCACGATAATTTCCATCAACTCCTGCACTCTTTCTTTTCGCAATAAAAACTTGCCACTAGTATTTCCAGTTTTATTTTACTTCCGGTGCCATGTTCTGTATACTACCCATGTATTTATTTATTTGTTATTTCGACAGCTTTAAGACCAAAGACATCCGTCATTTTTTTGTACCACTGCACGTGTTTCTTTTTTTTTTCTTCAGTATCCCACTTTGTGCCCGACTGCATTCCTTATATTGATAAATGTTTTTACTGGGCACGCCATTAGTTCCTGCGTTTTTATCATGCCCTACCATTGTGCGTATTTTAAACCCTGCCAACTGTTCATGCGCCTAGATTCCACATATTTGTCAGTCTATCTTTGGTTGTAGTTTCTATTCTTGTTACTGTTGTCATTGTAATCGGTATACTTTATAGTTCTTGTATCCAGTTTTTCCATATGTATAATGCCAGCCAATATTTTTTTTTTCTCTCTTCGTGTTATCCTTTTTCCCGCCCGACCTTGTACTTGCCGCCATACCACATTATCATCGATTCCTCTCCTTTATGTTAAACTGCAAATTTGAGCCGTGCGTTGTACACTGACAAGTTACTTTGTACTTTCTTTAATACCCCCCTTACTAAATGCCCTGTAAAGGGGCCTGTAAGGTATGTTCAATAAATTTAAAAAAAGGCTACATACCTCTTGCGCCACCTTGGCACATCCATTCTGAGGGATTGGCAGGAAATGGGCACACACCATCATCACATACACAGTGACCCAAGTTGTCTGCTAGGCCAGCCAGCAGCAAGTTTGGCCAAACACCCAGTGGCCCAAGCTAGTGGACCACTTGGGCATGCCAAAGAGGTTATATACATACATACTGCTGAGTGGGTAAAGCTCTCAAAGAATCATAAGTGCATTGAAATGCTCATGTAACTAGATGGGTCCTAAAGAACACGAGGCAAACTAATCAAAAGCCCCCTTACCATGGTGTCCCTCATAACCCATTGGGCAGTTTGGGGCATTGAAACTAGAAAACATGAATTTCAGCTGTTTTATCAGAATGCCATGAACAAGATTGCTTGGGATGGCATTTTGTGGCACACTGTTCAACCACACTGTTCCAGGACATTCTTCTGCTGCGCTGTTCATGTTGGCAGGAATAAATATAGTGCGAGGAAACGTTGCTTTACTGCAGAAGCTTGTACGCTAGGCTGCAGGAGAACACAGATGACAACAGGAGCTCTGTAAGGTTTGGCTGATCCTCAGGGCTAGTAGTGGCTTTACCTGACATTCCGAGGCAGTAACACAAAAATTTACATGGTCAGACTAAACATCTATTTCATTCGATGAGTGGGTGGCCACTCACCTTGCTGATAAGCTTGAAAACTAACATGTATGACCAACGTGCAGAGGAGAAATTGAAATGACACAGACACTTCTTGAGTTCAGCCAGTTTGCTTTATTGTTGCAGCCCACAAAATCTGCGCTTTCTCGACCCAAAGGCATTCCAGTGAAGAATGGTAGGTTTAATGCTACGATAGTTTGGGTGTAGAACTAGGTAACAAACGGTTCTTAGATCAGAGTAGAATGAATGCCAAGGGGAAAATAAACACAGTCGGATGTGGCAAAGGTTTAGCTTGTGTCAGTATAAGATTTTCAGCAGAGGTTGGAGAAACAGAGTTCAATGGAAGTTCAAGATGTCATCCCTACTATATACAGGGCTTGCTACTTCAGAAGCAGTGTTTGAGGTGACGAGGAAAAGAATACTGGAGGCGAAGAAGACAAAGGCAAGAAAAATATAGGAATAAATAAACAACTCAAGCACAGATGACTAACGAAAGTTCAAAGGGTCATAAATATCTCTTTCCTGCATCTGCCCACATACACCGACTGAAGTATTTTACTGCTATCTGTGCAGTGGTGACTATGAAGCAGCATGGGCTCAGTATCACCAGGTAGTTTGCACTCATTGCAAACGAGTGATGCAAGACTGGGATAAGGAGAGGATCTTCTCCTGCAGTGGACAGGAGGATGGCTATAATCTCGTGTTAATGTGACTCCGTCGTCATTTCAGCAGCACTTGATGACCCGACCTGTTGTCTTCTTCCAGAGTGAAGCAGGACACGAAGCCTGCAGAGGTCACCAAGGTACCACTGGAGATGCAATCAAAGACCAGAAGTTTGCTTTTGCTGTAGCTCTTGCAAGCACGGCAAAGCCAGTGTTTGCAGCCAATGTATAGCTTGGGAAACACAGCGGTGCTTTCTTTTGTATTTTTGTCACCATGTACATGTTGTTGTTCGGTGAACTTCACGCTCAGGACATGGATGTTTATGTATGTATGCTAGACACATATGGAAATGCTGTGTTGATTTGTGTCGTGCCTATAGGAAACCGCAGAAAAGAAAAGAATGTTACTTAGTAGCATGTTGAGGTCACTTGATGAGGCAGTGCAAAGTGTATATGCAGTGCTGTTTCATGTTGTGGTGTTCATTGTTTTAGCACACGGCACATAGCTTTCCTTCCAAGCAGTGCCCCACCAATTTGTGACCAGTTGCTGTGTGATAAGTTTTATTGTGACATGCTTTTTTGACTGTACGAAAGAAGAAAGAAAAGACACATTCTCAGTTCTATACTACATCTATTTGGTAAGCTCAAAGTACTTCATGATGATGATGATGAAGTGACAAAAAGCAAGTATTTGTCCAATTTCCCAACGTTATCGCCTTTAACTCCACAGCATGTACCTTGTGGCAGACAGTATTTTTTGGCACTGTGCATCCCTCAAAAGAACTTTACAGTCAGGGACATACATACTGAATAAACAAACTCAAATGTAGAGTCGACCAGTACCACGGGGATGTAAAAAATCAGTTAAAAATTGGTGACGTCCAATTTAGCAATCAATTGAACATTTTCAGTGGTTTATACCTATTTACGTGAACAAGATATAAGTACCCGGTGGGTTGGAATATATTCGCACACTAAGACCAAGATATCTGTATATTTTTTTGCTATACATTACGAGTGTTTACTTAAAGTTACCTGTGCTAGGGGGTCAGAACTAGTGTCCAGACGCTTCCGATGCCAGTTATATTTGCGCTCAAAGCAACCAACATGCTGCTCCTAGATTAGCTTCCCTGTCCAGTCTTCCGTGCTTGTGTAGATGATGTTGACTGCATGGAAAAGGAGATAGCATGGGGTGTTCTTGAAGCAGAACTTTTGTTGCAGCTGGTTGGTTAGACATGCCAGTGTAAGTGTGGCTCATCCTATTTGTGTGTGTCTCTGTTTGCCTCCGTCTTTTTTTTTTTCCACCCTACTGCTTATGCCGGTTCCTAAGCATAAATGGGATGGGATCATAACTCTGAGTTGAAAAGTGTCCCTTTTAGCATTTACGCCCTGATTAGATGAGCACGTAATGTGCCCACTGGCAATTCCTTCTAGTGATAAATAACCTGATTATTGACATATTTTAATTCAAGGGTGTTTTCCTCCCTGTAGGAAAGCATAGTGATATGTTGGGACTTTCAAACACTGGCTGATAGTACAAATTAACCACTTCTCAGTTAAGCCACTGCAATTGCTCAGTGATTGGGCTTCCGAGTGTAAGGTCGCAGATTTGATTGCAGCTGCGGCTGCTGAATTTCAATGTGGGTGGAAAGCAGAAAAACTCGTCCACGGTGCTTTGGGTGCACAAATAAACAACCTCAGGCAGTCAAAGGTCAAAATCAATCCAGAGCCCCCCACTTCGGCACTCCTGTGTTGTTTCAGGATGTTATACCCAACACCTTGAGTTACTTCTATGTTCATGATAGTCAACTGGGTAGAGCACATAGCTACTTCGGTCGTAGGTTTGACAGAAGTTAACAAGTACTGGAAAGGTTGCAGGACACTTTTCAAGACGAAAAGCAAATGATTTTAAGGGACACTAAAGAGAAAGACTAAATCAATTTAAACTGGTAAAGTATTCCTTAAAAACTCTGTTTTCATTAATTTCATAATTATAGGCCAATTGTTAAGAAGAAAGTGAAGGTCAAAATTCCATTTTTTTAATGTCAAGCTGGAGCCACAGTGCCAGCATTCCAGTGTGATGTCACTGATTTCAGAGCATATTTGTTGTATTCAAGCAATTATGGCAGAGTAACAGTTCCTGAAACTCGGCAGGTTTGGTCTTAGCATTTTAGAGTACAGTGTAATCCATCTTTACCAATAAAAAATTAACTGGGCAGGTGTCAAAATTTAGGATGTCGTGATGAGCTGGTGCAGAAACTTCATGATGGTATTGTCTTGTGGCTAGCCTCTTTTCATGCTAGGAGTGTATGTTTTGGGTGTTGTAGGAGGGTAATTATAATGAACTTGTTTTTAGTATCCCTTCCAGTAATCCAGGCTGTGATGAAACATCGTCTGGCGAGGGGCATGCATTTCTTTTGGAGATAAACATGCCAGTGGCAGCAAAAAGAACAAAGTTCTTTGTTGTCTGTGGAGAGCGTTTATTTCCTCAAGAAAAATCCTTTCACCTGTAAGGTGCATCCTTCTGAAATGATTCTCAAACGATGGAAAACATTCCGCATAGTTTCGTCCGGAGAGTGGCACTTAGATGATGTAGTGTGCAGGGCTGTTAGTTAGGTAGCTTTAGGATTGCACTCTTGTGACCTTGTTAGTTTTCTTATCCTTTTGAGCTCCATTTTCTTTCACAGTTCTGTGCCCTGAGTGAAGTGCTTGAACAATGAGTCATATTCTCTGGGAATTCGGTGCACACTTGTTTTGACAACAGGGAACAACATTGTTGGCACATCCATCCTTCTGTTATATCAAAATAAGTGTGGCCTGCATTTGCAGAAAGTATGAGCTGCCTAGCTCAGCTGAGAATGGAGTCAAGCCCACCCATGTATAATTGCATTCCTCTAGCAATATGATCAGTGCTTATTGGTGAAAAGGCACCTATTTTATTTTAGAGGAGATAAGCAACACGGATAGCTTGTGTAGCTTGCGATGGTGCTTTAGGGTAGCACTAACACTTTTCATGCAACCCAAGCATTACTGGACAAGTAGCAGTTGTTTTTTGTGTTCGTACGTGTCATCACGCATGTCATCATATGCCATACATGTCATCCTACGCTTGTTTTAAACTCGCATTCATTTTCATGTATGATTGCTGAATGTTTCTTACTGTAGTTTCTTTTATTGTTAGCTTCTTCGTGGTTAGCTGGGGATAGTCAGGCTGTCATCACGCACCTGGTATTGTATTGTACCCGCAACTTGTGTTAAGAAATTTGCCAATGTGGTAAATAAAATTGTACAGACTATAATTGGCTTGAAAATGGCATCAAGTCTTTCCTGTAAGGAAAGATGGGAGGTGTTTCGGAAAACAATCTGGCTGTCGTAAATGCTGCCACAGCAGCGAATAATGGCTGCTGTGCTGTGGCATTCTACATTTAAAGTGGCGACTGTGCTTCGCTTCCAGGCCCACGTGTGGTGGCGCTGGGCAGGCAGTCACCGGGTCCGAGCAGTACACGGCGCTTCTGCTGCGACCTCTGCCAGTACTCGACCGCGTTCCGCCGCAACCTGACCGTACATCGGCGCACCCACACCGGGGAGAAGCCGTACACATGCCGGTGCTGTGCCCGCCGCTTCACGCACAAGAGCGGCCTAAACCGCCACATGCGCACCCATGGTGACCAGCCCCGGCACGAGTGCCCGCACTGTGCCAAGTCCTTTGCCCAGGGCAAGCACCTGGCGGCTCACCTGCGCTGCACCCACGGCGTGTCAGCAGCCGCCGCAGAGGCCAGCGTGGCCGTGGCCGAGCTGGAGCGGGACCAGCCCATGAGTTGCCCGCTGTGCCAGCTCACGTTCGCCGGCAAGAAGGCGCTCATGCAGCACCTGCAGCGTCATGTCTCCAGCGACGGCCATGTGCTCTATCCCTGCACCAGCTGTGAGCGGGTGTTCACCGAGTCGTCGAGCCTGGAACAGCATGTGGGTGAGGAGCACCCGTCGGAGGACGCTCCCTCTTTGCCGGCCAGTGAGGAAGAGGACGACGACAATGAGGAAGGGAACAGTCTCCTAGGACTGGCTTGAAAGTCCTACGGCAGCTTCGTTGGCCTTTGCTGTAATGCTGAAGACGCCTGCTGCCTCGTTGCAGTCGTCTTGAAAACATAATTGTCAACTGACTGCGTACACCTACTGGCTTAGGCAAACCACAGCCAGAAGATATGCCTTTTCTGATGTCCCCGTGTGCCATGTGTTGGGAACCAACGCTCTGCTGGGGCACTAGTGCGTCTCCATGTGCCATGACACACTTTCCATGTGCGTAACCATGTGAGTTCCTGCACACCGGACAACGTAGTTTGAAGAGAGGCATCGTACCTCTGCGAGTTTTGAAGATTTACGCTTGAGAGCGCTTCCGATGCCAGTTCACAGGAACTTTGTGATGTCATCCCTTCTTTGTGTTCTGCATAAGCGATATGGAAGTGTGCGATGACTTGCACTGCCCTGTTTGTGGGCACATTCTCTGCAGCTGTTGCATGCTTTTGAGTGCGCAGTGCTTGTTAGCATCTTGCGAGTGCTGCCTGTGTCCGCAGTCGCCAAAAGCTCAAGATGGGTTGAGCAACGTGGACCACCTCATTCAGCAGTCTATTTCGAGGGTCTGCCAATGGTGGTTTGTGGTGAGCAAATATAACACTGCATACATTTCTGCGCACAGTGCTGCCTCAGTAGATCGTTAGTGACTTGGCACTCTCTCTGTTCGCTCTTGTTTAGAAAGGCCATTTGTGTACACTGTGCTTTTTCTGTGCATTCATGGGTGCATATAGTGATGTTGACAAGCACATGGAGCTTGTAAAGTTTGCTGCTTAAGAGGAAGCTTTAGCTCGGGTCCAACTCCAATGCGGCCTATTCAAATACATGTAAAACGCTAGAACGTTTTTTTGAGATGACCCCTGGGCCAGTTTTAACGAAATTTATTGCATTTGAGAGAGAAAGCTAAATTCTAGTGACTGTTGGAAGCGGAATTTCGATTTAGAGCTTGAATATTCCTAAAACGATTTTCAAATATTTGACCATTTGAAAAAAATAGAAGCACGAAGTTTACAAATTCATAGCTCTGCATCAAGAACTGATATCGCAGTTCTGTAAACGGCATTCATTAGACTATTCAAAGCGGACGACTTCAATGTCATTTTACATCTTACGTGAATTTGTTACGTTGGTTACAAGGGTTTTCCAAAAATTGTATTTCCCTATTATTAAATTTTTTTATATTCGTGTGTAACATATCAATTTTGTCCGCTTTAGATGTACTATTAAATGCAATTCACAGAATTGTATTATCATTTTTAGTTGTTGAGCTAGAGTTGTAAATTTGATAGTTTCATTTCTTGAAAATTTTGGATTTTTGCCAATTTTTAATAAAATATTGACAACCTAACTCAAAATTTCGAAACCAACGGTCACTGGATTTTAAGTTTTTCTTTTAAATACAACAAACCTCGTCAAATTTGGTGCAGTGATTGCCGAGAAAAACGAATTCTCCTTTTGCATGTATTTAGATAGGAGCACTCAAGCTAAAGCTTCCTCTTAAGGAACAGGGTAAGTGATGTCAACATAAGCAGACTGCAAGAGCCTTATCTAGCAAATTTCATCAGTTGAATAGGTACACCTTTAAGTGCTGCTTATGTTAATCTTGTGAAGGCCTGCTTCATAGGGTTCTATACTAAAAGAAAATGTAGCATTGTTGCCTGCTTTCGCTGGTGGTATGTGAGTTCAACAAGCATGGGGATAATGGGCTGTGCTTAGATTTGTGTAATCATCTCTCCAGCTTCGGATGTCCGTGTGACTTCTTGTACTAACCTTGATGTTATACGTCATTGAAAATTAATTACATAGTAATTAGTCTTATGCGGACTTGCATTGCTGCTGCTTCAGAGTATTTCAAAGAGAAATAATTGTGCAGAATATAAAAAATGGGATACCCATGGTGAGCATTACTGATCACGTGATGTCTTGGTTTAGTAACACGCATACTCTTTACCCTTTTAGGGCCAAACACAACTATACGGTGCTGAGAACAAGTCCCAAATGGTCGCTGTATATTTACTACGCCATCTGTATGTTTGAAAAACGCGCGAATTTTTCAGCTCGCGGTTGCCCAGCAAGTGTGGCCACCCTGTGTGGATACAGGGAATTGTTTGCTTGCACTGTAGCCTGGGTTTTCATTCCACGCCTTGCTTATGCAGGCACAACAGCAACCACTCATGCATCAGTACGTGTGTGGGTGTGCGGCAGTTATTTTTGGTATTGTCTTGCGGGCTGTTTTTCCTTATCAGACTCCAGGAACTCGCGTCTGTTCTATCTTTTTTCTAACCTCTCAAAGAGCCACTGCTAGATGCTCGCTCGTTTATTGTTCACAGGAGCATGATGACATCTGTTCACAGTTTTGTGCTAGTATATACAAATGATGCCGTTGTAGAAGAATGATGCTTCCATGAATAATGTTCCCTTTCTAGGGACTCGTGAAAACTGATTGCCCTCCCTTCGTAATGGGACAACAAATCACTGCGCGTTTCTCTCTCATTTGGTTTTTCTGATGGGTGCACATCCACTTAGTTTTCCTGCGTGCACTCACATACACAGTTCGATTACACAAAGAATGTGTGTGCTGGTTGATTTTCTCACTTTATGGTTACTCTAAAAAAATTATGCTAAATGGTCTTTGAAATAAGCCACTCTGAAGATTTTCAATCCGCAATAATAAAGATAAATCCGCAGGGGTCACATTTTGCAAAAAAAAAAAAAGAAAGGCACTCAAAGTGTTAACAGCCATTGTTTACTTATTCGCTCATAATTACATGATCCAATGAATTATTTGCAATTGTTAAGCTTAACTGCAGGAACAAAGGGCATGAAATTGAGCCCATTGGTGTGACTTCATGACGGAAAATGAGTGCAAAATCCTTCCTTTTGTTCCGTTTGTCGTGCTGCTTATCCGTCCTGCAGGTTTCAGGTCGCATACACAGAGAAGCTGCAGTGTGTTGTTCTCAGTGGAGCAGTCCAATCATGCTGAATGTCGAGTGAGGGCATCGCGTACAAACGACCTTTGACTGAACCAACTAACTTATTGGCATTCAAGTTTTGCAGAAAGGTGTCACTTTGTTAGTGTGCAAGTTCAGGTGCATTCCTTTTCTGCATTGTCCAGAATAACTTCATTAGCATGCACAGTGTGTGTTGACACCAAACGTAAAAATGTAGATTTTTCAGCAGGATAATGGTAGCATCGTCATTGTTAGGGTGAAACACGGTTTGCCATGTCTTGCCCTGGTAAGGGCAGATGGCACTGATGTTTTGTCACAGTGAAATCATCAGCTTTTCACCTGACATTGCCACAGGCAACTTGTACTTCCAATTTATCCTGCATTCCTGCCAACTTTCCCGTATTTTCCATAACATTTAGGAAATTAAACTGGTTCTACGATTTAATATTATTTCATCCAGTTTTATCAAAAGTTCCATTCATGAAAAAGTTTTGCTGGTCTGACTAAGACCATACCTTTGCAAGTCTTCTCACGGTGAAAGTGCACCAGAAGGCAACCTGCATTGAGCAAGTTTATTCAGACAAGTCCCTGTAGAAAGCAAAATTGACAACAGCAAATTAACTGTGATCAAGATACAGTGCGTTGTTTGCCAGTCTCTGCTGGTTCAAGTCTGCTGTTGCTTGCTTGTGTGCGGCATCTAAATCAGTCAGTCTTAATCTAGTGGGAAATGATACCATACCTGGTGTCAAGTCTGTGAGATTTAAACAAACTTCAAGTTTGGCAGGTTGTCAGTTGCAATCCTGGCATAAACAGGCAAGCAGTGCACCCATCTGTGTGGCACCATGAAATATTGCTTGAATGCAGGCAAGTCGCTGGTTTAGCTAGAAGAACCAGTTAAACCTAGCTCTCACTTGCACAGCATTCAGTTATTTCCAAACCATTATCCCTAGTGGCTGAATGATTGCAATAGATTTTTTTCTTACAAGACCTGCGTGAAACTTGGAGGCTTGAACCTTCACATGGTTCAGCAGAAGCCTGGGGCTGTATACTCACTCACTTTCTGGGATGCAATCACTTTCATGAGATTTCAATCAATCTTTTACTTCCAGCATAAGCTGAGTGTCTCATAAGTGAAAAGCAGTTGCAAACCACTTGAGTGTGGCAAACCAGTTCTGTGGAAGCCCGCAAAGTGGAGTGGAGTACATGAAAGGGAAATATTGGCATCTACCCGTATTGTAGCACGAAGCTACAAAGGAAACCCATATGGGTTTCTCAGAAAAAAAGCCTGGCAGTTAAAGAACAATTCATCCTGGTCCGGGACTCGAACCCAGGACCAACGCCTTTCCAGGGCGGTTGCTCTACCATCTGAGCTAACCAGGAGCTAGCCGATCATAGAGCGAGGGCAAATTGATCGACAACTCGAGACACTGGGACACTAGTTATTGCAAATGAGTTCTGCGGAAGCCCGCAAGGCGGTGGGGAGGACAAACGGGAAAAATGGGCATCCACCCGAATGGTAGCATGAATTGTAACCACATGAGTGTACCTGAGGGCCTGTGTATATGATAACAGTTTTACAGGCCAGATGTGAACATTAGCAAAGAATTAGAAACAAAATCACACATTTGTTTTCTGGTATACAGAGCAAAGGCAACGTCTGCCTGTTCATAATTGTTAAGCAAAAATGGCAATGTGAACAAAAGTGATTGTAGAAAATAGCTTGTGCGCCAACGCTGAGCAGGCCACCTGTTGGAGCTGTGAGTGCCCGAGTCACTGTGTTGTGTGCATACACGAGAAAAACCTTGCACTTAATTGTTCACTAGCAAAGAAATGAAAATAAAGTGAAAAAAAATTAACCTGTGCTTCACACTTTTTTATGACAAGGAAATAATGTGTCAGTCGGATTAAGGTGAACAATGTTCACACTGTACTGAAGTGATCTTTTTTTAAATAGAAAGATGGTATATACACATCAGGACATTGCTGTATCCTAATCCAACATACAATAATTTGTATGGATAACAAACAGTGCATGATAAATTATAAGCTTAACTTTTTTGGTAGAATTTGACTTCGTGATAGAACACCAGCTGTGCGTGGTAATAATTTGGCCAGTGATTCACTATGGTATGTCCATGTCATAGTGGAAAACGTGATGCTCACAATTTTATATTATCTTGCTCAGTGGGCAGATTTTACATAACTCTGTGAGCCAGATGCATTGGCATCTATGTGCAACCGTGTTCCTTGCACAGTTGCCTTGGCACAGTGCCAGCCCAGGGGTGCTATGACGCCATTGAGTCACACAAGATCTCTAAAATAGAGTCGCTCAGTGCTGAATATTGTGTACTTGTGGCTCTCTCTTAAAGGGTTCCTGCGACACTTTTTGAAGGCCACCATTTTTGCTTTAGGCCTTTTCTTCGCATGTCAAAGAACTGACTGAAAAAGGGATTATGGTAATAAATGCACACAAACAAAAGTTATTGGTCTAAAAAAGAAAGACAAACGAGAAAAATGTGGGTGACCCTCAGCTCGAGTTTTCGTGACTTTGAATCGCGCATTTCACGCTCTCGTGACGTCATAGTGTGCTGCCCAATAGTCACAGCATCATCAGTTATCAGTGAAAGGAAGTTGTCACACCATAATTTGGCAAGCCAGCTCAACGTGTTGATCCTGTGGCTTGCGCTGTTAGGCAGTGCACAATATTATTTCCAAATTCATGGCATTGCTTCTACGGTTACAACAGCGTCCGCAAGGTGGCCATGGGTATGCCATGTGCTCGGAATGTTGACGTGTTATTGCTGTAGTTGTGACACCTTGCCTGTGGCTGTACGGTGCTTAAAATCATCTGAAAACGCAATGCCCTGTCTTTTTTTTTTTTTGCCCTATTCGAATTATTGTCCAAACTTAATTGCACATTGCATTTTCAACAGGTGATCATAATGCCACTCATTGATGTCACATCCTCCGCAAAAAGTGCACTAAATTGCCTCATCGTGATGCTCCTATCAGTGCTGGTCTACAAGCTCTCTCGAAAGTGTTGAACGGCCCATTTAAATGGGCTGAAATAATTGTTAGTTTTAGTGGATTGAACTTATTGTATTGTACTTGTAGATAGTCAACAGCCAAGTCCAAATCCCCATGGTTATCATGGTGTCATGAGGTTGTGGATGCCAGAAGGGGTGGGCAATGAACTGTCACTTGTGTTTTGGATGCCAGTCCTGCCCCTGTTGCTGCTTGTTGTACTGCTACTACTGTCTTTTGTGTCTGCTTCTATAGCCAGTGTAATTTGGGCGCACATTTGCACGTGGTGCTAGCGTTAGGCGCCCTTGACACTGGGAAAGGGCAAACCAACAGGTCGGCAGATGGCGATGGTGAAAAGTTTCTTGAGGTCACTTTTGATGCTAGCACCACATAGCCATGACTGGAGCTTCGCCTATGCTATGCTTTGAATGAAGCGGCGAGTTGGAATTTTTTGCTTTTCAAGCTGTCGAGAGAGTAGCTGGCAATTGGAAAGGCCTCTTAGGAGCTCCTTAAAGGAAAATGCAGGTTCAAAGCTCATTTCTAAAAAAAAGGGAAGTATCGCTTCTGATTTTCACTCAAAATTATGATGGAATATTGTCTTATCGCACTTTAAACAATTTAAAGGGGCAACAAAGACTATTGTGTTAAACTGGTTAGCTAAATTACATTTCCAGAATACCAGGAACATCAGGGTACAGAATCTTAGTAAGCTAGAAAAAAAACACAAAAAACTAAAAATGAGCTCCAAGTTCCTGCACTGGTTCTCCTGTGATGTAAAAAAATTTGGACGGCGCATGCTCTAGGCTTGTTAACGATCTTTTAATGAACAGTGGTTACATTGCATTCTAAAGGACCCTAAGGCTCGACCTAGCTAGTTTTAAGAGCACTTTTCTTTGTCTTCTAATAACCAACCTTTTTCTGTGGAATAAGAGCAAATCGAATCGATAATGTGTATTTCATCGTACATAACTGAGTGTTGCTCCAAAGTGAAATAGCAAGAGCACCTCTTACAGAACTGCACGGGTTTGAGAACATGCAAATTTGTTCATGGTTTTGCACCTGTTTGTCAACATCAGGCGCTGCAGAGTTCCAGCTCATCTGCATATCTTTTAGGAGACTCTCATACTGTCGGAGGCAGATTCCACAGGTTTTGCATTCGCCTAGGAAACGACGCACCATCCACTTCTCCCTGCCGTCTAGCTGTGCCTGCACAATTGTCTCCGTGGGGCACCTACCGATTGGTTTTTCATTTTTCGTGCCGGGGGCACCTGTTAACCCGTTTCTTCATTATCGTAAACTCCTAGGGGTGTGCGAATAGTAATTATCGAATGTGAATCAAATAATAGTCGAAGCGAATTGAATCAAATATCGAATGCTTTTTGAATAATGAGCAGCAATTTTCATATTTGAGGTAAAACAATATAACATTAGCAAGTTTCTGTTATTGTTTGCATGTTATGGAACATTGTTTATTAAAAACAACAAATGGAGTATTAGGAATAATTAAGAAGCTTGTTTGCATACACAGGACTATTTTGAGAGTGCAGATAATCACTGGAAAGCCGGTCAAGTCTGGCTGCTTGAGCAACGTAGCCTGTACCACTACCTATGTTCTCAAGTTCAATTTCGATGCTATGCCCATTTCCACGAAAATTAATGGATTTTTGGTCAAATTATTTGTTTGCTTGTGCCCAGTTGATGTTTTAAAATATTGAAAGACTATTTGATAAACATTCATTTTTACAAAGTGTGATTATTCGATTCGAAGACCGAGCCTAATACGACGCGTCTTGATTTGTTATTTGAAATTTTTGAGTTTTCACACACCCGTATAAGCTACGCATACAATGTGCTTAGAAGATATACCTTGTGTAGAGTGAGAAATTGGGCCAGTGGGTGTTCGTTTGGCTTGCAATGGGCTGAGCACTACAAAAACCTCCTAGACATTTCAGGCCTGCATGTCATCATGTCAACCACGTCCCCCTACCTGGCAGCTTTCACCCGGCTGGCTGACTCAGCACCCCTTACTGCTGGTGTGAGGGAAAAGCTGGTCGTATGTTGCGGTCTGCGGTGCTCATGCATCGACAGCAGCTAGGTGCTTTATAGTAGAAAGGAGATCGGCACATTCTGGGTGAACGTTGGTGTTTATTGAGACCCTGAAGTTTTCATGGTTTGCACAATTTCTCACAAAACAGGCAAGACATAGTGCAAGAAAAGAAAGATGGCATACAGAAACATCTGGTGCACGAAAAGCCTAAGCAGCTCTTTCCGTAGTGCTGTTGCAGAACACTTCAATACGGAACGCACACAAACAAGTCAATGCAAAAAATGGAAAATCGCTAGAAATGCAAAGCAAGAGTGCAACACTGTACGCCTGGTACATAATCCTGTGTTAGTGCTTATGGGAAAGGACACCTGGTTATAGAATACAGTATAGCGAACAAGTACACAAACAACAACCGTATGTGAAAAAAACTATTTCTCGGGTTTATGCCAAGTGCCTTTCGTTTCTTGGCATTCCCAACCTTTGCAGTGCGATACAAGTCACTCTTGCTTGTACTAGAGAAAAGACTGGGAATGCGGGAGATGAAGACAAGTCCACTTGTCGAAGCGTAGGCTCCTGCATTCACCTTGTTCACGTTTTGCTCTTGCTTGTACTAGTTATTCAGTGGGGTATTTGTCGTGCAGTTGTCAATTAAACGTATGAGTAAGTTATGCGTGTGGCCATTTACACACATCGTTACCTGTTTGAACTTTGGCAGTGCTTGAATTGCGAACTTGTCTAGGAGGTGTTGGTGCTACCGACCAACGAAACTTTTGTAGCATGCAATAATGACGGACATAAAAGGGATAAGACAAGTACAAGCATTAACTTCTAACTAAACTTCAATTACCGAGGTTGTTATTTGTACACAAAAAAAAGTAATGTGCAAGTGCACAAAAGGCATAGAAAAAAAGTGTTTGCGGATTGCTTCTTTGTGAAAAGAAACATAATCTCAGTAATAGAAGGTTAGTTTGAAGTTGGTGCTTGTGTTATTCCTTTTTGTCAGCCGTTTCTACATACTGGAAAAGTGTGGTCATTGAATACAACTAGCACACTGTAAAACCACTAAATAATAGAAGGACACACCAGACAAGAATGACTGAGTACTCTGTCCTTTTTTTTTTATGTGTCTCCCCAGAAAAAATAAGAAGACACACACATGTGTTTAAGCTTGAATGAGTGGCACGAGCAAGATTGCTCCATTTGTTTTTCTGATGGATTTACCTTTTTAGACTCTGCCGTATAGTGCAGCAGTGTGATGTGACAGTCATGGTATTGCTTGTGACAACTACGCATGCCTTTCTTTTTATTGGGGGTAATAATTTGATTGCATGCAACCATCTGTCTCGTTTAATTCCCTGTTTTGCTCCGTCTTCCTTTTACTGCATTCCTCTCTGTATAGTCAGCCTGTCGTGTGTCACGATAGGTAGCTCGGACAATATTACGTAAGGACTCTCTTCCTGGTATTCTATTCATTTCTGATCATCAGCGGATGGCTGATAAGGAAGGCACGCCATCATGCCAGCCAGTGATGAAGTGCAGAAACAATGGATAGTGAAAACGATTGTTGCAAATTTCGGCCCCTGAAGGCATGGTGTTATTGTTTCTCAGCGTCAAAGGAAGGAGACAAAGAACACAACATGTTCGTCCGGTGACGGGCTTATTCAAGCACTCCCTGCAATGGCTCAGTGGCTCTTGTGTTATGCTGTTAAGTGAAAGATTGTTGCTTCAACCGTACCCGCATTCCAACAGTGGCATAATTAAAAGGTGTGCATGTTGCAAACTACACAGGCTCGAAATTTCAGTGCCGCATGAATTGGCCTTTCTGGCTGTCGTTTATACAGCGTGCATGTCAGCTGAAATAAGCAGTCTCAGACAGACGCTATGTTTGAATAATGGTTTCATTTTGTGTAGCACTCCTTGACACAGTGTCCTATGCCATAAAGTGAACTATTATTGGATTCACTGTTGCCTGGGCCATCCTGAGTCTGCAGGTCATGTCTGCTTTGTGGGTCAGATTATGCAACTATTAAATGTATTTAGAACAGGCAACATGGCAAAGCTAGACAGATGCCAGAGCGTCGTAAACCAGTGAGTCTCAGCTGGCAACACCACACGCTGAATGTGTGCAAAACAATGTACACATGGCGCATCTCGTGCTTATGTTTCAGAGTGCCTTGTCATTGTGTTATCTTTAGCAAGTCACAGCAGTGTGCAACTCCATGGGCCATGAAAGTTGGCTGACATGCACACTGGTGTATCCATGGATGGGTCGGAAATAGCAAGAATCCTTCCTCTTCTTGCTTCGGTATTGAAAGACGATGAAATGGAACTGTGGGCATTGCTCACGCAGTAGCCAGGTCAGCAGATGGGTATCTGCAATGTTGCACTGCATGAGCACGGCCCTGTTTTAATTGTGAGATGTTAGTCATTAGTGTTCTTGCATGCGTGCCACGCAGTGCTGAGGGCCATTGCCTTGAATATCCTTAAGAATGAAATTTGTTTGTGTGGTGGTTCTGCTTGTTCACCAACCTCCCTTGATAGTCTAAATTAGTTTGACCCCTAATGCATTAGGACACTACGGGAATAAGCTCTGCAAAGTGGAGTTTGCAGCATTGTTTGCTTCAAATATGATGGCTGTTATTTCGCTTGCTATTTGAAGTTGTCCATGAAGTTAGGAGCAGTCAACATACGAAACTGCAATACATGGTGCCAGTGGTTAAGTCAAAGACTACATGAAAGCAATGTGGAATGTTTTACTTGTAAAGTAAGACCACTGGCACTTGTGAATTGAGTGCTGCAGCCATAAGCGTAGGTGCTGACGTCCCATGGACTCATTGTCATTTCATCAGGTGCTCTCGCATCTGGTGGACACTGTAGTGTCTCCTTGCCATACTTGTTTGTACTTTGTTATAGAGCAGAATTTAATTTGTACTTATTAATGCCCTTCTGTTTCTTTTCTGGAAGTGCTACTTTACAAATCAGCAGTGTGTTTTCTTATGGTATTGAATCAGCATGAAGATGCAAAACAGTGCTTGTCAGACTGATGCCACACACTTTGCATGAAAGCTTGTCAGAGGCATTTACATGGGCTAGTCATTCCACTCTTGTGAGCTCCTTGTGTGACGTGTTTGTGTGCTCATGTGGCATTGATGTACATACGAGATTTCTGTTATGGCACGCAAAGCTCAAGGCAATTGTGTTTCACTGCAAAAAATCTAGGCATTTACATGAGAATGTTCCGTCATGCATGATTTAGACTCTGCTTTGGGCTTATAGCATGGTCACTGTGCTTACGACTTTGCCTTGCGCTGTGTTATTGAAAGTGGCGAGATTCTAGTCACTGTCAGTGACATCGCTTATGTTTAGAATCAGCAGAAGCTTGGTGTGGGCAAGAATGTTTACATTTATTTCTAGTCTGTCGTAGACTCAATGGCATTGTCTTCTAAACACTAGAGAGCAGCCTTCTCACCTTGTGTACCTGACCAGCAAGTTGTCTCTGGTGCACTGTTTTATCTATTGACTTCACGAGAAGCACTTAGAAACTGTAATTACTGCATGTGTGTGTGCAGTGTCCATGCAATGCAAAAAGCAGTTTTGCAGTGCAGTTCCTAAGTATCTGGTCGTCACAGCGACGCTGATGGCTTGCCTGCCCTCATCATTGCTGCAGGTGTAATTTTCATGGTGTCGTCTATTCAAGAGTAATGCAGAACTGTAGTTAAAGTGAAGTGTACATGCTTTTCTTTTTCCTTTTAGCTTAACAAGGTGTGAGATGTATTTCATAGCTAGCACATACGTAGCAAGTTTGAGTCATGTCTATTACAGGTAGTGGATCTTTCTTTTGAGAAGTAAACGGCGATGATACCTCTAAGATGTGTGTTTTTGTTTTCTTACCTTTTTAAGAGATTGTCTACAAATGCACAAACAACCATTGTTCAGTATGATAAATATTTGTGTTCCGTGGATATGCATCAATATGTTGCGCCACAGATTTATGGAGCATGTGCTGTGTGTTAAACTTTCCTTATTCTGCCTTCTGTGTGAATAAATTACACCAAATGTGAAATAAAGTGCAAGCATTGACCAAGTAATTGCGTGGTTTCTGAAGTACGAGACAGGGTGGCAAGGACAGATGGAAAGGGAGACAACACAAGCACCGACTAACAGCAGTGGCTTTATTGTAGCAAGGCGCTACATGGCGTACACAGCCATACGCATGTCTGCACATCAAAGGATGATAAGGAATGAAGTAATAATATATCCACAGAAGGAGGCCGCGAATGAGGCACAGAAAAGGGGCAGCCCATCAATGGTCAAAACATAGTGTGTCCCCTACCACTACTGAAAGGGATATTTGTGCCTCCAATCTAGGGTGCACCTTTCTAGAGAGCGATTTTTGTTTTACTTAACCTTTTTTGTCCCAAATACCTTTTTTTCAGAAAGCCACCAGAATTTCCGTAGTTCTTTTTATGACTGATTCATTGTGAACAGCATTTATTATTGCAATATCATGTTGATTTGTATTCTGCTTTTTACTATCCATTATTATTTCATGGTGTTGCGTTGTAGATAGGCCAGGTCACAGAAACAGCCTATATAAAACACAATATTTCTTGGAATAAAAGTAAACTGTGCCTTTACTTTCCGTCCATGTGACACATTGATGGCGTGGCGCGGGCAGCAGGTTCTATAGGCACCAGCAGCAAAGCATTAGTCGAGCCGCTTCCATGCGACCAGTGCTGGGCTGTATCGAAGGTACATGTATCTTAGATACTCCTTGGGCATCTTGTATCTCTACCATGATACGTCTGGTGAGACGTATCGGTAGCTGTATTTTCCATAGATGAAATAATGTTTGGGTATCTTATTAATGTTAAGATACAAGCTACTGCTATCGCAACATCACTGTGGGAAACTGTAAACATTGGCTGAACTCTGCTTCTCAAACTGACACTGCTGCCACTAAGCCACCCGAGTAAAACTAAAGGCAGTGACATTCTTTTATCTTTCTACCAGAGCCCTCCAGCGACGGCAGGGGATGAGGCCTGCGTGTCCCTGTTGGTCGAGCACATTCACGTGGTGGGGCTCAACAAAAACATGCGCACAGCCGATCTTTCATTTTCTTGATTTTTTGTTTTTAGTTGCATCGGTGCCATGACACTTGCTCGTAGCCATGGTACTGCCCTGCGTATGCCAATGCGTGCGGCGTCTTTTGCACAAATTCTGATGCTGCTATAGTGTAGTTATCAAATTTTTTCTTACGTGGTGCTTTGTGACTACAATATGTGTGAAACGTTTTTGAGAGGCAAGTTTTCTCATAAAAGAAAAATCAAAAGGATTGCACGTTAATGAATATGTTGCTAATACTTTATGCAAGCAGATAAGCAGAATATCGAAGGTCATTTCAGTTTTATGTGCTCTCTGTATACACGATAAGTCACAAAATATGTTGCTACCAATGTTGCTGCTATACGCCTGTCAGGTGATCCAGTATTGCGTAAATGGTAATATGTGTACGCACAAGATAAAACTCCACAGCGGTATTTGTGCCATTGTGCATCATCATCATCAGCCTATTTATGTCCACTGCAGGACGAAGGCCTCTAAATGTGATCTCCAATTACCCCTGTCTTGCGCCAACCGATTCCAACTAGCATCTGTAAATTTAGTAATTTCTTTGCTCCACATAGTCTTACGCCGTCCTCTACTCTTGGTACACATTCTGTCACCCTAATGGTCCAACGGTTATCTAATCTGCGCATTGCATGACCTACCCAGTGCCATTCTTTTATCTTCATGTCTATTAGAACATCGTCTATACCTGTTTTCTCTCCGATCCAAACCACTCTCTTTCTGTCTCTTAAAGTTATGCCTAGCATTCTTCGTTCCATCGCCCTTTGCATGGTGAAAAAGACTGAAAAAGAAGCTTGTTCTCAAGCTTCTTTTTCAGTCTCCAAGTCTCTGCCCCATATGTCAGCACCAGTAAAATGCACTGATTGTATATTTTCCCTTTCAATAATAACGATAAGCTCCCAGTCAGGAGCTCACAATGTCTGCCGTATGCGATCTAACACATTTTTATTGTGTGAATTTCCTTCTCATGGTCAGGGTTCCATGTGATTAGCTGACTTAGGTAAATGTACTCCTTCACAGACTCTAGAGGCTGACTCGCGATCTTGAACTCTTGTTCCTTTGCCCGGTCATTTATAATTATCTTTGTCTTCTGCATATTAATCTTTAACCCCACTCTTACACTCTTTCTGTTGAGGTCGTCAATCATTTGTAGTAACTCATCTGCAGTGTTGCTGAATAGAACGATGTCATCAGCAAACTGAAGGTTGCTGAGGTATTCGCCGTCGATCCTTGCTCCTAAACCTTCCCAGTTTAATAGCTTGAATACTTCCAAGCATGCAGTGAATAGCATTCGAGAGATTGTGTCTCCTTGTCTGACCCCTTTCTTCTTTTTTTTTTTGCAAGTGTAAGTGCTTTATTTTTCTTTACATAATCATGGTTATACAGATATCTGGACCGATAGCCAGGGAAGGCTAGTTTGCGGTCCAGTGACAAATTACAAAAGACAGGTCAGGCGCAGTTTTGAACAGCACAGTATTCCGGAACATGTCATGAGTTATACAGACAACAAACATATTGAAAATACTCGTACATTATGAAAGTAAGTTAGAGATTCTGGTTATGAAGAAAAAAGAATTTGCTACATTGCTTGAAATTACGTGCGGTTTTAACTTCTAGGGGTAAATTATTCCAGATTTTTGCACCAATGAATTCAATTAACCTTTCACCGTATACATTGTAACACTTTGGCAAGTTGAGGTTACCCTTTAAAGCATGTCTTGTACTGCGAGTTGGAAATGAAAAGACGTTTCGAGGAATAGGAAAGTTAGTGCATAAAATATTATTAACTGAAATTGAGATCTTGTGATTACATAGTGCATTAACGGATAACACATGTTGTGTATCGAAAACATCATTAAATGTATCACTGGCATATTTTGAAGGGCCAATTGTTTTCAGGGCCCTTTCCGGAGTTTTTGTAAAGGTTGTAAGTATGTCATGTAGGTCACACCCCATGATTCTAAACAATAACTAATATGGCTATGGCGAAACGCATAGTAAAGGGATTTGAGTACATCGTGGGGAAAATATTGCTTCGCATTAATTAGGGAGTAACAACCATATGCGACCTTCTTGCATACACTATGAAATATGTGCTTCCCAATGTATATGCTGGTCAAATATGACGCCCAGATATTTAAACGAATCAACTTCTTGGATGGGGCTTTTATTTAACGTGATATTTATTTGACTGGTGTCAACATTGTTTCTCCTCGATCGAAAAACTACATATTTTGACTTATTTCTATTTAAAGTCAATTTGTTTTCTAAGAACCATGAAGAAATGTTTGATAACTCGGACGTCACATGCGTTTGCAGTGCAGAAAATGTGTCTCCTGTGAATAATAAAGCTGTGTCATCTGCGTACATTAGAACGTTTGAGTTCTGAAGAGCATTAGGGAGGTCATTAATGTATAATGAGAATAACACAGGACCGAGCACTGAACCTTGTGGGACTCCGCTGGTGACTGTGCTGTATGTAGAATAATAATCACCCATTACTACCATTTGTTTCCGTGAGGATAAATAGCTGGAAAAAAATTTTAGGGAGTCCTTTGTGACACCATAACATTCAAGTTTTTGCAGTAGTATAGAGTGAGAAACGGTATCAAATGCCTTCTTTATATCCAAAGATATTGGTACAATTATTTTATCATGATGAAGTGCAGAATTTATTAATTGCGAAAGTGTTAGCACTGCTGTTGATGTCGATCTGGAGGGAACAAAACCGTGCTGCTGCGTACAAATTACAATTAAGTATCTTCCTACTTTTCTTGTGTAGAATTAAGGTGGCTGTGGAATCTCTGTAGATATTTTCCAGGGTACTTATGTAAGCGGTCTGTACTGCTTGACTACGCAATGCCTCTATGACTGCTGGTATCTCTACTGAATCAAATGCTTTTTTGTAATCTATGAAAGCCATATGGAGAGTAATAAAAACAGCGCTAAACGACAGGACAAGTGAAGGGACACAGACAACAGGGCTGACTAACAACCAAAGTGTCTTTATTCTTTCAGTCAGCATATATATGCTCCGCCGCTATCTGAAACCACATAATCAACAGAATTGGGCATGCGCAGGGGGATTGCCATTAATGCGATAGGAAGGCAATCTCCTTCGGAAGGAGAGAAATAGAAGGGAGGCTTACGCATGCTTCGCCACTAATGTGAATGTGGAAAACTTCGGAAACAAGGCGTGCGTGGTCATCACGATAATTTGACAGGTAGGTCACACCTTCGAAAAAAGGCTTGCAGCCGCATTCATTGCAATGCAGTGACAATTGACTATCTTTTGCTCGTTTTTGACATTTGTTAGAGTGCTCACGCATGCGGTCATTGATGCACCGTCCCGTTTGGCCGATATAAAAACGCTTGCATGAAAGGGGAATCTTATACACCACACAGTCACAACAGTCACCAACAAACCTCTGTCTGTGCTGCTTTTTACAACCTTTTTTTGTTGTTCTTGCTTACCCGATTGACTTGGTGGCACAGGCTACCTAACTTATTCTTGACAGTGAACAGCAACTTGACGCCTGCCCTGCTGACAACCTTTTTGAGATTGTGCGCAACCTGGTGCACATATGGTATAACCGCCACCATTTGTCGTGAGCGATTCTCAGATAGAGCAGCTGCCGACTGCTTTCCTTTAAGGTTCATTGCGAGGCTTTCAGCGATGCTGGTCAAAAGCGGTACCAAGAAACCTGCGAGCTTCAGCCTGGCTACTTGCTTTTCGAAGCTGACATCCACTTGGTGGTCACAAGACCGGATGAGGGCCGCCTTCATGCAGGATCTTGCTATACCGCGCTTGACTATCTTTGAGTGCGTCACTCGTCCTGTCGTTTAGCGCTGTTTTTATTGCTCGTAATCATGAACCAACCAGCCCAAATTTGTGCGCTTCTGCCATATAGAGAGGCTTATTGTACTATGCGGATTTCTCTATAGCCTGATTAATGACATGGATGTAATCCACTGTAGAAGTATCCTTTCCTGAAACCAGCCTGTTCCCTTGGTTTCCAGTGTTGACTCTTTGGAGAGTCCAGTGTTGCCCTTATTCTATTGGAGATTATTTTGCTAAATATTTTATATAATACTGGGAGTAAGCTAATGAATAGACTGTTGCACCAAAAAAGGAAAATAAGGACTTGGAATTCTTTAACGTCTCCCTCTTTGTGGCTTAGTACAATGTTTGCATTCTTCCAGTTTTCTGGGACAATTGCAGTCGATAGACACTTCGTATAGAGAGCCGTCAGTTTTCCTAGCATTATGTCCCCTCCATCTTTGATTAAATCGACTGTTATTCCATCTTCTCCTGCCGCTCTTCTTTGTTTGATGTCTTGCAAGGCCGTTCTGACCTCATCGAGAGATATAGAAGGAGTTTCTGTATCCTGTTCATTACTGTTTCTAATTGAGGGATCCTGATTCCTCTGAGTACTGTACAGGTCAGTATAGAACTCGTCTGCGGCTTTTACTATATTGACGAGATTGCTGTTGATATTACCCTGCTTATCTTTCAGTGCATACATCTTGGTTTGTCCTATATGCCAAGTTTCTTTCTCACTGATTTCAGGCTGCGTCCATTTTTTACGGCTTCAGTTTTTCTCACGTTATAATTTCTAATAGCACTTATTTTCGCATTGTTGATCAGTTTTTGACAGTTGAGCGAATTCTATCCTATCTCTTGAGTTGGACACTTTCATTCTTTGTCATTTCTTTATTAGGTCCTTTGTTACTTGGGAGAGTGTGCCTACTTGTGGCCTTGGTGCCTTGCTCCCACTTCAATTGCTGCCTCTGAAGCCACCCTCGTTATGGTTTCATTCATTACCTCTATGTCGTCATAATCATCTCTCTGTTTAGTACTAGCCTAAATTTGTCAGCTTTTATCCTTACTGCCTCTAAGTTTACCTGTTTTTTCTTGGCCAATTTTACTCTTTCTCTGTTCAAATTGAGCTTAATCCTAGCCCTCACTAACCTATTATCATTGCACTTTACCCTACCTATCACTTCTATATCCTGCACTATGCTGGGATCGGCAGATAGTAGTATGAAATGAATTTTATTTCTTGTTTCATCATTAGGGCTTTTCCAGGCCCACTTGCTACGTTTTCTGAAAAAGGTGTTTCTTAGAGGCTTCTTATTGACGTTCTTGTAATTAAATGGCAACCCACTAGCTGGTCAGCAAGCAGAGCAGCGACTCCCACAATTGCAAACGCAACCATCAAAAGCCGCTGACAGTGCCGCGCGTAAAGAGCTCCGAGATTAAGCAGCTAAAGCAATCCCAATAAATTATTTCGTAATGAAAGTCATACTTTGAGCAAGAAAGACAAAAATTTGGAGATACTAACACACATTTCATTAAAAAGTAAACAATGTTGGTCGGAGTTAACAAATTTCCAAGCAAATAGTTCTGTGGATACGCATTTTCTCCACATTATATAGATCTATAATAAGAAACTTGTGAATCTATGGAAGTATCTTAAGATACTAATGTAAGGTATCATATCGTATAAAATAATTGCGGTAATGTCTTGGAACTGGATCTCAAATACTTGTTGCCCAAGCATCATGTATCGTCTTATGATACAATTGCAAGGTATCTTTGCCCAGCCCTGCATGTGATATATGTTGCCACAGGCTCTAAATCTTTCTCGCCATTGTGCTACGTGGAAGCTCTGAATACAACTTGCGAGAGCTTCTTGGGTCTATTTGTTTACCTGGGGTGAAGGAACATCCAGAAGCACCATGGTTCTGGCATTGAAAAGACAGCTGGCATCACTACAGCCGCCATTTTTAAAACCGCTGGCAACAAGACTTACGCTTCATGTCCACCAACTGCACCTTAAAAAATTGCTTTGTGGGAAGCTGGTGTTGTATAATTAATAGCACCGTATTCACGCCAAAATGATGAAACAACTGCCACTCTTCTATGGCACTCAATAGGCGAAAGGAAATGCCTGGACGTGTGATACTGGCATATTTTGGAGTAGTCATGTGGGCAGGAGAGACTCGTCGCTGCCATGAAAAGGGTTAAAGCTATTGAATGCACTTGTACACTTTGAGGAGGTAATAAAATGCATCCACCAAGAAATGCCAATGCTATGCTATACTGTATGTGCAAAAAACAGCCGGCATTATAGCCTGAAGAGCCATGTACACAGCTGAGTGCCTCTGCAATGAAATGACTTGTATAATGAGGTAATAATTCGGTCCTTGTTCTATTGTGAGCGGTGAAGTGCGCGACGTTTACAATGAAGTGACCTATACAATGAATGATATTGGAGGCCCCCAAGCACTTCCTGATAAAAACCTGCCCACATAAGGCGAGAGGGTGTAGTCACCCTGTGAGCCAATGGAGAGGTGAAAAAATGTGAATTTGACAATATGGCAGAATTTCGCCATGTCCAGGGCCAGGATAATGTTACGATTCTATTCCAATTATTTTTATTTTTGCTCTTCGTCGACATTATCACTGTGATTAGCTGGTCATGAGTGGCAGATATTGCTGCAAAAGCTTACAAGGTTGTATTTGAGAGGCTACAATAAGAGCAGTGCTGGTGGGCATAAAGCTGTCCACATGTTCTAAAAACTGCATATTGTGGCATAAAGTAAGAGAGTGCATGTAGTTTTATTTTGCTTTACTCTCTGGAAAGAAACTCCCTAGAGAGGTTCATTGCTTGAAAGCTGTTATAAACAGCTTGGGAATTGCTCAGGATCATGACAAAGTTGTGACGGCGTTATACATAGTGTTTTGTTGTATGTTAAATGGTTCGTCTAATTATTTTGTCAACTGTATATGCTAATTAATATATAATTAGGAATAATCTCATGCTTCTTTCCTAGCACTTCCTTTTTTGCTTAAAGTGCGAAAGTTTTTTGTAGAGAGAGAGTAAAACATCTTTATTAATAATATTTGAATGGTGAGAGCAGTGTGGGAGGAACCCTCAGTCCAGGATCCCTAAGATGATTCCGGCGATGTTTCGAGCTCGTTGTATCACAGCTCGAAGGACCTCGGGAGGTCCGTTGCGGAGGGCATCGTCCCGCAGCTCTTTGTTGCGTAGGAGGTAAAGGAGACTTGGCAAGGGAGGAAAGAGGTTTGCAGTGCACTCAATCGTGACGTGGAAGATTGTGGGCGAGCTGCCATAGCCAGGGCAACGATCTGCATAACAGTAGGTAGAATTTATTGAGAGACACAAGATTTGGAAAAGTTGCAGTTTGTAACTGGCGTAATGCCACTGCTTCCTCCCGCGAGAAGGACGGCGGTAGTGCGGCGTGGGTGCGACGAATGCAGGTATAATGACGGAGTATGTCTTTGTAACAGAGCAAGGGATCCCCCCACTCTGAACTAGTCGCCTCACCACGCAGAGTCACCCGGAGGGAAATTTCTCGGGCAACCGCATGTGCGCGTCCGTTATCCGGCAGCGAGGTATGACCAGGGGTCCAGAGTAAGTGGATGCAGGGAGGTGCTGCTCGGTGCCACAATGCCGGATGTACGCAACGTAGCCCGCAGTCAGCCTTATTCACACGTAGCCGCAGGACAAGCTGCGTGAAGTTTGGCTCGCGAAACATAAAACCGGCAAACATCGGCTACAACTCGGGTATGCAGCAAGCACAGACGCGAGGAAGATTTCTGCTACGGCGCCCGGTCTGCGATGTTCTGAAAACGTGTACTGAGACGCTCGCCTGAGTCCGCTGCCCGACTAATGTCATGACGGTTTGGTCTATGAACTTGTCGATGCTATAGATACTGGCAAGTTGAGTGGAGTGGAAAGGCAGCGGTAAGAAGGACATTAAAAAAAAGCCTGGCATATGGTCATGTTTGTGTTATGAATTAATGCATGCACTGGATTACAAAAGCAGCGGGAAATTGCACGCTGAGAACACCGATAAACATACAGTGCGCCGCAACTCGAGAAATAATATTGAAAGGTCAAAGAATTCAGAACAAACAAAATTGAATCATAACTGCAAGTCGGCCTAGTTGGAACATATTCATATTTATACTTTTTGTGCGCAAACAAACAGGGACGAAGAATAGGGGCAACACAAAGCGCTCGTCCTTGTGTTGCCCCTATTCTTCGTCCCTGTTTGTTTGCGCACAAAAAGTATAAAGATTGAATCGTTGCGACGGCACAGGCGTCGAAGTCTCTACAATGAAGTTATCTTTGAACAGCTCTGATAGCACCCACGCAACAATGGTTGCTTGTATTCTGTCAAATGCTCATATTCTGCGACCTAAAGCTCATGGCGCAGTGCGAAAACGCGCGCGCGGAGAAAGCGAAACAGTGCGCGGACAAGCATCCAGACGTGCCGGTCGCTGGGAATCTGCGCGATCGCTGCATTGAGGCTTCGTTCTATTACGCTCCATTTAGTTATACAAACACTATAAGAACATATTTCACATAGCTTCCTCTCAGCGTTTACCTACCTTTCACGCAAGAAGCTGGTTCGGGAGACTCCATCGCGGCGACCGCGCGCAGTGGCGTTCACGGTACGTATTCGGTAAAGAGATAGCGTCTGTAAACGATTGTGTGCTTTCAGTTTGCCCAAGGTTATTATTTAGACAGTAAAAAACTTCTCTCGTTTCGAAAGTACTTACAGAAATGTCCGGGAGAGCTCGCGCGTGCTGTCTTCAGTGAAGGCTGACAGCAAAACCTATGAGGAGCGCGCCACATGATCCCTCATACTACGCCAGCGAGGCGCTTCCGCTAGATGGCGACTCCGTAACTCCTCGCCTCCAATAGCCCTCTTGAGTGCGTGATGTGTCCGTGTATAAAGTATGTGTTTCCGCAACGCCTCCTATAATATACTATGCCTGGACATAGCCTCCTATATTTTTCATGCCCGCGCAATGGTGCCGCGGAGACCGTCCATTGCCCTCTCCTTTCCTCCTCGATTTACGCCTCGGCTCTCCGCGAGAGGCGCTCACACCCCATTAGAACTAGAGTGACTCTAATTAGAACTACTCATTAGTACAAAAATAAAAGAGGTAAAAGGAGTAAACCGCTGGAGAGGAAAGGGGAAGCCACGAAGTTGGTGGAATAAGGAAATTAAAGAGGACATCGAACAACGACGGTGGGCATCTCGGGAACACAGAGAAGCAAAGAGGGCGCAATTATCTGAAGAGGAAATAGGCCAAAAATAGGAATATTATCGACAAAAGAAACAACGAGTGCAGGTCCTCGTCCAGGCAAAAATAAAGCAGTCCTCTGATCGCTGGCTGGCTGAAGTTCGCGATGCAACTAAAGGGGGGTCAAGAAAATTCTGGAACCATATATAAGCTGGCTGGGTAAAGCTAATCACAGAAAAGAGGAACAGATTCACGATGCCGAAGGAAATTGTTTAAAGGGAGATGACGCTGTGAACTACATTGGTTCAGTTATAGCAGAGTCATTTAGGAAAGACGATAGGGTAATCGCCCCAAGTGAGGGAGCAACACAGAATAGCATAATAGAAAACAGCTTAGAATTGACCAATCTTAACTGGAAAAAGGCGGAAGCAAATGTTCTAAAATGCACGTCCGCGGGGATAGACGAAATTCCAATCAAGTTAATTAATGAACTTGGCCCAAGAAGCAAGGAAACGCTGATAAAAGCATTGGAGGCAGTCATAACAAATAAGCAAATTCCGCACAGCTGGAAACAGAGTAAAATGAATTTGATTTATAAAGGAAAAGGTGATAAGAAGAACATAAAATCTTTCCGACCAATTACGATAACATCAGTTATATATAGGCTGGCGATGCAGGCGGTGAAATTAAAAATGCAGTCATGGGTAGAAAGTAATGGAATACTTGGAGAACTTCAGAACGGGTTCAGAAGTGGTAGGCGCTTAGATGATAGCCTGTTCGTGCTTACCCAGTGCATAGAAATAGCTAAGGCGGAAAATAGACCTCTGTATTTAGCCTTCCTGGACATAAGTGGTGCGTACGACAATGTGAACAGGGAACTCCTGTGGAACATATTAAAAGCTGAAGGTATCGGTAATGAGGTAATTGATTTTCTACAGGAACTATATCGAGAAAATAATGTTGAAATAACATGGGAAGGAATCAAGAGTACGACAACTGTCGAGGTTCACAAAGGATTAAGGCAAGGTTGTCCTCTATCACCGCATGCTGTTCATGCTTTATATGATAAGCATGGAAAGAAGGTTACAACAAAGCAATCTAGGGTATAATCTGTCGTACAGATTAGGCGAAAAGGTTGTTGAGCAACGACTACCAGGTTTAATGTATGCGGACGATATTGTACTGTTAGCAGATAGCCAGGAAGATTTGCAAACTCTGGTTAATTACTGTGGGGACGAAGGAGACAGTTTAGGTTTAAGATTTAGTGCAGCTAAGTCCGGTGGGATGGTTTTCAACGATACAACTGATCAGGAGCTTACAATACAAGGCCACGAAATACCCCAAGTGGCCGAATACAAGTATCTCGGGGTATGGATAAACAAAGGGCAGATGTACACGGAAAAGCACGAACAGTCTCTAATAGCAAAAGGGCGAAGAGATGCCGGGATAATGAAACATAAGGCATTATGGGGTTACAACAGGTATGAGGTACTGAGAGGCATTTGGAAGGGAGTAATGGTGCCGGGGCTTACTTTCGGGAATGCGGTCCTGTGTTTAAGGGCAGAGGTTCAGTCGAGACTAGAAGTAAATCAGAGAGCTGTGGGAAGGTTAGCACTAGGTGCCCACGGGAAAACCACAAACGAAGCAGTACAGGGAGATTTGGGCTGGGCATCATTCGAAGCAAGGGAAGCTCAGAGTAAAATCCTATACGAAAAACGTCTGAGGAAATTGGATGATAACAGGTGGGCCGCCAAGGTGTTTAAATACCTATACAGAAAGAGCGTTGACTCACAATGGCGGAAAAGAACTAGGAAGCTAACCAGTAAGTATGCCAGACACGAGGACGAAAAAGGACAGAGCATTAAACTACAGGTTAAAAAAGCGGAAGGTAAAAATTGGATAAATTCAATGGAAAAGAAGCATAGCGTAGAACTATATCGATACTGGAAACAGCAGATCAGGAAGGAAGCGTTTTATGATAACTCAAGAGGCAGTGCCCTACTCTTTGAAGCTAGATCAGGATGTCTTAGAACACGGAGCTATAAAAAGAAATTTAACGAAGAAGAAAACACATGTACTGTGTGTGGTAAATATGTAGAAACAATGGAACACCTCATACTAAAATGTGATGGTATCAATCCCGATGTCGATGCGGCCACAGTCACCCTTCCTGAGGCCCTAGGGTTCAGAGATAATGATAGTCATGTAAATAAATGTGCGGTGGAAATTAGCAAAAGGCGATTGGAGGATTGGTGGCTCAAAAGCAGAGAGGGGACATAAGGTTAAAAGGGTAGGAAGACGTATTTAAAGAAAATCGAGAAATTCAATAACACATAACAGAGATAAAAATAAAAGGCGAAATAAAAATCTGAGCATGGTGGCAACTGCCATCGCCCCGTTTCAAAGGGGACGCTCCTACCATTCATCCATCCATCCATCCTAAAATGCTGCCCTCACATACCAGACCGAGCTACGCGTCGAGGTCCATCGAAGCACCCTAACCGATCCGTCAAGCAAGAGTTGTGCGATTTCCGTCGTGTTGGTTGCACGTAAGCGTATGCGTTTTGCAACAGCAGCATGTTTATACACATATTTTCTTGAAATATCAGGGATGCATGACCGCACTTGTAAGCAGTGTACACAAATGAAGCGACCGTTTGTTTACTAGATTTTCCGCGACCACGTGTTAGTTGTTGGCGTTGTTGCAACGTGTATTGCTTTACTAGTGTAAGATCAGTGATTTACGATGCACAGTTCTTATCGTTTCCTTGCGTTACTTTCTTTTTTATACCCAATCAGTTCTCTATCTGCAGTGTGGAATCGGTTGTGTCCTGCGCCCGACAAGATGCGGTACTGCTGTGTGCCACGCTGCAAGTCATCCAGTAAACAACGGACGCCGGGCATATCGTTCCACGAAATACCAAGCGATCCAGAACTGTGCGCAAAATGGCTGAAAGTCATTTCTCGTGAAAACTGGGTACCGAATACGACGTCGTGCTATTCGACTGTATGCAGCCGACACTTCAGTTCCTCTGACTTTAAGGAAGGTTGCAAAATTCGGAAACTTAAGAAAGACGCTATTCCCAGCATTTTCGAAGAATATCCGGCGTACTTGCAGCCTCCTAAAAAAAGAGAGAGAAGCTACGCGTCAGTGAAAAAGCGCGAGGCTGCTGCGCTAGCCAACCCACCACCGCCGAAGCGACGAGCAGTCATTGATGACAACCAAATGGAGTCGTGTCCGCATCCGCTCTACGAATTGCCGGTTGTCGACGTCGTCTTTGAAGATTTGTCACCTGTGGACTGCACCGCTACCGAACCGTTGCCACCCGTGAAAAACGGCGCTAGCGAGCGCTGCATCACCGCGACTTTGCAGATGGACAGAGCAGTGCAGGTGTCCTCACAATTCTCGGTTTCGACTGTGGACAAACGAAAGTGCAGACGCAAAGAACGAGACTTAAACGCGCATATTGAGCGGCTCAAGAATACCGTCGACAATTATAAACAAGAAATACAAAAGCTCAAGGAAGAGTGCTTTGTTCATGCATTCCTCCAAGTTGTCGAGAAAGCGAAGGAGAAAGACTTGGCTGCATCAGTATTAGTAGAACAAGTTAAGAATTTCGGGAAAACGAAACCAACGTGGTCTGATCTGACCGTGCGCCATGCTGTAGTTTTACGTAACCTCTCGACTCGCGCATACGAGCACATAAGGACTACGGGCATTCTCCGGCTGCCCAGTCGAAGCACCCTGGAGCGTTTTATGGGCACATCACGTGGCGAAGTCGGCGTGACGGAACTCGCGAAGCAAAGGCTGTCAACCGAGCTCGCTTCTCATCGCAAAGCCAGAGCGTGCTCTTTAATTGTCGACGAAATGCGCGTGAAACAGAGGCTACTTTACTATAAACAATAAAGGGACGCCTTCATCGGTGAAGTAGACTATGGTGGGAGCTTTCCTAAGGAAACAACAAATGAGCCTGTGCTAGCCAACTCACTTCTGTGCTTCGTCCTCAACGGCCTTTCAGTTTCGTTTAAAATACCCGTCGCATACTTTTTCACGAGAAATTGCACTGGCCGCGAGCTGCACACGCTCATGCGACACGTCCTGAATGAAGTTGAAAACATAGGATTTTTCATCGTGCGCATTGTCACCGACAACCACAAAATCAATGTCTTAGCGTTCCAACTTCTATGCAACGGAAGCCTCACGCATTGCATTGAGCACCCAGGAACACCGAATCGAAAGCTTTTCTTAGCATTCGATCAGTGCCACCTGGTCAAAAACGTGCGCTCGCAGTTTTTATCGCGTGACATTGGAAAAGGCGGCGAAATAACGGCGAACCACTTGAAGAGCCTCTACAAAATGCAGCAAGGCAGCCTTGTAAAGCCAGTTCGATTTCTAACGAGAAAACACGTGTTCCCCACAAACATCGAAAAAATGAACGTAAAAAGAGCAATCCAAGTTTTGTCTCCTGCGGTGACAGCGGCACTGAAGCTCCTGCAAGAGCAAGCGGGCCACACATGCGACGCAAGTTTCGCGGGAGTCGGACCGACCGTTGAATTCATGGACACCGTGCACCGCTGGTTCATGCTCATGGACGTGAGCAATTGTACCCAGCACATACACCAGAACAATGCCGATTGCAAGCAGTTCGAATTTACAAGCGATGAACGGTTAATCTGGCTTGAAACAAGCTTCCTCGACTACCTGGCCGATCTCAAAAGCCAGTGCCTGGCGAAGAACTTCTTAACCAAGGAGACTTACGAAGGCCTGGTGATGACAACTCGTTCAAATGTTGAGTGCATTCGATATCTTCTTGAAGAGATGCGCTTTCACTTTGTTTTAACGAGAAAAATGTCGTCTGACCCAATCGAGTCGTTTTTTGGCTGGCTGAGGAAGTCAGCAGGGTCAAATGATCAAACGGATGCCCGAGCTGTTCTGTCAGGTATTGAGAAGACTCTGAAGACTGGCATCGCGTCGGCGGCTGGTACGAGCAACGTAATGGCAGCAGAAGGCAGCGATTACTTGTCAACGCTGCCGCAACAGAAAAACACAAGGGAAGGAACCAGCGAGGAATTCCCTGCAGATGCATGTAGAGAGCTCACAGAGCGACTCAAGCGAGGACAGCCTCTGCTTCCTACTCCAGATGTCGCAGCATTGGCTATGGTCGGCGGCTACTTGGCAAGAGTTGTACAAGAAAATATCAATTGCGAGGAGTGCGTCAGCCTGTTAAAAAAGCCAAACGCCTCGGCGCCCTCGGACTCGCTGATAAAGCACCAAGACCGCGGTGGACTCATCTACCCAACTGGACAACATTTAGCGGTTCTCTACGCATTAGATAAATTTATCGACGTTCTTCTCGCAAGAAGAAGGCACATGAATCAGCCTTTGAAGGAGGCTGTGAGTAATGCCGCTGCAATACTCCGCGAGCACAAAACATTGATGTGCTCGACGCCAGGACACCAAGAGAACCTGCTGCAACTGTTGCTGACAAAGTTTTTTCGCCCAATATTCACAAATTTTGCAATGAAGGCGACAGACAAACACGACATGGCTAAAGTGTTTGAAATAAAACCGCTGTCACGAAAGACCCTCAAACTGTGAGCTATGATCTCACAGTTCGGCGCTTTTTGGTGAAGGGCTGGCTCTCCACAACATGTTTTGTGTTGCTTACTTCCACTGTACATTGTGTACGAACATCAATTTAACGTGCGATTATATTTTATAATTCCATCTCAAATACGAACGCCAAACTTGTCTCCACGAGCGCGTGCGCAAGCGGCGGCGTCGCGTCGTCTGCTCTGGGACAGGGTCAAGGAGGACAGGGTATGGGAAGGCAGCGCGGTTTGGTGGCGGGCGCATGAACTAGGCGGTACGGACGGCGCGCTTTGTTCCCCCACTCAGTGAGCGGGCATGAAGAAATATAGGAGGCTATGGCCTGGAACAACGCCTCCTATAACTATATGCCTGGAACGTCGCTCTCTTTTCCATAGGGCCGGCGTTGGGCGTACCCGGTGGTTCTAACGGGTACGTTGCGTTCACCCAAATAGCCAACTTATTACTGATTTGGCTTGGCTCCCGTTGGATTTTTATAAGGCGGCGGTAGTGCGCTTTGGACATTTCTTGAATTTCTTGTGAGCGTCTGTGCAACAAGGTGTAACCTTTCTCTATGGTGAAACCTTTACGAGGTGTTTCTGCGTTGTATGTTCGATTTAAGTGGTCTTCGCTGCCGTGGTTAGTTTGTTTGGCTGGTTAGTACATGTGCAAACGGTCTTTTGTGATGTTCTGGAGTTGTGGAAGGTCGTCGCCCCTATTGCAAGTACTTGCGTTGGTTGTCGCGACATCATTCGAACACTATACGATCAGAGCAGAAACAAGTGCTGTAACCTACCCCGGTTATTGTGTAGGCGTCAGCTCTCGAAGTATTGGTCAATGCACGGTGGGAGCCCGTTTTATCTGCGGATGCGTGCTTGCACCAACTCTGACGAAGCTCTGATCATTCGGGACCTATGAAAGCAGTGCTGTGTTGTTTTTGTTCCCTGCTTAGTTCGCCTGTTTACATACTCGCCTGAATGTGTGCTATTGTGGTTTTTAAGTTTTCCCCCGTGGGTCTGTACCAGATACCTCGCATTCAGCTGCTTGTCACCTGTGGTCGTTTATAACTTTGCTGCAGAATTTTGTCCTTAAGTCGAATAAACTTTGGAAGGAAATCGTGAAGCTTTACTCCCGGAAAGCGCTTGTACGTCCATAGAATTTGCAGTTCAAATGCAACACATATCCTCATATAAATTTTAGAAGAATTTATAGTTTCCGTAAATTGAAATTGCAGATAAACAGAATTCAATAAATTGAAGATTTCTATATGCACACCAAATAAGTTCTGCAAAGTAAAACGGTTTGTTACATTAAAGTTCAATATATGGAGGTCTAATTGTACAAAATTGATTGATATAGGGGTTGATTGGATACAGGGTGTGCATATTCACACGCCTGGTTCCGTAGTCAGTCGTTACGTGCCGCTCTACTTGGGCAATAAACCAACCAACAATGTTAATGTTTTCGAACTGTTCATATATCGGGAGCACACCAAGAAGGTGATCTAAAACCTCCAGGCATATGGTGACTTTCTGTTCCAAAAGAAAAAAAAGTAATAGTAATAATGTGTACAGTGGCATAGCAGAGTAAACAAACAAAAAAGCTGTCTTTTTAAGACAATGCTACATTTTTTTTTTCCTAATTACAGCAGCTGTGCAAGGTGTTCTAGACCAGTTAGGATATTTGAAAATTCAGTGTGATGGGCCAGTCTGTTTCCCTTAGTGTTATAATGGCCTCATATTCTTGCGAAGTTAATCATATGACTCCTGTATCCTTACTACATTGAACTCCTGAAATGTTTTATTCTGGCCACTGCTCCTCATCCACCATGCTGCTTCTGCTTAATAGTTCTCAAGGCAATTATATTGCCCTCCTCTCCCTATTATTCAGGCAGAGAAACAGATCCATATGGCCATCACAAACTAATTTTCACTTGCACATGCCCTGACGTTCAAAACATTGCAGTTGAGCTGGAAGCTAGAATCAAGCTACAAGCTAAAGGGAAGCTAGAATTAGCACTAGTGAAATGTGAAGGTTGTTAGCAAAAGTGCCCACAGTGTGTGATGCCACAGTTTATGCGAAGATAAAAGTTTTGAGAAAAATTGTATAAATTTTGCAGTTGATATTGTTTTATTAATGCTGCTCTTGCTTTAGTTATCCTTTTTTTTTGTCACCATATGTGTTAAATGTCACAGCATTTGATATTATAGCATTGACATATATCAGTGGGGTGGGGGGTCCTCATCTGGATAGTTCATTTCTAATGCATACACTTTGCATGGCTTGTTCGCGTTGCCAACACCTACTGTATTACTTTGCTATTAAAACCTTCACAATTGTTTTTCACACATAAATAAAACAAGCAGTCTAAAAATGCTCCTTTGTCTCATGCAATATAGCGCTCCTCTCAACTAAAGCTGTATGTTCTTGAGACACAAGTTGACAGCTACATGTTAGCTGCAAAACCTCTTAAATTTGCAACAATATTGAATATATTGAGACAAAAAAGCTATCTTGGTGAACATAATGCTGCAGATGCTGACCAGCACATGAGTAGTGCTTCTTTTATTACAAACATTTAATCACATTGCAGAGAGTGTGTACCACTTAAATCACAATCATTTTATTGAGATATTTTTGTGTCATTTGCATGTGGCAGAAGCAGGAAATAGTAAGCTGACTCTGCCTTAAAGCAAACATATGCATGAGAGAGCACTTAAAGCATTACTTGTTCAAACCGAGGCTTTGGTGTCTAGATTTCATGACGAAGAGAGTAAAATGTGAGGTCACTTACCCTGTATTCTGAAACCATCTATGACTGGAAGCTTCATTCCACTGAGATGAGCACAGTGCCACCCCTTGACTGAAGACGACGCTGTGTTTCACAGTAATTGACATGAAGTTTAATTAAAGCTAGGCAACCGCCTGTGTCAAGGAGTGGGGCTGCTGTGCATTTGAATCCAGGTGGAGGGTTGAGTGGAGAATACAGAAGTTAGTCATCTTTACCGATCCTTGAGCCTCTTAAGAGATTTCCTACAACATCTAAGCTCAGCCTTTCTGTTTTCTTACAGCATGGTTATTACAGGTGGTACAAAACATTCCATTGTACAGTTTCTATAATTCTTTGGGAAAACATACATCACCTCACTAAACAGGAATAGGCTCAATAGGTTCACTGGTATCATCTATAGTGTTTCCATCCAAGACCTATTGCTATTACAAGGCATTGCAGACATTCAGTGCCGTAGCCAGAAATTCATTTCAGGGAAGGATTCTCCACTGGCCGCTACCACTCCCCCATCACCTCTCTCTCTAGCACTATATAAATGTGTGGAGGGTTTTACATCACACCAAGACAAACTCCTAGCACTCCCCGGACAGGAATGCTTTAGCAATGAGGATGCACATTTTTACGTTGCCAAAACTTTGCTTAACTTCTGACAAAAGTTTTTCATTGCTAAGACTACGCCTAAAATTATGCATCATCCTTGTGCTGTTTTTAAAAATGACTATATTAAAAATAACATTTTGTTTACAAATTGATGTATTTATATAATGTATATTATGACCTTGTTGGTACATTACTTAGGAAAGTGAACTGTGCTAAAAACATGACAGCGCTCTGTCTTGTGTCTTCTTGTTTGCAGCCCAGACTTGTTGCAGCCCAAGTAACAGTGAAGGTCAGCGTTATTTTCTTACCAGATTTGCTAGTGAGTGGTTCAGCCATGGCTGTGTATGGAAGAGAGCGGGCACTATTTTGCAAGTCGCCTATTACTTAATTGCAGGCATTATGGGCATGCTTCCCTGACACCTGCCTATTCTAAAGACTGCAAAGCAGCAAGCACAGCACATGCTATGACAGGGTAGGTGAATCTCAGCTAAGGCAACTGGCCACAGCTATCTGGTGTTGAGCGATCGAGCAGTGATGAGACAATCCCCCTATGTTCCATAATTTTTCACTTCATTCTTGATGCCCTTAATGCGTGTCACCACCATAGCCCCCTTACTGTATCATCCTCCCCACTCCCTGGAGCTCTCTGAAACTCTTTTCAGCTGATCAGTGTCCCACTTTTCAACATTCATGGGGTTGTTGAATGACACAGCATTCTATAACATTCCTATATTTATGTTTCTGTGTGGACATCGAAGCCATTCACCTAGCTCCCATAGTTTGTTGTGGCGGCTTCTTAGCTTCCCTGGTGCAGCACCCCGTCCTTGATATAGATTGCCGCGCGCAAATCAGCATTCTGTAGGCCTTTCTTTCTTGTCCCGTTTTCTCTCCATTTTTTCATTCTTAGCAGTGTGTACAAACTAGCCTGAGAGCAAGCTCTCCTGAAGTTTATTAGCATAATGAAAGTCAGAGTCAATGGAAAGTAAAAGAAGAAAGAAGAAGGTGGGGGGAGTGTTTTTTATGAGTTTTCTAAACACGCAAGTTGATGTAAGTAAGTTGTATAATAGCAAGCACCAAGTATGAAAGAATAAAAAACACATTTGCACTTCTCGTCTGACGAAATTTACTGTGCTTTTACAGAAATGAAAATCATTGAAAAGGAAGTAAGTGTTTACGTTGAGATACGAGCACGTAATCTGTAAGCCTCGTAAGCTTATGTCAAGTAAAACAACATGAAATCCTGAGAGATTGAGCTTCTTAAGTACACGTGTTATAATAGGAACACCAACCTTCTTCAGTATGATAAAAGCACTGTAGATCAAGGTTCTCCACGTAGTGGAAACATTGTTAAATCTGTTAAGATGTGAATGTGGGCAACTTGGTAACAAAGTTCTAACTTGCTAAAGCACATTACTGTCCTCATCGAACTAATGACTATAGTTTCTTGTACATGTGTCTTGATCACATTCAGCACAACATTATGCATTTTTAGCTTTCTTTAATACATTCTGTAGCCCCTCAATGGATTCAAGATGCTAGAAACCTATGTTGAACTACAAAGTGCTTGCCATTAAAAAAGACAAGAAGTCAGTTCCTGTGTTAGAAATATTTATTAGTTAGAGAAAGGCTAAAATTTAGTATGAACATTAGCCATGTCTTGAAGTTTTCATCCTACTCATTTTACAGTTGAAGCTAGCTTGCTTCTCAGGTTACTTGTGCTTAGAATTAAAGCACAACAAACAGATGAATGGCTTGCCGGGGCGTTATTCACAGAAAGTGGTCACTTTTCTCACTCTCCATAGTGTTTGGGCTACTGCTGGTACTGTTGGCTGCATAGCAGCCAGTGCAGAGCCACTGAGTGTCGTGTGCCGATGTGCCAGTTTTTCTTAGCATGTGGACACTTCTCCCACGAGTTTCTTCGATGTTGTCTTGACGAGGGCCGAACAGTGAATGAGCCAGTTCATCTTGAAATTTTATAATTGGCGTAGAGTTTCCTTCAAGCATGCCACGAATGTTCCACGCATTTATGATGACACATCCAACAAGCAACTCAACAGCTACCTTTCTGTACCACTTGAATCCTTTTCTAGGGCAGTTGTGGTATAACGTCATTTGGTCACTATAGTCGACGCCCTTTTTTGCTGCATTGTAATCGAGACCGGCCTGATGTTTCATGATTGGTGCACCGTCCCTTGTTTTCTTCCCACTGTCCACCAAAGTTGCTTCATATTTGGCGACAGATGTGAGTATCAGAACAGGCCTCTTGTCCATCCACTTCAGTGCCTTCACTCCATTTTTGGACTGAAGTTCGGTAACACTGCCATTTGCAACCTTTACTTCAGTGAGATCTTTTGGCAGCCCTTTCCTCACTGAGCGAACTGTGCCACGAATGAAAGTGTCTTCCTTTAGAAGGCGAAAAGTGAGCGGCAAGCTCATGTAGAAGTTGTCTACGGACAGCGGGCACACAACTTCCTTGTAATTTTGCAGGAGTTTCAAGCATACATCTTCGGCATGTCCGATGGCAATTGTTCAGTCACACTTTCCGGCATATACATCAACCTTTAGCCTGTAACCGTCTTTGGTACATGCCTTGAACAGCCTGACTCTGTAAGAACGAAAGTCTGCCACACCATGGCACTATTGTTTCATCTATCACAACCTCCTTTCCTGGCTCAAGCACAGTGGCAAAAATTTTGGTTCAATTTCTCTACCAGAGGATGGATTTTAAAGACGTGATCCTGCAACTCTGCAACCAGTTAATTGTCTGCAAAATGCCGGAACCTCAAAAGTAGGGAGAAGGCGGTCACGGCTCATATTTTGATGAATGAGTTCAACACCATACAGGTTACTTTTTGCCCAGTAGTGACTCGGATAGGAAGATGGACGAGATTAATACAAATTGGTATTCCAACAAATGCTTTCGTTTGTTGGAGATTGGTTTCCATCCAATTTTTCAACTTTGATTTAGATTTGGGAGTAGGAAGACGGAGGAGACCAATACAAATCAGTATTCGAATAAATGCTTTAATTTCTTTGGCATTGGTTTCCGTCCAATTTTTCAAGCGTGATTTAGATTTAGGAGTAGTTGACTTCAACACTTGTGTGAACCTGTTTGTTTCATTGACCATCATTTGCCAAATGTCATCCGTAATAAACAGTGAACATAAAGATGGGGCATAACGGCTAGATGGCAACTGAATGATAGTGGGCGGCCTAGAGTACGTGTAGTGTCACACTAGGCGAAGTGGTTGTTGCTGGTGTCCATTTCTCTAGAGATGGGCTGAGAGAAATGAGAGCATTGTATCCTGAATCATTCACCTCAGAATCATCAGTCAGGTCTGACTCTCCATTCGACATGCTGGCTGAGGTCTGTGATGGTTCGTAAACACTATCTTTGTCACTGATTTCACTGTCCACTGCTGAACATCTGACACTGAAGCACTTGACTCATCCGCTGGTGATCGCGAAGTTGCTGGTGCATTCTTCTGGCCCAAAACTAAGTTTATTTGTTTCCTCTGCATTGTGCTTTTTTTTTTCATCCGTAAGGGGTATGAGGATCTATCTATTAGACACGCTGAAAAGTTTGGGAGTAGCAAGAAAAATGCAGGTACTTATTCCAATGGCACGTATTTCAAAGACTGCTGCGAAAGTTTGCAAGAAACCCAACTGAGAAATGCGCCGCCACTCCACTCTCCAAAACAAACATGCCACCCCATGTCCAATGCAATAAAAATATATATTAGTTGCAATTTCAAACCTCAGATGGCAACACAAGAGCAAGAATTCTTGCGTGTGGGTCACTGGTGAGTCACGCCACACACAGCATAAAAACGGTTTCGTTGAGTGCATCGTGGATTGCCAGTGGGTCATAGCATTTAACATCAGACAAGTAGTCTACTGGCTATCTATAATCTCACACAACAAAAATCGTACCTCTGAGTTAAAGTGTCATAATGTTATCGCAGCAGCAAGCAGATGAATGCCCGTAACTTTGCTGCTGCATAGGAGCACAGGATGTGCTGTGATGGCACTCAGAGTGACACGTGACTTAGATTCAAGGCAGCATCAGTTATTTGTTGAATCTGTTGCTGCAGTGAACTAATTAAAGTTTAGAGAAATAATGAAAAATACAACCCGAATGTCTGGGTGCTTTTGTTTTACTTCGCACTGTAGCAAGAGAGATGAATTTCCGTTTCGCCTCCTTTTCCCGACGTTTGCACGCGCGCAGAGAACGAAACTATACGTCATTGTCTACATGTGTTCCAGCATTGCGATCATGAATGCTCTTTTATCCTCTCGCGTTTGCCTCAGTGCTGGGGCACTGACTTATACCGCTAATCACGTGTTCTCGTGTAGAGCGCGCACTATCGTCCGCTACAGGAAACGAGACAAGCGCAACAGCTTCGCGCGACACCGTCACCGGAAGTGTGCCGGTGACGGTGAAAAAAAGAAGACGGCAGGGTATACCCGCCGCGACCCCTCGGCTCCGGTATGGGAGAACGCAGTGAAGGAAATTTGCTTACACAGGCGAAACGGGGAATGTCGAGAGAGTGTTTATATAGGCGGCGACGCTCGCCTCCTGAAATCATGCGTTCGCGGCACTTCAATCATTCTCTATCTGCTGTTAATGAACCAATTTGAAAAATGCTTGCGGTAGAACACTTCTTAGAGGGCACGTAACAACTTTCAGTGTATAACCAAAATTTGTTATGTAGCCTGTGAGGGGCCCTTTAAAACAAACTCGGTAAAAATCGGGTGTACTGTGGGATGTTGTTACAGCTGCGTCGAGCTTCACAGCCCTCTACACAAGCATTGCTGTGAAGCCTGTGGCAGAAATAGAGTTTTATTAAATCAAAGGACTGCATAGAGCGCGCTCTCGTGTTGTGCTACGTGAATTAAATCATTCGTTTCCTGCCTGCACAAACGTTTGCATCTCGAGTGGATTTCAAGCACACCGTATAATAACGTGCAGTTCCGTCGTGCTTCGCAGCACTATACACAAGCACTGCCGTAAAGCTAGTGGCAAAAGTACGATGTCATGAAACCAGATCAATGCATACACCTCGCTATTTTGGTGCGCTGCGTGAATGGAAACATTGCTTGCCTGCCTGCACAAACGTTTGCATCTCGAGTTAATATCAAACAAATCATATAATATGTGCAGTTTCGTCGAGCGCTTCACCGCACTGCATGCAAGCATTGCCGTAAAGCCTGTAGTATAAATAGGGTTTCATGAAGTCAAATTAATGCGCAAACCTCGCACTTGTGGTGTACAAGGTAAACAAAGAATTCGTTGCCATGTCTCCGCAGTAGTTGGTCACGTTGATTTGTGTGAGCATATTGGTTCATGTGCCCCATCTACCTCTGTGATGAGAAAATAAGCAAGAATATCAGCTGCTATGTGTCGATGCATATGCTTTTTATTACAAGGTGTAGGAGCAGTACATCTTACTGCATGAGTAAACCACTCATGGAAACAGTACGTTCCTTGAACATTGTAGCTATTTAATAGCCTAGGAAGCGCGCTATATTGGAAGTTGCAATTTTTTTTCTGTTCGCAAAATTCAATAACTCGATGCTTTTTCTAAAAGCAAAAAATTATAAATTTCGCAATGATACGTATGCTGCGTCAGTAAGTTAAGTAGGCAGCACATAATTAGGCTAAACCAGAGGAATATCCGCAGGTAGGGATTTATACAAATGTACAAAGTATTTAAAAAAAATGTTTTCTCAAATGTTTTCAGTGTGGAGTAAGGAGTTGCATGTGCGTCCAGCGCTGATTTCCAGCGCTTAATTTTTGTTGAACCTTGATGTAACAAAGACGTAACACTCAGCACTCTATTTTGTTACATCATTTTTTTTTTACAATGGAACACTGCATTCTACTATACGTGCCGCTCATGCGCCCCAAAATTTTGGCCCCTCTAAGGAAGTCACTGTTCTCTAAGTTTCGCCCGAAACTTAGATATCGCTACTTCCAATTGACACTCGTGAAACCAGCAGCCACGTCGGCTTGCCGCCTTTACACCGGCCGCAAATTACTTTTAAAAAATGTGGCACGCGCGGGCCGTGTATATGCACTCTGCTGCGCGCGGACAGCCATATGCACGGGCACGGCCAGGCAAGAGACGTCGCGCGCTCTCTGACCCTAGCGCGCACTTGATCACGGGACGTGGACAGCGCGCATAAAGCTGCCATCCTTCTCGGCTCACAATCGCACCCTTTCATTCGCAATTAACCCCAGCATAAGGGATGCAACGGAGCACTATAATTTTTGTCACACTTGGACTTTAAACCAAACATCAGGGCGATGGCGAAAATTCGCTTAGGGTGTCCAAAAATTGCTATCGCAATAATATACTATGGAGAAAGGTATTATGTAAATTATCTGTGGATGGGTCGAAACCCCCTAATTTCCCAAACACGCACCCATCCACTGGCACGCTGCACACATGGATCCCGCGCGGCACGCTGCATCATTAAGGCGTATCGTTCTTCGCTGGCTCTATGATCATTTATGCAGTAGTCACTTGGCGAGAAGCTTAATTTCCAACCTATGCGCAAGTGTCGTAGCTGAATTTCGAAAGTACACGGACCATATATATGTTGGCAAAATAATCGGAACTCACTATTTAGACTCGCCAAAATTATAATTAGCTGCTCACTTGAACTCATAAGAATATACTACTCAGCCGAGCTCACTCGGGCTCAAACTCGCCAAAATACTGCTCAGCTGGGCTCACTCAGACTCATGGGATGATCTCAGGGAGTTGACTCATCAGTGAGTTTGCCAGCGTATGATGTGTGCTGAACCACAAACCTGGCTTTCTTGAATAAAAACAGTTGGTCGCTGCAGCATATGGATGCACATAAGTGTAATTCAGAGAGCGCGGCATTGTAAAGGCTGCCACAGTTACCATGCCATGCTGCAGCTCATTTCAATCATGTCAAATGCAATACCCCTGCCAGCTTTTAGTCAGTCGATCAAATGTGATTGCTATTTATCTCATCACAACACCTCATTTTCCTGCCTAAGGCTTTGGGTGAATTTTCCTTGGCATCCATTTTGTTACTCTAACAGGTTACCAGTTATCTGTTGCCTATACGAAATTTGAAGTTGTGCACATGTCATGTGGACTCCATGCCAAACTCGTAGTACTGCATGCGTTTTTGCAGTTAGGTCTAGAGTTACAGAATCGCATGTGGGAGTTACTTTAGTTAGCAGCTGTAGCTTTGGAACAAACACGTGCATGAGAGTGTGCTTAAGTGTTACCTGTCAAGACTGGGAGCACCAAGGCAACTTGTGCAGTAAAGGCATGGGCAGTGCGAGCCCACAGATTTTACTAAGTGTGGCTGAGGTGATGCGTCTAGATTTCACTATGAAGAGAGCCAAATAAAAGGTTGCCTATCCATCATACCTATTCTGGAGCCTTTTCTTGAGCTTTTCTAAAACATTAAGCTCAGCGTGTACACTTTATCACAGCATGTGATATAAAACATTGTATTGTGCAGTTTCTCCAACTCTTCGTGAAGGCATCTATCCATACATTAAACAGGAATAGGCTCAATGTTGACTTATCTCCACAGTAGGATCTCCAGGACCTCGTACTGTCACAATGCATCACAGACATTTAAGTGAACTCCAGAAGTGAAGCTCTTCGTTAACATTGGCTAAAATTGTATTTTTATATAGCCAAGTGATCATGCATAAATCTGTATGTCATGACAGAACACTTTGTTTCTCACGGACTTTAGTTTACAATTATTTTCAAGATCAGGAAAATTGTGCAGTGTGCTAGTTTGTTCAACATACTTAACACTGTTGTGCGGAGTGACGAAGGGACAGGACTTGAGCGAGAAAACAATAGACACCTGAGCACAAACTATCAACTGGTGATTATCACAAGGCAATGATTCTGCTGAAAAGTAGGAACCAAAGGAAAAGACAAGTCGTGGAAGCATACAACCTCAAGGTGGACCCACAGGGCTCATGTGTCAGCCCGCCGTCTATTTCACTCAGCAATGAAGAGATTAGCATAATCACTGACAATAGAGGGTGTAGGTAGACCGGGAAGAGGACTCCTGTGCATGCGTGTAGGCTTTATGTACGCTTCACTTGCAGAAAAATAAACCAGTTCATAGTTTGCGCTCAGGTGTCATGTGTTGTTTTCTCGCTCAAATCCTGACCCTTCATCGCTCTGCGCAACAGTGTTAAGTTTTCAGGTTGTTCACTATGTGATGTAGGAATGGTAAAATTGATGGGAAATCCCAATATTCTCTGGCATATCGCGAAAAATATGGCCCAAGTCAAGTGTCATTTTAGGCTTCACTGTCCCCTTATATAGGGCAAATAGTAATAGTTTGAATTCTATGGACCCTGGTTGCTTTTTCTGACTTAACCTAGGCAGTGCTCAGCTCTCAGTTGAAAGGAACAGGTAAACAGGAGGACTTGCCACATAAGCAGAAGGTAGCACTCCAGACTTAAGCTTAATATACTGCGTGCTTCCACAGCCCTAGGGGGCTAGTCTGTAAGTGTTGACTAAGTGGACTGTCCATTCCAGTACACGCTGAATGAATAGAGCACGAGAGCCCATGGTGATGATTGCCACTTGCTCTACCAGCTTATAGCTCTACCTAATCAGTGTGTGCTGAAACAGTCCACTTAGTGGATCCTTACAGAATCCTTCCCTAGACTGATGTTTATGTTGGTAGGTTGCAAGTATTGCACTTTCTTTCCTTTGATGTGGGCAGTTCCCACATATGGATGCAATTTAACATATTGTATTCATATTGCCTTTGGTCTATACATATCTAATTCATGCTTATAACCAGGCCTACAAGCTCTTGTCCTGCATATTTATATAGCCTTCTCATTGGAGAATGGAGTCCTTCTCCATTATACCCTCAAGCACTTGAAGTAGACACTGCAATAACCCCAAGGGAGGGGGGACAGTAACGCAAAAACCTTACTGGGCTTGTGGTGCTGCTGAACGATGCACACATACCATTTATGCTAAAATTCCCAGCAGACATTCCAAAGTTTGTACGAGTTCGACTTTAGCTGGCTAAACTGAATGATTCATATTGAAGGCAATTCTTGCAACATTTGGTCAAACTGAAACTGGACAGCACAATTAGCTGTGTTCATCTACCATTTATACGACTGCTGCCCCGAGCATTTTGCCTGTTACTTTGCCTTTCGTTTCTGTACTATCAAGTTCAAGTACACATGTACTTTATCACTGTACAAGTAGAATGGCTTCAAGGCTTTTCCTGGGCATTCAACAGTCACTATTTATTCCTATAAACCTTCCTGCATGTGAAGGCAAAAGAAACTTATTAATTCATGCTGGAAGTATAAAAAGACAGGTATTTGCACAGAAAATGTTTATTTTGAGCACCGAGGTTCTTGCTGATGTAGATATGGTGCTGGCTCCCTCCTTGCCCGAAGCATGTGCTTGCTGTACACAGCACCAGATGATGGCTTCCTAGGTCAAAAGATCAAAGTGAAATAAGAGGCATTTTGTTTTAGCCCCGGAAAGAAAAAGTAGGATTGAGACATTAACATGTATAAAAAATACTTGCCTAAAGAAAAATTAATACACAAGCAAATTCACTAAAGAGGTTCACTTTCAAGAGCGAAAGTATGGTTACGATGAAAATTACAAGGAAGCTTCACTGCTCATTGAGGTTTCGGTTCAGTAGTTGTTGAGCCACGAGGGTTAGCATGCTACATCTTGCACATTATGTTTTGTAGAACAATATTGCACTTTGAACAATGTAGTGCCTATTTAAATGAACTGACAAGGAACGCTGAAACTCCAGGCTAGTTTGTTCTGCACAAGATATGATACAGACACTGTACTGCATTCATTTAGTGTTTTTGTCACTGATCTCGTGCACAAAGGTCATTCACACCTATCCTACATGAAATGCAGTTACTTCTTTGAAGCTTCATCTAGTCCTTGAATTTGCTGCATGCTTATGTCTAAGGGAGTTCGTTTGGTTCCTGTTAATGTAGTACATCTAAGCAACTGTTATCAAATGCCCATAGTGTTCCCTTGCATGTACAAAACATTTTTGGCCCTTTCAATGCACAATACTCATTACATTTGACACTTGGGACTCGTGCAAGGCGCCATTTAGTATTATATGCTTATCCACATCTGATAATACTTTCATAGCTGGGTCATTCCCATGCCAAATGCCTTGGTTATTACTGTGACCATCTCACACTTTTCCTCTAGAATCTTCTTGTCCACTTTTAAGGTAGCACCCCACGACACAATGTCTCCATCCTAGTGGTGCTATGGAGTTAACTTATGTGCTAGTTGTAGCAGATGACGTCAACTGAAGGCCACTGAAGATAAAACTCTCTGCGACAATTCCTTTTACACAAAAAATGCAAACAATACAGAATAGTCAAAATGTAGTTATCTGGCAAGACTGGCTGCATCCATCATCTTTGTTTGGCGCAATTCTGAGGTGGCTCCATGTTACAAGACGCTTGGCGATTATTGCCATGTGACTGTTTGGGACTCTATAAAACACAAGAATTGCCTTACTCCGGCCTTTCTCTTTGTGCAGCGGCCAAGGTTATTATTCGTCCAATCGCACCGTGTCCTGTTCGTGTGTCCATAGACTAAATTCTTCACCACATTGTTTTTGCGGTATTTCGTGAGTGACCCATGAACTCATCTTGCGGTGGGACTTCTTATCTTTGGCGTTTGCTTCTATCTCTTGTCGTCAGCGCCTCACACAACTGGATGATGCCACTGGCAATTCTCTTCCTAACCACGAAGAATGCATTCGTCTCGTCACCTCTTCCGATTACGTTCTTTGGCCACCTAGAGAAAAGATTATAGGTGTCAACTCCTGTAACATTGTGGATGGCGGCGTATTCATTCTACCCTATGACCATACCCTATCTCGAGCAATTCTGATTACCCCTGGCCTTATTCGCTTCTCTGAGGGGTCTGCATTGCTTACTGCAATAAACCAAATCGAACCCCAACTGTTGCCTCGTGGATCAACTGTCACTTGAGCTGTTGACACTCATGTCATTGCAATTGTCACGAAGACAGCTCAGTGTGTTCTTGCGTCTGTTACCGTGCGCTGAACAAAATCGTGCGCAAAGATGTTCACCCCGTGTCACGGATGGATGATGCACTAGACTCACTCCATGGTGCTGAGTATTTTTCTAGCCTTGACTTTAGACCAGGCTACTGGCAAATACCGATGTCCAAATCCGACAAAGCAAAAACGACATTTGCTACCCCTGATGGGCTCTACGAGTTCAGTGCGATGCCTTTTGGACTCTGCAATGTGCCTGCCACATTCGAACGCATGATCGATAAGTCTTGTGTGGCTTGAAATGGAAAACCCGTCTGTGCTATCTCGACGACATTGTGTTTTCAACCATGCTCTCACAACATTTGCAACATCTTGATGAAGTCCTTGCCTGTCTTGCAAATGCTGGTTTGCAGCTCAACACACACACACACACACACACACACACACACACACACACACACACACACACACACACACACACACACACACACACACACACACACACAATGCAGTTTGGCCAGCAAGGCCATCAAAGTTCTGGGGCACATAGTCTGCAAAGAAGGTATTCGTGCGGACCCCGAGAAGCTTACTGCCATCCTCGAATTTTGTGTCCACTGCGTCAAAAAGACATGCACAGTTTTCTTGGACTTGCTTCTTCCGGCACTTCATATGCAACTTCGCTACACTTACGTCCCCGCTCCATCAACTCCTCCCCAGTAATGCACCCTTTGTTTCGTCCGACGAATGTGAACATGCTTTCCTGCTTTTGCAACATGCCCTGACGTCAGACCCAGTACTGCGCCACTTTGATCCAACCGCGCCCACCATCTTTCACACCGACGCTAGCAGTCAGTCTCGGTGCCATTCTACTACAATGCGACAACACATTCCGCGAACGAGTAATTGCTTAGGCTAGTCGTGCACTAACCAGTGCAGAAAATTACTACACCATAACCAAGCAGGAGTGCTTTGCTGTTGGGCCGTGCAAAAATTTCACCCATGTCTTCATGGCCGCCATTTCACAGTCGTTACCGACCATAACACACTGTGCTGGCTTTCATCGCTAAAGAATTTATCAGGTCACCTGGGTTGCTGTGTGCTTCACCTACAGGAGTACGATTTCAATGTCACCTACAGGGCTGCAAAGAAGCATCAAGACACCAATGCTCTCTCTTGCTACCCTCTGCCGAATCATGACGATTCACCATAACCTCTCCGTGATTGTGTACGTCCTGAGTCCTCTTCATCGGCTTTACCCATTGTAGCCATCGAATGGCTAAGACACAACAGCCCATCTGTCCTTGTGTCCCACTAACGCATCGACCCACACTGCTGAACTATTCTCCAACGCATGGAAGATTCTTCGTCACCTCCAAACGCCTGACTTCGTCGACAACTTAAAGGGAAGCTGAAACACTTTTCGAAAAAAATGAGTTCTCTGCGGCATTCTACAGTTTTGAGTCCCCTGAACACGAATATCTCGTTCAAAAAGGGCGAAAACAAGCGCAAGCGGCTCTTTTTTCATGAAAACGCGCACCAGCGCCTCAGGGTATCGCGCGAACGCCGCTGTTGCCCGTGATTGGTCGGAGCCGCTGTGACGTCAGTGGCGGCAGTCGCCGGTCGGCGCCGCCGCATGCCGCCGTTTCAGAACGTAGCACGCTGTTCTGTTCTGGCTGCATATCTGAGTTGTAAGCATTATGGAACGTTCTCGCTGTCTCGGACAGCTTGTATTTTCGCCGTACATGTTCGAACCGACAGCCGATACGGAAAACGATGGCGGCAACGACGATGTTGAGTGTGCCAAAAGCGAGAGCGATGTGTACACCTTCTCGCGCGCTGGAAATCTTAGCTGTTACGTATGCTTTTTTTTTTTCATGTAGCTGCACGTTCCAATGGCGGGAGAAAAAATGCGCTAAAGTGTCACTGGGAACTTGCTGCTGGAAGAATGCCGAAGCACTAACTTCTCATTAGATTGTAAACACGGGTACAATTCCGCGATGTCAAGCACCTTGCCGCTGCTTGTCTGAAGTCCCGTGGTTTTCTGAGCGTTGATACACGATCGCTAACATAAGTGCCGCGTTTCAAAGCGCGCACATGCAGTGCTGCGAGGTACAGTCATGGAAGTTGCTTATCATACACATCCAGATCGAGATGGTCAGGGGGATTATATGTGCAATATTCAGAATATGGTTCGACGACTTTGCGATTGTGGCTCGATCAAGAATCGGTATGCTAGTGTTGGTATGCATAATCGGTATGCTCCATGCTAGTGTTGACATAAAGACATTAGGCAGTTTTAGCACCGCCGTGTGGTAAACATGATAACTGCAACCGTACGTCGAATGTCACTATAGGCAAGCCTATACTCCAATTTATACCTCAGGTGCAACGCTGTGGAAGCTACGCACGAAGTCCGGTTACCAAAATTTATTACTGCGCGCGTTTCCGTCTATGCTTCGCAGCGTGCCAGCGGCATTTGCTCGCACGAGCATGCACGTGAAGCTGCCGCGACGGGCTGCAATTAAAGAATGCCGAAAATAAAATTGATTTAAAAGAACGTGTTAGCAGCCGTATAAGTACACGGATTGTTTCTATGGGTAAATTCTTTTTTTTCATTCAGAACTGAGCTTATATATGAAAAGTTTTCTCAAAAATCGGGTCAAGAAACACCGAACTTTTTCTAAGTGCGAACGCAGCCACTGCAAGAAGTATCTCAAGCCTCCACAGCGTTGCACCTGATGTATGAAACGGAGTATAGCAACGCTAGCAACAACGCGTTTCCGCATTTGTCGTAAGGCTATCCGGCTATCGCGGAAATGGTCCGAGCACAGCACAGTTGATTTCGTCGGCACGAACTTATCTCTCCTCACCGCACTGCACTGCAAGCTCCTTGTGCTTCGGGAACCTGTGAAACACCACATCGTCTCGCCCGCGTGTGTTCGCGCAGCCGAATGCTGCACAGAACGAGGGCATGTTGGGCGCCCTTGGCTGTAGGCACTCACGCAGCACAGAAGGAAAGAACAGTTTACGAAAATCGCAAAACAAACGTGAGCGGCGGCGGCGGCAAATCTCTCGTAGCGTCGTTCAGTAAAGCACAGGACGGAAAGAGGCATGCCAGCGCATGCCAGCACGCCGGTCCGGCAGCTCGGTCCCCGCCAGTGACGTCACTCTCACCGGTTCTCTCCTCTGGTAACCTCCTCACCCGGCGCTCCGGGAAGCGATGGGGGCGTGTCCGCGGGGGTGATTTAGAAAGCGATTTCCGCCCCTTATATTAACAAAACGAAGAAAAAAATTTCGGAACCGTAAATTATTAGGTCTGTTCTTCCCAATCCCAGCAATTCATGGAAATTGAAAACCGCTTCAGCTTCCCTTTAATCAATTCAAGCTGCACAATGGGGTTTTACATCGCAACATTTATCACATCGATGGCAACAAATGGGTCCCGGTCATACCATGTTCTCTGCAATGTGAGGTGCTTGAAGCCTTTCACGATCATGCGACGACTGGTCCTCTAGGCTACCACAAGACTTACAACAGAATATGAAGTTGCTGCTCCTGGCCTGGCCCATCTTCAGCCGTTGCGAAGTATGTTGCACCCTGCGTTCATTGTCAAAGCAAACCCAACAGCTCCTTCTGGCTCTTTACAACCTCTGCCTTGTCCCGCTTCGCCTTTTGAAGTAGTTGGAATAGACTTGTACGGTCCTCTTCCCATGACCTCACATGGAAATCGTTGGATTGCAACGGCCATAGACCATCCAACACGCTATGCGAAGACAGCATCTCTGCCATCCTGGACTGCTGCTGAAGTCGCCGATTTCTTTCTACACAACATTATCTTACACCGCAGCGCTCTGCGCGTTCTCCTCAGTGACCGCAGCAGTCTTCCTCTCTTCTGTCCTTACCGAAGTTCTGTGCGCCTCTAACACAATTCGCAAGACGACTTCCAGTTACCATCCGCAGACCAACAGCTTGATGATTGCGATGTACAGTCACGTGCAATATGAATTGCAACACCGGTACCCATGGTCGAAGGGGTTCCAAGGCTGTACGGCTGTGCAGACACATGGTAAGTTCCAGACCGAAACACAGCTTCAATTAGTGGTGTCTATTAAACTGCTATTTCGAATGTCAGAGCTGCTGCGCAGCCGTGGAGCCCCTTCAACAACGAAAAAGAGTGTTGCAAGTCATATTGCATGCGACTGTACATCTACCCGGGCCACACGAACGGGGATGCAATCCTGTCGTTCATGACATTCGCCTATAACATGGCTACGCAACGTACCACTGGATTTTAACATTTTTTCTTCATCTATGGCTGTTCACCAAGTTTCATTCTTGATGTATCATTCCTTTCGACTCCTGTACCCCCATCAGTTCCTTTCTTGGAACAGTTTGTGTCTCGCCTCGCAGAGTGCAGACGCCTCGCCCCGCTTAACACCGACGTCTCCCAGGACGCTCGCAAGTTTCGTTACGACTCGACCCACTGTGCTGTAACTTTTTCTCCTGGTGACAAAGTTCTTTGGACTCCTGTGTGCGTTCCTGGCTTATGCAAAAAATTTTGCAACACTTCTTGCTTATGCAACACTTCTTGAATGCCCACACCACCATATCGTCGGGCAGCGGGCACAACCTGCGACACCCATGTGGCCACAGTGACGAGAGGCGGCCTGCGCAGCTGGCCGGTTGGGGTCATCAGGTTGTCGCCCGCCATCCACTGATTATATTGTTCACGGACACGGTCTTTAACAGGCTTGTTGAGCAAGACGTCCAGTGGCTGAAGTGTTGACGTCATGCCTCCCGGAATGACGGCGAGTTCCGTCCTCCCGTCGCGGAGTGCCAGCTTCAATCCTGCGGTCAAGTGCCCGCGAAAGGCATCCAAGACGAGCATGCTCGGACACCGCAAGAGTGCCCCTGGTTGCCGATTCCAGACGGTCTTAATCCAATTGAGCATGAGGGCCTCGTCCATATAGCCCTTTTCATTCACGCGAACGACATCCCGTGGGAAAGCCTCTTTCGGCAGCGTCTTCCTCTTGAATATTATGTATGGGGGCAGCTTTCTGCCATCTGCAGTACACGCGAGCATCACCGTGAATGCTCGTTCCCCGTAGAAAGAAGCCCGACTTCTTTTGTGCCGCGTTCGCACACTGTGGTGAGCGACGGCATGTCGAACCACACCGGCATTTCATCAGCGTTGCCGATCTGTACCAACATGTAGCCATGCTGCTGCCGGAGACGGATAACATAGCGCTGGAATTCGACCAACTTGTCCTCGTATGCCTATGGCTGCTTCTGCCAGATTGATTTGCGCTGTCGAAGTGCGAATCCCTTGCGTTGCATGAAGCGACGAACCCAATAAATGGAGCCCTTGAATTGTTCCTTGGGCAGTCCGGATTCTCGGGCGATCTCAATAGCTTTGATGCAGATGAGTTCTGCTGTGACTGGCAAAGATCTGGCACGATGCTCGCGGACAAAATCCGCCACCCTGTCTTTGAGCTCCGGGTGCACTGCGCCATAGAATAAAGAACTTCGTCAGAATAAAGAACCGCGCAGCGCCCGCGAGTTGGGCCGCGTCGGTCACCAAGGGGGCGATAATGTGGATGCCGAAAGGTCTGCGCTCCTACATGCTGCCAGACGACTATTCATGCCGTGCCAAGGGCCGGTATGTAAGTCAAGGGGTGAACTTTTAGTAATATTTTTGGGAAAAAACCTCAACCCATATTCCGCACTATACGGTACTTGCACTGCTGGAGACATATGCCGTGGCCGAGAACCTACGGCTTCCCGACTACTCGGGTGCCAGCACCTGTGCCACACGCAGTTGCACTGCGGCACCCTGCCTAGATGGAGTCCATAAGCCAGGAAAGCCACGCACGGCAGTCTATGTCCGCAGCACCCTGGCGCATGCTGTTCTACCTGTTGCTGACATCGCCGGTGGCCCCTTGGAGTCATGCGCCGTTGTGGTACGCCTTGGCAGCCAGGACACGGCTGTGGCGAGCATCTGCATCCGTCCAGGAAAGCCGTGGGATCCCTCCAGCCTCATCCAGCTGGCTGTTCGCCTTGGTGGGCATGCAGTCCTGTGCAGTGACTTCAACGCACACCACACGGATTGGGGAAGCCGCAGCTGCACCCGCTGAGGCAAAGGCCTCACAGATGCCATCAGCTGAGCTGGCCTGCTGACCTTGGAACACCAGGGAGCCCACCTACGTCTACCGCAGAGCTCGCACGGCCATTGACCTCTCCCTCAACACTGAGCAGTGCTCCTACTCCTGGGCCACAACTTCGGACAAATGGGGGTCTGACCACTTCCCTATTGTGATCAGCCCCAGGTCTGGGAGAAGGCCTAGGTCAAGCACTTACGTCACAGACTGGTCCCTGTTCCGGAAGCACTGCAGCAAGTTGGACGATGGCCGTGACTTCCTGAGCGCCATCGTGGATTGTGCTCAGGCTGCCACCGTTCAGTGCTCTACCCAACCAGATACCCCCGCTCCGGACCTCCACCTGCTCAACATTCGTGCCTCCAGGCGCCGTATGGAGCGTGGAGCAATCCGGACGGGCAAGGCAGAGCATTGGACCGAGTACAGACGTGCAGATTCCCGCTGCAGACGCCAAGCCCGGCGCAGGAGGAGCCTCTGCTCTGCCATCGAGGGCAGGTCCAGGGGACCCCTGGCTTGGAGACTGCTCAAATCCCTCACCAGCAGGAGAGGAAGCCTACAACCTGTCCTCGCTGTGGCCATCACGCTGAGCATCAGCGAAGAGGCCCTTGCGGAGCTCCTCGCCAACCAGTTTGCGCTGGCTGTACCACGCACTGCAGCCATCCTGAAGGTAGGGCAGCCTTCCGTCAGCCTGCCTAGCTGCCTGCACAACCACCACAGAGGGTCTTTGCTTATGTAAATGGCCTGTCATCCAGTCTTGGGAGCCTGGCCTCACAGTTCATTGGCCCAGAAAGCAGTCCGAGCGCTTTTTCGCTACCTGAGGGCAACAGACTTGAGTGCCCGACTATAGACATCCTACACTTAAGTTCTCTCTCTTCCTCTTTCACTCCCCATTCCCCTCCCCACGTGTAGGGTAGCAAACTGGACTCAGCCTGGTTAACCTCCCTGCCTTTCCGTCTTCCCTTCTCTCTCACCACCCAGGGTGGCCATCGAGCCAGGTTATGGCTATCTACCAGGACCCGCTGACGCTGCACGAGCTCCAAGCATCGCAGTGCACCAGGAGCCCAGTGCACCAGGAACCCAAATGCTTCGCAACCTGGCCGCCAGCGAGCAGCTGCACCTGCTTGACTGCTTAAACATCTGGCAGTCAGGGCAGGTGCCGGAGTCATGGCGCACAGCCTACGTGGCCCCCATCCTGAAGGCTGGCTGAAAAACGTGAGCTCCTATCGGCCAGTCTCACTCACCTCTGCTGCTTGCAAGCTGATGGAGGCCATTGCTTTCTGGCCGATGAGCAGATAGGCTTCCGGCGGAGCTGATGCAGTGCGGACTCCATCGTGGACGTGGTCTCCACGCTGGAAGAGGCCAAGGCCTGCGGTGACGCCGTGCTCCTGGTGCTTATCGGCATGAAGGGGGCCTTTGACGGCCTGCCCTATCCAGTCGTTCAGCAGGCCCTGGACCTATTTGGTAGAGGGCGTCCCACAAGGATCAGTGGTGAGCCCTTTCCTGTTCAACCTGGCCCGACTGCCTGCTGTCCTGTAGACTGACCCCCACAACCACGTGAATACCTCCATCAACGCGGACCACATCGCCCTATGTGTGCGAAATCCACCACACAGCCACAGCAGTGCGCGCTCGGCTCTGCAAAGAGCCCTCGACACCGCCGCTGCTTACCTGAGCTGCATTGGCCTTGCCATCTCGGCAAGGAAGACGGAGGCCATGCTGCTCCACCCAAGAGACACCGCCCGCTGCACAGCTGCAACTGGAAGGCGACCTTGAAGACCGGCAGTGACGTACCCGGGGCTACACGTTCGTCACCGGCTGACCTGGCTGCCTGCTGTCAAGACCCTGCATGTCCAGGTCCTCCGGGTCCACAAGGCAGTCTCCCAGCTTGTTGCCCGAGGACAGAGCTGCACCACTAGGTGGGCTCTGCGGCTGTACCATGCAGTAGCCACCTCACGCCTGCGGTACGTCCCCCCACTCGTGGCACTACCACGTGCCCGTCTCAAGAAGCTGGAGCTGCAGCATAGGGCCGAGATTAGGTTCTGCCTGGGCGCTCCCTGCAGCTCTGAAATCGCTGCAACCTTGGCCGAGGCAGGAGCATGGTCCCCATCACTCCTGTCACAGCCCACATTCTACAATCAGCCACAGCTGTGCACATCGCTGAATGACACTGCGTTCAGGAATATCGGTCACATACCGACCGCACACACAACCCCCATCACACCTGCACTGAGCATTACGCTGCGGAGAAAGCTTATCAGTGAATGGCTACTGACAGCGCAGCGAAATTTTGGTTCTAAAGCAATTTTTCCCGACCGTGCAATGAGGCCGCAATGCGAGACCGCAACGAGGCCGCAATTTGGTGACTTTATTCACTACCGCCCTTAGCCGGCAGATCTGAACCGTGCATCAGGAATGTGCATTTCCATTGGGGAACAATAGAAACTCTTATTTAGGCTAAACAAGCGCGCGTACGTACGTACTTACATGCCGCACTCGGGACATCTGCCATTCAAATATTCTGCCATGCAGCAGCACCGTAACCAAGTCATGTTACTGTTACGTGCTTCTGACAAAGACTCTAAATAACTCTGAAGGAGCGCAGTTCCGTGTACTATACGTTCTCTGCATTAGGACACTGTAGCACTGGCTGGCCGGTGCGGCGGTCCCTGCAATGCATCACAAAAGCTCGTGAGGAACCTGGCTATAAAGTATCATCACAGAACACCTATATATGGCATCATGCAGTCGAAAGATTAGCTACGCGTAGTAGATGCACATCAAACGCAAAGACGAAGTATACTTACGAGAAGCAAAAGCCCGAAAAATAAGCGATCCACCGCTTCGTGCACTCCGAGCCTGCCCAGTGCCTCCTCTATTTTTTCAGTGCCTGGGCGAACGCTCTCCCCAGGCCGTCGGGCGCCCGCGCCGCCGCCGCCGCGTGGCGGCGCTGTGTGAGTAGGATAGTAAGCTGGCGCTGACGGGCCGCGCGCAGTACGAAGCAGACGAATTCGTGTTTGCATCCGCGTTTGATTGCATTTCCGATTTTTCTCAGGCTTTTGCAGGTACGTATTCTGCATGCACTCTGTCCGGTCGCGCTGACAATGCGAAACTTGCATTCGTATTTCATAGTATCCGTTTTCTTTTTTCTCAGGCAAAATTTTGCACGCACGTGTTGCACATGCAGCCTGTCCGGCCGCGCTAACACTGCGCAACTTTGAATTCGTATTGTTCTTCTTTCAGGATTTTGCAAGCACGTGTTCCCTATGCCTCAGTATGTCTTACTGTTGCGTACCATTGTGCAAATCGAACGGAAAGAAAAAGACTGTCGGGCTGTCGTTCCACGAAATACCAGCTGCCGCTGGTATACGAGAGAGGTGGCTTGCAGTAATTAGGCGGGGTGATTGGTCGCCTAATACAACTTCAAACTACACTAGAGTATGCAGCCGCCATTTCAGAACAGAAGACTTCATAGAAGGAAAAAAACGGCGGCTCAAGAAGGATGCAGTTCCGTCCGTCTTTGCAGACTACCCTTCACGTTTGCAGCCGAAGGCAACAATTAAACGAAGCATGGCAAGTATCACTAAACGTGACCGTGCTGTGAACGAACAGTCAACGAATGATTGCACCAGTAGCCATGCTGCCTCGCGACCGCTGTCATGTGCAACGCAGGCAACAGGTCCCGAAGCGGAAGAATCGGAGCCGATGGATACTACAAGCGCTACCTGCGAAACAAGAGACCATCATGGTCTACAGTGCCAGAATGAATGCGTGCACAGGGCTGACCAGGCTGCCTCATGCGACAAAAGTGTCCAGGTCGACAGCCATTCGGCCTCTGCTTTGCTCACTACCGAAAAGGCCAAATGGAAGAGAAAAGAAAGAGATCTGAGGAGCCAGATACTGAGACTACATCAGACAATTGACAAGTACAAAGAGGAGCTCAAGAAACTGCAGGAGGACTCTTTGACTGCAGACGTTTCCTACATTAGAGAAAGAGCAGCAGAGAAAGAGGCTTCAGCATTGTTTCTCCTGGACCAAATTACCAATTACAAAAAAAAGGCCTACCTGGTCTGAAGAAACTACTCGACGTTGTGTGGTGCTGAGGCATTTATCAACGAAAGCCTACGAACATATTCGAGGGGAGATGCTTTTGAAGCTTCCGGACCGAAAGACCCTAACCAACTATATTGGAACTACAAGTGGTGAGACCGGCTTCAGCAAACTGGTGGAAGCTCGGCTGAAATGTGAAGCCGAAAACTTTGACAAACCGCAATCAAAGGTCTGCTCGCTCATCGTTGACGAGATGAGGGTAAAGCAGAAGTTGCAATACAACAAGCAACGTGACTGCTTTGTTGGGCAAGTAGACATCGGGGTGGAAGAGCAAAACGGTGACCTTGTCTTAGCCAATTCGCTCCTGTGCTTTGTCATCAGTGGACTGACAACAAAGTTTCGGATTCCAGTTGCCTACTATTTTACAAAAGGGCTAACGGGCCCCCAACTCCACAAGTTGCTGATTTTCGTCATGCAAAAAGTGGAAGCTTGTGGGTTTAGGATTGTTCGCCTTGTCACGGACAATCATAAAGTGAACGTGAATTGCATGAAACTGCTTGGAAATGGCCTGCTTACCTACCGGATTGAACACCCCTGTGACCGCAGCAGGATTCTTTTCATTAGCTTTGATCCGTGCCACGTGCTGAAGAACGTGAGGTCACAGTTTCTATCGCGTGACTTTGGCCCGAAAGGTGAGATTTCTGCTTCACACATAAAAGACCTCTACCAACTGCAGAAAGGCTTGTCTGTAAAGCCTGTTCGGTTTTTAAGCAGGAAGCATGTTTATCCGAGCAACATAGAAAAGATGAACGTGGCAAGAGCCGTCCAGCTCATGTCTCCAAGTGTAACCGCTGCCTTGGAACATCTCAAGGATCAGGCTGGACACACTTGTGCACTGTCATTTTCAGCCGCAGGCCCAACAATTACGTTCATGAAAAACGTTTATCGGTGGTTCGTGCTTCACGATGTCAGCAACACGACGCAGCACATACGCCACAATTTTTCGGATGGCCGTCAATTTGACGACAGTGCTGATCCGCGGCTTGAATGGCTTGAGGTCACTTTTCCTATGTACTTGGAGACATTAAAGAAAAGATCTGGACATGCTCGTGAATTCCTCACAGCCGAAACGTATGAAGCAATTCTGTTAACCACCTATTCGACAGTGGCGTGCGTCAGATATCTGTTGACAGAAGAGAAGTTTTCTTTTGTGCTCACTCGAAAATTCAACAGCGATCCAATTGAATCGCTCTTTGGAAGTTTGCGAATGTCATCCGGGTGCAACGACATGTTGGACGTTCGGGCTGCACTGTCAGGCCTCGAAAAACTACTGAAGACCGGGATTGCTGTGTCGAATGCAGCCTCCAATATTGCCCACAAAGAATGTGGTGCAATGTCGGGACACATACTGCGTGATGCACATTCCTCTGCACAACCAACTTCTGCTTCAGCTTCAATACCTCCCCTGCCGTCGACTGTGCCAGCAGTGCCCCAGCTCTCGAGAGCAAGATTGGCATTGCAGAGACTTAATACCACAATTTTGCCACAGCAGCTGTCATCGCTTCAGATTTCGGCTACCGCCTATGTGGGGGGCTACATTGCAAGGGTTGTAGGCGAGCATATTGACTGCGAGAACTGTGTTACTTTGTGTACGAAGCCGGTGAGCAACCAGCCGCTCTTTCAGCTCACTCGGAGCCAAGATCGAGGTGGGCTACTCTACCCGTCGGACCAACTTCTCTTTGTCCTGGACTGTTTAAGAGATTTTGCTGACCGTGCACTGCAGGAGCACCAGACCTTGCAGAAGCCATTGACTACCTTAGTGGAGTACGCCGTCCCAGCTCTTTGTTCTTCAAAGTTGCTAAAGTGCAAGAGCAATGACAGCAACGAGCACAGGCTTAAGCTCATGAACCTCATATCGGTTCGTTTCCTGAGGCCGCTCCTCTGCAACTACGCCTTCAATGTTACTGATAGGCACGACACAGTTAAACATTTTGTAAGAAAGCCCCTTTCGCGAAAGCACGCGAAACTGTGAGAGTGGCATACGCTTCAATGACATGTGGTAGCTTCCTTCCGCAATAAATGCTTTTATTTTCACCATTGAAATGGTAAAATCAATGTGAGCCATGACTCGCAACTCATTGATATTGAAGACATGAACCTCCCTATTTGCGGAGTAATGTCTGCATGCAGGTTCTGCAGAACTTCATGTATTGCAGAATCGCGCGGCAGAACGCGCTTTTTGTTTGTTTTTGCATCGTTACGATTCAACAGCTTTGAGTTCCTAAATGACACGGCACAGCTCCTCATTTTCTGACGCCAGCTGTGGCTTCCTTGCGGTGGCAACAAATGTAATTCTCAAAAGCTTTAAGAAGGAAACGTGGCATCACGTCTTGCCGTAGAGCAGTCTCACGACATTACGTGCCATTTAGCGCGTGAACTCCCGGCTTGCGTGCAGCCTGCTACACGAGTTGACGTTAGGGGCTCTTTCAGCGCCCAAGCGTTCCCATTATATGGTGACAAGCACTGCTTTCAAATATCGACTTTCATATAAGCGAACATAACGGCGACAGAACATTTTTCCACGCATTGGATTTCAACTGGCGCGCGCTCTCGTATCGGCGCAGCAGATGACGCGCAAGCGCATCGAACAGCAATAGCCGCGAACGACACATGCCTCTAAAATAGGCTGGTTGCCCAGAGCGACAAGTGCTTCAGGGTTCGTGTTTACAAAGGTCTTGCTTGTACTTGAAACAATGCGAATACAGTCGAAAGCTCAACCATTTAACAACTGCGTATACAGTCGCGCCCTGCGTTTCAATGAGCGACGATGATCCTACTCCGGCGGCGGCGCGTGGCGGCGAAAAGCCGTACTAGAGCCGACGGCCGGTTCCCTTGGTTCTCCGCTCCATTTCCCAGGCACAGAAAAATAGAGGAGGCACTGGCCTGCCATATGCCGCCAAAAAGGCCGGATGTGACATCACGGACGTGAAAAAACAAAGACCGGATGTGGCGTCCCGGACGTGACGTTTGGGTGAACCTAACGCTTGCGCTGCGTTCACCGGGTGAACGCAGACACTTTCTTTCCATAGGGAGCTCTCTGCCGAGTGTTGCGACCATGCGCCGCAGGACGGCGCGCGCCACCGTACCGGTCCCCATGGCAACCACTGCCGCCGCCGCCGAAAGCTCAAGCTCACGACGCGCCCAACGCGCCAGCCGCTTGGCTGCCGACGTCGCTCCCGGCTGGCTCCCGGTAGCCACGCCACCGGCGTGTTTACAAGGGCTGGCCACGAGAGGCACTCGCCACCGTACCAAAAGGAGGAGAGTACAGGCGAGGGAAGGGCAGCGCGTTTGCGGCTCACCATAGAGTTTCTAAATACGTACCCTAGAGGGAAATGTGGCGCTAGTGTCTACGGGGGTTCTTATGAGCGTTGCCTCAACCTACATGGGAATGATGGGAAGTACAGGCTTCGGATTGACTTCGGCCTTTAGACTAGTGGCGTTTCCTTCTGGTGCAGTAAACAAAGCTATACTCAAATATTATCGCGTAAAATCTAATTCTATTTCTGCCGTATGGTATATAATGTACAACACGTTACATAAACTTTGTATGACTTTGAGATGGAAGCATGGCTTACTATGGTTTGTCACCAGGACACATCAGGGTATGCATACTTGTGCGATTCTGGTTCCCATTTAACGCCAAAGAATAATTATTTATTCATTTTTGCAAGAGCAAAACAACCGTGCATGTACTTATATAAAAATACTCATCAAGTATTTCTGAAAATAGAAATGTTGTATTGTGACAAAGCGTTGCGCTCTTGAGCGGAATGCTACAAGTGTCGTCTGCTACGACGCCTTCTCGCTGCATTTAACGCGAGACTTTTATCGCAGACGACAGGCATTTGCGAACTCTCTCGCTCTTTCGAAAGGTTGCGTCGGCTGTCACGATTGCTGAACGTCTTCAAGTACTTTTAAGCACACCTGCAGCAGTGCTAGCTAGGACGCTTGTAGCCTCCTATGAGTATGCGTCATTATATTTTATATTGACGTACGGCTTCCGAAGCGTTACGGCGTGGCTTTGCGGGTGCCCATTGTGCGACACTAGACTACAGCTAGAAAGCAGCTATCTTTCCTACCACAAGTAAGTTTGTGTTCTCAAAGTCCTAAAACACGCATTTCAATGAGCACATAAACGAGCAATGCAAAATGAAGCTCTCAATAAAATTTGATTGTCAAGCCACTAGAAGTACAACTGTACATGTATTGTATCAGTAGTGCCTTCTTTGTCCTATTCTGAAGTTTCATAAAGCACATAACGCTACAGTGCCATCCTAACACACTTGACAAACCAAAGTCCAAACGCTCAAAACATGTTCTTTCAACGTTTACGATGCCGCTGCTTTCTCGTCAGGGCTTCGACGCCACACCGCAACACAAGCATCGTCCAAGTCGCTGGCCCAGCGCGCTATCGCCACTCCGAGCAACATAACAAAGGCAGAGAGCTTTGCGTTGCACTGTCCCACTGCAGGTTACAGCGATTGCGCTCGGAGCGAAACCAAAACTGCAAAAAAAAATACTCGTAGACTGGTTCGCCAGTCAATAGAATGCCAATCCGAAGCCTGTACTTCCCATCATTCCCATGATGGTTGAACGATCGCAGCGCCAGATTTGCCTCTAGGTATACTAATATGAAACTCTATGCCTCCTATAATTTACTATGCCTGGAACGTGAGCCGCAAACGCGCTGCCCTTCCCTCGCCTGTACTCTCCTCCTTTTGGTACGGTGGCGAGCGCCTCTTGCGGCCAGCCCTTGTAAACACGCCGGTGGCGCGGCTACCGGCTACCGGCCGGGAGCGACGTCGGCAGCCAAGCGGCTGGCGCGTCGGGAGCAGACGACATCGTGCGTTTTCACCGTTGCTGCATGCAGACGTTGACACACATGTGTCGTTTTTTATCGCTGCGACGAGATGAAAAATTGCTGAATAAAGTAAACTTCACTTTCTTGAAACTCTTTTTTTTTATTGGAAACTGAGCCACAGGCGAATGGTGGTAAGTTCGTCTGCTAAACCCGTCAGCTTAAGTTGCCTTCGTTCGCGTGATGCTTGCTCGCCGTCTGTTACAGCAGAGACGGTATTTTTATTTCAGTACCATCAGAGCCTAAATTATGTTACAGAGCCGGTGGGTGCTTACTGTATGTGTGTGTCCGCCTTATTAACTTTTCGTGATTTACACGCGCAACGATGCGTTGCTGTTGTGTACCAGGCTGCCCGTCAAGTTGGGGACGGAAGCAACCGGGGGTGTCCTTCCACGAGGTGCCAGCGAAAAACGCTTTGCGTACAGAGTGGCTGAGAGCTATATCAAGAGACGCTTTGCCGATCATTACTATCTCGGACTGCTCTGTTGTGTGTAGCCTCCACTTCCGTCCTACGGATTTCAAGGAGAACTTCACGAAGCGACTTCTGAAACCCGGTACGGTACCCAGTGTGTTCGCTGAACGGACACCGTGCCTTGCGCAAACTGAGAGCACGACAGTGTCCGGTGTGTTCGGCGAACGGACACAGTGCCTCGCACAAAGCGAGAGCGGGACGGAACCTCAAGGCAGGACGTACGCGAAAACGTAAGCGTGCCCCTTCGCGTGCTTCGTTGCCTTGCGAACCACCGGAATGCGCAAATGAAGGAAATCAAGGTCCAGCCACGCCTCCAGGGCACGAAAGTAACGAGAGCAACACTGAAGGAACCGAGCCAACGCGCCATGCCATTCAACTTCAGCTAGAGGAAACCACGATGAATGATCTAACAGCGGAGAATTCCGATAGCTTGAATGTACCACGTACAGGGATGGTGCATGCTAAACGCTCGTACAAGACACAGACACCATTGAAGTTGTATTCCTCGACGTATTTTGTCCAGCGCAAGCGGTGGCGCGAGAAAGAACGAGCGCTCAAAGCGAAAAATGAGAGGCTGAGTAGAACTGTAGAATCGTACAAACAGGAATTACTCAAGCTGAAAGAAGCACCACACGTTGGTACATTCCTAGAAGTGACGTCCGATGCCGATAAAGGAAATTTAAAGGCACTCCTAATCGTTGACCAGGTAAAGAACTACAGAAAGAAAAAGCCACAATGGTCAGAAACAACGCTGCGACATAGCATCGTACTCCGAAATTTGTCAGCGAAGGCGTACGAGTACTTGCGCTCCGAAGACCTGCTGCGGTTGCCTTGCAACAAGACCCTCCAAAAATACATCGGCGCGGTTTCCGGAGAAGTTGGCTTTACTCAGCTAGTTCGATCGTTGCCGCCTGGAAACAGAAATTTTAGCGCTTGAAACGCCGCACTCAATAGTAATTGTTCACTTATCATAGACGAAATGAGAATTCGCCAGAAACTACAATACCACAAACAAAGGGACGCGTTCATTGGCGACGTCAACCTGGGCGCGGAGCTGGATCCAACACCTGGTCCCAAACTCTCAGAATGAGTGCCTGGCAAACTCTGTCCTCTGCTTTTTGCTCTGCGGGCTCCACGGTCGATACAAGATACCTGTCGGGTATTTCTTCACAAAGGGGTGCACAGGGGAGCAACTAGCAGAAGTCATGCGCCATGTTATCGAGAAAACGTCGGAGATCGGCTTCGATGTCGTGCGCGTTGTCACAGATAATCACAAGACAAATGTGACAGCCATGCAAATTTTGTGTGATGGAGTCCTGCGTATACGGGCTCCGCACCCTGCAGATCTCACTAAGCATATCTTTCTGGCTTTTGATCAGAGCCATATAATTAAAAATGTGAGATCGAAATTTCTGGCGAAAGACATCGGCGGAGAAAAAGAGATATCATCGAAGTACCTAAAGATGGTGCACAAAATGCAGAAGAACTTAACAGTAAAGCCAATCAGGTTGTTCCTCAAGCGAAAGCACCTCTACCCGTCCAAAATTGAAAAGATGAGCGTGAAACTGGCCGTGCAGTTGCTGTCGGCCGCAGTAATTGGGGCCCTCAAATATTTGAAAGACCAAGCAGGGCACACTGCGGACATTGAGTTTGCATCGGCAGGGCCTACAATCCACTTTCTGGAAGCGATGCAGAAATGGTTTACTGTAATGGACATAAGCAATTGCCAGCAACTACATTCATTGTAACAACGACGATTGCCGTTCATTCAGTGATGTGGATAATCCGAGGCTCGACTGGCTGGAACACGCTTTCATCGCGTACGTCGAAGATGTGAGGGATGCCAGCAAGACTGAAAACTTTTTCAGCAAGGAGACGTGTCATGCTCTGATATTCACAACGCAATCAAATGTTGCTTGCATCCGCCATCTCCTGACTGACAAGCAATTTAGCTTTGTTCTTACCCGCAAAATGTCGAGTGATCCTATCGAGGCAATGTTTGGATTCTTGCGGCGTAGTGCTGGATGTGATGATGCCCTAGACGTCAGGAGCACAATATGCGGTCTTTAAAAGATGCTGAAAACAGGCATCATAGCCGGTTCAGCAATGTGCGCAGAGTTCGACAAGTTTCACATCTAAGCGGCTTCTTCGAATTCAGCACGAGCGCCATACGACCACAGGCACCGCCGAGCGCATTTTGAACATAGCAGCAATGAGTCTAAGAGAGCACTGTTTGTCAGACAGACCACTTGTCTCGAACCCCGACATTGCCAGCGTGGCCACGATGGGAGGGTTCATTGTTCGAGCTGTAAGCGAGCGCATTCCCTGTGCTGACTGCGTTGCAATGCTTCAGGCACCAAAGAGCAGTGCTCCCGCTCATGGCCTCATCACTCACCAGGATCGCGGCGGCCTTTTCTACCCAACGGAGGAGCTCGTCAAAGTTCTTATAGGTCTTCGCAGATTTGCGGACTGCATACTGTCTCAGCGACGGTCAGTCGAGAAGCCTCTCGATGTATGCGTGCAGAGGACAGTGCAAGAGCTCATGAGTCTGCCCGTCTTGACCTGCGGCAACACCGATTCAGACCACCGCAAGGGCCTGTTGGAACTCATCGCAAGAAAGCTCATAAAGCCACTTTTTGCAAACTATGCGCAAGCAAAAACCGACACGAATGCTGTCGTCAAGTTTCTTGAGAAAAAGCCCCTGTCGAGAAAAGTATTAAAACTGTAGTGCATTTGTCGTGTGGCAGTACACGAAGCGCCGTGCCACAACCACCAACCACTTTCTGCATCAAAGTGCGTGGAATCATCATCATCTGCTGTGATGAACCAGAAAAGAATATCTCACATGAACTATATATTAACGTGTGCTTTTTATGACAAGCAGGTGTGAATAATGTGGTCGAGTTTCGAACATTAATTTGCTGAGCTAGCACTGCGATCTGCTTAGGAATGATTTTTGGGCCGTGCATTAAATTCTCGTGACATCACAACTGGCTGATTATGTGCACTTAGTGTTATTTTCTTTGTTTTGTGTTCCGTACAACCTACACGTATCAATAATGTATTCAGGCGCTGTGTACGTTCTATCTTTCGATGATGTCTTCTTCACCACGGGCGCTATTATTCGAGTAAATATAATTCCTGGCACCTTAGGAAACGGAACAGCGCGAAGCACATGCTTCAAGCTCTTAAATATTTAAATCGCTTTATCCAGAAGCCTCCCACATAAGGCTGATATTCCTCTCCACGTACGGTGACCTATCTTCCCTGTAACAAGGCAGCCAATCCAGCATTTACCGATCTGGATAGAGTGCTCATGAAAAAGCACAGCATCAGAATTTATCAACGACCTTTTTTTTTCGTGGCCGCTCTTAAACGGGCAGCCGCACGTAAAAAAAAAGCAAGAAAAGGAAGAAGAAAAACGCGTGAACGAAATCCCCTCAAAAAAAGCGCGAAACACTATGCATCGTTTATATCCCTGAATAACTACTTTGTGTGAACAACATTATCGTGCTTTTTTGACGCCCGTTAGTTTGTCTTCGCACAAAATTTTGCAGCAGAGCAGCCGGGTTTCAGCGCGCCACTCGCCCGACCGCCGGCCTGAAAGCGGGAGAGCAGCGGCGTGAAGCCGCGATGCTTTCGACAGCGGCTGTGGTTGCCATGGGGACCGGTACGGTGGCGCGCGCCGTCCTGCGGCGCATGGTCGCAACACTCGGCAGAGAGCTCCCTATGGAAAAGAGAGCGACGTTCCAGAGCCCCGAGAAAGAGGAATGGCGCCCTCTCGCGAGTGACGTCACGGCCAGGACGCCGCTCGCTCCGGCTCGCTCGGCTGCTCGAGCCGTACGTATTGAAGAATAACTCGGCTTCTTTCAGCTGCAATACCTGTCTTAACCACAGTTTCTTCATCAAAAGCGTGTGAGTCGAGAAACTTTGCGGCTTGGATATCGCAAGCTAAGCAGCGTTAAAGGGGTCTACTAGGTTTAGCAATGCATATATGCGCCGTGTCTATCGGTAAATTTTGACTAAATAAAGAATATCTGCAAATTCAACGCGCGAAGTTGTGTATGATGCTTCGCTAAACACTTAACATTCCTTTAGTATTTAGCTATGAGAGGCATTGCATTTTACGTGGAAGAAAAATTTGGTAATTGGCGTCAACATGTAATGTGATTTTAGAAAGACACTGCCCAGCGAAGCTCTCATCATGATTCCTATTACTCTGGTGTGTTGTTCTATTCAAATATGGCCATTCATTAATGCGTAAAAAAATAGTTAGGCGCGCATTTCTTATGAAAATGTTTGCTGCTACTTTCATCCCCCTCTAAAACAGGCCTCCAAAAAACGAATTGCTCATGGCTGCTAACACGACGGCGTGTCATGTAGAGTATTTACATAGTTAATTCACAAACACCATAGTAGCAATCACCTGAGAGAAAAGTCTCGTTGTTTAGATCGACAGCCACTCAATTGAAAGTGATGAAATGTATCATAGTGGCCCTCAGTAGCCTTTATCGACAATATGGCACACCCCTGATCACGTAAAGGTAGTAATCGACTGTCCGTATGGCGAGGCACGCTATGTTCGCGAAACCCATCAGTTCACTTCAACTTCGAATTAAAACCATAAAGCCTTTTTTTACAGCGCCAACTGGAATGGCTAAAGTATTCTCGAGCTACTACTACGCAGCTTATATTGCCTACAAAAGGAAAATTCAAGCACCTTTTGTCTCACCATGTCTCGATCCAGCGTTATTTAATTATACAAACGGATAACTATTCGCTTCGTCGGTACTTAAAAGAGAGCCTTGCAGGCTAATTTAAGTTTGCTCCAATCCAATCGCAAACATTCATAAAGAAAGCACCACAAGCCTTGCATATACTTTCACTTGATTTCTGACCCTCCACAGGGGGAATTTCGATATCTTCAATATGTCCCATACTACTAGTCATTGACGCTTCGACTGCTTTCTGGCTGCAGCTATGTGGTCCAGCAGGCATACTTCACTAAAAAAATTGGGCCGAGCAGCCTGTGTCAGTTTGCCAAACAGATTCGTCATGTATATTCCTCAAGCAACAAGCACCAGTAAATCTCTCAAGTGAGTTTGATTTGATTTGATTTATTAATTTCCATTTACACACACACATGTACAGAGGAGTGGTAAATGGAGGTGGATGAGGGAAAAAAGCCGCACAGACGCGGCTTGAGGTAATCTCACCCTCTTATGTACAATGTGGCTTGTTACGTTTCGCCTACGATGCGCGGTAAAGCCAGCGCGGATGCAACGTACGCCGGAGCTTCGTTCCAAGCGGCGGACATTTTGGCCCGTTCGGAGCGGCCGCGACGCATTCCCGGCGAGCGCGTCCCGGCATGATCAGTGCCACGTGTCTTTGTGTGTGCGTGTGTGTGTGTGTGCCCACGCTTGTCAAAGCGCGGCAGCCGGGGAGGGGAGCTCCCCCAGTGTGAAGCGAGGAGGTCTGTCCGGCGCCGGCCCGGCTGATGCGTCACCTCCTTGTTCCAACGTGTCTTTCAGTCCGTCCGTCGCCGCTGTCACGTGGTGAAGTCCCGTGACCTTCCCTCTTGCTCTCAAGTCCGAGAGTATAAGAGCAGCTGCCCCGGACGCCAGGAGAGAGGCTCCGATTTCTGCTGTTGAGTAACGTGCTCTCCCGTCTCTCTACTTCGGTCGACCTGACCGCCCGCTCTTTGCGATGCTAGAATAAACAAGTTGTTCTGTTAGCAGTCGCCTCATGCTTTGCTGGGACCTTCGGATGCTTCCAGTGTGCCCCAGGCCGCCAGGCCTACGCTACCCTTGGGGCTTGCTGCCCAGTTGCAATAACTGGCGTCAGCACTGAGGTTCCAACAGCTGGTGGCCGCGCTGAGATTCCAACAGCCGGTGCCATCGGTGCGGATCAAACATCTGGTTGCCAGCGGTGAGATCGCGACAACGGAGGCCAGCAGCGAAGAAATGCGGTTGACTGTATGCTGAGCAGCTCAACGACCATCCGGGAGCAGTGCAACGAGCCCTGTGTGATGACTGGTTGCCTGCAGCGGAACGACTGCGCTGAAATCTTGGCTGCGAGGTTTGGTGAGTGCGGGACTTTCTTCTTCTGAGTTTTGCCAGGCTTTTGTTAGTGTCAGAAACAGAGCTGGTAATTGTGGTTGTCGTTGCTGCCGGGTTAGTTGCGGCAAGACAATAGTAGGCAGTAGAGAAAGCAGCATTCAGAGCAGCCATGGATTTGAAGTCGTTGCGCAAACCGAAATTGTTGGAGCTTGCAAGAGAGTTGGGTCTGGATGTCTCAGACAAACTCAGAAAACCAGAACTGCTAAGGGTTATTCTTGAGTTAGGAGCTGAGGATGACGAGCTGTCGGAATGCCTTGAGACCATTGAGGAGAGGGAGACTGCAAAAAGACAGGAGCGTGAACGTAAAGAACAGAGAGAGAGAGATGAGCTTGAACGAAAAGAACGAAAAGAGAAAGAAAAAGAAGAGCGCGATCACGCTTTGGAAATGAAGCGTCTCGAGGTAGAGATGGAACGCGCTCGTAATGGAAGTCAGGCACACGGTGCAGGAGAACGAGTATTGTTTAAAATGACTGACCTGATGCGGCCGTTTAAGCTTGGAGAGGACATTGGTTTGTTCCTGGTTAACTTTGAGCGAACGTGCGAGAAGCAGGGGTTCTCTCGGGAAACGTGGCCACAGCGCTTGCTCACTTTGTTACCCGGCGAGGCGGCCGACGTAGTCGCTCGCTTGGAGAGAGAGGAGGCAGAGGATTTCGACAAAGTGAAATCGAGTCTGCTAAAAAAGTACAGGCTGTCCGCGGAGGCGTTCCGTCGGAAGTTTCGAGAAAATGAGAAAGGCAAAAGTGAGTCGTATACAGAGTTTGCCTACAGGCTTATGTCAAACATGCAGGAGTGGCTCAAAGAAGAGAAAGCGTTTGGTGACCACGAGAAAGTTCTGCAGTGTTTCGGGCTGGAACAGTTTTATAGTCGGTTACCTGAGAACGTGCGGTACTGGGTCTTGGATAGGCCAGACGTTAGTACGGTGGCTAGAGCCGCTGAGCTAGCCGAAGAGTTTGTGACGCGTCGGGCTCGCGGAGCTAAGGACGGTCAAAAGGGTGAATTTGGCTCCAAGTTTGAGAGGCCGAAGTTCACGCCCATGAGAGCAAAGGGGGACACACGTACTGCGGATGCGAGTGAAAGCAGTCCGACCGAACGTAAGGAGACGGCGGCAGCCGAAGCCGAACACAGAAAGCGGTTCGAGACGAGGCAAGCGCGCGTGTGTTATACGTGCCAGAAGCCGGGTCACTTTTCGGCGCAGTGTCCAGAAACAAAAACAAAAGTTGTGTTTTTGTCATTGTGCAGCACTGACGAGAACATGAAGCTTCTCGAGCCTTACATGCGAGACCTCCTCGTAAACGGGAAAGAGTGCCGAGTGCTTCGCGATTCCGCAGCTACGATGGATGTAGTTCACCCTTCTTACGTAGAACCCGATATGTTCACGGGCGAGTGCGCATGGATCAAGCAAGCCGTGGAAGCTCATAGCGTGTGTCTGCCCGTAGCAAAAGTGCTTATTGAAGGTCCTTTCGGAGCACTTGAGACGGAGGCGGCAGTGTCATCTATGCTGCCCCCCCAGTACCCGTACCTATTTTCTAACAGGTCCGATCACCTCCTGCGCGAGAAGGGGCTTTTGTTTGGTGAGGCTAGCGTTCAGGCCTTAACCAGATCGAAGGTTCGGGAGCTCGCTGCAAAGGCGGTAGTTGCGGGGCCGACGTTGTCGAAAGATGAGAAAGGGTTAGAGGCGCAGCAAGGTGATATTCAGAGCGCGCCCGAACTGAATAAAATTGAGCCTGTAGCGTTAAAGGCGCCAGATACTGGAGAGGAAATTCCCGATGCGGGAAAGTTAGAAGAGCTAACTGCAGATTTGCTCATCGCGCCTACGTCAGACGGACTTAATAGGTTGCTAAAAGTCAGCCGGTCGGCTTTGATAGCCGAGCAAAAGAAGGATGGCAGCCTAGAAAACATACGCTGCATTGTCAAGGAAGGTGTCGCCAAGAAAAATGCTCGCTTTGTGGAAAGAGGTGGGGTCCTGTACCGGAAGTATATAGACCGCAGGGGAGTGGAGTTCGATCAGCTGATCGTGCCTCAGTGCTATCGTCAGGATCTGTTGCGCTTGTCGCATGGGGGTTCGTGGTCCGGACACCTAGGAGTTAAGAAAACTAAGGACCGTCTCTTGCAAGAGTACTATTGGCCAGGGTGTTTTCGGGACGCAGACCACTTTGTGAAGACATGCGACACCTGTCAGCGGGTCGGCAAACCAGGGGACAAATCGAGGGCGCCGTTGAAGTTGGTACCTATCATTACGGAGCCTTTTAGACGGCTCGTTATTGATACAGTGGGACCTCTGCCGATAACAGCCACGGGGTACAGACACATTTTGACTGTGATCTGCCCAGCGACAAAGTTCCCTGAAGCAGTGCCTCTTAAAGAACTCAGCTCAGTTGAGATAGTCAGTGCACTACTGTCCATATTTGCGCGAGCGTTTACTAGCGCTTTGACGACAACTTTTCTCGAAAGGTGTGGGGTAAAGCTGCTACACAGCTCAGTGCACCACCCCCAGTCGAATTCCCTTGAGAAGCTCCTCTCCGTCATGAAGCGCGTGTGGAGAGCATTGTGGTTTGAACTACAAACTGACTGGGAGCTGTTTCTGCCTGGGGTGAGGTTTGCAGTAAGGACCGCGCCGCATGCGGCTACGGGGTTTTCGCCAGCTGAGCTAGTGTACGGTCGCTCGCTGCGATCTCCGCTTCGCATGCATCGAGACGGATCACTGCCCTCTCCAAAGGCTGCAGACTATCTGTTCCACAAATGGCCGCCTCCTGCACTGGAGCCTCGCTTTGCAACAATATTCCTTTGAGGTGCGTTACAAAAAGGGGAGTCTCAACGGTAACGCCGATGGCTTAAGTCGAAGCCCCTAACGTGGGAATCAGCCTCAAAATTGTTTGTTATTGATGTTTTTCTTCTTGAGGCAGGATTTTTAACATATTGCTTTTGTGTAGTGTTTCAAAGTGATGATGTGCTTTCTAGTGCAATTTTCCAATTTGTGGACGCGTTCTGAGTGCTGCTAGACTACTGTAAGGAACTAGGCAGTAGTATAAAAGGGGAAAGAGCCTGGCATGGCTTAGTGAGGGTTGTGCCGTGCTTGCTGACTGAGCGGCTGAGTTTCGGCGTAGTTCTAACGCTTGCTGGGAACGAGAGAAAAATGAGAACTCTCCCGAAGTCACTTTGCAGTGTCCTGTGTGAACATGAACGTGAGAACGAGGCCTTCTCGGTGCGCTGCGCTCAAGAAACGCCGAGGGATGACCGACTTCGGTTATGAGCATCATCGAGCGACATCCCTCCGGACAGCGGATGCAGTCCCCTGACCATCGGGATCTCCCTCCCCCGGCGGGGCGGTCTGTTACGTTTCGCCTACGATGCGCGGTAAAGCCAGCGCGGATGCAACGTACGCCGGAGCTTCGTTCCAAGCGGCGGACATTTTGGCCCGTTCGGAGCGGCCGCGACGCATTCCCGGCGAGCGCGTCCCGGCATGATCAGTGCCACGTGTCTTTGTGTGTGCGTGTGTGTGTGTGTGCCCACGCTTGTCAAAGCGCGGCAGCCGGGGAGGGGAGCTCCCCCAGTGTGAAGCGAGGAGGTCTGTCCGGCGCCGGCCCGGCTGATGCGTCACCTCCTTGTTCCAACGTGTCTTTCAGTCCGTCCGTCGCCGCTGTCACGTGGTGAAGTCCCGTGACCTTCCCTCTTGCTCTCAAGTCCGAGAGTATAAGAGCAGCTGCCCCGGACGCCAGGAGAGAGGCTCCGATTTCTGCTGTTGAGTAACGTGCTCTCCCGTCTCTCTACTTCGGTCGACCTGACCGCCCGCTCTTTGCGATGCTAGAATAAACAAGTTGTTCTGTTAGCAGTCGCCTCATGCTTTGCTGGGACCTTCGGATGCTTCCAGTGTGCCCCAGGCCGCCAGGCCTACGCTACCCTTGGGGCTTGCTGCCCAGTTGCAATAACTGGCGTCAGCACTGAGGTTCCAACAGCTGGTGGCCGCGCTGAGATTCCAACAGCCGGTGCCATCGGTGCGGATCAAACAGGCTGCATGGGGTAACACATCAAGCGCCATATAAATTACATTTATATAGTGGCCATAAAACATTGCAGTTATACAATATATGAAAGCACAGTGAAATATTTCCACGATAACAATGCAAAACACACTGCGGCATTGAAATAAATAAATGATATACACTTGGTAACATAGACAAAAAAAGAGGAACATAACATGCATTATTAATCATTAACAAACGCGCTCTAAAGAGGTGAGTTGAACATGTAGCACGGAAAAGGGAATATATATTGGTACATTCCTATTTGTACTCTGTAAATAGCTGTAAGCCTTCATTAACTTTACTTCAAATTTCCGCCGCCTAAAAAAAATAAACACGTGAAGAACCGCCTAATGTTGACAAGCAGTTAAAGAAGCAAGTGAGGCGTGTAGAATCTAAGCTCTAGTATTAATTGGTAAAGTCCCCGTGCTACTGCCGAGCGTTTCTGTGAGGAAATGCAAAAATTCGATATTATACCATGAACTACTCGTCGTGAGCAAACCTGTTTTAGCGGAATAAAATCAACGTAACTGCTGTAGAAGTCATATATAGCCAGCTTTGTGACATACTTGTTGCACCGCGGCAGGTATGGTATCATAACTGGATTCCTATAGGCTATGCTTTTGCGATTGTCTATCCGCGTATGAAAAACCCGCAATGGGCTGGTCTGCGTCGCTTCGGCTGGCACTGTAGCGTTGCCTTCGAGAGCTGCATTGTTGTCTAAGAAATTAGCTCTTTGAATAAATGTTCGCAAAGGAAGACGTCATAAAAATATATTTGAGACGACCACCACAAGTATACAAGCAGGGAGAACGAGGGCGAACAAACGAAAACACCGCAGAAAGCGCCCGTACAACGCACGAACTGTAGCAGACGACAGGCGCGAGTGCGTGCCCTGACGTCACGCGAGCGGCGCCGCTCGTGTTCGTTCTCGGGGCTAATAGGAGGCGTTGGTTTCCGGGATGTTTGCAAGCATGCGGCCAATGTATCGTACACGGGCTTTGCGCCGCCCTTTGTCATGCTCGGGGTGCATATTACGTGGCAATGGATGAATACTTAGTGCTTGGCGTATCGCTGACGACAAGATCGTTGGACGGGTTTCAGACTCAAGGGGTGGAACAGAGGCATTGATCCAACCTGCCCACTGGGTTCCGCCGGGCTCGGTACGATCGTCTGCTAAAACAGCCAACCGAATCACGATTGCCGCAACGTCTGTGCTTGTTGTATGTGCATTTTGTTGTGCTCAAAACGAATGGAAACACGTCTACGAGCTGCGAAGTCTGGATAATCAACACTCGTCTATCGCCGATGTTGTTTACGTTACGCGTAGGCCTAGCGCATCCATCGAGTTCGTAACTGGCGAGTGAACGAACTCACCTGAGAAACTCTGTCGAAGGAAATGAATTTTCAGGTCCGTTTGGTGCTGCAGTGATTTAAAATATGGCACTCTTGACTTCGTGTGACCTGTGATGTGGTGAATGAACCGTGTGGAAGTTGGGTTGGTCAACCGCGGCGTGTTTCGTGTGGTGTCGGTTGACTCAAGTTTAACGGGCAAGCTCTGCGCTGTTTCCAGTGGTAAAGATAACTTCCGCCGAACTATTGGAAGTACTTCCATAATCAGCCGTGCCGCCTGTTTCAGCTGACACTGCGCTCTTCTATTCGGCATGTGAATCCAGTTCAGTACAAGTTCACTGTACTCATTCACTAATTTCTTTCTAGTGCGTCCGTCTTTTGGGCTAGTTGGACATAAATCGCTCGTGTAGCAATCAAGAACACTGACGCACTGAAGCATACGTGACAACACAGTCATGCTTGAGTCAGTGTGTCGTTATAGTTGAGCACTGCAAAAAGAAATTATCTGTTTGCAACATGTGCCCTGTGTGCAGTGCATAGCAGGACCTGCATCATGCAAGACCTATGCATGTAGCAGCGTATATCACGATTGCTTCGATGCCCGCTTCAGAAACAGCAAGTACTGAGTCAATGAAACTGTAATTGATTTTTTATCTCACTTTTTGCTTATGGAAAGTGTAGATGGTGTGAGTGCATTGTGGGGAAGGTGAAAAGGTGTCATCAGTGTTTTGTGCAGTCAGTATGCTTAAACTGCTGGAATCCCTTCAGCCTCTACTAAAATGTTTCTTGCTGCGATACTATAGATTGTAGTCAGGACAAAGATCTACTCAAAACCAAGTTACTAATGCATCTGCGCAGACTGTGTTTGATTAACAAGTTAACACTTCCACAACAACAATATGCCGATGCACAGCATATGTGCTTACAATAAATACATCCCGTAAAGGTGAACGACTGGGCCTACAATATCAAACTTTGTAGTAGCACCGTAAAAAGTGCTGCCATGCGTATCAGCCACAACAAAACTGCTGCACGTCCAACCTTCTTCCTTGGAGGCACTTCTATAAAGACTGTTCGGGCCCTTCCCATTCTGGGTGTAGCATTTAGCTGTTCTCTCAACTTTTCCGCATATGTCACCAGCACTGTATGTAAGCACCGGCCCTTTCTTGGGTTTGAGTCCCGTGTCTCCCTTCCCTGATGACCTAAGGTTTTCCGAGCACTCTACACTTCTATCATTCTGTCACGACTTGAGTACTGCTCATCAGTATAGTTCCCGTACCAAACTCGCGACGCTAACAAACTTAAGCTTGTTCAGCGCCGGACAATAGGCACCCTTTACTCCCGTCTTTTCGGTTGTCACAAGCTCATGCCAGCCTTCGAGGATTGCCTCAAACCCCTCAAGTAGCACACCCTGCAATACCAACGCAACATTGCACTAGTCTATACTGCAGGGTGTTTGACGTCTCTCTGGACAGCATTAACCTTTCTTCAGTTCGTCTGAACAAGTGGTCAGCACAGCCCAAGCCCTCATCACGCCTCTATGGCCCGACACCACAACTCCATGATTATATCTGGCATGCAGAGCTTTCTCTCCACCCCTCTGGCGATTTGGATTCTCCTTCCTTGGAACCAGACTTCATTGGCACTCCTGTGTGTTGTGCACCTGTCGAATGTGTGCGTGTGTGCCGTGCTGTGTTATTGAGCAAGTGTGTGTGCACGTGGAGGGGAAGGAAGTGTCTTCTGCATCCTGCAAATTCCTGCTCTAGATGGCTGGTTATCAGATGCTCTAACATACAGGCATCAGCCTTCTTCACTTTGACCTCATTGATTGTGTTGAAGCCAGCGTGACACATAATTCAAAATATTTCTGGAGCTTTGTGGGCTCTCTCTTCTAAAAGGAGTGCCAAAGATGTACGTCTTCTTCATGAAAATAGTGGTGTTGTCTCGAACACTGCTGATGCCTTTGCAGAACATTTCTGTTTGCTATATGGTGTGAAATATGCTTCAAGTAACCTTCCTTCTCAGTCTGGCGCAGTGTATGCTAACAGGCAATGAAAACCTTGTTTCCAAGTATATGAAGTGCCTTAAACTTTGCCTTAAACTTTCCCTTTCTTGTAGTGTTGATGGTATTTCCTCCACAGAGCTTAACCCTTTGAGACACCGTCTACACAATTGGGCACAGCAGTAGCGTGCATCAATAGCAAAAGCGCTGATGAAAGTAATGGTATTTAAAATGTGTTTCATACATTTGAAACACTTATTATTGGAACTGTACTGCAATTTTGAATAATGTGCAGAATGTTTTAACAAAATGAGTGGGAAGGTAGACGGCTGGGTGTTGTTACTCTGTGTCAGTATGTTGTATGTAGCGGGTTCACTTCTTTCATTGTTTTTTACAATGTCGTGCACCAGGCATAATTGTCAAGTGGCTGGATAAGTGCTTTTCAAGCTTTTAAAAACACGAAATAGTACATGTTTTCATATTTTGTGTTCCTGTAGTGAGTTTTCGCATGGAGTCGAAATTTTGTAAACTTGACAAAACTCGCTAAACAATTGAAAATTCTTAACATTTGCTGCAGCTGTACACTTTCTACGATTCTGAGGATGCAAGAGATGTGGTGAAAGCAACTTTTCAATCAACGGGATAAAGTGGTGTCTGAAAGGGTTAAGACGTATGGAAGCATACTTGTTCCTCGTTCTCACAAGCATCTTCAATAGTTCCCTAAAGTCTAGTACCTTTTCTAGCACTCGAAAGGTAGCATGAACATTGCCCATGCAAAAGTCAGGTGCTAGATGTGCAGTTACTAACTGCCGACCTATATCTATCCTCTTCAGTGCGTCAGGTGCTTGAATCTATATGGGATTCCTCGCTTTCTGTTAGTGCTAAGAGCATTTTAATAAATGAACAGCATGACTTTGTGTGCCGACATTTCAGACTGTCAACAGTGTTCACCACTGCATCGACTTCCAAAAAGACATTTTTTCACTCTCAAACTGGTGCAGAAGCAATAAGTACTCTTAAATGCTTCCAACACTATGGCATTAAGTTATAAGCACAAAACGCACCATGTGAAAATTTGATACACCCTACGTGATGCTCCACTTCTTAGAGTCGATGAAATGAAAGATCTTGGTGTGTACTTCGACAAAATGCTAAGCTTCTCTTCACATGGATAATTACACAAGTTGCCCTTCACGCTCTTGGAATTGCATGATTTCCACTCACCTGTTGTGTTTCTGAAATTCTGCTGTGTGCCTCCAACTACTAGAGTATGCTTCTGTAGGAGGGCGGTGCAATGAGCAAATCTAATTCTGACCTCATTGAACGCATCCAGAATAAATTGATATCTATCTTAAAGCACCACTTTTGCCATTCTGGCGACCACAGTTGAGCCTTCTCAAATATACTTCAACTCGCACCTCTAGATTCAAGTCTTAATAAATCACACCTTTTGTTCCTGTATAAGGTGGTCCATGACACTATACATGATCATATGCATTTGTTTGTGCCGCAATAGTATACCAGGTAGCATTCCACATTCGTTGCCTGGGTTTGTTACAAGATTGTGCTAATAAAACTCGACTCCAAAACATACTTCAGAGTTCATTTCCTATGTTTTGTGTATCTGTAGATAATCATGTAGGATTAACTCCCTTTTACTTTTCCGCGTTTCCTTTTTTTCCTATTTGTTTCTCTATCTTCCATTTTTTTGTCTACTACATTCATGTTTTCTGTACATTTTGTCTCACATAGTGCTCGTTAAGTGCACCTGTACAAAGGCTCTCTAGCTGTTCCTGGGCACTACAATAAAAATTTGAATGATTGATTATTATCGTAGAAAAAAAGTGTGCTGTTTAAGTATGTACTAGTATACTATTTCAGTGCAGTAGCTTTTGTGCAATTAAAAAAAGGGCATGAATTAAGAAGAGAGAGAGAAAATGATTAATGAAAGGTAGGGAGGTTAACCAGGACTGAGCCCGGTTAGCTACCCTACACTGGGGAAAGAGAAAGGAGGATGGAAAGATTAAAAGAAGAGAAAGTCCACGGGGGTATCAGTCGGTCACTCAGTTTGGATCACAGACGCTGACTCAATCTGATATCTTGCAAATATCGCAGCAGCGCTTTTGTGGCCTTTTGTAGCTGCGACATGCGAGGCCATGGTCCCAAGATCTAGTCAAGGTTATAGGGGTATTACTCAGGCTCGCGCGTGCGCACCTGACCCTTCTCTGGATCGCACAGCGCCGATGGAGTGGCAGTCGCTCTCTAGCACTTTCGCAGCAACCCTAGCAGTCAGAGCTGTGACCCCTAACCCGCGGTTCGCAGTGAGTTGCGACCACGGCGGGTTCAGGCCAGGGGGGACAGGGTGAGTCTCGACCTAAGGTGTTTATTCACCTTAGAGTACAATGATTCCAACAGACAACAACAGCCACAACACACACAAATACAACACAAAACACAACCACAGCGGCGGAGCATTCCGCACGTCTGGGGTGAAACAAACCGCACAATGTGGGAACCACAAAAGAGGCTGATAAGAGTTCAGCTCACCCGAAGTGGATCCGCGCTCGGGCCCTGGGGCGGTGAGTCGCACACAAAGGCCGGGCGCAACAGGGGGACGGGGTGCGGCGGTCTCAGCGGCTGATTTGAGATGCGGCCTTTCGCAAGCTCTTCCACCGTGAGACAAACGTGCATCGGGCCTCCCCGAGCGGCGGAGAGGGAGTCTCCCCGGTTCCAAGAAAGGGAAAGGAGGGAACGGGGTGCCTTGGCTGCGGCGTCGCGGCCAGGCGCGAAGAGCAGCGGGAGCGGCGATGGTGCCCTCTCCCCGCTACCCTCCGCGAGCGAGCACGTGATTATCGCGTGATAACCGCGTGGCCGCTCCGGAGATATCGGGATGCGCGTGCGATCCCCACAAGGTGAACGGCTTTCCATCTAGCTGATTGAGAGCTGTGCAGAGGTCTTGCCTTTCATCTTCAAAAGATGGGCAGTAGCACAGCAGGTGTTCTATGGTTTCCTCGACACCGCAGGCATTGCACTCGGCGCTATCAGCCATTCCAATCAAAAATGCATATTGACACGTGTACTTATCTTAATCGGGCGACCACGTTTCGCCGCTTAACTGTTATCGCACAGCGCGGGACGCGCCTGCATGCATCCGACGTTTCTGGAAAGTTATCGATGCTTCTACCCGGCTGTCTGCTGTCGCTGAACCTTGTGTTATCTGATTTTATCGCGTAACGCGAATGGTGTAGAACTTTGTGGAAGGCACGCGTGTCCGAACGATTAGTCTGGAACTTTCGACGAGTGCTCTATAAAAGCCGACGCGCTTGACCCGCTGATCAGATTTTCGACGATCGCCAACCGTGTTCGCCGCTATCGTTGTGCTATAAGTGTAGCCTGTTTTGTGGGCACAGGTTCGCCCAATAAAAGTTAGTTTTGTCTATCACAGTATTGTTACTGTGTTCTTAACGTCACCACCACGTGACATCTGGTGGAGGTGCTTTGCGTTCATGCACCGGACGCCCCCGCAAAGCCGTGACCCAAGCCCTCACTCGGACGACACCAACGTCGACAAGAACCAGCGAGGTAGCCGCAGGCTGCAAGGACTGCCCCCGGAACACGGACTTTTGCCCGAGACGACTAGAAGGATGGCCACCAAGTCCACCCCAATGGCAGCACCAGCGTCACCCGTCGTGCTGCAGCAGCCCAGGGAGCCTCCGACGTTCCGCGGTTCAACTTTCGAGGACCCGGAAAGCTGGCTTGAGACGTACGAAAGAGTCGCTACCTTTAACAACTGGAACAGCGACGACAAACTGCGATATGTGTTCTTCGCTTTGGAAGACGCGGCCAGGACGTGGTTCGAAAACCGAGAAGCCACCTTAACAACCTGGGAACTTTTCCGAAGCGGCTTCCTGAAGACATTCGCAAGCGTCGTACGCCGAGAACGAGCCCAAGCGCTACTAGAAACCCGGGTGCAGCTACCTAATGAGACGACCGCGATCTACACGGAAGAAATGCGCCGTCTCTTCCGCCACGCCGACCCTGAAATGCCCGAGGAGAAGAAAGTCCGCCTGCTGATGCGTGGTGTGAAGGAGGAACTTTTTGCCGGAATGGTACGAAGCCCACCGAAGACCGTCGACGAGTTTCTTCACGAGGCCACCAGCATCGAGAAGACACTCGAGATGCGAAACCGGCAATTCGACCGCCGCACGGCTTCGACAAACTACGCCAGAGTTCAGTCACTGGCCGCCGACGACCTACGCGAGACTATCTGTCGTGCGGGAGGAGCTACAAAAGCTGTTCCCATCATCACAGCCTCATGTGACTTCGATTGCCGACGCCGTGCGTGAGGAGCTCCAACAACAACTTGGAGTAGCCCCTGAATCGCCGCAGCCTGAGCCGCAAGCGATGACCTACGCCGCCGTCGCACGCCGTCAAGGACCCCCTCCGCGACCGCGCCAGGGCCCTGTCACGCCACAGTTTCGTCGTCCGCCGCCGCCGCCGCCAGCACGACCACCCGTCGCCCAGCGCACCTACGCGAGGAAGACGGACATCTGGCGTGCTCCTGACCACCGCCCGCTCTGCTACCACTGCGGAGAAGCGGGTCACGTCTACCGACGATGTCCGTACCGGGAGATGGGACTGCGAGGTTTCGCCGCCAACGCGCCGCGTCCACAGCTTGGCGAGCGCCCACGTGACATCGCCGATTACCTCGCCGCTACTCAGTGGAGCCCTCGACGGCCGTCCCGTTCGCCATCACCAGGCCGCTACCTGTCGCCGCAGCGCCGACCATACACTGGCCCAGCCCGGGGCCGGTCAGCGAGCCCATATCCGGAAAACTAAAAGCAGCAACCGATGGAGGTGCGGTTGCTGTTCGTCGAACTGACGAAGATCCTCCGCCGCCGACGAAGACGACGACGAAACGATCTCGACGACATAACAACGACACGCCGCCGTCCCGACGAAGTCAGGAAGGCAAGACTACACCGACGAACGACGACTTGACGACGCGACGTTCCAACTTCAGTTCAACACGACGCAGCCGTGATCCGACGCCAAGACCCAACTGCAACGCCAGACAAAGAACCACCGACCTCGAAGTACTTCTCGACGGCTACGCAGTCACTGCCTTAGTCGACACAGGGGCCGATTACTCCGTAATGAGTGGACACATCGCCGCCCAGTTGAAGAAGGTTAAGACTGCATGGGAGGGCCCCCAAATTCGTACCGCTGGAGGACACCTGATTACGCCGACAGGGATCTGCACGGCAAGAATTACCGTCCATGACCGGACTTACCCTGCCACCTTCGTTGTCCTCCAACAGTGTTCACGAGACGTCATTCTCGGCATGGACTTCTTGAATCAGTATGGCGCAGTCATCGACCTGAAGTCGAAATCGATAACGCTGTCACACGATCAAGCGATACCACCGGAGACCTATCGTAGTCAACACGCCTTGAGTGTGCTCGAAGATCAAGTGAGCATCCCGCCGCGTTCAAGCATTATTATTTCCGTCGGCACTGAAACACCCGCTGACGTCGAAGGCGTCATCGAGGGTGACCAACATTTACTGCTCGACCGTGAAATTTGCGTCGCAAGAGGGATCGCTCGACTCCACGCAGGGCAAGTGGAAGTTATGCTAACCAACTTCAGCCAAGAGTTCAAGCACATCAACAAAGGCACGACAATCGCATACATCGAGGAAATTGTGGAAACCAGCAATGCCTTTGTCCTCTCGGATTCAGCCGTATCTACCCCGATGAGCAATATCCCCGAACCAGACTTCAACGTGAATCCAAGTCTTCCTATGAGTAAGCAGCAACAGATCAGAAGTCTTCTCCGACGATACAAAGACTGCTTTTCGACGTCATCGAGGATTCGACAAACACCAGTTGCAAAGCATCGCATAATAACCGAAGAGAGCGCTCGACCACTCCGCCAGAGCCCTTACCGAGTTTCGACGCGAGAACGTGAAGCTATTAGGCAACAAGTCGACGAAATGCTGCGCGACGACATCATCCAGCCGTCGAAAAGCCCGTGGGCCTCTCCTGTAGTCCTGGTAAAGAAAAAGGACGGAACCCTGCGCTTCTGCGTCGATTATCGTCGACTGAACAAGATCACGAAGAAGGATGTGTACCCCCTTCCACGGATAGACGACGCATTGGACCGGCTCTGCAACGCTAAATATTTCTCGTCGATGGACCTAAAGTCTGGCTACTGGCAAATAGAAGTCGACGAGAGAGATCGCGAAAAGACTGCCTTCATCACGCCAGACGGCCTGTACGAGTTCAAGGTCATGCCATTCGGACTGTGCTCGGCGCCTGCAACGTTTCAGCGCGTCATGGACACGGTGTTAGCCGGACTGAAGTGGCAGACGTGCCTTGTTTACCTGGATGACGTCGTTGTCTTCGCCGGGAATTTCGACGATCACCTTAGGCGGCTTGCGACCGCGTGTTAGAAGCCATCAAGTCATCAGGGCTCACTCTGAAGCCGGAAAAGTGCCGTTTCGCTTACGATGAACTTTTGTTCCTAGGCCACGTGATCAGCAAATCAGGAGTACGCCCCGACCCACAGAAGACAGCTGCCATCGCAAAGTTCCCGCAGCCAACCGACAAGAAGGCAGTGCGCAGATTCCTTGGCATGTGTGCCTACTATAGGCGCTTTGTCAAGGACTTTTCACGCATCGCGGAGCCGCTAACACATCTAACCAAATGTGATGTCGCGTTCAAGTGGGAAACGCCTCAGGCCAAGGCATTTCAAGAACTCAAACGACGCATGCAGTCGCCGCCGGTACTTGCGCACTTCGACGAGGACGCCGATACCGAAATCCACACTGACGCCAGTAGCCTAGGCCTCGGTGCCGTCCTAGTCCAGAGGAAAGAAGGACTTGAAAGGGTGATATCGTATGCTAGCCGGTCGCTGTCAAAAGCGGAAAGCAACTATTCCACGACTGAAAAGGAATGCCTCGCCATCATTTGGGCTACAGCTAAATTCCGCCCTTACCTCTATGGCAGGCCATTCAAAGTCGTCAGTGACCATCACGCATTGTGTTGGCTAGCTAACTTAAAGGACCCTTCAGGACGGCTGGCGCGGTGGAGCCTCAGACTACAAGAATACGACGTCACGGTAATATACAAGTCCGGAAGAAAACACTCCGACGCCGACTGCTTATCGCGCGCCCCCATCGATCCCCCGCCGCCAGACGACGAGGACGACGACGCCTTCCTTGGGATAATAAGCGCGGAAGACTTCACTAAACAGCAACGAGCCGACCCGGAGCTAAAAGGTCTCGTCGAGTATTTGGAAGGGAACACCGACGTTGTCCCTAGGGCATTTAAGCGCGCGTTGTCTTCATTCACGCTACAAAACAACCTGCTCGTGAAGAAGAACTTCTCGCCAGTCCGCACCAGCTACCTTCTTGTTGTACCGTCAGCGCTGCGTCCAGAAATACTGCACGCCCTACATGACGATCCGACCGCTGGACACCTCGGTTTTTCCCGGACACTCTCGAGGATACAACAAAAGTATTATTGGCCGCGCCTGACCGCCGACGTCGCCCATTATGTCAGAACATGCCGGGACTGTCAGCGACGTAAGACACCGCCGACAAGGCCAGCCGGATTATTACAGCCAATCAAGCCTCCTTGCCGACCATTCCAGCAGATCGGGATGGACTTGCTGGGACCCTTTCCGACGTCAACAACCGGAAATAAGTGGATCGTCGTGGCGACGGACTACCTCACCCGCTTCGCTGAAACTAAAGCACTGCCGAAAGCTAGCGCAGCCGAAGTGGCGAAATTTTTTGTCGAAAACATCCTGCTTCGACATGGCGCCCCAGAAGTCCTCATCACCGACAGAGGAACGGCTTTTACAGCAGAGCTCACCCAAGCCATTCTGCAGTACAGCCAGACAAGCCACAGGAGGACAACTGCCTACCATCCGCAGACGAATGGTCTCACGGAGCGCCTGAACAAGACGCTTGCCGACATGCTAGCGATGTACGTCGACGTCGAACACAAGACGTGGGACGCGGTCCTGCCGTACGTAACCTTTGCGTACAACACGGCGGTGCAAGAAACAACACAGATCACGCCGTTCAAGTTGGTTTACGGCAGGAACCCGACGACGACGCTCGACGCCATGTTGCCGCACGTCACTGACGAAGAGAATCTTGACGTCGCTACCTATCTACAGCGCGCCGAAGAAGCCCGACAACTCGCCCGCCTACGGATCAAAAACCAGCAGCGTACCGACAGCCGACACTACAACCTCCGACGACGCTTCGTCGAGTACCAGCCCGGCGACCGTGTTTGGGTATGGACCCCGATACGCCGACGAGGACTCAGTGAAAAACTACTCCGACGCTATTTCGGACCCTACAAGGTCATCCGACGTATTGGCGCACTGGACTATGAGGTCGTGCCAGACGGCATTTCGCTATCACAGCGGCGCCGCTCACGACCTGAAATAGTCCACGTTGTGCGACTCAAGCCGTACTACCAGCGTTAATGAACTTTGGGGCTTTCCGTGACTGACCTTTGGACTTTGTTTATTTTCGTTGTTTTGTTACTTATGTTTAATAAGTGTCCTTTTGTGTTTCGCTCTCTTATATTTGTAGCATCGGGACGATGCTTTTTAAGAGGGGGGTATTGACACGTGTACTTATCTTAATCGGGCGACCACGTTTCGCCGCTTAACTGTTATCGCACAGCGCGGGACGCGCCTGCATGCATCCGACGTTTCTGGAAAGTTATCGATGCTTCTACCCGGCTGTCTGCTGTCGCTGAACCTTGTGTTATCTGATTTTATCGCGTAACGCGAATGGTGTAGAACTTTGTGGAAGGCACGCGTGTCCGAACGATTAGTCTGGAACTTTCGACGAGTGCTCTATAAAAGCCGACGCGCTTGACCCGCTGATCAGATTTTCGACGATCGCCGACCGTGTTCGCCGCTATCGTTGTGCTATAAGTGTAGCCTGTTTTGTGGGCACAGGTTCGCCCAATAAAAGTTAGTTTTGTCTATCACAGTATTGTTACTGTGTTCTTAACGTCACCACCACGTGACAAAGTGTCACCACCACGTGACAAAGTGCATATGCATATGCACCAAGCATATGCATTGGTGAATGCGACGCCCAAACGTAAGCGGCACAGCACTGTTTCCTCATTTTGCGGAAGACCTGGTAACAGCCGCATTTGCATAGAGGGATCGAGGGAATGCAATCGATGTTGAGTGAATTCAGGTGTGTGCCACTTTTCCAATGTCAAAAGAGTGCGCTAGCTTGCCTAAGTGTTGGGCTGCGTCGGTCCACGATAAAGGTATAGAAATAAGGGTTGCTCCTTCGTGGGCTTTCCTAGCAGCTTCGTCAGCGAGGTCGTTGCCGGAGATACCGCAATGACCAGGCAGCCACTGAAACACGACGTTGTGTCCTTTCATGATCATGTGATGGTGCATTTCTCGTATCTTCGACACGAGTTGTTCACATGACCCGCGACGAAGAGATGACAGAAGACATTGTAAGGCCGCCTTTGAATCGCAGAATATTGCCCACCGATTAGCCGGTTGGTTATTAATATAATCAACGGCACCTCAGAGGGCAACAAGCTCCGAACCGGTCGATGTTGTCAAGTAAGAAATCTTGTATTGGATCAGGCACGTACCTAGGATTTTCTTTCGGGGGGGGGCCCACCACCTCCATCATCATCATCATCATAATCATCATCATCATGTTTTATGTCCACTGCAGGACGAAGGCCTCTCCCTGCGATCTCCAATTACCACTGTCCTGCGCCAAACGATTCCAACGAGCGCACGCGAATTTCCTAATTTCATCGCTCCACCTAGTGTTTTGTCGTCCTCAATGCGCTTTCCTTCTCTTGGTACCCAATCTGTAACCCTAATGGTCCAACGGTTATCTAACCGGCGCATTACATGAACTACCCAGCTACATTTTTTCCTCTTGATGTCAATTAGAATATCGTCTATACCCGTTTGCTCTCTGATCCAAACCGCTCTCTTTCTCTTTCTTAACGTTATGCTTAGCAATCTTCGTTCGATCGCTCTTTGCGCGGTCCTTAACTTGCTCTCAAGTCTCTGCCCCATATGTCAGTACTGGCAAAATGCACTGATTGTATGCACACCTTACTTTTCAGTAATAATGGTAAGCTTCCAGTCAGGAGCTGGCAATGTCTGCCGTATGCGATCCAACTTATTTTTATTCTTATGTGAATTTCCTTCTCATGATCAGCGTTCCCTGTGATTAATTGACCTAGGTGAACGTACTCCTTAACAGTCTCTAGTGGCCGACTGGCGATCCTGATCTCTTGTTCCTTTGCCCGGCTATTTATCATTATCTTCATCTTCTGCATATTAATATTCAACCCCACTCTTACACTCTCACTGTTAAGGTCTCCAATCATTTGTTGTAACTCGTCTGCATTGTTCTTGAATAGAACAATGTCATCGGCAAACCGAAGGTTGCTTAGATATTTGCCGTCGATCTTTACTCCTAAGCCTTCCCAGTTTAATAGCTTGAATTCTTCTAAGCACGCTGTGAACAGCTTTGGAGAAATTGTGTCTCCCTGTCTGACCCCTTTCTCTATAGGTATCTCCCTGCTTTTCTTGTGTAGAATTAAGGTAGCTGTAGAACTTCTGTAGATATTCTTACGCGAACGACGAGTCAGTAAGACGAGAAACTAGTTACAGATTATATTTACAACAACGGTTGCAGCGCTGACCGGTTAGATTCACAGCACGAGCCCAGTTCGTTCTCCCTCCTCTTTTCTGGAGTGATGGCGCCCACGCACCTCGTTCAAACAAACAAATACCACACGCATGTAGCAATATTTTCCAAGCTTTTTACGCGAGCGTTCTGTACTCCTTGATTACGTAGTGCCTCTATGACTGCTGGTATCTCAACTGAATCGAATGCCTTTTCGTAATCTATATAAGCCACGTAGAGAGGCTTATTGTACTCTGCGGATTTCGCGATAACCTGAGTGTTGACATGGATGTGATCCATTGTAAGGTATCTCTTCCTGAAGCTAGCCTGTTCCCTTGGTTGGTAAAATCGAGTGTTGCCCTTATTCTATTGGAGATTATTTTGGTAAATATTTATATAATACTGGGAGCAAGCTAACAGTCCTATGATTTTTCAATTCTTTACCGTTTCCTTTTTTTGTGGATTAGTATAATGTCTGCATTCTTCCAGTTTTTTGGGACCCTTGCAGTCGATGGACACTTCGTATAAAGAGCCGCCAGTTTTCCAAGCATTATGTCGCCTCCATCTTTGATTAAATCGACTGTTATTCCACCTTCTCCTCCCGCTCTTCATCGTTTCATGTCTTGCAGGGCCCTTCTGACCTCATCGCTAGTTATAGGAGAGTTTCTGTATCCTTTTCATTACTGTTTCGAAGTGAGGTTTCGTGACTCCTCTGGGTACTATATACAAGTCAGCTTAGAATTTTTCCGCTGCTTTTACTATATCTTCGAGATTGCTGATGATATTATCCTTCTTATCTTTTAGTGCATACATCATGGTTTGTCCTATGCCAGGTTTCTTTTTTACTGATTTCAGGCTGCGTTCAGTTTTACGGTTTCTTCAGTCTTTCTCATGTTCTAGTTTCGAATATCAGTTATTTTCGCCTTGTTGATCAGTTTTGACAGTTCTGCGAATTGCGTAGCGCTGTGCGGCCGCCAGTCCCATACAACCGCGTAGAGCGCAGGATGCGATTCTAGCAGGCACGTACCGAGGATTTTTTTTCGGGGGGGGCCCGGCCACCTCCATCATCATCATCATCATCATCATCATCATCATCATCGCCGTCGTCGTCGCCGTAAGCATCATCATCAGCAGCCTGTTTTATGTCCACTGCAGGACGAAGGCCTCTCCCTGCTATCTCCAATTACCCCTGTCCTGCCGCCAAACGATTCCAACTCGCACCCGCGAATTTCCTAATTTCATCGCTCAATATATAGTTTTCTGCCGTCTTCTACTGCGCTTCCCTTCTCTTGGTACCCATTCTGTAACCCTAATAGTCCAACGGTTATCTAACCGGCGCATTACATGACCTGCCCAGCTACATTTTTTTCCTCTTGATGTCAATTAGAATATCGTCTGTACCCGTTCGCTCTCTGATCCAAACCACTCTCTTTCTCTCTCTTAACGTTATGCCTAGCAGTATTCTTTCGATCGCTCTTTGCACGGTTCTTAACTTGATCTCATGTCTCTGCCCCATATGTCAGCACTGGCAAAATGCACTGAGTGCACACCTTACTTTTCAATAATAATGGTAAGCTTCCAGTCAGGAGCTGGCAATGTCTGCCGTATGTGATCCAACCTATTTTTATTATTCTGTGAATTTCCTTCTCATGATCAGGGTCCCCTCTGATTAATTGACCTAGGTAAACGTACTCTTTCACAGTCTCTAGTGGCCGACTGGCCATCCTGATCTCTTGTTCCTTTGCCCGGCTATTTATCATTATCTTCATCTTCTGCATATTAATATTCAACCCCACTCTTACACTCTCACTGTTAAGGTCTCCAATCATTTGTTGTAACTCGTCTGCATTGTTCTTGAATAGAACAATGTCATCGGCAAACCGAAGGTTGCTTAGATATTTGCCGTCGATCTTTACTCCTAAGCCTTCCCAGTTTAATAGCTTGAATTCTTCTAAGCACGCTGTGAACAGCTTTGGAGAAATTGTGTCTCCCTGTCTGACCCCTTTCTCTATAGGTATCTCCCTGCTTTTCTTGTGTAGAATTAAGGTAGCTGTAGAACTTCTGTAGATATTCTTACGCGAACGACGAGTCAGTAAGACGAGAAACTAGTTACAGATTATATTTACAACAACGGTTGCAGCGCTGACCGGTTAGATTCACAGCACGAGCCCAGTTCGTTCTCCCTCCTCTTTTCTGGAGTGATGGCGCCCACGCACCTCGTTCAAACAAACAAATACCACACGCATGTAGCAATATTTTCCAAGCTTTTTACGCGAGCGTTCTGTACTCCTTGATTACGTAGTGCCTCTATGACTGCTGGTATCTCAACTGAATCGAATGCCTTTTCGTAATCTATATAAGCCACGTAGAGAGGCTTATTGTACTCTGCGGATTTCGCGATAACCTGAGTGTTGACATGGATGTGATCCATTGTAAAGTATCTCTTCCTGAAGCCAGCCTGTTCCCTTGGTTGACAAAATCCAGTGTTGCCCTTATTCTATTGGAGATTATTTTGGTAAATATTTTATATAATACTGGGAGCAAGCTAATGGTCCTATAATTTTTTTCAATTCTGTAACGTCTCCTTTTTTGTGGATTAGTATAATGTCTGCATTCTTCGTTTTCTGGGACCTTTGCTGTCGATAGACACTTCGTATAAAGAGCCGCCAGTTTTCCAAGCATTGTCTCCTCCATCTTTGATTAAATCGACTGTTATTCCACCTTCTCCTCCCGCTCTTCATCGTTTCATTTTTTGCAGGGCCCTTCTGACCTCATCGCTAGTTATAGGAGAGTTTCTGTATCCTGTTCATTACTGTTTCTAAGTGAGGTATCGTGTCTCCTCTGAGTACTGTATACAGGTCAGCTTAGAATTTTTCCGCTGCTTTTACTATATCTTCGAGATTGCTGATATTATCTTTTAGTGTATACATCATGGTTTGTCCCAAGCCAGGTTTCTTTCTTACTGATTTCAGGCTGCGTTCATTTTTTACAGCTTCTTCAATCTTTGTCATGTTATAGTTTCGAATATCAGTTATTTTCGCCTTGTTGATCAGTTTTGAAAGTTCCGCGAATTGCGTAACGCTGTGCGGCCGCCAGTCCCATACAACCGCGTAGAGCGCAGGATTCTGCGATTCTATAGATGTACTGCTCTCACCGCGAAAGGTTAGATAAACACCCACACAAGCACAGCAGAGAAGTGGCTACGTGAGGCGGTTAGACCGATAACTGTAGAAGCGTCATTCAAAGCAAGTAATTGTTCTCCACTTCCGGCAGCGTTTTCTCTACTTCCTTTTTAAATAAAAAGATGTTGATCCATAAATATTCTCATAAACAACGGTTAACTTTTTTTATTATTCGATTTTCCTTGCAGTTTGCTGTTGCCTTGGCTCTCTCCCTTAGTAGATCGCTTAACTTCTCAACTCCTTGTGATTTTTGTTTCCAGATGCCAATTTTGCTCGAAAAGTGCTATACAGTTAGGGAAAAACAGACGAGGTAACGGGCGACAGTCATCTTGTTTATGGGTTTAAGGGTTATTGCAGGGTTTCATGATGGACGCACTTTCACATTATTTTATTTCCCACCTTATCTAACCCATATCACGTGTATATGGTTGCGGGCATCTGCCAGCCTAGCGGCGAGCCGTAACTCAAGGAAATAATGAAGCAAAGGGAAAAGTTAAATGCAGTTGGCGTTTTCTCCGGCCGCAACTCGTTCCACGAGAATACAGACCAGCTCAGTAACAGCCGCATCCCTTCCCTGGTCCCAGGATCAGCCTAAACAAAGAAGGTTGAACTAACAAAAGCAACAGCTATGCGCGTGACGTTTCAATAGATGGTGACAACTGAACGCATATCGAGTTAATCGCACGGGTGCGGAATCTATGAGAAAACTGTCCTTCACATTACAAGACATGCCGATAACTACCGCAATCTAAAAGGAGTGAAAAAGGCAGCATAATGCTGACCGATGATCAGCTGCCAAGTCTCAACATTGATCTGGCGGCGCTTAAGGAATGTGTGAGGAGTGGTGGCGTGGGAGGGGAGGGGGGGGGGTATGCCACTTGATCTCGGGGGGGGGGGGCCCGGGCCCCCCCGGGCCCCCCCCTGGGTACGTGCCTGGCTCAGTCGGTTGGTTCGTCAAGCCACCGGTTACTTTTTTTTTCTTTATTACATGGAAAAGAAAACTGAAGGTGTATTACTGAGTGGACACAACTACACACTTAAAACTCAGGCAAACACACACATGCATCCAACAAGTGCATCCAGTCTGGCGGAGGTTCCTGCACAGCGTACACACTTCTTACATACGCAGCACTTTTGCGAAAGAAGGATTTTGTAGTTCGCGGGCTTTCGGCATGGCGATCACAGAGTCTGCTTCTCCACAGGCTATATAAACCAAGCACAATGAACATGCCATAGGGAGGACCACCTGTAACCTTAAACGGTAGGAACCTAATTGAGTATGGAGTCATGTCAATGTCCTTTTTAAGCGTCCTTTGGAGAATATCCCAAAAAAATACAGCATCCCTACAGTCTATGAAACAGTGATCTATGGTTTCGGCACGTGGACAGAGCCGACAGTTTGTTCACCACGCCACAAAGCAACCCCTCGAATTCAACCAAGTTTTCACAGGGAGTGTTTCCGAATGTAATTTAAAGAAAAATGTTTTTACTCCAGGAGGCACACACATTCGGTTTAAATAAGGTGCACGATACAAAGGATCTGGGAAAATAGAGTCAACCAGTGCCGCAGAAATTGCTTTTCGACTCGCTGTGAACACGTACTCCAGGCTGAATCTAACTTTCAAGAAAAGAAATGTGTCAACAACCTCCTTGAGAAAGCCCCAAGGAGCCTGTGGGACATCTTTGACATTTGATGACACTACTATGTTAGGAACATAATGAACTAAACGCAGTTGCAACATTTCACGCAAGAACGGATGGTCACTGTCTCGGAAGAAAAACAGGCGAGAAACAATTTGCCTGACGAAGAGGTGTACTTGCAAGCGCCATAGCTCCTGCTCCGAGCCTCATACTTACGTGGAATCGGACTGATGTCCGCGACAGTCGATTTGGAAGGCATAAGTTCTTGGAAAAATGGCCGCCAAAGGAGCAGCGTGAACTCGAGCGGCTTTAGAAACTAGGAAAACTGTAGGATCTAAATGATCCTATAGGATCTAATGATCTATAGGATCTAATGCGCGCGCTGTTGCTTTGTCTCTGCGTGTAGTAGTTAGGAGAGCCAGTTTAAGGGCGGAAAACAGGGAAGGAGAGGAAAGCAATATTGCAGCGCCGTGGTTTTAAAGCGCAACCGTGGTAGGGAAACGGAAGGCGATATAAGCATGCGTGGCCATGATACGCACACGACAAACTGTCTTAAAATATTTAGACTTGAGGGGAAGCTTCGTTAAAAAACTATAACACGGCAATCAGCACTCGGATATAATTATAACCCTAATAATAATTGTAAATATTCATCTCATCTATAGGATCTAATGCGCGCGCTGTTGCTTTGTCTCTGCGTGTAGTAGCTAAGAGAGCCAGTTTAAGGGCGGAAAAGAGGGAAGGAAAGGAAAGTCTCTGAAGCAAACTTGCAGCGCCGTGGTTTTAAAGCGCAACCGTGGTAGAGAAACGGAAGGCGATATAAGCGTGCGTGGCCATGATATGTACACGACAAACTGCCTTAAAATATTTAGACTTGAGGGAAAGCTTTCTTAACACACTATAACACGGCAATCAGCACTCGAATACGATGAGAGAAATTATTGAGACGTGGAAAATTCCCTTGAAATAAATCTGGTTTGCGAGACAAATGCTTGTATGTATTGAACCTCTTAAAAGATGAGGGGGGAAATATGCGCTCACCGAGAGGGCATCGTCAGCACGAGACCACCACCAGGCACCTTACAGAGATGTGGAGAGCTTCGCGGCCGGAACGAAGCCTCCCATCTCCGCTGGCCAAGAGTGGAATACGCGCTTTCCGATCGCTCAAGGTTGCGCGGGCATACTATAGCTCTAGCGTCTAGGAAAAGCTTAAACAGGTGCGAGGGCGGCACGCATAGCGTGGGAAGCTAGCCGCCAGAATAGCTATCTCAAGTACTGCTGCTGGCGAGGGCAAAATACCTTCGTGTAATTATAATAACCCTGATAGGACTTCTTTCAAAGAAAAAAAGAAAAAAAGGAAACGGCTCAGAAGGCTATACTACGAGAGCTATGACTGATACATTGCTATATATATGTATTCATCTCATCTATGGGATAGCTCCTGTTCCGAGCCTCATACTTATGTGGAAAGGGACTGATGTTGTCCGCGACAGTCGATTTTTGCTGATGCTGAGTGGTTGGAAGGCATAATTTCTTGGAAAAAAGGCCGCCAGAGGAGCAGCGTGAACTCGAGCGGCTTTAGAAACTAGGAAAACTGTAGGATCTATATGATCCTATAGGATCTAATGATCTATAGGATCTATAGGAAATCTATAGGATCTAATGCGCGCGCTGTTGCTTTGTCTCTGCGTGTAGTAGTTAGGAGAGCCAGTTTAAGGGCGGAAAACAGGGAAGGAGAGGAAAGCAATATTGCAGCGCCGTGGTTTTAAAGCGCAACCGTGGTAGGGAAACGGAAGGCGATATAAGCATGCGCGGCCATGATACGCACACGACAAACTGCCTTAAAATATTTAGACTTGAGGGGAAGCTTCGTTAAAATACTATAACACGGCAATCAGCACTCGGATATAATTATAACCCTAATAATAATTGTAAATATTCATCTCATCTATAGGATCTAATGCGCGCGCTGTTGCTTTGTCTCTGCGTGTAGTAGTTAAGAGAGCCAGTTTAAGGGCGGAAAAGAGGGAAGGAAAGTCTCTGAAGCAAACTTGGTGGTGGTGGTGAAAAGCATCTGTTGCGCTATATATACAGAGAGGTGCTCGGGGACAGACCTCTAGTTGGTCGCGCCCCTTGCAGTACCGGGCGGAGTCTCTCATTCCGGGACCCCGTTGGTCTTGACCGCTACGCAGGTCCGCCGAACTAGGGCTTGTTGGGCCGATAGTTTCTGGCAGCCGAGTAGGGCCGCCTCCCAGTCCTCTCGGGAAGGGGTGATGGGGGGGGGGGAGAGAAGGATTTTGCCTGCATGCCCAAACCATGCAGCGCCGTGGTTTTAAAGCGCAACCGTGGTAGAGAAACGGAAGGCGATATAAGCGTGCGTGGCCATGATATGTACACGACAAACTGCCTTAAAATATTTAGACTTGAGGGAAAGCTTTGTTAACAAACTATAACACGGCAATCAGCACTCGAATACGACGAGAGAAATTATTGAGACGTGGAAAATTCCCTTGAAATAAATCTGGTTTGCGAGACAAATGCTTGTATGTATTGAACCTCTTAAAAGATGAGGGGGGAAATATGCGCTCACCGAGAGGGCATCGTCAGCACGAGACCACCACCAGGCACCTTACCAGGCACCTTACGAACATTTCGAATAGGTAAAAAGTAGCCAACCATGACGAGACGTTCATTTGAGCAACGTTACTAGATTACTCATCTCTGTAAGTAATCTAGTCATCATCATCAGCCTAGTTACGCCCACTGCAGGGCAAAGGTCTCTCCCATACTTCTCCAACTACCCCGGTCATGTACTAATTGTGGCCATGTTGTCCAACGTCTTAATGTCATCCGCCCACCTACCTTTCTGCCGCCCCCTGTTACGCTTCCCTTCCCTTGGAATCCAGTTCCTAACCCTTAGTGACCATCGGTTATCTTCCCTCCTCATTACATGTCCGGCCCATGCCCATTTCTTTTTCTTGATTTCAACTAAGATGTCGTTTACCCGCGTTTGTTGCCTCACCCAATCTGCTCTTTTCTTATCCCTTAACGTTACACCCATCATTCTTCTTTCCATAGCTCGTTGCGTCGTCCTAAATTTCAGCAGAACCCTTTTCGTAAGCCTCCAGGTTTCTGCCGCATATGTGAGTACTGGTAATAACACACAGCTGTTATACACTTTCCTTTTGAGGGATAGTGGCAACCTGCTGTTCATGATTTGAGAATGCCTGCCAAACGCACCCCAACATATTCTTCTGGCTATTTCAGTCTCATGATCCGGATCCGTGGTCACTACCTGCCCTAAGTAGATGTATTCCCTTACCACTTCCAGTGCTTCGCTACATATCGTAAACTGCTGTTCTCTTCCGAGACTGTTAAACATTACTTTAGTTTTCTGCAGATTAATTTTTAGACCCACTCTTCTGCTTTGCCTCTCCAGGTCAGTGAGCATGCATTGCAATTGGTCTCCTGAGTTACTAAGCAAGGCAATATCATCAGCGAATCGCAAGTTGCTAAGGTATTCTCCATCAACTTTTATGCCCAATTCTTCCCACTCCAGGCCTCTGAATACCTCCTGCAAACATGCTGTGAATAGCATTGGAGATATCGTATCTCCCTGTCTGACGCCTTTCTTTATAGGGATTTTGTTGCTTTCTTTGTGGAGGACTACGGTGGCTGTGCACATGGAGCCGCTATAGATATCTTCCAGTATTTTTACATATGGCTCATCGACACTCTGATTCCGTAATGCCTCCGTGACTGCTGAGGTTTTGACTGAATGAAACGCTTTCTCGTAATCAATGAAAGCTATATATAAGGGTTGGTTATATTCTGCACATTTCTCTGTCACTTGATTGATAGTGCGAATTTGGTCTATTGTTGAGTAGCCTTTACGGAATCCTGCCTGGTCCTTTGGTTGACAGAAGTCTAAGGTGTTCCTGATTCTATTTGCGATTACCTTAGTAAAAACTTTGTAGGCAACGGACAGTAAGCTGATCGGTCTATAAATTTTCAAGTCTTTGGCGTCCCCTTTCTTATGGATTAGGATTATGTTAGCGTTCTTCCAAGATTCCGGTACGCTCGAGGTTATGAGGCATTGCGTATACAGGGTGGCCAGTTTCTCTAGAACAATCACCATCCTTCAACAAATCTGCTGTTACCTGATCCTCCCCAGCTGCCTTCCCCCTTTGCATATCTCCTAAGGCTTTCTTTACTTCTTCCGGCGTTACCTTCGGGATTTCGAATTCTTCTAGACTATTTTCTCTTCCATTATCGTCGTGGGTGCCACTGGTACTGTATAAATCTCTCAGCCACTTGAACTATCTCATCCATATTAGTAACGATATTGCCGGCTTTGTCTCTTAACGCACACATCTGATTCTTGCCTGTTCCTAGTTTCTTCCTCACTGTTTTTAGGCTTCCTCCGTTCCTGAGAGCCTGTTGAATTCTATCCATATTATAGTTCCTGATGTCCGCTGTCTTACGCTTGTTGATTAACTTAGAAAGTTCTGCCAGTTCTATTCTAGCTGTAGGGTTAGAGGCTTTCATACATTGGCGTTTCTTGATCAGATCTTTCGTCTCCTGCGATCTTACTGGTTTCCTGTCTAACGCGTTACCACCGACTTCTACTGCGCACTCTTTAATGATGCCCATAAGATTGTCGTTCATTGCTTCAACACTAAGGTCCTCTTCCAGAGTTAAAGCCGAATACCTGTTCTGTAGCTTGATCCGGAATTCGTCTAGTTTCCCTCTTACCGCTAACTCATTGATTGGCTTCTTGTGTACCAGTTTCTTCCGTTCCCTCCTCAAGTCTAGGCTAATTCGAGTTCTTACCATCCTATGGTCACTGCAGCGTACCTTGCCGAGCACTTCTACATCTTGTATGATGCCAGGGTTCGCGCAGGGTATGAAGTCAATTTCATTTCTAGTCTCACCATTCGGGCTCCTCCACGTCCACGTTCGACTAACCCGCTAGTAACGTTGCTCAAATGAACGTCTCCTCATGGTTGGCTACTTTTTACCTATTCGAAATGTTCGTCTGTTTTGGCGACGTCACTTTGCACCATCTGGCAACACTGCTCCAACAGACGTCGAGCGCAGTCGAGCACTTTCGTGATCCTATTTGCGCGATCGCACCCCTACAGTCGCTGTACCCAAGCCGCCCAAGCCTCGATGCTCTGTAAGCTAGTACTGTGTGCCCGTAGTGTGTTCCGCTGATCCTCATGCGCGGTTTTTCTTAGCTCGGAAAAAAAAAATTGAAGCATGAGGAGCGGATTTCACCGAGTCGAGCTGAACAAGACGGTATGGGAGGTTCCCGTCCGCTACAACAACCTTTCGCCCATCGGCGTCGGCGCTTACGGACAAGTTTGGTGAGTACTTCTTCTAGGCTTAGAAAATAGCGCAGACGGTGTTACGTTACGCGACAGCTCATCACACATCACTAGCGTTGGTCGGTAGCGCGCCTCACAAGTTGTGGTGAATTCTCATGCCACACTTCGTGCAGTTCTGCTGGCACAGCAAGGGGCGCCTTGTTGGTTGTGCGAGTCCTGCGGCGTCTTTCTTAAATACTACGTTTCTTTGAGATGCGCATTCATCCAGCGCTACCAACGCGCAGGGACCTTCCCTCGTTGTTGTACTCGACGGTGCAACGCTTACACGCTAGGAAAGTGCAGGTTAAACAAAAACGATATGTCGGACAGGATCCCTGTCGCGCGACAAGTGTGTTAGCTGCGGGGGGGGGGGGGGGGGGGGGCAGCTATTTGTGCTCTTGTGTGGTCTACATGTACATCTACTGAGTATACGTGATCTTGCGACTGTTGTATTCCTTCATTTATTCTCATCGCTGCAAACCGCACTGGCTGCTACCGTTTCGTTTACGATATCGATTGCAAACCTGATGACCCATGCACATTTTAAATTTCACCAACGTTTGACTTTAGTTGATGCTCTATTGCTTATGATCGACATTCGTGTCATACGTATTTGGTTTTACATGCAATATCTTGTAAAGCCTTTGTTAACAAGAACACAAGAGCCCTCTGTAACAAGAAAGAAAATTGATTTCATACTTTCTGCCGATCCCAGCATAGTGCAAAATGTAGGAGTGTTAGGTAGGGTAAAGTGCAGTGATCATAGGTTAGGGAGGGGTAGGATTCACCTCAATTGGTCAAGAAGAAACAGGCCAACCTACATGCAGTACGGATAAAAGTGGACCAATTAAGGCTGGTACTTGCAAGCAATTTATGCAGCCTTAGAACAGAGAGATGAAGATGATATAGAGGTAATGAATGAAACCATAACTAGGCTGGCTTCAGAAGCAGCATTTTAAGTGAGAGGCAACACACCAAGGAAACCAGTAGGTAAGCTCTCCCAAGTAAGAATGGACCTAATAAAGAAAAGACAAAGAATGAAAGTGTCAGGACAACATTCATTTGGGCTAGATGGTGCATACTTGAATAGGAAGGAACATACTTGAATAGGAAGGCGCTTGTCCTGTGTCGTTCTCGCCACTTGTGATCGTCTTAGCGCTGTTCCTTCCTATTCAAGAATGAAAGTGTCAAACTTAAGAGACCAGATAGAATTCGCAGAGCTGTCAAAACTAATCAGCAAGGAGAAAATAAGGGATATTCGAAATTATAATGTGAGAAAGACTGCGGAAAAGCAGTAAAAGGTGGATGCAGCCTGAAATCAGTGAGAAGAAAACTTGGCATCAGACAAAGCAATATGTATGCACTGAAAGATAAGCAGGGTAATATCATCAGCAATCTTGAAGATACAGTAAAAGAAGCAGAAGAATTCTATACTGACCTGTACAGTACCCAGAGGAGGCGGGATACCTCCATTAGGAACAGTAATGAGGATACAGAAACTCCTCCTATAACTAGCAATGAGGTCAGAAGGGCCTTACAAGACATGAAACGAGGAAGTCCAGCAGAAGAAAATGGAAGAACAGTCGATTTAATCAAAGATGGAGGAGACATTGCTTGGAAAACTGGCAGCTCTTTATACGAAATGTCTATAGATAGAGTGCAAGTGTCCCAGAAAACTGGAGGAATGCAAAAATTGTACTAATTCACAAAAACGGAGACGTTAAAGAATTGAAAAATTATAGGACCATTAGCTTACTCCCAGTATTATATAAAATATTCACCAAAATAATCTCCAATAGAATAAGGGCAACACTGGACTTTAGTCAACCAAGGGATCAGGCTGGCTTCAGGAAGGGTACTCTACAATGGATCACATCCATGCCGATCAGGTTATTGAAAATCCGCAGAGTACAATAAGCCTCTCTATATGGCTTTTATAGATTACAAGAAGGCATTTGATTCAGTAGCGATACCAGCAGTCATAGAGGCATTACGTAATCAAGGAGTACAGAATGCTTACGTAAATAGCTTGGAAAATATCTACAGAGGTCCTTCAGCTACCTTAATTCTACACAAGAAAAGCAGGAAGACACCTATAAAGAAAGGGTTCAGACAGGGAGACACAATCCCCCTCAATGCTATTCACTGGTTATACTAGGAGAATGCCAGCAAACTTGAGAGCAGCCACCTTCCTGTCTCCTTGTCTATGTTTCTTTTTTTCTACTCTCAAGTTTGCTGGCATTCTCCTAGTATATCCATGAACCAACTAGCCCAACAAGCCACTCTCAGAGCTATTCACTGCATGCTTGGACTATTCAAGGCTAGGAGTAAGGATCGACGGCGAATATCTCGGCAACCTTCGGTTTGCCAATGACATTGTTCTATTCAGCAACAATTCAGAAGAGTTACAGAATGGGTGCCAAAAGAAGGGAGACGCAGTCGAGGATGGCAGAAGACTAGATTGGGTGATGAAATTAAGAAATTCGCAGGTGCTATCTGGAATCAGTTGGTGCAGGACAGGGGTAATTGTAGATTGCAGGGAGAGGCCTTAGTCCTGCAGTGGGCATAAAATAGGCTGATGATGATGGTGTAGATAAAACAGGAGAGCCGTTACAGCATATACACAGGATGTGAATTCAAGAGTGTGCAAACAAGCACTTCCTAACCTATGACTGTGCATAACAGATGTATACAAAGAAACTGTTGGTTACAAGGGGTGCACTTCACGTGGTAGCAAAGTGCATCATTTCTGAGCAGAGAAGTAGTTGGATTATCTACTCCTTGAAGGTATGTGAGCTGAGCACCATTGCAATGGAAGGAAGGACAGAACAGCCCTTGAGTGCTTGCACTGTGATACTCCCCTAAAGTTCGCCGCACACATTGCTTGTCTTGTCTGCTGATAGCCAGCGACTGCCCGTTCGGAAAAATGTGGAGAGCAGGCTGAGAAAAAGGAATTCCTGGCGGAGTGCCCTGGCAGCCTGCAGGAAGTATTAAATTTAAGAGGGTCATCTATAAAAATCCTTCAGCATGCCTTGTTGCATTTCTCACGGCAGTTGCTAGTGTAACTTTTAGTAGAATGCTTGCAGTAGAGTGAGCTGTCACAAACAAGGTGCAAGCTTTTCAGTTCACCATAAGGACAAAACTGGAATCCTATACAGTTTGTGCGTGGCATCGGAGTCCGTCTTATGGTCCAGCATTCCCGTGAGGCTACCCGTGCTTCACACCACTTGGGAACTTGTACAAGAAGACTCGTGATCACCGTATTTCGGGCATTAATGTCAGCCCTCACCTTGGCCTTCGGGAGCAATTTGGAGGTGAGGCCATTTTTAGCCCTTACCCAAGTCTCCAATAACCGGTCATTTTCCTGCTAATGCCATTGTGAAGGAAATGCAAAGAAAAAACTACCGCCTGTTCACCAATCCAGATGTTAACTGGTGCCAACTATATCTGTCTGAAAGTTTATTTGAACAGCGAGGGGCAATCAATAATTGTTACTCTTGAGTTGATGCACCATATTGCTTACAATCAAGATTCATGTCATGTGGATTTGATTTTATACGCAATACCTTGTAGATCCTTTCTTCGCTATCTTTAGATTCATTCAATTACAGTGGTCCGCTATGAGTGCATAGCATTCCAAGGCACATTGTGGTTGAAGCAGTATGACAGCCTCTGCTTTTTTTGTGCCCCGACTTTGGGCAGCTGAAGTTGCACTGAAAGAGCATTCTTTCACGCATTTTTATCTGTGGTTTGCAGCTTGGCAGCATTTGCCAGTAATAAAGGTAATAAAGTAAGGATTGGGGGTGCGCACATAATTTGAATGTGCCAAGTTTCAAACTCTCACAAAAGTACTTCCGAGGGAAGGCAGCATAAATAACGTCCATGTGGCACAATTTCAAACCTTAGGCTATATGATAAAATTTGATAGGAGATAAAATGACAACTGCAGAACAAGTATGGTTGCTTAGTGCCTATGCCATTAGCATAACATATAGGCGGGTGGGTGAGGTGATGACTGAGGGTGTGGTGCGCTAAATTTCAAACTAAAGGCAAGAGCACTTTGTTAATTTTCATTAGATTGCTCAGTCTTTTCTTTTATTATTGGATTGTCAATAATATTCCAACCTCCCTTTCACCCATTCCTTTTGATCTTTATTTATATACTTATTCTTACTTGAAGAAAAGAGCGCTACGAAAATGCGGACTAAAAGAGGAACATGTACGACGGACAAGGCAGTACTTCCAACTGACTGTTTTTTTGAAGAAACAGGATTTTAAATAGATACAACCTAGAATGGCCCATGGTGACATCATGACGTCCCTATCTCATCAGAAAAGCTATCTCTTTTTTGGTAAGCATCACTGTAGGGCAGCTCATGTACGTGCCCTCGGTTTTTGCAATGTAGAAAGCTTCTAATATCGCCCGTTCTATTCTATCTCTAGTCCGTGCCAGAAACCTGGTGTCACAAAGATACGGACGGCAATTGTGACGTTTACAGTGTTCTGCCAGATGGCCCCCCGCATTGTTACTTATGGCCCAGTTGTGCTCATGCGCCCTCTCATTAAAACACCGTCCGGTTTGACCGATATACACCTGTTGGCAACTTAGGGGTACCCCATATACGGCATTACTTTTTAACAGTAATATACTTATTCTTTTTTTTCTTCCATGACTCTACTTTTAATCTCTCTTTTAGAGAGACGATAGTTCGCTGACCTCCAGCAGAGCAGATAATCCCCCCCCCCCTTGTCAACCAGGCCCCTTCCACGAAACGAGGAACCTACAGTGACGTGTCAACCGGCAGACACAGGGGGCTACCTCATATTCCTCCACTGACGTTCAGTAGCACACCTTTCAATTTTACACCTTTGCCACTACCACACCCTCGGTCATTGCCTTGCCCACCTGCCTTACCCTCTCCCCCATTTAGAAGAACCATACTTATGCGTACTTATGTGCTGACTGAAACTTGGTTGCATGATGAAATTTTTGACAGTGAATTCGTACCTGCTGGGTACAATGCTCTCCGTAAAGACCACATTGGTAGAGGCGGTGGTGTCTGTATTATCTACAAAAAATCAATACGGGTTTTCAGGACGCCTGATGTGTCAAATATCCAGTGCATTTTTAGTAAAGCTTATTGTGGTCGAATCAGGTACATCATAGGCGTGATGTTCCCTGTCAGTTTTAGGTGATTTAAAAGTTTACATGAACACATATATAAAACCTGGCGATTGGATAATTCTTGCTGGCGATTTCAACCTGCCTAATATTGACTGGTCCACAACGTCCCTCGTAAACCATAATGACAAAACAGATGATGCTATGTTGGATATAGCATTTGCTTTTGATTTATCTCAAGTTGTTGGCGAATACACTAGGATACACGACAGTTCTAAATCTATACCATACCTTTTCTTTATGAGCGAATCTATCAGTACTAAATCAAAATGCGAAATTGTCACGGGAATCTCCGATCACCAGGCCGTACTCCTTACCTTATCTGATACTGCTATTGACAGAAATCGAAAATGCTCTTGTTTTCCTAACTTTTCACGCGCAGATGACACATCAGTAATGGATGTCTTATCCTTTCATTTTGATAGCATTTCTAAGTCAACAGCAAATGTAGACGATTTGTGGATTTCCTTTAAGGATCTCGTATCGATGTGTATTGACCGTCTTGTGCCAAGCATTATTAAAAAGGTGAAACCTGAGAATTCCTGGATTTCTCGTACTTCAATACAAATGTGCAGAAAATTAAAACGATTGAAAAAGAAAAAGCAAGCAATAAACCGTCCTAGGTGTCTGCAAGAAAAAATTTCCTTTCTTACCGTTAAGTATAAAAGTCAGACAGCACCCGATAAAGAAAATTATTTTGGGAACTTGTTGCCTAACTTCATTTCAACTTCACCAGAGAAATTCTGGCGAACAATCTCTCCGGTATTCAGAGATTCTCATGCGTTTGAAGTCAACGGCACTTTAACCCAAGATGAAAAATAAATATAATCTGCTTTTAATGAATACTTCAAATCTGTTTTCACTAATGATAATGGCATACTACCCGCTTTCAAAACGTGTTTACCTCCAATGCCTGATCTTGTCATTAGGGAGCAAGGAATTATTAAAATGCTTTTGAATCTCGATACCAAGAAGTCCTCCGGACCCGATAACCTACCAAGTCGATTCCTAACTAGGTATGCAGAATGGGTAGCCAAGTACTTGAGTTCAACCAGTTAATAAAAACGGTAACAAACAGTGCACCCATAATTATAGGCCAATCTCACTAACATTGACAACTTGCAAAATTATGGAGCACATAATACATACCCACATCTCTGATTTTCTTGAAAAACATGCTTTTGTTACAAATCTTCAGCACGGATTCTGGGAAGGTTATTTTACATGCACTCAATTAGTCCAAACTGTACATGATTTTGCTAACTCTATTAATAACGGAAACCAAACAGATGCCATTTTTATGGATTTCGCAAAAGCATTTGATTAAGTTTCTCACAAGAAGCTGCTTTCCAAAATTAATAGCACAATAAAAAATGACAAGGTTGCTAACTGAATTTCAACCTACTTGAGTAACTGTCAACAATATGTGACTTTTCGTGATCATTCATTTCGGTCTCCTTCTGTTGACTCTGGCGTCCCTCAGGGTTCGGTGCTTGGGCCGCTTCTATTCATCATTTATATATACTACATCATTAAAAACATTCCACTTCATATTAAATTGTACACGGATGATTGCATGCTCTGCTCAGAAATTAAAACTATATCAAATCAGATAACACTGAACGAAGCCTTCCAAAAGATTACTGAATGGCGTGATGTCTGGCAGGTGGCGATAAATTTTCAAAATACCATTTACATGAGAATAACTCGCAAGAAAAATCGCCTCATATTCCAGTATTCTTTTGCTGACAATATCCTCACCGAAGTTGCACAATACAAATATCTAGGATTATAGATTACTAACGACCTTGATTGGACTAAACACATTGATCAGGTGAGAGGCAATGCTGACCGTAAACTTTTTTTTTTTTCGGGCGAGCACTAAATCTTTCCACACCCAGAGTCCGGCTCCTAGCTTACAGATCGGTTATCCTTCCAATATTTGATTATGCAGCGATAATTTGGGATCCATTTACTAAAAGGAACATTAATAAAATTGAAAAAAGTACAAAAGAAAGCAGTTCGTTTTGTTTACAATAACTATGGATGCACATCAGTAACTGATCTGTTAAATAGGGCTGGTTTGACACCTGTATCCGAAAGAAATCACATTTCCCGACTTAAGTTCTTATACCAATTAATCAAAGGTCACCTTAAGATTAATATTGACGGACTAATATCCTTTTCTTCAGGTGACACTACAAGACAATGTCATAATCTCACAATCACCCCTTTTCATCAGTGTAACAACTGCTTTAAATATTCATTTTTTCCTAGAACAGTAACATAATGGAATCTGCTTGCTAACAATCAAGTACTACAGCAATCGCTGACGTCATTCACCAGAAGCCTCAGTGTCCATTAACATCTATTTTCTGTTTTATTCATTCCCTGCTGCCCATATAGTTACTAATTTCTTATTGGTGCAACTTTATGCCCCTTACATTTCATGTTAATGTGTTCACTAAATATTTTATGTGTTCTTGAATAATTAAGATATGCCATAAACCTTGCTGTACTGCTATGTCTACTCCTATGTTGCACTGCCATCATTGAACTTCCTTGTCTCCAATGCTGATCTATTTTGTTTGTTTACTAATCATTTGCGGCCTTTGTTTATTTCCGAAATTTTTTGTTAATATTTGATCAGTGCTTGTATCTGTATGCCCAACCTGCGAAAATCCCTTCCTGGGATTGCAGTATCAATAAATAAATAAAAAAAAATTAAATTATATACACTGTGCCGAGGAGAGCATATGTCACCTTGAAAAAAAAAAAGACAAGTCCACTTGTCGAAACATTGGCTCCTGCTTTCACCTTGTTCACATTTTGCTCGTCATCAACCCTACAATATAGTTTGAGCCCACCTGGAACAATTTTGAGAAGGTGGTGACAGCGAGGAGGAACACTCCAGGTGTGTTTCGGAGTTCATGAATGCTATTGCCAGGACTGAGCATGCTGCACACGCAGGTGGGTCACTTTGACTAAAACTGGCACATGCCACAATGTGGTAAAAGGAGGCATGTCGTCAATTGCTATACTGCACATATCATCTATCATCTACACATCTATCAAAAACATAAATGCAGATTTGTCTCATGTTAGGGAACATCAGAACAACACTTGGGCTAAGCCATGGTATAGATGAGAGAATGAAGTGTCGTTAGCTCTTTTTTTCTAATGCAACAAATGCATATAACACAGGGAAATCAGAATACCTTGTAAGACAAACTGTATGCCTTTGGATTGGGAGGCCATTTTTGGCACTTTTGTGGTATTGGTAGCGTTATTCCTGTCTGATATTTGCTTTGGGGGCAGTGGAGATTGCAGCTATCGTGATGTCTAATGAAATCTTTTGAGCCTCGATTTTATTGCCAGTATATCCAATGTTTGAATCGGTGATCAATCGGTGATATCAAGCTTTGCATAATACTAGTGTGTGCTGTCCACCTTACAGGCGGATACCATAAAGGCTTCGTATCCAACCTAATTCAAATCATTCTACATGTTGGCTTTGTGCATTAAGAGCTATGGAAGCTTGTTGCATGCCTCCTTTACAACTTTTCGGTCTCATGCCATGGCATCACCGAGATAGCAGAGGTTTAAAGGGACCCTAAAACGATTTTGAAGATTTTGTACAAACATACTGAGTCGTTAGAGTAGATCCTTCTGATCATTAATTGACACATGTAAGTGCTCCACGCTAAGCGTGTAATTTATTATATGGTTTTAAAAAATGTACATCGCTGCCGATTGCAGCAAACTGCTCGGCTGAATTTTCAGCCGCCCCTACCCATTTGATTTAAATTACCCTAACGACGTCAGTAGGGCAAGCTATTTGATTAGCTGCCCAGGTCACATCATGGTGATGGTAACAACTTTATTTCATCAACAGAAAGGATGTGGTTGACTTTAATGGGCTTCCAGGGTGCGTGAGGTGTCACGTCATTGATAATTTTTCCAACTTAATGGTGAACAAATGTTGTTCCTAATAGTTGGAATGTTAGTTAATTTGTTTCTATAAAAAGAAAGTAACAGAAAGAGAATGCACAAGAACAATTTCTCAGTACACATAAGCACTTCTGGCACACAGCAAGTGTCATCTGCTCATGTTACAACGTGCTCCGTCTTAATGACAGCTCCGCATTCAGTGTCATTCTGTCATTTTATGAGCACCATTTGTGAGCCATTGTTGCATTGTGGGCTGCAAATGCAGCGACTGCCAATACATCAAGCTGCAAAAACATGTCCCTCTGCAAGGCAGCAGACGAGTGCAGTGGCTGCAGTGCATCAGAGTATTGGTATCCAATTGGTGCCAGGATTTGCATGTTTGTGGCCACCACTTTACACCGGAGGATTACTACGACAATAGCGTTTCACGACTCCGGTATTCAAGTAAATGCAAGCGATTGGACGGCCTGGCCGCTTGACTGTGCCATTTCATAGGATGAGCAGAAGCACAAACGTGAATGATCTGCACAGTGCAGCCACCTGGTGGCAAAGAGCTCAACCAAACACAGTAGCAGTAACGAAATGTATTCTTCTTTGCTGCTGGTGTAAATTTTTCACAGGGCCGTAATTGTTAACAAACTATTTTTCTAAATCTTTAAAATGTTGTACACTTGATTGGAGCAATATTAGCTCTTTGTTTGGCTGGTTAAGCTCTTCGCCAACAGGTGGTTTGACCTTGCAGACCGATCAGGCACGTCTACGGTAAAGTTGCTTCATCAGCTTGAGTTTATGCCTCCACCATCCGTCGAAACGCCCAGATTGCCTGTGGTTACCGGAATACCAGACATGTTCGGTGCTGTGACAGAATGCCTGCAACGCACGCTGCTTCGATAGCTCTTGCTTGGGGTTGACTGCCAAGCAGCTGCCGTAGAGGTTGGTGAGGCTTCTTGCACTCGCTCCTAGAGAACCGGTAGTAGACGACACGATGTGCCATCATGACGCAGATCCAGTGAAGGCAGAGATTAGCCCCAATCACTCGGAGAGCAAGTTGAGGAGAAAATGCATGGCTATGGAGGGGGGTAACTTGTAACAGTCCATAGTTCTTTTAATATGAAACGCTTCACACAAATTTTGGTGTGTATGATTAACTTTTAGTTGTACCCTATGCGTCCACAAAATTTGTCTGCACCGTTTCAGGGGCCCTTTAACTGCTCACTAAAATGGAATAGCCTTCCAATAGGTAACACTGTTTTATGCGCCGCTCAACTAAACTAAATGGAAATTATGTGTAAGGCTGCTAGTTTGCCTTCTTTTGATAATTAATTTTGTGACGAAGAAGATCGGCAGGCTGAAAAGCCCCGTTGCCATCGCGTGGCTCATACCCAGTTTGCTCTCTGGCTGAGCCCTATCTGCTGGTGCTGCGTTTGTTGCTGCTGCTCTATGACCCGAATAAACCCCATTTACAATTGGTGGAGCTGCGGGGTACAACAGGAACGCGATCGGACACTGCAGCCCGGCTTCGTTATGCTGGAAGAAGGACCACCACAACCACAACCCACTGCCCCGGTGACTACTGGGGTCTGCCCCGGCCCGTTGCGTCAGCGCGACCAACCCATCTTCAGTGGTTCCGAAGACCATGACGTAGAAGACTGGCTCACCGACTACGACTGGGTGAGCATCCACGACCACTGGGACAACACCAAAAAACTGAATTACGTGTCGTTTTATTTGAGCGGTGTCGCCGGCATGTGGCATCGCAACCACGAACATGATCTCACGACGTGGACGGCCTTCAAAACTAACGTGACAGAGGTGTTCGGGCACCCTGCTGTTCGTGAGCTTCGCGCTGAGCAAGGTTTGCGTGGTCATGCGCAACAGTGCGGGGAGACATTTACCAGTTATATAGAAGATGTTGTCGACCTCTGTAACCGCATTGACGTCACAATAGCTGATGCCGGGAAGATCCACCATATCTTAAAAGGCATTGAAGACGATGCCTTCCAGATGCTGTTGGTGAAATATCCGGTGACCGTCTCTGGAGTCGTCAGTCTTTGTCAAAGCTTCAACAAACTGTGCAAACAATGCATAGCCACCCGCCAATCTCCTCTTCAGGCCACTTTAATGTCGAGCTTGGCTGTTGCTCTGGATAACACTTTGCTGCTACTACAAATCAAGGAGTTTGTCTGTGAAGAGGTGGCTCGTCAGCATTCTCTGATTCCACTTACACACGGTCAGTCGAGTTTTCCGTTAGTGCCCACTCTCCAGTCTGTCATCAAGGAGCAGGTAGCCGACCACAATTCGCCTTCTCTCCAACAAGCTCCGACTGCTGCTACCTTGATGTACGCTGAAGTCGCTACGAGGCCTGCACCACAGACCCTTCGCCCACCTTTGTGCCTGCCCGTATCCGCTCCAGTCTGGCCACCGGTGCAGTATGCACGACCTCAGACCATTGGCGCACAGAAGACAATCGTCCAATTTATTTTTTATTGTGGCCGTACTGGACATGTGGCACGTCACTGTTGCCTCCTTACACTGGACATTCCCAACAATGTGCGTCCATATGCTTCACATTTTTAACAACGCCGCAACTATTCAGACACCTTTGAATCTCCTCCTGCCGTTGAGACCACATTCTCCGCTCGCCGTTCACCTTCTCGCTGCCACTCCCTTTCCCCCATGCACTCTCGGCAGAGCCTTCTGCACCAGGAGAACTAAAAATCGCAGTTCAGGAGGCAAGAACTGTGGTGTCCGCGAAATTATAAGGCCACACACTTCTCCGAAAAACTTTATTGAAGTCGTGATAGAAGGAGCATTGACCCTAGCACTTGTTGCCACCAGCGCTGCACTTTCAGCGATAGACGCCCATATTTGCTGCAAAATAGGAAAAGTGACGACACCGCTTTCTGGACTGTCCCTTTGGACTGCCAACACACAGCACGAACGCGCGCATTGCGAATGCGAGCCATCCGGTGCCTGCACAGCTCATGTTGTCATTCCTTTGTATCATAGAATTCATCATGTTGCCATCATGTTCACACGACGTCATATTAGGTTGGGACTTTCTCTCCACAGATCATGCGATCGTTGACTGTGCCTGCGCCAGAATCGAGCTGTTTCAGTTTTTGACCGATATTGTCACTGACCACAAAGACCCTTGTTGCAGAATCACCGTTTCAGAAGACATCGTTATACCTGCCTGGTCTTCTGCTCTTGTCAGTATCTCTTGTGCCTGTAGATGACGGCACAGTACTGTTCGCTTCGTCCGAACTCTTAGTTTGCCGCCGTTCACTATCACTGCTGTTCGGCATCCTAGAGTTCAAAACTAGCGCCTCTCCCACGTGTGGGTCAAACCCATCGATTGAACCCATTACTTTACGCCACCATGAAAGCCTTGGCAAAGTAGAGCCACTGGTCTCATTTTCAATATTTGACACGATGGACGACTCCACTTATCTTGCCGCTCTCGAGGCATCGCCACCTCACTCACTGCCGCATTTTTTTACGCCAGCTATTGCCAGTGACCTTACGACGACGCAGTGCAGTGAACTTTTTCACATGCTCCAAGGCTTCTCTTCCTCTTTTGACTGCCAAGCAACATCACTCGGCCGCACAACGACTGTTTCGCACACTATGGACATTGGGAGCCATGCACCCATTCGACAGTGTCCCTACCGAGTATCTGCGACTGAAATACGCGTTATGAATGACCAGGTGAATGGTATGCTCAGACGTGGTCTCATCCAGCATTCTAGTAATCCTTGGGCATCACCAGTCATTCTAGTTAAAAAAAGAAAGAAGGCACCATACGATCTTGCGTTGATTATCAAAGGCTTAACAAGATTACCCCAAAAGATGTATACCCGTTGCCACATATTGACAATGCACTTGACTGTTTGCAAGGAGTGGAGTTTTTTTTCCGCCTTAGATCTCCGCTCTGGCTACTGGCAAGTGCCCATGGCTGATGCTGACTGTTCTGAAACCGCATTTGTAACACGAGACGGCTTGTATGAATTCACTGTAATGCTGTTCGGTCTGTGCAATGCGCCCGCCACCTTTGAACGCATGATGGACGGCATCCTGCGCGGCCTGAAGTGGCATACTTTTTTCTACTACCTCGACAATGTTGTCGTCTTTTCCTTTGATTTTCCGACCCATCTTCGCCGTTTACATCAAGTTTTCACCTGTCTCCGGAATGCTGGTCTCCAGCTCGACTTAAACAAATGCCTATTTGCAGCTTGAAAACGGACTATATTGGGCCACATTGTCTCCAAAGAAGGCATTCTTCCTGACTCTGCTAAACTTTGCGCTGTATCCAAATTCCCAAAGCCCACTAACTTAAAAGCACTATGCAGCTTCATTGGCCTATGTTCGCAATTTCGCTTCTGTGATCGCACCATTAAACCAACTTCTCCAAGGCGACAATGAACTTTCTACTTGGTCAGGAGCCTCTGATGATGCCTTTACGACTCTTCATCGCCTATTCACGTCTCCGCAAATCTTGCGCCATTTTGATTCAAGCGCACCTACAGAACTTCACACTGACGCCAGTGGTGTCGGCCTTGGTGCCGCACAACATAAGAACACTAATGCCGAATAGGTGGTCGCTTATGCCAGTAGGGCCCTTACGAAACCTGAGGCCAATTACTCAGTAACAGAAAAAGAGTGCCTGGCTATCATATGGGCTCTTCAGAAATTTCGCCCATATGTCTACGGTCGACCCTTTAACGTGGTGAGGGATCATCATCCTCTTTGCTGGTTGTCTAACCTCAAAGACCTGTCGGGCCGCCTCACTCAGTGGGCCCTCCGAATCCAGGAATATCCAAGAATCTGTGTTGTCTATTGCTCTGGACGCTGACACTCCAACACCGATGCCCTCTCGCGTTTCGCAGTTACTTCAGACAGCAGTATTAGTTCTATCTACAGACATAATTTCTCACCACTTGACATCCTGGACATGGCCTCGGAGCAACGAAAAGACCTATAGATCATCATGATATTCTATTATTTCGCAAATCCTCCGGCAGCTTTGGCACCTCGAGCGTCACGCCGGCAGGCTCAACATTTCACCATCTGGGACGGACTTTTATGCAGCCACATTGCGTTGTATACTTTTATACTACCATAATAACGGCCACACATGGCTCTTAGTAGTGCCCCGCCACCTTCGACAAGATTTATGCTCCACTTTTCACTCTGACTCGCAGTGTGGTCACGGCAGTGTCAAAAACCTACACACGGCTTCACCTACGATATTATTGCATTAAATATGAATTGCATTAAAATATGTTTTGATGAATGGTTTCAACCGTGATAATATAAAGACCTTTTCCGGTGAGAACAGTACTATGTTCGTGGTCGAAATGGCCTGCACACATATTGGTGAGGCTCTTCCAAATGTATTATGCTCCATAATTTCTCAAAGAGTTACCTGTTAACCTTGCACAGTGAATCGCTGCTTTCATGTAAGAAACACTAAGTCATAGGCAGCGCACTTAGGTACTAGAGACTAGAGTCGGGCGAGCCTGTATCGCACACCACCTATGGAAGACTTCTCTTTAATCCAGAATCGTCATGTATTATCTGGTTTAGATTTATCATAAGATTTAATAGCATAAACTCTCATCTTAAGCAAGAATTACTTCCCTACCCTTCATTCATATCATCTTGTATTGACCATCATTATAATGTGTTTGTTCCTCGTTTTCACACTAACCAACACTTTCATTCTTTCAAAAGGACTTCTTCTTGGGCAAGTTGGTGCTTAGATTTCTAGGTACATATACTTTGTGGAGCAAAATACATTTCTGGAAAAGGGACAGAAGAAAGGGAGACAGTGAAGCGCCAACACTGAGTGAAGCGCCAACAGTGATTGGCGCTTCACTGTCTCCCTTTCTTCTGTCCCTTTTCCAGAAATGTATTTTGCGCCACAAAGTATACCTAGGATTTCATTCTTTCGTTCCTCAAACTTGTAATGATTGGAACCACTTGCCCACCTCCATTGTATCTATTAGTATTACAAACCCCAGTGATTTTAAAAATGCACTTGAATATCCTACCTAATATTTTCTGTGTGTGTGTCTTTTTTTCATTGTTACCACACCCTTTTGTAATGCCCTATGTGCCCTGAAGGTATTCAAATAAATAAATAAGTAAGTAAGTAAATAAATAAATAAAAAAATAAATAAATAAATAAATAAAAGAAGTGCGCAGTATCTTGACAATTGATTCCTCTGAGCAGCCGATGTCATCACTTTTTGCAAGGCAACGGTAGCTTATCATCTTTACACGTAGTTGTGGGACCACAAAGTGGCGATTCTCAACATAAAGTAACATAGTGCTACACGCGTGTGGTATTTGATTGTTTGAACGAGGCGCGTGGGTGCCACTACTCGAGAAAGGAGGAAAAAGAATGAACTGGGCTCGTGCTGTAAATCTAACCGGTCTGCGCTGCAACTGTTGTAAATATAACCTGTAAATAAGTGCTCATCCTTCGCATAACATTGTGGTGAAGGTGGAACATTCCCCGTCGTCGCCACGGAGCTTCAAAGCGGCCGCACCGTCGTCTTCTCAGCCATGGCTTCCGATGGAACCACCTCGTTGCCACCTACACCTGTGGTGCCAACCACAACGTACATTACGGTTACTACTTTCCACCAAAAATGCTGTTGACGTAGATGACTGGCTTAGCATGTATGAGCACGTTAGCCAAAGCCACCACTGGGACCCTACCACCATGCTTGCCAATGTGATCTTTTATCTGGATGGGACATCGCATGTCTGGTTTCACACCCGTGAGGTCGAGCTCTCCAGCTGGGAAATTTTCAAAGAGAAGCTTCGCAACCTATTCGGCAACCCTTCAGGTCGCGAACAGGCCGCGCGGAAAGAGCTTGCCACCCGCGTCCAGTCGTCGACCGAATCATATGTCTCCTACATACAGGAAGTGCTCGCGCTATGCTGGAAAATTGACGAGCACATGACCGAGGTTGACAAGATGGGCCATATCCTAAAAGGCATCATGGACGACGCCTTCAATTTGCTCGTCTATAACGACGTTTTTGCCTCCGACGCCATTGTCAACGAATGCCGCCGCTTCAAGGTAGCCAAAAGCCGCCGTGTCGTCCCACAGTTTTCCCGGCTCCCAAACACACCTGTCATGTCCTCTTGCTCCGCTCTTACCACCACATGAGTATTTCAAGAGAACGTCAGACGTATTGTTCGCCGTGAGATTGAAGCGGCGAGTACCTTTGACCAAGCGGCCCCCACTATTTCCGTTATTCAAGCAGTTGTGCGGCAAGAAATTGCAAACCTTGGCGTCCTTACCGCCTGCACTGTCTCCCGACTTGATTCGGCACCCATTCCCATGTCCACAACCTGTAATGACCAGCATTTTGCTCCATCACTCGAGAAAGAAGGAGGAGGAAGAACGAACTGGGCTCGTGCTGTAAATCTAATTAGTCAGTGCTGCAACTGTTGTAAGTATAACCTGTAAATAATTGCTCGTCTTACTGACTCGTCCTTCACGCAACAATATGCTGGTTAACACAACTAGTTGAGCAAGCATTGCAGGCATGTGCACCTAAGTGACAAGGACAGAAGGACAAGACACTCATACTTTCAACTGATTTATTTGAATTCCTGTTGTCATCAAATGCGACATTGAGCATGTGTATTGCACCCATGTGGCATCCAAAAAGCCAAGTTTCTTTTTTGTCAGTGTCATGGAAGCTACACTGACACATTTTTCTTTTTCTTCGCACGTCATCTTTGCCTCAATAATGATTTTTGGCCATTGATTACAAGCATTGACTACGTGCAAAAACAGTGCTGCCAAAAAAATTGGAGAGTGCTGGTGCACGTTTTTCTGTCTGTGACAGGATGTGCATTAGTTTCGATCATGACATTGTTTCAGTGTTCCCTGAGCTGCTCATTCAAGCAGTGACCGGTTTGCCCTGTATGTGTACTTTCACATGAAAGCAGCACTATGTCAACTTTTCTTGCACTGAACAAATTTCTCTTTGGGGTTCACAATGCAATCTTTTTGTGGAGCATGGAGCAGTTAGGTTGTGCAGTCTGGACAGCTTCAGGGGGCGGAAAGTAACACCTTGACATTTGACCATTGTACTACTTTTTTAAGTTTGTGTAAAGCCTGATAAATCTACAGAATGACTGCTACTATTTTCTTTGGTTTTTTTTCATCACGGCTGGCAGGAAGACTGTTTCCTAATCCTTCTTGTGTCTGCCTCTGCCACTGAAATTAAAATGTATTCCAGGTAAGTAGAACCTACCAGGTACCTACCAGGTAGGTAGGTAGAACGTTCCTAAATACAAGTTGGTGATGGCTTTTTTGATGAGCTTCGAACCTGATGGTTTTGCTTGATCTTGGCTAGTAAACCCAACATGTTTGCTCTTTATGAAAAAGTTATATTTAAATCTAAAAGCTAGTGGACTCATTTATTGGAAGATCATGAGTCACTCGCAATGGTTCTAAAATGTGCTGAAAGGCTGTCAAGGTTTCATCTATGTCTAATTGTGAGCCAGCAGAACTTTTGTTGAAAAAAACTAAAAGCTCATCGCATAAGACCCAAGTATGCAGTTTAATCAGCACACTCAGCTGGAACTGCTTTCCATGGTCAAAAGTTTTGATTCTTGCCCAGTTGAGTAAAAAATGCCGTGTCAGTATTGGTGCAGATGCTGTGACCATGTGTGAACTGGATACTTCGTGTCAGCCTATTCCTGGAGTGGCCTGTTACCTAAAAAACAGTTCTTTGCATTTGTTATCCTCCGTCAAAGAAGGGGTCTTCGCTGTTCTCCCTCTAAGTTTGCATTGAGAGAAAGCACACAAGGCTTTGCTGTTCATTTTGACATTTGTGAGGTTTCTCTGGGGATAGTTAAAAGCGATGCCAAGAGGCTTTGCAACAACTTAACCTATCGAGGCTTGCTAAAAGCATAGGGCAGTGTAAGAACAGTCCTTTAGGTGTATTCTTTAGTGCGCAAGCTCACTAACTAAATTGCCCTTTAAAAGTTATCTTAAAAAAAAAAAAATTATGGTGTTTTACGTGCCAAAACCACTTTCTGATTATGAGGCACGCCGTAGTGGAGGACTTCGGAAACTTCAAACACCTGGGGTTCTTTAACATGCACCTAAATCTAAGCACACGGATGTTTTCACATTTCGCCCCCATCGAAATGCGGCTGCCGTGACCGGGATTCGATCCCGTGACCTCGTGCTCAGCAGCCCAACACCATAGCCACTGAGCAACCACGGCGGGTAGAGTTATTGTATCCGAGAAAGATGCTTCACTAAAGAATCTAGCCCTTTTCCTGCAAGATAAACTCAATCTTCTGGAGTTTGATGATCCTTTTGGCGTCAAGAATTGCAGGAGCTAGTTGAGTTTCCTAGTAAGCACTCCGACGAGGGTCCAAATACCCTTTCTGTTAACATCAAGAATCTTTCCTATCAGCAAGACTTGCTAAAGTGCATTGAGGCAAGCATCGACAGATTTGGGTCCATCATGTTTCAGAATGCAACAGGTGTTCCAATTGCGAGCTTTTTGGAGCTAATTTCACTTGACCTGTGTTCCACTTATTTACAAAGAGATGGGTGTTTCTACCTACAGAAAAGTGGCATTTGTATTGGATCCAACCTAGCCCCTGTCTTAAGTGAATTATATTTAAGCCAGGCTGATGCACGCCTTTACAATAAGTTTGAGGGCTGCAATGTTTTTAAAAATTTAGGTTTGTCGATCACTTTTATTATTTTTTGACAAAAGTTTGGCTGGCTTACGATTTGGTGTAGACAAAACCTTGACAGCCTTTCAGCAGAGCTTGGAACCATTGCAAGTGACCCACAAACTTCATTAAATGGACCCATTAAGTTTTTAGAAGATTTGAATGTCACTTTTCATAAACAGCAAAGGTGGTGTGGCTACCACTGAAGATCAAGCAAAACTATTCTGTTTTATGTGTTGGCTCATTAGAATCTCCTCAAATGATGCATCACAAATCTGTGTTTTAGGAACGTTCTAAAGAAATCATGCCCTCACCTCACACAGCAGTGTTTTTCAGAGCAAGTTGATTACCTGAAGGCTTCTGACTACCTGGACCACATTTTAGTTTTAGTGGCTGAGGCAGAAGTAAGAAGGATTAAAAAACAGCCTTCCTGCCAGCATCAACGCGAAGAACCAAAGAAGAAAGAAGGAGTGGCGGTAATCCCATATTCATAAATTTTTGCACAACCTTAACATAGTAGTGCTATGGTAGGATGTTAAGGTCATATTTTTCACTTGTCTGAAGCTGTCCTGACTATGCAAGCTAACGATCCATTGCTCCAGAAAGCCACCTGATTGCATTGTGAACCATAAAGAGAAATTTGTTCAGTGTCATATGGGTGTAATTACGTAACTGTAATGTAATTATTAATTAATAGTTATGGTATGGTTAAGCAATGTAATTAATAACTGTAATTATGGTTGTAATTATTTAATTGTAACACTGCAATTATGTTAAGAACGGAACTGATGCACATATCATAGTGCTCTGCAAAAAGTGCACCTGCACCCCCAAATTTTATAGCTGTATTGTTCTTGCCCGTAATCACAATCAATGGTGGGGAATTATTAACGAGGTGACAGTGATATGGGACTAAATAATAATAAAAATATGTCACTGTAGCCTCTGTTATGTTGATGGAAAATGGAACTTCGTTGTTTGGATGCAACATGAGTGAAGTGAGCATGCTCAGGTGGCGCAGTTGATAGTGTATGTATACCATATTTATTTGCATAATGATCGTACCACTGAATTCTGTTGTCAAAATAAAATTTTTTTTTTCCCTTGTAATGATCGCACCTCGAACTTGCTGCAGCGATATGTCGTGTGCCAAGTTTAGTTAATGATGATCGTGCCTACCATCTGTCGAATACTGTCGAATGCTTCGTGAACGGTTCTTCAAGACATACCAAGTGGTCTGCACGCACCAGACAGATTCTTAAGCAGCTGCCCCATTTCACTCCTTTCATCACTTTCTGCACTTCTATTCATTCATTCAAATAACTTGAATCAGTGCCCTGCAATTTGGTGGGGTAGGCCTGGACCCCGCCTAGGTTTCAGCCAAGGGTTGTTGGCCCTTGGCAGCTTCTTCGGCTCGCTGGACGGCCCAGAGTTGGTGCTGCAGGTCCGAGCTGAGCAACGCAGACTCCCAGCGCGCGCGGAGGCTGTCGCTGTTTGAGGCTGCATCCCCGTTACCCTGTATTACAGCCGTACATTCCCATAGGATATGCTCCAGGGTGGCTCTAGAGTTGCAATGTGTGCACTTGTCGGTTGGGTATAAATCTGGGCGTATTAGGTGCATGATAGCTGGACTCGGATAGGATCTGGTCTGTAACTGCCGCCATTCTAAAGACTGGTTGTTGCTTAATTTTGGGTGCGGCGGCGGGAATGTACGCCTCTGCAATCTATGGTGTTGTGTAATTTCGTCAAATTTGGTCATTCGATCTTCCCACTCCCACTCATTGGTAGTCGGTGAGGCGGGGTTACCCGAGGCTCGGTCCGTAAGTTCTCGAGCCATGTGGTGCGCCACCTCATTGCTACCGTCTGGTAGTGTGTGAGTGGGTGTCCAGATGAGATCGTTATTTTTGTCGCGGTTATTAGCTAATTTCAGGAGCCGTAGTGCCTCCGGGGAGATTTTTCCGTTGGCAAAGTTTCGTATGGCCGTCTGGGAATCACTGTTAATTATGCCTGCTGGTGTTTGTGCTATGGCTAGCGCAATAGCTATTTCCTCTGCGGTTTCTGCATGTAGCGTGTTAACTGTAGCACTCGTCGCGCATTTTCCCTCGTAATTTATCACCACTGCTGTGTAGGCGCGCTTGTGTCTGTATCTAGCTGCGTCTACAAATGTGGTGTCCTTGCTGTTACTGAATTTCTTCTGTATATTGCGTGCTCTGCTTTCGCGTCTATCCTGATGGTAGGTAGGATGCATATTCTTGGGTATTGGAGGGATGGTTATCATGTCTCTGATGTGTCCGGGCATATCTACTCTGACGCCATGTTGGGTATGTGTGATGTGTGGTGCGCGACATGGTGCGGTGATCGGGACGGTCAGGAGCAGACGACAAGGAGTGCACGCGCCGAGGCGGATTCCGTGCTGGAAGAAGGAAAACAACGACACCGAAGAGCGTCCGGCACGAGAACGCGTGGCGCAAGAAAAACAACAAAAAGAAGAAAAGCAAGCCAATTAGAAAAGACCACGGGGCGTCAGGCAGCCAATCTGAGAATGCCTAATCAGCCAGAAAGAAGAAAAAGCGTGGTGCGCTGGCAGAAGGGGGAGACGCAGAGGAGACGCCGGGGAGACGCCAGTAGAGTTCCAGGAAGCGACGGCAGGAGGAGGTCAACCACTGGAGCGGGCGTTGAAGACGGGCCATCGGGTTCCGGACCCGAGCCACCAGGACTTCACCCGACCAGGGCCTCCTGCCAACCTGTTCCTGTGCGTCGCCTGTCTACCCGAGCGTGCCGCCAGCTCCTCAAGGCCGGTGAGCATCTGCGCCCGTGGGCAGGACGAGAACAGTAGGGCTTCGGGCCCGAGTTCTACGCCAGCTGCCCGGCCAGAACGCCGCCCCCGTCTGTCGTGCCGCCTGCTGCCCGAGGCCGGCGTTTGAGCTTGTGTGCCCGTGGGCAGGACAAGAGCAGTCGGGCTACGGGCCCGATCAGGCTCTACACCCAGCTGCCCGGCCAGAACGCCGCCGCCGTCTACTCGTGCCACCAAGCCGCCTGCTTTACTTCTCCGAGACAGAGCTGGCCAGCTCCAATCGCCCGGCCAACCAACTTATACCATGACCTTTGGTGAGACCGGCGCCACTCCTTTCACCAGCTTGTCGCAGCGTCGCAGCTTCGAGACTGTTATGTATCCCTGCCATCGTGGCAAGCCTGGACTCGCGCACCACTTAGCTCCATACTAGCTCCAAATGTGTGTCTTGATGTGTATTTGAGTGTTTCTTTTATGTTTGCTATTTTCTTCTATTTATTTTTTTTAGCCTTTTTTAATTCCATTAAAAGTTTGTGTGTGTGTTCAAACCAACGGCTTTGTCCTCAATTGGGTTTTGGAGGCTCCGCCTAAGAGAACCGTAAGAACCTTTTGAGCACACGAACCTTTGTCCCCATATTAGGGCCATCACAGTATGATACTTTATACCTAGGCGATGCAATATTTGCCTGCCGGTTTTAGTTTTGGACAGGCGTTCGTACTGTGCTATTCGTTGTGCCTCAATTAGCTCATTCAGTGTATTGTGGAGACCTAGCTGCAGTAGTCTATCGTTGCTGGTGGTGATGGAGAGTCTGATTGCTTGCTTGTAGATTTTTCTGACTAAGCAGTCTAATTCGTATTTTTCTGACGAGTACCATCGTAGGTACAGTGCCACGTATACTATTCTGCTTATTACGAACGCTTGGACTAGTTGAATCAGATTGCCTTCTTTAAAAAACGTGAATGATGCATATTCTAAGTTCATTGAAATTTTTCAGCGAATATACGCGATACATTTTTCTTTTACAAGTTTCAAACCATCAAAAAGAATAAGAAAACCTTGGGTCACTCCTGCCCACAGGAAAGCTATCTATAAGAAAAATCGATTATTTCACACCTTCTTACGTACAAGAGTACCGTCTGATTTGAAAAATTTTAAAACTTTCAGAAATAAACTGAACGCCGAGCTACGGTCGGCAAAATTACTATATTATCAGCGGTTGTTTTCTGATATAAAGAAGCAGCAACCTGACGCTGCTTGGAAAGTGCTAAACGGTGCTCGGTCGTGAAAGTAAAACGGAGACGCCCTCAAAGTTAACGCACAATAACCGTGAAATAGTCAGTCAGGCGCTTGCTGATCATTTCAACCAAGCGTTTCTAGACCACGCCCTTCCAGATAGTAACCTACAGGCTATCAGACCGTCAAGCAAGTGCCCTGCTGAAAGCTTTGCTCTGCATGATATAAGTGAAGCTGAAGTTTATTGAACATTTCTAGGTCTAAAGAACCGCAAGGCTTTAGATATAGACAACCTACAAATAGAGCCCATAAAATATGTTATCGAACACATCACACCTGCGCTCGCTCACATATTCAATCTCGCTATCCAATCAGGTGAAATTCTTGACGCACTGAAACGATCCAAGGTAACGGTCATTTACAAGGGAGGCAATAAAAATGAGACAAAAAATTACAGGCCAATATCTGTGATACCAATTTTTTTCTAAAGGCTTAGAAAAAATATTGTCTTCTCGACTGACTAACTTCTTTGACAAAATAAATCTTTCTGACGTGCAGTTTGGTTTTAGAAAAGGACCCTCTACCGAAACAGCGTTATTAACTATTAAAGAAAGTGTGCTACAAAACATTGAAAATAAACCCATAACTCTCGGTCTTTTCGTAGATTACAGTAGGGCATTCGATTCACTTAACCATAACATACTTATATTAAAACTCTCAGACTACGGGGTTCGCGGTAAGCAGCTCGAACTGTTCCGTTCGTACTTAGCCAACAGGACTCAGTCTGGTACATTGGCAATTACCATTCATCTTCCCTCGATATAAAATGTGGTGTACCTTAAGGCAGTATTTTAGGTCCTCTTTTGTTTAACGTTTACATAAACGATATTGTCCGTATTGACACAAGCTCAAAATTTATCATATATGCCGATGATAGCACTATCCTACTCTCCGGAACTGATGAAGCCGATCTAGCGTCAAGATGTAATCAGGTCCTTGAGAAGCTCTTATTCTGCTCAAATTCTAACTGCCTCAAGATTAACCCAGCTAAAACCAAAGTACTTTTTTTCCGTGCAAAAAATAAAGTAATCAATTTAGAACAGGATATATACTGCGACGGGCACAGGATCGAAATCGTCAGTGAATATAAAATTCTCGGAGTAACACTTAGCTCTAATCTCACATGGCATTCGCATGTTGACAACTTATGCAAAAAACTTTCAATGACCACAGGAGCTCTATCGTGTTGCCGTGCAATTCTCCCAGTGGAAGCAAAAAAACAAATTTATTCTGCATTGTTCGCTTCTCATATTAATTACTGTAGTTTCGTATGGTTGACCACTACACAAAGGAATATTACGAGGATTTGTTTATTACAAAAGAAAGTTGTTCGCAATATCGCAAATATCGATTATTTAGCTTCCACAGAATATTATTTTAGGTTGTACAACATTATGAAAATGCAACATATGTATGAATTTTGTGTTTTGCGTTCATTCTATGTGTCTTCACCCACATTTAAAAACTTTATTAGTGCAATAGCATTGCTTCAGCAAAATACCAATGATCGTACACGTTCTCTTGACTTTTGGATAATTCCGCGTTTCCGCACTTTTTACAAACTGCAGTCTTTGAAACATAATCTTCCGTTAATCCTAAATAAATACAAAGATACAGTAAAGCCCACACTAGCATTACTTCAACAGCTCTTTTCTTAAAAAAAATATCATACCTACCACTATTGTCATGAAGCTACGTACATTCATATTCTTTTTTTCCTTTAACAGAAGCTAAATATTCCTGTGACTGCTTGCATTTCACATTGTAGTGTTTTTGGAATGTTTTATATGCGTTTCTGTGTATGCATATGTGAATTCATATATGTACATGTATGTGTGCATATATATGTATATATGTATGTATATATATGTGTGTGTATACGTTAGTTTCCCTCTTTCTTTCATTATATTTGACTTTTATATATATATATATATATATATATATATATATATATATATATATATATATATATATATATATATATATATATATATATATATATATGTATATATATATGTGTGTGTGTGTGTGTGTGTGTGTATATATGTATCTGCTTCTGTATACATATATATCAGGTATTATATATATCTGGTCTTATGTAAGCATTATATCTGGTATTATGTATTCTTATTCTGATGAACTGTTATTTTCTGTACGTTTTTGTTTAACGGTTTGACATTCACGTCGAGGTCAAGCCCTGCCTTGAATATGGTGTCCGGACCTCTGTCAAGCTGCAGACCGCAGCTTTTAGCCCTGTCAACCACAAAACTTGTTTTGGAAAATAAAGAATTTGAATTTGAATTTGAATCCCACTATGTTTGTTGGCTATTCGTTTAAGTAGCCGCATGATTTGAGATGTTATATTGTCTAATTTGCGTATGGTCTCTCCATTTATTTATTTATTTTATTTATTTATACATACTGCAGCGCAATTTGCGCTATAGCAGGAGTGGGTTAAGAAAATGTACAGAAAATGCATTGGAGTCATCATCATCATCATCATCATCAGCCTGGTTACGCCCACTGCAGGGCAAAGGCCTCTCCCATATTTCTCCAACAACCCCGGTCATGTACTAATTGTGGCCAAGCCGTCCCTTCAAATTTCTTAATCTCATCCGCCCACCTAACTTTCTGCCGTCCCCTGCTACGCTTCCCTTCCCTTGGAATCCAGTCCGTAACCCTTAATGACCATCGGTTATCTTCCCTCCTCATTACATGTCCTGCCCATGCCCATTTCTTTTTCTTGATTTCAACTAAGATGTCATTAACTCGCATTTGTTCCCTCACCCAATCTGCTCTTTTCTTATCCCTTAACGTTACACCTATCATTCTTCTTTCCATAGCTCGTTGCGTCGTCCTCAATTTGAGTAGAACCCTTTTCGTAAGCCTCCAGGTTTCTGCCCCGTAGGTGATTACTGGTAAGACACAGCTATTATACACTTTTCTTTTGAGGGATAATGGCAACCTGCTGTTCATGATTTGGGAATGGCTGCCAAACGTACCCCAGCCCATTCTTATTCTTCTGATTATTTCTGTCTCATGATCCGGATCCGCAGTCACTACCTGCCCTAAGTAGATGTATTCGCTTACGACTTCCAGTGCCTCGCTGCCTATTGTAAACTGCTGTTCTCTTCCGAGACTGTTAAACATTACTTTAGTTTTCTGCAGATTAATTTTTAGACCCACTCTTCTGCTTTGCCTCTCCAGGTCAGTGAGCATGCATTGCAGTTGGTCCCCTGAGTTACTAAGCAAGGCAATATCATCAGCGAATCGCAAGTTACTAAGGTATTCTCCATTAACTTTTATCCCCATTTCTTCCCAATCCAGGTCTCTGAATACCTCCTGTAAACACGCTGTGAATAGCATTGGAGAGATCGTATCTCCCTGCCTGACGCCTTTCTTTATTGGGATTTTGTTGCTTTCTTTATGGAGGACTACGGTGGCTGTGGAGCCGCTATAGATATTTTTCAGTATTTTTACGTATGGCTCGTCTACACCCTGATTCCGTAATGCCTCCGTGACTGCTGAGGTTTCGACAGAATCAAATGCTTTCTCGTAATCAATGAAAGCTATATATAAGGGTTGGTTGTATTCCGCACATTTCTCTATCACCTGATTGATAGTGTGAATATGATCTATTGTTGAGTAGCCTTTACGGAATCCTGCCTGGTCCTTTGCTTGACAGAAGTCTAAGGTGTTCCTGATTCCATTTGCGATTATCTTAGTAAATAGTTTGTAGGCAACGGAGAGTAAGCTGATCGGTCTATAATTTTTCAAGTCTTTGGCGTCCCCTTTCTTATGGATTAGGATTATGTTAGCGTTTTTCCAAGATTCCGGTACGCTCGACGTTATGAGGCATTGCGTATACAGGGTGGCCAGTTTCTCTAGAACAATCTGCCCACCATCCTTCAGTAAATCTGCTGTTACCTGATCCTCCCCAGCTGCCTTCCCCCTTTGCATATCTCCCAAGGCTTTCTTTACTTCTTCCGGCGTTACCTGTGGGATTTCGAATTCCTCTAGACTATTTTCTCTTTCATTATTGTCGTGGGTGGCACTGGTACTGTATAAATCTCTATAGAACTCCTCAGCCACTTGTACTATCTCATCCATATTAGTGATGATATTGCCGGCTTTGTCTCTTAACGCATACATCTGATTCTTGCCAATTCCTAGTTTCTTCTTCACTGTTTTTAGGCTTCCCCCGTTCCTGAGAGCATGTTCAATTCTATCCATATTATACATCCTTATGTCAGCTGTCTTACGCTTGTTGATTAACTTCGAAAGTTCTGCCAGTTCTATTCTAGCTGTAGGGTTAGAGGCTTTCATACACTGGCGTTTCTTGATGAGATCTTTCGTCTCCTGCGATAGTTTACTGGTATCCTGCCTAACGGAGTTACCACCGACTTCCATTGCACACTCCTTAATGATGTCCACAAGATTTTCGTTGCATTGGAGTATACAGCGGTAAACACAAGTGAACACTTTTATAGAGCACAGATGAAAGGAAAATACACAAAAATACAAGTGAACACTTTTACAAAAGAGCACTGGTGAAAGAATACACAAGAAGTTATACAAATGCTGCCAGGCATACCCATGCCTGATTATGCCCATACCCATACCCATGATTATTCATCTGGGATGGCGGTTGCAAAAATTTGGGATGAGCATGAGCGAATGGATCCAGGTAATGAATTCCTGTCTTTGATTGAGCGGGGAAAGAAGCTGAATTTGAACATGTTAGTACGTGCGTAGTAGGGTATTAAGTTTAGGTCATGATGTCTTCTCGTTGATGATCCCGGCGCGAAGTTAATGTAATTATCATTTGAGAGCCTAACTAAAGAATTGACAATGGAGTGCAAGAATTTTAATGAGTCGACACAGCGACGAAAAGAGAGCGTGTTTAGGTTCAAGGAAGAGAGTGCTGAAGAGGGCGAAAAGTCTCGATCTTAACGATGAGATATAAGTCGCACAGCTTTTTTCTGTATAGCCTCTAGTTTATTAATCTCTAACTGCTTATGCGGGCTCCAAACTACAGATGCATAATCAAGAACAGGGTGGATTAGAGATTTATACATTAGTAACTTTGTGTCGTTAGGAGATCGGGTTAGCGTTCGCCTCAAGTAACCTAATTTTTTTAGTGTTTTACTGCATATGTAGTCAATGTGTTTGGACCATGACATGTTATGCGTAAAAATGACACCAAGATACTTATACTCGGAAACCTTATCTACTGTACGGCCATTGGAGGAGTAACTGAAAAGGGAGGGGGAAGATTTGTTGCAGAAAGACATCAGAACGGTTTTATTGAAATTAATGTTCATTTGCCAAGTGTTACACCAATCGCAAAACCTAGAAAACGACTCTTGAAGGCGATAATGATCATTGGAAGATTTAATCACTTGATATAGAATGCAGTCATCAGCATAGAGACAGATGTTAGAAGAGCAGTGAAGTGGCAAATCGTTTATGTATAATAAAAAAAGAAGCGGCCCAAGGACGGAGCCTTGGGGCACACCTGATGTCACATCAACAGTAGCGGAGTCAGTCGAACTGTAAGAGACAAACTGGGAGCGAAATGAGAGAAAGCTTAAAATCCAGTTAACCAAATGAGGATTATTCAGTACAGCATTAAGTTTAGCAATAAGTTTAGAATGTAAAACGGTGTCAAATGCCTTCGAGAAATCTATAAAAATTGCATCAACCTGGTTGCCTACGTCAATGTTAAATGAAATGTCATGCGTGAACTCAACTAGCTGCGTTAACGTGCTAAAACCGAGCCTAAACCCATGTTGCATGTTAGACAGTAAATTATTTTATTCCAGAAAGAGCGTGATGTGCTTATGGAGCATTGTAGCCGTTACTTTCAATGATGAGGCCCAATACTCTGATCTTGTCAACCTTGGGTATGGGCATACCTTCTGCCGTAGTTAGCTGAATTTCCGGATTGTTTCGTTCCTCGTAGTTGCGTGGTTTTCGGCCACGTCGCGACGGTACATAAATGAGGAGCTCGGATTTCTCTGCCGAGCACGCCAGTCCTGTTCCGGCTAGGTATTGTTCAACTGCTTCTATGGCACGTTGTAATGTGTTTTCAACCTGTCCATCGTTGCCATCGCTCACCCAGAGGGTGATATCGTCGGCGTAGATGGTATGATTGAGGCCATCGATTTCCTGTAGCTTTGCTGGTAATCCAATAAGAGCCAGGTTAAACAGCATCGGTGATATTACTGAACCTTGGGACATACCTGCGCTTCCGATCTGTAGTTCTTCGGAGTTAAGGTCCCCTATCTTAATGTGTGCCTTTCTGTTGGTAAGGAAGTCTCGTATATAACTGTATACTCACTGGCCTAAGCCTAGCGCATTTATTCTGTTTAGTATTGTTTCGTGGGTAACACTGTCAAAAGCTTTCTTTAAGTCCAGTCCTAGGATAGCTTTGGTGTTCCGACTGGTGTTATCTATAATTTGACGCTTAAGTTGGAGCATTGCATCCTGTGTGGACAAATTTCTCCGGAAGCCCAACATTGTAGGGGGGAGAACGTCGTTATCCTCGAGATAGTTGGTCAGTCTAGTTAGGACAACGTGCTCCATGAGCTTGCCCACACAGGACGTGAGTGAAATGGGTCTCAGGTTCTCCAACTGTAGCCACTTGCCTGGTTTAGGTATAAGAATAATCTGGGCCGTTTTCCATTGTTGTGGTATTGTACAGGATTGCCAACATTTGTTCATATACTTGGTAAGTTCTTCTAGAGAGGCATCATCGAGATTTCGGATCGTCTTGTTTGTTATTTCGTCCAGTCCTGGCGTGGATATAGTGTTAAGCTTTTGTACAGCTGCTCTCAATTCCGCGTCGCTAATCCCTTCGTCTAATTGTCTGTTTTTGGTGCCTGTGTAATCTGGGTGAATTGTTGGCTTCATCATCATCATCATCATCATCATCATCATCATCAGCCTGGTTACGCCCACTGCAGGGCAAAGGCCTCTCCCATACTTCTCCAACAATCCCGGTCATGTACTAATTGTGGCCATGCCGTCCCTGCAAACTTCTTAATCTCATCCGCCCACCTAACTTTCTGCTGCCCCCTGCTACGCTTCCCTTCCCTTGGGATCCAGTCCGTAACCCTTAATGACCATCAGTTATCTTCCCTCCTCATTACATGTCCTGCCCATGCCCATTTCTTTTTCTTGATTTCAACTAAGATGTCATTAACTCGCGTTTGTTCCGTCACCCAATCTGCTCTTTTCTTATCCCTTAACGTTACACCTATCATTCTTCTTTCCATAGCTCGTTGTGTCGTCCTCAATTTGAGTAGAACCCTTTTCGTAAGCCGCCAGGTTTCTGCCCCGTAGGTGAGTACTGGTAAGACACAGCTATTATATACTTTTCTCTTGAGGGATAATGGCAACCTGCTGTTCATGATTTGGGAATGCCTGCCAAACGTACCCCAGCCCATTCTTATTCTTCTGATTATTTCCGTCTCATGATTCGGATCCGCCGTCACTACCTGCCCTAAGTAGATGTATTCCCTTACGACTTCCAGTGCCTCGCTGCCTATTGCAAATTGCTGTTCTCTCCCGAGACTGTTAAGCGTTACTTTAGTTTTCTGCAGATTAATATTTAAACTCACCCTCCGGCTTTGCCTCTCCAGGTCAGTGAGCATGCATTGCAGTTGGTCCCCTGAGTTACTAAGCAAGGCAATATTGTCACGTGGTAGTGACGTTAAAGAACACAGTAGCAGTACTGTGAAACACAAAACTAGCTTTTATTGGGCGAACCTGTGCCCACAAAACAGGCTACACTTAAAGCATAACGAAAGCGGCAAACACAGTTGGCGATCGTCGAAAATCTGATCAGCGGGTCAAGCGCGTCGGCTTTTACAGAGCACTCGTCGAATGTTCCAGACTAATCGTTCGGACCCGCGTGCCTTCCACAAAGTTCTACACCATTCGCGTTACGCGATGAAATCAGCTAACACAAGGTTCAGCGACAGCAGACAGCCGGATAGAAGCATCGATAACTTTCGAAACGTCTCGCTGTGCGATTACAGTTGTTAAGCGGCGAAACGTGGTCGCCCGATAAAGATAAGTACACGTGTCAATACCCCCCTCTTAAAAAGCATCGACCCGATGCTGCAAGCAAACGAAGGTAATCAACAAAAGTACTCGTAGCAAAGAAAAGAACAAAAATGGCGAAGTTCGTCAGCGTCCGTAAAAGGGTTTAAGGCGCACCACGTGGACCACTTCAGATGGTGCGCGGCGCCACTGTGAATGCGAAATGCCGTCTGGCACGACCTCATAGCCCAGAGCGCCAATACGTCGGATGACCTTGTAGGGTTCGAAATAGCGTCGGAGTAGTTTCTCACTGAGTCCTCGTCGGCGTATCGGGGTCCAGACCCAAACACGGTCGCTAGGTTGGTACTCGACGAAGCGTCGTCGGAGGTTGTAGTGTCGGCTGTCGGTCCTCTGCTGGCTCTTGATTTGCAGGCGGGCGAGCTGTCGGGCTACTTCGGCGCGCTGGAGATAGTTAGCGACGTCAACATTCTCTTCGTCAGTTACGTGTGGCAGCATGGTGTCAAGCGTCATCGTCGGGTTCCTGCCGTAAACCAGCTTAAACGGCGTGATCTGTGTTGTTTCTTGCACCGCCGTGTTGTACGCAAAGGTTACGTACGGCAGGACGGTGTCCCACGTCTTGTGTTCGACGTCGACGTACATTGCTAGCATGTTGGCGAGGGTCTTGTTCAGGCGCTCCGTGAGACCATTCGTCTGCGGATGGTAGGCAGTTGTCCTCCTGTGGCTTGTCTGGCTGTACTGCAGAATGGCTTGGGTGAGCTCTGCTGTAAAAGCCGTTCCTCTGCCGGTGATGAGGACTTCTGGGGCACCATGTCTCAGCAGGATGTTCTCCACGAAAAATTTCGCCACTTCGGCTGCGCTACCTTTTGGTAGAGCTTTAGTTTCAGCAAAACGGGTGAGATAGTCCGTCGCCACGACGATCCACTTATTCCCGGATGTTGATATCGGAAACGGCCCCAACAAATCCATCCCAATCTGCTGGAATGGTCGGCGAGGAGGTTCGATCGGCTGTATCAATCCTGCTGGCCTTGTCGGTGGTGTCTTGCATCGTTGACAGTCTCGGCATGTCTTGACGTAATGGGCGACGTTGGCGGTCAGACACGGCCAGTAATACCTTTCCTCTATTCTCGACAGCGTCCGGGAGAATCCGAGGTGCCCAGCGGTTGGATCGTCGTGTAGGGCGTGCAGTATTTCTGGACACAGCGCTGATGGTACAACAAGAAGGTAGCTGGTGCGGACTGGTGAGAAGTTCTTCTTTACGAGCAGGTTGTTTTGTAGCGTGAACGAAGACAATGCGCGCTTAAATGCCCTAGGGACAACGTCGGTGTTCCCTTCCAAATACTCGACGAGGCCTTTTAGCTCCGGGTCGGCTAGTTGCTGTAGTTGCTGTTTAGTGAAGTCTTCCGTGCTTATTATCCCAAGGAAGGCGTCGTCGTCTTGCGGAAAGGGATCGATGGGGGCGCACGATAAGCAGTCGGCGTCGGAGTGTTTTCTTCCGGACTTGTATATTACCGTGACGTCATATTCTTGTAGTCTGAAGCTCCACCGCGCCAGCCGTCCTGAAGGGTCCTTTAAGTTAGCTAGCCAACACAATGCGTGATGGTCACTGAAGACTTTGAATGGCCTGCCATAGAGGTAAGGGCGGAATTTAACTGTAGCCCAAATGATGGCGAGGCATTCCTTTTTAGTCATAGAATAGTTGCTTTCCGCTTTTGACAGCGACCGGCTAGCATACGATATCACCCTTTCAAGTCCTTCTTTCCTCTGGACTAGGACGGCACCGAGGCCTAGGCTACTGGCGTCAGTGTGGATTTCGGTATCGGCGTTCTCGTCGAAGTGTGCAAGTACCGGCGGCGACTGCATGCGTCGTTTGAGTTCTTGAAATGCCTTGGCCTGCGGCGTTTCCCACTTGAACGCGACATCACATTTGGTTTGATGTGTTAGCGGCTCCGCGATGCGTGAAAAGTCCTTTACAAAGCGCCGATAGTAGGCACACATGCCAAGGAATCTGCGCACTGCCTTTTTGTGGGTTGGCTGCGGGAACTTTGCGATGGCAGCTGTCTTCTGTGGGTCGGGGCGTATTCCTGATTTGCTGATCACGTGGCCTAGGAACAAAAGCTCACCTTAAGCGAAACAGCACTTTTCCGGCTTCACAGTGAGCCCTGATGACTTGATGGCTTCTAACGCTGTCGCAAGCCGCCTAAGGTGATCGTCGAAATTTCCGGAGAAGACGACGACGTCATCCAGGTAAACAAGGCATGTCTGCCACTTCAGTCCGGCTAACACCGTGTCCATGACGCGCTGAAACGTTGCAGGCGCCGAGCAAAGTCCGAATGGCATGACCTTGAACTCGTAGAGGCCGCCTGGCGTGATGAAGGCAGTCTTTTCGCGATCTCTCTCGTCGACTTCTATTTGCCAGTAGCCAGACTTGAGGTCCATCGACGAGAAGTATTTAGCGTTGCAGAGCCGATCCAATGCGTCGTCTATCCGTGGAAGGGGGTAGACATCCTTCTTCGTGATCTTGTTCAGTCGACGATAATCGATGCAGAAGTGTAGGGTTCCGTCCTTCCGTCCATCTTTACCAGGACTACAGGAGAGGCCCACGGGCTTTTCGACGGCTGGATGATGTCGTCGCGCAGCATTTCGTCGACTTGTTGCCTAATAGCTTCACGTTCTCGCGTCGAAACTCGGTAAGGGCTGTGGCAGAGTGGTCGAGCGCTCTCTTCGGTTATTATGCGATGCTTTGCAACTGGGGTTTGTCGAATCTTCGATGACGTCGAAAAGCAGTCTTTGTATCGTCGAAGCAGACTTCTGAGCTGTTGCTTCTTAATCACGGGGAGACTTGGATTTATTTCGAAGTCTGGCTCGGGAACTACGGTCGTCGGGGTAGATGTGACAGAATCCGAGAGGACAAAGGCATTGCTGGTTTCCACAGTTTCCTCGATGTATGCGATTGTCGTGCCCTTGATGATGTGCTTGAACTCTTGGCTGAAGTTGGTTAGCATAACTTCCACTTGCCCTGCGTGGAGTCGAGCGATCCCTCTTGCGACGCAAATTTCACGGTCGAGCAGTAGATGTTGGTCGCCCTCGATGACGCCTTCTACGTCGGCGGGTGTTTCAGTGCCGACGGAAATAATAATGCTGGAGCGTGGCGGGATGCTCACTTGATCTTCAAGCACACTCAAGGCGTGGTGACTACGAGCTCTCCGGCGGTATCGCTTGATCTTGTGACAGCGTTATCGATTTCGACTTCAGGTCGATGACTGCGCCATGTTGATTCAGGAAGTCCATGCCGAGAATGACGTCTCGTGAACACTGTTGGGAGGACAACGAAGGTGGCAGGGTAAGTCCGGTCATGAACGGTAATTCTTGCCGTGCAGATTCCAGTCGGCGTAATGAGGTGTCCTCCAGCGGTCCGAATTTGGGGGTCCTCCCATGCAGTCTTAACCTTCTTCAACTGGGCGGCGATGTGTCCACTCATTACGGAGTAATCGGCCCCTGTGTCGACTAAGGCAGTGACTGCGTGGCCGTCGAGAAGTACGTCGAGGTCGGTGGTTCTTTGTCTGGCGTTGCAGTCCTGTCTTGGCGTCGGATCACGGCTGCGTCGCGTCGAACTGAAGCTGGAATGTCGCGTCGTCAAGTCGTCTTTCATCGGTGTAGACTTGGCTTCCTGATTTCGTCGGGACGGCGGCGTGTCATTTCTTCGGTGTCTTCGTCGGCGGCGGAGGATCTTCGTCAGTTCGATGAACAGCAACCGCACCTCCATCGGTTGCTGCTTTTAGTTTTCCAGATATGGGCTCGCTGACTGGCCCCGGGCTGGGCCAGTGTATGGTCGGCGCTGCGGCGGCAGGTAGCGGCCTGGTGATGGCGAACGCGACGGTCGTCGGGAGTTCTACTGAATAGCGGTGAGGTAATCGGCGATATCGCGGGGGCGTTCACCTTGCTGCGGGCGCGGAGCGTTCACGGCGAAACCTCGCAGTCCCATCTCCCGGTATGGACATCGTCGGTAAACGTGACCCGCTTCCCCGCAGTGGCAGCAGAGCGGGCGGTGGTCAGGAGCGCGCCAAATGTCCGTCTTCCTCGCGTAGGTGCGCTGGGCGACGGATGGTCGTGCTGGCGGTGGCGGCGGCGGACGACGGAACTGCGGCGTTACAGGGCCCTGGCGCGGTCGCAGAGGGGGACCTTGACGGCGTGCGACGGCGACGTAGGTCATCGCTTGCGGCTCAGGCTGGGGTGATTCAGGGGCTACTCCAAGTTGTTGTTGGAGCTCCTCACGCACGGCGTCGGCAATCGAAGCCACTTGAGGCTGTGATGGTGGGAACAGCTTTTGTAGCTCCTCCCGCACGACCGCTCGGATAGTCTCGCGCAGGTCGTCGGTGGCCAGTGATTGTACTCCGGCGTAGTTTGTTGAGTTCGTGCGGCGGTCGAATTGCCGGTTTCGCATCTCGAGTGTCTTCTCGATGCTGGTGGCCTCGCGAAGAAATTCGTCGACGGTCTGCGGTGGGCTCTGTACCATTCCGGCGAAAAGTTCCTTTTCTTCTCTAAAAATCGCGGTGGTCTCATTTGGTAATTCCACCCGGGTTTCTAATAGCGCTTGGGCTGGTTCTTGGCGTACGACGCTTGCGAATGTCTGCAGGAAGCCGCTTCGGAACAGCTCCCAGGTCGTTAAGGTGGCGTCTCGATTTTCGAACCATGTCCTGGCAGCGTCTTCCAATGCGAAGAAGACATGTCGCAGTTTGTCGTCGCTATTCTAGTTGTTAAAAGCAGCGACCCTCTCGTATGTCTCAAGCCAGCTTTCCGGGTCCTCGAACGTTGATCCACGGAACGTCGGAGGCTCCCTGGGCTGCTGCAGCACGACAGGTGACGCTGGGGTTGCCATTGGGGTGGACTTGGTGGCCATCTTCCTGGTCGTCTCAGGCAAACGTCCGTGCTCCGGGGGCAGTTGTTGAAGACGGCGGCTTGCTCGATGGTCCGAGACTACGTTGGTGTTGTCTTTACGTTCCGGGCTTGGATCACGGCTTGTCGGGGACGTCCGGTACATGAACCAAAAGCTCCTCCACCAGATGGCACGTGGTAGTGACGTTAAAGAACACAGTAGCAGTACTGTGAAACACAAAACTAGCTTTTATTGGGCGAACCTGTGCCCACAAAACAGGCTACACTTAAAGCACAACGAAAGCGGCAAACACAGTCGGCGATCGTCAAAAATCTGATCAGCGGGTCAAGCGCGTCGGCTTTTATAGAGCACTCGTCGGATGTTCCAGACTAATTGTTAGGACCCGCGTGCCTTCCACAAAGTTCGACATCATTCGCGTTACGCGATGAAATCAGCTAACACAAGGTTCGGCGAGAGCAGACAGCCGGGTAGAAGCATCGATAACTTTCCAGAAACATCGGATACATGCAGGCGCGTCCCTCTCTGTGCGATAACAGTTGTTAAGCGGCGAAACGTGGTCGCCCGATAAAGATAAGTACATGTGTCAATATCGTCAGCGAATCGCAAGTTACGAAGGTATTCTCCATTAACTCTTATCCCGAATTCTTCCCAATCCAGGTCTCTGAATACCTTCTGTAAACACGCTGTGAACAGCATTGCAGAAATCATATCTCCCTGCCTGACGCCTTTCTTTATTGGGATTTTGTTGCTTTCTTTGTGGAGGACTACGGTGGCTGTGGAGCCGCTATAGATATCTTCCAGTATTTTTACATATGGCTCATCTACACTCTGATTCCGTAATGCCTCCGTGACTGCTGAGGTTTTGACAGAATCAAATGCTTTCTCGTAATCAATGAAAGCTATATATAAGGGTTGGTTGTATTCCGCACATTTCTCTATCACCTGATTGATAGTGTGAATATGATCTATTGTTGAGTAGCCTTTATGGAATCCTGCCTGGTCCTTTGCTTGACAGAAGTCTAAGGTGTTCCTGATTCCATTTGCGATTATCTTAGTAAATAGTTTGTAGGCAACGGAGAGTAAGCTGATCGGTCTATAATTTTTCAAGTCTTTGGCGTCCCCTTTCTTATGGATTAGGATTATGTTAGCGTTTTTCCAAGATTCCGGTACGCTCGACGTTATGAGGCATTGCGTATACAGGGTGGCCAGTTTCTCTAGAACAATCTGCCCACCATCCTTCAGTAAATCTGCTGTTACCTGATCCTCCCCAGCTGCCTTCCCCCTTTGCATATCTCCCAAGGCTTTCTTTACTTCTTCCGGCGTTACCTGTGGGATTTCGAATTCCTCTAGACTATTTTCTCTTTCATTATTGTCGTGGGTGGCACTGGTACTGTATAAATCTCTATAGAACTCCTCAGCCACTTGTACTATCTCATCCATATTAGTGATGATATTGCCGGCTTTGTCTCTTAACGCATACATCTGATTCTTGCCAATTCCTAGTTTCTTCTTCACTGTTTTTAGGCTTCCCCCGTTCCTGAGAGCATGTTCAATTCTATCCATATTATACATCCTTATGTCAGCTGTCTTACGCTTGTTGATTAACTTCGAAAGTTCTGCCAGTTCTATTCTAGCTGTAGGGTTAGAGGCTTTCATACACTGGCGTTTCTTGATGAGATCTTTCGTCTCCTGCGATAGTTTACTGGTATCCTGCCTAACGGAGTTACCACCGACTTCCATTGCACACTCCTTAATGATGTCCACAAGATTTTCGTTGCATTGGAGTATACAGCGGTAAACACAAGTGAACACTTTTATAGAGCACAGATGAAAGGAAAATACACAAAAATACAAGTGAACACTTTTACAAAAGAGCACTGGTGAAAGAATACACAAGAAGTTATACAAATGCTGCCAGGCATACCCATGCCTGATTATGCCCATACCCATACCCATGATTATTCATCTGGGATGGCGGTTGCAAAAATTTGGGATGAGCATGAGCGAATGGATCCAGGTAATGAATTCCTGTCTTTGATTGAGCGGGGAAAGAAGCTGAATTTGAACATGTTAGTACGTGCGTAGTAGGGTATTAAGTTTAGGTCATGATGTCTTCTCGTTGATGATCCCGGCGCGAAGTTAATGTAATTATCATTTGAGAGCCTAACTAAAGAATTGACAATGGAGTGCAAGAATTTTAATGAGTCGACACAGCGACGAAAAGAGAGCGTGTTTAGGTTCAAGGAAGAGAGTGCTGAAGAGGGCGAAAAGTCTCGATCTTAACGATGAGATATAAGTCGCACAGCTTTTTTCTGTATAGCCTCTAGTTTATTAATCTCTAACTGCTTATGCGGGCTCCAAACTACAGATGCATAATCAAGAACAGGGCGGATTAGAGATTTATACATTAGTAACTTTGTGTCGTTAGGAGATCGGGTTAGCGTTCGCCTCAAGTAACCTAATTTTTTTAGTGTTTTACTGCATATGTAGTCAATGTGTTTGGACCATTCCTAGTTTCTTCTTCAATGTTTTTAGGCTTCCTCCGTTCCTAAGAGCATGTTGAATTCTATCCATATTATACTTCCTTATGTCAGCTGTTTTACGCTTGTTGATTAACTTCGAAAGTTCTGCCACTTCTATTCTAGCTGTAGGGTTAGATGCTTTCATACATTGGCGTTTCTTGATCAGATCTTTCGTCTCCTGCGATAGTTTGCTGGTATCCTGCCTAACGGAGTTACCACCGACTTCCATTGCCCACTCCTTAATGACGCCCACAAGATTGTCGTTCATTGCTTCAACACTAAGGTCCTCTTCCTGAGTTAAAGCTGAATACCTGTTCTGTAGCTTGATCTGGAATTCCTCTATTTTTCTCTTACCGCTAACTCATTGATCGGCTTCTTATGTACCAGTTTCTTCCATTCCCTCCTCAGGTGTAGGCTAATTCGAGTTCTTCCCATCCTGTGGTCGCTGCAGCGCACCATGCGGAGCACGTCCACATCTTGTATGATGCCAGGGTTAGGGCAGAGTATGAAGTCGATTTCATTTCTAGTCTCGCCGTTTGGGCTCCTCCACGTCCACTTTCGGCTATCCCGCTTGCAGAAGACGGTATTCATTATCCGCATATTATTCTGTTCTGCAAACTCTACTAATAACTCTCCCCTGCTATTCCTAGTGCCTATGCCATTGTTGGCTTAGCCCGAGACAAATATCTTGCGGCTATCTCATCGATAAAAGCTGCTTCAGTTTTGTCATATGCTTGTAAGATTTTGTTTATGTTTTGTCTGTACGTGGCTTTACTTTCCTCAAGATCCAAAAGGTGCCTGAGGAAGTTCCACGTTCTGGACAATCCTAATTGATTATCAATATTGGTGCATGTTGCTTCCCATTGCTGGTTACACAGTTGTTGTGCGTATGCTTCTATATCTCTGTTAAGCCGGGCCAGCCTGCGTCGGAGCGTCCTGTTTTGTCTGAGTTTTCCATCTCCTCAAGAGACCTTCTTTAGCTTCCCACATATGTAGGAGTTTACTGTCTACCTGTTCCACTGCGCGTCCCGGGGGATTACTTGTGTGGCTGTGTTTACATCCTGCTTAAGCTGCGTGCTCCAGTCCACAATGTCTGTGATAGTACTATCATTTTTCTTGCGAATTTGTCTGAGTTTGTTCCAGTCTACAATTTTCAGTGGTTTGCCCTTAGATTTGCGTGGCCCTGCATTAATAGTGATTTCGAGGATGTTATGATCGCTGCCTAGATCCTGTTGGGTGTTAATCCATTTCGCATCCTTAATGTTCTTTGTAAAGGTGAGATCTAGCGTAGTGTCCACACTTACAGTAGACCCTCGCCTCGTAGGTGTTGACGGGTCTGTGATGAGGGTAAGGCCCTCTTGTTGTGCGTCTAGCCATAGGTGCCTACCTTTGGGGTTTTCAAATTTGTATCCCCATGCTGCGTGTTGACCATTGAAATCCCCCCCAATCACTAAGGCTCTGCCTTCTGTGATAGTGAGAGTCTTGCAGAGAAGTAATTGGAAATTGGGACGTTTGTTTCTTGGGTTACTATAAACATTAAGGAGAAATAGACTTTGATTGTTTTTTCTGGTAGGTATTAACTCGATTAATATATTGTCTACATCCGCAATGCCTGTATCATGCTGAACGACCGTGTAGGTACGTATGACTAGAGTGCTGACAGCTCTTGTCTCCCTGTCGGCACTACAGAATGATCTAACCCAGATAATTTGGCCTTACAGTGTGGCTCCTGTAGCATTATGACATCAGGATGTTCCTTATTGATTAGGTGCTTATGTAAGTGGGATCTTTTTCTATTGTATCTGCGACAATTCCATCGCCAGATAGTATAACGGTCGTGTCGATCGATGGCGACAGTTACAGTTTTCCAGTTCCCTCCACCGTAGGTGTCGAGGGTTTATTATACGGTTTACTGGTTGTTTTGATGGGGCCGCCTCCACTGGTTTGTGCTCCCCATGATTTCATACGAGATTCAATGTCGGTAAATATTGTAGCGATTGTGTTAAATTGTTGTTGTATTTGCATCATAATAGCCTGTGTAACTTGCTGGGTAATTTGCGCACCCAGGTCTTTAAAGTGTGTATCTATGATGTCTTGTTTGTTTTCTAGAATGTCAATTTGGCTTTCAAGTTCATTTTGTCTTTTTCAAGGGGTGTAACGGACTTGGTCTTTTTAACTGTGGTCGTCTCGTTATCGTCCGTCGCTTTGTGCTTGGCAGGCGTGTTAGCCTCTCCTTCCATATCTGCCTCTTTTTCCTCAATAATATCTAGTGTAATACCCCGCCTGTTTTTAAGAGTAATGTTTTCTTTCCGCAGTCTACTCTTTTCTTCTAGAGCGACAATCTGCTGATGATGTTCTAGCATCATTTGTTTCATCTTTGCTCGTTCTTTTTCTAACTCTCTATTTCTAGTGTTAGGCACAGCCTCTGCCTCCGCGCGCGCTCCTGAAGCTACGTCAGCCCAGCTCACCTGTGATGGGGGTCCGGTGGTTTAGTTGCAGGTAGCGCCCTTGCTGTTGCCAATGGTCTGTGGTGGCTTGATTGGGCTGCCATTGCGGGGTCGGGACCTTGACCTTGATCGGTTGCTGGAGCGTGATCTGCTTCTGGCTCTTCTGTTCCTGCTGGCTGTACTTGGTCTTCTTTGTTTATCGCCGTAGTTTTTGCATTCCACTTGTTCCTCTCTCCGGGCAGGTACCAGTCTTCTTTTTTTGATGAGGTATGGAATGCGGTACCTTGCTTGGCATCGTTTATCCCTAGTCGGGTGGTCTTTTCCACATAGTTGACATAATGCTTTGCATTCGTGGTCTTGCTTTGGATTCTTGGTGCCGCAACTCCAGCAAATTTTATCAGTAGGATTGGGGCATACGTCCGCTTGGTGACCAAGTCTTCCGCATTCGTAACAAATGTCAAATTGTTTCTTGTAAAGTGCGAATCGAACGAGCGCAGCTCCAAAGTTCACAGCCATGGACGTAATATCCATCAAAAATGACGATTACATTGTTTGTATTGCCCATACGCTTGGCGTAGAGGACGCTGAGGTTGCGTGGAGTGACCAGCTTCCTAACGATGTCTTCTGGGCTTTCATCGGCAGAGATACCTCGAATGACCCCTTTCGAGGTGTTCTCCGGTGCTGCGCGATAGGCACAGACTTCATATTCCTTGCTGTAAATGCTCAGACTGGTTATTGCGACATACTTTTGGGCTCTTTCTTTCGATGGTGTGCTGAGGACTATTATGTTCTGCTTCTGGTTGAGGCAAAGATTATCTTCCTCATCCGCCGTGCGTTCAACATACGCAGCACGTCGTACGCTATGGTAGATGCGGTCTGCACCGTGTTCGGTCACGTTGAGTCCGCCTCTTGGTCTAATAAGGATCCTGTAGTTGTCTACTGGTAAGTGTGGCATGCGGCTTGCGACGATTAATTGTCGGATCTGTCGATTGCCCTTTTTCTTGTTCCAAGTAGCTTCGTGAGCTCGCTGAAGTGGTGTTTTATCACTTCAACGGTTTCTTTTAATTTCGAACCAGTGGCCTTGGTCCAATTCTTCCGGTTGAATATCTTCGCCGTCTACGCTTACCACCTCCATGTTAACCTTAATGCTCTGTGAGAGCCGGATAGAGGGGTTTTCTCCGGCTCTGATCGCGGCGTCAGGCTCAGCACGTCAGTTGCCGTGGCTGGCGATACATGGCGACGGGGATGCTCTCGCTAGGCTTAGGCTTCCTGGTCGGTGTGGCAAACTGTTTGAAATGATTTCTGGAAATGGCCCACCTGGTTGATTAGGTGCCCAGGTGATTCTTGGGTCTTCCTGCTTCTTCTGAGATGTGAATTTCGTAGTTCCAGTCGAAAAGGCACTGGCAATCATTCGAAGTTTACGGAGCTGACGTGAAACGCATCCGCTTTCCGTCGTCTTCTTCTTTTGCCCTGCACTTCTATGAGAGAAAAAAAAAAAAAAATCTGCAACCTAACTTGCCTTGGCTTTACTATTTGTAGACTTCATAATGGTTGTGGCTAACAACAACAACAAAAAAGGTGCCTTTTGATTCCCCTAAACTGCACTCACAGGCATGCAACAAATCGCGAGCAGCGACGGTAGTAACTATGTTCACACTGATACGTTATAAGTGTACCCTACTCATACGCCGATGCTTGTGACACAGCTAAGATGTTTGCCCACCCTCAGTGGAAACGTGCCGTATTAGGATTCTAGTGAAGACAAATGTAGTGAAAACGAACTGCATTCCAAGGGAAGGGAAGTGTAGCAGGGGGCGGCATAAAGTTAGGTGGGTGGATGAGATTAAGAAGTTTGCAGGGACAACATGGCCACAATTAGTACATGACCGGGGTAGTTGGAGAAGTATGGGAGCGGCCTTTGCCCTGCAGTGGGTGTAACCAGTCTGATGATGATGATGATGAAGACAAATGCTGCAGTTTTCGCAGCATGCCCGCCATGTGTTTCTATGTCACTGGCAGCTAAGCGTGCCCATCTCTGTTTCTGTACCCTTAACGCTCTGACGATCTATTTTTTTTGCCGTATGCGAAAAGGGTCGATTTTTATTTCGCCCAGGGTTGATTTGTTTTATTACAATTTCCAATTCTTCTTAAGGATTTATTTCAAAAAAAATTTACCGTGATTTTTCTAGGGTGACCGTAAAGTGAGAAAAAGATATTTTGCATTCGTATAAACTCATCTGCGCATGCTCAGGAATGGTAGCACCACGTGTCAGTCGGGTACACGTGCCGGTCTACGAGAGATAACTGTTAAGGCACTTAATCTCTTCCTTATGTAAAATAATCAAAGGCGACTCATGCACGCACTTCCACCATTATAGATACGCCATGCCTCTACCATAAGACGCGTATCTTCATTCTTATGCCTGTACAATATCGCGCATTCATCTAACTCTGGCGTGCAGTTACAATCTCGGCAATGTAGCGAAAGATTAGAAGGGGATCCACCGCTTAACGACCTTTTATGTTCCATTAGCCTCTGATTGATACACCGCCCTGTTTGCCCTACGTAGAACTGGCCACAGCTGAGGGGAATTTTATAAACCACACGCATACGACAGTCAGTAAAACTGTTGTTCTTATTGTGCTTCACTGGACAAATATCTGTTTGTTTTTTGCCTTTTACCCGCTCCTTTTTATTCTGTACGGCAGCGCATATCTTACCTAGCTTATTGAGAGCAGTGAAAGCAATATTAACATCATATCTATTTGCAACTTTTTTAAGCCTGTGCGACACTGAATGAATATACGGAATAGCCACTACTCTTTTTTTGCTATTACTACTTTCTGTAATCACGTCCGTCCCTCTCGAAACCGACTTCTTTAGGCGCTCAGCCACAGTGGCCACTGCTACACTAGGATAACCTGCTTCTAATAGGTGCCGAACCTGCGCATTAAAACTGGCGCTCATTTTGTGCATGCAGGATCTGGTGAGGGAAGACTTAAGGCACGACATGGCAATTCCATATTTTGCTACTTTGGAATGCTTGGATTGAAAGTTTAGCAACGGCTTTGTAGATCTGGGGGAGTACTGCCAACAAACATGATTTTGTTCGAAGCTAAAGGAAATGTCAAGAAACTGAATTACTCATCGCTGAGGAAATTCCTTGGTAAACTTTAATCCTCCCCCATAAAGTTTAAATTGCTCACTTACTGAGGTAGCAGCGGAATCGAATTCTTCCCTATTGCAAAAAATCAGGTAATCATCAACATAACAAAATATCTTGATAACGCTATCACCTAAGGCTTTCTCTAAGCAGTTGTCAACTTTACTCAGGTAAATGTTTCTAAGAAAAGGGGCAGCCTTTGAGCCAATACAAATGCCTGATTTCTGCAGAAAAACGCCATCTCTCCACCCAATCAGTGTCGACTTCAAGTACATTGAAAAAATTTTTAGAAAAGCTCCCGTGAAAACACTGCATCTGTCAATAAAAGCTGACTCTTGCACTTGTTTTCTAATGCACTCATTTACGGAATTTATCAACCCGTCATGCGGCAAGGAATAATACAGGTCTTCGATATCCACACTAAATGCTGTACAATCACCAGGATTTTCCTCTCTTAAATACTGAACTCGTGCCTGAGAATTACGTAAGGAAAAGGGGTCTGAAAAAACTAGTGAAGCTAAGTAGTTCTGCAGGTAACTAGCGACACAGACCTGCCACGTCCCTTTCTCTGACGCTATAGCACGAAATGGAATTTCTTGTTTGTGGGTCTTGGCCAAAAAAAAAGAAAAACAGTTCTAAGGTGAGGGATTTAGCTTTCTTGACATTACAGACAAGCCTATCAAGATTATGACTTGACAAGAGGTCAACCGCACGTTGCTTAACTACCGAAGGCTTGAGTTTTACTGGCTGCAAATTCTTTTCTATGGCTGCAATCGCTTTTTCTGAAAACATGTCATCTGGCATAATTACGAAATAACCTTCCTTGTCAGATATTACTGGTCTAAGTTTATGCTCCACAAGGTAATCAACTAACGGTCGGACAGGGTCAGGCGTCTTAAAATGAGAATTTGATTGTTTAATGCCAGCAATGCAATCCGAAATACAGCGTGAGCGTCCTTCTTCCAGGACGAACCTGGTTATGCAGCGTGGTATGCTTAAATCGTCAACGGGTATTATGTTAGGCTTAAAACAGTGCTTAGGACCTAAAGCAAGGGTTCTTCTATGGTTATCACTTACGATGGCGTCTCCAAGAACCACTACGTTATTTCGCGGTGAATTATTAGAAAGGTGTTTCCTCTTACTTTGAGCACGTCCACGTGTTTTATGATGCCAGGGTTAGCACAGAGTATGAAGTCTATTTCATTTCTAGTCTCGCCGTTTGGACTCCTCCACATCCACTTTCGGCTATCTCGCTTGCGGAAGAAGGTATTCCTTACCCGCATATTATTCTGTTCCGCAAACTCTACTAATAACTCTCCCCTGCTTTTCCTAGTGCCTATGCCATATCTGCCTTGTCTCCAGCCTGCTTCTTGCCTTCCTTGGCATTGAAGTCGCCCATCAGTATAGTGTATTTCGTTTTCACTCTACCCATCACCGATTCCACGTCTTCATAGAAGCTTTCGATTTCCTGGTCATCATGACTGGATGGAGGGCCTTAGACCTGTACAACTTTCATTTTGTACCTCTTATTATGTTTCACAACAAGACCTGCCACCCTCTCGTTAATGCTATAGAATTCCTGTGTGTTACCAGCTATATTCTTATTAATCAGGAATCCGACTCCTAGTTCTTGTCTCTCCGTTAAGCCCCAGTAGCACAGGACCCTCCCGCTTTTTAGCACTGTATATGCTTCTGTTCGCCGCCTAACTTCACTGATCCTTATTATATCCCATTTACTGCCCTCTAATTCCTCCAATAGCACTGCTAGACTCACCTCACTAGATAACGTTCTAGCGTTAAACGTTGCCAGGTTCATATTCCAATGGCGGCCTGTCCGGAGCCAGGGATTCTTAGCACCCTCTGCTGCATCGCAGGTCTGACCGCCGCCATGGTCAGTTGCTTCGCAGCTGCTGGGGACTGAGGGCCGGGGTTTGATGGTTCTGTTCATAAACGAGGTTGTGGCCAAGTACTGCACCAAGGTGGCCAATCCTGCTCTGGTGAGGGAGTGCGTTACCGGTTCTGGTCACCGGGATCAGGCCACACTCCAGGCTTGTTTATGCAATTTTATGAACACACAGATTTTTTTTTTATCCGGTGGAAAATTGCGCAGCACCGGGATTCGAACCATGGACCTCTTGCACTCGAGGCGGATGTTCTACCTCTACGCCACCGCTGCGCTAAGGTCCTCCAAACAACTCCGCTCAGCCGTTCTAGAAGAGCTTCACGACGCACAAACTTCACGATACACCTCGTATCTCGAACCTTTGACCGTGTACGTTGCTGTTTTTTCTGGCCGGGCGTTGCCCATTACGTACGACGTTACGTCTCCGCTTGTGAACTTTGCCGACGATGCAAGAAGCCTTCCCAGCTCCCCATTGGTTACCTGCAGCTGCTCGACATCCCTGCCGAGCCCTTCAATCGTGTTGGTTTAGACCTTCTTGGCCCATTTCCAGAATCTACATCAGGAAACAAGTGGGTTGCAGTCGCGGCTGACTACGCGACCTGCTACGCCATAACGCGTGCTCTTCCGACCAGTTGCGCAACTGATGTTGCGGACTTCCTTCTACATGATAACATTTTGATGCATGGTGCTCCATGTCAATTGCTAACAGATCGTGGCCGTACGTTTTTGGCCAAAGTCATTGACGACATCATGCGGGCCCGCTCCATACAGCATAAGTTTACCACCTCCTACCACCCTCAAACGAACGGCCTCACTGAGAGTTTGAACCGAACCCTTACAGACATGCTATCGAAATATGTTTCAGACAACCACTGTGACTGGTACCTGGCTCTGCCTTACGTTACCTTTGCGTACAACCCTTCCCGTCTCGAAACTGCTGGCTTTTCCCTGTTTTACCTCTTGTATAGCCGAGAACCGACGCTACTACTAGACACTGTGCTTCCGTCCACTGCAGCTTCAACTAGCGCTTATGCCCGTGATGCAATCGCCCGTGCTGACCATGCCCGTCAACTTGCGCGCGTTCGTCAACAAGTGTCTCAAGGCAAACAGAAGCAATGCTATGACCTCCGTCACAGTAATGTCCATTTTGTGCCGGGCACCCTCATGTTGCTTTGGTCACCATCGCGTAAAGTTGGCCTTTGTGAGAAACTGCTTTCATGTTATACAGGCCCATATCGCGTGCTCCGCCGAGTGACCGATGTCACCTATGAAATTGTTCTAGCCACGCCCACTACGTCTTCCGCTGTGACAACCAGTGACATTGTCCACGTCGCCCAGCTCAAGCCCTACAACTCTCCATGCGTCTTGGATATTTAACAGCACCGTGACGATGCTTTTGCCGCCGGGGTATAGTATTACGATATTATCGGGAAATACTCAAGAGACGAGCCGCCGCGAGAACGACGAAGTTGGTCTGTGCCTTGGCGCGGGTGAGTGTCGGCCTGGCTGTCTGGTTCCAGTGTAAACAGCCTGTAAATAGCCTCTTTCGTCTGTGTCTTTCTACACGTAACAATATGAGTTGCATAACTTTATTTATAGTGTACTGTGAAATAGGGAGCAGTGGGGCTGTGGCTAGGAGAGACAACGACGACGAGAAAGAACAACCTTGTTTCGTTGCTCGGTCGGCTACACTACCTCTCGCTGCTCTAACGTTCTAGTCGCGAACGCTTGCTGCTCAAAGTGCTTCGCGACATTTGGTGGAAGGTGCTGGACTTATTGCCAACCTGGAACTCCGAAGCCCGACGATCCCTGTCACATCTCCCATGCCTGAGGAGACTAGTCCTTCCGCGCCACCCATGGCACCACCTCCAGTCGTCTGTCCTGGTGTGCCACGCCAACAGGATCCTCCCATATTCAATGGCACTGACGATCATGACGTAGAGGACTGGCTGTCATCATACAACCGAGTGAGTACCCACAACAAATGGTCTGAGGCTGACACGCTTGGCTACGTCCCATTCTACCTTTCCGGGGTTGCCCATCTTTGGTTCCGCAACCATGAGGCTGACTTTTCCACCTGGACAGCGTTCCGAACGGCACTTCAAGAAGTATTCGGTCGCCCTGCTGTGCGCAAACTTCGGGCTGAACAACAGCTTCGCTGTCGTGCCCAATAAAAGTGCGAAACTTTTACGAGCTACATTGAAGATGTAGTTGACATCTGCCGGCGTATAGACCCAGATATGACCGAAGATGCCAAGGTCAAGAACATTTTGAAAGGCATAGAGGATGACGCCTTCCAAATGCTCTTGGCAAGGAATCCTCAGACGGTCAACGACATCATAACGCTTTGCCAGAGCTATGAGGAGCTGCGCAAACAACGGCTTTATACGCACCAAGCACTCGCTCCGGACGTCGCGCTTTCAGCTCTGAGTGATGGTGTCACTTCTACTCCTTGCAGTTCAGAAATTTTCGACAGAATGAAGCAATTTGTACGAGAAGAAGTGGCGCGCCAACTCTCTCTTCTGCCAGTCGCTCCAGCCTTAGAGCCGCGCTTGTCTCCAGATCTCCGTCACATGATACAAGAACAAGTCGCTAACACAGTACCACTTGCTCATCAACCGCCTCCTACGCCTGTGCCACTTACGTACGCTGCCGTTGTCGCTAATCCAAGGCCTCCTTCTGCAGGTAATCAATCCAGACTTACCAGCGGCTTTCCCTCACCTCCGCAAGCAGCTGCAGCATATTCTCCTGCCCCCCCAAGCAGCTACTGGCCTCCACAGCAGCCCTTGCGCCCACCTCGGCAGTATTTCCAACAGTCTCCGCCCACTGTTCTCAATTCATGGCGCACCCATGACAATCGGCCTATATGTTATTCGTGCGGCCTACCTGGGCATGTAGCACGGCTTTGCCGCCGGCGTGGATGGTATCCTTTGGATTCTCCGAGGGCACACAGTAACGGTTTCGACTCTCCGTCCCGTTCTGCTACTGCCGCTCAGCTCTTCGAAGCCTCGTCTCCTCTTTCCCGACCCTTCAATACCCGTTGGTCTCCGTCTCCCCGTCGGCGTTCTCTGTCGCCGCTCATCCGTCGTCCTGAAGCTATCTGAGAGGAAAACTAAGGACCGCAGTTCCGGTGGCAAGAACTGCGATCTCAGCGAACTCCTCAAGACCTCATGTATTTCCTGCGAACGTCCTTGAAGTTTATGCAGAAGAGATTGCCGTTCATGCGCTTGTAGACACGGAAGCAGCAATATCAGTGATTTCGGACGAGCTTTGTCTTACCCTTAGAAAAGTTGCGACGCCATATTCTGCCATTTCATTACGTACAGCAAGCGCTGCGCCAATTGAACCCTTAGGGAAGTGTACCGTGCGTGTTGTTATAAGCGGCACTTTATACCATGTAGAGTTCGTTGTTCTGCCTCGCTGCTCCCATGCCATGATTTTAGGATGGGACTTTCTGTCCTCTCATCATGCCGTTATAGATTGTGCCCGTGCTGAACTCGCGCTGTCGCCATTCGGCACCAACGTTTTTGAAGATACCGATGACACTTCCAGTCGTGTGTTCGTCACCGCTGACACCGAGATTTCTCCATACTCTGCCGCACTTGTACCCGTTTTCTGCGTTGGGTTTTCCGACTCCACAATTCTTTTCACGCCGTCTAAGCTTGTTGCTCGCCGCCATCCTTTCTTGCTTCCTTTTGCCCTTCTTGCCATTCGACAAGGTTCGAGCGCACTTTATGTTTCGAACCTGTTTCCTTGCCCTGCTAGGCTGCTCCACAATGAGTGTCTTGGTTATGCCGACGAAATCGAACCAAGCTTCCTTTACGATGTGCCTGACGAACCCGGCTTCTCCTCCGGTTGACGCTCTGGCCCTTCAAGTTTCTCCTCCCACGCCGCCGTGTGACCCAACATTTTACCAGAGTACTGATCCCAACCTCACTCCAGCGCAGCACGCCCAGATCGTCCATCTTCTAGACCGCTTTCGCACGTCATTTGACCTACAACAATCTCGCTTAGGCTGTACTTCCACTGTTGTCCATCACATCGACACCAGCAACCATGCGCCTTTACGCCACAGGCCGTATCGTGTATCCGCTACGGAGCGTAGCATGATAGCTGAGCAAGTTGCAGACATGCTCCAACGCGGTGTCATACAACCTTCACACATTCCCTGGGCTTCCCCTGTAGTGCTGGTAAAAAAGAAAGATGGTACAATTCGCTTTTGCGTGGACTACCGGCGACTTAATAAGATCACACGCAAGGACGTTTATACGCTACCCCGTATTGACGACGCGCTAGACTGCCTCCAGGGCGCTAAATTCTACTCATCCTTAGACTTACGATCCGGGTACTGGCAAGTGCCAGTGGCTGAGTCAGACCGTCCGAAAATGGCCTTCATCACACCTGACGGTTTATTTGAATTCACCGTGATGCCATTTGGTCTGTGTAATGTGCCTGCCACATTCGAAAGAATGATGGACAACATCTTGCGCGGCCTCAAATGGCAGATATGCCTGTGTTATCTGCACGACATCGTTATCTTTTCACCGGACTTTCCTTCCCACTTACTTTGGCTTGAACGCGTCCTAAAGTGCATCACCGATGCTGGCCTCCAGCTTAACTTGAAGAAGTGTCACTTCACTGCCTGGCAGCTGGTCATCCTCGGCCATGTCGTGTCGAAAGAAGGTGTACTCCCTGATCCAGCGAAACTATAAGCTGTTGCCCAGTTTCCCCGACCAACGACTTTGAAAGAACTGCGCAGCTTCATTGGATTAGCGTCATACTTTCGCCGTTTCATCCGCAATTTTGCCACTATAATAGCACCTTTGACGCAACTTCTTCATGGTGACAACAACCTTTCAACCTGGTCACCGGATTGCGATGCCACCTTCACAAAGCTGTGTCGTCTCTTGACGTCACCACCAATCGAGCGCCATTTCGACCCCAGTGCTCCAACTGAAATACACACGGATGCCAGTGGCGTTGGCCTTGGGGCCGTTCTCGCTCAGAGAAAGGCTGGCTTCGATGAGTACGTCGTTGCCTTCGCCAGTCGTGCACTCACTAAACCTGAATTGAACAATTCTGTCACAGAAAAGGAATGCCTCGCTATAATTTGAGCCATAACCAAATTCCGTCCGTATCTTTATGGCCGCCCGTTTGATGTCATAACTGATCACCATTCGCTGTGCTGGCTGTCGTCCTTAAAAGAACCGTCCAGTCGTCTTGCTCGATGGGCCCTTCGAGTGCAGGAGTATGACATTTGCGTGCTGTATCGTTCTGGCCGAAAACATTCGGATGCGGATGCCTTGTCTCGTTCGCCACTAACAGACGAGGCTAGCTTCCCGAAGGCCTCATTGTCAGAGTCTTCCCTTGCTGCCACGGACATTCTTCTGGAGCAGAAGAAAGACCCATGGATTGTGTCGATGTTGCGTTTTTTGTCCAGCCCATCGACACTGTAAGATTTGGCGGACGGTCTCACCGCTGTCAAGCAGATGTAGGAGTCGTCGGACTACCTCGCCGCTGCCACCATTTGAAGGAGTCGAAGGTCATAGAGATGAATTCGGTGAACAGGATTTATTTACGTATTAACATATTTTAAGACAAGACATACATTGGCAGTCTAGCGCGACTCCCATAGCAAGATTAACATTCAGCAAACAGCATTCGAGCACACAGCTCACTACTACATTTTGAGCATAACAACGAGCACTCAGCTCCCAACGACAAGCACGACACGAGCACCCTCTAGCAGCCGGCAAACGCTGCTTATAAGCTCTCCGCTTGACGTCATAGTTCGACGTCATCGTTCGGCGTGGACGGAGCACGAGTGGTCGGGAATGTTCGTCCAATCATTGTAAACTTGCCGCCGCCCCGCCGTACGGCCCATACACACTAATGCACACAAGTTCGAGCGGCCACACACAAAGGCTCCGGAGTCGATGACCGAGGGCTTCGTAGAACTGTGCTCCGTCCCGGGTGGCGCGGCGGAGTACCACATTCCTGAGCTGACCGCGCACCATGTGGCTGCCGGTCATCCGCAGTTCTCGGAAGGGCGCCTCGTTTGATGGGCTTGGAACACGCGCAGCGGGCTGAAAGCTGGCACGTTGCCACCCCGTACGGCCATTCCTAACAACACCCACTAACAATCGCGCATTACGTCGCCAAGCACATCACTTCTCCATTCGCGACGGGCTCCTGTGCCATCGCAACTACCTCCCGGACGGCCGCAAATGGTTGCTTGTTATCCCGCGACACCTGCGTTCAGATATTTGCGCAGCGTTCCATGACGATCCCCAGTGCGCGCATGCGGGGGTACTGAAGACATACGCGCGTCTACGCCTTCGTTACTACTGGCGGGGGATGTATCGATTCATCTATCATTATGTCCGCTCCTGTCTGGTTTGCCAACGCCGTAAAGATCCCCCTCGTCGTTCAACCACCCCATTGCAGCCTTTGCCTTGCCCAGCACGTGCTTTTGATCGAGTAGGCATCGACATTTATGGACCTCTGCCAACCACATCAGATGGCAATCGCTGGGTAAGTGTGGCCATCGACCATCTTACGCGCTATGTGGAAACTTCCCCTTTGTCCAGCGCTTCTGCACGTGACGTCGCCTGGTTTCTCCTGCGCCACATCATCCTTCGCCACGGAGCTCCCAGGGAATTACTCAGTGACAGAGGCCGCGTCTTCTTCTACGATGTCATCGAGGCTCTCCTCAAAGAATGCCGCATCATTCATCGCACCACTACTGCGTATCATCCGCAGACTAATGGCATGACCGAGCGCTTTAATCGCACTCTTGGTGACATGCTGGCCATGTACGTTGGATCCGACCAAACCAAATGGGACCATGTTCTACCTTTTCTGACCTACGCTTACAACACCGCCGCACAGACTACCACGGGATTTTCGCCCTTCTTTCTCCTGTACGGACGCGAACCTTTTTCCACAATGGATACTATCCTTCCATACCGCCCTGACTCCACGAAAGCAACTACCTTATCCGAAGCTGCTGCACACGCAGAAGAGTGTCGCAAGCTTTCCCGTATATTTACGTCAGAAGACCAGCAACGCCAGAAGCACCATCGAGAAAGTTCCAATGCTCCTGTATCCTATGCTCCTGGCTCGCTAGTGTGGCTTTGGGTTCCAGCCTCTACCACTGGACTGTCACCGAAACTCGCGTCGAAGTACCAAGGCCCATACCGCGTGATCAAACAAACGTCTCCAGTCAACTATATTGTGGAACCCTTCGAGCTACCTTTAGATCATCGCCGTCGTGGACGCGAAATTGTGCATGCCCAGCGTCTCAAGCCCTAATATGATCTGCCTGTGCTGTCCTACCCGTAGGTCGCCAGGACGGCTTCCTTCTCCGCGGGGGAGATAACTGTACTGTAAAATAGGGAGCAGTGGGGCTGTGGCTAGGAGAGAGACGACGACGACGAGAAAGAACAACCTTGTTTCCGTGCTCGGTCGGCTACACTACCTCTTGCTGCTCCAACGTTCTAGTTGCGAACGCTTACGGCTCAAAGTGCTTCGCGACAGTAGTACAAATTGCAATGTAAGCAAATGTTTTTAGAAGCCATGCCCACTTTAACGAGTGGGTATGCATCAGAGAGGCAATTTTTTAAAAGCTTGTGGTGCAACTACAAGCATGCCACTTGCTGGACATGTTCTCCATAGAATGAAGTATTTATTGATGCTACTATTGAAAAAATCTGTTTTGGACAGATTTTGGGTACCACAGTTCTTTTTTTTTTTTTGGTTATTGAAGAGCAGCACATACCCAGTAGCACATAGCCTGAGACTCAAGTTGGCGTCAGAGAGGTTTCTTGAATAGCAACGCACCCAGTGTCATATCTAGTAAAACAAGTTGGTTTAACAGTTGGTTCGAATCGAATTGGCAAAGCAGCCCAATGCTCTACCCATTAGTTCAGAAGTATGTACCAACTAGGCCCAAATGAAGTGTTGCTGATCTACCCATTAGACCAAGGACAACCGGTGAGCCATGTTAATGGTGCAATGCTTAGACAGACACCGGAAAGTGCATGAAGTTTCCTCAGAATGCTAATTGCATTGCAAAAGCGTCACAATCACATAGGCAGTGTGCCCACCTGAAAGGGCAGCTTTTTTGTTTGAGTGGTGACAATCAATCTGTTTGTAACTAGAGGAAGCATCTCTTTGTATGGATATTCCTTTGATTTCATTTTTTTGTGTGCCATAATACTTTTCAAGTTTCTTGCATTTCTTCATTTCTTCCACTGCTTTAAAATTCATGAAAGTTTACTGCTCCGGTCGGTCTTTTGTGACATGTGGTGTAGCAAGTTGTCGAGAATCAATAACAATTTTGAGTTCTGAAAAGGAATACAGTAAACTCTCACTTGAGTGAACTTCAAGGGACCGAAGGAAATAGTTCACTTAACTGAAAGTTCACTAAACTGAATATTCACTAGACCAACATAAGACATGGCATACAGAGTAAAAAGTTTGAAGTGCAACTTATGGAGCAAAAGACATGGCATCCGTAGTGTTAGAAATGTGTGAAATGGAATTTGCACATATTATTGAAAAACACACCACGTGGGTCGTTTGTGTGCACACCGGAACCGACGAGACGGGAAAAAAAGAGACGACGACCATGCCACGACTAGCCGGTCGGAAAAAAACACCATGTGGTTTGTGGTGTGACAGATCGCCACTTTGCTCTGGCGGCGTTGTAAGCGCCAGCGATGTTACTTTGTTCATGGCCTCCGAGATTACATGCTTGCTCGTTTTGTGCGGGCAATCTTGGAGGCCATGCCTCGTTGCCGTTCGTTTTCCATGCCACCGCTTTGCCCCAGGGGCGCTGTAGCGCCAGCGACGTTACATTGCCACTGGAGCGGCGGTTTGATGAGGGCGGGCATCGGTTGCGCCTGCAGTGCAGTGCAGTGCAAGCCTTGGTCCTCTGAGCGAGTTTGTTAAACTGAAATATTGACTGTTCCGAAATTCGTTTAAGTGAAGCATTTTTGCATAGAATCTATAAGAAAACTGCCGGGGATTTTTAAAAAGTTTGTTATTCTGAAATATTCGATAAACTGATGTTCGTACAACTGAGAGTTTACTGTATATAGTATAGTTTACTTTGCTAGTCAACTCATTAGCAATCTGCTGCTGTACTGTACTTATCTATGCATGTTCAGTTGTTGACATGACTTTAGTCATTTCAGGAAGGACTCCATTTTGTGTTGAGTTGTTGAAAATGTCAGTGAAGGGTAGTATGGAACCACTGTTTCATGCCTGTGACACATTTCTGGTGCAGTTCGGCATTTGACAAGGAGCACAAGCACAAAGTGGCCATCAAGAAGTTGTCACGGCCCTTCCAGTCTGCCATCCATGCCAAGCGCACCTATAGAGAACTGCGACTCCTCAAGCACATGGACCACGAAAATGTGAGATGGCCGTTTTTGCTGACTCAGAATGCAACAGTGATCAGATAGTATTAAATGGGCATGTGCTTCTGTGCATCATCGCACAATAAAATCATGCACTCGGTCTAACTTCTGGATGATACATGTCCGCCAGTTTTGGTAATGGTTATAGTTTTAACAGTTTCCTTAAATTCCACTGGTAGCTGCAGTCACAGGGTTCATACGACCTGGAAAAGTGGAAATTCTGAGCACCTGGAGAAGTCATGGAATTGTGAGGTTTTATGGAGTAAAATTATGAAAAATTACTGATTAAACTCTCCAAGTTACAAACTCGTGTAGGTTGGTTCCCCGCAACAGTATTAGGCTCTTTACAGCACTGCACATAAATTGCATAGAGCACTGGCTTCTGGCTCAATGGAAGTGTATGTTTAGCCCCTGCATGCACTTGCAAGACAGCACAACCTTCTACTGCAGTACAATTGTTTATACGCAGGGCGTTTCATATGTGAAGCATCTTGTATGTTGTAGTGAAGGATATTGATAGTGGCAGGGGTAAACCTGGCATGTATACAGCATAAATTTATACTTCAAGTATGCAGTGCTTTGTTGGAAAATGCAATAGGAGAAACTTCGTGCTCCCACTCTTGTGCCAAATGAGATTTCCTGTGCCGAAGTGCACCAAAGTTAGACTGTGCAAAATGTGTGGCCACAGTGGTCTCCAGACATGCGTGGTGCGCATGAATAAAGTGGCTTAATAAATTGAACTACCTATTATCTATATGTCGGCAACCGATAATTCGTGCCAGTGGGGACTGCCTTGAAGTCTGAATAGTCAGAAGTCCAAAATATTTCAATTCATCAGACAAGTGACCTTATTCCACAAGTGGCTAAAAAAGTGTCATATCTCGGATGATCACTTTCGTGGATACTTCCACAAGACTTCCTACCACTAGCATCAGACGCCTCAGTGTCAACAAGCGACGGTGTTCTTTGCAGTGTGCCAGAAACACTGTTGTTGGTCAATGTGCCTGGTGCTAGCCAGGCGAAATGTTGTGAAAGTGAAAGAATCCCTGAATCATCCTCAAAGACCCAAATTTGTCAACGCATTGCTGCGCACATGTACGCTTGCCTACGCTCTGGTCAGTCCGTATCTCAGCCATTCTCATGCTGTTGCCACAGATACAATCATTGTATGCACTGAATATTCAACCCCTGGCAACATAACAAGGCCGCGATATTATGCAATGCCTTTTCCGTGCCACTCCTTTTCACGCTTCATCAGGGGCAAGAGTGGCACTCTGCCTTCCTAATCGATAGGATAAGCTGACCAGCAATGGTGGGTGATAAGGACGCCATATAGAATCAAGCGGAAGGCATCGCTTCAAAATTGCTGCCCAGAAGTAGATCATGCTGGAATAGCCAAATGACAGCATTATTTTTTAGCCACAGTCGTTGCATCAGCGGTTGCATCACTTAATCACTGTCCTCATTGGTGCAGACATCCAGGGTGCAGTCAGCAGCTCTTTAACAACTTAAAATCAGCGGGACCGTGTCTCTATTGAACATGTGATTAACAAATGCTGGACACACAGAACTAGCACCTCGGCACTAGCATGAGCATTCAGCTTTAGAGCTGCTTGCTGAGGATTGCTTGCCTTACGGCTTGGGCATGGTCGATTAGATTAGAGTGACTGTATATGCCATATACATTAACTCTTGGTTGGATCACCTGGGCTTCGCTAGTTTTGCTCTCGAGGAGGTGCCGACAACATGGCCAATGACTATGCCGCAGTGATACCAGCGATGTATCAAAAGCAAAATATAGCTATTTCCACTCAACTCGCCAGTCAAATTGGCATGCGAGTGGACACCGAATTATTAAACAGCATGTCCTGAGGTGTCCGAAATATGGGTCATCATGATACATTTAACTTTATGAAACAGTGATGGTGCCGTGAAGCAGTCAGTCGTGAAGACAGTGAAGCGCCTTCCTTTCTTCTGTCCCTTTTCAAGAAATATATTTTGCGCCACAACGTATACCTAGGAAACATAAGCACCAACTTGCCCAAGAAGAAGTCCTTTTGGAAGCAGTCTGAATAATGGAGCATGTCTGAATTATTGGTATCTGATAATCACTCGGCATCATTTGTGAACCAGCCAGTTGATCATTACAGGCTTGTACTTTATGAGGAAGTGCAGACCATTGAAGAAGGCCTGGGTGTCATCTGAAGCAGTACAGTCAAACCCACTTACAACGATACCGGTTTCACCAAAATATTGGTTATAACAATGAGAAGCTGCTGCACCGTCGACTTTTGTATGTTTTCCATGGTGAAATAACCAGCTTACTACAATGCCCTGATGCCGCATTATCGGTTAAAACGATGAAGTCTAGCTGCTGGGTGTCCGAGCCGAAAGGTAGTGAAATGTGAAATCCTTGAAAAGATAAAGAAAAAACAAGAAATTCGAGCCTCTGCACGATGAGCTGCTGCTCCAACAGCCGCCATGCGCTCATAGCCATCTCCATGCGGCTCTCTCCTGTCGCCCTTCCACTCCACCGAACGCGATGGGCTGCGCCTGTAGCTCTACGCTGCCCCACCCTCCGAAACACAAATGGATGCACCAACTGCGCCGCAATTGCTCGCATGTTGCTCGCTGGCTCCTCGTTCAGTGCAGTTTTGCGAACAGCTTAATCGCTCAAGTTCGTTTTTGTTGGTTGTGTCGAAGTCGTTCCTGGCCATGTGGTTTCTCAACTTCGCTTGACTCGCCGCTGAAATGGCAGATGGCTGATCCGCTCGCTTATTATCGGCAGTGCACGACATTGCTGGTGAAGAGAAAGCGCTTCGCTATAGATTTGGAAACTAAATGCTTCTAACCGATCAGACGATCATTGCGAATGTGCTTGCATTGGACAGTGACGGCGACGATGGCAGCGATGACACGGTAGGGCAGGCTACTTCAACGTTGTCCTCACAGGAGGCTTGGCATGATTCAGTCCCTCCGGGGCTTCATTTTCGTGAGAAACCTTAGAATGTTGGCAAGCTTCGTGTAAAGCATGCTTGGCTGTTGGACGTAGGCTTTTCTCGTGCAAGCCAGTGAGAAGTACGTGGTGAGATGCTTGTGGTGATCTCTCTTCAGTGTTTCTTCTGGATTTCTCAAGCTTACAGGCTGCCGCCGCAGCCTTCTCGCAATTTTTAAAAGGCCCCTTTTGGGGCCACCAAAGTGGTGCCTTGGCGGTGCTTGCATATCGCTTGCCACCTGTGACACCTCTTTGCAGTTGTTATAGCAGTGCCATTCTTTAACGCCGACAGCCGTGGCCTGTTATATGCGATCGGAGCGCCCAGGAAGTAGTTAAGCAAGTGAACACAATCAGCAGCCGCGTGGAGGAAGGTGGTGGGGAGGGGCACTGGCCTCCCTGCTTATATAGTTTTCTCACATTAGCTCTGCCATCCCCGTATCGTATTTTGATTTTTTCATGCAGCCTGGTTATAATAATTATCAGTTATAACAATGGAATTTTTGTGGTACTTGAATATTGTTATAAGTCGGTTCGACTGTAGTTGAGCATTACGAGAGGCTCATCAAGCTTTGCTTGGCTCAGAAGAGCATGGATGACATTGAGTCTGGCCAGGCGTTATTGGCTGATGCAAACTATAGCCTTGCTCAAAACATGGCTATGCTGGCAGCTGTCAGTAAAAATTTATAACATGTGAAAGGCAACGACGTCTGAGCAGCTTCACTCAATTGGAAGTAAATGAATTATAGCAGAAAAGGATGTCTTGTTGGGTGAGTTGGTCACAGTTCATCTTGGGTACTAGGCGCGAACATACACAAGAAACAAAGAAAGAGACGGGACAGAGCACCACTTACAACTGCTTTATTTGGAGGCCCACGACACACTTATATAGTTGTCTTGGATGCAAGGAACATAATCATATCAAGATTGATGTGGAAGTGAACTGGTTAAATATTTGTTTTCAGCCATAGGGTGCAGCGGTGGCGTAGAGGTAGAACACCCGCCTCGCGTGCAAGAAGTTCGTGGTTTGAATCCCGGTGCCAGCAATTTTCCACCGGATTAAAAAAAAAAATCTCTGTGTTGATAAAATTGCATAAACAGGCCTAAAGTGTGGCCTGATCCCAGTGACCAGAACCGGTAACGCACTCCCTCACCAGAGCAGGATTGGCCACCCTGGTGCAGTACTTGGCCATAACCTCCTATATGAGCACAACAATCAAACCCCGGCCCTCAGTCCCCAGCAGCTGCGAAGCAACTGACCACAGCGGCGGTCAGACCTGCGATGCAGCAGAGGGTGCTAAGAATCCCTGGCTCCGGACAGGCCGCCATTGGAATATGAACCTGGCAACGTTTAACGCTAGAATGTTATTTAGTGAGGCGAGTCTAGCAGTGCTATTGGAGGAATTAGAGGGCAGTAAATGGGAAATAATAGGGCTCAGTGAAGTTAGGAGGACAAATGAAGCATATACAGTGCTAAAAAGTGGGCACATCCCGTGCTACTGGGGCTTAACGGAGAGACAAGAACTAGGAGTCTGATTCCTGATTAATAAGAATATAGCTGGTAACACACAGGAATTCTGTAGCATTAACGAGAGGGTGGCAGGTCTTGTTGTGAAACATAATAAGAGGTACAAAATGAAGGTTGTACAGGTCTAAGGCCCTCCATCCAGTCATGATGACCAGGAAGTCGAAAGCTTCTATGAAGACGTGGAATCGGTGATGGGTAGAGTGAAAACGAAATACACTATACTGATGGGCGACTTCAATGCCAAGCTAGGCAAGAAGCTGGCTGGAGACAAGGCAGTGGGGGAATATGGTATAGGCACTAGGAAAAGCAGGGGAGAGTTATTAGTAGAGTTTGCGGAACAGAATAATATGCGGATAATGAATACCTTCTTCTGAAAGCGAGATAGCCGAAAGTGGACGTGGAGGAGCCCGAACGGCGAGACTAGAAATGAAATAGACTTCATACTCTGTGCTAACCCTGGCATTATACAAGATGTGGACAGGCTCAGCAAGGTGCGCTGCAGTGACCATAGGATGGTAAGAACTCGAATTAGCCTAGACCTGAGGAAGGAATGGAAGAAACTGGTACATAAGAAGCCGATCAATGAGTTAGCGGTAAGAGGGAAAATAAAGGAATTCCAGATCAAGCTACAGAACAGGTATTCGGCATTAACTCAGGAAGAGGACCTCAGTGATGAAGCAATGAGCGACAATCTTATGGGCATCATTAAGAAGTCGGTGGTAACTCCGTTAGACAGGATACCCGTAAGCTATCGCAGGAGATGAAGGATCTGATTAAGAAACGCCAGTATATGAAATACTCTAACCCTACATCTAGATTAGAACTGGCAGAACTTTCGAAGTTAATCAACAAGCGTAAGACAGCAGACATGAGAAAGTATAGTATGGATAGAATTGAACATGCTCTCAGGAATGGAGAAAGCCTAAAAGCAGTGAAGAAGAAACTAGGAATTGGCAAGAATCAGATGTATCCGTTAAGGGACAAAGCCGGCAATATCATTACTAATATGGATGAGATAGTTCAAGTGGCTGAGGAGTTCTATATTTATAAAGTACCAGTGGCACCCACGACCATAATGGAAGAGAAAGTAGTCTAGAGGAATTCGAAATCCCACAGGTGACGCCGGAAGAAGTAAAGAAAGCCTTGGGAGATATGCAAAGGGGGAAGGCAGCTGGGGAGGATCAGGTAACAGCAGATTTGTTGAAGGATGGTGGTCAAATGGTTCTAGAGAAACTGGCCACCCTGTACACACAATGCCTCATGACCTCGAGCGTACCGGAATCTTGGAAGAATGCTAATATAATCCTAATCCATAAGAAAGGGGACGCCAAAGACTTGAAAAGCTTTGGCGTCGGTCGGTCCTCACAGGAGGCTTGGCATGATTCAGTCCCTCTGGTGCTTCATTTTCGCGAGAAACCTTAGTATGTTGGCAAGCTTCGTGTAAAGCTCGTGATCAGTAAGCTGATCAGTCAGCTTACTTGACATTTGTGATCAGCTTACTGTCAGTTGCATAGGAACTATTTACTAAGATAATTGCAAATAGAATCAGGAACACCTTGGACTTCTGTCAAGCAAAGGACCAGGCAGGATTCCGTAAGGGCTACTCAGCAATAGACCATATTCACACTATGAATATCAGGTGATAGAGAAATGTGCGGAATATAACCAACCCTTATATATAGCTTTCATTGATTACGAGAAAACATTTGATTCTGTCGAAATCGCAGCAGTCATGGAGGCATTACGGAATCAGGGTGTAGACGAGCCGTATGTAAAAATACTGAGGTACGGGGATGACCCCGCACCTCCACCAGTATGTTACGTGTGGAAAGACACAGATTAAAGAGGCTATATACAGGTCAGGTTATTTACACTGGAGCCAGATCGCCAGTCCGACACTCGCTCGTGCCAAAGGCACAGACCCACTTCGTCGTCGTTCTCGCGGCGGCTCGTTTCTTCAGCATCGCTCGACGATATCATAATAATATCTATAGCGGCTCCACAGCCACCGTAGTCCTCCATAAAGAAAGCAACAAAATCCCAATAAAGAAAGGCGTCAGGCAGGGAGATACGATCTCTCCAATGCTATTCACAGCGTGTTTACACGAGGTATTCAGAGACCTGGAGTGGGAAGAAATGGGGGATAAAAGTTAATGGAGAATACCTTAGTAACTTGCGATTCGCTGATGATATTGCCTTGCTTAGTAACTCAGTGGACCAATTGCAATGCATGCTCACTGACCTGGAGAGGCAAAGCGGAAGAGTGGGTCTAAAAATTAATCTGCAGAAAACTAAAGTAATGTTTAACAGTATTGGAAGAGAACAGCAATTTACAATAGGTAGCGAGGCACTGGAAGTGGTAAGGGAATACATCTACTTAGGGCAGGTAGGGACTGTGGATCCGGATCATGAGACGGAAATAATCAGAAGAATATGAATGGGCTGGGGTGCGTTTGGCAGGCATTCTCAGATCATGAACAGCAGGCTGCCATTATCCCTCAAGAGAAAAGTGTATAATAGCTGTGTCTTCCCAGTACTCACGTATGGGGCAGAAACCTGCAGGCTTATGAAAAGGGTTCTACTTAAATTGAGGACGACGCAACGAGCTATGGAAAGAACAATGATGGGTGTAACGTTAAGGGATAAGAAAAGAGCAGATTGGGTGAGGGAACAAACGTGATTTAATGACATCTTAGTTGAAATCATGAAAAAGAAATGGGCATGGGAAGGACATGTATCGAGGAGGGAAGATAACCGATGGTCATTAAGGGTTACGGACTAGATTCCAAGGGAAGGGAAGCGTAGCAGGGGGCGGCAGAAAGTTAGGTGGGCGGATGAGATTAAGAAGTTTGCAGGGACAACATGGCCGGGATTAGCGCATGGCCGGGTTAGTTGGAGAAGTATTGGAGAGGCCTTTGCCCTGCAGTGGGCGTAACCAGGCTGATGATGATGATTCAGCCATATATGAAGATATTGACGGGTCGCTGATGCACATGCTTCCTTTCTTGTGTTTTCGCCCCTAGTACCCAAGATGAATCGTGACCAACTCGTCCAGCAAGACCTCCTTTTAAGCTATATTTTGCATACAGTAGGCCTTTCTATATGTGTGACATCTCCATGTTTCATGGATCAGTGGATTTTATCTGCTGTCGCATATACCTGTCGCGCAAGGAACATTGCTTTTTGTATCAAGAATGGATTGGCACCAGCTGAAGTAAGTGCTCTTTTCCGGCCAGTTCTACCCTCCTGGGGACATGTGAAGCACACAAGTAGGATCCTCAGGTCTGAACTCTGCCGTCATACTCGCCTGCTAAATGATCTTCTATGCATCGCCTGTCGAAAACAAGACCCTACCTGGCTAGCTGAGAAGAATTTTCGGTCCGTTAAGCGGTCAGCTTTGAGAATGACTGAACAGCTCTGGGTGTGCATGCTAGTCAAATTGCTGCAGGAAAGAAGTAAGAAGAAGAATGAAATGAGTGGTGGTGGGTTGGGGGTTGAAGGGGACATTCACCTACCTGACGAGATGTCATCTGTTCTGGAAAAAGGACCCAAGTATCGACTTGAACCGCAAGTGCCACCACATGAGCTGCTTGCCATCAATCGACGAATTGCCAGCAAGGCCGTATCAGAGGAACAAGAGACGTGCCTTCTGGAAGGGGTTAACTGCCTTCTCAAGTCCTGCGATCAGGGGCGTTCACGTCGCAAGGAAACAAGGGTCGTGGCAGAAGAAGCCAGTTCTAAGCCAGTGCTTGTTGAAACATTTGAGTACACTTGAAGTGCACGACCCATTTCTTACAAAGAAATCTGATGAAGTTTGTGACTTCCTAAAATCACAATGTGATGTTGGGCGTGCCTTTTTCGTGGACAGGGTGGACTTTTATTTTACTCTGTTCCTCACAAGGCACTATTTGCCGCAGTCCAAGAGTGTATAGAAAAAAGCGAACCCATTTCCTTTCAGAACAATGTGGGAATTTCTATTGGCGATTTTTTAACCCTTTTAGAGTTCTACTTGCAATCGACTTTTATTACATTTGACCAGCAGTGTTTTCTGCAGAAAGTCGGCATGTGTATAGGATCCTGTGTCGCGCCAGTGTTGTGTAATATTTTTCTTTGACAACTGGATCAAGTTTTACATCAGGTTTTACTGGCTAGGCACGTTTTTAAAGTTTTTAGATACGTGGATGATTTTTTTATATTTTTTAGTAAGGACGGAAGTTTGAACTTCAAAGAGAATGTGCATGATAGTTTATCCATGTTCCGACAACATGGAAATGGCTTGCAATTCACCATTGAAGTGCCTGAGGGTAACTGTCTACAGTTTCTAGATATAAATATTGAGTTTTGTGGGGATCAGATTTGTTGGGCATATGCACCTCGTGCAAAAAGAGGGCTCCTGCCATACGACTCCGCCCATTCGAAGTTAATAAAAATGGGGATTGCTTCACCTTGCCTGAAATCTGCCCTCTGAAAATTGTGCCCTCACAGGATGCAGTTTAGCTTCCATAGCCAATTGGCCAGGCTGTCTTCAGCTGGATTCCCTGATTCGATTGTGATGGAAGTCGCTGAAAGCCTGCTACAAAAAATGAAGAGTGCGGCTGTAAGAGCTGGGGAAGATCCCCCTTGAGAAGAGGTGCTGTGAGGCCTGTGGTGGGGCCCTGTATACACAAGATGGCCTACAATTTAAAGAAGGTTGCTAGCAGACATGGGGTGCCGCTTGTGTTTTCAGCTCCCAAAAAGCTCGGAAGCCTTTGTTCTCGTATCGAAAGAATACGTGAAGATAAAAATGGATGCGGCACCAAGCATGGGCAACCGTTTATGAAGTGCATCAAAGGTGTTGTGTGCGAAATCTCCCTCTCATGCGGCTGCTCCTACATAGGGCAAACTGGGTGCTGTGTTAACGACCGAATTAGGGAACATGAAAGAAATGTAGAGCAAGATAAAGAAGGGCCAAACATACCCAAGCACATTAAGTCCTGTCTGTCACGCTCTTGTGAGCCATGTTTTCCAGGGGCGTGGATTCTAGCAAAGAGTAAAGATACAAAAGCTTGGGAAGTAATTGAAGCTTTCTTTATCAGAAAGAAAGGAAGCATGTGCGTCAGCGACCCGTCAATATCTTTATATATGGCTGAAAAGAAATATTTAACCAGTTCGCTTCCATATCAATCTTGATCTGATTGTGTTCCTTGCATCTAAGATGGCTATATGAGTGTGTGGTGTGCCTCTGAATAAAGCAGTTGTAAGTAGCGCTGTGTCCTGTCTACTTCCTTGTTTCTTGTGTGTGTTTGCGCCTAGTACCCAAGATGAATTATAGCAGGTTGTGCGAATAGGAGGCTTGTTGTCTTCATTCATATTAAGTCGATACTCAAACTTAGGTTTGCTTTTTAGTATTTAGAAGCGGAGCAGCATTGTTTTGCAGCAAACAGGTACTTTCTGAAATGATGCTTGTTTAAGTGTTCAAAAGTGGCTAAGATATGTCCTGCAGTTTGCATTTATTCGCTCCAAAGGGCTCCAAAGTCTGTTCAGATGCTCCAGACAGCTCAAAATTTAACATTCCGCTGCTCCAAAAATTGCCTCAAATCCCTGTTTGTCAGTGGTGCTACTGAGAACTAAGTGGCAGTACAGTGAAAGCCCCATGTCCAGCACACCTGCAGCACTTTCGTATTATCATCATCAGCCTGTTTTGTGTGTACTGCAGGACGAAGGCCTCTCCCTGTGATCTCCAATTACCGATGTCCTTCGCCAACCGATTCCAACTAGCGCCTGCGAATTTCCTAATTACATCGCTCCACCTAGTCTTCTGCTGTCCTCGACTGCGTTTCCCTTCTCTCGGTACCCATTCTGAAACCCTAATGATCCAATGGTTATCTAACCAGTTAGCGCATTACATGACCTGCCCAGCTCCATTTTTTTCCCTTGATGTCACTTAGAATATTGTATATACCTGTTTGCTCTCTGATCCAAACCGCTCTCTTTCTGTCTCTTAATGTTATGCCTAGCAATCTTCGTTCCATCGCCCTTTGCGCGGTCCTTAACTTGTTCTCAAGCTTCTTTGTCAGTCTCCAAGTCTCTGCCCCATATGTCAGTACTGGTAAAATGCGCTGATTGTGCACCTTCCTTTTCAATGATAATGGTAAGCTTCCTGTGAGGAGCTGACAATTTCTGCCATATGCGATCCAACCCATTTTTATTCTTCTATGAATTTCCTTCTCATGATCGGAGTTCCTAGTGATTAACTGACCTAGGTAAATGTACTCCTTGACAGACTCTAGAGGCTGACTGGCAATTTTGAACTCCTGTTACCCTTGCCCGGCTATTTATCATTATCTTTGTCTTCTGCATAATAATCTTCAGTCTCACTCTCACACTCTCTCTGTTAACCCTTTGAGGGTCGAATTATTTTGAAGAAAACTTTCCCAGGTGGTCAAATGATTTTATTGCGGATATTGAATGTACAAGATGTATAAAGTCGGGAATAAATAGTAAAAAAAATTAGGGAACAGTATTTTGGTGTCGGCATCGCTCAGAACTGCAATATGTTCAATAGTATTTTAGAGTGTGGTACTCCTTGAAACACGAGTCTCCGCGCAGCCGCAGAGAGCGAGAATACCTCATGAGCGGCGGTGATAAACGAGCTAAGAGCGGTGCCAATCAAGATAGAAATCAACTTCCGCCGCCCCTGCGATAGCGTGCCGACAAAGATAAAAATCACGTTTCGCGCGCCTCCGTTGCGGCGGAACCGAAACCGCGAAAGCGCGTTGCCGCTGAGAGCGAGAATACCTCGCGAGCGGCGGTTATAAACAAGCTAAGAGCAGCGCCAATCAAGATAGAAATCAACTTCCACAGCATTTGCAAGAGAGTGCCGACAAAGAGAAAAATGACGTTTCGCGCGCCTCCGTTGCGATCACGCGGCGAAACCGAAACCGCAAAAGGGCTGTGGCCGCAGTCTGCGCGACGCGCTGAAGCTTGAAGTCAGTTCTGTTTATCTCCCCAAGAAGGTAGCACAAATTTCAAATGCTTCTTGTAAGACCTAAGAGGTGGCAGCACCTCCCAGTAAGCGTGCATCGTCATTATGGCGCGAAATTTCAAACGGAGGGTCGAAACCGTACCCGTACGGCGAAGACCTTGCGGGACAGAAAACTGCTGCCGTACATGTACGGCTAAAACCGTCAAAGGGTTAAGGTCCTCAATCATTTGTTGTAATTCGTCTGCATTGTTGCTGAATAGAAGAATGTCATCAGAAAACCGAATGTTGCTGAGACATTCGCCGTTGATCCTTACTCATAAGAGCCTTCCCAGTTTAATAGCTTAAATACTTCTTCCAAACACGCAGTGAATAGTATTGGAGAGATTGTGTCTCCCTGCCTGACCCCTTTCTTTATAGGTATCTTCCTGCTTTTCTTGTGTAGAGTTAAGGTAGCTGTGGAACCTCTGTAGATATTTTCCAAGGTATTTACGTAAGTGGTCTGTACTCCTTGATTACGTAATGCCTCTATGACTGCTGGTATCTTTACTGAATTAAATGCCTTTTCGTAATCTATGAAAGCCATATAGGGAGGCTTATTGTACTCTGCGGATTTCTCCGTACCCTGATTAATGACATAAATATGATCCATTGTATAGTATCCCTTCCTGAAACCAGCCTGTTCCCTTGGTTAACTTAAGTCCACTGTTGCCCTTATTCTATTGGAGATTATTTGGTAAATATTTATATAATACTGGGAGTAAGCTAATGGGCCTCTAATTTTTTTTATTTCTTAACGTCTCCCTTTTGGGGATTAGTATAATGTTTGCATTCTTCCAGTTTTCTGGGACTGTTGCAGTCGATAGACATTTTGTATAAAGAGCCGCCAGTTTTTCATGCATTATGTCTCTTCCATCTTTGAATAAATCGACTGTTATTCCATCTTCTCCAGCTGCTCTTCCTCGTTTCCTGGTTGCAAGGCCCTTCCGACCTCATCACTAGTTATAGGAGGAGTTCCTGTATCCTGTTCATTACTGTTTCTAATGGAGGTATCCTGACTCCTCCGTGTACTGTACTGGTCAGTATAGAATTCTTCCGCTTCTTTTACTGTATCTTCGAGATTGCTGATGATATTACCCTGCTTATTTTTCAGTGCATACATATTGGTTTGCCCGATGCCAAGTTTTCTTCTCACTGATTTAAGGCTGCATCCATTCATTACTGCTTTTCCTCAGTCTTTTTCACATTATAATTTCGAATATCCCTTATTTTCTCCTTGATGATTAGTTTTGACAGCTCTGCGAATTCTATCTGGTCTCTTGGGTTTGACACTTCATTCTTTGTCTTTTCTTTATTAGGTGCATTCTTACTTGGGAGAGCTTACCTACTGGTTTCCTTGGTGCGTTGCCTCCCACTTTAATTGCTGCTTCTGAAGCCAGCCTAGTCATGGTTTCATTCATTACCTTTATATCATCTTCATCTCTCTGTTCTAAGGCTGCATAAATTGTTTGCAAGTACCAGCCTGAATAGGTCCGCTCTTATCCTTACTGCATGTAGGTTGTCTTGTTTCTTCTTTTATTTATTTTATTTATTCGCCTTACTCCTAAAGGCCCTCCAGGAGAGGGTATTACATAGGGGGGCGCGATACAGCTTCTAATAAATGTGGTACATTTCAGTAATAAGTGCAATAAAACATAAGGCATAACACAAAAAGGAAAAATGAACACAAACAGAAACAGCAAACTTTACACATTTCCGTCACAGCGAAGAAACTCTTGGAATTTTATGATGTCAGTTTCTGTGGCGATGGCTGATGGTAAATTATTCCATTCGATGATAGTACGGGGAATGAATGAATTGGCGTAAACCGATTTTGAAAGAAGGATCACGGCGTGGAAAGATGGCATGAGGTGACTGAAACAAATCACTTCGAAGGGAGGGGTGGTGATAAAGCCTATGGAAAAGTGCTAAACGAGCAAGTTTGCGGCGATATGACAAATCTTCCAGTTCGGCATGTTTTTTTAATGCTGTAATACTTGTGAAGGGTGAGTAGTCTGAAAATATGAAGTGAACACCATGGTTCTGCAAGGATTCGATGTTATTGATAACGTAGGCTTGCTCAGGGTCCGAGATGGCCGCAGCATATTCGATTTTAGGGAGTAATAAAGTTATATAAGCCAGTTTTTTAACGTGCATAGGGGCTTGTCTGAGGTTACGTTTGAGAAGACCAAGTGAGTGGTTAGCAGACGCTAGGTTGAGGTCGATATGGTGATGGCGTGATAGGTCAAACTGAAGGTGCACACCAAGGTACTTGTATGTTGTTAGTTCTACAATATTTTCGTTAAGAATATAAGTGGTTCGAATGCTATCTGTGCGATGAGTGAAAGATACCTGTTTTGTTTTAGAAAAGTTTAATGACATCAGGGTGTCTACCAACCAGGAATTCTCAGGGATATTGAGTAGTCTGGATAAACTCGGGGAAAGCTCAGGGAACTTGTGCTTCTATCAGGGAAAATTAGCTGTAATTTTATTGAATGGGTCCAAAGTCGAGGTAATGCTGGCTCGAGCAACTGACAGGAATCGTAATAAATCGTCTTTTACGCCCTGTCGTCGGCTGGAGGAGTTGCCAGTGTACAGTCAATGACTGACTTCCCGGATTCCCGATAATTTGGACGACTTCGCGGCACCACCCATACCCCATAGAGTCAATGTGTTAGAACGTGTGAAATCTCAAACGTAGGAACTCTTCATCGTCCGATTTTCCGGAGGTTTTGCCGTGATCGCAGGTCTGAAATGGCATTAATCGAAGCCACCACCGCTGCCATTTTGATTACCTTGCCGCCTTGAACCGGCACTCTCGCACTCAGATCCGCTGGCAGCCGTAGCCACCACAGCGGCAACGCTAGGCCTAGCTGCTTCGACGTTTGCTATGAAGCTTCTTGCTGTTGGATGCCGTGTTTTTTATTGAAAGAATTCGCTGCTGTCTGCAATGGCACCGACTCTGCCTTTGTGGTTCTCGCGAGTGGCTTAAAAGCTTGGAAAGTACGGTGCACTGCATAATTCCGGTTCCCAAAAGTCAGCTTCTGCTCTGTACACAAATGTTACTTGGTGAAGCATACGCAAAAGTATTGCAGTGAAGCATAACAAGCGTGGGAAGGGGCTATTGCCATGGGGCACAGTATGTATTCCTTAATTATACACGCGTGCACCCGGTATTTCCTGTCACAGTACGAGCACCGATATGCCTAATACGTGTACTGGCAGGCCTTCAGAACGTTTTCGAATGTGCCTGTGGCGGTTTGAGCCCTTAAGGGCAGTGAATGACATGCATTTATTTTTTCCCACTGGACGATTTTTCTGACGTTTTCGCGGCCCCTAGGGAGTTTGAAAAATTGTACGTGGACTGTGCAACTTACCAAGAAGATGGTTCAAGTGGTCCGGGGGGCAAATGAGTGGCGGAAGGAGGACAAGAACAGAAAGGACCTACACATTGATGAATGAACGGGAAAGGAAGCGTGCTGCCACCGTTTTGAAGGAGCTTGAGCTCAAAAAACAAAGTGTTCGCTGATGCCGAGATGCAGGTGTTCCTCATCCAAACCAAAACAAACTCTTTAAAACAATGAAACAAAACACTGACGTGTCTTGCGCGGGCTGAGAGTATGTCAGGGCAGTTGAGCTTGACTTAAGAGCTGTTGAAGAGCACATCGCATTGCCCGCACCAGTCACTCTAATACAGTATATCCCCCACAAGCCCATACCGTTACTTTTCAGCAATCATTTTTTCTGCGCACAACACGAGACTGGAATGGCCTGCCCGCCGAAGTTGCCACTATCATCGACCCACTTGCATTCAAGCGACTCATCGGAAATATCCCTTTGTAATTTGTAGTATCTCTTTGTCACCAACTCCCCACTCCCTCATGTAATGTCTCAACAGAGACCTTTGAGGAAATGAATAAATAAATAAATCTCAATTGTGACAACGTTCGGGCCTTGTACCACTGAGCTTGCTATCAGTTGATAGAAATAGCTCATGTTCAAAAATATTTGCTTTTGTATGCATCTCCTTTTTATTCGTATTTGAGAATGTCCGACTCGATTAGCAATTTTTTTCGAAGACATTTTATTTGCTGTGCATTTTACTAACCCCTCCCTTCTATTCTCTTTTTGAATAACAAACACTACTCCTTATTATTCAAATTGGACTAAGTCATTTTTAAAAATTTTTTTCATATGCCTACTTGACAGTGACAGCATCGGGCGATATGGTTTCAGCTCGTCTTGACAGAAAACATAGTTCTGCATCACTCGGGGAATTTTGCAAAGGCACTCAGGGAAAACCTGGAAAACTCAGGGAATTTGGAAATGTCAACTTGGTAGACACCCTGGACATTAACCAGGATGAGCACCATAAGCTTACTGTGTTGAGATCAGATTGTATGGATTGGTGGTCTCTGTCACTAGTAATGATACGGTAAATTACGCAGTCATCAGCGAAAAGTCGAATCCTAGATGTTACATAGGCAGGTAGGTCATTAATATAGATTAAAAAAAGCAAAGGTCCGAGCACACTTCCTTGTGGTACCCCAGATGTCACATAAGCAGAGGAGGAGTTAGAATTATTAACCGAGGTGAACTGTGTTCTAGATGACAGAAAGTCCTTAATCCAAGTGAGCACGATAGAGTGGATGTTAAGCTGTGCTAATTTCAGTAGAAGTCTGTGATGAGGAACCCGATCAAAAGCCTTTGAAAAATCAAGAAACACTGCGTCGCCCTGAAAGCCCGCGTCAAGTCATAATTGTAAGTCGTTAACGAAGCCAGCTTGTTGAGTTTCACATGAAAATTCCTTGCGGAAACCGTGCTGATAATGGAAAATAATGGTATGATCTTCGTGGTAGTTAACGACTTGGCTGTGAACGATATGCTCAAGAAGTTTGCAAACGGTGCTGGTTAACGAGATGGGTCGATAGTTCAGTGGAGAGGAATGCTCACCTGATTTAAATATAGGTATTACTTTGGCTATCCGCCAGTCATTAGAAACTATTCCGTGTGATAATGATTGCAAAAACAAACAGGACAACACAGCGCAAATGCTTTGAGATGTACTCTTAAGTATCTTATTGTTAATGCCGAGGTGATCCGAACTACTAGTAATTTTAAGATTGTTTAATAAAGCTACGATACCTATTTAATTAATCACAATTTCAGGCATTCAAATGTCATGTATTGTATTTAAGACAGGGGATGAGGTAATGTCTTCCTTGGTGAATACTAATGAAAATGTGTCATTAAAAACCTGAACACATTCAGACTCATTAATTATGACGTCATTACTGTCGGCAAGCAAAATGTCCGGATGAAAGGTAGGATTTATGATGCGCCAGAACTTATGAGGATTTTTGGTTAACGATGATAGGTCGTGATTGAAAAACTGGCGCCGAATGGATTTTAGGAGTGACTGGTAGTCCTTGTCGCATTTCTTATACTTGTCCCACGCGCTTAGAAGGCCATTTTTTTAGTGCCTGCCGGAAAAATTGCTTTTACTTATTATTCATACATCACAACTTCTGATTAAACCACGGTGCACTGCTGCTACATCAGATGGTCATAAGTGAAACGGAGTCATCAACAAGTTTATTAAAACTACTCTTGAATAAATCCCAATTCTGCTCAACAGTGTGCAATAAATATTGATTCATGAACTGGGTGGTGAAATAATCTAATTCGGAATTTTTTTTTTCATAGTTAGCTCTGTTGTAACACCTGATTTGTTTAATAGTAGTTTTCGTTAAAGGAACCGCTAATGCGTCCTGTTATTACGTCATGATCCAAAATGCGTCTAGATGAATAATGTGTGAACAAATTTCGGGATTATTCGTTAATATCAAATCTATAATGTTGGCGGTACACGATGTGCGATGCGTGGGATTGGTAATAAGTTGTGCGAGTGAAAAATCAAGACATGACTGAAGAAACATGTTAGCTTCGGTTTCACTTGCTGTGACGAATCGTGAAAACCAGTTTATACTAGGGAAGTTGAAGTCTCCAAATATAAGTAAAGTACAGTTATATTTCACACAGAATCCGATGAAATTCGGACGAAAAACCATCATTCATATTAGGAGGACGGTAAACAGCACGAATAAATACATAAGTTTGACAGTACTTAAAAGAAACCAATACACATTCAAGAAAAGAACTAATCATCACAGGCACGATTAGCAAATCATCCCTTATCCCCAAGAGTACAGCACCTCCTTAACGGTACGGTCTGTTGCATTGAAAGATGTTAAAACGAGTCTGGCTGACAAAAATTGAATTATCAGAATAAGATCAGTCAGCGCTACAAGTGATACATGAGTCGATTAGTGAAGAGATAACAACATCCTTTGATACAACACTTCTGCTGTTAGTGTAAAGGAAATATATGGTTTTGGAAGCATTACACGGCGATCTTTGAGGAAAATGGAAAGCTGGGGTTTGGTTTGAGGGAGTGACAGACAAACATAATTCTTGCGTGGGATGCTGTGAAACACATACTAAGGGAGCAGCCTCAGTGTCTCATACATAAGTATCGTTATTAATGTGAAGCTTGTTGAATGCGAGACGAATGCGGTCACTTTCTTTTTTTTTGCAGACTTCCCGTATTGCCAGAGATGACGGCGCTTTTGTCAGACGGCCTCAGAATAATCACGAGCGATGCTGAGAGAGAGAGAGAAACTTTTATTGACAAACGATTTACGTGCAGTGGTCGGAGACCCTTTAGTCCAGGGCCCCGCTGGCCTCGGCCGCCAGCTTGACCTGTCTTATGAAGGACTTGTCCCGCCAGGTCTGAGCTGGTTAGCTGTGCCTCCCATTGCTCCATTGTGTGGTGTGTTTTATCAAACGGGTGTGATTCACAATCCCAAGTAATGTGTTGTAGTGTTGGTATGCCTCCGCACCACGGGCAGTCGGGCCTGTAGCGAGTGGGGAACATGGCATTCTGTAATTTAAGGTGGGGGAATACCCCAGTCTGAATTTTGCGCCAGCTGGCGGCTTCCTCTCCACTGAGTTGTGGGTGAGGGGGAGGGTACTTTTTTCTGGTTTCACGCTGATGAGCGAGAATCTCCCGGGCATTCATTGGATTGGGGTCATTACAGTGGCTACCTGGGACCGTCCCAGTCAAGTCGGCCCGGTTAATAATACCTCGGGCTAGCGAATCGGCCAGTTCGTTCCCCTCAAGGCCTGTATGACCTGGACACCATAGGATCCGGTGATGATGGGCGAATTTCGTCGGTATTATTGAGTGACATGTTTTGGTCACGTGGCCCTTGAGAAAAAGGCGACATGCTTCTTGTGAATCTGTTATTATGGTGACGCTCTTTTGCGTGCGTTCCGCGTGAGCGAGGGCCATTGCCACGGCGAAAGTTTCGGCAGCCACGGGAGTACCTGCCCTAACAGAAGCCGTAAATTGTTGCTGTGCTTTCGTGTCGACGATTGCCACTGCTTAGCACAGATTCAACTTCTTTATTATTGTAAAATTTAGCAATGATTGGTCTCGCCTTACTTGTAGAAAAACGGCCCAAACGATGCGCTCTCACAACTGAAGTTGTGACGACACCAAGTTTGCTGGAACAAAATTCATTCACGAGCTGCTCCGAAGTCGTGCAAGTTTCATTGTCTGTATCATGGATTCTATAAAAAAGAACATTAGACTGTCTAGACCGGTTTTCTAAATCATAAATTTTGTCCTGCATTTTAGACAATTTTAAGTTTGGGGTTAACGCAAACTGTGCAGATGGCGCCAATTCAGTTTTAGATTCCAATTCAACGACACGCTTAGTTGGGGCATCCAAGCCATTCTTGAGGCTGATATGAATGTTTAGGATCTTATTCAATGACTCCAAGACTGTAGTATGGCTAGCTTCCAAACATTGGACCACAAGAGCCACATTGTCTAATTTGTCCTCTTGCGCCTTAGTCTTAGGCCCAGGGTTCGATTTAACATCGTCACCAAGAAGTAGAACGCACCAAAGGTACATCAGAACAGTGTGGGCACATTTGAAAGAATTGGGTGGCCACGACACCACGAAAAGGCAAACATCGTCGTTACGGTAACACAAAGTTTCATACTGACAGACGTGGAAGAACATCAGCCGTGAGCGTGGCATCGTAATAGTGGTGCTGGGGCCCATTGCATCGGTGAAATGTGTGCGTTTTTGAGCGGCTGGGTCCGCTGACGCCGATCCATGTTGCCGGGCTGCATACACAGTAGTGTCCAGAACTGGCAGTGGTGGGTGAGGTGATGCGGTGCACTTGGCTGAGAATCAAGTCGCATAATTCCTTGCGGCATCAGGACACCAAGAAGGTTGAGGCAGCACCAGCCGTAGCGGTGCCGGCGTGACGGGAGACAGCTGGCCCAAGAATGATAGCTGCAGCACCTGGAAGATCATCAGCGGTGAGCGTGGCATCGTACATGCGGTGCCGTGGCCCGTTGCGTCGGTGAAATGTGCGAGTTTTTGGGCGGCTGGGTCATCTGACGCCGTTCTATGTTGCCGGACTGCATACACAGTAGTGTCCAGAACTGGCAGTGGTGGATGCGGTGATGCGGTGCACTTGGCTGAGAATCGAGTCGCATGATTCCTTGCAGCATCAGGACACCACGAAGGTTGAGGCAGGACCAGCCGTAGCGGTGCCGGCGTGACGGGAGACAGCTGGCCCAAGAATGGTAGCAGCTGCACCTGGAAGAGCATCAGCGGTGAGCGTGGCATCGTAACTGCAGTGCCGTGGCCCCAAATTGACCAATTGGGCACTTTGACCAATTGACCAATTTTACTCTTTCTCTCTTCAGATTGAGGTGAATCCTACCCCTCCTTAAGCTATGATCACTGCACTTTACCCTAGCTATCACTTCTACATCTTGCAATATGCTGGGATCAGCAGAAAGTATGAAGTCAATTTCATTTCTTGTTTCACCATTAGAGCTTTTCCAGGTCCACTTTTTGTTACTACGCTTCCTGAAAAGGGTGTTCATTATTTGGAGCTTATTCCTTTCTGCGAATTCTGCCAGCATCTCTCCTCTACCTTTCTTAGAATCGATGCCGTAGTTGCCAATTGCTTGTTCACCCGCCAGCTTTTTCTACACTTTTGCATTGAACTAGTCCATTGCTACAGTATGAAGTACAGTACAGTATAGTACATAGTTGAAAGAAAAAAACCAGTCACAAAACACAAAGGACAAGAGGAGAGGTTCACACTACAATGACTGGACTATCAACTGAGCTTTATTAGAAATGGTGTAGTCCCAGCAAGGCCAGCAGGGCCATTTCTAATGAAGTTCAGTTGATAGCCCAGTCGTGGTGTGAACATCTCGTCTTGTCCTTTGTGTTTTGTGACTGGTTTTTTTCTTTCAACTATGTACCAATTGGCCCAGATTTCAACCTTTCTGCAAAGTATAGTACAGTACAGTACTGTAAGCATGAAGAAAAAGTTATCGCTGTGGCCTGTGTCAGGCTGGACATTCACTTATCATCTGAAGACATAGCATGTGCGCACAGAATAGGCAGATATGTAGCAGGCAAAGATTGGCCGCTTATTGCTAAATTTTCCTGCTTCAAATCCAAAGAGCTCTTATTGTCTAAGCGGTTTGCCTTGCAGGGTAGTGGCGTCAGCATTACTAAAGATTTCTCCGCACCAACTCGCCATGCTCGTAAAAAACTGGTGGAATTCGGCCTTGGTCTAAAAACACCTTTCAAACTGCGGTACAAAAGGCTATATGCAAACAAAAAGTGCTACATGTATGATGCTTCCGAGAATTCTGTCTGTGAAGCACCTTCCTTACAATCCGACACCACTTCGCCAAAGTCAGATGCCCTTTCCCCGAGGGCGACCCGCTCAAGCCGTACTTACTCTGCCGCTAGCTAGGACAGTGTGAGGGGTGGTGGTACACCATCGGTGCTTTGTGTGCTTTCTGCCAATATTCGTAGTCTTATCCCGAAAAGAGACAGTCTAAGCGCCTTAATTAATCATGCAGATGCTGATATAACCTTGTTGACTGAAACTTGGCTATCTGACAAAATTTCAACCAGCAAACCTTTTCAGTGCAAGAAAACATTCACCGTATATCGTTGTGACCGCACTGAGAGAACGGGTGGTGGTGTTTTTATTACCGTCTTTTTGAATGCGCTCTTTTGATCATTCCATACAATTTAGATATAGTGTGGTGCTGTACAACCATTTCTTTTAGAAATATGGTTTTTGGAATTTGTTACCGCCTACCTAACTCTAATCGCTCTTTTTGCGAGGCAATTCATGATTGCCTAAGCCAAATTTCAGCCTGATTTCCCGGTATACCAGTTTTTCTTCTAGGGGATCTTAATTTTCCATCAATCCAATGGTCTCATTTATGTCTGCTTGCAGAACCTGCGTCCACCCGAAACTAGTAGCTTCCTAACTACATGCTTGGATTTCAACTTATTGCAACTAGTCAGTCTTCTACATGTGTTACTTCTACGACATCATCCTTACTAGATTTGATACTAACATCATCACCTGAAATTGTATCAACAATAACTCACTTGCCCAGGCTCAGTGATCACGACGTGATATATTTTTCTATCTCTGAACCAGCCACTAAAAGGAGCAAGTGCTTTAAACTTTTCAGAGATTATAAAAAAAGCTAACGTTGACGTTATCAACAGCTATATTTCTTCCTTCCTCGACAGCTTTTACATATCTTACACTGACACATCAGTCGAAGAATTGTGGGCATCATTTAAAGGTAAAGCAATGCATCTAATAAACAAATACATTCCCTTGAGAAAGGTTTATCAATCATATAGCGCGCCATGGTACACTAGACAGCTTAACCCATCATCATCATCATCATCATCATCATCATCATCATCATCATCAGCCTGGTTATGCCCACTGCAGGGCAAAGGCCTCTCCCATACTTCTCCAACTACCCCAGTCATGTACTAATTGTGGCCATGTGGTCCCTGCAAACTTCTTAATCTCATCTGCCCACCTAACTTTCTGCCGCCCTCTGCTACGCTTCCCTTCCCTTGGAATCCATTCCGCAACTCTTAATGACCATCGGTTATCTTCCCTCCTCATTACGTGTCCTGCCCATGCCCATTTCTTTTTCTTGATTTCAACTAAGATGTCATTAAATCACGTTTGTTCCCTCACCCAATCTGCTCTTTCTTATCCCTTAACGTTACACCTATCATTCTTCTTTCCATAGCTTGTTGCGTCGTCCTCAATTTAAATAGAACCCTTTTTGTAAGCCTTCAGGTTTCTGCCCCGTACATGAGCACTGGTAAGACACAGCTGTTATAAACTTTTCTATGGAGGGATAATGGCAACCTACTGTTCATGATCTGAGAATGCCTGCCAAACGCACCCCAGCCCATTCCTATTCTTCTGATTATTTCAGTCTCATGATCCGGATCCGCACTCACTACCTGTCCTAAGTAGATGTATTCCCTTACCACTTCCAGTGCCTTGCTACCTATCGTAAACTGCTGTTCTCTTCCGCGACTGTTAAACATTACTTTAGTTTTCTGCAGATTAATTTTTAGACTCACCCTCCGGCTTTGCCTCTCCAGGTCAGTGAGCATGCATTGCAGTTGGTCCCCTGAGTTACTAAGCAAGGCAATATCATCAGCGAATCGCAAGTTACTATGGTATTCTCCATTAACTCTTATCCCCAATTCTTCCCAATCCAGGTCTCTGAATACCTTCTGTAAACACGCTGTGAATAGCATTGCAGAAATCGTATCTCCCTGCCTGACGCCTTTCTTTATTGGGACTTTGTTGCTTTCTTTATGGAGGACTACGGTGGCTGTGGAGCCGCTATAGATATCTTTCAGTATTTTTACATACGGCTCGTCTCCACCCTGATTCCGCAATGCCTCCATGACTGCTGAGGTTTCGACTGAATCAAACGTTTTCTCGTAATCAACGAAAGCTATATATAAGGGTTGGTTATATTCCGCACCTTTCTCTATCACCTGATTGATAGTGTGAATATGTTCTATTGTTGAGTACCCTTTACGGAATCCTGCCTGGTCCTTTGGTTGACAGAAGTCTAAGGTGTTCCTGATTCCATTTGCAATTACCTTAGTAAATACTTTGTAGGTAACGGACAGTAAACTGATCGGTCTATAATTTTTCAAGTCTTTGGCGTCCCCTTTGGCGTCCCTGAACAAAAAAGGCAGACTTTTCTGTGCTGCAAAACAATCGTCAACTACTGACAAGAGGTCCGCTTATGCCAACGCAGCAAAAGTCTACTCCAATGCTTTAAAAGAAACTCAATTTAATTTCTATAGCACCACACTTCCATCGTTACTCAGAACGAGTCCGAGACGCTTTTGGAACATCGTGAAAAACCGCGATAGTCAAGGTATAACTCTTACTAATGAATTAGGGGAGATGATCCCAAGCGGTCATTGCGCGTCTACACTTTACATCGCTTTCACCCGTTCATTTTGCCCCACTCACTCTGGCAGCTCTCCACCGTTCATAGCATCTAGCTTCTTTCCAATGGAACCGATTTTACTCAACTCATCTGGTATCTGCTGTATTATTAACAATCTAAAAAGATCCTCTTCGTGCGGCATCGATAGCATTATGTCCAAATTCTTGCAGGGTACTACCGAATATAGTTCCATTATATTGTACCCGATTTTTACAAAATCACTGAACAATAGCTCCTTACCCAGAGACTGGAAAAAAGGTAAGGTAGTTCCACTTCGTAAGTCAGGTGACACCCATAACCCATACAACTACAGACCTATATTCCAGAAAGTTGACAAGATGGGAGAAATGATGTGTTCAAATATTTTACATGGTACTGATGTCAAGGAAATAGGTCTGTAGTTGTATGGGTTATGGGTGTCGCCTGACTTATGAAGTGGAACTACCTTACCTTTTTTGAACACATCATTTCTCCCATCTTGTCAACTTTTTGGAATCAAACCGGTTTTTTCAAAACAGTCAACATGGGTTCCGTGAGTCCTTCTCATGCGAAACGTAATTATTAACATTTTGTAGCGATATCCATACTTTTTTTGTGCTGGCTTTATAGTAGACTGTATATTTTTAGATTTTGTAAAAGCCTTTGACAGAGTTAACCACCACTTCTGCTAAAACTCGGCCAGCTACACATCGATCCCATGGTCTTCTACTGGATTCGAGAGTTTATTTCTAACCATGCGCAATATGTGAGCATTAATGATAAGGATTCTCCTGAAGTTCCTGTTGGTTCAGGGGTACCTCAAGGCTCTGTTTTAACACCCTTACCTTCTTTAATTTATATCAATGATCTTCCTTACCAAATCGCAAGTTCCATTAGCCTATTTGCTGACGACTGTATTGTATACCAGAAGTTTGAAAGCACTAACGATACTTGTAACACTCCAGCATGATCTCAGTAATACTACTACATGGTGCACGCTGTGGCTAATAGTACTAAACACTTCTAAATGCAAAACAATGAGAATTTCCCGTAACCAGTCAGCTTGCCCTGGCTACATACTTAATAATACTCCCCTTGACCCAGTAGTTTTTTACAAATATCTCGGTGTGCATATTACTAGCAATTGTTGCATCACTTCGTTGCATCGCGTTGTACAGCTATGTGGTTTTGTACCACTCCTGCCTTGGCTACCAAATGGCGGCTGGCAGTATTGAATAAATAAATAAATAAAATAAACCTTTCATTGAAAAGACACATTGAATACATCACGTCGAAAGCTAACCGCATGCTTGGCTATCTCAGACGTAACTTTTCTTTAGCTCTACCAAAACTAAAACAATAACTCTACGTCACTTATGTCAGGCCTAACCTCGAATACGCATGCTCAATATGGGACCCTGGGCATGCTACTCTAATAAATATCCTTGATAGTGTGCAAGATCGATCGGTCCGTTTCAGTCTTAACAATTATCACCGTACTTCTAGCGTTACTAACATGAAACTTGCTCTTGGCATTCCCCGTCTCTCTTCCCGAAGAAAATTATCTAATCTCTCCCTCTTTCACAAGATCTACTATCATAACCACGAGCTCAAGTCCGGTACATTACACCAGCATCTTTTGTCTCCGCATGTTTCGATCATCGCTTCTAAGTTCATGTACCTGCGCAGCGCACAGTTACTTACTCATACTCGTTCTTGCCGAGAACATGTCTTGAGTGGAATCACCTGCCTGCGTCACTAGTCGCTATCACAGATACAGACCGTTTTTGCAGAGCACTAACAAATGAATTATAAGCCTACTTCAAAACTGCATCACTACTGCGTTGTCACCTATTCCTATCGTTTTCTTTCATTGCTATTATTCCGTGTTTTCGCTTTTCTATTCTTGTTACTTGATTTTTAAGTGTTTATTTTTGCTGTGTTACTTTTATGCTCATTTACCTGTAGTTTCTGTATTTTCGTTGCGATATAACTATGTTCTTCATTTCTTGTATTTATTTTATATGTACTGATATACTAAAGCCCCTCCCCTCTATAATGCTTCTTGTAAGCCCTGAGAGTAATAAATAAATAAATAAATAAATAAATAAATAAATAAATAAATAAATGAATGAATGAATAAATAAACTGAATTTCACTTTTCTCATCGCTAAATCAACATCTTCATAAAACTGATCTACTTCCTCATCATCGTGACTGGATGTTGGAGTGTAGGCTTGTACTAACTGTAATCTATACCTCTTATTAAGTTTGATTACGACTACAGCTACCCCCTCATTAATGCTGTAGAATTCGTCAATGTTGCCCACTATATCCTTATGGATTAGGAATCCTACCCCGTATTACTTCTTATCTGGCAGACCTCTATAGCAGAGGACATGGTCGTTATTCAGCAATGTATAAGCCTCACCAGTTCTAATCTCACTAAGGCCATTGATATCCCAAACAATGTCTGATAGTTCCTTAAAGAGTCCTGCTAAGCTAGCCTCACTCAACAGAGTTTGGCAGTTAAAGGTTGACAGGGCCAGTTTCCATTGGCAGCCTGTCCGGACCCAGAGATTCTTAGTAACCTCTGCTGCATTACAGGTCTGACCGCCGCCTTGGTCAAGTGCTCCGCAGCTGCTGGGGACTCAGGGCCATGGGTTTATTAAAGAAATCATTTGGGAGGTAGTGGCCTAATACTGCACCAGGGAGGCCAATTCCTGTGTCGGTGAGGGCACGCCTTTGTTGAAGCTTAGTGGACTTTCTTAATTTGGTTGTACCTGGATTAGTATAGCCCCACTTGCTCTCGGCATCTTTTGGCGGTGTCAGGCGTCACTCCATGCCTGCAGACGTTGTGCACTGGAGGAGGTGAATTTCAAGCTCACCATCGTTTAAAAAAAAAGAGAAGCCTAATAGAAGGATTTGAACTTCTGGTTATGGCAACTCAGCATTTGACATAGCTCAGTCAGATAATCCTGTAGGGGGTGAGGCTACCTTATCACCAACAAGTACAGCCTAGAGGGCGCTACGTGCCTAAAAAGGTATGTGATTTATTTGCAATAGATGTGTTTTCCTGATTGCAATGGGCAACTCAATAAAGAATTATTTCTAAACGGTTCTGGCCTTGTAGTTCCGGAATTGCACGTGCGCAGATGGTCGTGAACTCGGCTAGACAAACCCTTTATGCATACTGTTAAGAACGGCCAGCTGCAGTGTAAGTTTGCCACCCAGTTACAACTATGGCGGCAACATTCTGGCGCTGTTAAGAACGGCCAGCTGCAGTGCAAGTTTGCCACCCAGTTCCAACTATGGCGGCAACATTCCGGGAGCGTCGCCGCCAACTTCTAGCCACAGCGTGACTAAATCGACTGTGTCGGGGAACAATACTGGCATCCCCCACTCTCTGTCGCTTCAGCTAGGATGCGTTCGATGAAGCAGGCTTTGTGCTGAAACTGCCACCAACCTCTAGCCTCATCGCCGTTGTGACGGAATGAGTTCGGCGGGCCAACTATTGTTCCCAAACTCCCAAACACGCTACCCGGAACGGCTCCGAGTTCTACGGGGCCCCTCTGACGTCAGCTCCGGACATTCGAACGTGTGTGCATTTGTGTGTGTAGACCATCCTGCAGGGAGGTGGCTAGTTTGCGATGACGAAACGAACGTTCGCATCACCTTGTATCGGGAGAGGACCGTGTGTTCAAGAACCGCTGTTGTGCGACTGCTCTCAAGCAGTCATGTTAGACTGATGTACTTTCTCAAACAGTCATGTTAGACTGATATAAATACTGTAAATAAACCCATATTCCTCGTTCTCGATGAGAAGCAGTCCTTCCCTTCATCAACGTCCTCAGAGTGGATAAGTTGGACGACGGCATGGGCGAGCTACCTTCTAATTTACATTAGAAGGTATTGCTACATTGGCATTGCTACATTATATGTTGCAATGCCAATCGCATGTTGGGCTATTTGCGCCGAAACTTCTCATCCGCACCATCGTCACTGAAACTAACTCTCTACAAAACATTAGTTCGCTCCAAACTAGAATACGCATGCGCCATTTGGCACCCGGCTAACATTACACTCATAAACAGCATAGAAGCCATTCAAAATCGTGCAGCGCGTTTCATCTTATCAAACTACTCCCGACATGCTAGCGTTACCTCAATGAAGACAACACTCAACTTGCCAGAACTTTCTTTCCATCGTAGATGCTTCCGCCTTTCGCTATTTCATAAAATCTACCACCACAACCCTTTGTTCAAAGAACAGCTTATCACCCAACCGTCATACATATCATCTCGCTCTGACCATAGTTTCAAAGTTGGTGTGCCGTCTTCACGTACTAAACTTTGTAGTAATGCATTCATCCCTAGCACAAGCAAAGATTGGAACCACCTTCCCGCCACCGTTGCAGCCATCCTGGATACCGACACCTTCAAAACCAGCATTCATGAAACGTCACGTTGAATCTGTCTTTGTATATTGCACAAATGTTTTGTTATGTTCACCCACTCCTTTCTGTAATGCCTTCGGGCCCTAAAAGTATCTTAAATAAATAAATAAATCATGCCCGACTCCAATCTTGATAACGGATCACGAGCGATGGGATTGAGCCCCCAATCCTGACAATACCGACGACCTTTCACTGTTGCGAATACATGCTCATGATCTACAGGAGTGCAAACGGAAACCCGCAAAAACGAATATAAGTGTAAATGTAGAACAAATAAGTGAATGCAAAGTATGATTTCTTTTACTTGATGAAAATCAAGGTGTGAACTTTGCAACTGTTGTTGTTGCGTTATCTTTTTTTATTATTGCAACTGCAAACCTTCTCATTACTTTTCTCTTCCTTTAGTGCAACAATATTTTTTTGTTGGGGGTTGGGGGGAGGGCTTTCACTGGGAAGTCAGCACGAGGCATGTCGGTAGAGGCAGTTTAAGTTCATTTAGTATATCAAATGCCTGAAAACATGCTTGAATTAACTGTGGTGTACAGGTTTTGATAATCACGGTAGGTGGCACAGTACGGGGGAAAAAAAGATGCTGTAAGCACCTCAATTGACTCTCCAAACTAAAGTGGGCATTGCAGTGAAGGTGTACTGTGGGTCAGTGAGAATTGGTAGTGCAGTAATCCAACTTTCAGAGTCACTTTTTTTTCATCATATGTGACTGCTCAGGGTCAATTTTCTTTATTGCAGATTCTAATTCTTTCGAAAGACCTATCTTGAAAAAAAAAAATTGCTGTAATTTTCCTAGGGTGACCGTAAAGTGAGAGAAAAAATATTTTGCATTGGTATATATGTACTGTTTACTCATGAATAACAACAATAAAAAAGTAAATAAACTTATAGGAATTTTAATTGGATGCATTGTTATACACATAGTTCAAGGCTTAAAAAATGCGCACACAAAAATATTTCGGAAGATTCAAATGTCCCTGCTGTTACACTAATATGTACATCCATAGCATAATCGAACTGCATAGGTGCATGCACTAAGAGAACTGTGTGGTTGTGTTCTATTTAAAAAAGCGATACGTGTGACAAACTTTCATAAATCTTCATTTTATCGCCAACCAGAGGCAATTAGTTTTTGCACGGTTCCAAAAAAGAAAAAAACAAGGAAATGAATGCATGATGGCATTCTTCCTATGCGCACCCCTGTGAGCACTAAACGAGCGAGAAACAAGCAGTCGCCCTTTGAGCGATTAGTAACGAGATAGCCATGAGTTTCGAGAGTGCAAGAACCGAAAACCGCCTGCAAAACAACACCTGAACTGCCACCTGCCCGCGTGTGCGCCAACGCGCGAGCGGTAGTATATAGACATGCCGCAGCAAACTATTTCTAAAAGAAACTATGCAACAAGAATTGAGACAGGGAGTTGGCAGAAAGAAGTTTCCTGTATTCCTACATAGTGGCAGTACATGCCTGAAAAAAAAAAAAAGTTAGGAAATAGGCGTGCTTTTTAAACGTACAGACAGTGTCACAAATATACGGGATTGACCATTTTGGGCTTGTTCACAGCACCGTATATTTACGTCATTGACCCTGAAACGGTTAATTGGCTTCTTCCAGAAAAAAAATTCACCGATGATTACGGTACTCCCTAACGTGAAATTTGAGCGCAGCTCCATATGCATTTTCATTTCGCAATATATTGAGGCAAAGAATTTGAGACAGAGACCAGTAGCAGAGTTGGTAATTGTCGAAAACTTGATCTGTGGGTCAAGCGTGCAGGCTTTTATACATGATTCGTCGAAGGTTCCAGTGTAATCGCTGGTGCCGCATTGCTTCCAGAAAGTACTACACAATTCGCGTTTGCCATACAATCTGATTACAATCGCAAACCATGACAATTGAAACAAGCATGAACAAGACCGAACCAAGCTAACCAAACAAGCACGAGCTAAAGCCGACGCGAGCAGACGATAGTACAAAATGAGTGGTCCAGCTGACACTCCATATGAGTACGCATTGAGCAGTTAGGCGGGTCCGCATGACACCAGTTTCCCGTGCACGCGCCACTTAAGGGGTCGCTCTCATTGGTCTCCGCCAGTCGCAGCTCGCACCTTTCATCTCCCACTCCCCATTCTCTCTTTCATCTTTTGCTGTGCTTGTTCCTTCAATTACACTGCCGACGCTTGGTGCAGGAACGTGAGAGCTGTACTGTAACAATACTTTCACTAAACTCATCAAACACGTTATTTCGGGTCTTGCTGCCTAATGAACTATCATTGGTATTTTAGATGGCCCGCAACAACGTGCCACTTACAGAACAACACATGGCAAATATGCCATTTTCTCAAAGTCGGGGCCATTATTTCTTTCTGGTCGGTTTGTGTCACGACAGTTAATTTTTGTCCGATTATTTATGTTTAAGACTGCTAATCTAATAAAATATGAATGAATAAAGCTAAATGTTCTATGAACTTCACACCTGGCCTGAAGTTGTACTGTTTTTTTTTTATTGAATGTATCTTTATTTCCAACAGATTGGGGGAGACAGGGAAGAAAAGCTGCAAGTGCAGCTTGAAAAAACACCCTGCCCCACAATACATGGGCAGCGCAGAGCTGCCGCATGTTTTTAACAATACAATAATACACAGTTTTGCAAGAACGCATGAGAAGCACTAAGTGAAAAGTGAGTAGTTGCGTTTAGTGAAGCTACAAAACGTTTCACACATGACAAATGAAAAAAAAAACACACATATATATACATATATATGTTATATAAATTTGAACAAAAATCTGTAAACTCAACTAATCTGCACTTCTTAAATAGCTGACCATATAAACATGAATATTAGACCCGCTGATTAAGTTCAGAAAATTCTGATGGGGTAAGGGCACATATATCAATTCCAGATTTGTTGTAAGCATTTAAAAGCCTTGGTAAGTTGTTTCTTAGCATTTGTGAGCTGTAATCAGTTCTAAAATGTTGCACTGTCCAGGGTTCTGTGTTTCTTGTGAACTGTGAGGGGAGATGTTCTTCTAAACATGATAACTTAACGAGGGATAGATCGCTCTTCCTATTCATGGGATAAAACTTCTGCAAATGTCAACGTCTATAGATTTCGTGCACTGTGATAATTTTAAACTTTTCAAATAAATGCTTGGTGTGTGAATCGTACAGAACATTTGCAAGGACGCGTACTATCCTTTTCTGTAATAAAAATAATTTGTTTAAATTCCTATCAGTTGTAGTGCCCCATACGAGGTGACAATAATTGAGATGAGAGGCGAATAAGGCGTTATGTAATAGTACTTTAACTGGTGTAGGAAGAAGGTAACGGTTTCTACTTATACCTGTTATCTGACTCAGTTCTTGCGTTACAAAGTTTACATGGTCATTCCATAGCAGCGATGAAGAAAAATGCACGTCTAGGATTTTGATGCTTTCTACAAATTCAATCGGAGCATTATTATAGGCTATGCCATGTAGTAAAGGGGAGGTGCTTCCTTTTGGACGAAAAATTATAGCTTTAGTTTTGGTTGGGTTGACACATAAACAGTTTTGCTTAGACCATGTACTAAGTTTCAGGAGCACTTCATTTGATATTGTGATAAGCTCGGTGTAAGAATGCGATGTTAGAAATATACTGGTGTCATCTGCATAAATTAAAAATTTTACACTGAAATGAATATTTACAATATTGTTAACATATAGATGAAAAAGCAAAGGACCCAGAATGCTGCCTTAAGGTACTCCAGAAAGTATAAACCTCTCTTGGGACCTGAAGTTATTTATCTGTACATATTGGCGTCTATTTTGAAGATATGACTTAAGAAATTCAAGAGGAAGTCCTCTAACTCCATAATGATTGAGCTTATGAAAAAGAATATTGTGGCTAATATAATCGAACGCTTTACTGAAATCTACAAATAAACCGAGAGTGATGAGCTTGTTTTCGAAATTGGTAAGGATATATTCTTTATGATGCAGTAGGGCGAACTCTGTGGACTTGTCTTTCTGAAACCCATACTGAGATTCGCTAATTAAGTTGTGCTTATTACAGAATGAGTTTAAACGTACGAATAATATTTTCTCTAAAGCTTTGGAAAAGATAGGGAGAACAGATATGGGCCAATAATTATTTGTGTCCAGCTTGTTGCCTTTCTTATGGAGTACTGTTACTATCGCACTCTTTGTCTTTGCAAGGAAAAACACCACTTGAGATGCATAAGTTGTATAGTATGTGTACAAGTAGCTCAGTGATCTCATGTAGCACAAATTTTACGGGTGTTATTTGTATCCCATCAGGATCAATGCATGACGAGTTTCTAAAACTAGAAAATACTGTATGCACTTCATGAACATCTGTAGGCTGGAATAAGAGCGTGCTTTGATTTGAGGGAAAGTAAGGTCAGGAAGTTTTGCAGAAGTAACATAGGTATTGTGACGAACAAAATGTTTATTAAACTGTTCGACCATTTCCTGCCGTGATAACTTCTGTCCTTTGTAAGCAACTTGTTCTATAGACTCGCTCCTTCTTTGTCGCCCCAATACAAAATTCAGGTTATTCCAAAGTTTATGGCTCTGAGAGCAAGATGAAAACATCTGGAAATATGCATCTTTTGCTTTTCGTAACTCTTTGGTTAGCTTATTTCTATACTCTTTAAAAGCCTTCAGGTCAGCAGGGTCACGGTATTTTACAAATTTACCATAAAGCTGGTCACACTTCTCTATTTTCTTAAACAGGCATTTTGTTATCCAAGGCTTTCTGAAATTTTTATGCTTACGTTTTTTGTAGACGAAGTGTTTTGAATATACATCAACAAACATTGTGATAAACTTAGCGTAAGCCACTTCCGCATTATTTTCCTGAAGGATATTATCCCAGTTTTTCTCGCTTAGTTCTGCCTGAAATGCCTGCAGCATTTGTTCAGTAATGTCCTGATAAAATATGTCAGATGCATTGCTGCGTATCGCAATATTTGCACTGTCTACGGACATACAAGTTGGCATGTGATCACCTATGCAATGCACCAAACACAACTGCTATTACAGGAAGGATGATAACTTGTCAAAAAGAGATCAAGCGTAGTTTCACTTGTAGCTGTAACCCTAGCTGCTAATTCTATGGCATTAATGCAAATGTTCTGGACAAGTGTGTTTACAAACTCGCTCGTCGTTGCATTTTCAGAACCCATATCAATATTCATGTCGCCACCAATAACTAGACATTTTTGGTTTTCACTGGCATATGACAACAGATTATCCATAAACATGAAAAAAGCATTGAAACTGCCATCAGGTGGTCAGTAACAAACAACAAATAACGTATCATTAGTTTCAACACATAGCATTTCAATATTTTCATTCGTACAGGAAAAGTTGCCAGATAGATCACAAGATATAGACTCATTTACCAACAAGGAAACACCTCCTCCATGCCGTGATTCTTTGTTTAAATAGAAAACTTTCTTATTAGGCAACTAAAAAATATTTCTAGCGTCGGTGCACCGCGTTTCAGTAAGCATAACTACATTGCACAAGTTTTCTATTTCTGAAAAGAAGGTTTCCAGTTCTGTTGTTTTATTATTTGCAGATTGCACATTTAGATGTTTACAGCTTAATCATCTTTTTGGTACGCGTAGTGTAGAGAACTCTTCTGTCTTTGTTTTATAGCCTAGGTGCATAATGGTTCTATTGAGCTCAAAAAAATATCTTTTGTTAATGAGTTAGGGCAGAAAGGCCGTCAGAACATTTTACAACAACCGCAGGATCTCCGCCATTTTTACGTACCAGGACTTTCCCATTAGAACACCAAACATACCTATAGCCAGAACTTTTAGCCCATTCTTTAGCAAAGTAGAGAAGCTTTCTTGTACAGAGGGTCAGATTTTCTGATGTAAACCCTATCCTCACTGTTTCTCAGGTTTCGTTTGTTAGCGAGCCAAGCATTGGCCAATATCTGTCGTGCAAAACGTATGATGATTCCTCGCGGCTTCCCAGGCTTTCCAGGTAACCTATGTAGGACTACGACATCTTGCCTGCACAACAAAGCAACCTGTAATCTTCCGGTGACTCCATTTACTTTGCTCAACAGGTCTTCTCCGTCATCCTCAGTCACACCTTGAATTTCCAGATTTAAACGCCTGCTCCATCTCTCAAGATCTTCAACATCAGATTCCAGTTGGGTAAAGCTGCTGAAATATGCCCTGTTTCTCCATTTTCTCCAACCGGCTCTTAACGTCTTTTATATCTTTATTATGAGTATCCAGCCGCTGTTGAATAGCGCCGAAATGATCAGACAAGACCTGAACAGATTTTTCCATGCATGAAACCTGGGCCAAAAGCTTGAGAAGAGAACTTAGCTTGCGGTCAATTTCTGCCAACTTAACAAGGATGTTGTTATGAGATGCCTGATTTGCAGCGGGAGCATGGCCCTTTCCACCGACAGGCTTACAGAAGGATCATTTCCACGTTTTCAGTGATGTCTCGCGCTTGCTATTAAATGCCTTTTCAGATACTCCAGAACAATCCCCTACATGAAAAACAAACTCGCACTTGGAGCAAACTAGAACCCGGCCAGCATTGTCGAGTGAAACTCGGCAAGCACTACAACGGCCCATTTCGCACATCTGGCACTATAAAAAGGAAGAAGACTGCGGCGCTTCAAGAGACACAAAACACGTTGAAATGTTCAACCGTTTGATTCACTTCGATGTTATCAGCGGAGCAAGAAAGAGAGAGAGAAAAAAAAGGGGGTGGAGGTAAGGCAACCAACCTGGGAATTGCAGAAGAGCAGTTTAGAAATGTGTGCGATGCACTCCGCGGCTGCTGTCAAGTGATGGGAAACGCCCCACGAAATGATTTTGTTGATCTACGCTGGCAGGGGATGCACACGTCAGCATCCAACTTCTTGCCGCGGCGATTTCACATAAAGGCCTCTGGTCCGGGCGATGTCGGCGTGGTTTGGAACACCGGAGTGGCAGTCCCGCAAACGTTGTGCGCTCCGCATTTGCTTGTAAGTCTGTGGCGAAAAACCTGGGAATTGCCGAAGAGCAGTTTAGAAACGGGTGCGATGCGCTCCACGGCTGCTGTCAAGTGATGGGAAGTGCCCCATGATATGATCAAGATTGTTGATCCACACCGTCAGGGGATGCGCACGTCAGTGTCCAACTGCTTGCAGTGCCAATTTCAAAGAAGAAAGGCCTCTGGTCCGGGTGATGTTGGAGTGGTTTGGCACACCAGAGCGGCAGTCCCGCAAACGTTGTGCGCTCCACATTTGCTTGTAAGTCCGTGGCGAAAAACCTGGGAATTGCAGAAGAGCAGTTTAGAAACGGGTGCGATGCGCTCCGCGGCAGCCGTCAAGTGGTGGGATACGCCCCACGATATTGTTGCGGGAAGAAAGCAGGCCCACGAGTGTAAAATAACGTGTATTTACAAATGATGGATATGGCGTTCAGGCAACTGCCAGACTTCGTCTTTCTCTAGGCCAAATCAACTTCTTCCTTCACTTCACCGTAACATCACCCTCCCGGCGGGGTAGCTCCGTCCCGGTGCAAGTTAGACATCCTCACTTAATGGGGGGACATAGGGCTTGAGCCTGGTGACGTGAACAACATCGCTGGTTACGTTGGGAGGCCTGAAGGCTGACCGACTGGGGCGATCTCGTATGTCACGTCGGACAATTGGCGTAAGATCTAGTACGGACCCGAAAAACGGGACAGTAGTTTTTCCGACAAGCCCACGCGACGTGAAGGCGTCCAGAGAAGGACAAGGGAACCAGGTGAAAAATGGTGGTCTCGGTGCCGAAGGTCGTAGCGTCGCTTTTGAGAAGCTTGCGAGACTTTGAGGCGATGACGGGCGACATCTCGGGCCTGAGCGGCTAAGTCAATAGCATCGCGAGCTTAACCAGTGCTGGGTGACTGTACTGCGGAAGGTAGCAACGTGTCAAAAGGCAAGGTGGGGTTGTGGCCATACAAAAGGAAAAATAGTGAAAATCCGGCAGTGTCGTGACGGGACGAGTTGTATGCGAAAGTGACGTATGGTAAAGCGACGTCCCAATCGCGGTGATCGTTGGAAACGTACATGGCGAGCATTTCAGTGAGTGTGCGGTTGAGTCGCTCGGTGAGGCCGTTCGTTTGAGGGTGGTACGTGGTAGCAATCTGATGTTCTGTAGAACAGGAGCGGAGCAGATCATCAACGACCTTTGATAGAAAGTAGCGGCCGTGATCCGTCAGCAACTGGCGAGGGGCGCCGTGGTGCAGGATGACGTCTTTTAGTAAGAAGTCGGCGACATCTGTAGCACAGCTGGTTGGCAGCGCTCGTGCGATGGCATATCTAGTGGCATAATCAGTTGCTACAGCAATCCATTTGTTTTCTTTGATGGAAATTGGAAACAGACCAAGGAGGTCGAGGCCCACACAGAAGAAGGGCTCTGTAGGTATATCAATTGGTTGAAGCAAACCAGCGGGAGGCATAGCAGGCGTCTTCCGGCGCTGACACAGGTCGCAAGAAGCGACATAACGGCGCACAGAGCGATAAATGCCGGGCCAGAAGAAGCGGCGCCCCAGGTGGTCGTAAGTACGAGTGACGCCCAGATGTCCAGCAGTAGGAGCGTCATGAAGTTGCTGGAGCACGGCGAGTCGAAAATGCTTGGGGACGACTAGGAGGAGCTCCGGGCCGTCAGGATGAACGCTGCGACGGTATAAAGTTCCATCGCGCAAGGTGAACACCTGAAGGGACGGGTCATTGGGCGAGGAGCTTAGGCGTTCCATAAGTGTTCGAAGAACAGGATCCTTGCGCTGCTCGTCGCCAGTATGGAGGAAGCCGGAGAGGGATAGAACACTGATGTCCAAGTCTGCATCGGTATCGTCCGGTTGATCCACGGGATTGCGGGACAGGCAGTCAGCGTCTTTATGCAGGCGTCCTGACTTATATATAATAGAAAATGTATATTCTTGTAGGCGCAATGCCCAACGTGCAAGTCGTCCAGTTGGGTCTTTCAAAGAGGAGAGCCAGCAGAGGGCGTGATGATCGGTTACAACGCAGAAGCTCCGACCTAAAAGGTACGGTCAAAATTTTGCAACCGCCCATACGAGCGCGAGACATTCTCTCTCAGTAATGGAGTAATTTTGCTCGGGCGTGGAAAGAAGGTGGCTAGCGTAAGCAATGACACGGTCTTGGCCCTGTTGACGCTGAGCGAGGACAGCGCCGATGCCATGACCGCTCGCATCAGTTCGTACTTCAGTGGGCGCAGAAGGGTCAAAGTGTGAGAGAATCAGGCAAGTTGTAAGCCACTCAATCAGGGTAGAGAAGGCTTTCTCCTGTAGTGGTCCCAAAGAGAAAGAGGCGTCTTTCTTAAGAAGGTCAGTGAGAGGGTGAGTGATGTCGGCAAAATTTTTCACAAATCGCTGGAAATAAGAGCATAAGCCCAGAAAACTACGGACATCATTCGTTGAACAAGGTACAGGAAAATTTCGCATGGCGTGAACTTTCTGTGGATCCGGCGGCGTTTACGAGATGACCAAGCATGTTAATTTCACGGCGACCGAAATGGCACTTGGAGGAGTTTAGCTGAAGGCCAGCCGTGCGAAACACGGAGAGTATGGTTGTGAGGCGCCGCAGGTGGCTCTCAAAGTTCGGCGAAAACACAATCACATCGTCGAGGTAACACAGGCATGTAGACCACTTCAAGCTGTGCAAGAGAGAGTCCATCATGCGCTCGAATGTAGCTGGCGCATTGCATAATCCAAAGGGCATGACTTTAAATTGGTACACACCGTCCGGTGTGACGAAGGCGGTTTTCTCGTGGTCCATCTCATCGACGCTAATCTGCCAATAGCCGGAACGGAGGTCAATTGATGGAAAGTATTGGGATCCGTGCAGGCAGTCAAGAGCGTCATCAATGCGAGGCAGGGGATAAACATCCTTTTTTGTTATCCGGTTGAGGTGACGGTAGTCAACGCAGAAGCGCCACGAGTTGTCTTTTTTCTTTACTAAGACAACTGGTGATGCCCACGGGCTACTGGAAGGTTCAATGATGTCCTTGTCCATCATCCTGTCTACCTCTTGCTGTATGATGGCCCTTTCTGTTGCCGAGACACGATATGGCCGCCTATGAATGGGGCTGGCGTCACCGGTGTTGATGCGATGCGTGACAACAGATGTCTGGCCAAGTGGACGGTCGTCCAAATCAAAGATGTCCCGATAAGATAACATGAGGTGACGAAGAGCTGTTGTTTGCTCGGAAGGAAGGTCGGGGGCAATCATCTTAGAAACATCATCCGCAGGCGTCGAGTACGAAGGAGTGGATGACAAAGGTCCGTTCATACTGAGGAAGGATTCAGAGGTCAAAAAAGAAATCTGAAAGTCTTCCAAAGGAGTGATATGCGCTATGGCGATACCGTGTGGCAACACATGTGATGAAAACCCAAAAGTGAGGATGGGCACGCGAGCGCAGTTTTCGCGGATCCGAATTAAGGTGCTCGGTAGGTGAATATTACGCGACAAAACCACGTCAGTAAGCGGCGACACGACGTACTTGCCATCAGGTACGGGTGGACAGGGCGTCAGGAGGACATTTGTAGCCGCCTGTGGAGACAGCCTTGCAAATTCAGCAGAACATAAGCGGTGTGGAGCACGAGTGGTTGCGTCGGCAGGAAGCGGCAGATCCAACTGTACAACACCTGCGGAGCAGTCAATTTGGGCAGAGTGTTTCGAAAGGAAATCGAGGCCGAGAATTAGGTCGTGTGGACAGTGTTCAAGGACGATAAATAGAACAACGGTATAATGGCCCCCAATGGTCACACGTCCTGTGCACATTCCAAGGACAGGTGACGTACTCCCATCGGCGACTCGCACGGTGCACGGTACGGTGGGGGTCAGAACCTTTTTGAGCTTTCGGCGGGGAGCAGCGCTCATAACTGAAAGCTGCGCTCCTGTGTCAACGAGAGATTTAACAGGAACGCCATCAACTTCAATGCCCAGTAGGTTTCCACATGTAGGCAGGGTCAACAGAGGATTTGTGGGCCGGGTCGGAGTTGCAGCTTCACCTCCGGGAGCTGCACCGCCTAGTTTCCCGAAGCGAAGCGACCGGTGGCAGAAGGGGACGAAGAGCGGTGAACGAGAGGCGAACGGGACCTACGACCTTGCGGAGACGGGGAGCGGCTGGATCTTGGTGGAGCACTGTCGGCGTTGATGTTCCTAGTCGGCATATAGGGCGAGAAAGTATGATTGTCTGGTACTTGGCGGTAGTGACTCGGAGACGACCACTGAGGAGGCGATGACCAGTGGTTGCGGCAATGACGGGCGATGTGTCCGATACCGGAACAATTAAAACAGATGGGCTTATTATCCGCTGTGCGCCATTCAGCTGGGTTGCGACGGAGTGGTGGAAAGCTTTGCGTCTGGGGGTGAGCGGTCGGAGAAATTTGGTAGGTGTTTGTATGGCGGACCGAGCAGAGAGATGGAATGCCCAAACTTGCTATTTCCTCCTGAACGACCGCTTGTATAAGGGAGATAGCGGGTACGCTTTCCCGACAGTCTGAACGAACTGGAGCCGGGGCCATGGCCTCAAGCTCACAGCGAATGATGCGCGTTATTTCTTCTGGTCCTGTGGGCTGAACGAACCGCGGCGGGTCTTCGCAAGATGTCGCGGCGGTATTGGGCAACCGGTTGAAAGTTTGAGTGACGCGCCGGCCCTTCGCTTCTTCGAAGCGCCGGCACTCCTTAATAATTGCATCCACAGTGGCACAATCCTTACACATCAAGAGATTGAAGGCATCGTCTGCAATACCTTTCAATATATGGCCAATCTTGTCTGCCTCGGTCATGTTGTCATCAGCCTTGCGACAGAGGGCCAGCACATCCTGTATGTACACGACATAGGATTCTGTGGACGTCTGAGCGCGGCACGCAAGTTCTTTTTTTGCTGCGAGCTGACGACCGACAGGTCTGCCAAACAGGTCTCGCATTTTTTCTTTGCAGACATCCCAGCTCGTTAGGTCAGCTTCATGTGTGTCATACCATTGCTTCGCAGTTCCCCTCAGATAAAATATTACGTTTGCAATAATCATTGTAGGATCCCACCTGTTGTTGTCGCACACTCGCTCGTACATCGTAAGCCAGTCCTCGACGTCGGCGTTGTCCGTGCCACAAAATGTTCCCGGGTCCCGTGGGTGAGTGAGGATGACCATTGGCACGGGCTGTCGAGGCGTTGTCGCTTGTGTCGGTTGATTTGCCATTGTGGCAGCAGGTAGATGACGTCCGCTGCGAAGTTCCGTGGCTGTACCCCACACCTTCCACCAAAATGTTGCGGGAAGAAAGCAGGCCCACGAGTGTAAAATAACGTATATTTACAAATGATGGATATGGCGTTCAGGCAACTGCCAGACTTCGTCTTTCTCTAGGCCAAATCAACTTCTTCCTTCACTTCACTGTAACAATATGATCAAAATTGTTGATCCACGCCGGCAGGGAATGCGCACCTCAGTGTCCACTTCTTGCCGTGCCAAATTCGAAGAAGAAAGGCCTCTGGTCCAGGCGATGTCGGCGTGGTTTGGCACACCCGAGTGGCAGACCCGCAAACGTTGTATGCTCTGCATTTGCTTGTAAGTCCGTGGCGAAAAACGTCTTGCAAGGTAAATTTAGAGGCTATGGGCGCCACTGACCATAAAAGGAGGCGACAAAAAGGAGGGACCACTGGGCATGGCAGCTCTACTGGCATGATGAGCTCAAACGCGTTTGTTTTTCCCATACAGATTGCTGCCCTACGGCTCACACCAGCAGGATACCGAGTTAATCAAGATTACTTCTTGGTTTAACAAGAAGTTCAACAAAAATATGTCCAATAATGGGGGCACACATCAAAGTGCAATATTTTTCAAAATTACCCATGAAATGTTCCTGTACTCGTGAAGTTGTGTGTAATATTTTAAAAAAGCTTTCTTGTAATCTATGTCTTGCTTTGCACTGTGAAATTTTAATGGAGCTGAGGTAGACAAACATACTTTTTCTGCCAGAAATATAATACCAATGCCCTTCACGCATTGTAGTAGTTAGCCACAGCATTTTAAATATAAATTGCAGGGGGTTGAGTTCATGGCTTGCGCATTTGGCTTGAAATAATCATGTTTCACTGATATTCAACACTTCCTCCACCTTGTGGGATTTCACAGAACTGATTTGCTTCATTTGGGATTGCAACCTGTGAGTGCAATTTTAATTGACATTTTTACTTGAAAAGTGGCCTTTGTTTACAGTTGTACTATTACTCAAATTTTTGATGGCATGATCCTATGGCCCATACAGCCTGACCATAATGGCTGTAAAAATTTTTGATGCACTGCAAAGTTTCACTTGATCTCGTTGGACATCACCAAGAGTTTCTCTGGTGCTGCGAACGATATTTTAGCCACAGAAGTTTCAGAATATAAAAACAAAAACACTCACTTTTGTAGTCTTGGGGCCTGGGAAATAGGTATTTTTGATGCGTGCTAATGTTTTGTCAACAGTCACTAGAGAGATAGGCTGCATTTTCCTGAAGTGCATGCAGGAGTTGCAAGAGAAAAATACACAAACACTTTCACCCTTTTGTCCCTGGATGACCTGCACTACACCACCGCGGATAAATGCTCCAGAATAAGCTCTCCCTCCATTCATCTTTCGGGGCATAGTAGTGACAACACCATGCTTGTGATTGGGTGGTCAATCATTTGAAAGCATGTTAAAGAATTCTTTCTTTTGCTTTCTTGTTTCTATTTGCATTACAGTCCAAAGAACTTCAGTTTGACCTGGTTGGTGTTTACTGCATATCACAGTGACCGCAAATAAAGACGGGGACAGCGAGAGAGAACACATAAAGGTTTGTTGTTGGTGCGTTCTCTCCCGCTGTTCCCGTCTTTATTTACGGTCAATATGATTTGCAGTACAGTCGCTGATGGATTCTTTGGGCTCTTAAAATTCAGGCTTTGTGGATATTCCAGTCTTCATAAATGCTCCATCAGGGTTCCCATAGAGCTAATGCATTGTTGCAAACGATTTTTCAGACGAATTTAGGCTTCAAAGTTCGATTTTCTGGACTAAATCTCTCGTTCTCAGACACGGTAGGGTGGCTAGAATGGGGAGGTGTGAAGACCGGCTTCCAGAAGCTGACCCCAAAACGCGTTCCTGCCTCTTGACGGCGCTGCCGGCGGGGGCGCCGTTTAGAGTGCCGTAGTTTCTCGCGGCGTCTGCATACCTCCGGGCGGGAAAATGATATGGTAGCGCTTAGTTTTTGCGTTTGAATGCGTTAGAATCTGACCAGACTTTTTTCTCTACATTGTAGATGCTGAGAGAATTTAATGATGTTTCGCTGCTCTCATTCCACATGGAAACAGCGAGCACCGACTACGCAGCCGACACAGCAACGGTTTCTGCGACTACCTTTTGCCGAGATTAGCGCGCTTATACCTTGCCGAAAGTATAGTTCATAGGAATCTCCATGCAAGGCCAGCGCATTGGAATAACCTTGAATGTGTCGCCCGCACATAAGTTACATATTTGGGAATGTAACATTACTTTAAATGGTGCAAGTTCATGCAATATATCAGCATTGTGGTGAAGAAATTCTAGAAAGTACAAAGCACTTGCTACTTAATACATGTTCATTGGAAATAACACAGTCATTGCAGAACATCACATTTCTACAAAACGCAGGGCTTAACCTTCTTGGCTTTGTTGTGGGTGATGCACTGATTTAAGCCTTTGAGGAAAAAGTGAATACGTGTTATACAATAAAACCTACACACTGATCCTGTTAGATCAGCGGAATGCTTTCTGCAGCCAATCTGTGGCACATTAGCTGCTAGAAGCAAGAAATTCTTGACAACTTTTGCGTGCAGTCGCGTAGTGCTAAATGCACGAGTGAACCTGTCCTTGAGTGTCTGAATCAGGTTGTATAGACAGACTGAGGGATACAGAAGCCCCCCCATGTCCCACTGCTTGCAAGCGTCTGCTGGCAATTGGTGCAGCGCACTTTCTTTTGTCACAAGGCAGGCATCTCTGCATGCCTTGCAATTAGTTTTAAGGATGCGCTTCCTGGCTACATAACCTGCAATATAATAGACCAGCCGGGCATCACTGTGTTGCTCCACATAGTCTACATGGTCTACGGCAACTTCTGCGGCTTCAGTAGGTAGTCCAGCGTCTTCCAAGGCAGTTTCTTCATTTTGTGGGAGTAGCTTGTCCTCGGACAGCAGGGACTCCAAAAGTCCAGGAGACACATTCCCTCCCTTGGGGACTCTTGGCCAAGCTGTAAAAACTTGTGCACCTGCATATACACAAGTAAGTTAGACAAATTGACACGTTGGATTACATGTTTTCTATTTCAATGGACCAGACTGAAATGCATAAGCTTGCATACTTCATTATTCCTTACTTCCATACTTCATTATTCAGTATTCCTTTTTTCCGAGAACTATAGTAGATTGGAATAAGCTGGCCGATAAAACTGTAACACAGGACTCACTATCACTTTTTGACACATATCTTTAACTTTTTTTTTTGCACTTGCTGAGATTGTCAGTGATATCACTGTTTTACTGTATGATTGGGAAAGATCGCCGATGTAACCTTGAAGTGCTTGTTTTTTCGCCTGTGTTTTTTGCGCCTGTTTTTTTGCGCTTTGTGAAGCACTTGTTTGAAGAATTTTTGAGTGCAATTCCCCATTGTTGTATTTATATTGTTTCGTGAACTTACTCGTGTACCACACTGCTAAGATCTTGTTTAAGATCGCAGTATTTATAAATAAATAAATAAATAAATAATGATGGACTGCGCAGGAGTGGGGTGATCATTGGCTCCGCTGGACTGTCTCACAATACCAAATGAACCCTCCAAGCAGTCCTGACTGAGGCGGGAAGTCATCAAGAACCTGAACCCAACCTTCTCAGTTAGATACGTCAAGAGGTCTTTAGTGGAATGTATGGTCACACGCAGACCTTCTGATGTGCCCTTGCTTAAGAAGCCGAGCCCTTTTGCATGGGCCTCCCACTGATCCAGAAATGCCAGCATGCTGTTAAGTGCAGTTTCTTGAGCACTGCCAAGTCTGAAACAACATGAAAAGCATTTACCACCGGCACACGAAAATGAGCACTGTTGCTGTGTGCATACCTCAAAGCTTCAGCTGGAAACCGTGATGTCATGGCTTCAACTGTTTGAGCCATCACGTCAATGAACACCCTTGTTGGCTCCAGATTTGAGTACTGTTGCTCAATTTTTTCTTTGCGTAAGCCCATGGCGTGCACAACTGCACTGTTGAAAATATTGAAGGCCAGGTTTACCCGCATCTTTTCAAATCCACTAGGGTAGATGTGTGAATATGTCAACTTGGGTGCAACTTTCAATGTCAAGGCACTGCTGTCGACCTTCCATGTCGTTGCAACATGTTCCCAATGAGCCTGCAAGATTCGATAATGGTTATTAAACCAGCGCTTCTTTCCAGATGCACCACATCTTAAATAATGAAGGCAATAAAGTAGCACGCATACTCGGCCCTTGTGTGTGTTGAAGCCATGCCTAATCATAGTGTTTCGCACACATTTCACAAGATGGGGAAAACCTGAGATGAAATGCAGGAACCGCTTCTTGTCGCATGGATGTGGAACCTTGCAGCGCACATGTTTAGCATTTCCGTGTACACCCATGTTATGCCACATGGCACGGTTCCATGATGCACCATCAGTACAGATGTAGTCCACATGCAGACCAGCTGGCTCACATAGAAGAATTGCCTCCAAAATTATCTTTGTTAGCGTTAGTGCCTTCACATTTCCATTGGAAGCAAATACACCTGAAAAAAAGTGAAGGTAGACATGAGTGCAATTACAAAAAAAAAAAAAAATCAGTGCTTTGATGACTGCTAATTACCTATGACCTGTGTCCATTTTCCCACGAAAGGCTGAAACATAACAACTAGGCCGTGATCAGCTTTTGTGTGCTTGTCTTGTGCTTCGGTGAACTGCCCCAGGTTTACGAAGCCTTCAATATCAGTAGTAGATTTGAGGTCCAGGTGAGTGGAAAATTTCATCTCATCAATAACTAGCCCACCATGCCTGTTCATTTCATCCATTTCGCTGGCCTTCTCCTTCACGCACTCAAGAAGTTTACGACTAAAACCAAAAGATGCTTGGAAAGCCTGCAAATATAAGATAAGAGTTATTAAATTATACTCAATAGGAAAAAGGTAGTCGCATACCTTGATGTACTTTTGAAGGCACACACGGCTGGGAAGTACAAGGATTTTGTGGCCCCTCAAATGCTCGTATAGTCTTGGGCTCTTCATCCTTAAAATCATACACTCCAAGAGCCACGCTTTATCATATCGATATTCCTGCAGGGATAAGCGCTTCGATGCCTCGAAACGTGCTCGGACAGCACACTGTTGCTTTTTTGGAAGCTGCTTGATCTGAAACAAAGGCACCAAACAGCAACATTTATTTAAGACGTGAATTATTGAAAACTACAATAGCTTATACCTTTGCCTCAAAACTGTTTTTCTTTATACAGGAATTCTTTTGTCTTAGCTTTCGGACGACTTCATGCAGGGTGTGAACTTTTCTGTTCTGCCGCCTCAAAGTGCGAACAGCACATTTGAGTCGCCTTGCCGCAGTCAGTACCAGTGCAACTGGGCGTTGCACTTTATTTTTTAAGCGCAACAAGCGAGCCATTAGTATTCGCCTCACTTTTCTGCACGTCAAACACCGCTGAGGCATCTGGGTCGACACATCTATGAAACAAACCAGAAAGGGGTCAGCTATCAATTATCTAAAATAAGTTTTCACTCTTATGATGCCCAGGAGACATTTACCGAAAAACAACATACCCTGTGACATGGATCCCTCACAACCAGTGGAGAACATGCCATGTCCAGATAATGTTGTGCAGTCCGACACATCTAGTGGCTGGAACTCATTGGTCTGTCCAACTCCATCACATACAGAGAGCTTTTCTGCACATACCAGAAGCTCTTGGGCCTCTTGCTCAGATGCAATGGTATGCCGGCAGTGAAGTTGACCAGCCAGGAAAACTGTGCAGCATGCTGAAGCTTGTTCTACGATTTCGAACACGGCTACCTTGTTGAAGGCAACTGGAGGAACTTGGCTTTTATGGTAATCAGCCGTTTGGTAAGATACATTTTTGTTTTGGAACGTCTGGCGTGACCAATACTCTGATGGCAGTTGAAGTCCAAAAATGAAGTGCTTCGCTGGTACTTCATCAATCGCTCTGTCCAGTTCGTCATTTGGAGCGAGCTGAACCGATTCGCATGCCTCATTGTCGTCTATGCGGCACTTTTTCGCAGGCACGGATGAGCATTGTCCCAGTCTCCTTTTCCTCTCTTTCGGCAGCGTCTTTGTCAAGTACGTGGGAAGATTCGGAAAAACTGTCGGAAAAGCACTGTCTTTCAGGGCAGGAACATCGCGTGGAATTAAAACTTCCTTTCTGCTCACGACGTGTACGAAATTTCTCATGATAAACCTGCAAAAATATAACAAAAAGTAAGCATAGTCTCTTTTACAGGAAAATCCCCCGATGTACCACCAAAACAGTGTAATTGCTACTACAACTCAAGATAATGCACGTCCAGGCGCGCTTCGATGGAGGCGAAATGCAAAATGCACCTATGTGGTGTATGATGCCAGTGCACGTTAAAGAACTTCCGATTGTCTATATTAATCTGGAGTTCTCCACTACAGCTATCCTCACAGCCCGTGCGTCACATGGGGTCGTTAAACCCCACAATTTGTTAACATGTGCAAGCCTCAACTTGTTTTATATGCTTAAACACGTGCAAAACGTACCTTGTGTCGAAATGTCTTTTGCAAACCGCAGAATTCTCTTGTAGTGGCTTGTCGGCCCTTAGTATGGCTCGTGCCCACTTTTCCATTTGGTCTTTGCAGGCAGGCACGCAGAAAAGCAACACTTTTTGTCTGCACGACTTGTAGCCAGTGTCGCAACCTGGCACAAAACACCACCTTTGCGTTTTTTTCTTTCCCGTTGACGGCATTCTTCACAGGGTGACAGGGTGTCAAGTGAACAGCAGCTCACACCACCTACTTTGAAGAAAAACTCAGGAAACGCGAGAAAAACACAGCTGCACTACACAGACCACTTTGCACTGCACCGTGGCCTACGAGACTGACAAGCTCACGCCGGCCCCGCGCTAGCCACCTTACCCGCGCCCCTGACGGAAGCGCCAAATTTTCGCCCAGTGAGAAGAACGCGCACCGGGGCCTCCCTATGCAATGGCGGCGGTGCCGCGGTCTTCCCACCTCCCAATTCTAGCCACCCTAGACACGGTGCCCGAACTTGAGGGCTGCCATGTTGGATTATTCGCTGGCTTCGCCAGGCTTGGCTTCCAGTGGCCTGCTATATAGCCTCCAAGATTGAGACGTGCATGCTTTCAGTAGAGAGCACACGACATTATCAAGTTTCGGAGGTCATGCCCGCTGTTCCTTGGCTGACAAAACGCTCAAGGGGATGGTACTTCTTGTTTATTTCTTTTCTCGGTCAGCACTACAGTCATTGTCACTTAATGCGGGATCGTTTTTTATTCATTTATTTATTTTAAAATTTTCAGTTGCTATTTGCACAAGGTGTGTCCACAGAGCAGGCATGTCTCGGAGACAATGTTGCGATCTCCAGCAGCCCAGATCGCAAATCGCCAATGCGGTGACACTCTTGTCAGACTGTATACGGAGATAAAATCAGTGTTGTGCAAATAAGAGCACATCTGATAGCCTCCAAACGTAGTATAAGGCAGGACATTATTAGAGATTTTCAAATTGCTCTAAGCCTAATAAATATAATGTTTAGGGGCTAAATGAGCTTTTCGGACTTGGTTTTTTCAGACTATTTCTCGGTCCCCGCTAAGTCCGGAAAAATCGGTCGGCGACTGTATTTTACTTCCCCCTATCACATCTGCAGTACTTGTTTTTTACCTATGCTTCACCACCAAGCCTGACACAATGGGTTCCTGCCAAGGGTAGATGCTGCTTTAGCCACACACATTGTTACACTAGTTGTTCTTTATCCATGCCTCAACAGCAGGCCTGCCACAGAGGGCTCCTGCCAAGGGGAGCAAAGCAGTGAGTGGTGTGGGCTTAGGTAGATGCTGCTTTAGCTGCACACATTGTCACAGTTCCTGTTCTTTACCTATGCTTCAACAGCAGGCCTGCCACAGAGGGCTCCTGCCAAGGGGAGCAAAGCAGTGGGTGGTGTGGGCTTAGGTAGATGCTGTTTTAGCTGTACACATTGTCACAGTTCCGGTTCTTTACCTATGCTTCAACACAAGGCCTGCCACACAGGGTTCCTGCCAAGGGGAGCAAAGCAGTGGGTGGTGTGGGCTTAGGTAGATATGCTTTAGCTGCACACATTGTCACAGTTCTGGTTCTTATGCTTCAACAGAAAGCCTGCCACACAGGGTTCCTGCCAAAGGGGAGCAAAGCAGTGGGTGGTTTGGGTTTAGGTCATCATCATGATCATCATCATCAGCCTGGTTACGCCCACTGCAGGGCAAGGGCCTCTCCCATACTTCTCCAACTACCCCGGTCATGTGCTAAGTTCTTAATCTCATCTGTCCACCTAACTTTCTGCCACCCCCTGCTACGCTTCCCTTCTCTTGGAATCCAGTTCGTAACCCTTAATGACCATCGGTTCATATCATATTAGTAATATTAGTAATATCATCCATATTAGTAATGATATTGCCGGCTTTGTCTCTTAACGCATACATCTGATTCTTGCCACTTCCTAGTTTCTTCTTCACTGCTTTTAAGCTTTAAGCTGAGAGCATGTTCAATTCTATCCACATTATACTTCCTTATGTCAGCTGTTTTACGCTTGTTGATTAACTTCGAAAGTTCTGCCAGTTCTATTCTAGCTGTAAGGTTAGAGGCTTTCATACATTGGCGTTTCTTGATCAGATCTTTCGGCTCCTGTGATAGCTTACTGGTATCCTGTCTAACGGAGTTACCACCGACTTCTATTGCACATTCCTTAATGATGCCCGCAAGATTGTGGTTCATTGCTTCAACACTAAGGTCCTCTTCCCGAGTTAAAGCCGAATACCTGTTCTGTAGCTTGATCTGAAATTCCTCTATTTTCTCTCCTACCGCTAACTCATTGATCGGCTTCTTATGTACCAGTTTCTTCCGTTCCCTCCTCAGGTCTAGGCTAATTCAAGTTCTTTCCATTCTATGGTCACTGCAGCGCACCTTGCTGAGCACATCCACATTTTGTATGATGCCAGGGTTAGCGCAGAGTATGAGGTCTATTTCATTTCTAGTCTCGCCGTTCGGGCTCCTCCATGTCCACTTTCGGCTATCCCGCTTGCGGAAGAAGGTATTCATTATCCGCATATTAGTCTGTTCCGCAAACTCTACTAATAACTCTCCCCTGCTATTCCTAGTGCCTATGCCATATTCCCCCACTGCCTTGTCTCCAGCCTGCTTCTTGCCTACCTTGGCATTGAAATCGCCCGTCAGTATAGTGTATTTTGTTTTCACTCTACCCATTGCCGATTCCACGTCTTCATAAAAGCTTTCGACTTCCTGGTCATCATGACTGGATGTAGGGGCGTAGACCTGTACAACCTTCATTTTGTACCTCTTATTAAGTTTCACAACAAGACCTGCCACCCTCTCGTTATTGCTATAGAATTCCTGTATGTTACCAGCTATATTCTTATTAATCAGGAATCCGACTCCTAGTTCTCGTCTCTCCACTAAGCCCCGGTAGCACAGGACGTGCCCGCTTTTTAGCACTGTATATGCTTCATTTGTCCTCCTAACTTCACTGAGCCCTATTATTTCCCATTTACTGCCCTCTAATTCCTCCAATAGCACTGCTAGACTCGCCTCACTAAATAACATTCTAGCGTTAAACGTTGCCAGGTTGATATTGCAATGGCGGCCTGTCCGGATTTCAAATGCATACGGTCAAAACTGAAGTACCATAGCAGCTTTGTTCATCCTAATGACTTAAGCTTCAGGCCACGTCTGCCCGTAGCCCAAGCACAAATGTGGACACTGTGCTAGGCTGAAATTCAGCTGAATGCAATTCACATTGGCTCAAACTGTGTGTGTCTGGTAAGGGCTGAAGTTCGTGCAGTCAACAACACAACACCACTTGCTACTCATCACTTGCCCGTCCACAAGGAAGGTAATTTTTCGCTGCAGCAACTATTCCCGCCATACACTAGCCATATATAGCTCACAATTGTCAACTTCTCGTTGCTGTCATCAGCCATTATTTCCCAGCATGCTCTGCATATACCACCATTTAATTCATAACACAATGTGGCCAGTAACCGTGTAGTGGGAAAGCAAGTGGTTCAAGCAATTAATGAAATTAATTTGTGAAAAATTTCCACACCTCTCAAGCCTGCTGTCTTGAGGAAATGATGAAAATTTGGAGAGGAACACACCCAGTGAATTTCATTGACATTTGTTGACCTTTAAAATTCGTAGAGTTGCCATTTAATGGTTGCACTTAAGATAGGTCAACTAGGAGGAGTTCACATGAATGAACATTTTGCATTTTTGCTAAGATCAACTTTTGTTGAGGCAGCATCCAAGCATCTCGGTGTTTGTGTTCCCATGGTGTCAGCATTTTGTCTCATTGGTATTTTAATCGTTTTGGCTTTGAGGTTCTGCTGCTAGACTGAGAGGCCTCAGCCTATCATTACCAGCCCTCCCAGGGCACTTGCAAGAATGGCGTTGAAACCTCTGCCCTCAAGCACTGCTTTAATTTAGAAGGGTGTCCCTTATACACGTTTGCTGTTCTTGATGCACAAGTTGCTCAGATTGGCATACATTTGCTAATTTTTTTATAGCCGACATTTTGTTCAAGTTGCAAATATCATACCTAAGCCTATTGCAGGCCACTACTGAGGCCTGGGCTTGCCTACCAGGCCCGAGCCCAGCCCGCGGGCCTTTACTGGGCTCTACTCAACACCATTTGGATACACTGTTGCACGTGTTGACGAAGCACTACTGGAGCAGGCTCATGGTTAGCAGTGTGCTGGAAATGCACAAGCTGTCAGGCGACTATGTACATGATTACTATGCGATGAAGCCACCTGTAATGAGTGGGGTAAAGATATAGGAGCAGGAAAATATTACTTTCTAAGGAGTCAAGATTGGCACAATATAAAACTAGATGTAAACTGCGCAAGGATGGTGAATGGGGCAAGTTGTAAACTAAAGCTAGATGTGAACTGAAAGTACTCTCTGGCACAGGTAAAAAATATTGTTCAAGAATGTATTCATCTTCAATCAATAATCAGTCAATAAGCCCACATTCTCAATAACTTTGGTCAACCGCACACATATTCTAATTGTACAAATTTTGTTTGGAATTCGGACGTTACATTCATCAAGTGCGACAGGTTTCCAAACTCATAATTTTGCTCGTATTCTTGTAGTTGACTCGCACAAGCCCTACTTTATGGTGCATTCCAGTGGGCAAACACGAGCACTCAAAAGCATCCCCAGAGTGGTCTGTCAAAAGTAGCTGCCCTTCAATGAGTGAGCAGGAGTGCTGTGCTTCAATAGCAGAATGGGAGCAGTTTGGCGATGCTGAGAGCAGTCAAGAGCCGTTGAAACTGCTCCTGCATGAAAAGCGGAGTACGAAGAAAGTCACGTGATGCAAACACGCCATATCCTTTTATTTTGGTTATGTTTCTGTCGTTTTGGCTCAGTGTGTGGCAGCAATGGCAGCAGAGGAGCGAAGTTCACGTGATAATCATTGCAGGAATGTGTAAACAACCTGGTCATATGATACACCTTTGCGCCTGCTGCTCTGGGAGGAGCACACGCAACATTTCAATGAGGGAGCAAGCAGTGGTACTCTCGCTGCACCGCTGCTTTTTGCTTCTGCTCCTGTTCGACCACTGGAATGCTCCATGAGATTGTTGCATGAAGAGTGCATTGGAGGTGAAAATGTGACAAAATAGAACAGAAAGGAGAGATGGATGAAGTGAGTTGGCATCCTCTCTGCATGGCATCTTAGTTCAAGTGCTGGCTGAGTCACTGTTGGTGGCGATGTCTGCGTTGCCAGTCCTTGTTAAGTGAACTAGTGTCGTCAGCGATTTTTGAGTCTGTTTGTCTGATCTTCACCTCGCTGCAGCATTCTAATGGCTCATATGTTTACAGGTGATAGGCCTTCTCGACGTGTTCACACCCTCAACTACACTGGAGGACTTCCATGATGTGTGAGTTTTACTTTTCTTTTGCTCAGTATTAGAATTAAAAGTGTTTGAATAACAAAATTTCGTAATTGAATCCAATGCCAAATACTTTCTCATTTCTTAACAAAGTCAAGTATAAAGTTGGCGTGGAATCTATTTGACGAAAAAAAGGGCTTACTTACATTTAGGGGTGTGTGAATACTGAATAGTTGATATTCAAGTGAATAATGAATTGTATCAAGAACAAAAAAAAAGAATATAGAATTGAACGTAAAAAAATATTTCACAAAATTTAGAGGGGTCCTGAACCACCCCCTCGCTGATAGCATACGTTGCTGTGAACATGTCAGCTAAATTTTGCAGTCGTGTGTGGTGCATGGAGCTTGCAAGTGGAGCGTGAAGTCACCCGTTTCGAAACGATCTTTTCAACAGAAGCCTTTTCCTCACTCTTCTTGGGCTGCCTTATTTCATAATATTGTTATCACATACGCTAGCCCCCTCCTCACAGCAGCGGGGTGCAACTATTCGATTACAGATCGCGAATGCCTGGCTCTCGTCTGGGTGGTTTCCAAATTCTGCCCATACTTGTATGGCATGCATTTCTCTGTAATCACGGACCACCACACGCTCTGCTGGCTTTCCTCACTCAAGGATCCTACCGGCCGGCTTGGTCGCTGGGCTGTGCAACTGCAAGAATATTCCTATGCAGTAAAGTACAAGTTGGGCCAATTACATCATGATGCAGACTGTTTATCACGCTATCCAGTGGACGAACCACCTGCTGACCCTGACCCCAATACCGACGTTTGTGTTTTCTCCGTTTCTCAGCTGCTACATGTTGCTGACGAGCAACGCCGTGATGCCACTTTGCACGCAATCATTGATGGCTTGGAATCTTCGCCTTCTGATTCATCCCTTCAACTGCTTGTTTGCCTGGATGGTGTATTATACCGCCACAATGTATGCCCTGATGGTCCTGCTCTACTCCTTGTCATTCTTAAGCACCTCCGGTCAGCTTTTCTGCAAGAACTTCACAATTTACCAATGGCAGGTCACCTTGGCGTCTCCTGCACCTACAACCGGATTCGCTGATGCTTCTTTTGGACAGGCCTTGCCCGCTCTGTCTCGAAATATGTTGTGGCGTATGAAAAATGCCAGTGCCGAAAAACACCATCAACGCTCCCTGCTGGGCGCCTTCAACCGCTCGACATTCCTTTGGAGCCGTTCTTTCGCGTTGGCTTGGACTTACTTGGCCCTTTCCCTCTATCCACGTCTGGCAACAAGTGGGTCGCTGTGGCGACAGATTACGCCACAGATGTTGTCGTTTTTCTTTTACGTGACATGATTCTGCAGCATGGTGCACCACACCAACTGCTCAAAGACTGTTGTTGGACATTTCTTTCTCAAGTCATCGCTGACATCCTGCAGTCCTGCTCTACCTAGCACAAGCTGACTACATCTTACCATCCACAGACTAATGCTCTCACAGAGCATCTGTATAGTACCCTAACAGACATACTTGCAAAGTATGTCTCCTCCGACCATACTGATTGGCACCTTGCCCCACCCTCTGTCACTTTTGCATATAAATATTCGCATCACAACACTGCCAGTTATTCCCCATTCTTTCTGTTGTTCGCTAGAATCCACATTGCCACCGGACGCATCCCTCCCATCCACCGCAGTAGAGACCAGCGAATATGCACTTGACGCCATCATCAGGGCAGCCCAAGCACGCGAAATAGCCTGCGCTCGCCTCCTGACCTCTCAAGAGAAGCAACAGCGGTAGTACGATCACCAACACAGACATGTCCACTTTTTGCCTGGATCTCTGGTACTCCTGTGGTCCCCAACTCATCATGTTGGCTTGTCAGAAAAACTCGTCTCGGTACACAGGCCCATATAGAGTCCTGCGTGCCATGACTCAAGTTACGTACGAAATCGCCCCAGTCAGTACCAGTGCCTCATCTGCCCCGAATCCCACTTTCATTGTGCATGTCACACGCCTCAAACCATAATACTGTGCTGTTATCACCGATATTTAGATGCCCAGGATGGTGCTTCTGCCGCTAGGGGTAATGATACATGCATATTGCGTGTTTCTTGCGGACGATGCATGCGGGCGCCCGACGAAGACGACGAACGCTCTGCAGCTCCTAAACTGTTGGCTGAACTGGCCAGTGCTGCAGTTATCCTTTGTAAATATACTTTGTAAATAGTCTCCAGTCTTAACCCTTTGTTCGCGTAACAATATAGCAGATCCGATACGCGACTGCTATTGCCCAATAGCTGAAATCAGTCAAGAAGTGTGTTCGGATCAGTGTGATACTTCCTACTGTTACTGTGTATATTTATTGATGCAATTTAATAAATAGGCTAAAGTAAGCGAACGTGTGTGTTTCGAATTTAGATAGTAATTATGTACTTCCGGAAGTGCAGCTATCGTACTATCGCTGACTATCATCTGGCACTGCTTGGCTGCACAATCTGCGTAGAAATGAAACTTGTGCCACATTGCTTATCAGTATTGTAGCTGTCAGGTCTTGCTAATTTCAGTTAGTTTTAAACACTCAACTAGCCTCGACCCATGCGAAACTCAAGGTCAGATGACACGCATGCTTTACGGCGCGTGCTCACTCCTGACCGCTCCTGGCTAGATGCCTTAATTAACAGACATGCTTCGTATTGACACGTGGACTCATCGTTATCAGTGCACCACACTGATAATGATGTCAGTGCACCACACTGAATTGTTTGTCTTTTATGGGTGAGCACTTTTCATCATCTAACGAATGTTATTGCTCAGCGCGGGACGCGCCGGCGTGTATCGGGAAGTTTCTCGAATGTTATCGATGGTTCTCTTGTCACCGAAGCTTCTGTAATCTGATTGCACATGCATTGTGAATTGTGTAGAACTTTCGGGAAGAAACGCAGGCACCACCGTTTACTCTGGAACCTTTGATGACTCGTGTATAAAAGCCGACGTGCTTGACCGGCAGATCAGATTTCGACGATTGGCGACCATGTTTGCCGCTGTCGCCATTCTTTGAGTGTAGCCTGCTTTTGTTGGCACAAGATCGCCCAATAAAACTTAGTTTTGTCCTTCACAGATTTTGTGCTGTGTTATTCACCGTCACTACTATGTGACATCTAGTGAAGGTGCTAGTGTGTTCATCTACTGAACACCCCCGCAAAGCCATGAACTAAACCCCAGCCACAAAGACAACACCAACGTCACCAAGGACCAGCGAGCTAGCTGTAGGCAGCAAGGACTGCTACTGGAATATGGACTTCTTTCCAAGAAGACCAGAGGGAACGAGCCCAAGCAAGTCGGCAACCCCAATGGCTGCCCCAACATCCCCCATTCTGCTGTAACAACCTCGGGACCCACCATCTTCCATGGATCATCATCTGAAGACCCAGAAACCTGGCTGGAGGCGTACGAATGAATCGTGACTTTCAACAACTGAGACTCCGACGACAAGCTACGTGTACTTCGCATTAGAAGACGCTGCCAGAACGTGGTTTGAGAACCGGGAGTCGACCCTGACAACCTGGGACCTTTTTTGTAGCGGCTTCCTGCGGATCTTTACAAGCATCGCGCACAAGAAAAAAGCTAAAGCCATGCTAGAAGCCCGAATACAACTACCCAACAATAACATCGTGATCTTCATCGAGGTGATGACGTGCCTGTTCCGCCAGGCTGACCCAGATATGCCTGAGAAGAAGAAAATTCGGTTTCTCATGCATGGGGTAAAGCAAGTGCTCTTAGCTGGATTGATATGCAACCCGCCCAGGACTGTTGCTGAATTTGTTTCCAAAGCAACAACCATTGAGAAGACGCTCAATATGCAGACAAGGCAATGTAACCACCGAAATTACACTGATGTTCAACACTTGGCAGTGATGACATGCGAGAGACCATCAGAACAGTTGTTCTCGAGGAACTGCAGCTCTTCCCAAGGTCACAGCCTCAAGTGGCCTCAGTCGCCGACATCATCAAAGAAGAGGTTCGGTAATCACTTGGGGTTACTGAAGTGCAACCGCGATCGCCACAACCCCAGCCAGAAACGATGACATACGCCGCCATCGGCCACCACCAGATTCCCCCTCCACACCCCCACCAGGGTCCCATTACGCCGTGAATCTGTCGACAGACGCCGCCACCGCCGCCGCTGTCATTTAGCTCAGCTGTAGGCCAGTGAAACACCCTGAGGAAAACAGGCATTTGGTGCGCCCCCTTCCACCAGCCGCTCTGCTATCTTATTTTTGAAGTAGTAACTTAGCACGATAAAAACACGGAAACAAGAAAGGACAAGGACAAGGGTTCTGCTACCATTGCGAGAAAGCAGGCCATGTATACTGCTGACGCCTGTACCACAACTTGGGATTGCAAGGGTTTATTCTTAAGTACCTTATAGGCCCTATGGCAGCGCATAAAGTAAGGGGGACATTTTGAACAGTGAAGATATAAAAAGTACAAATTTCCAACAGGAACAGTGCTATAAAAAGCACTGTTGCCGTGTTTTACAATGTTCAGGGCACAGGGAATACAAAGCAATATCTGAAGGCACACGAACACTTGTTTCCATTGACAGAGTAAAAGGAATACTGTTTATGAAAATAATATAAAACACTGCAAAAATGCGCAATCGTATACACTAGACTGGGCATTCGTGAATGGTATTAAATGGGTAAAGCATGAGTAACTGACAGCGGAATGTGGCAGGGTTAGATATGGAGGCTATGTTATCAGGGTGGTGATTCCAAAGACGAATGGAACGAGGTAGTGCAGATGAATTAAATGCATTTGTTTTACCATATATGAGCATGAAACTGAATTGATTATGTAATCTGTGTGAAAAAGAGTGGGGTATTTGCAGTTGTAACCGGGTTCATATTTAGTGTATTTAGTATTTGTTGTATTATTAGTATTAGTATATTAGTATTAGTATGTTGTATTAGTATTTAGTATTTGTGGAATAAGCACAGAAGAGCAATGTTGCGGCGGACATCTAATGGCGACAGTAGGAGGTCTAGTTTAATTTGTGTAATGCTTGAGTTTATACTGCAGTTGCGCGATATGAACCGGGCTGCACTATTTTGTATCCTTTCCGTCATGTACATCATCATCATCATCAGCCTGGCTATGCCCACTGCAGGGCCAAAGGCTTCTCCCATACTTCTCCAACTACCCCAGTCGGCATGTTGTCATATTGTCATTACGTCATATTGATTAGGTAATTTGGAGAGGGGACCAAATTGAGGAGGCGAATTCTAAATGTGGTAAAATGAATGTTTGGAAAGCGAGTTTTCGAATGTTTTTTGGGGCATTTCGCAAGTTGCGTCGTAGATAGCCAAGAGAACATGATGCTTTGGCGCATGTAGCAGCAATGTGTGGGACCCATTAAAGATGCTCTGTAAGAACACCATGGTACTTGTATGGACTTGTACTTGTATGTACTTGTATGAAGTGTGGGAGAGCATAGTGTTACCAAGGTGATACGAAAACTTAGAATTTACACAATTTTGGCTGAAGCACATCACCTCGCACTTTGTAAAGTTTAATGTCATGAGCCATTTGTTAACCATTTAGCTATAAGGTTCCTTTCCTAATATTGTTTATGTATAATCTTCTATACCGCTCCTGCTATGTCCCAATTCATGGGATAGCAGTATTTGTAAATAAATAAATAAATAAATACATCTGCTTGAAGTGCCAAGTGATCGTCACTTGTGTGAATAGGATGGTAGATTTATGCAGTTATTGGCAAAAAGGCGCATGCAGAAAGTAATTTGAGTGGGTAAGTCATTAATGTGGATTAAAAAGAGTAAGGGGTCGAGGACGCTGCCTTGTGGCTTTAGAAAAGCTTTATAAAAGCTTTAGAAAGATACAGTCAGTTTGAAGGTTGCAGTTCATGTTAAAGTGCAAATCAGCTGTTAGTTCAAATAATTGCGTGTCACATAAAAATTCCTTCCTAAAGCCATGCTGATTAGAAAAAAAGAAATTGTTAGCTTCTAGGTGGCTGCACACGTGTGAAGTGATTATGTGCTCAAGCATTTTGCAACATATGCAGGTTAAAGATATGGGCCAATAGTTATCAGGTGAGTGAACATCTGCAGATATGTGAATTGGTATTATTTTTCCTATTAACCAATCAGTGGGTAACTTTCCAGAGGCTAAGTATTGTTGAAAAATATGGCATAAGATTTTGCTTGAGGCAGTGACGGTGTTCTTTAATATCTTGGAATTAATGTTGTCAATACCAGCTGAAGTGGATATTTTGAGGTTACTGATGAGTAATTTAACTCCTTAGTAATTACGAGAAAGCGTTCGATTCAGGTGAAACCTCAGCAGTCATGCAAACATTACAGAAGCAGGGTGTAGACGAGCCGTATGTAAAAATACTGAACGATATCTATAGCAGCTCCACAGCCACCGTAGTCCTCCATAAAGAAAGCTACAAAATCCCAATAAAGAAGGGCGTCAGGCAGGGAGATACAATCCCTTTAATTCTATTCATAGCGTGTTTACAGGAGGTATTCAGAGACCTGGATTGGGAAGAAATGGGGATAAGAGTTAATGGCGAATACCTTAGTAACTGATTGTTGTGTTCATATGAGAGGTTGTGGCCAAGTACTGCACCAGGGTGGCCAATCCTACTCTGGTGAGGGAGTGCATTACCGGTTCTGGTCACTGGGATCAGGCCGCACTCCAGGGGTGCTATGCAGGATGCGCCGAGTTTCTCGTTCACCCGAGTTTTACCCGAGTTTGTTCGACGGCAGTCAGTGAACGGAGATAGCGCAGAACGCTCAAAAGCTACAGGCAAAAACACGCGTACTTATCTTTATCGGGCGACCAGGTTTCGCCGCCTAACAAATGTTATCGCATAGCGCAGGACGCGCCTGCATGCATCCGAAGTTTCTGGAAAGTTATCGATGCTTCTATTCGGTTGTCTGTTGTCGCCGAACTTTGTGCTATCTGATTTCATTGCGTAACGCGAATGGTGTAGAACTTTGTGGAAGGCACGCGGGCCCGAACGATTAGTCTGGAACATTCGACGACTGCTCTATAAAAGCCGACGCGCTTGACTTGCTGGTCAGATTTTCGCTGATCACCGAGCGTGTTCGCCGCTATCGTTGTGCTATAAGTGTAGCCTGTTTTGTGGGCACAGGTTCGACCAATAAAAGTTAGTTTTGTCGTTCACAGTCCTGCTGCTGTGTTATTCAACGTCACGACCACGTGACATCTGGTGGAGGTGCTTTACGTTCATGTACAGGACGCCCCCGACAAGCCGTAATTCAAGCCCGGACCGCAAAGACAACACCAGCGCCGTCCCGGAACATCGAGCAAGCCGCCGTCTTCAACAGCTGCCCCCCGAGCACGGACTTTTACCGGAGACCAAGAAGGTTGTGTCCAAGGCAACTCCAGTGGCAGCCCCAGTGTCCCCCGTCGTGCTGCAGCAGCCCAGGGTACCTACGACATTCCGCGGTTCCACATTTGAAGACCCGGAAAGCTGGCTGGAAGCGTATGAGAGGGTCGCTAAGTTTAACAGCTGGGCAAACGAGGACAAGCTGCGACATGTTTATTTCGCATTGGAGGATGCCGCCAGGACGTGGTTCGAGAATCGCGAAGCCACCTTGACGACGTGGGACCTGTTCCGAAGCGGCTTTCTGCAAACATTTACAAGCGTCGTGCGAAAAGAGCGAGCCCAAGCTCTACTGGAGACCAGAACGCAGCTGCCGAATGAGACGATCGCTATTTTCACTGAGGAAATGAACCGTCTGTTCCGCCACGCCGACCCGGAAATGTCCGAGGAGAAGAAAGTCCGCCTGCTGATGCGTGGTGTAAAGGAGGAACTTTTCGGCGAAATGATACGAAGCCCACCGACGACCGTAGAAGAGATCCTTCGCGAGGCCACCAGCATTGAGAAAACACTCGAAATGCGGAACCGGCAATTCAACCGCCGCACGAGCTCGACAAACTACGCCGGAGTTCTCTCACTGGCTACCGACGACCTGCGCGAGACCATCAGGGCAGTCGTACAAGAGGAGCTTCAAAGGATCTTCCCTTCATCGCAACCTCAAGTGGCCACAGTCGCCGAAATTGTCAAAGAAGAAGTTCAGCGATCGCTCGGACTTCCCGTGTTGCAACCACAATCATCGCAGCCCCAGCCAGAAGCGATGACCTACGCCGCCGTCGCCCGCCGTCAAGGTCCTCCTCCACGACCGCGCCAGGGCCCTGCAACGCCGCAATTCCGTCGACCACCGCAGCCGCCGCCAGCACGCCCACCCGTCGCCCAGCGCAGCTACCCGAGAAAGACAGACATTTGGCGAGCCCCCGACCACCGCCCGCTCTGCTATCACTGCGGAGAAGCCGGCCATGTGTATCGCCGATGCCCTTACCGCGACTTGGGACTGAGAGGGTTCGCCGTCAACGCGCCGCGTCCACAGCTTGGAGAGCGCCCACGTGACATCGCCGATTACCTCGCCGCTACTCGGTGGAGCCCTCGACGGCCGTCCCGTTCGCCGTCACCAGGCCGCTACCTGTCGCCGCAGCGCCGACCATACACCGGCCCAGCCCGGGGCCGCTCTGCGAGCCCATATCCGGAAAACTTAAAGCAGCAACCGATGGAGGTGCGGTTGCTGTTCGTCGAACTGACGAAGATCCTCCGCCGCTGACGAAGACGACGAAGAAACCATCCCGACAACCTAATGACGACATGCCGCCGTTCCGACGAAGTCAGGACGCCAAGACTACACTGACGAAAGACGGCTTGACGACGCGACGTTCCAGCTTCAGTTCAACACGACGCAGCCGTGATCCGACGCCGAGACGTAACTGTAATGCCAGACACAGAAACACCGATCTCTACGTGCTTCTCGACGGCCACGCTGTTACTGCCTTAGTGGACACAGGGGCTCATTACTCCGTCATGAGTGGACACATCGCCGCACAGTTGAAGAAGGTTAAGACTGCATGGGAAGGCCCTCAAATTCGCACCGCAATGACGTCTCGTGAACAGTGTTCACGAGACGTCATTCTCGGTATGGACTTCCTGAACCAACACGGCGCAATCATCGACCTGAAGTCGAAGTCAATAACGCTGTCAGAAGATAAAGCAATACCGCCGGAGAGCCCTCGTAGTCACCACGCCTTGAGTGTGCTCGAAGATCAAGTGAGCCTCCCGCCTCGCTCCATCATTGTTACTTCGGTCGGCACCGATATACCCGCTGACGTAGAAGGTGTCATCGAAGGCGACCAACGTCTCCTGCTAGACCGTGAAATTTGCGTCGCAAGAGGTATCGCTCGACTACACGGAGGGAAAACTGAAGTGTTGCTGACAAACTTCAGCCAGGAGTTCAAGCACATCAACAAGGGCACGATGACCGCGTACGTCGAGGAAATTCTGGAAACCAGTAATGCGTTTGTCCTCTCGGATTCCGCCGCATCTACCCTGACGACCATGGTTCCCGAACCAGATTACGACATTAATCGAAGTCCCCAGTGGTTAAGCAACAACAGCTCAGAAGTCTGCTCCGACGATACAAAGGCTGCTTTTCGACGTCATCGATGATTCGACAAACACCAGTCGCCAAGCATCGCATAATCACCGAGGAGTACGCTCGACCACTCCGCCAAAGCCCTTACTGAGTTTCGCCGCGAGAACGCGAAGCTCTAAGAGAACAAGTCGACGAAATGCTGCGCGACGACATCATCCAGCCGTCGAAAAGCCCGTGGGCATCCCCTGTTGTCCTGGTGAAGAAAAAGGACGGAACCCTACGTTTCTGCGTCGATTATCGTCGTCTGAACAAGATCATGAAGAAGGACGTATACCCCCTCCCATGGATAGACGACGCATTGGATCGGCTCTGCAACGCTAAATACTTCTCCTCGATGGACCTCAAGTCTGGCTATTGGCAAATAGAAGTCGACGAAAGAGATCGTGAAAAGACCGCCTTCATCACCCCAGACGGCCTCTACGAGTTCAAGGTTATGCCATTTGGACTGTGCTCGGCGCCTGCAACGTTCCAGCGCGTGATGGACACGGTTTTAGCAGGATTGAAGTGGCAGACCTGTCTCGTTTACTAGGATGACGTCTTTTATTTGCCGAAAGTTTTGACGATCACCTTAGGCGGCTTGCCACAGTACTAGAGGCCATCAAGTCATCAGGGCTCACTCTGAAGCCAGAAAAGTGCCGCTTCGCTTACGATGAGCTTCTATTCCTAGGCCACGTCATCAGCAAATCCGGAGTACGCCCCGACCCGCAGAAAACAGCTGCCATCGCAAAGTTCCCGCAGCCCACCGACAAGAAGGCAGTGCGTAGATTTCTTGGCATTTGTGCCTACTACAGGCGATTTGTCAAGGACTTTTCACGCATCGCGGAGCCTTTGACACGTCTAACTAAATGTGATGTTGAGTTCAAGTGGGAAACGCCGCAGGCCGACGCATTTGAAGAACTCAAACGACGCATGCAGTCGCCGCCAGTACTTGCGCACTTCGACGAGTACGCCGATACAGAAATCCATACTGACGCCAGCAGCCTAGGCCTCCGTGTCGTTCTAGTCCAGAGGAAAAACGGAGTCGAACAGGTGATATCTTACGCTAGCCGGTCGCTACAGGTGATATCTTACGCAAGCCGGTCGCTGTCAAAAGCGGAAGGCAACTATTCTACGACCGAAAAGGAATGCCTCGCCATCGTTTGGGCTACAGTTAAATTTCACCCTTATCTTTATGGCAGGCCATTCACAGTCGTCAGTGACCATCACGCGTTGTGTTGGCTAGCGAGTATAAAGGATCCTTCAGGACGACTGGCGCGGTGGAGCCTCAGACTACAAGAATACGACATCACTGTAACCTACAAGTCCGGACGAAAACACTCCGATGCCGATTGCCTATCACGCGCCCCCATTGACCCGCCGCCGCAAGATGACAAAGATGACGACGCCTTTCTTGGAATGATAAGCGCGGAAGACTTCGCTGAACAGCAACGGGCAGACCCGGAGCTACAAGGCCTCGTGGAATATTTGGAAGGGCACACCGGCATTGTCCCCAGGGCATTTAAGCGCGGATTATCTTCCTTCACGCTTCAAAACAATCTACTCGTGAAGAAAAACTTTTCACCAGTCCGCGCCAACTACCTTCTTGTTGTTCAGTCGGTGCTGCGTCCAGAAGTACTGCACGCCCTACATGACGATCCTACCGCTGGGCACCTCGGTTTCTCCCGGACGCTATCGAGGATACAAGAAAGGTATTACTGGCTGCACCTAACTGCCGATGTCGCCTGTTACGTCAAGACATGCCGAGACTGTCAGCGACGCAAGACACCACCGACAAGGCCAGCGGGATTACTACAGCTGATCAAGCCTCTTTACCGACATTTTCAGCAGATCGGAATGGACTTGTTAGGACCGTTTCCGACTTCAACATCCGGAAATAAGTGGATTGTCGTGGCGATGGACTATCTCACCCGCTTCGCTGAAATTAAAGCTCTGCCGAAAGGCAGCACAGCCGAAGTGGCGAAATTTTTCGTCGAGGACATCCTGCTACGACATGGTGCTGCAGAAGTCCTCATCACCGACAAAGGAACGGCTTTTACAGCAGAGCTCACGCAAGCCATTCTGCAATACAGCCAGACAAGTCACAGGAGGACAACTGCCTACCATCTGCAGACGAATAGTCTCACGGAGCGCCTGAACAAGACCCTCGCCGACATGCTAGCAATGAACGTCGACGTCGAGCACAAGACGTGGGATGCAGTCCTGCCGTACGTAACATTCGCTTACAACACGGCGGTGCAAGAAACAACACAGATCACGCCAATCAAGCTGGTTTACGGCAGGAACCCGACGACGACGCTCGACGCCATGCTGCCCCACATCATTGACGAAGAGAATGTTGACGTCGCTAGCTATCTCCAGCGCGCCGAAGAAGCCCGACAGCTCGCCCGCCTGCAGATCAAGGACCAACAGACGACCGACAGCCGATACTACAACCTCCGACGACGCTTCGTCGAGTACCAGCCCGGCGACCGTGTTTGGGTATGGACCCCGATACGCCGACGAGGACTCAGTGAGAAACTACTCCGACGCTATTTCGGACCCTACAAGGTCATCCGACGTATTGGCGCACTGGACTATGAGGTCGTGCCAGACGGCATTTCGCTATCACAGCGGCGCCGCTCATGACCTGAAATAGTCCACGTTGTGCGACTCAAGCCGTACTACCATCGTTAATGAACTTTGGGGCTTTCCGTGACTGACCTTTGGACTTTGTTTCTTTTCGTTGTTTTGTTACTTATGTTTAGTAAGTGTCCTTTTGTGTTTCGCTCTCTTATATTTGTAGCATCGGGACGATGCTTTTTAAGAGGGGGGTATTGACACGTGTACTTATCTTAATCGGGCGACCACGTTTCGCCGCTTAACTGTTATCGCACAGCGCGGGACGCGCCTGCATGCATCCGACGTTTCTGGAAAGTTATCGATGCTTCTACCCGGCTGTCTGCTGTCGCTGAACCTTGTGTTATCTGATTTTATCGCGTAACGCGAATGGTGTAGAACTTTGTGGAAGGCACGCGGGTCCGAACGATTAGTCTGAAACATTCGACGACTGCTCTATAAAAGCCGACGCGCTTGACCCGCTGGTCAGATTTTCGACGATCGCCGAGCGTGTTCGCCGCTATCGTTGTGCTATAAGTGTAGCCTGTTTTGTGGGCACAGGTTCGCCCAATAAAAGTTAGTTTTGTCGTTCACAGTGCTGCTGCTGTGTTATTCAACGTCACGACCACGTGACAATATGTACACAAAAAGCCGCGTATGACAACAGGAAGGCACCCTGCGCGGCACACTGCTTCCGCGTTTCAAGCGCAGAAGGCTGCATAATGAAATGCGCCAGTGCCGCGTGTTGTTATCAATGTATTATTGCAACTTATCAATACCGTGACTGTACTGCTGTCTGTCTGCACCCTTGCCATGAGCTGCTTGCCACGCCTTTCCCGGACGCGTCAACGGTGTTCGTTCCTCTTCTTTCGGGCACTATTTTTCTATCCTCCTTCGAATGCGAACAGGGTACATGTGGTGAATTCTCACACCTACACTTTCGCTCAAACAAATATGTTAAAATACAACAAATAAAATAACGGAAATATTTGTTTCTTTAAGTATCTGTTTTTTGTTTTGAAGGCTAGAAATTTCTGATGACACACGGAGATTGAACAAATTAATAAATTTTGCACTTCTTGCCGCGAGTGGCGACAGTGAGGCGAAAGCTTAGAAGCGGTTACATTGAGGTGGTCGCATGCACGAGGGAGTTCATACGGTGAGAAGTCGCCTACGGGCGCTGCAGTGCTATTCTGCAGTGCTGTGCAGTGCTATTTGGGTGGATGCCGCGGACACTCCTGTGTGGAGGCTTCAGCGACTTCGTTAGTAGCTAAGTACTCTTTTTTCTTTTTATTAGCTGGTGTTTTTGAAGTGTTTTCTTCTGCATAGAGCAGGAGCGCAAATTTTGAATTCGTGGTAAGCGTGGTAAACGTACCGGCTTTGTCCAGGTCTGGCGGTTTCCCTCGTTAGGCCTAGGGGCTAGGTTAGGCTATTATTATTATAGGGGTTAGGCTATTTGATAGGCTTATTTAACTATCTCAGCTAGCTCTTCGAAGTGATTTGGCGGACGTGCTCGTTGAGCCTAAGGACGTAGGCCTAGCGATGAAACCAAAAAAAGGGAAGGCCGCGGGGGATGCGGAGCAAGTACAATGCGATGAGTGCCTGCTCCCTCGACGAGACCAGTTTCCAGAGCTTAGAAGACACGGAGGAGTCTAGTTTTACGTGCAGGCTGTGCAAAGGGGTCAGGGAAGCAGTCCAAAAACTGGAAGGAAATTGGACAACCAAGTTTGAAGAGCTGAAAGCAGACCTGAGGGAGGGGCGGGAGAAGCGGCTAGCTTTGCAGGCGAAAGTTGCCGAGTTGGTCAAAGTGGAAGCGGATCAGGCCACGCAATTAGTAAGAACCGTGGCCAAGCTTGGAGAAGAGAGGGAAAGGAGAGCAGAACTGCATAGGCGGCTCGATGCGCTTGAGACGCGGGCAGCGGACAATGATGGGCCGAGACACCAAGCCGGTGGCAAAAGCACAGAAAGTAGGGTAGACCCTACAGGTGAAGTGGGAGGCAGGGAGCAGGGGATAAGAGTTAATGGAGAAGTGGGAGTCGGCTCGCCGCCGGTGAATCGGCATAGTTATAGTGACGCAGCGCAACACGCCCCGAGTGAGGCGACGCTGCAGCCACAGGGGCGCCAGCGAGCGTGAGGAGAGGAGGGGAACAAGCTAACCCCAAGGAATGAGCTCATAGCCAATGATAAGCATAACCTGGAAGTTAGGAGGGAGGGAAAGAATGCCCTAGTACTTATTGGTGGTGATTCAAATATGAGGAGGTGCAAAAGAGCTATAATGGAACGTGCAAAGGGTGATAAGTGTGTAGCAGCCGGGATGTTCCCAGGCAGGACAATGGACGCAGTACTGAGAGAAACAAAAAGCGAGCTTTCTGAGAATGTTGCAGAGCGCAATTTGGTAGTGGTAGCGGCGAGGGTAAATGATGTCTTGAATGGTGAAGCTGCAAAAGTAGTGGAAAGATTAGCGGAGGGAGTTGACGATTTAAGGGCGATAGCACAGCAAGTCCAGATCGTGGTATGCACAGTGCCGGAGGTGCAAGGAAGGAACGGAGCAATTCCCAAGGACGTTGTGGCTGTTAATCGTGAGATAAGAAAGCTAAGCCAGGAGAAAGGATTTGAAGTGGCAGACATAAACAGAGAAGTGGATAGAGCAGGCTTTGGCGGAGGCTTTACACAAGATGGCATCCACTTTAATGGAAGGCTAGGAGCCGAGATCGGCTGGCGCCTGGAAGGTTGGGCATTAGCTTTTTTAGGGGGTCCACTGCGCCTCAGGGCGTAGGCGTAGGTAGAAACAGTGTAGAAAGTGCAACAATAGAGGCTGACGCCAATAAAATGGCCACTAGGAGGTCCAGGAAGAAAACTACGAAGAAATTTCACACCAGGATCAGGTACATAAATATGCAAGGCAGTACAAAGAGAGCGAGTTGGTTAGAAATATAACAGCAGTTAAAGGACGAAGAAGTGGGCGTATATCGCTATGCGAAACGCATCTCAGGGATCTAGAAGACCCACCGTGTATTGAAGGCTACGTCTGTGAAGGGAGCAATAGAACAACGGAGAGGAAGGGAGGAGGAGTAGGTATGCTCATACACCAAGGAACAAATTGGCAAAGAATAAAATTAACTTGCAAAGAACATGTCTGGGTATCAGGTACAATTGCCAGTAAAAAGGCATGGCTAGGAGTAATTCATTTAGGGACAGGGGACAAATGCAGGCAAGAGAACAAAGATCTAGTGAAGTGTCTCGATGACGACATAAAGCAGTTTGGAGAAGGTGCTGATATTTGTCTTCTGGGTGACTTGAATGGCCACATTGAGGATCTGGATGGATGCACAGATTGTAATGGGAAGTTGATGCTAGACTTCTGTGAGCGACACAACCTAGTTATAGTAAATAGAGAAACTAAGTGTGAGGGACAAATCACGTGGGAGTCCCGTAACAGACAAACGACCATTGACAAGTGCTTAATGTCACAGGGGTTGTATAGCAAGCTCGCAATAATGGAAATAGACGAAGAGGGGAAGTACAGCCTCGGAAGTGATCATAAGCGTATTAGTCCACAGTTGGGAGCCCTACTCAAAAGAGAAATGCAGGGAAGTCAAAAAGAGTACGCAAAATTAAATGACGCGCAAATAGCGCAAATAGCGGCCGGCATAGAGGAAGCAATAAAGGAACATCCCATGGAAAGGTGGGATTATAATCAGTTAGAACAACTCATTAGTACAAATATAAAAGAAGTAAAAGGAGTACACTGCTGGAGAGGAAAGAGGAAGCCACGAAGTTGGTGGAATAAGGAAATTAGAGAGGCCATCGAACAACGACGGTGGGCATCTCGGAAACACAGAGAAGCAAAGAGGGCGCAGTTATCTGAAGAGGAAATAGGCCAAAAATGGGAATATTATCGACAAAAGAAACACCAAGTGCAGGTCCTCGTCCAGGCTAAAATAAAGCATTCCTCTGATCGCTGGCTGGCTGAAGTTCGCGATGCAACTAAAGGAGGGTGAAGAAAATTCTGGAACCATATAACCTGGCTGGGTAAAGCTAATCACAGAAAAGAGGAACAGATTCACGATGCCGAAGGAAATTGTTTAGAGGGGGATGACGCTGTGAACTACATTGGTTCAGTTATAGCAGAGTCATTAGCAGAGACGATAGGGTAATCGCCCCAAGGGAGGGAGCAACACAGAATAGCATAATAGAAAACAGCTTAGAATTGACCAATCTTAACTGGAAAAAGGCGGAAGCAAATGTTCCAAAATGCACGTCCGCGGGATAGACGAAATTCCACTCAAGTTAGTTAATGAACTTGGCCCAAGAAGCGAGGAAACGCTGATAAAAGCATTGGAGTCAGTCATAATAAATAAGCAAATTCAGCACAGCTGGAAACAGAGTAAAATGAATTTGATTTATAAAGGGAAAGTTCATGGTTATATTGCGCTCAGTTTTACACAGGCGATGTTAAGGAAGGACAGGACGTGGACGGACGTAGCGCATTTTTTTTTTTCGCTACGTCTTGCTACGCTACGACTTGCGCTACGTCCGTCCACGTCCTGTCCTTCCTTAACATCGTCTGTGTAAAACTGAGCGCAATATAACCATGAACGTTCACCAACTAGCCCCCTTCATTGCTTTCATAAAGGGAAAGGTGATAAGAACATAAAATCCTCCCGACCAATTACAATAACATCAGTTATATATAGGCTGGCGATGCAGGCGGTGAAATTAAAAATGCAGTCATGGGTGGAAAGTGATAGAATAATCGGAGAACTTCAGAACGGGTTCAGAAGTGGTAGGCACTTAGATGATAGCCTGTTCGTGCTTACCCAGTGCAAAGAAATAGCTAAGGCGGAAAATAGGCCTCTGTATTTAGCCTTCCTGGACATAAGTGGTGCATACGACAACGTGAACAGGGATCTTCTGTGGAACATATTAAAAGCTGAAGGTATTGGTCATGAGGTAATTGATTTTCTACAGGAACTATATCGAGAAAATAATGTTGAAATAACATGGGAAGGAATTAAGAGTACGACAACTGTCTAGGTTCACAATGGATTAAGGCAAGGGTGTCCTCTATCACTGCTGCTGTTCATACTTTATATGATAAGCATGGAAAGAAGGTTACAATGAAGCAATCTAGGGTATAATCTGTCGCACAGATTAGGCGAAAAGGTTGTTGAGTAACGACTACCGGGTTTAATGTATGCAGACGATATTGTACTGTTAGCAGATAGCCAGGAAGATTTGCAAACTCTGGTTAATTACTGTGGGGACGAAGGAGACCGTTTAGGTTTCAGTTTTAGTGCAGCTAAGTCCGGTGGGATGTTTTTCAGCGATACAACTGATCAGGAGCTTACAATACGAGGCCATGAAATACCCCGAGTGGCCGAATACAAATATCTCTGGTAATGGATAAACAAAGTGCAGATGTACACGGAAAAGCACGAACAGTCTCTCATAGCAAAAGGGCGAAGAGATGCCGGGATAATGAAACATAAAGCATTGTGGGGGTACAACAGGTAAGAGGTATTTGGAAGGGAGTAATGGTGCCGGGGCTTACTTTCGGGAATGCGGTCCTGTGTTTAAGGGCAGAGGTTCAGTCGAGACTAGAAGTAAATCAGAGAGCTGTGGGAAGGTTAGCACTAGGTGCCCACGGGAAAACCACAAACGAAGCAGTATAGGGAGAAATGGGCTGGGCATCGTTCGAAGCTTGGGAAGCTCAGTGTAAAATCCTATTTGAAAAACATCTGAGGAAATTGGACCATAACAGGTGGGCAGCTAAGGTGTTTAAATACCTATACAGAAAGAGCGTTGACTCACAATGGCGGAAAAGAACTAGGAAGCTAACCAGTAAGTATGCCAGATAAGAGGACAAAGAAAGACAGAGCATTAAACGACAGGTTACAAATGCGGAAGGTAAAAATTGGATAAATTCAATGGAAAAGAAGCATAGTGTGGAACTATATCGATACTGGAAATAGCAGATCAGGAAGGAAGCATTTTATGGTAACTCAAGAGGCAGTGCCCTACTCTTTGAAGCTAGATCAGGATGTCTTAGAACGTGGAGCTACAAAAAGAAATTTAACAAAGAAGAAGGCACATGTACTGTGTGTGGTAAATATGTAGAAACAATGGAACACCTCATACTAAAACGTGATGGTATCAAGCCCGATGTCGATGCAGCCACAGTCATGCTTCCTGAGGCCCTGGGGTTAAGAGATAATAATTGTCATGTAAATAAATATGCGGTGGAAATGAGCAAAAGGCGATTGGAGGATTGGTGACTCAAAAGCAAAGAGGTGACATAAGGTTAAAAGAGTAGGAAGACGTATTTAAAGAAAATCGAGAAATTCAATAACACACAACACAGATTAAAATAAAAGACAAAATAAAAATCTGAGCATGGTGGCAACTGCCATCGCCCCGTTTCAAAGGGGATCCTCCTACCTTCCATCCGTCCATCCAATAAAGTCACTCATGACCAGAATCCTTCCATTTTTTTTTTCTGGTCGCGAAACTGCCGGCTCAGTTTCATACAGCGCCTGCCGCTAGAGGCGCAACTGTGCATGAAAGGGCATGCGAACGCCGCTACCGTTGTGGTTGTGTGGGTGGCAGCCTCGGTATTCTAGCTTTCTCAACTTCCTCAACCGTCGCTTTAGTTTCACGTAACTATTTTGAACATTGAATATGCTTAAATTACTGCCTGAGTGCGTCTTCTGCCATGAGCGGCCGGGACGAAGAAAAAAGCTGCTCATAACATGAAGCTTGCGTCTCAGACCAAAAAAATAAAAATAAAAAATGTGGGATTTTATGAGCCAAAACCGCGATACGATTATGAGGCATGCCGTAGTGAGGGACTCAGGATTAATTTTGACCACTTGGGATCCGTTAAAGTGCACCTAAATTTAAATAAACGTAAATAAACGCCTAAATGAGATTTAGGTAGGAGTAATGCAAGACAAACTTCGCTACTAAATGTCTTTAAAATGCACCTAAATTTAAATAAACGGGTGTTTTGCATTTCGCCCCCGTCGAAATGCGTCAGCTGTACACGGTCAGGCGGTCTCGGCTCCGCTTTTAATATTTCCCTAAAATTAAACACCGCGCATTCGCAACAAAGCACCAGTGGTCCCACTTATCAGATGCAAACATATGGGCTGTTGCGCCCCCGCTTACCAGTAAGTAAGCGCCAACTCTCCGTTGCGCATAGCGCCAGATTGTTCGCCGAGCACAGCTGTTCACTTTCTGTTAAACTGTGGCAGAGAAGGGCTCTGACTGTGGGCAGTATCTTATAACGAGATCAAAAGAATGAAATTGTTATTGCAAAGGGCTGCTACCGTAATATACTTAATGACAAAGAAAAGGACATTGAGCTGCTCCGTGCATTTAAGATTTCTCTGCAAAGCGATGCCATTTCTGAATATGATTTAGGTAGGATTAATGCAAGACAAACTTCGCTACTAAATGTATTCGGTGCGGCTTTTAGAAACGGATTGAGGCGAATGTGAAGTGTTAGGACCTGCGCAGTTGAAACTAGCTGTATTGTAATTGGGCAATTGCCTTAGCAAACAGTCGTGGTTTCGACGCAGAAACGACGAGACTAGGTATTTTGGTTCTTAATGCGCAACTATTTACAATATGTTAAAAACTTTATAATTCGATTAAGAAAAGAAATAGAACGTGTTGGTGCAAAAACAACATACAAGCACGATCATTCATTCAGCATTAAAATAAGCGGAGAGAAATACAGAGAGCACAGAGGCGTCGGGTCACGAATGGTCCACCATTCACAATGCAAGAAGTTTATTAAAAGCATTACACTGACATAATAAGCATAGAGAAATAACATCAAACGTGAGAGAGATGCATTGGGGGGCAGGAAACAAACACCAGCAAACGAATGGCAATAAATACAGAATGCATAATCGATTGTTTCTATAAACAAGAAAGTGTAAAACATAAACATTTCATAACACATGGCAAAACAACTCTCAAACGAACACAAATAGCCACATCACAAATACAGCAATTTCTTTTAAATGGCTTGTTAGAGATACCACCATTCTACTTCTTCAGCTGATACTTGCAACGCGTGTTCGGCATCGTTGTCCCACCCCGCCACTTCAACTAAACAGCCCAGCACTCGAAAAATAGCGCAGCACATGCACAGAACGCACTCGATCACTCAGCTCGCCTCGCACTGCGCACATCTGCGCAGGCGTTTCGGTACGCGAACAATGCCCTCTGTGGCACAGTGGCGCCGCGTCGTGGCACCTTTGGGCAGCATATGAACCTCTCCCATAGCGTGACGGCGGAGTTTCGGGACCAGAAAAACATGGAAGGACTCTGTCATGACCTATGGAGGGTCATGATCACTCTTTCTCTATTAGCGGAATAGAAAGGCAGCGCCGCGGTACGGCTGTTCATCGCAGGCGTTTCACTAGGTTATTAGGTCACTAGGTTATTTATTAATTAGTAGGCGTACAGCAAACAAGCGATGACGGAGAACACACAATGATGCATCGGGTGTTCTGTGACATCGGCTTGCGTACTTACGGGGTTATGGAGATCAACGGCATAAAAACGTACTTTCAAGCGTACTCCTTCAACCTCCGCCGCATTCATTATGATAATCAACGCCTAAACAAAATGAGGCACTATTTTTTGCCAAGAGTAGACCTCTTTATGTATGGCAAGTCTATGTAATGACTCGCAGACTCGGAAGCCTCGCGACGCCAAGTGCGTCGGCGGCGTTTGCGTGCCGTGCGGACACAGGAAGGGACGCTTCACTTACGAAGCTCGCTGGTTTCCCGGGGCTTCGGTCGGAACCGCAGCGGGAATCCCATCTTCGTCGCCAAAAGATGTGTCGGCAGCGGCAGGCAAGTGGGGGCCCCCGGACAGCGAACGCGCGCGAGCGCCAACGCAGTGAAGGAGACGCGGAGCTAACTGCTCCCGATGAAAACCGGAACGAAGACTCAGCCGAGCTCGCGGCTGTTTATTGCTAAAAAGGACTTCGCACACCAGATGACACCTCCTACTGGTCCCAGCTAGTCACATAACAGAAGGGGGGTGCGCCATCTAGCTAAACTACTATGAAACATAAATGTATGATAACACAGAGATCTGACAGGGGCGACACTATACTACAGAAACCAGCATGCTTTTCGAAATGTTTTACCGCCGTAGTATTCGAACGCCGACGGCCAGGAACACATCGATATCAATAGGCTGTTGGTGGTTAATCAAGTACAAAAACCTTGACGCTATGACTAAAAAGCAGCTTCAACAATCAAATGAAAAAAAAAATCAACTGCCTATTTGCCCGAGGTAAAAAAAACATCCTTAGACACCTCGATTGTTTATGTGAATGGTTTGTGTAAAGTAAAAAATTGAGCATGTTTAGCACCCCTAGCAGAGAAAGCACAACATAAAGTATGCGACCAATTACAGTAGCTCCACTTGCGCGCTTACGCTGAAACGCGGTGGATGGATGGATGGATGATTGAGGCTCAACCCTTTGAATCGGGCGGCAGCGGCGCACGCCACCTAGCCTTTAATGGTTCTATATGCATGTATACCTATGTATTTACTCCTTTACTTTTGCGTTGATATTATCCACCAATCAGATAGTCTCCGTTTAGTTATTTCTACCTGTTCAAAGTCTATTCTACTTTCACTGTCTTTAAAACCCAAAGCTTTGAATAGTTCCCCGTTAGATTCAACTGCAGGGTGAACTTGTTTACAAGCAAGTATCAGGTGTTCAGCCGTTTCCTCCTCCTCTCCACACGCCTCGCACACCAAATCTATCTCCTGATATCTGGCTCGATACGTTTTAGTCCGCAGTAGACCTGTCCTGGCTACAAACAACAATGAGCTTCCCTTAGAGTTATCGTAAATATTTTCTTTGGCTATTTCTTGCTTAAACGTCCTGTATGTCTCCAATGCCGATTTGGTTTGCATCTCTGTACTCCACATACCCCTCTCTGTCTCCTTAACCTTTTTCTTGACAGATGATTCCTTACTTGTCCCCCCGCTACTGCCCAAGTATTTGCTTCTCAATTTTCTAGTTTGCTTCCTCCACCTCGTGTCAACATTCCTCGTGTATAAGTAACTGAAAACCTTCCTAGCCCACCGAATTTCCCCCATTTTTCTCAATTGCCCCTCAAATGCAACCTTGCTACTAGCCTCTCTGCCCTCGAAAAAAGACCATCCCAGATCCCCCTGCACTCCGAGATTCGGTGTCTTTCCATGTGCTTCCAGAGCGAGCCTACCCACACCACGTTGCCTAATTTCCAACTGTTGCCGGGTCTCTGCTCTAATACATAGAACTGCACTGGCAAAAGTCAGGCCTGGAACCATTATCCCCTTCCATATCCCTCGTACTACCTCGTACCTATTGTAGTTCCACAGTGCCCTACTCTTCATAATCGCTGCACTTCCGTTACCTTTAGTCAGATATTTTTCGTACTCTGTCAGATACTCAATACCATTATTTATCCACACCCCAAGGTACTGTACTTGTATTTGTCGACTATCTCCAGTGTGGCCTCCTGTATCTTATGGTCGCCGCAAATGTTATCATTAAAAATCATGACTGCTGACTTTTCTTTGCTAAACTTCAAGCCTAATCTGTCTCCTTCTATACCACATATGTCCATTAATTCCTGCTGATCTTCTGCATTGTCCGCCAATAATACAATATCATCCGCGTACATCAGTCCTGGTAATGACTGTTCAATTTTCCTTGTTTGAAAAATGATAGGTTGAAGCTGAGTCCGCTTTGCTGTATTTTGGCCTCTAAACCTTGTAGGTACAGCATAAACATCAGAAGTGACAATGGGCACCCCTGCCTAAGCCCCCACCGAATCATTACAGGCTCCGAAACCTGCTTTTCCCATTGTATAATCACCCAGTTACCTTTATAGATATCTTTTAAGAAATTGGTTACTCCATCTTGCACTCCTAAAGTTTCCAGAATGCCCCACAAGCCCTCTTGAAGTACACTGTCATAGGCTCCTTTGATGTCCAAAAAAGCCAGCGATAGGGGTCTGTGTTCCTTTTCAGCTATTTCAATGCACTGTGTTAGCGAGAACAGATTGTCTTCTAGCCTCCTATGCTTCCGGAACCCATTTTGTAGCTCTCCAAGTACCCTCCGTTCTCTACCCATGCCTGCAGTCTGTCCTTTATAATCTGCATAACCACCCAGTAAACCACTGACGTCACTGTTATAGGCCGGTAGTTATTTATGTCAGCTTTGTCCCCCTTTCCCTTATATATCATTCTCATCCTACTTAGCCTCCATTCGTCAGGTACTATACCATCCACTAGCATTTTGCTCACCACCTCCCTCAATGGTTTCTTAGATTTCGGGTCCAATTTCTTAACCTAATTGGAATACCATCAGGGCCTGCCGATGTGCTACTTGGTACCCTCTTCTCAGCCCTTTCCCACTCTTTTTGTCCAAGTGAAAGCAGTGGGTTGACCGGGCTATCACTCTCCGACGTACTGCATGTACCATTTCTCTGTTTTGTAAATTTTTCCCTCATCATGGTTCCTATATGCTCCATTGCCTCCTCTCCTTCTAACCGAGTACCTTGAGCTGTTACTATATATCTCTGCTCTAGGCTTGTCCTATTACCCAAGGAGTTCAGATGTTGCCAGAATTTTCTAGCTGCCTGTTTATCTTTTTGATTGCTTATTTTTGACAGCCCTTGGGACCCTTTTGTCTTGATTTTCTCGTTGATCAAATAGGATGCTTCCCTTTTGCATTTTATGTAGTTTACCCATTTCCTCTCTACTTCTGCTTCAGGTTCTCCCTTACTTTTGGAATACCTGTGTTCCCTGGAGGCTTCCTGACGTTTCTTTATGGCCTTCTTAACCTCTTCATCCCACCAGCTCCTGAGTTTTCGTATCCCTTGCCTTGTTTTCCTGACTCGCACCTTACCTAGCTCACGCTCAAATAGTCTCATCAACTTTGGGTAAGTCCAATCAGTTTCAGTACCCTCTGATATTTCCTCTTCAATTTGTTTGGCCGCTATTTCCACTTGGTCTTCTGAGTAAAAAGTCACATCTAGCATTTCCTCGCGCGTCGTTCGGGCTTTAGCTTCCCTCTTAAAACTCAACTTGATACGTTTGTGGTCGCTACCTATACTTCTGGAGCCTTGTTCATCTATAATCATGGCTCCTAATCAATCGTACATCCTATGTGACATCCTATGCGCCACGATTGATTTTTCGCCTTCTGTGGCCATTTGTTGAACTCTAGAGTGTGCGGGGCCTGGTACCAGTTTATTACATGCTTTATCTCTGTGCATGAAGCCTCTGCGATGCATTGCGAAGAAGTGCGTGCCATAGAATAAAGAAACAACGCTAGCTTCCCGGCGGCACAATTCATCGCTTGTCATCGCTTGCGCAGTGAAGGTGCCTCTGAGCGCATGTACGCAGTATTTGAGTGTGTCGTGCACTCCAAGGTGCTTGCGGATTACCTCTGCTGGAGCCAGCAGCGATCGCAGATGGATATCCTAATGACACCGCAGCAATCGCATTTTGGCAGGTGAGGGCTCTTGTGTGCAGTTATGAAATGAGACTTCGAACGGAGAAAGGTGTTGGAACTGTTGATTGCGCAGTGCTTGTGAGGAAGAAATGCCATTGCACTGGGTATAGAAGAGCATGCGATTCTCGGACGCTGATCGTGTTTACGACGCTGTGGCTCCGATACATCACCGATGACAGAGCATCCATCTCAAACGACTGCTGCGATACGCACTCCTCAGCATCGTCGTCCCCCTCGGCGCATCGACGCCTTGCAAGCAGCTACAGTGACGTGCCGATAGTTATTTACTGTGCGCTACGTCGCCACAATGCAGGCAATGAAACCGTGTTGTGGGGACATCTCAGCCCGAGAAGATGTATTCATAAGCCAGCGACAGTCAATGCTTTGTTTTTGACAGTGGTGCTCAGTACATCACCGATGACAGTGCGTCGTGCGTATTTTATGTCGGCGCGGTCAAGATTGTTGATGCCTCTCAGCCCGGCACCACGTCTCTGTTGCCAAAAGATAAGTTGGGCGTGGCCCAACTGTTGTGGGTGTGCGCACAGGAGTTACATGCCTCGCGCGGGGCGTGACCTCTGGTTTTGATTGACAGGCGAACTCGTGCTAAACTCGTACATCGCGAAACCCCCTCCGAGTTCAACTCGGGAACATGGCGGCGGCAGCAGCAGCAGCCTGTGTCATCAGCGGCAGCAAGCGTCAGTATGACCGTGTGGACCCGTTCACCTACATCACCGACGTGGAGTACCGGCGTCATTTTCGCTTGTCGAAAACGCTGTGTGACGAGCTAGGCGAAGACTCTCGTCTGCGCAGACAGTGTGGCGGGCTTCATTTGCTCACCGTCGTAGAGCAAGTAACCTGCGCCCTTCCGTTTCTACGGGACTGGGAGTTTTCAGGGAAGCGTCGGCGCCAAGCGTTACATTGGACGTCATCAAACTACTGTTAGCTGCTGCGTGAGAGATGTGTCTGACGCGCTTACCGATGTGGCAATGCTAAAGCGGTGGCTAGCTTTCCCGGAAACTGCGGCTGAGCGGGCATATACAAAGGAATGCTTCCTACTTCGCGGGAACATTACGAATGTAGTCGCATGTATCGACTTAACCTACACTCGCCCACAAAATATTGCGGGGTGCGCGAGCGCGTGCCGAAACGACCCTCTTCCCCTACTAGCGGGGAACCCCTGGTGTCGAGACCGGTGCCTGCACGCATGCACGTCCGCCTGAGACTGCAAGCGTGCATGTTTCCGCGCTTCCTCCTTGCGCGCCGGCGATATCCGAATGCAGCCACGAGGTGCCCCTTTTGCGTTTGGCGCTGTGGTGGCTTCGACGGGCAAAACTTCGTTTATACAACGGAAATCAAGAGCTGATTTTCGTCTTGCCTGTCTCCTTCTATGGAGCGCCTTTTCTGCCATGCTCTTCTGCGGGAGAACGCCCCATTCGTAACAAGAAATAAACAACGAAGATTGGCCATGAAAAAGTGCAGCGTAGAAAAAAAAATGACTTGTTGCGTTCACCACCTATGCTTCAGCGATTATGACTGGACAAAAAGCGACCGCAGCCGCGCGCGCAAGCTCACACTTCTAAACACGCTTCATATAGTTGTGCCCGTTGAAGCCGCCACAGCGCCAATCGTAAGAGAGCTACCTCGCGGCTACATTCGGATATCGCCGGCGCGCAAGGAAGAAGCGCGGAAACATGCATGCTTGCCGTCTCGGAGGGACGCGCATGCGTTCAGGCATCGGTCTCGACACCAGGGTTTCCCGCTAGCAGGGGAGGAGGGTTGTTCTGCCACGCGCTCGTGCGCCCCGCAATATTTTGTGGGCGAGTGTATGTAGGAATTAAGGCGCCTTCAATGTCAGCGTTACTGTGATTAGCATTGAAGCAATGTCTAGACACGCCATGTCGCCAAATTTGTCACTTTTGTGTAGCCGACTTAAATGTGTTACCGACATCTCGCATGCGGCTGCCTATGATACTGACTTTTTCGCTTGTTGCTGACTTTTTGCCGATTGTTCTACTTTTCTGTCAGGGTGCCTTCCAAATGGCTCACGTTCTTGGGAAAGAGATTATTTGGTAGAAACAGATAAATGGATATCACAAATTGTGTGAAGTAACCTATGAATGCTAATCTCATAAAGAACTTGGTGTACTTCATTGGTGAAGTTACATGCATAATCCTGAATTTTGGTCATGCGTCATCTATCGGCCGGTCTATGAAACAGTCAGGCATTACACAATTCGTTGCAGCACGAAATGCGGATTTTGCGCCAAGCCAGTTGTGGCTATGCATCTGTGGCGAAATGAAAATGCATTGAGAATCTTAGTGTGCTGGCTTGCATGAAGAAAATATTTCAGAGTATTTGCTCTGTTCACTGTTGATGCATGTGCCATAGGTTCAGTGTATCTTTCTTTTTGGGGGGGGCAGCATTATTCTGTATGGAGAAATTATATGTTTTCGTCTCATAATGCGGCTCTAAATCTTAAGCAGTATAACAATGCAGACCCAATGCTCTGCAGAACTCGGTGTGCAGGAAGATGTCATGAACCATCAAGGAAAAATTACATATAGGGAGAAATGTGGTGCAGATGCCAAGGAAACGTGGGTCTTTAACCCGACATGATAAGAATAAAAATTGCAGAGCAAATAAACCTTTTGTACAGCTTTAGAGAAATGATTACACAAAACGTGATATGCTCAAACGCGTAAAAGCTTGCCGCAATGCCAAAGTAAGATGAGCGACATGCAGCATATTTTGGCATTGAACATGTCTCGTAACCGCTATTTTTATTGTAAGCCTCGCTGTCATGCCTTTTCCTCCGCACTCCCTTTACTGAAATATGGCACTGTCTTTCCATTGGTGTCATGGTGATGATGGTAACGGCAGCAGTAAGACTGGTTAATGCTTGCCCATTTGATTCCTGTGAGTTTAGTGGTAAAGAATATGGCACGTGCATACACCTGTGCTGCAAAATTTTACGCTTGTGGTGATTTTTTGGAGAGCTAATTCGTGTTGGGACATTTCAAAGATGTGCGCCATTGTGGCCTAGTAACTAGAGCATTGGTGAGGCTGAAGACTGGGTGTATTGGTATAGAAGCCTGAAGTTTAATTGCACAACAATTCGACGGGACACAAAGAAGAGAAATATGCACAGCAGAACGCTCTGCTGTGTGTGTTAGTCTTAATTGTGTGCCGTCGAATTGTTGTGCGATCCAACTTTAGAGTATTGGGCTTCTGTGGTGCAGGCCTGAGGAAGTGTGAGCTATTCGACAACATGCCAGTGCCTTGCCACACAATTATGGAAGTCTGAAGGTTTGCAAACAAAGCTCTGCTTTCAAATCCACCTGCTCATGTAATACAAGCACTGATTGAAAGAACCGTCATTCAAAAATAATGGTGATATCAATGGCCTGTGAAAAGTAATTTGTATAATATTGACACTGTTAACTGTTAGATATGGAGCTGTTTCCTGCGATTACTTCGAGTTCCCCAGACCACATCGGATTGCAGCACAGCTAATTGAGGAATGCAGAAGCAGGAAAGCGCATTCCAGAGGAGACACGTGCAAACAAGTTTGCGGCCCCCAAGTCGTGTGCCGCCGGGATTAGAAGGGGGGGCTCGGACAATGGTGCATGAGCAGCCCTCCCCTTCTCCTCGTTAGAAGTGCATTGCCAGTCTGCGAGGCAAGACCGCAGAGAGCCGCCAGGTGTGACACCGCGACACGGGCACCTACCATTGGCTGAAAGTGGCGTCATCGGAGCGGACTCTCCCATTGGTCAAACATGACGTGACTTACAGTGCTCGAAGGGTTTATAAGAAGCCTTCCAGAGAGACCTGAGCATTCTGGGAGATGCCCTGATTCCCTGATTCACCTCTCTCGAACTTCTTGCCGCGGGCCGCAGCGTCCGAGTTGCTGCCGGCCCGTAATGACTGTACGAATGTTACTTGTCGCTCACCTCTCTGTATATAATGTAGAATAAATCCCTCCCAAGTTTTGGGTTTTCATCCCAGTGTCCGTCCTTCAACCCCTACATAACATAATAGGTGCCATACCGGCCTCATAGTTGTACTCGACAGAGCAGTTTGTTTCCTGTGTGAAACACAAGCTTCCATTACATGCTGTGTAGATAACCAAGCTCAGTTTGTTTTGACGTGGTAGACAACGTTCACTGTAATCTGTTTTTGATTCTAAGGAAGTGCCAAACACCACTGCTCTTTCAAGGACGTCATGGGAATATTTGGCGAGACCTTTTTACAGCCCTCATAATGGAAGTGGGGCCAGCCAGCTTTGCTTGGAGGCCTTTATAGATTTCTGTGCCTGATCATTGTGTGCTATCAAGTTGCTAAAGTCTATGCAACTGGCGCAAGGCATTATGTGATTCTATAGTCAGATACAACTTTAGGAGGCCGTGTAAACTGCACTTTAAAGGCAGGTGAACACAAGCCTGCACCACTGGGCACACATTCTAGACTGACGTCGTGCCGCCGGACACACTAATACCCGCTTGTTGGAGACGGACTATTTTAGACGTGGAGGCAATCGGCTGCTGCACTTTGGTCATTTGTGCAGGGCCTGTCCAGTCTTCTGAAGTTGTAACCGACTGTAGAGGATGCTGCTTTTCATACAACACAAAAGGACAAAGTGTACAATTATTTGGCCTATGAAATGGATAGATCAGAAGTGAGCTATGCAAGGGCTTAAGCTGTGTGAAAATTAGTACATGCAAATATATGACATTGTTAAAGAATATGTAGTATCGAACATGCATGTAATGGCACGTTTGAATCGGGGTGTGCGGCTAGTATGCTTTGCATAAAACTGAAAGCTCCTTTATAAGGTGTCTTCTGAGGGCTCGACTGAAGAGCAGTGAGGGCACTGATACTACTGTTGCAGAGCAGCCCTTTGGACTTCTGCCACACTCTCAAAAGCACGTCCCTGGCGCTTGCCTTCTGCCACCAGGCGGTTGAGCGCCTCCAGCAGCAGAATGTTTTGCTGCAAGAAAAGTGGATTATCGGAATGAATCAACGGCATATAAACCATTATTTACAAAGAAAAATGCTCGTTGCACTATAGACAAGAACGGCACCGAGAGCGGCGCTGCTGCGCCGGCGTTGAGAGCGCCGCATGCGGAGCAAAATTCTATTAGCGGTGGTACCCCTCTCCCATCTCTCGTTCGCGCCGCCTTGATTGCCTCCTGCACTGCGCGTGTTTGGGCACGTTTCGCGCCGCGCGCGCTGTGCGCGCGTGGACATTTCCTTCGAAGGGCGGTGTAGAGTCTCTCTCACATTTAGGGGAAAACTCGAAGCGCAGCAGCTCGCGCAGATGCTCGAGGGGCGGGATCTTGAACGGCGTCGTCTGCTACGGCGGCGCACGCTGGCCGCATTGTCGAGAAACGTTCTACTGTCAGGTGCAGGGCGCTGATCACATCGTTACTGCGTGAAAGGAGCCGGTATTCTTTGCTAAGCGTTGCGCGACGCCCACTGATATGCCTCGAATGTAAGTTCATCGCTGCATGGCAGTCATAGACGACGTACTGATTCCATACATTCTTGACGGCCCGTTTCTGGAAGGCGACTATATATTCTAACGCGATAGGACGCCGATCCACACTGCTCGTGCTGTGCAAGAACTGCTAGAAGAGCGCGCAGTCACTCTCTTGGAGCGGCCGCCTCAATCCCCGGGCGCCAACATCACTTAAAATGTCTGGGGCTCGTTGAAAGTATCGCTGGCGCAACATCCCCTCTATCAGTCGCCCGAGGATAGGCTTCGATCCACCATCGTCAGTGACTGAGACGTGCAGCGAATGAACACATCCCTGATCAAGTCATTCTACACTTCACTGCCTTCCAGGATGAGCGCTGTCATCGCTGCCGCTGGGGACATGACGAGATACTAACTGAAGTTCCGAGCGTGACGTGTCAAATTCCCCACCGGCGGGCAGGGTCTGTCTGGTGTAGCGAATGATTATCGAGAAAAATCACTTCCAGCTCATTGTCTGAACCTAAAACGTTCATTTAATCGTGTCCGTTTTTTTCACCGTGTTCGACTCCCATTGTTGAGTGCTTTGTTTTCCTTTCGAGTCAAACAAAGACTGAGCACTTTGCGCGCACATCTTGGTGCGTTTTGTCGCTGCTCATTACGGTAGCACACACAGTGAAGAAATATACGTGCACACGCTCAGTACTCCGGCCCTTCGAAAGAACAAATGAACCATGTTGTCAAAAGAAGTTTGTGGAACTCCATTATCGCCAATGAAGGATCAGAGTGTGACGACGTACAACGTTTAGTAAAGAATATCAGCTCAGTTCCCGCAGTACCGATGAAATCGGTGCACTGCCCCTGACAGTACTACGCTTCCCGAAAATGCGGCCAGCGCGCGCCGCCGTAGCAGACGACGCAGATCACGACACAGCCCCTCAAGCGTGTGCGCCTGTTCGAGCTGCTGCCGCCGCACGACTCCATTGCTTGCCGCATCGCGACGCAATACGTTCCGAGTTTTCCCCTTAGTGTGAAACAAACTGCACACGCTATATTTGCCTTTAAGAAGATCGGTACGCTTGACAATTATTTTTATGGCTGCAATGCGGCGAAAGGGCAGCGTCTGCTTAACCATGTAAGGGACGCTGAGCAGGTAATTGGAAACGACATCGTATGTGCCGCCGGAAAAATCGTCAGCACATACGATGCGGCACATACATACGGCACCTACGAGCTAAAGTCATTTTTGCAGTTTCTCACATTATGTTTGCTACAAATCCGTGTTGTCTCTGATGGCGACAACGGACTTCTATCGACACTGTGCGGAAATAAACCAGATATATCGCTGCATAGCACAAGTACGACATGCGCACACAACTTTAACTAGTACGTCCCCTACAATATGGAATAGAGGCAGCAATGTAGACAGCTTGGTCATTTTTTAACAGTACTCAAGAGACGGAAGTTGAAAGTATTATTAATCATTCCTGCTTCAGCAATGCCGGCGCGACCAAGACGCGGGTGTGTATCGTCCAGTAACTCGATCGATCGGTGCGGTGGTGAAGCGGGAATGAACTCCGGTCATGTTCAATGCATCATGCACATACTCAATTTCTCGGCACGCGTGAACTTCGGCCACTGCTAGCGCATACAACAGACGTGGTTTCCATTCTTAGACAGCGCACACACAAACGAAGCACTCGTTGAACTTAAAGTTTTTGTATGAATAAAAGGATTATGTACTGAGTAATTATTAATTTCACGTGGGTTAGATATAGAAACCGTCATACACTCAGGAGTGATCAATAAACGATCTTGCTTCGTTTGCCAGATGTTTACTTCGCTCGGCGCACCGCAGTAATCCATGTCTGTCGTCTGCTTCTTTCGTACCATTTTCTTGTGAATCAGCAGAATTTCCCTGGTTGCATCAACCCTTTCGTGTTTACATTGCTGTCGTGACAGTTAACAACACAATAATAATTTCCGGTCATCCGAAGAGGCGCCGTCGCAAACAAGGGACGTTTCGCGCGCAGCGCGAACTGAACGCGAGCGCGACCGCGAAGGGAAGCGGCGACGGAAACCCACACCCGTTGGAGATGAAATCGCTCCGCCAGGGGAGAAACGAGCGCTGGCGTCTAGGATGAAACTTGGCGTGCGGTCGTCTATTGGTAGGTACTAAGTGCCATTAACTGTGGAAGCCTTTAGTGTAGTATGCATAATAAAACAGTGTGTTGGGACAACGTTGCTTTATTTTTCATAACTGGGGTTGTCTTTTTCAGAGCCAATTGTCATGTTGATTAGTGTGCCAGCAGCTGAGGTGTCCCCGCACCTTCACGAGTCTCTACTGTCAGCACCACAATCCTATTTTTGTTCACTGCAAAACAAATGTCTCTCCCTACAATCCCATCTTATATGAGCTGATTGCATCCTATGCCTACAAACATCATATTTTTGTCCCATTACGCAATTTTCTACCATCCTCAGCTGGAGTTCTCTCTCCTTCACATCCATTCTGTCCCGCTTATGTAACCACCTGTTATGAACTGGCAACAAGTGATTGAAGACGTGCATGGCCAGCCTGCCGATTCCTTTCTTTTTCTTAATCTCAACTAGTATATCAGTTGCCACGGTTTACTACGCCACTGTCTTCCTGCCTTAATCCTATCTCTAACAATTTTTGTTACTTCGCTTTCTGCACAGTCCTCGACTTCTAAAGTTTACTTGTTAACCTCCAGGTTTATGCCCCATTTTGCATAATTGGTAGAATGCAATGATTCTGAACTTTTTTCAAGGATATCGGTAACGTGGCGATCATGATTCGGTAATGCCTTCCATGTGCTGTTCAACCCATGAAATGTTTGTATAAGTTTCCTGCTTTATATCAGTACCTGCTATTCATATTTCACTTGGATAAAGATACTCTTCCATAGATTCTGCAAGCTTAATGTCACTCATAAATTTGTTATCTCGCCAAGTTAGTGAAGGTTACCTTCATCTTTTCCATATTTTCGCGGGCCCACGTGCATGTAAAAGCACGAACACTCATTGGTTCTCAATGCCTTTTTTAAACTGCTGGACATTCAATTTGTTACTACGAAAGTGACTTAATCCGTGCACTATTATTATGCTAAATATGAAACAGTATAAATATACTTATCTGCAGTTTGTCGATGTCTCCTTCACTGTGTTGGTAGCGAGATTCATTGTCGGTGCCACCTCCTTGTCGCTTCTTAGCTATATAGGCTGTCTTCCTTTTGCACACACTATGTAATATTCGTGACCCTCGCAGCCACGCAGAGTGGAGGAACACAGCGCACTCGCAGAAGCAGCACCGGACAAGTTGTTTCTTCAGCATTGCACCGTGAACAGTAGGTGCGCGTTGTGATCTGTAAGATTGCCGAAGCTATCGGCAGTCTTATGGGGTGCACAGAAAGATTGCTCACAGAGAAACAGAACTATCCAAGAAATAGTGGTCATTGTCGACCCTGATCACCACGTCGCGCACTGCAAGCTCGTTGTACGAGTTTGTTTACACTGGGCCTCTCCGATGTTTAGCCACCATGCTCGCCCGGTGAATGGATGTGATGATGCCGCCGTAGCGTTCCCTCGTGGTTTAATGCGAAGTGTACCAAAATACATATTAGTTTATATACATTCAGTGTACATCTTGTAAGCTTTAAAATGATTCTAAACCACGTTAAAGTAACTAATAATATTGTACTAAATTCACTTGTTTTATAACTTGCTTGTGCATGTAATGCCCTCAGTGGAACGACAAACAAGTGAAAGAAGGCACGACCATGCACCTACAGTATGATCACGTGAGCCCCAGTTTGTCGACCGCCCAGAAGGCAACGCCCAAGGAATGATAGCCACCCAGAGTGAATCTAGATAAACCAATGAAACTGGAGGCTTGCCGAAAGATAAATTGTGTCTCAGTACCATTTGAGCTTTCATCTTGGGGTGTCGCCAGAGCTTGTGAAGATCCCAAGTTTCGCCAAACATGGTGCATCCTGCATAGCACCCCAGGCCTGTTTGTGCAATTTTATCAACGCGCGGATTTTTTTTTTTAATCCAGTGGGAAATTGCGCGGGCACCGGGATTCGAACCACGGTCCTTTGCACGGGAGGCGGATGCTCTACCTCTACGCCACCGCTTCACCTCACGCAGAAACTTCAGTCGAAACCTCAGCAGACATGGGGGCATTGCGGAATCAAGGTGTAGACGAGCCCTGTGTAAATATACTGAAGGATATCTATAGCGGCTCCACAGCCACCATAGTCTTCCATAAAGAAAGCAACAAAATCCCAATAAAGAAAGGCGTCAGGCAGGGAGATACGATCTCTCCAATGCTATTCACAGCGTGTTTACAGGAGGTATTCAGAGACCTGCATTGGGAAGAATTGGGGATAAGAGTTAATGGAGAATACCTTAGTAACTTGCGATTCGCTGATGATATTGCCTTGCTTAGTAACTCAGGGGACCAACTGCAATGCATGCTTACTGATCTAGAGAGAAAAAGCTGAAGGGTGGGTCTAAAAATTAATCTGCAGAAAACTGAAGTAATGTTTAACAGTCTCGGAAGAGAACAGCAGTTTACGATAGGTAGTGAGGCACTGGAAGTGGTAAGGGAATACATCTATTTAGGACAGGTAGTGTCTGCGGATCTGGATCATGAGACTGAAATAATCAGAAGAATAAGAATGGCCTGGGGTGTGTTTGGTAGGCATTCTCAGATCATGAACAGCAGGTTGCCATTATCCCTCAAGAGAAAAGTATATAACAGCTGTGTTTTACCAGTACTCACGTACAGGGCAGAAACCTGGAGGCTTACGAAAAGGGTTCTACTTAAATTGAGGATGACGCAACGAGCTATGGAAAGAAGAATGATAGGTGTAACGTTAAGAGATAAGAAAAGAGCAGATTGGGTGAGCGAACAAACGCGAGGTAATGATATCTTAGTTCAAATCAAGAAAAAGAAATGGGCATGGGCAGGGCATGTAATGAGGAGGGAAGATAATCGATGGTCATTAAGGGTTAATAACAAGCGCGTAATAACATGCCTTGCCCAAACTACCTTCTTCACAGCACGGCGTTAGAATCTGTAACTACCTATAAATACCTCGGTGTACATATTACTAATGACCTTTCATGGAAGTACCACATCGAGCACGTAACTTCAAAGGCCAATCGCATGCTTGGGTACCTGAAAAGGAACTTCTCTCTCGCACCTTCATCACTCAAGCGACAGTTGTATATCACTTATGTCCGATCTAACCTTGAATATGCATCGTCAATCTGGGACCCTGGCCTTGCAACTCTTACCAATAACTTGGAGGCAATGGAGAATCGCTCAGCACGTTTTATCCTAAGTGACTATCATCGAACTTCCAGCGTAACTAACATGAAATCAATACTTAATCTGCCCCCGCTTGCAAATAGACGGAAACTATCTCGACTTGCATTGTTTCATAAGATCTATCATCATAATCATGTTCTTAGGACGCGTCTGATTAAACCGCCTAATTTTGTTTCATCTCGACTTGATCACAACCATAAAGTCCACGTTCCTCACCAAAACACTGCAACATACTCGCACTCTTTCCTGCCCAAAACCAGCCTCGACTGGAACAATCTTCCCGCCTCATTAGTTAACATTACCAACTGTGACCATTTTCGTGATGCTCTTTCCAGCGAAATTTAACGCATTCTAACTTTTTTTTTCTTTTTTTTCTCTATGTTGGTTGGAAACTTCATCTTTTGGTGTCTCAATCGGTTGCAATGGTATGTTCTTGCCGTAATCATTGTATAAAGCCGTGCATGACAGCGTGAATTTTTGTTATTATAAATTACATTCATTCCCATTTTTTGAAATTTTTGATTGTGTATGTGCAAATAACTGAACTTATGTTGAATGATTGACCCCCTCCCCTCTATAATGCTTGTATGCCTTGAGGGTACAATAAATAAATAAATAAATAAATAAATAAATAAATAAATAAATAAATAAATAAATAAATAAATAAGGGTTACAGACTGCATTCCAAGGGAAGGGAAGCGTAGCAGAGGGCGGCAGAAAGTTAGGTGGACGGATGAGATTAAGAAGTTTGCAGGGACAACATGGCCACAATTACCATATGACCGGGGGTAGTTGGAGAAGTATGGGAGAGGCCTTTGCCCTGCAGTGGGCGTAGCGAGGCTGATGATGAATTTAACGCATTCAACAGCGATAACAATTGGTTCTATGTATGCGGCGTCAAGTTCGGGAAAAGTTGGAACCTTGGGAAAGTTCTGAGTGAGAACAGATGAAAAAAACATGCTGAATACGGTAGGGCAATCGGCGCTAGAAATATGTATGTTTTCTGTTCCGTGTAAAGTTATGGTGTTAGTATCTCTTGTCGGAGATATGGTTTTCCAAACTTTTTTGGGATTGGAAGTTAGCAGGGATGGTAGGTCTTGTGAGTAGTATTTATCTTTAGCGGAAGATATTGCTGATCAGTGTTTAAACAGTTACTGCTTAAACACTTACTGTTTAAACAATTACTGTTAATTGTTGAAATAATTGGCCCTCAACACACTGTGCCCACCGCTTGGGGAGTGGCCTCGTGACATCGCTGACTACCTCGCTGCCGCTCAGTGGAGAACTCGACGACTGTAGCGATCGCCGTCACCAAGCAGTTACCTTTCGCCACAACAACGACCATACACTGGCCCAGCCTGGGGCTGGTCTGCAAGCCCATATCCAGAAAACCAAAAGCAACAACTGATAGAGGTGCAATTGCTGTTCATCGAACTGACTAAGAACTTCCGCTGCTGCCAAAGATGCCGAAAAGATCATCTTGAAGATACATCAACGGTATGCCACCATTCTGACGAAGGCTTGAAGCAAGGAATATGTCGACAAAACAAGACCTGACGATGCGATGTTTCAACCACATCTCAACAGGATGCAGCCATCATCCGACGCCGAGACCTAACTGCAACGCAAGACAAAGAACCACTGACCTCGATGTGCTTCTCGATGACCATGGCTTTAGTGGACACAGGAACCCTGACGACCATAGATCTCGAACCAGACATAAATTCAAGTCTTTCCCTGAATAAACAGTAACAGCTCAGAAGTCTTCTCCGGTGATACAAAGACTGCTTTTCGACGTCATCGAGGATTCGAAAAACACCAGTCACAAAACATCACATAATAACCGAAGAGTGCGCTCGACCACTCTGCCAGAACCCTTACCGAGTTTCGACGTGAGAGCGTGAAGCTATGAGACAAGTCGATGAAATGCTGCACGGCGACATCATGCCGCCGCCGAAAAGCCCATGGGCATCCCCTGTTGTCTTGGTGAGGGAAAAGGACGGAACCTTATGTTTCTGCGTCGATTATCGTCAACTGAAAAAGATCACAAAAAAGGATGTATACCCCCTACCACGAATAGATGACGAGTTGTATTGGCTCTGCAACGCTAAATACTTCTCGTCGATGCATCTCAAGGCTGGCTACTGGCAAATACCAGTCCACGAGAGGGATTGCGAAAAGACTGCCTTCATCACGCCAGATGGCCTCTACGAGTTCAAAGTCATACCATTCATACTGTGCTCGGCACCTGCAACATTCCAACACGTCATGGAAATGGTTTTAGCAGGACTGAAGTGGTAGACCTGTCTTGTTTACTTGGATGACGTCGTCGTCTTCGCCGGAAGTTTTGATGATCACCTCAGGTGGCTTGCGACAGTACTAGAGGCCATCAAGTCATCAGGGCTCACTCTGAAACCGGAAAAGTGCTGCTCGCCTACGATGAGCTTCTGTTCCTGGGCTGCATCATCAGCAAATCTGGAGTCTGCCCTGACCCGCAGAAGACAGCTGCAATCGCAAAGTTCCCGCAGTCCATCGATAAGAAGGCAGTGCGTAGATTCCTTGGCATGTTTGCCTACTACAGGCGCTTTGTCAAAGACTTTTCACACATCGCTGAGCCTCTGACACATCTAACCAAATGTGATGCTGAGTTCAAGTGGGAAACGTGACAGGCCGACGCATTTCAAGAACTCAAGACTCATGCAGTCACCACCAGTTCTTGCGCACTTCCACGAGGACACCGATACCGTAATCCATACTGACGCCAGTAGCCTAGGCTTTGGTGCCATCCTAGTCCAGAGGAAAGACAGACTTGAAAGGGTGATAGCTTACGCTAGCTGGTTGCTGTCAAAAGTGGAAGGCAAATATTCTACGACTGAGAAGGAATGCCTCATCATTATTTGGGCTACAGCAAAATTCTGCCCTTACCTATATATCCAGCCATTCAAAGTCATCAGCGACCATCATGTGTTGTGTTGGTTAGCTAATTTAAAGGACGCATTAGGACGGCTGGCACGGTGGAGCCTCAAACTGCAAGAATATGACATCACTAATCTACAGGTCCTGACGAAAACACTCTGATGACGATTGCCTATCACACTCCCCCATTCATCCACGGCTGCAAGATGATGAGGATGACGATGCCTTCCGTGGAATAATAAACGTGAAGACTTCATTGAACAGCAATGAGCAGACCCGGCGCTAAAAAGCCTCGTCGAATATTTAAAAGGGAATACCGACGTTGTCCCTAGAGCGTTTAAGAGCGGATTGTCTTCGTTCGTGCTTCGAAACAATGTACCGTAAAAACCGGACTATAGGTCAGACTGGATTATAGGTCGATCCCCCAACTAACGAATTCTGAGAATGAAAATCTTTTTCAATGGCAAAAGTACCGAAAGGCAGCCTTACCTTGAAACAAATGCCACTCAGCGGGTTGCACAATGGTGACAGTATTTATTTAAACGGTGCTCGCCTGTGCACCTGGCCAAGTTTTTAACAGTATTGCGTGACCATCGACCTGCGTGCTTGTTAGCACCTTATTAACGGCGCTGAGCAGCGAAACAAATGAGATACGCACACGTGTATGCATGCCGTTTAATACTATCGCTATTTCGCTGTTCCGTGCCGTGATGATAATGTGCTGACAAACACGCGAGTCGATGGTTGTGCGATACTGTTAAAAATTGGCCAGGTGTGCAGTGCACAGAATGGCACGAAGTGCGCAAGCGCTACTTCGGAGTAGCGCTTGCGTCTGAGTAGCGTTGATCAGAGCAACGCCTTTGATCAGAGTCGTCCGAACTAGAGTCGGATGACGAGTGCTTCTCGCTGCCCAGTCCATAGGCGCGCATGCTCTCTGCCGCTTTCAAACGGATGCATTCGACAGTCACAGGCAGCGATCTTACACGCAGCTCCCGGACGAACTCCGCAACCTTGCCTTCCAGTTCTGCGGTCCGCTTCGATCCGCCCATGAAATGACGTTGTAGCAAGCATGTGACGCCCCCTCAGGCATAATGTTTGTTGTGCCTTGTGACGTTTTCTTTTGGTTGCTGCAAGTTGTAATATGTTGCTTTTGCCTCCGCCACTACCGAATGTTCTTTTCAGATACTCCAAGTTTGCGCTGTGACGCCAGGTTGCCGCGGGCTTCCGCGTACTCATTCACCTTTTTCTCGAAGGCAATGGTGAATTGACGTCGGCTTCCGCTTTCCAATATGTCTTTAACCTTTAACCAATATGTGACAATATATGTGACAGTGGAAACGCAAAATGCCGGTGCCACAATGTTGCCATGCTGTGCTGCTGCTGATGGCGATGGCGAAGGCAGCTGTTTACTTCATCCGTCCATTGTTGCAAGACTTCCGTAGTTTTTCCGCCAATGTCCGGTATATAAGACAAGGGTCGACTTCTCGGGATGTTTTTTTTTGAAAAAAAGTTTGACCTATTTTTTTGGTTTTTACGGTACTTGTGAAGAATAACTTCTCACCAGTCTGCGCCAACTACCTTTTTGTTGTTATGTCAGCGCTGTGTCCGGAAGGACTGCAGGCCCTACATGATGATTCGACTGCTGGGCATCTCAGATTCTCCTGGATGCTATCGAGGAGACAGAAAAGGAGACAACGGCCGCGCCTGACTGCCGCCGTTGTCTGTTACTTCAAGACATGCTGAGACTGTCAGCGATGCAAGACACCACCGACAAAGCCAGCGGTATTACTACAGGTGATCAAGCCTCCTTGCCGACATTTTCAGCAGATCGAGACGGACTTAATGGGACCGTTTCTGACGTCAACTTCCGGAAATAGGTGGATCGTCCTGGCGATGGACTACCTCACCTGCTTCGCTGAAACTAAGCCGAAAAGTAGCGCAGCCAAAGTGGCGAAATTTTTCGTTGAGGACATTTTACTTTTACATGGTGCCGCAGAAGTTTTCATCACTGACAGAGGTACGGCCTTTACTGCAGAGCTAACCCATGCCATTCTGCAGTATTGCCAGACAAGTCACGGGAGGACAAGTGCCTACCGCCAGCAGACGAGTGGTCTCACAGGGCGCCTGAACAAAACCCTTGCCGATATGCTGGCAATGCACGTCGACGTCTAGCACAAGACGTGGAACGTGGGATGGGGGACGTCATCCTGCCGTACGTAACCTTCGCTTACAACATAGCAGTGCAAGAAACAACACAGATCATGCCGTTTTATGCTGGTTTACGGCAGGAACCCAACGACTGCTCTCGACGCCATGCTGCCGCACGTCTGTGATGAAGAGAATCTTGACATCGCCACCTATCTCCAGTGTCCTGAAAAAGCCTGAACGCTGGACTGCCTGCAGATAAAGAACTAGCAGAGAACCGACAGCCGACACTACAACCTTCGATGACGCTATGTTGAGTACCAACCTGGCGACCATGTTTGGGTTTGTACCCCTATACGCTGACGAGGACTTAGCAAGAAGCTTTTATGCCGCTATTTTGGACCCTTCAAAATGATCCGACGCATTGGCGTGCTTGACTATGGGGTTGTGCAAGACAGCATTTCGCTGTCACAGCGGCGCTGCTCACAGCCTGAAATAGTCCAAGTTGTGAGACCTAAGCCATTCTACCAGTGCTAATGAACATTGGTATTTTGCATAACTTAACTTTGGACTTCGCATAGCGGAATTTTGGACTTTTTTGGACTGTGTTCCTTTAGACTTTGTTTCTTTGTTGTTTTGTTGCTTTTGTTTAATAAGCATTCTTTTGCGTTTCACTCTCCTGTTATGTTTGTAGCATGGGGACGATGCCTGCTGAAAGGGGGGTAAACGTGAACTTATTTATCGGGTGACCAGGTTTCACCGCCTAAACGTTGTTGCTCAGCACAGGACATGCCCATAATGCATCGAAAGTTTTCGAATGTTATTGATGGTTCTTTTTGCTGTCTGTTGTCACCGAACCTTGTGTAATCTGATTTCATGTATGCGCGACGTAAATGGTGTAGAACTTTCTGGAAGACCTGCGGGCACTAGCGATTACTCTGGAACCTTCGTTGACTGATGTATAAAAGCCGACGCGCTTGACCCGCTGATCAGATTTTCGCCAATCGCCGACTGTGTTTGCTGCGGTCGCCGTTTTTTTAGCATAGCCTGTTCTTGAGGGAACAAGATTGCCCAATGAAACGCTAGTTTTGTGATTCCCAGCTTTTCTGCTTTCATCACCATCACTACTACGTGACAATATCATAAAGAAAAATAGGCCACCCTCTGAAATGATACCTATACCCATCCTAATGTATTATTACGATATCGAGCGATGCTCAAGAGACGAGCCGCCGCGAGAGCGACGATGAAGTTGGTCGGTGCGCTTGGCGCGAGCGAGTGTTGGCCTGGCTGCCTGGCTCCAGTGTATATAGCCTGTAAATAGCCTCTTCTGTCTGTGTCTTTCCACACGCAACATTCTGGTGGAGGTCAGTGATCCCCATCCTCACTACGGAACTCCGAAGTGGCCGGCACACCGAGCTTGTCACCATGCCTCCCGGTGACGCGCCCGCCTCCGTAACGGCTTTGGCTTGTCCCACTGCTCCAATTGTCACGGTTGCCCCACATCGCGACCCAGGTGTGTTCTCTGGCCTGGAGGGACAGGATGTTGACGACTGTATCAAGCTCTATGAACACGCCAGTGCTAATAACAGGTGGGACCCAATGATTATGCTCGCCAATGTCATCTTTTATCTCGGCGGCACCCCACGCCTGTGGCGCCAAATGCATGACGATGAGATAACTAGTTTGGACAGCTTCAAAGAAAAGCTCAGGGACATGTTCGGCGACCCCATTGGGCGCAAGGCTGCCACGAGAAAGGCTCTTGCATCTCGTGTTCAGTCATCTAACGGAGCCGTACGTTTCCTACATCCTCGACGTCTTGGCTCTATGCCGCAAAGCTGACGATGCTATGTCCGAAGAAGCTAAAGTGCCACATGTTCTAAAAGGCATCGCCAACGACGCTTTCAATTTGCTTGTTTTCAGCAATATCTCGACTATCGACACCATCATAAAAGAATGCCGTCGCCTTGAACAAGCCAGGAGCCGCCGTATCCCACACCACATCACCTGGCTACCCAACACTGCTACTACGTCGACATGTGAGGGTTGACCACGTCAAACCACCACCTGTGACGACGTCACTCGTATTGTTCGCCGTGAACTCGAGGCCGCCTGTTCGCCAGCTTTCTCCACAATGCCTCCTGATCCGCCAGCAACCACCATTGCAAAGATTCAGGCCGCCGTCCAACAGGAATTTGAGAACATGGGTTTGAACTCCCTGTGTTCCACGTCTCAACCCAGTGTTCGCCAGTTCTCTGGTGGCCCTCTTCGTCCTCAGCAGTCCTTTTCTGCCACATCTCGCCACAACCCGCCCGATTGGCGTACCCCTGATGACAGGCCGATCTGCTTCCACTGCTGTTGCATCCACCACGTCGCTCGTCACTGCCGCAACCGATGGCCACCACCTCCTCGGACATACGCTGCCACTTATTCCTGCACCTTTGGACCTTCTGTTCCCTATACCACCTGCCATGAACACACTGCCGCTGATGCTCCTGCTCCAAACCTTCGCTACAGCCGCTGGCCCTCACCTCGACGCCATCAGTCTCGTTCGCCGCAACCCCGTCGCTTTTCTTCCCCGCTTATCGCGCCCCGGATCCAGCCGGAAAACCAGGCATTGCGGCTTCTGGAAGTGAAGCTGCGTTGCCGACCCTGCCCTCAAATCCTCTGCTCACGTTACCCACGAACCGAAACCTTCTTGACATTGACATTGCCGGCTATCCTGTCACGGCACTCATTGATACAGGAGCACATCTTTCTATTATTAGTGCTGCCTTCCGACGACGACTGAACAAGCTCCTCACCCCAGCATCGGCACGCGTCGTCCGCAGTGCGGATAGCGGTACTGTGCCTATCATCGGCATGTGTACGGCACGTGTCAGCATCGCCAGCTGCCACACTCCTGTCCTCTTCACGGTAATTGCTCATTGCCCCCACGACCTCACTCTCGGCCTCGATTTTCTCTCTGCACATTCTGCTCTCATTGACTGCTGTTCCAGTACCCTTTGCCTTGGGCATTTAACAGCACCGTGACGGTGCTTTTGCCGCCGGGGGGGGGGGGTAGTGTTACGATATCATCGAGCGATGCTCAAGAGACGAGCTGCCGTGAGAACGACGAAGTTGGTCGGTGCGCTTGGCACGAGCAAGTGTCGGCCTGGCGGCCTGGCTCCAATGTATATAGCCTGTAAATAGCCTCTTCTGTCTGTGTCTTTCCACACACAACAGTATGAAGCTTCATCCCAAAACAAGAACAACAGGCAACAGTTGTGCTCTGCTGTCAACATCACATCAGAATTGAGTACTATTTATATGTATGGGAGTACTCACGTAAGCGGCAGAAATTTGGAGGTTTACGAAAAGGGTTCTACTTAAATTGAGTACGACACAGCGAGCTATGGAAAGAAGGATGATGGGTGTAACGTTAAATGGACACTAAAGGGAAAAATTATTTCTTCTGCATCAGTAAATTACCGTTCTACAATACCAGAAACACCACTCTTACAACGATAAGACGTTTGGTAAGCCAGAAAAAGCGCAAAAACGAAATACGGGTGGCGACGCCTACTTGAGTTCCCGCGCCTGGGGGCTGTGACGTCTTAGATTTTGATGGCATCTTCTAGGGCCTACCAATTATATATAGCGGTACAAATTGACTACATTGTGTTCTAAAGGAACCAAATATTAAACATGGCAAGTTTCGGGAAGCTTTATTCAGCCAACGCGGCCCAAATGCGAAAACATACTTTGGAATCCCTGACGTCACGCTGACGTACAGGCGCTGGGGTATCGGCGCGAAAGTCAAATACTGATACTTGGAACTTCATTTTCTCATCTAATAATCAAACTATCTTTTCGAAATGACTGCCTGCAGGGTTCTCAAACAATGCTGCATTAGTCTATACTTATTTATTGTTTCGCTTTAGTGTCCCTTTAAGGGGTAAGAAGAGAGCAGATTGGATGAGGGAGCAAATGCGAGTTAATGACATCTTAGTTGAAATCAAGAAAAAGAAATGGGCATGGGCTCGAGATGTAATGAGGAGGGAAGATAACCAATGGTCATTAAGGGTTAGGGACTGGATTCCAAGGGAAGGGAAGCGTAGCAGGGGGCGGCAGAAAGTTAGGTGGGTGGATGAGACTAAGAAGTTTGCAGGGACAACCTGGCCACAATTAGTACATGACCGGGGTAGTTGGAGAAGTATGGGAGAGGCCTTTGCCCTGCAGTGGGCGTAACCAAGCTGCTGCTGCTGCTGATGATGATATGTCATTCCGCGACACAATCTGTAACTGGAGGTGCATGGTATAAGCAGTCTCGCAAAGTGGAGCTTCTAATCTAAACAATGCTCTAAATGTTGTTTGCTCTCGCAGTCTTAATGTCGGCCTCCTTCTTTTCGGAAAGTTTAATTTCCCAGGCACTGTCTGGTTCAACACAGTACCTTCCCTGGTAGATGTCTGAGCATGCATCTATGGGAGAACAAAAATAATCTGAAAGATTTCACATGTTCGCATTTGGTTATGTATTCCTTACTTTTGAGGAAGGCAATGCATTCCTTAAAGGGGCCTTGAAACACTTTTCTAAGTAATTGTAGGATGATGTTATAATGCTGCATTGGAGGAGTGTGGAAGGCAAAAGAGAAGCGGCGCAAGGTTTTTGGGTGATTGGCTGTTTCAGACTGTCCTATCTCTTCTCACCCTTTTCACTGTAAATAAAACCATTGTACATACGTAACAAGTGGTAGAGGGGCTGGGTACTGGACAACTTGGTCAACCCAGTCCTCCAAGATCTTCGAACAAGCAGAGGCCTGGCTGGACTACCACCAGAGTCAACAAGCATGGCCGGCGCCCAAGCAGGCTGGTCAACAAATACCATCAAAGAAGGCATTTTTCAACTTAGCCAGAGACCAAGGCAACCTAGCTACTGGACGCCGGAACCGCGCATATTCCGAGGTAAAACAGGTGAAGATGTGGATGACTGGATGAGACACTAAAAGAGAGTAAGCCGGCACAACAGGTGGAGTACATGAGCACAGCTTATGAACGTTGCATTTTTTCTCGCCGGTACTACTCTACTTTGGTTTGACAATCATGAATGTGTGCTGACCACTGGGGAAGCTTTTGTCCAGGAATTGAAAACCTGCTTTGGTGACTCCAATTCCAAAATGAAGAAAGTGGAACACATGCTTTCGCGCAGAGCCTAATTGCCTGGTTAAATGCTTACAACCTATATTGAAGAAATATTGAAGCTATGCGGTATTGTGAACGCGAATATGTCGGATGGAGACAAAGTAGGACATCTGTTAAAAGGCATCGCGGAAGACGTCTACAATTTGTTAATAACAAAAGAAAACCTGAACACTCCTGAATTCAGGCAGCAATGTCGCTTGTTCAAAGCTCTGAAGACGCGAAGGATCTTGCCAAAGTTCGGGCGCTTGGACAACGTCACCGCAGGTGCAAGTATGGACGTCGCTGCCTGCGATGACATCGCCTCGATCGTGCGTCGAGCAGTTCAAGAAGAGCTAGCATGACTTCAGGAAGTGGGCGCTGGTTATCAGTGCACATTTGACGAATGCATTCCCCAACCACCATCCTGGTCACGAGAACATCGCATTGTGCGCCAACCGCCTTTTGAAGAACTACACATAAATAACATGAGCTTTTGGTCTCTCCTGGCGAATCTCAGTCGCCACCATTCCTCACCAGCCTGTCGTGACACTACGGAGTACTACCCAACACCACGACGTGTTCCTGTGGAATACCCGATGCCACGACATGCTCCCGCGGAATCATACCCGGTGCCAGCAGTACCTGCTCCATTTAGTTTCAACCGCGACCTACGCGTCTGCTACGCCTGTGGTTCCTGAGGACATATTGCGCGCTTTTTGTCCCTGCTGCTTGCAGCAAGCGCCACGTTTCTCGGCGTACACAGCTCGTATGCACGAAGATGCGCCTGCGCAATTTGGAGTCCATCCTCTACGGCAACAGGGGTCATACAATCGCACGATGAGTCCCCTGTCTCCGAGCGCAGACTTACACCGCCGCTGACCTGACTGCGCCGTTCTCCATCCCCACGCTGTTGCCGGTCGCCTTCCCCGCCACAGCTGGGAAACTAGCTGGTGTGGCCGATAGAGGTGTGGTGGCGGGACGGTCAGACTTGCCAATTCTTCCGTCTGTTGTTATGCTGAAAAACAAGGTGTGTGTGTGTGTGTATAGACGGAGTAAAAACTACTGCTCTTGTCGATATGGGTGCTGCTATTTCTGTTATGAGCCTTTGTTTCAAAGATTGCTTAGGACAAAAAATTATGTTCGTGTGGGATTGCAAAGAAACTTTATGTGTAGTTGGAGGTGAAATGTTGTGCCCTGTTGGTGTTTGTTCGGTTTTGGTTGCTATCGGAGGACAGAGCCTTAGAGCCAAGTTCGCTGTATTGGTTCACGCAACACATGGTGTTATTTTAGGCATAGATTTCTTCCGGGAATACAGCGCTGCACTTGAATGTGGGACTGGAGAGATTTTACTAAGGAGCACATTGTCAATCGCCATACTTGATAATTTGCAGACCAATCAAGCCGACGTGTTTTCGCTGTCTGAAGATGTGTTACCGCCTGGTCAGACAGCCATGTCTGTTCCCGTGAGTTCTTCCCGTGTCCGGATGGGATCATGCAGCGAGCTTGTTGAGCCAGCTCATAACAACACGATTAAGAATATGTTGGTCCCTCTATATTCTTAATCATATATTCTTAATCATATTCCAACATATCTTCCAACAACTGCTTCCTGGGCACTCTAATCACACGTAACAAGCTGCGGCGGTCGGCATTAAAGAATGGCACTGCTATAACAACTGTGCAGAGGTGTCACGGGTGGCAAGCGATATGCGAGCACCGCCGAGGCATCGCTTTGGTGGCCCCAAAAGGGGCCTTTTAAAAAGTGCGAGAAGGCTGCCGTGGCAGCCTCTTAGCTTGAGAAATCTAGAAGAAATGCTGAGGAGAGATCGCCACGAGAATCTCACCACATGCTTCTCACTGGCTTGCACAAGAAAAGCCTATGTCCGTGAGCCATGCATGCTTTACACGAAGCTTGCCGACATCTTTCTCTAAGGCATCCAAGCGCTCCACGTAGGGCAGTGGAAGGTTCCTCGTGAAAACGAAGCCCCGGAGGGACTGAATCACGCCGGGCCTCCTGTGAGGACAACGTTGAGGCAGCTTGCCCTACCGTGTCATCGCTGCCGTCGTCGGTATCCAGTGCAAGCATGTTCGCGACGATTGTCTCATCGGTTAGAAGCATTTAGTTTCCAAATCTGTAGCCATGCGCTTTCTTTTCACAGGCAGTGTCGTGCATTGACAATGATCAGCGGGTGGATCAGCCATCTTCCGTTTCGGCGGCGAGTCAGGCGAAGTTGAGAAACCGCATAGCAAGGAATGACTTCGACACAACAAACAAAAATGAATGCGAGCGATTAAGGTGTTTACAGAACTGCACTGAATGAGTAGCCAGCAAGCAACATGTGAGCAATCTGCTTGTGGCGCAGTTTGCACGGTTCATTTGTGTTTCGGAGGGTGGGGTGGCATAGAGCTATGGGCGCAATCCATTCGTGCTCGGAGGGGTGGAAGGGTGATAGGAGAGAGCCACGTGGAGATGGCTGGAAAATGAGCACACGGTGGCTGTTTGAGCCGCAGCCCATCATGTAGCGGCTCGAATTTCTCGGTTTCTTTTTTTCTTTTCAAGGATTTCAAGGATTTCGGCTCGGACACCCAGGTAGCAGCGAGACTTCGTTATAACCGATAATGCGGCATCGGGGCATTGTAGTAAGGGGGTTATTTCACCATGGAAAACATACAAAAGTTGACGGGGCAGCAGCTTCTCAATCTTATAACTAATATATTGCTAAACTGGTGGCGTTATAAGCAGGTTCAACAGTATTCGAATCACTTGCGACGTATGATAAACAAGTTGTCGTCTTCCGAGCAGAACGTACTCCAACAAGTGCTCGCCTGCTACACGTCAGTATTTGATTTTACTCAACTCAAGCGTTCTTGGATGTTGCTGGAATCCCGCATGCACCATCACATCAACACAGAACAAGCGATTCCGATACATTAGAAACCCTATCGCATATCTCCCACGGAAAGAAAAGTGACGACATGCTGCAGAAAGGTGTTATTCAGGAGTCTTGCAGTCCTTGGGCAGCTCCTGTTATACTAGTGAACAAGAGAGACAACTCGTGGAGATTTTGTGCCACCTACCGCCACCTGAATACTGTCGCAAAAAAAGACTTCTATCTCTTACCATGCAGTGACGATGCTGTTGACTGCCTTCACTCCGCATCATACTTTTCATCGGTTGACCTTCGGTCTGGGTACTGGCAGGTACCGATGCACCCGTCTGACATAGAAAAGACCGCTTTTGTTATGCATGACGGATTCTATCAGTTTAACGTCATGCCGTTTGGCTTATGTAATGACCCAGCAAACTTCGAACAATTTATGGACTCCGTCCTTCGTGGTCTCAAATGGGAGATTTGAATGCGTTATTTACAAGGTCTTGTACTTGTCGACCTTGTAAACTCGTAGACAAGGACGGTATATGGCCAGATCCCCAAAAGATTTCTGCTGTTTGCGACTTTAAACAGCCAAAGACAGTGAAAGACCTCAGAAGTTTTCTGGGCTTTTGTCCTTATTTTCGCAGTTTTGTTAAATACTTTGCCCTCAGCGGCCAGCGGCCAACTCAGCGGCCAGAATCAGTACACAACACATATGGTCCGCTCAGTACGAGACAGCTTTCCATTAGCTGAAGTTTTTGCTCACCTCTGGGCCACTTCTCCACCATTTCGATCTGGAGGCGTTCTCCGAACTGCATACTAATGCAAGTGGTGTGGGCATTGGTGCTATGCTCGTTTTCATGACAGATGCCAACACGTCGTTGCGTACGCAAGTCGTACTTTGACGAAAGCAGAGAACTGTACAGTCACGGAACTGAAATGTTACGGATGTAGAATGGATTTATTTACAGTGGAAAGGGTAGGGAAGACATGGGATGGTCCGAAATAGCCGATCACCCAAAAACCTCATGCCACTTCTTTCTCTTCCACGCTCCTTTGATGTGGCGTTACATTTTCCTCCGGGGCAGAAGAAGCTCACCGAGCGAGTCAGAGTGTGCATTGGTTTCAATCGTGCGACGTGCGCAACTTGCGTCTTGCGTGAACTTCAGCCTTCACTTTAGCAATGGCATAGGTCACTTCACTCAAGCATTTCAGAATGACAAATGGGCCCGACTAATTGAAGAGAAGCTTTTGGCAAAGTCCCCTTTTCCGCACCGGTGTCCACAGCCACACAGTCACTGGCAGCAAATCTCATGGGCAGATGTTGTGCATCGTAGCATGCCTTAGCATGAACATGCTAAGCCAGGGTTCTGAGCCGAGCAAGTCGACAGGCTTCTTTGGCACAACACAATATCTGCGTGACAGAAGCATTGTCGTTAGGTGAAAAAGGAAGTATGGTGTCGAGAAAACTTTGAGGATGGCGAGCGTAGAGGAGAAAAGAAGGTGTGTATCCTGTGATGAATGGTAATACGGCATCCCAGTTCTTATAATCTGCTGAAACATAAATTGAAAGCATGCTGACGAGGGTATGATTGGTGCACTCAGTGAGACTGTTGGTTTGCAGGTGGTAAAGCGTGGAGTGGCGATATTGCTCGGTGTTACAATATTGTTACGCGAATGAAGGATTAAGAACTGGAGACTATTTACAAAGTATATTTACAAAGGATAACTGCAGCACTGGCCAGTTCAGCTGACAGCTCGAGAGCCAAAGAACATTCGTCGTCTTCGTCGGGGCGCCTGTGTGCATCGTCCACAAGAAACACGCAATATGCGCATATCATTATTCTCGGCGGCAGAAGCACTGTCCCGGGGCATCTAAATATAGGTGATAACAGGACAGTATTATGGTTTGAGGCGTGTGACATGCACAACGTCAGTCGAATTCGGGGCAGATATGAGCCACTGGTACTGACTAGGGCGATTTCGTACGTAACTGGAGTCATGGCACGTAGCACTTGATATGGGCCTGTGTACCGAGACAGGAGTTTAGAGCGACAGAAAGCTGAGCTAGTTGGTAAGGATTCATTATGCAGAAACGCTGAGGCGTACAGACAGGACACAAGAGAAGTGGTCAACACGAACGCTGTTCAACACGTTCGTGTTGCCCACTTCTCTTGTGTCCTGTCTGCACGCCTCACCTTTTTTTGCATGACGAGACAAGAGTTTTTCTGACAGACCACTGTGACGAGTCAGGGACGACAGGAGTACCAGAGACCAGGAGAAAAGTGGACATCTCTATGTCAGCGATCGTACAAACACTGTTGCTTCTCTTGGGAGGTCAGGAGGCGAGCGTGAGCAATTTTGCGTGCTTGAGGTGCCCTGGTCATGTCGTCAAGTGCATACTCGTTGGTCTCTGCTGCGGCGGGTAGAAGTGATGCGTCTAGTGGCAATGTGGATTCTGGCGAACAACAGAAAGAACGGGGAATAACCGGCAGTTTCGTGATGCGAAGAATTATATGCAAAAGTGACATAGGGTGGGGCAAGGTCCCAATCAGTGTGGTCAGACAAGAGGTACTTTGCAAGCATGGCTGTTAGAGTGCGACTCAGACGCTCTGTGAGACCATTACTCTGTGGATGGTAAGACATAGTCAGCTTATGCTTGGTTGAACAGGACTACAGGATGTCGAAGATGACTTTAGAAAGAAATGTCCAACCACGGTCTGTGAGCAGTTGGTGTGGAGCACCATGCTGCTGAATTGCGTTGCCTAAAAGAAAATCGGCGACACCTGTGGCGCAGCTTGTCGGAAGCGCTCTGGTGATGGCGTAGCGCGTGGTGTAATCTGTCGCCACAGCGACTTACTTGTTGCCAGGTGTGAGTAGAGGGAAAGGGCCAAGTATGTGCAAGCCAACGCGAAATAACCACTCCGAAGGAATGTCAAGCAGTTGAAGGCACCCGGCAGGTAGCGTCGATGGTGTTTTTCGGCGCTGGAATTTTTCACACGACGCAAGGTATTTCCGGACGGAGCTAACAAGGCCTGGGCAAAAGAAGCATCGGCGAATCCAGTCATAGGTGCGGGAGATGCTAAGGTGACCTGCCATTGGTAAACCGTGAAGTTCTTGGAGAACAGCTACCGGAGGTGCTTAGGAATGACGAGGAGTAGGGCAGGACTGTCGGGGCGACCATTGTGGCGGTATAATACACCATCCCAGAGAACAAACAGGTGATGGGACGAATCAGAAGGCGAAGGTTCCAAGCCATCAATGCTGGCGTGCAAAGTGGCATCACGGCGTTGCTTGTCGGCAACGTGTAGCAGCTGAGAAATGGAGAAAAAGCAAGCTTCGGCTTGAGGGTCAGGGTCGATGGGTGGTTCATCAACTGGATAGCGTGATAAACAGTCTGCATCTTGATTTAATTGGCCCGACTTGTATGCTACTGCATAGGAATATTCTTGCAGCCACAGAGCCCAGCGACCAAGCCGACCAGTCGATCCTTGAGTGAGGAAAGTGAGCAGAGCACATGGTGGTCTGTGGTTACAGAGAAGTGTGTGCCATACAAGTACGAGCGGAATTTAGAAACTGCCCAGACAAGAGCCAGGCATTTATGATCTGTAATTGAATAGTTGCACTCTGCTGCTGTGAGGAGGTGGCTAGTGTATGCAATAAAACCATCTTGACCCATTTGGCGCTGGGCTAAGACGGGTCCGATACCATGACCACTGGCATCGGTACGCACCTCTATAGGAGAGGACAGGTCAAAGGGGGTAATTATTGGTGGCGTGGTGAGAATGTTGGTGAGGTGGGCAAATGCAGCTGTTTGAGCGGGGCCCCACTTAAACGGCATGTCCATCTTCAGAAGGATGTGCCACAGTAAGTGGACGAGCAATCGCTGCGAAGCTTTTAATGAAGCATCGGAAGTAGAAGCAGAGTCCTACAAAACTTCGGACATTTTTGACAAACTGAGGTACAGGAAAAGATGTGACAGCATGAATTTTCTCCTGGTTTAGTTGAATACCGGAAGCGTTGATGTGGTGGCCCAGCACTGTAATCTGCTGACGTATGGAGTGACACTTCGATGAATTTAGTTGGAGCCCACCCTCGCGGAAGACTTGAAGAACAGTCTTTCATGGTCCCTTTTAAGCTTTCCTAACACTACTAGATTGCGAAATATCACCTTTAGAGCATGTTTTGCAGAATGAGATGCTAGGATTTCAAAGTGCGTATGCGTTAACCACATGCTTGTGCACAATAACGAGGGTTTTAAATTGATCGATTGACAGTTCTTTATTAGAGAATGGGGAGGCACAGGTCCTTTGTGGGGATGAACGGGGCGTTGCCAGACTACAAAGTCATTCACATGGTCAGGGTTTCCAATCATTTGAGTGATAGTCCTTGTGCTGAGGCTGTGTACGGTCAGGACCATGGTTTATCAGTCCCCCTAAACCACTCTGACCAGACCTCTCTGACTGCCATATTTGACAAATAATAACTGCGTGTTGGGATCAGTGAGCTGTGCTCCATGGTAGGTTGTGCATTGTAAAGCCTGTATGGGCATTCTTCCTTTATCGAATGCAGAACATGGTCATATTAATTGATGGTCTGCATGGCAAGTAAAACACTTGCTTGGGCTAGTTGGTTCATGCTCGAATGAGTAAAGGCAAGACGCCAAAGACCAGGACTAAAGAAGGACACAAACGACAGGACGTTTGTGTCCTCCTTCAGTCGTGGTCTTTTGAGCCTTGCCTTTACTCATTCTGCATGGCAACGCAGCCCACATAGGTGCACATCATTGTAATGTCAGGTTGTTGCCATTTTGCTATAGAGTACGGTGAGTAGGCTGAATTTGCAAAAACCTTATTGACGAAGACTTCTTCACAGTGTGAAAGGGGACACTTGCTCAAAAAGAGAAGAGGGCAGGTGGGGTAGCCTGCTGAAGACGCTGTTTACTTGAAGTATGCAAGGATATACGCATATAGTGCATGGTGGCTTCCCAGGGAGTCATTTGGCCTACGAGCTCATACGAGTTCACCCTGAGGGGTGGGGGCAGAGAAAAATTGGTTGACCCACCTGCGGAAGCAGCTGTGGCGTGTGCTGCCATATTGCTCCTGGGCCCACTCATATTATTTTTCTTTTTTATTTTAATCCGATGGAAAACTGCGCGGCACCAGGATTCCGCATGTTGATAAAATTGCATAAACAGGCCTGGAGTGCGGCCTGATCTCGGTGACCAGAACCGCTAACGCACTCCCTCATCAGAGCAGGATTGGTCACCCTGGTGCAGTACTTGGCCACAACCTTCTATATTGACATGTGTACTTATCTTTATCGGGTGACCACGTTGCGCCGCCTAACAAATGTTATCGCACAGCGCGGGACGCGCCTGCATGTATCCGAAGTTTCTGGAAGGTTATCGATGCTTCTATCCGCTGTATGTTGTTGCCGAACCTTGTGTTATCTGATTTCATCGCGTGACTCGAATGCTGTAGAACTTTGTGGAAAGCATGCGGGTCGCAACGATTAGTCTGGAACATTCGACGACTGCTGTATAAAAGCCGACCTGCTTGACCCGCTGATCAGATTTTCAACGATCGCCGACCGTGTTCGCCGCTATCGTTGTGCTATAAGTGTAGCCTGTTTTTGTGGGCACAAGTTCGCCCAATAAAAGTTAGTTTTGTCTTTCACAGTATTGCTACTGTATTCTTCATACATCACTCCACGTGACATCTGGTGGAGGTGCTTTTTGTTCATCTACCGGACGCCCCCGACAAGCCGTGATCCAAGCCCGGACCGCAAAGAGAACACCAATGAAGTTCCAGACCACTGAGCAAGCCGCCGTCTTCAACAGCTGCCCCCTGAGAACGGACTTCTACCTGAGAAGACCAAGAAGATTGTGGCCAGGGCAACCCCAGCGTCCCCCATCGTGCTGCAGCAGCCCATTGAGCCTCCGACATTCTCCGGTTCAACATTCGAGGACCCGGAAACCTGGCTTGAGACGTATGAGAGGGTCGCTGCATTTTAACAGCTGGAACAGTGACGACAAACTGCGACATGTCTTCTTCGCGTTGGAAGACGCTGCCACGACGTGGTTCGAGAAATGAGAAGCCACCTTAACTACCTGGGACCTTTTCCGAAGTGGCTTCCTGCAGACATTCACAAGCGTCGTACGCCTAGAACGAGCCCAAGCACTACTAGAAATCCGAGTGCAGCTGCCTAATGAGACCACCGTGATTTTTACAGAAGAAATGGGCCGCCTATTCTGCCACGCCGACCTGGAAATGTCCGAGGAAAAGAAAGTCCGCCTACTGATGCGTGGTGTAAAGAAGGAACTTTTCGCGGGTATGGTACGAAGCCCACCAAAGACTGTCAACGAGTTTCTTCGCAAGGCCACTAGCATCGAGAAGACACTGGAAATGCGGAACCGGCAATTCAACCGCCGCACGAACTTGACAAGCGATGCCGTGGTTCAGTCACTGGCCACCAACGACCTGCGCGAGACTATCCGAGCGGTCGTGTGGGAGGAGCTACAGAAGCTGTTCTCGTCATCACAGCCTCAAGTGGCTTCGATTGCCGACGCCGTCTGTGATGAGCTCCAACAACAACTAGGAGTAGCCCCTGAATCGCTGAAGCCTCAGCCGCAAGCGATGACATACGCCGCTGTAGCCCGCCATCACATTCCCGCTCCGCGCCCATGGCAGGGCGCAGTGACGACACAGGTCCGTCGTCCACCACCACCCCTGCCGCCAGCACGCCAACTCGTCACCCCACGCGGCATTCCAAGGAAGACACGTTTGGCGCACCCCCGAGCACCGTCCACTTTGCTATCACTGTGGAGAAGCCGGGCACATCTACCGCCGATGCCCATACCGAGAGATAGGACTCCGAGGGTTCGCCGTTAACACGCCGAGACACCAGATTAGTAAACGACCTCGCGATATCGCCGACTACCTCGCCGCCACTCAGTGGAGCCTTTCACGACCGTCCCATTCGCCGTCACCAGGCCGCTACCTGTCGCCGACCATACACCGGCCCAGCCCGGGGCCGTTCTGCGAGCCCATATACGAAAAACTAAAGCAGTAACCAATGGAGCTGCGTTTGCTGTTCGTCGAACTGATGAAGGTCCTCAGCCACCGTCGAAGACGACGAAGAGACCATCTCGACGACATAATAACACGCCGCCGTCCTGACGAATTCAGGAAGCTAAGACTACACCGACGAAAGACGATTTGACGACGTGACCATCCAACTTCAGTTCAACATGACGCGGCCGTGATCCTACGCCAAGACCTAACTGCAACGCCAGACAAAGAACCACAGACCTTGACGTGCTTCTCGACGGCAACGCAGTCACCGCCTTAGTGGACGCGGGCTGATTACTCCGTCATGAGTGGACACATCGCCACCCAGTTGAAGAAAGTTAAGACTACATGGGAAGGCCCTCGAATTCGGACCGCTGGAGGACACCTCATAACGCCGACTGGAATGTGCAGTGCAAGAATTACCATTCTCGGCCGGACTTACCTGCCACCTTCGTTATCCTCCAACAATGTTCACGAGACGTCATTCTCGGCATGGACTTCCTGAAGCAACACAGCGCAGTCATCGACCTGAAGTCGAAGTCAATAACGCTGTCGGAAGATCAAGCGATACCGCCGGAGAGCCTTCCTAGTCACTGTGCCTTGAGTGTGCTCAAAGATCGAGTGAGCATCCCGCCTCGCTCCAGCATTGTTATCTCGGTCGGCACCGAAACACCTGCTGATGTAGAAGGCGTCATCGAAGGCGACCAACGTCTACTACTCGATCGTGAAATTTGTGTCACAAGAGGAATCGCTCGACTGTACGGAGGAAGCATGAAAGTGTTGGTGACAAACTTTAGCCAGGAGTTCAAGCACATCAACAAGGGCACGACGATCGCATACATCGAGGAAATTCTGGAAACCAGGAATGCGTTTGTCCTTTCGGATTCTTCCGCATCTACCCCGACGACCACAGTTCCCGAACCAGACTTTGACATAAATCCAAGTCTCCCCATGAATAAGCAACAACAGCTCAAAAGTTTACTTCGACGATACAAAAAGTGCTTTTCGACGTCATCAAGGATTCGACAAACGCCAGTCGCAAAGCATCGCATAATAACCGAAGAGTGCACTCGACCACTCCGTCAGAGCACTTATGGAGTTTCTATGCGAGAACGTGAGGCTATAAGGCACCAAATCGACGAAATGCTGCGCGACGACATCATCCAGCCGTCAAAAAGCCTGTGGGCATCTCCTTTAGTCTTGGTGAAGAAAAAGGACGGAACCCTACGTTTCTGCGTCGATTATCGTCGTCTGAACAAGATCACAAAGAAGGACGTATACCCCCTCTCACGGATAGACAACGCGTTAGATCGGCTCGGCAACGCAAAATACTTCTCGTCAATGGATCTCAAGTCTGGCTACTGGCAAATAGAAGTCGACGAGAGAGATCGTGAAAAGACTGCCTTCACCACCCCAGACGGCCTCTACGAGTTCAAGGTTATGCCATTCGGACTGTGCTTGGTGCCTGCAACGTTCCAGCGCGTGATGGACACGGTTTTAGCAGGGTTGAAGTGGCAGACCTGTCTCGTATACTTGGATGACGTCGTCGTCTTCGCCGGAAATTTCGACGATTCAGCTTAGACGGCTTGAAACAGTACTAGAGGCCATCAGGTCATCAGGGCTTACTCTGAAGCATGAAAAGTGCCGCTTCGCTTACGACGAAATTCTGTTTCTAGGCCACGCCATCAGCAAATCTGGAGTCCGCGCCGACCCGCAGAAGACGGCTGCCATTGCAAAGTCCTTGCAATGTGTGCCTACTACTACAGTGGCTAGAATAGGGGAAGTGTGCGCAAGGTGCCGCCTTTCGCGTGGGCTTCTCTGATGCTCCGCTCAGGTGGCGCTCGCATTCGCTTACACGTCGCTCGGAGGCGGTGGTCTGCTGTAGGCACTGTGGCATTCCAGCCGCGGCATTGAGGCAGCTTGGTGTTCTACACTCCTTTTTTTTTTAGATTAGCTGCAGTCGTAATGAAGTCATATCTGAGGCAACTACGATCGCATGGCCTCCGCACTTCGCTTTGCGCTGTTGCAAAAGCCGGTCCAAAATGCATCTACAGCTGCGTATTCCGTACATGCGTCAGGTGCCGTTGATTCTACAGCGGAGGCCACGCGATCGTAGTTTCACATGTTTACTAGACTAAACACAGAGCGTATTAGTGCCGAGATCTGCGTTTATTCATTCGACAAGCGACGCTGATCTGTTGAACGGCGCCATGTTTGACTTATATCCGAAACTAATTTATCACGACCGCGGCATTAGCTCCTAAATAATACTGCGAAAATGACCTTATTGTAACTGCCTTCGTGCCCTCCTGCCGATCTTGCTCCTCATTAACCCGTGAGGTCTGAGTTAGTTAATCGGTTCGTCTTGTGAGATGACCTGCGTTACTAGAGATTCAATATTGCTGGCATGCTGGTGTTGACTACTAATTCCTAACAAACAGGCACCATAGCACTGTCTGTAAAAATAAAAAATAACTGAGATCCACACAAGCTTCCTAACTTTTATCAGTTTTATTCAGCAAGTTAAGATTAGGCAAAGTGAGCATCCGCATTGTTATGTTGGTTATGTAGTGCGGCGCATCTTCAGATGTTTCTTTTTTCTCGCATTGATATTCTTTCTTTGTTCAAAGACTTGATGTAGAAGTGAAGTCATGTCAAGATAAAAAACTTCACTATATTGCTTGACAGTGCTTCTTTGTGGGCATCACAACCAATGGCACGTGTTGCATACAATGCAAAATATCGGTGACGCTATCTCTTTGGACCTTCTTCCAACTGAACCACATTGTGAAGCTATCCTCCAGAGCTTCCATGAATGAAAAAAGTTGTCTTGAGGGATACAGAAGCCCTCCTTTATCACAAAACTGGGTGAAAGATGAGAGAGCTTCATCTGAATTCTCATCCGATGTCAGCAGCTACTCAAAGTAGTCCCGACATTTCGTTGTTAGTATTTTCTGTCGGGCAACATAGCCAGCCAAATAAAATACCAGCCTTGCATCACTATGCTACTGCGGATAAGGATGATCAGTGGACAAGGACGATGTTTCAAGCACGCTGGAGGCTTCGTCAATTCTTCCTGCACCAATCAAGTTGTCCACTTGGTTGGCTGCCTCAGCTGGTCCGACAATTGACACGATTGCGCCGCCTGAGCAGTTGCCTGTGTCTAGAGCTTTTACTAAATTATTGAAGCTCAGACAGTTAACAGCAGTAAGGAACTGTGCTGAGGTTGGATGATCATTACATCCCGAAAACTGGCAAATTATGCCAAACAACTTCTCTATGGGATCCTGATTCAGGCGGGAAGTTAGAAAATATTTGTAACCTACTTGCTCCGTTAGGTATCTTAAAAGCTCCGACGTTTCTTGCAGGGTCACTCTTAAACCCTCTGCTGTGCTTGAAGACAAAAAACCTGCTTTTGAGGGGCCAGTTTTGGCTTCCCATTCGTTGATGTAAAGTAGGGAATCACTCAGCACCTGTTCTTCTGGGGAATTCGGTCTGAGGGCAGTGGATGGAAGTCTTGATGTCATGATGGCAATTAACTTCTGCATAAATCCAATGAAATGTTCTGTCTGCTTCCGGTGTGCCAAGGCTTTGTCAATTTGGCTCTTATAGAAGAAGACGCCACGTAGAACTTCAGAGCCGAAAAAATGAAAGGCATAATTAACTTTCATTTTTTTTCAAAATTATTAGGGTTCAGGTGGACTTCGCTTATCTTTGGCATAACTTTGAGCGTTGTGGCACATTTGTCCAGTTCATATGCTATCTTTAGTTGCTTAAATTCGCATTCGAAGACGAAAACGGGAACTCTTCCAAAAGTCCGGCCCCAGCGCAAACACAGATGGCGTCAACATCCTTCAGCAAAGAAGCTGGATCCTCTGAGGTTTCCAGGGCGATCGGAATCCCTCGCACAAACACACCACGGTGTCGACGACTGTGGAAAGCACCAGCTTTTGGGCATGCAGAACACTCATATTTTTGGGCACAGCTAAGCACACACTATAAGCTACCTTTAACGGTTCTTCGCTGAGAATGTGCTTTGCCCACCGGCTGGACGGAAGACGGACATTCTTATAGTCATGTGCGTCTTCATCGTCGGAAGGCACAGGTAGATCAAAGTGACCAACATCGTTTTGCGAAGGTGGTTGTAGCGGCCCATCCTTTCGACGCCTATTTGATGGCACTGGGGAATGCAAGCTTGACCTCTCATTAGGCTTTCTTTTTTCGGAACTGCCTTAGAGAGGTACTTTGGTACATTTGGAAATATCGCCGGTACGGCGCCCGGCAGAAGTGGCCTGCTTCGGTCCAAGAGCACTGTTTGGCCATCAATTGAGTGTTCAAAGTGTCGTGAGATGAACTGCTGATCGAAGTGCAGCTCACATACGGCTGCGTTGCATTCAAGCGGCTTGTCTGCCCTCGGTATTTCCTTTGCCACTTCTGAAACACAGCGTCTTCCTTTGGGACTCCGAACAATGAAAACTTGTTCTTGCATGACTTGTAACCAATGGTGCATCCGAGCACAAAACAATGGCTTTGACGGCGGCTCATTGTGCGTCATTTGCACAAACTTCGACGAAAATCTTAGCAAGCAGACTGAAAAAGCTCCGACAACACGTGTAGGAAACTCGCAGTCATCCGCTGTAAAAGCGCTCAACTCGACGACGACGTGGGATGGATGGATGGAAGGTAGGAGCGTCCCCTTTGAAACGGGGCGATGGCAGTTGCCACCATGCTCAGATTTTTATTTTGCCTTTTATTTTTATCTGTGTTGTGTGTTATTGAATTTCTCGATATTCTTTAACTACGTCTTCCTACCCTTTTAACCTTATGTCACCTCTCTGCTTTGAAGCCACCAATCCTCCAATCGCCTTTTGCTCATTTCCACCGCACATTTATTTACATGACTATCATTATCTCTGAACCCTAGGGCCTCAGGAAGGGTGACTGGCCGCATCGACATCGGGATTGATACCATCACATTTTAGTATGAGGTGTTCCATTGTTTCTACATATTTACCACACACAGTACATGTGTCTTCTTCTTCGTTAAATTTCTTTTTATAGCTCTGCGTTCTTAGACATCCTGATCTAGCTTCAAAGAGTAGGGCACTGCCTCTTGAGTTATCATAAAACGCTTCCTTCCTGATCTGCTGTTTCCAGTATCGATATAGTTCTACACTATGCTTCTTTTCCATTGAATTTATCCAATTTTTACCTTCCGCATTTTTAACCTGTCGTTTAATGCTCTGTCCTTTTTCGTCCTCTTGTCTGGCATACTTACTGGTTAGCTTCCTAGTTCTTTCCCGCCATTGTGAGTCTACGCTCTTTCTGTATATGTATTTAAACACCTTAGCTGCCCACCTGTTATCATCCAATTTCCTCAGACGTTTTTCGTATAGGATTTTACTCTGAGCTTCCCTTGCTTCGAATGATGCCCAGCCCATATCTCCCTGTACTGCTTCATTTGTGGTTTTCCCGTGGGCACCTAGTGCTAACCTTCCCACAGCTCTCTGATTTACTTCTAGTCTCGACTGAACCTCTGCCCTTAAACACAGGACCGCATTCCCGAAAGTAAGCCCCGGCACCATTACTCCCTTCCAAATGCCTCTCAGTACCTCATACCTGTGGTAACCCCACAATGCCTTATGTTTCATTATCCCGGCATCTCTTCGCCCTTTTTCTATTAGAGACTGTTCGTGCTTTTCCGTGTACATCTGCCCTTTGTTTATCCATACCCCGAGATACTTGTATTCGGCCACTCGGGGTATTTCGTGGCCTTGTATTGTAAGCTCCTGATCAGTTGTATCGTTGAAAAACATCCCACCGGACTTGGCTGCACTAAAACTGAAACCTAAACTGTCTCCTTCGTTCCCACAGTAATTAACCAGAGTTTGCAAATCTTCCTGGCTATCTGCTAACAGTACAATATCGTCCGCATACATTAAACCCGGTAGTCGTTGCTCAACAACCTTTTCGCTTAATCTGTACGACAGATTATACCCTAGATTGCTTCGTTGTAACCTTCTTTCCATGCTTATCATATAAAGCATGAACAGCAGCGGTGATAGAGGACAACCTTGCCTTAATCCTTTGTGAACCTTGACAGTTGTCGTACTCTTGATTCCTTCCCATGTTATTTCAACATTATTTTCTCGATATAGTTCCTGTAGAAAATCAATTACCTCATTACCGATACATTCAGCTTTTAATATGTTCCACAGGAGTTCCCTGTACACATTGTCGTATGCACCACTTATGTCCAGGAAGGCTAAATACAGAGGTCTATTTTGCGCCTTAGCTATTTCTATGCACTGGGTAAGCACGAACAGGCTATTATCTAAGCGCCTTCCACTTCTGAACCCGTTCTGAAGTTCTCCAAGTATTCTATTACTTTCTACCCATGACTGCATTTTTAATTTCACCACCTGCATCGCCAGCCTATATATAACTGATGTTATTGTAATTGGTCGGAAAGATTTTATGCTCTTCTTATCACCTTTCCCTTTATAAATCAAATTCATTTTACTCTGTTTCGAGCTGTGCGGAATTTGCTTATTTGTTATGACTGCCTCCAATGCTTTTATCAGTGTTTCCTTGCTTCTTGGGCCAAGTTCATTAATTAACTTGATTGGAATTTCGTCTATCCCCGCGGACGTGCATTTTGGAACATTTGCTTCCGCCTTTTTCCAGTTGAGATTGGTCAATTCTAAGCTGTTTTCTATTATGCTATTCTGTGTTGCTCCCTCACTTGGGGCGATTACCCTAGCTATCGTCTTTCCTAAATGACTCTCCTATAACTGAACCAATGTAGTTCACAGCGTCATCTCCCTCTAAACAATTTCCTTCGGCATCGTGAATCTGTTCCTCTTTTCTGTGATTAGCTTTACCCAGCCAGCTTATATGGTTCCAGAATTTTCTTCACCCCCCTTTAGTTGCATCGTGAACTTCAGCCAGCCAGCGATCAGAGGACTGCTTTATTTTAGCCTGGACGAGGACCTGCACTTGTTGTTTCTTTTGTCGATAATATTCCCATTTTTGGCCTATTTCCTCTTCAGATAACTGTGCCCTCTTTGCTTCTCTGTGTTCCCGAGATGCCCACCGTCGTTGTTCGATGGCCTCTCCAATTTCCTTATTCCACCAACTTCGTGGCTTCCCCTTACCTCTACAGCGGTTTACTCCTTTTACCTCTTTTATTTTTGTACTAATGAGTAGTTCTAACTGATTATAATCCCACCTTTCCATGGGATGTTTCTTTATTGCTTCCTCTATGCCGGCCGCTATTTGCGCTATTTGCGCGTCATTTAATTCCGTAGATGGATGGATGTTATGAGCGTCCCCTTTGGAACGGGGCGGTGGGTTGCGCCACCAAGCTCTTGCTACTATACTGCCTAATATTCTACCTAGGTTAAACAATGAAAAAAAAAAACACTATGAACTACCACGCCCAAATTTTCTGATCCCCTATTCCGAACTGTGCATTTGTACGTCTCCGTCTTTTGTCGTTTCCCTACTTTTCTTCCACCAATCCTCCAGTCGCCTCTTACTAATGTCTATTGCGGACATTGTCCGTGTAAACAGGAACGAGCGCCATCTGGTGGCGGCATCGCTAGGCAGCGTCAGCGACTCCCATAGTGGCCGCTCGGGGATAATCACACTTCCCCTTTCTAGCCACTGTACTACTACAGGTGCTTTGTCAAAGACTTTTCACGCATCGCTGAGCCGCTGACACATCTAACCTAATGTGATGTCGAGTTCAAGTGGGAAACGCCGCAGGCCGATGCATTTCAAGAACTCAAACGACGCATGCAGTCGCCGCCGGTACTTGCACACTTCGACGAGGACGCCGATACCGAAATCTACACTGACGCCAGTAGCCTAGGCATCGGTGCCGTCCTAGTAGAGAGGAAAGACCGACTTGAACGGGTAATATCTTATGCTAGCCGGTCGCTGTCAAAAGCGGAAGGCAATTATTCTGCGACTGAAAAGGAATGCCTCGCCATCATTTGGGCTACAGCAAAATTCCGCCCTTACCTATATGGGAAGCCATTCAAAGTGGTCAGCGACCATGACGCGTTGTGTTGGCTGGCTAACTTAAAGGACCCTTCAGGATTGCTGGCACGCTGGAGCCTCAGATTACAAGAATACGACATCACTGTAATCTACAAGTCCGGACGAAAACACTCAGATGCCGATTGCCTATCACGCGCCCCCATGACCCGCCGCCGCAAGATGAGGATGACGACGCCTTCCTTAGAATAATAAGCGCGGAAGACTTCGCCGAGCAGCAACGAGGAGACCCGGAGTTAAAAGCCCTAGCCGAGTATTTGGAAGGGCACACAGACGTTGTTCCTAAGGCATTTAAGCGTGGATTGTCTTCAAAACTGTAGCCAGCATGTGACGCCCCCTCAGGCATAATGTTCGTTCGCCGCCAGGCTCGGTGGCCTGCCAAGCTCGGCAGGCAACATTGGTCACCGCACCGCAATTACAGTGTACTAGATAGGGGCAGTGTGTTCAGACGGCGCAGCGCGCCACGCACCGCTTTGAAGCCGGGAGCGTAGACAGGTCCCGGATGTTTGCGGCGGCGCTGCAGTCGCACGGGCTGTACGGACGCGTTCTCCGTGTGTTGCGTTGTGTGGTGTTGCGGCCAGTTGCAGCGTGCTTGCCATATATGTGCTTGCTCTGAAGGGCTCTGAAGGAATTTCTCGAGTTTCTGTCTCGTTAGGAGTCACATGCAAAAGGATTGCCATTTGTTGGGCGTGTCGGTAGACTGACTTGGAAAGCATATTTAGCGCCAGCGAACAAGGACAGAAGGGAGACGACACCACAATGCGCTAACTTTAACTTGATTGTCAGGAAACACCCGCCTATTTAACTGTGCATGGGTTAAATAGGTGGGCGTTTCCTGAAAATCAAGTTGTTGAAGTTAGCGCATTCTGGTGTCGTCTCCCTTCTGTCCCTGTTCGCTGGCGTTAAATATGCTTTCCATTGCAAAAGGACTTTGCGGCTTGAGCCAGTCGACGGCAGATGGGCTCCGTGCGACATTGTGCAGCACTTTGGCTCCGTTAGAATACTTGGAAGGAGAGGGTTTTAAATACCTATTGACATCTAGACTAAGCCAATAAAAGTTGGAGAACTTCTTGTGAGGGGGGAGTAGTCGTGCGGATCCAACGATCACCCAACGCCGCCTCAATTTTTAATTGTTGTGAATTGCCTTTTTATATCTTGGCGAAGGCAATGCAAACAGGGAACACAGAGGTCAGCAAACATTTGGTATCGCTACTTCACTCACTTGATAATTCTGACAAGGAAGGGGACGTTGCGCCACAATTGTTGCATTCGTTGAAGCTGGAAATCTTACGCTGGTAGAGCAAAGGCTAAACAATGCTCCGGCAGAGCGCACCGGGCTTATGTGGAGGAAAGGAGCCGTGACCGCGTCATCCGTTATATATGGCAGGGTATGTCGCGAAGAAATTTTTTGCTCGCAAGATATGTGAGGACTGCCGCTCTCTTCTTTTGCAGAACTCTAGTGTCAGTAGCAGTCTCAAAATTCACGAAATTTGTGACAGGGGAGGATTGCTGTATCCGTCCAAGTTGCTTTTCGAAGCACTAAAGAAACTTGAGGGAATATATTCACAACCTTCTTCCGCAAAGAGGAGCTTTGGAGCGACAGCATAGTTGATGTCATGATTCTAGTGAAAGCTTTAAATTTGGCTATGCCATATATGCTGCAAATTACATGCTGAGGATTTCACATCAGCAGTTGTGCGTTTTTATGTCCTAACAAGGCTGCACTTTTACGTAAAAAGTGTTAATCAGTGAAGAGAAGCATGACGAAAAAAGAAATTGCACTTTAAAGTTAGCGATACTGTTCTTAGCAGGCTGGTGCAACATATGTATGCTGACCCTTCTTTGTCTTTTTCATCTGAATGCACAACTTTTTCTGGTGCATTCAAAAAGCTAATTTTGTTAATATAATTAAAAATGAATGAAGTAATTTATTTGCGCATATTAATTCCGCTGTAGGTCTCCATTGTTTGGGTAGGAATGTACTTGCACTGTTTTTCTGTGTTTTGGCATACTGTGTGTAGTTTTGCAGAGATGCCTTTTACTTAGCGCCTTTCCTACCTGTTTTATTCCTTCCATAGAAATGTAGTATGTCGGTGTGTCTCATACTCGCACATGAGCCTGACGTTCAGGAATACTTCATGATGTAAATAAAAAAAATCACGAATAAACTTATGTAGTTGCAGGGGGTTCGCGAAACAGAACGAGGGACAAATGTTTATCGCGAAAGAAGGTAAATGCCAAGCAGGGAAGCTCTTTGGCTTTGGGCTATGTACGTACTTACATGTTGTTTTGCCTTCTCTTCTACAACAGCGGCTGAGGAACTAAGCGCTTGACGTTGGGTCGCGGATGCCGCGGTCGCTTTTTTATGAATGCGAACCGCAAAAGAAAATGTGTGCACCTGGAATCCGAGCTGGTTTAAATCAATTCGATGTCCTTTACTACGGCGTTATTTGCAGCCGACTTTTCTGTTCGAATAATTTCTGGTTACGTGCTCAAAACAAGTTTAACGGCTTTACGCCATTACTTCTGTGTCTGCAAAACCTTTGCTGTCAGGTTAATAAATGCGTCTAATGGGCGTTGAGATGCGCTAGGAGTGCACATACCATTCATCTCTTATATGTAGTGAGTTTCGGGGATGCATCTTAACATCCGCCGAGCATTTGCACGTCTATTTGATTGCAACAGAAAACGATTATCAAAATATCAGCGTGCAGCGCTGGCACTGCGCCGTACGTTCCGTACAGCCCATGTTCCTACAGCGCCATCTCGTGCTATCTACATGAAGCGCCTCAGCGGCGAGCGCTTCCTAAACACACTGCCCCTATTCTAGTACACTGTACCGCAATGAAAAAAAAAGGAGGGGAGCAAAAGGCTAGGTGGCGCCAGCCGCCGCCCGTTACAAAGGGTATTGGCGGCGAGGAGTTACGGAGTCACCATCTATCGGAAGCGCCTCGCTGGCGTAGTATGAGGGATCACATGGCGCGCCCCTCATAGGTTTTGCTGTCAGCGCTCACTGAAAACACCACGCGCGAGCTCTTCCGGACATTTCTGTAAGTACTTTCGAAACGAGAGAAGTTTCTTACTGTCTAAATAATAATCTTGGGCAAACTGAAAGCACACAATCGTTTACAGACGCTATCTCTTTACGGAATACGTACAGTGAACGCCACTGCGCGCGGTCGCCGCGATGGAGTCTCCCGAACCGGCTTCTTGCGTGAACGGTAGGTAAACGCTGAGAGCAAGCTATGTGAAATATGTTCTTATAGTGTTTGTATAACTAAATGGAGCGTAATAGAACGAAGCCTCAATGCAGTGATCGCGCAGATTCGCAGCGACCGACTGCGCGTATGCATGCTTGTCCGCGCACTGTTTCGTTTTCTCTGCGCGCGCGTTTTCGCACCGTCCCATGAGCTTTAGGCCGCAGAATATGAGCATTTGACAGTATACAACCAACCATTGTTGCGTAGGCGCCGTCAGAGCTGTTCAAAAATAATTTCATTGTAGAGACTTCGACGCCTACGGGGACTGTGATGTGCCGTCGCGACGATTCAATCTTTTTTTTTTCTTCTAAATTCTTTGACCTTTCAATACTATTTCTCGAGTTGCGTCGCACTGTATGTTTATCGGTGTGCTCGGCGTGCAATTTACCGCTGCTCCTTTTTTGTAATCCAGTGCATTTTTTCATAACACAAACATGACCACATGCCATGGTTTTTTTATATGTGCTTTTTATCGCTGCCTTTCCACTCCACTGAACTTGCCAGTATCTATAGCATCGACAAGTTCATAGACCAAACCGTCATGACATTAGTCGGGCAGCAGACTCGGGCGAGCGTCTCAGTGCGCATTTTCAGAACATCGCAGACCGGGCGCCGTAGCAGAAATCTTCCTCGCGTGTGTGCTTGTTGCATACCCGAGTGGTTGCCGATGACTGTTTGCCGGTTTTATGTTTCGCGAGCCAAGCTTCACGCAGCTTCTTGTCCTGCGGCTACATGTGAACAAGGCTGACACCGACCTCCGTTACGTGCGTGCGGCCCTGCGCCACCGAGCAGCAACCTACCATGTTGCGCGCCTTCAAAGGCAGCCATTACCTATTGTGGTGCTTTCAAGCGTTGTAGAGGAGACACTCGAAGCGGGAAAATTTCGCCACTAAATGAGGACCGCAGCGTACGAGGGAATTTAAACTCGTTTTCAGCTCGCTTCGCCGCGCCCGAAGCAGCCGACGCGGCCGCTATGTCCACGTGATCCCTCCTAGCACGTCACGCCGACGGTGGCGCCAGCTTTTCCAGTGGTGGAGCTCCAGTGGTGGAGTGGTATGCACATGACGTCATCCGCTAGGAGCGCTAGCGGCATGCACGGAGGCCGCTATAACTGCGGTCGCAAGTTCGCGCTGCATACGCGAGCAGGCCTGCGTTGCCAAGTGGCCCACCGATACGCACGAACCGTCAAACGACCTTTTATATGTGCCTTTCTGACTTGGCTATCGAATAGTACGTCTTAGGTCAATGATGCGCCTAAGCACGTACGATCATGGGTTGAGTCAACCAGAAAAATCGCGTTATGAAAACGAAGTGCGCTCGTGCGACTGTGTCGACCAGCTCGAACTCAAAGATTATCAGCTTCAGCGCGATGTCGGACTACTGTCTTCCGTGGACGTCGCAGACATCAAGGATTACACTGCGATACAACGAGCTCCGCGACCCGCGAGCAATTGAAAGCCTACAAGTCGATGGAAGGCCACAATGATCTGGCGAACGGCTGGGTGCAGCAGCCGCGCGTCAAAGTGCTCGCGTATAATGGTCGCCTTCATTACGAAATTTACTCCGCGTTGTCCACTTGCGTCGTCAAAGGATAGCGTTAAATTTGCTTCAATGAAAAAAAAAAAGACCCCACCCCCCTGAGATCCAAACACTGATTTTACACAGCCTTCGTAATTTTTATGTTACGTCAATTATTCTGGTCTTTCCAAAACAGTCTTTTTTTTTTTGCCCTCCCAGGTTTGTCAATCACAGTCATTCGATGAAAAGCCACTCGCACCATGGCTTCTCGCAAAAGAAAACGGCGAGGTGCTGGCGGCACACAGCGCCTGCAAGGCAGGCCTGGCAGAGGCGTGCTCGCACATAGCTGCTGTGCTCTTTTACATTAAGGTTGCAGTTAAGAAGAGAAATAACCACGTGTCGAGAGGAACCCAATCTGAACATATTCCTATCGCCGAGTTTCTTTGTGTGACTGCTGCATCCGAACATAGCACAGTTCACAGCGACATCGAAGCTCAGTTGACGCACGGCCACGCCGGAGCGTAGTCTGTCCGGATACGTAAACATTGTACGTAGGCGTAGAACAGCACTGCGCACGAGACACTGAAACGACCTGCTTATCGACGACTGGACAAGAAAACAAGGCGAACGGCGGGCCAAAACATAGGGATCAGATGTTCGCGCGAGTAAGACCGCTGCCATTTCTTTCGATGCTCGCCGACCGTCAACATGGCGTGGCTGCCCCAGCGACACTGTTGCCGCCTCGCGGATCGAGCTGAGTGCATACCTCCTATAGCCGCCATCCATCCATAAACACCGACGAGCACGGCTGCTCGGCGGTCAGTCATCGTTCAGCACCACCACGCTGCGGAGCGTCCGTCTAACGGAGGGTGTCTCGAGCCCGCCCTTGTTCACGAACCCGGGTGGATCGTGACTGCACTGCACCACACGAGTCTCAAGCCATAGCGTTGGCCTCGTGAATAAAAGGAACAAAGCGAATCGAAAGATGCACGTCTCTGCATTACCACCAGCCCAAGCTGCACTGACCTCGTTCCTCTCGCTGCGCCAACGGTGTTGGCCATCGAAAACACAGGAAACGGGCGCCTGCGGTCAGCATGGTTTCTCCCTCCCGCTTCCCATTCACACCCAATCGCACTCCAAGTGCTCCTTGTCACGTGCATTTTACCCACACGCCCCTTTCTCAGAGTGCGGGGCGGTGCGCGTGAGATCGTGGGAACATCGCGAGATCTTCGTGAGGAGAAGCGCACTTGCGGGGGTGTGATACGATGGGAGAAGCGCACTTGCAGGGGTGGGGTATGGTGGGAGAAGCGCAATTACCTGGGCGCAGCTCAGCACGGAGTTCGATACGAAGAGCCCCGGAAGGGGCTCTTTTGCATTTCCGGCCCGGATTTGTTACGTCAACGGCCACCAATGCTATAAGAAGTGGACTACCCCTCGGCATCGACAGTGGGCGCGGCGAAAGCGCTGGGAGCATGTGGCTTACGGCCTCTCGTTTCTTCGTCGTGCAGGCTCTGCTGATTTCTTCTGCCGGGGCCTTATCTTCGACTCCCTTCGCTGAACCGCTTTTTCGACTCAACCGAAGACAACAAAAGGAATTCGACGACGCAGTCCCGGAAGGGGCTCTTTTGCATTTCCGGCCCGGATTTGTTACGTCAACGGCCACCAATGCTATAAGAAGTGGACTACCCCTCGGCATCGACAGTGGGCGCGGCGAAAGCGCTGGGAGCATGTGGCTTACGGCCTCTCGTTTCTTCGTCGTGCAGGTTAGGCATGAGTGTTCAATACGTAGTGATGACATATTTCTTGTTATTTTGCCGTGCCCACGCACCTGCTTGACTATTGCATATGAATGCTTTTGTTCGTGCAAACTTTTAATCTGCGGGGATGTAGAGTTAAATCCAGGTCCTCTTACAGTTGAGGAAATGTTCGCGCAACTCTTGGAAGGACAGAATGAAATCAAAGCACAAATAGTTGACTTAAAAACTCGTCTTGAATGTACTGAGAAAAGTATTGAGTGTTTTGATGTACGACTGCATACCCTTGAAGAAAACGTTAACGAGACCCATGCAAAACTAACCACTAGCGTTGAGACTCTTCAAGAAGCCGTCATAACACAGCATGCTAAACTAGTTGACCTTGAAAATCGCAGTCGTAGATCAAACTTGATAGTTTTCGGTATTGCGGAACACGCGAATGAAACTGAACTGGACTTGAGGAAACAGGTTATTGATGAATTGTTTAGGAATAAGTTGGGCGTGAACTGCTCTTCAGTCGCCCGCATTCACAGACTAGGACGTAGCGAACAAAATCGGCCAGTAATTCTTTATTTTCAAGACTACAGGGAAAAGCAGGCTGTCTGGAAGAATGTTTCAAAGCTTAAGGGTTCTCCGATAAGTATTGATAACGACTACTGTGAGGACACTCGACGGAAGCGTAAATTGCTGTGGCAGACAGCGAAGGAAGAGAGAGCAGCTGGTAAAAAAGTATTCCTTGTGCATGATAGCCTTCATGTTGACAATGACATCTACAGTTGGAATGACTCCTTAAACACTCGAAAATGGCTTACAAAGGCGAAAAAGAAGCCTACAAAGATATAGCAGTCCCCAACTGCGCAGCTGCGCCTGATATCTTTTAATGCCCAGAGCATTAGTAACAAACTTGATAAGCTTGAAAATATCCTTATTCTATATGACCCACATATATGCGTTATTACAGAAACGTGGCTACATGATCTGATAGGCGACGACGAAATTGTGCCGCCTGGTTATCAAGTCTTCAGGCGTGATAGAGGCTCTCGTGGTGGCGGCGTGGCGGTTATTATAAAAGATAGCGTTGATGCCAGTCTTGTTGATCAAATTGCGGATCATGAAAGCCTTTTTTTGAAAATATCGTTTAAGCAGAATACCTTTTTCCTTTGTGCCATTTACCGTACACCCAATGCAGATGATTTGTTTTTGAATAAGCTATACGATCACCTTTTAGGTTTCCGTAATAAAAACATATTGATAACTGGTGACTTTAATTTACCAACAATTGATTGGGAGAACCTACGTTATGGCTGTTCTTCTACTGGTGATTCTATTCTTGACATCATGTTTTTGCTCAACCTTAAGCAAGCGGTGACTGACTATACTCGAGGCAGCTCAATTTTGGATTTACTGTTCCTCAGTGAAATATTCATTCACGGCACCATTGTAATTGAGCCTGGTATTTCTGACCATAAGCTAATCTTCTTTATCTGGGATAAGGCTCTAGGTCGAACTAAAAAAACTCAGTCAGCCACTGTTGTAAAGGATATTTCTAAGGCTGATGATGTCGCTATAATTGATTACCTTGATACGCATATCGAAACCTTATCACACGATGTTGAGACCTCATGGCAACTCTTTGTTAAAACCATACATTATTGTCTTGATAATTTTGTACCCAACCGAAAAATATGTAAGCACCGTGTAAACCCGTGGATTAACCGTGAAATGATCCACATGAAGCGTAAAATTAAAAGACTACGCAAGAAGCGTGCAACAATGACTTCCCAGTTTACAGAATTAAAAGTTAAGCTACAAACAAGCTTGGCAAAAGCAAGGAAATATTTTTATACTAATACATTGACAGATTTTCTTCAAACCAACCCCCAAAAGTTTTGGCGGTACTTAAGTGAGACGAAAACCGGGATCAGCAAAATGAATGTCGATGGTTTGGTGATAACTGACTCCTGTGCTATTGCTGAACATTTTAATGCATATTTCCAGAGTGTTTTTACTAAAACCGATGATTACGAATTTCCTAATTCAGTCGTTGAAACTGATACTGACATAGAAGTAACGAGGGAAGGAGTAATACATATGCTGTTAAAACTTGATCCTAAAAAATCTGCTGGGCCTGACGGTATCCCTAATGCCTTTCTTAACCGATACGCTGAGTATTTATCCGGGTTTCTAACTGCTCTTTTTAACTGTTCACTGTCTTCAGGGGAAATACCGACTGACTGGGGTATAGCACGTGTTAAGCCGATTCATAAAAAAGGTGACCACTTGTCGTTTGAGAATTATCGTCCTATCTCTATTACAAGCAGTTGTTGTAAACTTCTCGAGCATGTTATTGCCAACTTCATTCATGAATTCCTTAGTGATAACAATGTACTATCAAAATTTCAACATGGATTTAGAAAAGGGTTATCCACTGTTACTCAACTAGTTACAACTGTGCATGAATTTTCACGAGTGCTTGATGCATCAGGTCAAATAGATGTTCTCTTTTTAGATTTCTGTAAAGCCTTTGACAAAGTGCCACATGGGAAACTGCTTTACAAATTACAGTGCTTGGGGTTACCAAGCCAAATAGTTCAATGGATTGCGGCTTACCTTCACAACAGACAACAGTATGTGGTAATAAATGATTCATCATCTGCTATTCTTCATGTCACGTCTGGAGTTCCACAGGGAAGTGTATTGGGACCACTTTTGTTCTTAATTTATGTTAATGACTTGGTTGATGTTATTCCCGAAAATGTGTTTGTACGTTTGTTCGCGGATGATTGTGTTATTTTTAAACAAATTGTATCCCCCAGAGATCACATTGAATTGCAACATGCACTGAATGTTATTGACGAGTGGTGTCAAAAATGGGGCATGCAACTAAATACTCAGAAAACAGTACTACTTCGTATCACCAGGAAACTAAATCCGAGCCAGTTCTGTTATACCCTTAGAAACAATAGTATCTCGATTGTAGGCAAATATAAGTACTTAGGTGTCACCCTCACAAACAACTTAACTTGGTCATCCCACATTTCTGATATCTGCACATCTGCACTACGTAAGTTATGGTTCCTTAAAAGAAAGCTGAAATTCGCACCCTCGCAAACAAAGCTTTTAGCTTATAATACGTGTGTTCGTTCTAAGCTTGAGTATGCTTCTATCATTTGGGATCCATATTTAAAGAAAGATATCATGCAACTTGAACGTATTAATAGAAAGGCTGTTAGGTTTATATTTGGTAAATATCGTAGACTTGATTCCCCATCCAACCTAATGCAATTAAACTGTATTTCTACGCTAGAAGCCCGCAGAAAATTTAGTCGGCTTTCATTTCTTTATAATTGTATGTTTGGTAACATAAAAATAGATCTACCTGACTGTATTAAACCCTTAACAACACGACGCACACGCCATGGCCATGAATTTGCTCTAACCCCAATCTTTGCCCGAACGAAGGCTTTCAAATTCAGTTATTTTCCAAGAACTGTGGAAGAATGGAATTCTTTGCCTTCTGATATTTTTGGTTCCGATAATTTTCTCGCTGAGTTGGAGTGTTACCTTCTCTCTTAAGCTTTATTTATCTTTTTTTTTCTTTTTGCTTTTCTTCTTTCTTGCTTGTTTTTTTTGTTGTTGTTGTTGTTGTTGTCTGTTGCTTTGCACATTCATGTTGGATGTAACCCACACCTGCTTGGGCCACCACATTGGCCTGCAGTATTTTGAAATAAAATAAAATAAATACATCGATATGCCGGTGCACGGGAGTTCTATGTACGTGAACAATAGTGCTATCCTTTTGCGTGGGATTCCGAAGGGGATTTTTCAACTGTTCGATATAGGCAGTAATTCGATATATCCGGGTTCGATATATCTTGGATCGACTGTATATCATTAAAACTTCTTTCTGGGCGAGTTGGTGCATACTTGACATACAAATTGTTACAGTGCCAGCACATGCAGCCACAAAGTATGAAGGACAGGACACACGCGCTTGTGTCCTGTCCTTCATACTTTGCGGCTGCATGTGTTTGTGCTGTAACAATTTTTATGTCGACTGTATATGTTTTTGGGATCATGATGCAGTCATGGTCGTTGGTTCTTCATTCCAGTTTTATCATCCAACACTCCTAATGCCGTTGTCATCATGCTGTCGTTTTATTATTGTAATCACTTCAATGCAGTGTTTCCGTCGTCGTCACATTGCCTTCCTGTTTCATTGGCATCAAATCCTGATTAAGCTGCTTTTGTTATACGGTCATTTTCAGATAGGCGCTACAATGCCTCCATTGTCAGGCCATCGTCATAATGCCGTAATAGTCGTGCCATCGTCGTCACTCCAGGTTCCTCATCCAACTGTTGTCATGTCGTCACACCGTCATCCTCTTACAGTTCATGGTGCAGTCATCCCCACGGCATTGTCATCAGCACTTGTCATTATTGTTGCCATGCCATTGTCATGCCATCATAGTTATGCATTGTTGTCTATTAGTTGTCATCATGCATTCATTGCCATATCATCATCAGGATACCCTCATGCTTTCATCATCATCATTGTAACTTCGACATCGGCTTCTCGTCATGCCATCGTCATACCATTCATCGTCGTCATCATCATAATCATTATCAGCCTATTTTATGTCCACTGCAGGACTAAGGCCTCTCCCTGCGATCTCTAATGACCCTGTCCTGCGCCAAAAGATTCCAACTAGCGCCCGCGAATTTCCTTATTTCGTGGCTCCATCCCCCCCCCCCCCCCCCCCGAGCTTTCTGCTTCGACAATGGGAGATTTGCAGACGCTCCATCACCATCATCATGATCAGCCTATCTTATGTCCAATGCAGGAAGAAAACCTCTCCCTACGATCTCCACTCCAATTACCTCTGTGTTGCACCAACCGATTCCAACTAGCCTCCGCGAATTTCCTAATTTTATCCCCCCACCTAGTTTTCTGCCGTCCTCGACTGCGTTTCTCTTTTCTTGGTACCCATTCTGTAACCCTAATGGTCCAACGGTTATCAAACGTACGCATTACATGTCCTGCCCAGCTCCATTTTTTTCTCTTAATGTCATTAGAATATTAAGTGCTTGTGTATCATATTTGTTGGGGTTTGAAAGGTAAATAGTAACAGCACTGATTAACACTCCCTGAGCTGTGTATCCAGTACATAGACACACAAGCACTAAAAAAAGTGGACAGGAAAATTTATCAGCGCTGGACCTTTCAGCGTTGCCAATTTAGGTGTGGTAAATTCCTTAGCAGCTACAGTGTTGTAGCGGGGTAAAATCTCGGCCGCATTTTGATGGGGGCAAAATGCAAAAACATCAGTGTCCCATGCATTGGGGGTGCGTTAAAGGTCCCCTGGTGGTCAAAACTAATCCGAAGTCCCCCGACTATGGCGTGCCTCATAATCAGATCGTGGTTTTGGCATGTTAAACCCCATAATCCAGATGTGGTAAGTTGAAGTATCTAGCCATCATTAGTCCTGTGTTGATATTTACATATGTACACAAAAATGTGCATAGATGGTCTAGAAACTGTTGTAGATTGCAGTCCACTAGGATGGCTAAAGTCATACTGACATTGAGTCCACATTTACTAACCAGGTGTGGGTTTGCAGCCATGTACTAGGCAAACAGATGGCCCAGTAGAGAAAGGTAGATCAATCTGGTTTGCCACCGAGGGGAGACATTCAGGTGGCCTGAAGAACACAATGGATTGAAGGGCCTGATGGCTGACTCTTGCTATTATTAAGAAACAAGAAATGCATGCCGCTGGACATCGAATGGCTTTGCTGCACAAATGATCACATGCATGAGTTGGTAATCATTTGTGTAGTCAATCCAGTTCATGTCCTATGCATCTCGTGCTTGTGTTTCATCTTGCTTAGTGCTGCAACCATGTTTCATAATAACCAGCTTTCAACAATAATAACAGAACCCTTTCTATGTGGTGCAGGTACCTGGTGAACCATCTGATGGGTTCTGATCTGAACAACATAATCCGGACTCAACGATTGAGTGACGACCATGTTCAATTTCTCGTCTACCAGATTCTGAGGGGGCTGAAGGTCAGTGCCAACAATTGGCAACACTGCCAAAACTGCATCTTCACTTACTACACCATTATCCACACACAAAAAAAGCAGGGCTGCATTTGAGGCAATGTAGATGCATGTAGATAGGGACAGGTTGCGCACATGATGCACGTTTATAATTCCTGAATGTAATATTAAAAAAGAACTACAGGGGAAAAAAAGCAGATAACCTTGCGTTACAATAAACATAAGAGCCAACTATGCAGTTCCACTTGTTTAGCAAGTCCTTACTGTTGAATGGTGCCATGGCGCAGGATTGGGCTGGGGGTCATGTGGCTGCACAGCCAGACAGCAATGGGGCCATGTGAGGTGGGCTGCCCTCTGTGGTACCCACTTCTCCCATTTCATTTTTTACCTATGGATTCTGGTGGAAACATCTTCACCAATTGGCTTTGCTCCAAAATAGACTGGCTGAAAGACTGCACCTTTCACTGAACAAACAGCTTTCATGTTGCGCTGAAAGAGGCTTCACTCGCCATGCCAGACATGTGCACAGCTGTGCCAGCGCTTCTAACGTTAGGGAAATTTTCGAAATCTAGAAATATTAGACACTGGTTAGAAAAAAAATGTTCACATCTAGGGAAAATTTGTGCAAGGACGTATAGGAAAGGAGATGTGAGAAACCACTGCAGCGACGCCGTGATGATCAATACAGGAAACTGCTGACGTGATAGCATAGTTTGATTTCAGTCAGCGCAAGTTACCTTCACATTAGCATGCGAAATATGACTTGTTGTCTGTTGCAGCTGTGAGGTCTCACACGTGCTCTTGGGACAAAGGAATAACAACACAGTAGTGCAAACAATCACAACGGTATTTATTACGCCTTTTCTACACTAACGCCTGCTAGTCTAATTACTATGCACAGAACATGCTGATGGGTGTGCGACAAATCGGGAAGTCCGATTCACTGCGACCGGATAGTGAGCGAATATTTTCGCTCGCATGCTGGACACCAACACCTAAACGCTCACTCGTGTGGTCACACAAAAGGTGGTGCGTTTGAATGATCGTGTTCATTCATTCTGGTGTTGTTTTCCTGAGTCTTTCCCGGGGCGGTCCCTTGATCAGCATGTGCCAATCAAAATGCGCACAACGTCCACGCCGCTCAACCCAACCTGACCCGAAGAGAAAGAGCCTTGTCGTGCCCAAGTAACCCCACTGTTAAGTGGTGTTAGCTGCACAACACTCGTGCCATCTCTCGTAGATGCTGCAACCACACTGACCGCTGCGGTGCTTAGCTACAGGGAGAAGCCAGATTACAGGAAATGTGAGAGCCACGCAGGGAAAACAACATCAGGAGATGCGTGAAAGTCGAGCTTCCCCACACAGCACAGTGTACACATCTCCCCATGTAAACGACAATGTATGGATGTCCTGCGCTCTTTAATGGAGCATAGCTGTACTGTCAACTGACTTAAGCGCTTCGAATGAAATATTTATTTCTAACAGGCAAAACGAACATATTGTCACAACGTCAAGAAAGGGGTCGTAGAGCAGGAGGCACAACAACAGGTTGCCGTGTTAATTATGAGTGCAACCACGACTTCTTCCGTACTGCGCCTTGACAAATATGCTCATGCCCACTTGCGTTGTCTTCTTCAACAGAGTACAGGTGTGGCATTTGTGTCCCTCCGAAGGAAGCATTGTCCCGATGCGCAATTTAAGCGTATGAGGGCAGTGTATAAGAGCACAGAGTTAAAGATGCAAAAAAAAAAATCAGAAGTTAGTTTGGCAGACACGGCTTCATCTGTACTACATGCACCACTTCAGGTAAGTGCTTGCGGCAACTGGAACTATTGCCACCGTCAGGGACGACCTCGTAATTTGCATTGCTCAGGCGGCGGATCACTCTGTATGGCCCAAAGTACCGTCGTAGGAGTTTTTCGGAAAGTCCACGACAGCGTATGGGTATCCAGACCCATACTTTGTCGCTGGGAGTGTAGAAAAGGGACCTGTGTTGAAGATTGTATCGTTTCGCATCTTGGTCTTGCTGAATGCAGATACGTACGTGGGCAAACTGTCTGGCTTCTTCGGCACGCTGGGTAAATTCGGCAACATAGGTAGGTATGTCGTCAAACCCGTGCGGCAGCATGGCATCCAGCATCGTCATGGCTTTGCGACCGTGGACCAAGCTGAACGGTGTCATTCCAGTAGTTTCTTGTTGAGCGGTGTTGTAGGCGAAGGTAACGTAACGCAAAATCTGATTCCAGTTCTTATGTTCTACGTCGACATACATGCAAACCATGTCTTTGGGGGTCTTATTAAGACGATCGGTTAGTCTGTTCATCTGGGGATGATATGCGGTTGTTTTCCGGTGGTCTGTACCACTGAGTCTGAGAACCGAGTCAAGGAGTTGAGCAGTGAAGGCAGTTCCCCTGTCTGTGATGACAACTTTTGGGGGGCCGTGCCTCAGGACGATGTGTTCGATGAAAAAATTAGCTGCTTTGGCTGCTGTGCCTTGCTGGGTAGCTTTCATCTTCGCGTAACGCGTCAGGTACTTGGTGACAACAATGATCCAACTATTGCCAGCTGTAGAAGTTGGAAATGGGCCCAGGAAATCCATTTGAACTTGGGCGAATGGCTGGCCTGGCACCTCGACCAGATGTAAGAGACCTTCAGGCTTACCGGGAGGGGCTTTGCATCTTTGGCAGTTGGCACATGTTTGCACATTTCTCTATCACATGATTGATTGTGTGAATATGGTCTATTGTTGAGTAGCCTTTACGGAATCCTGCCTGGTTTTTTGGTTGACAGAAGTCTAAAGTGTTCCTGATTCTATTTGCAATTACCTTAGTAAATACTTTGTAGGCAATGGACAGTAAGCTGATCGGTCTATAATTTTTGACGTCCTTGGCGTCCCCTTTCTTATGGATTGGGATTATATTAGCATTCTTCCAAGGTTTCGGTACGCTCAAGGTCATGAGGCATTGTGTATACAGGGTGGCCAGTTTTTCTATAACAATCTTTCCACTATCCTTCAACAAATTGGCTGTTACCTGATCCTCCCCAGCTGCCTTCCCCCTTTGCATAGTTCCCAAGGCTTTCTTTACTTCTTCTGACGTTACTTGTGGGATTTAAAATTCCTCTAGACTATTCTTTCTTCCAGTATCGTTGTGGGTGCCACTGGTACTGTATAAATCTCTATGGAACTCCTTAGCCACTTGAACTATCTCATCCATATTAGTCATGACATTGCTGACTTTGTCTCTTAACGCATACATCTGCTTTTAGGCTTTAGGCATACTTTAGGTATAGGCTAGGCATACCTTTAGGCTAGGCATACCTTAGGCATAGGCTTTAGGCATACTGCTTTTAGGCTTTGTACCTTCATATATAGCTTTCATTGATTACGAGAAAACGTTTGATTCAGTCGAAACCTCAGCAGTCATGGAGGCATTACGGAATCAAGGTGTAGACGAGCCGTATGTAAAAATACTGAAAGATATCTATAGGGGCTCCACAGCCATCGTAGTCCTCCATAAAGAAAGCAACAAAATCCCAATAAAGAAAGGCATTAGGCAGGGAGATACGATCTCTCCACTGCTATTCACAGCATGTTTACAGGAGGTATTCAGAGACCTGGATTGGGAAGAATTGGGGATAAGAGTAAATGGAAAATACCTTAGTAACTTGCGATTCGCTGATGATATTCCCTTGCTTAGGAACTCAGGGGACCAACTGCAATGCATGCTCACTGACCTGTAGAGTCAAAGCATAAGGGTGGGTCTAAAAAGGAATCAGCAGAAAACTAAAGTAATGTTTAGTAGTCTCGGAAGAGAAGAGCAGTTTACGATAGGTAGCAAGGCACTGGAAGTGGTAAGAGAATACATCTACTTAGGACAGGTAGTGACCGCGGATCCGGATCATGAGACGGAAATAATCAGAAGAATAAGAATGGGCTGGGGCACGTTTGGCAGGCATTCTCAGATCATGAACAGCAGGTTTGCCATTACCTCAAGAGAAAAGTGTATAACAGCTGTGTCTCACAAGTACTCACGTATGGGGCAGAAACCTGGAGGCTTATGAAAAGGGTTCTACTTAAATTGAGGACGACGCAACGGGCTATGGAAAGAAGAATGATAATTGTAACATTAAGGGATAAGAAAAGAGCACAATGTGTGAGGGAACAAACGTGAGTTAATGACATCTTAGTTGAAATCAAGAAAAGGAAATGGGCATGGGCAGGACATGTAATGAGGAGGGAAGATAACCGATGGTCATTAAGGGTTGCAGACTGGATTCCAAGGGAAGGGAAGCGTAGCAGGGGCGGCAGAAAGTTAGTGGGTGGATGAGATTAAGAAGTTTGCAGGGACAACATTACCACAATTAGTACATGACCGGGGTAGTTAAGAGAGAAGTATGGGAGAGGCCTTTGCCCTGCAGTGGGCATAACCAGGCTGATGATGATGACATGTTTGCAAGTGATGTTTTTACAGCAGTGGGCAGCTTCGGCCAGTAATACTTGCATCAGAGTCGGGACAATGTTCTCGTGCAGCCTAGATGACCTGCGGTGCTTTCATCATGGCATGCATTTAGAATTTCTTTTCGAAATAATGCCAGTACGACAAGCAGGTACATGCTAACCTCTGGCAGAAAAGTTCTTCTTATAGAGAACACCGTTTTGGAGACAAAATGACGGCAGTCCTCTGGCATAAAGTCGCGGAACGTCTTTACTAGGGCCTTCCAAGAAATTAATTAGTGGGAGCAGGTCTGGGTCATGGTGCTGCTCCTGTGAAATGGTGACGACATTGACAACGCCCAAAAATGCAGCGTCCACGTCATCGGCAACTGCGGACTCGAAGGGTGAACGCGAGAGGCAGTCGGCGTTGGTGTGCTTCTTCCATGATGTGTAAATTATGGTCATGTCGAACTTCTGAAGCCTGAAACTCCAGCGCCCAGACAGCCAGATCAATCTTTCAGGTCATTCAGCCAACAAAGAGATTGATGATTGCTGACAAGCTTGAATGAACGGCAGTACAAATAGGGGCGAAATTTGATAACTGTCCGCACCATGGTGAGGCATTCGTTTCTGGTAGTCAAGTAGTTTTCCTCCATACGAGGGAGAGTTTGGCTAGCATAGGCGATTACTTTTTCGGAGCCGTCTTGCCACTGCACCAGTATGGCACCAACACCAACATTGCTCACATCCGTGTGAGGTGCTGTAGGAGCATGCTGGTCAAAGAGTTCGCTAAATGCTACTTGCTCATTTTCTCCCCACAGAAAGGGAACATCGTCGCATGTCAGGCGTGTTAATAGCACAGCACTACATGAAAAGTTTGCTATAAAGCGCCAGTGATAGCACACAGCCCCAAAAAGAGCCTCACTGCCTTCTTGTTGGATCGTGTGGGGAACCAGGCCACAGCATCTGTTTTGGCTTGATCAGGTGTCGTACACCCTCGTGACTGACAATGTAGCTGAGGAAGCACAATTCACTGAAACCTAAATGACATTTCTTGGGTTTTAACGGGAGGCCAGTCGAGCGTATGGCTTGGAGAACAGTGAGTAACCGGCTTATGTGCTTCTCAAATATAGCTGAGAACACTACAACGACATCTAGATAGACCAAGCATGTTTGCCCCTTCAGACCTCAGTAACTAAGTCCTGGAACAATTACACCTTTTCACATACCCCGGAGCACCTCATACCTATTGTATCCCAATAGCGCTCTAAGCTTCATTATGGCTCCATTTCTCTTCCCTTTACTGTTGTTGTTTTTTCTTGTGTTTCCATATACAATCGAACCTGTTTACATCGAATTATTCTATATATTGAACAGTTTCTGGATACTATAGTTACAATGAGTATATATAGCAAAAATTATCCTAACATCGAACAAAAATAGCAGCGACTCTCAGTATATCGAATGTCAAGCAGTAGAAAAGTGCCCCTGAAGTTGGCTTTCCCTCGTGGTGGTGGGGAAACCAGCGGCACGGCTCCATCCAACTGCTCTCCCTACAGTGACTGCGCTGCCTCGGACGAGCCGTCGACACCCCCTTGCAAAAAATTATCCTGGCGCATCCGCAGTGCTTGCTCAGACAGCTCTCATTTGCTCTCACGAGTTTGTGAGAGCAAATGATGTCGCAACCATGGGAGAGCCCGAAAACGAAGACTACATTGCCGACATCGTATCGAGCTCAAGTGAAAGTGGGCACAATGAGGAAAGCAAAGATGGTCCTTTGCCCACATCCTCCGAAGTGATTGATGTGCTCTCACTAATCCCTCGTCGTGCAAGGTGGCGAAAGAGCGAGTTGTCTCGCTTCTTTTCTGGTTCATTGTGTGTGTGCCTTGTGGGCCTTCTACCACAATGTTGCTGTGATGAAGCTGCAGAACTCACCTTTCGTCGTGAAGCTCGAAATCAAAATCGGGTCAAATGTGGTGAGAAGTTGGATGTCCTCGCAGGGTGCAAGATTCCAAGGAGCACTTTCTCAGCACAATCTTGAAGAATAAGGGGGAGATTAGGGCTAAAGCGGTCAAACTCGCAACCCAGTGCCTGTGGCGTCCGACGCGTACACACGGCCATGCACGAGTGGTTTTCATTCATTTCCCTAAAGACCCAGTAGTAGGGGTATTATGTAAAATGTGGGGATGCAACATATACAAGCAGGTGTTATAATGCATTGAATTCTGTCAATAAAAAGTTTTAACTTCTGGAACAAATTGTGAAAACAATTTTGGTTCATCCGAAATTGCTTCAGCCAGGCTGGCTTCCACGTGCTTGGTGATGACTGTAAATTTTGATGAATGCGGCGAAGCCGTTGCTGGTGTTGCTGAAGTTTGGAGCGAGTTATCAGAATTTTCGGAAGCTGTTGACGAATCCATGGTGGACGAGTTTGTGAGAGCAAGTGATGTCGCAACCATGGGAGAGCCCGAAAACGAAGACTACATTGCCGACATCGTATCGAGCTCAAGTGAAAGTGGGCACAATGAGGAAAGCAAAGATGGTCCTTTGCCCACATCCTCCGAAGTGATTGATGTGCTCGCACTAATCCGGTGCTGCTGCGCAAGTGTGCACCAGCACCGCTGCTCCAACCTTTAAAGCCCAACCACACGCTGTTAATTTTGTGCACCTGGCTACGCGTCACGCGTCTGTGAGGCCGTGCGTGCCTGTCCTACGCTTCTAGAGAGGGGAGACGCACAGGAATCGTGGGCGTCAAGGAGGTCTTGATCTTGGGCGTCGGTTTGAGTGTACGCGACGAAAGTGGCAGCTTGTGCACCGGCGTCATGTGGGCCGCATGTACACTTCCGACGGTTCAGAAACGTTGTAGTTTCAGAATCGTGCGGAGACGCTGGGATTTGCTGCTGGTTTTGTGTCGATAGAGCACAGAAGCTATGGAGGCGATCAACAACGAAGCGCTGATCGCCTGCGTTGAGGCTTGACCTGCGCTTTGGTGGCAGGTGAAACACAAGTGCCACAAGAACAAGCACATGACGCGATGGTCGTGGATTGTCATGCCCTAACCCAGCTGCCTAACAGGTGAGTGCTCGAAATTTTATACGGCTGTCATACCGGAGCAGTTTCAATCGCAATCGATCCTGATCAGGATCGGATTTTGTGATCACGATTGCCTGCACTGCACAATCTGCGTAGAATCAATTGTGATCGAGAAATTTGATCGTGCTCAATCGCGATCGAAAGCCTGTGTGACACCAATATAAGCTGCCTCTCTCATTAGCCGACTCGCAGATGTGGAAAACGCGTTTCATCTGTGCAGATGACGTTATCACAGCGCTGCAGAAGTGATGGAAGTCCTTGGGGAATATCGCATATTTCGTTAAATGTGATCCGGCAAGGGGACATATAAGCAGTACAAGGATAGCTTTGTATATTTATTTATTTAGGTACCCACAAAGCCAGTTTGGCCTTGCAGTGGGGAGCTGAGAAAGCAGAAATACAGGTACTAAAGAACAAGTAAAATAGCACATAAGAACCAAACCATAAAGCATAAGACAAAAGTGCAGAGAGTATCACACACAATCTAGCAGGATGAATAAAAAGAAAAGGACTTGCATGATGCACACACAAAAAAACAAAACACAAAAAATGCAAGTAGTTTTTTGATTCTGTGCACTGATCATAAAAGTCAGTATGCAAGTCAATGAGCAGTATTTAGCCGAGTATTGAATGTTGCTATATTCACATGTGTCTTGGGCACTGCAATGAACAGCTCTAATTTAGCATTTTGTTGCTTGCCAGCAGTGTGCAAATCGGCGCTTCATCACAGATCCTCAAATTTTACCTAGCTTGCTCAGGGATTCATTCAGTGTCAACGTGCTGTAGGAATAAATGCACCATAGTACTGACGACACTGTCAGCTGTATAATTGATAATTCTTGTTTTTGTGTCTGCTCGGCAGTGTCCTGACCTAATTATCAGCCTGCAGTTATTCTACAGATCCCAAGTGCTGTGGTTACTGGTTTAAGCGAAGCTTTCACAATGTTTGTGGAGAACGCTGTTCCTGCTTAGCAAAATTTCCAAGGAAAGACTAGATGATCCAGTTAAACACATTCACACTGTGCAAAAAATGATTATTCAAATTTTACATGCCAAAACCACGATCTAGTTACATTATTATAATCAGTATTTGCACTATGTCCGGTACTGGTCACTCGTACAAGACAGTAGCCAGTAGTCAGCTGGGATGACAATGGTTCGACTACATTAATATCGGTCTGAGGCATTCAGTAAGAGTTATTTGGCAAGACAGTAGGAGCAGCGATAGGAAAGTCCAGAGAAGAGGCAAAAGAAGCTTAGCTTTAAAAAACCTTTTGGAAGGGTTTGCTCGCTAAGATCAGTTTTACTGGGGCAAAACACCCTTTACAAGGCAGATGGCAAGATGACCAACATTATTATACGTAACTTCCTAAATACAAACAACAAATGCACAGACTACTACGTACACAGCTTCACACTGTGTTTAGACATAAAAACAGTTTAGAATGAGATGAAGTTTAAAAATAAATGAAAGGAAAACAAAGTTACAAGCCAAGAACGTTTCGGGTAGAAAAACTGGAACAGGAGAGAGCCTTATGCTAAAGCAAGACCTAACAACACTACTACTCTATGTTTAGAAATTGCAAGCATAGGTCTTTCAACATGAACTTATTAAGATGTTATACTGATGAAATGTAGTGGAGTGCTTGCTGCTATTTTTAAACTGAAACATTACAGATATGCACTGTTTCAAGTACAAGGTGTCACTAGTCTTTAGGTATGGAGATCTCGTAAGAAAAATGCATCAGAAGCAAAAACAGAAAAAAATACAAAAGCTACACTTAAGTGCATGGTATCAATCGTCAATACCAATTAGCCTATACCCAAACCTTACTTAAGTGCATGCAGAAACTGTGCATTCTGGTTGTGTAGGCAAGCCACTTTTGTCCCTACAAAACTGACTCAGAGCTTCGGCATTCTCTAAAAAAATGACACCTTAAAGCAAATGTGGACGGACTTGACCCGTAATATAATTTTGCATTCAGGCTGGCACATTATTTACACATTGACAATATGTGTAAACCTTATGCTCACATGCAGGATGTCCGCCAACCTTCCACCAGTGCCCCCATCGGGTGAGGAGGGAAGTGCTGCAGACATCCTAACGAAAGATGTGCCAGTTTTCCAATCTGGCGACACTTGGAAGTGCCATCGCCGTCAGGTGACGGCGATGGCACTTCCAAGCGCCAGCATCGACTCTGCCTTCGGCATCGCAAGAGTCTGTGGAGTCTCAGGACATTTTGGAATTTCTTGAATCACCAATGCTTCAAGAAGTTTTGGTTCCTGAGGCTTCTGAGGCACACCACATCAGGCCGCAGTCACAAGCATCGCTGGCTTCAGCAGGCAGTCGCAGGCTGGATATGTTCGGAAGCATTACTTCTGAAGCGACAACGTCAAGAGGGAGGAAAAGGAAAAAGAAAGATGAGAGTCAGTTAATATTAGAGGACTTAGGCAATGTTTCAAGTGCAATCGAAAGATGCAAACCACAGGACGACCTCAAACTTTTGCTGTCTCTCTGTTCAAACACATGAGAGAGGTCAGTGCGGATAAGCATCTCAATATGAAAATTAAATTGATGCATGTAGTAAAGTAATTCAAAGAATAATGTATTTTAATGTATGCATTTTTTATAATAAAGCCAAGAGACAATGAAACAAAAGGAAATCATTGATGAATTTAATTACTTTATATTGAAATTGAGAAATAAGGAGGAAAATGAAAGTATTTGAAAAGGTAACTTCCCATTGATAGGAGACGAACCCACAACCTTTGAATTATGCTTGCATTGCTTGACAGTAGAACTGCAGCAATGGCTATACCTCTGCAAACTTTCTTGAGCATGTATGTGCATGTACCAGATCTCGCCCTGGTAGTATTAGCCAGTGTTACTCGTGCAAGAACACTCCCAGAGCCTAATCTAGTACACATAAATGGTGGAATAGCCTCCACTGTAGCTCAATTGGTTTTGGGTTTAGCTCCCACCAGTGGCAAGTTATATTTTGTCCACTTTCATTTCCCTTCTCCTTGTGATGTCGACATTATAAATAAAACGACAGTTATTTTCCTTTATGCTCTACTATGTTTCCTTGTCTGTTGTGGTCATATCAAAGCCCCTCAGCTCTTCTTCTTTGTTCATTTTACATTGTGTTGTATTCATATTTTTCTGCATTATTATTCAAGAATTTCATAAAGTTGATATCTGTGGGCATGGTTGGTTGGCCATTGCTGCTGTAGGGATGTGTGAACATGTTTTAGCAACACACCTACAATAGAGAAACAAGCACTGACTTGCAACTAAAGGTGTGTTGTTGCAAGACAGATGTTTATCACTAGTGAACCTTTTTGAGTTCACCACCTGTACATGTAGAGTTTGTGCATACATCTACAGATGCCTGTACATGCCTGTAAAGAAAAATGCAATGGACCTTAACCAGTCCCCAGTGAAAATTTTGGTTATATGCTGCAAGTTGTAAAGCGTGTCGGGACGTTTAGCAGTGTGAGCATTTTTCAAACTGTTTTATTATTATTAAAAGAGAGAGCAGAAAGGGAAAAGTCTTGCCACCACCTAGCCAGGAGGCGAGATTCATTGCCAACATAGACAACCTCTACCTCTCCCACAACTATCGTCCACAAGCCACATTCCTTGCATTTTTTTGTGTGTGTGTTGCGTGGCTCAGTTCCAGAGTTGATTTTGCATGTTCTGCATTGGATGTTTGGCCAAGTCTTTGTACGTAGTCAGTGACATTGAACGCAATGCGTAAATGAGACATTTATACGTATGACCCTGCCTCTCTGGCAGGAAGCAGGGCTACTTGATGGAAGCCGTGAACAGCATGTGAAATTTAAAAAAAGTTCTGGGCACAGAGCAACGCTGCGACACATGCTCTGGGAGTGTACCGGCAACAACAGTAATCAAAGCAGCTCCGTTGGCGACGCGTCCATAATCGCGGCTGTTGCCAGAGTAGGAGAAGGCTCGAGCTCCGTTCTTCCCGACGCCACCCCGGATGCGGGAGCCGCCGGGGACCTTCTCCGTAGGCATCGCCGCCGCTGGGAGGCGGCTATCAGAAGTTCAGAGCTGGCAGACCAGCTCTGGGCCGTCCGGCAAGCCGAGGATGCCGCTCGAGTCCAAGAACTTCGAGCCGTCACCTGAGGCCACCACATCAAGAACTGCCGGACTATTCTTTACTTAAGTTTCTTCTTCTTCTTAAGTTAAAAAAAAAATTTACGGAATTTCTGCTGCTGTCGTGCTGTTCTGCAGTTGTGTAATACTTTGCAGGCATGATCGCCACAATACGACCTACACACCATTGCAGAGTCTAGCCGCTTCAATCCCCACACAGTAAGCCAAGGCAACGTCTTATGTCTTGCCCGGATGGCAAGTAGCTTGAATGCAAGTTGAAAAAAAAATGTGTACCCATTTCTCAATTGTTTGCATATTAATTATGATCACATGACTTTTCTTGACAATGATCTCCATGGCTGTGGGGGCCCTTTTCGTCTGACATACGATCAAAATTCATTTGTGTAGGTTTGCTACCACCTTCGTTTAATACTACATGTGCAAGCATTCCTCAGTACATGTTTTACAGGTTGTGCAAGGTCAAAAGCACTGAGGTAGCTTTTGTACGCTGCCATTCAATGGCAGTTTTTTGATTAAGTTAGCCATAACTGCTACACTGATGATGCACTAAGTGGAAACTTTCAGTCTCTGTGACCATGTGATAATTTTTTTCTGTATTTCTTTTCACGCACATTGTCAGTACCTTCATTACTATTTCTCTTGTTTTGTATCAGTATTTTGTGCCACATTTTTATTTGTTTATGAGTTAATAAATATTTAGTTGTGTATAATGAACTAGATTATGTATTAGTATTTTTTATGCACGCTCATTGTTAGCCAATTCATTCTTTCTTTCGTTTTGCTTCAATGTTTTGTGACCCCTTCCTGATTTGGCTGCCATAAGGCGGCGGGCAGTATTATGTAAAAAAAATAAAATAAATGATACATTAAATGACAAAGATGTGGTGTTCTTCTGTATTCCTCCAATTGCACATTATTACTCTAGGGTCAACTATCCTTTACAAACCTCAATGCTACAGCAAGTCGTTCTCCAGGCTCCAGGGGTTTTTCAAATGTGGTGCTGGCGTGTGAGGTCCTCTGTGACAAAGCTCAATAGCTTGTCAAAAAGCTGCGGCACCTTGCGAAAGAACTTGTAGAAAAATCCGTGGTCATCCTGATGCATCCGTTGCATCTGTAAAAAATTGTGCATTATTACCTGGCAGCAAGACCACGCCCGGCCCACGTACACGCGCAGGTATCGGGAGCTGTACACTTTTCACTGACACACACGCATTGCCACTAGCCATGATTAACCTTAACCCCTGCTTTGTTTATATGCTTGAATACAAACAATGTCGGCAAAACAGGAGAGCCAGTCAATGGTATATTAGAGGAAAATTGTGCGGCTACTGCCAAAAAACTTTCAAAATTAGTTGCACAGCATTTTAACCTTCCAGGTCACAATTTAATTACATTACACTTTATATTCTACAGTCACACTTCTGAGACACAGAAAATATAGGAAATCATATCTCATCCACAAGCTTTATATATGACAACCAACAAGGGTAAAAAGGTGTTCTTGAATCTATGTGCTATGCTAATGGCCAAATAAAACTAGCAGTCCTTAACTTTTTGTAGGGGTGTGCTAATACCGAAAAGTAGATTTAGAATCGAATATCGAATCAAATGAAGAAAAAATAAGCTGGATATCAAATAAAGTATGGAATGGCTGAAAATGTATTACGAAACTTAATCCTTACCAGTTTTGTGCAAGAAACGAGGGTGCTACACAAGTTCTGTATAAATAGTATGATCTATTGTTAATAATGAAGGAAGCTCCAAATTAGTATTACAGATCGTCTGTTAAATAGAATCAAGTGCTTCTTCCCCTCTGAAGCTGAAGAATTAGTGACAGTATGTTGTACTGCCTACACGGGTTAGACAGACGGCTGTTGAAGCATTGTGAGGTTTTGTCACCATGTATCCAATATACGATCTGTGTGCTTCAGGCGGCTAATCAGCCCGATCTTCACCTATACTTTCGCGCTTTTCGGACTACACCCTGCTCTAGTCGTTCCCTCTGTTTGCGTACGTCACGTTATTTTTTCGATCGGTGCTGTCAACCTAGACGAACCTTGTACCGACGACGCGGTACTGTTCTGCGAATTGGGTGTTCGCGCACTGTGAGTACGATCCCCGCATTACTACTTTAACCCTTTCACTTATGTCTTCTATATGCGCGCACTTAAAAGTGCTGATAAGCTATTGCTTTCCCGACGAAGTCCCCATGTCCAAACACTGGCTCCTATTTCTACCACTGTAGATCATCGAAAGGAAAGAAGTTACTCACAGCCGTAAAGTCCTTCTTCTCCACGCCATTGAAAGACTGGCCGGACCCACCAACGTCGCCGCAGACGCTTTTTGAGCTCCCGCCGCCTTTGCAAGAGCAGTAGAAGCAAAAGCTTCTTTCTCATGTGGTACATTGCAGAAACCTGGAGGCCTGCGAAAAGGGTTCTACTTAAATTGAGGACGACGCAACGAGCTATGGAAAGAAGAATGATGGGTGTAATGTTAAGGGATAAGAAAAGAGCAGGTTGGGTGAGGGAACAAACGCGCGGTAATGACATCTTAGTTGAAATCAGGAGAAAGAAATGGGCATGGGCAGGACATGTAATGAGGAGGGAAGATAACCGATGGTTATTAAGGGTAACGGACTGGATTACAAGGGAAGGGAAGCGTAGCAGGGGTCGGCATAAAGTTAGGTGGGCGGATGAGATTAAGAAGTTTGCAGGGATGACATGGCCACAATTAGTACATGACCGGGGTTGTTGGAGAAGTATGGGAGAGGCCTTTGCCCTGCAGTGGGTGTAACCAGGCTGCTGCTGATGATGACATTGCGGGAAGAGAACACTGATGCTGGCGAAGCAAGCGGCTAAGCAAAAGCTCGACAGCAACGTCGTGTGTGGTCGTGCGCAGATGTCAGCTGCAGTCGTGAGCAAGCAGACGCTATCGCGCGTGATGTTGATAATTGATGTAGCTTTTCTTGCCATAAGGATCTGTAGATAGAAACGGCGTGCATTTCTCAACTGAAAAACAATGTACTAGCTCTAACGTTGATAAATTAAATAAAAATGGCTAGCGAATATGAAATTAAGAATCACCTTTTCTCAAAGCCAAAGACGAACGTTTCCACCATCGCTGATTGGTCAGCCCTGTGCTACGCGCAGCGAAGCGCGCATGTGCGGGCGTATCGTGTGGCTGGCCGCCCTTCCCTTCATCACCCGCCTACGCGCACACAGACGCGTACGCTTACGTGTACGCATAGCGAGATGCGTATACCGTGCTGCGTGTGGTTGAGCCTTTAGACAAAGGCCTCAGCTGCTCAGACTCCTTGGACAATGTGCAGAAGTGCATGCATCGCAGGCAGCGAAATTACCCAAGCAGAAGGAAATGCAGGACTATTTCATGCGAAACTAAGCTAGTTTCATCAATAAAGTGATTTTATAAATGGTATATGCTTTTATGACATCCAATTATTTAGCATGCTTATATCGAATTATTCTTTATATTGAACTGATGGGCGTTTTCTTGCGAGTTCTATATTGCTGGATTCGGCTGTATCTATTGCCTTCATTATGCAAAAAAAGGTGAGGCGTGCAGACAGGGCACAAGAGAAGAGAAGTGGACAACACGAACGCTCACTATCCACTTCTCTTCTCTTGTGTCCCATCTGCACACTTCGCCTTTTTTGCATAATGAATCCTTACCAACTAGCTCAGCCTTCTGTCGTTCTAAGCTTCATTTCTATTGCCTTCGTTTATCCATATACCAAGATATTTATATTCTTTTACCCGAAGTATTTTCTGGCCCTGTATAGCCACTGTCTGTTCACTGTTTTCATTGAATACCATAACACCTGATTTTCTAACACTAAATTTCAAGCCTCAATTCTTGCCTTCCTGTCCACAGATATTAGCCAGACGTTGCAAGTCACTTTGCTATTTGGCTAGCAACACAATGTCGTCCGCATAAAATAAACCTGGAAGCTGCTGCTCTACTACTGTACCCGCCTGTTTGTATGAGAGATTAAATCTGATATTAGTTCCTTCTAGCGCCCTCTCCATCCTCACCATGTACATCATAAACAGCAGTAGGGATAAAGGGCACCCCTGCCTCAGTCCCTTGTTGATATCAACTTTCTCCTCACTGCTCATCCCTACACAGGAATTCAATGCAAACTTGTATATTCTAGGTAAATATCTCTCAAAAGCTGTAGACAATCATAACCTAAGCCTTCCCCTTCCAGAATATTCCGCAATATGCTGCGGTTGTAAGGAAGAAGAAGTGCGCCGTGCAAAGCGCCGCAGCCGGATCGTCAATGCTACTGAAGTGGGGCTCGGGCTAGACGCTGTTCCTGGTGTGACTGGCTAAGCCTACGCTGTTGCGTCTTCTTGTCCGCGTCCATCGTGCCGTCCACAGCCGTGTCGTAGTTCTTTGCCATAATTGGTGGAGGTGCTGGGTCTCCTGTCATCCTGGAATTGCGCAGCCGGGCTCTCCCTGCCATCATGACCACCGCAAGCGCCACGAGCTTACCACCACCTGCTCCCCAGTCCTCCGTATGCCCCGGCACACTCTGTCAGCGGGACCCTCCCATCTTCGGTGGCACTGACGATCGCGACGTTGATGATTGGCTCTCATCATACGAACGCGTCAGTCTGAACAACAAATAGGATGACATCACGAAACTGACCACCGTCCCTTTTTACCTCACCGGAATTGCCCACTTGTGGTTTCGGAACCACGAAAGTGAAGTCCCAAGCTGAACGGTGTTCAAAACAAAGTTCAGCGAGGTCTTCGGCCGCCCTGCTGTTCAAAAGCTTTGTGCCGAACAGCGCCTGCAGTCGCGCTCTCAGCAGCCTGGTAAGACCTTTACCAGCTACATCGAAGATGTCATCGATCTCTGTAAAGGCGTCGATGCATCCATGACTGAGGGCAATGAAATCAAGCATATAATGAAGGGTATCGACGAGGACACATTTCAGATTCTCATTTCAAAGAGCCCCTCTACTGTTGCACAAGTTATTGAACTTTGCCAAAGCTATGACGAGCTCCGCCGTCAACGTATCCTCACTCGCCGTTCTGTTCCCCATCACGAATCGTTGTCCGGCTTGACCTCCCCTATTCAAGATTCCACCCTCCTCTCGCAGATCAAGGCTTTCGTCCAGGAAGAAGTAGCTCGCCAGCTCTCCCTCATCTCCAACCCGCCGGACTCAAGTTCGTCCCTTAGTCCTACCCTACGACATGTTATAGAAGAGCAAGTGTCCGAGGCCCTTCCTCTGGAACGGGCGCCTCAACTCACCGCCCCATTGACTTACGCTGACGCCGTCGCACGACCACGACCGCGGACCTTCCGGGCTCCGCCTCCGATGCCTAGCCCTGTTTTTACCCCCACGCCGCCACGACCTCCAGCCCATCGAGTAATTAATCCCTGGCGCACACCGGACAATCGGCTCATCTGCTATTCGTGCGGTCTTCCCGGACACGTTGCACGCCTGTGCCGCCACCGTCCACTTCATCCACATGACGACCCACGCACAGCCGCCTACGACCATCCTTTGTCTTACGCTTCAGACCGCGATTTACCCCTTCCTCGCCCAAGCCTTCGCCCAGTGTCCGACCGCCGTTCTCCTTCTCCTCATCGTCGCTCCCTCTCCCCGATGCGTCGACGTCCCTCTACCGCTGACACGGAAAACTAAGTAGCGCAGTTCCCGAGGCAAGAACTGCGTCATTGTCACAACGCTCAAGCCCTCTTCTTTCGCCGCCCAACGTTATTGATGTCGCTGTTGAGGGTGTCTCTGTGCTTACCCTCATTGACACAGGTGCCGCCATATCTGTCATTGCCGAAAAACTATGCTGCTCAATACGAAAAGTCACGATGCCTTTCTTCAGTCCTTTACTCCGCACAGCCACAGCACAGCACGTCCAGCCGGTGGCTGCGTGCACCGCCAGACTTGAAATTCAAGGAGTAGTCTACACAGTCGAGTTCGTCGTTCTTCCCCACTGTTCCCACAATATCATTATAGGTTGGGACTTTCTCTCCTGTCACCAAGCTGTTATTGACTGCTTCCGTGCAGAAGTCGCCTTCTCTTCGCTTGGCAATGCCATATCTGATGACGTTTCGCTTTCCTGCACCAAGTTGTCCCTCACTGACGACATCCATATACCTCCGCATGCATCCATTCTGGCACCTGTATCCTGTTTCGTTGCCTCCGACTCTACCATACTCTTCACGCCTTCAACTGCTTTTGTTCACCACCACCTATCACCACTCCCAACTGCGCTGCTTAGCCTTCAAGCTGGTGCTACTCACCTTCCTATACACAACCACTTCCCATTCTCGATTGCTTTCTTCGCGGTGAATCTCTCGGCACTGTGCAGCCTTATGACGCCATTACCATGTCGGAACTTCCTGTTGGTTCGTCAGAGGTCAGCACCCTCTACTGTAGTCCCGCACCTGCCTCATCACCTGAAGACGTTTTCAGCCACGTCATCGACAACGGCTTAAGCCCCACGCAACGCCAAGACCTCCTCCATCTCGTCGAGGAATTTCGCCTTGCTTTTGACAGCCATAGCACTTCTCTGGGCCGAACGACGACTGTGTGTCACCGTATTGACACCGGTTCTCACCCACCGCTACGGTAGCGACCCTACCGCGTCTCATCGACAGAACGACGCGTCATTGATGAGCAAGTAGATGACATGCTAAAGCGTGGCGTCATTGAACCGTCCGACAGCCCATGGCCATCGCCAGTTGTTTTAGTTAAAAAGAAGGATGGCTCGATCCGCTTTTGCGTGGATTACCGCCGCCTAAACAAAGTAACCCGAAAGGATGTTTATCCATTGCCGTGGATTGACGACGCCCTCGACAGCTTACAAGGTGCAGAGTTCTTTTCCTCCCTCGATCTACGCTCTGTTTATTGGCAGGTGCCTATGGCTGCAGAAGATAAGCCCCAAACTGCTTTCATCACACCAGATGGCTTATACGAATTTCGTGTAATGCCATTCGGTCTTTGCAATGCGCCCGCGACTTTTGAGCGGATGATGGACACTATTCTTCGAGGCCTCAAATGGAACATGTGCTTGTGTTACTTGGATGATGTAGTAGTGTTCGCACCAGATTTTCCTATTCACCTTCATCGCTTGGAGCAGGTTTTACGCTGTCTCAGTGACGCTGGCCTCCAACTAAATCTGAAAAAATGTCACTTTGGGGCACGCAAGCTGACAATTCTCGAACATGTTGTGTCGAAGGACGGCGTTCTGCCTGATGCCACTAAGCTCCGTGCTGTTAAAGAATTCCCGAGGCCAACGTCTCTAAAAGACTTGCGCAGTTTCATTGGCCTCTGCTCGTACTTCTGCCACTTTATTCGAAATTTCGCTTCGATTATGGCACCTCTGACAGAGCTTCTTCGGGGAGACCCCAATCTTTCCGCGTGGTTCCCGACTTGCGATGATGCCTTCGCAACGCTATGTCGTCTGCTCACAACACCACCGATACTGCTCCATTTCGATCCGACTGCTCCCACGGAAATCCATACGGATGCTAGCGGTGTTGGTCTTGGCACTGTGCTCGCCCAGCGAAAGCCCGGCTGCCAAGAATATTCCTCGAAGAATATGTTGTTGCTTGCGCGAGCCGCACTCTGACGAAAGCTGAAGCGAACTATTCCGTCAGGGAAAAAGAATGTCTCGCGATCATCTAGGCCATCACAAAATTTCGCTCATACCTGTACAGCCGGTCCTTCGATGTCGTTGCAGATCACCACGCACTTTGCTGGTTGTCGTCTCTCAAGGATCCCTGCGGCCGCCTAGCCCGGTGGGCACTGAGGCTCCAAGAGTATGATATCCGGGTCGTCTACCGCTCAGGCAAGAAGCACGCCGATGCCGATGCTCTTTCGCGCTCGCCTGTCCACGCCGACATTGTCAGTGTGTTCGTCCTAGACGACCCACTTCCATTCACTTCTGTTGAGATGGCTTTGAAGCAGCGCAAGGACTCCTGGATTTCATCTTTGATAGATTACATCTCCAATTCACCTACACGCCCACCATCCCGAGCGTTACGCCGACAAGCTTCGCGCTTCGCCATCCGCGACGGAATTGTCTATCACCGTAACTACAGTTCCGACAGCCGCAAATGGCTGCTTGTAATACCTCGGCAGCTCCGCACAGATGTATGCGCCGCTTTCCACGCCGACCTTCAGTGCGCACACGCTGGTCTCTTCAAGACCTACACCAGACTACGTCATAGGTTTTATTGGCGTGGTATGTACACATTTGTGCAAAAGTACATTCGCTCTTGCACAGAATGTCAACGCCGGAAGCCTGATCCTTGCCGCCCTTCTGGACCAATGGAACCTTTGCCGTGCCCTTCGCGACCCTTTGACCGGGTTGGGATAGACCTCTACGGGCCTCTGCCATACACAGCTGCTGGCAATCGCTGGGTCATTGTAGCTGTAGACCATCTCACGAGGTATGCAGAAACGGCTGCTCTGCCAGCCGCGACGGCTCGTGACGTTGCCTCCTTCCTCCTTCAACGCTTCGTTCTACGTCATGGCGCTCCCTGCGAACTGCTGGGCGACCGAGGCCACGTCTTTCTCGCCGATGTCATTCAAGAACTTCTCGCTGAATGCCGCATTATCCATCGCTGTACCACCGCATATCACCCGCAAACAAACGGATTGACAGAACGCTTTAACCGAACTCTCGGCGACATGCTTTCGATGTATGTCGCCTCCAACCACACCAACTGGGACCTCATCCTTCCCTATGTCACGTACGCCTACAATATGGCACCCCAGTCAACGACGGGCTTTTCTCCCTTCTTTCTTCCATATGGCCGCGAACCATCATTTCCCATTGACACTATTCTTCCTTACCGTCCCGACTTATCAGAAGGTACACCTGTTTCCGAAGCCGCCCGGTATGCAGAAGATTGTCGGCAACTAGCTCGCTCCCTTACAACGCAAGAACAAGCCCTACAGAAATTTCGTCATGACGACGGGTGCCCCCACTACCAGTTTTCGCCTGACACTCTCGTTTGGTTTTGGGTGCCTCCTACTTCGACACCAGGTGTCTCCTCCAAGTTTGTATCCCGATACCATGGGCCCTACCGGGTTCTACAGCAAACTCCTCCGGTGAACTACGTCATCGAACCTCTGACGGCCCCTACGGACCTGCGTAGCCGAGGCTGCGAAACTGTGCACGCAGATCGGCTCAAGCCGTATCATGAGCCCTTCGTCCTCACGATGCCTTAGGCCTCCTGTGCGGCTCCGTCTTCAGCGAGGGGGGAAGTTGTAAGGAAGAAGACGTGCGCCGTGCAGAGCGCCACAGCCGGATCGCCAATGCTACTGAAGTGGGGCGCGGGCTAAACGCTGTTCCTGGTGTGACTGGCTAAGCCTACGCTGTTGCGTCTTCTTGTCTGCGTCCATCGTGCCGTCCACAGCCGTGTCGTAGTTCTTTGCCATACGGTCTATGTTGTCATGTGCTCCTGTAATGTCTAAAAAGGAGACATTTAACGGTCCTCCGTATTGCTACGCAGTGGCGCCTTCTATGAGCAGTTGGCATGCTGGCTTGGGCAAGCGCTCCATTTTGCATGGCAGGTATACGCTCAGTGGTAGTTTCTGCCATTTGTTTTCGTGCTCGTGTGGTCTATTTAATATGGCATAGCATCTTCTACATGGAAAGCGGTTCTGTGAGACGTACTGAAGTGGTTTAAGTCGGTATGGCCGGACTTCCTGCTGGTGTTGAGGCGGGCGGAGCATGCAGCACAATGTGTGCGCGCATGTTTGAGCCTACAATCAGCCTCGAAGATCAATTGTGTATTTCTGAAAGTTCCATACACTAATGTGATCTTATTGCAGTATTATCCTCTAGTTCTAAGCTGTGGTTTAGGAGCAATTAAACATGCACGACGATCGTAACAGCGTGGGTACCATTTTGCTACAATAGGAGCTATGCTGTTATGCTTTGACAAGTGTTCAAACTGTTAGATTACATTGCGTGAACACTTGGTTTGGTGGATGAGGTTTCCACCCACGAATAAAATACTTTTGGTTAGCAATAACAGCATAGCATAACAGTGTGAGCTATACTTGTCCAGCATAGCTACCATTTATGAACTGTGCGAACATCCTAAGCAGTGCTGGGTGCTGGATTACAGATATCTGTTCTATATAGTGCATGGTCTAAGCATGCGGCATCACCGTTTATAGATCTATAAACGTTATGCAGCGTGACTATGCGAGGTCGTACTGCGGCGTTAGCCTGTTTTCTTTCTTTTTTGAGAAAGAGGATGATAACCAAATTTTTTTGGTTGTGTTCATTTCGTTCTCTGCAATGCGCTCACACATATTACGGAAATTTTGTCCTCAAAAATAGCCATCACATTCTTTTTATGCGATCCATCTTGGATATATGGCTTTACAGGGCAAAAAGGCAATGCTGAAGCACATAACTTATATATGTATCATGCTAGTTCACCAACTGCAGTGATTGCTGTGTTGAGCAGTGCCATCAGTCTCATGCAGAAGGCTAGTGCTGACATACAGGGTCCTGAATATTTGGCTGGGAGCAAGAACTCACCGCTGCACTGTTCTAGCTCAAATTTTGCAGAATGATCGCATATTGTTGTCTGCTTCGTTTAGTATAACACTTGGGACGATTATACGCCGTGTTTTTAAGGCAAAAATGAGAAACTGTTTTCTCCTATGGAAAAAATGGCATCTCAAAAGCCGGCCTTGGCAGACTTGTGTCGCCACCTGCCGGCAGCAGCAGGAAAGAGCTGCTTTGCAGATGAAATGGCATCTTGAAATCGACTGTTTACTGTTTACGTGGCGGGGTCTGAGGAATGCTTGTCGGAGGCACCACTGCATGATTTAGTGTGCTGCATAGTGCATTGTCAGAGTGTGGTATGTTCGAATTGACCGTCGCAAATGCTTGCACGTATAAATTACCAAGTGTTTTTCGCCCATTTTCGCAAACAGAGCACAGTGTCAGTTCAAATAAACCGAAAGTTCAAGTTAAGCATGTTAAAATTAACGAGATTTGACTATGCAAGTGACTTTGGCCAAACGAAAACCTTTGTTAAATTTTGGAAACCTGTTGGGAGAACTCAACTTTATCCGATTGGTCATTATTCACTTCTAAAATTTCACTAGGGTTTGAGAATTTCTATGGGCCCTGTCTTTGAGATAATCTGTCATGTGTGCAAAGAGTGGTCATGCCGAGGTGACGTGGCATCATGTGCACTGTCTTCCCGCATCTGTAGTAGTCAAGGTCACGTAATCTCGAGTTTTGGAGACGTGTTCAAGCCAGATGCAGACGAAGCATTCGATCACTGCTGCAATCACATTTTTTTATAGTGTCGTCCCACTACAGGGGACAATATCAGCTACTGGAACGGCTTCGCTTATTACTGCCAATGTAAAGACATCTTAGACAAGGTGCGAAACCATGTGTTTCTTCGCTGATTCTCAAATTCAACACAATAATTTTTTTCTCATTCTAATTTGCTTTTTCTGATTGCCCAATAATTTTTCAAATTTTACAGTCTCTTCCATTTAAGAAAAATATTGCGGCGACTGCATATTTGAAAAAAGGTTGGTAAAAGTGGGTGAATATGCCAAAATATGGGTGTGATGAAGCAACTTGCCGATTTTATCTACTTGGTTTTCATCATCATCATCAGCCTGGTTACGCCCACTGCAGGGCAAAGGCCTCTCCCATACTTCTCCAACTGCCCCGGTCATGTACTAACTGTGGCCATGTTGTCCCTGCAAACTTCTTAATCCCGTCCGCCCACCTAACTTTCTGCCGCCTTCTGCTATGCTTCCCTTCCCTTGGAATCCAGTCCGTTACCCTTAATGACCATCGGTTATCTTCCCTCCTCATTACATGTCCTGCCCATGCCCATTTCTTTCTTCTGATTTCAACTAAGATGTCATTAACTCGCATTTGCTCCCTCATCCAATCTACTCTCTTCTTACCCCTAACGTTACACCCATCATTCTTCTTTCCATAGCTCGTTGCGTCGTCCTCAATTTAAGTAGAACCCTTTTCATAAGCCTGCAGGTTTCTGCCCCGTACGTGAGTACTGGTAAGACACAGCTGTTATATACTTTTTTCTTGAGGGATAATGGTTACCTGCTGTTCATGATCTGGGAATGCCTGCCAAACGCACCCCAGCCCATTCTTATTCTTCTGATTATTTCAGTCTCATGATCCGGATCCACAGTCACTACCTGTCCTAAGTAGATGTATTCCCTTACCACTTCCAGTGCCTCACTACCTATCATAAACTGCTCTTCTCTTCCGGGACTGTTAAACACTATTTTAGTTTTCTGCAGATTCATTTTTAGACCCACCCTTCGGCTTTGTCTCTCCAAGGTCAGTGAACATGCACTGCAGTTGGTCCCCTGAGTTACTAAGCAAGGCAATATCATCAGCGACTCGCAAGTTACTAAGGTATTCTCCATTAACTCTTATCCCCAATTCTTCCCAATCCAGGTCTAAGAATACCTCCTGTAAGCACGCTGTGAATAGCATTGGAGAGATCGTATCTCCCTGCCTGACGCCTTTCTTTATTGGTATTTGAATACCTCCTGTAAACACGCTATGAATAGCATTGGAGAGATCGTATCTCCCTGCCTGACGCCTTTCTTTATTGGGATTTTGTTGCTTTCTGTATGGAGGACTATGGTGGCTGTGGAGCCACTATAGATATCTTTCAGTATTTTTACATATGGCTCGTCTACACCTTGATTCCGTATTGCCTCCATGACTGCTGAGGTTTCGACTGAATCAAACGCTTTCTCGTAATCAATGAAAGCTATATATAAGGGTTGGTTATATTCTGCACATTTCTCTATCGCCTGATTGATAGTGTGAATATGGTCTATTGTTGAGTAGCCTTTACAGAATCCTTACTGGTCCTTTAGTTGACAGAAGTCTAAGGTGTTCCTGATTCTATTTGCAATTACCTTAGTAAATACTTTGTAGGCAACGGACAATAAGCTGGTCGGTCTATAATTTTTCAAGTCTTTGGCGTCCCCTTTCTCATGGATTAGGATTATGTTAGCGTTTTTTCAAGATTCCGGTACGCTCGAAGTCATGAAGCATTGCGTATACATGGCGGCCAGTTTCTCTAGAACAATCTTTCCACTATCCTTCAACAAATGAGCTGTTACTTGATCCTTCCCAGCTGCCTTCCCCCTTTGCATAGCTCCCAAGGCTTTCTTTTCTCCTTCTGGCGTTACCTGTGGGATTTCAAATTCCTCTAGACTATTCTCTCTTCCATTATTGTCGTGGGCGCCACTGGTACTGTATAAATCTCTATAGAACTCCTCAGCCACTTGAACTATCTCATCCATATTAGTAATGATATTGCCGGCTTTGTCTCTTAATGCATACATCTGATTCTTGCCTATTCCTAGTTTCTTTTTCACTGCTTTTAGGCTTCCTCCGTTCCAGAGAGAATGTTAAATTCTATACAAAATATACTTCCTCATGTCAGCTGTCTTACGCTTGTTGATTAACTTCGAAAGTTCTGCCAGTTCTATTCTAGCTGAAGGGTTAGAGGCTTTCATACATTGGCGTTTCTTGATCAGATCTTTCGTCTCCTGCGATAGCTTATTCCTGTCTAACGGAGTTGGCACTGACTTCTATTGCAGACTCCTTAATGATGCCCATAAGATTGTCGTTCATTGCTTCAACACTAAGGTCCTCTTCCTGTGTTAAAGTCGAATACCTGTTCTATAGCTTGATCCGGAATTTCTCTATTTTCCCTCTTACCGCTAACTCATTGATGGGCTTCTTATGTACCAGTTTCTTCCATTCCCTCCTCAAGTCTAGGCTAATTTGAGTTCTTACCATCCTATGGTCACTGCAGCGCACCTTGCCGAGCACGTCCACATCTTGTATGATGCCAGGGTTAGCGCAGAGTATAAAGTCTATTTCATTTCTAGTCTGGTCATTCGGGCTCCTCCATGTCCACTTTCGGCTATCCTGCTTGCGGAAGAAGGTATTCAATTTGTACTCTTACCTTCAATTTGCACATCTTTTTAAGGTTCACAACAAGACCTGCCACCCTCTCGGTGGATATTCTTATTAATTAGGAATCCGACTCCTAGTTCTCGCCTCTACGCTAAGCCCCGGTAGCACAGGACGTGCCCGCTTTTTAGCACTGTATATGCTTCATTTGTCCTCCTAACTTCACTGAGCTCTATCATATCCCATTTACTGCCCTCTAATTCCTCCAATAGCACTGCTGGACTCGCTTCACTAAATGACATTCTAGCGTTAAACGTTGCCAGGTTCATATTCCAATGGCAGCCTGTCCGGATCCAGGGATTCTTAGCACCCTCTGCTGCGTCGCAGGTCTGACCGCCGCCGTTGTCAGGGTTTTATTGTTGTGTTCATATGGGAGGTAGTGGCCAAGTACTGCACCAGGGTGGCCAATCTTGCTCTGGTGAGCGAGTGCATAACCGGTTCTGGTCACCAGATCGGCCACACTCCAGGCCTTTTTATGCAATGTTATGAACACGCAGATTTAAAAAAAAAATCCGGTGGAAAATTGCGCGGCACTGGGATTCGAACCACGGTCCTCTTGCACGCAAGGCGGATGCTCTACCTCTACGTCATTGCTGCACCATGATCACTCCACCTTCACTTGATTATAGCGTGGTTTAAATGAATAAGAAGTTCGTCATAATTGTTCTTGCCCTGAAAACTATTGATATCACCGATGCCTTTGTGACCTTTAAGTGCACATGTTCAGGATGGTCACATTTGGTTGAGTAAAGCAGCTTCATAAACATGCTTCGCCTTAGTAACAGCAATCTTCTTCCAAGTTTTCAAGTCATGGTTACACGTTTTACATGTCTGTCTTCTTGTAAACACTATGCTTCATAAAACCTGCGACGGTTGCTTAGTGGGTATGGTGTTGGGCTGCTAAGCACGGAGTCGCGGGATTTAATGTGTGCATAAATCTAAATACATGGGTGTTTTCGCACTTCGCCCCATTGAATCCCGGCCACAGTGTCCGCGTTTCAATGGGGACGAAGTGCGAAAACACCCATGTGCTTAGATTTAGGCGCACTTTAAAGAATTCCAGGTGCTCCAAATTTCCGGAGCCCCCCCACTACATTGTGCCTCATAATCAGAAATTGGTTTTGGCACGTAAAACCCCATAATTTTTTTTTAGTTATGGGTTTAATAATGCTCTGTAAAGTGATGGCTGCAGCCATTTCTTTAGGGACAGCTGCAACCATCGTGGGCCTTTAGGAGCAGGCAGCTTTTCCTTATTATTTCAACATTTCTAATTAAAAACCAGAGTTTAATTTCCTTCCAGTGACACAAAAATAGGGCCCCTTGGTTCTACCTTTCCTCTTGTTCATGGTTAAAGCATGGTAACATGAACAGGGAGTAGCTGACATGGATAAAATATTAAAAAAAGAGATAAATCAAAACAAGTTTATTGTGCGTGCCATGTTGCAAGTCTTGCTGGCCTCCGCTGCCCAATGTCATCTCTTCTTTTTCTTTTCAGTACATCCACTCGGCTGGCATCATCCACAGGGTGAGTCTGCAGTCTATTGTGTTTGTTTGCATACAGTCTCAATATCTACAGGCTGGGAACCTTTGTAGTGGCTTTGGTGGTCTGCTGATGAGCTGTGGTTTGATTTTTTGGCTTTGCCATTCTGAGGAAGCTGGTAAGCGTTGGTTGCACACTTTAAAGAGCCCCCAGATTTGAGCCAGAGTAACGCATTGTGCAGTTTTGCAATGTTGAACCCCACAATAAAAATTTTAGCAGCTTCTGCAATGAAGCATTTTGTTTGATTTTTAATTTCTGACTTAAAACAGTCAGCTGACTTTGCAGAAAGTGGTATGCAGTGTGCATGACTAATGCTGCGTGCAAGTACTAGTACCAAAACGCAAACTGATGTAGCAAAGTGAAAGAATGGATGTCAAGGTAATAGTAGCGTGCTCACTCGCAGCAGCCAAGGGGGTCATCTCTGGAAGAAGTGCTTGTCCCTTGGTGATTAGGATGAAAAGCCACAGCTTGTAACCTCCCAGCATTTGGCTTGGGGTTGGACAGTTGTCAAGGGGCCTTGACATTGCAACAGTGTGCTTGACATGCTCCCCTCGGTGCCTGTGTTGGTCTTAATGTGCACACAGCAGTGCTGCTGAGGTTGTTCTGGTGAGAGCTGCTGCTAGGGTCCCGGGGTGGTGGCGTTGTCACTGTGTGCTCACATGGTGTGGCACATTCCGTTTGATGCCTAGTGTTAATATATATATCAGCATTATGAGGGCCAAGTATTGTTATCCTTTTTATGTAACAGCCATTGAGGTCATGAGCAAAACGAGAACAAGGTGAAAGCAGAAGCCAACATTTTGACAATGGACTTGTCTTCTTCAAGGCGACATATGCGAATATGTCGCCTTGAAGAAGACAAGTCCACTTGCCGAAACGTTGGCTCCTGCTTTCACCTTGTTCTTGTTTTGCTCATCGTTTCGAATTTCCATCTAACGCCACTTCCACGTGTTTTCCCAGCCATGGAGGTCAACACCATGATCTTGGGACTCGATTCATGAAACATCATTCTGAGCGAGTCCACCAGTTTGGAACCACAGCACGACTAAATTGCAGAATGTGTGTGTTCACTAAGTGACAGTTTAGTTGAGCACAAAATTTACATTTTGCTCCACTCATTTGGTGCTCCTCTTAAAGCTATTACTGACAAGAAAAATCACATGGTTTTCGGGGATGTGCAAATGCTCAAATATTCGATTGCGAATTGAATAGTGAATGTTCAAATAATTTGAATAAGTTTTTTGATAATTTGGTATATTCGCCGAAAGACCTGGCCCTGGTCGTTGCCTCGACGCATGCAGCATTCCCATGGTGTGCGACCTCTGTAGGTACAAGGTTTGTCCTAGTCGATGGGTCGAACGGAAACAATTGACGCAATGCTCACAGCGGGAAAAATAAATGCAGTGCGTATAGAAAGCATCTAGAATAACAGCTAACACGGTGAATACACTAGATTTAGCCCTTGCTAAACGACCAGACATAGTATCGCCTGTAACGTACCTGCCAGGAATTAGCAACCACTTACTTCTACAGTTTGATATTAAACTAGACCGTCCAAAAACTAACAAGAAGAAAAAAATTATACGAAACTACTACAGAGCAAATTATCAAGCCATAAATAATGCACTCTCTTCTTTTATCAGAGTTTTCCTTGATTGCTTTGACCACCATAGTGCACAAACTAATTGGAACATGTTCACAGCTACAGTCACCCATCTAACTGAACAGTACATTCCTCAACGTACCATTACAACTCGCACAAACTCTCTCTGTTACAATAATCACATTAAGCGTTTATCAAATAAAAAGAAGCGCCTCTACCACATTGCAAAGTGTTCACCCACAAGTGAACGCTGCGCATCGTATACTGCGGACTCAAACGCTTGTGTGAAAGCACTCAAAGATGCCAAAATGCACTTCCATTCACATGGTCTGCCTTCAATGCTTACCACCAATATAAAAAAATTTTGTCATGAAATTATTCCTTTGACTGACAACAGCCTTGTCTTAAATGACTCTTCCGGTGTTCCAATTCTTTCCGACTTTCTGCCATCATACTACACCATACATTTTCAGAAAATTTCACAGCCACATCTAGCAAACATATGCCAAGTACACAGCACTTTAACTATGTTCACATGCCCTCCATAATAGTTGCTCCATCTGGTGTCAGTAAGCTTACTATAATGGACTATGCATTCATTCTGCTCCCAGATACGATTGTATTAACTCAAAATTATTAAAAAACACTTCAAATTATTGTTTCATCATACTATCCAAACCAGCAATACTTTCCAGCAATCCTTGACCATTGTATGCTACCTAATGAGTGGAAAATAGACAAGGTGATTCCGGTGTATAAATCCGGCAACAAAGCATCCCCTAATAATTATCGTCCAATCTCTCTCACCAGTACATGCTGTAAAATGCTCAAACATATTATTCTTACTAACCTGGCTAATTTCCTTGAATTGAACTCATTTTTTACATCAGCAAAACACGTTTTTAGGAAATCTTACTCCTGTGAAACCCAATTAATATCGTTTATGCATGCACTACACCATATTCTTGACCAATCATCACTAGCTGATTGTGTATTCTTCGCCTTTTCAAAAGCCTTCGACAAGGTGTTTCACAAATTATCGCTTCACAAACTAAAACAACTTCATTTCATTTCATTTTATTACCTTAAGGACCCCATTCGGGGTATTACATAAGGGGTGGTTAACATGTGAACATAAGAAAAGGCAGGTGTTACATTGAAATACAAGTTTCAACAGTTTCTAGAAATTGTGAATGACATGTGATGGCAGCGACATTTATGGGTAGGTCGTTCCACTCCTTGGAAGCTCGAGGAAAAATGATGATTGAAAAGTGACAGTTCGTGTTCGAGGACGAGAAACTTGGAGTTGATGGCTGGTGCGCTGTGACATGCGTGAAGATGATGGCGTGACGTAAGGCGGGCAGCTTAGTGAGCTGTAAAAAAAAGTTGTGATAAAGAGAGAGCATGGCGATGCGACGACGAAAAGCAAGAGATGCCAAGCTAGATTGTGCCTTTAAGTGTGAAACGCTGATGTTATATGAATATTGTCACGTGGTCGTGACGTCAAAGAACACAGTAGCAATACTGTGAAAGGCAAAAACTAGCTTTTATTGGGTGAACCTGTGCCCACAAAACAGGCTACACTTAAAGCACAACGAGAGCGGCGAACACAGTCGGCGATCGGCGAAAATCTGATCAGCGGGTCAAGCGCGTCGGCTTTTATAGAGCAGTCGTCGAATGTTCCAGACTAATCGTTAGGACCCGCGTGCCTTCCACAAAGTTCTACACCATTCGCGTTACGCGATGAAATCAGATAACACAAGGTTCAGTGACAACAGACAGCCGGGTAGAAGCATCGATAACTTTCCAGAAACGTCGGATACATGCAGGCGCGTCCCTCACTGTGCGATAACATTTGTTAGGCGGCTAAACGTGGTCGCCCGATAAAGATAAGTACACGTGTCATTACCCCCCTCTTAAATAGCAACGACCCGATGCTGCAAACAAACGAAAGTAATAAATAAGCACTCGTAGCAAAGAAAAGAACAAAAATGACGAAGTTCGTCAGCGTCCGTAAAAGGGTTTAAGGCGCACCACGTGGACCACTTCAGATCGTGCGCGGCGCCGCTGTGAATGCGAAATGTTGTCTGGCACGACCTCATAGTCCAGAGCGCCAATACGTCGGATGACCTTGTAGTGTCCGAAATAGTGTCGGAGTAGTTTCTCACTGAGTCCTCGTCGGTGTATCGGGGTCCAGACCCAAACACGGTCGCCAGGTTGGTACTCGGCAAAGCGTCGTCGGAGGTTGTAGTGTCGGCTGTCGGTCCTCTGCTGGCTCTTCATTCGCAGGCGGGCAAGCTGTCGGGCTTCTTCGGCGCGCTGGAGATAGCTAGCGACGTCAACATTCTCTTCGTCAGTTACGTGCGGCAGCATGGCGTCAAGCGTCGTCATCGGGTTCCTGCCGTAAACCAGCTTAAACGGTGTGGTCTGTGTTGTTTCTTACACCGCCGTGTTGTACGCAAAGGCTACGTATGGCAGGACCGTGTCCCACGTCTTGTGTTCGACGTCGACGTACATTGCTAGCATGTCGGCGAGGGTCTTATTCAGGCACTCCGTGAGACCATTCGTCTGCGGATGGTAGGCAGTTGTCCTCCTGTGGCTTGTCTGGCTGTACTGCAGAATGGCTTGGGTGAGCTCTGCTGTAAATGCCGTTCCACTGTCGGTGATGAGGACTTCTGGGGCACCATGTCGCAGCAGGATGTTCTCCATGAAAAATTTCGCCACTTCGGCTGCGCTGCCTTCTGGTAGAGCTTTAGTTTCAGCAAAATGGGTGAGATAGTCCGTCACCACGATGATCCACTTATTCCCGAATATTGATATCGGAAACGGCCCCAACAAATCCATCCCAATCTGCTGAAATGGTTGGCGAGAAGGTTCGATCGGCTGTAGTAATCCTGCTGGCCTTGTCGGCGGTGTCTTGCGTCGTTGACAGTCTCAGCATGTCTTGACGTAATGGGCGACGTCGGCGGTCAGACGCGGCCAGTTATACCTTTCCTGTATTCTCGACAGCGTTTGGGAGAATCCGAGGTGCCCAGTAGTTGGATCATCGTGTAGGGCGTGCAGTATTTCTGGACACAGCGCTGATGGTACAACAAGAAGGTAGCTGGCGCGGACTGGTGAAAAGTTCTTCTTCACAAGCAGGTTGTTTTGTAGCGTGAACGAAGACAACGCGCGCTTAAATGCCCTAGGGACAACGTCGGTGTTCCCTTCCAAATACTCGACGAGGCCTTTTAGCTCCGGGTCGGCTAGTTGCTGTAGTTGCTGTTTAGTGAAGTCTTCCGTGCTTATTATCCCAAGGAAGGCGTCGTCGTCTTGCGGAAAGGGATCGATGGGGGCGCGCGATAAGCAGTCGGCGTCGGAGTGTTTTCTTCCGGACTTGTATATTACCGTGACGTCATATTCTTGTAGTCTGAAGCTCCACCGCGCCAGCCGTCCTGAAGGGTCCTTTAAGTTAGCTAGCCAACATAATGCGTGATGGTCACTGACGACTTTGAATGGCCTGCCATAGAGGTAAGGGCGGAATTTAACTGTAGCCCAAATGATGGCGAGGCATTCCTTTTCAGTCGTAGAATAGTTGCTTTCCGCTTTTGACAGCGACCGGCTAGCATACGATATCACCCTTTCAAGTCCTTCTTTCCTCTGGACTAGGACGGCACCGAGGCCTAGGCTACTGGCGTCAGTGTGGATTTCGGTATCGGCGTCCTCGTCGAAGTGTGCAAGTACCGGCGGCGACTGCATGCGTCGTTTGAGTTCTTGAAATGCCTTGGCCTGCGGCGTTTCCCACTTGAACGCGACATCACATTTGGTTAGATGTGTTAGCGGCTCCGCGATGCGTGAAAAGTCCTTGACAAAGTGCCTATAGTAGGCACACATGCCAAGGAATCTGCGCACTGCCTTCTTGTCGGTTGGCTGCGGGAACTTTGCGATGGCAGCTGTCTTCTGTGGGTCAGGGCGTAATCCTGATTTGCTGATCATGTGGCCTAGGAACAAAAGCTCATCGTAAGCGAAACGGCACTTTTCTGGCTTCAGAGTGAGCCCCATGACTTGATGGCTTCTAACACTGTCGCAAGCCGCCTAAGGTGATCGTCGAAATTTCCGGTGAAGACAACGACGTCATCCAGGAAAACAAGGCACGTCTGCCACTTCAGTCCGGCTGACACCATGTCCATGACGCGCTGAAACGTTGCAGGCGCCGAGCACAGTCCGAATGGCATGACCTTGAACTCGTAGAGGCCGTCTGGCGTGATGAAGGCAGTCTTTTCGCGATCTCTCTCGTCCAGTGGCGTAGCCAGAAATTTTGTTAGAGGAAGCTTTAGTTCGGGTGCTCCTATTTAAATACATGTAGAAGGGAAATTTGTTTTTCCCTGCAACCACTTCACCAAATTTGAGGAGATTTGTTGCATTTAAAAGAAAAAGTTCAATTCGAGTGACTACTGGTTTCGAATTTTTCATTTAGGGGGTCAATTATTTATTAAAAATTGGCCAAATCGAAAATTTCAAGGAAATGCTACTATCAAGTTTAAAACTCCGTGACCCAATGAAAAACGATATCACAATTCTGTGAATTGCATCGAATAGTACATCTACAGCCAGTGGCGTAGCCAGAAATATTGTTTGGGCGAGGGGGGGGGGGCTACACCACTAGCCCCATGTATATATATATATATATATATATATATATACATACATACATACATACATACATACATACATACATACATACATACATACATACATACACCCGCCGTGGTTGCTCAGTGGCTATGGTGTTGGGCTGCTGAGCACGAGGTCGCGGGATCGTATCCCGGCCACGGCGGCCGCATTTCGATGGGGGCGAAATGCGAAAACACCCGTGTGCTTAGATTTAGGTGCACGTTAAAGAACCCCAGGTGGTCAAAATTCCCGGAGTCCTCCACTACGGCGTGCCTCATAATCAGAAAGTGGTTTTGGCACGTAAAACCCCAAATATTATATTATTATTATACATACATACATACATACATACATACATACATACATGGGGCCAGTGGCGTAGCCAGAAATTTTGTTCGAGGAAGCTTTAGTTCGGGTGCTCCTTTTTAAATACATGTAGAAGGGGAATTCGTTTTTCCCTGCAACCACTTCATCAAATTTGAGGAGATTTGTTGTATTTAAAAGAAAAAGTTTAATTTGAGTGACTACTGGTTTCGAATTTTTCATTTAGGTGGTCAATTATTTATTAAAAATTGGCCAAATCGAAAATTTCCAGGAAATGATACTATCAAGTTTAAAACTCCGTGACTCAACAATGAAAAACGATATCACAATTCTGTGAATTACATCTAATAGTACATCTACAGCGGACAAAATGGATATGTTACACATGAATCTAAAAAAAATTTAGTATTGTGGAAATACGACTTGTGCAGAACCCTTGTACACAACATAACCAATTCAAGTAAGATACAAATTGACATAGCAAGCTTGTCCGCTTTGACTGTTATAATAGATGCCGTTTACAGAACCACAATGTCTGTTCTTCATGCATAGCTATTAGTTTGTAAACGTCGTGCTTTTATTTTTTCAAACTTTCGAATTTTTGAAAATATTTTAAACAAAATTCAGGCCCTAAATCGAAGTTGTGTTTCCAACAGAACTAGGATTTAACTTTCTCTCTCAAATGCAACGAATTTCAATAATAGCGATTAGCAGGATTATCTGAGAAAAGCGTTTCTGCGTTTTACAAGTATTTGAATAGGCCGCGTCGGATTGGGCCCGAGCTAAAGCTTCCTCTTAAACAATTTGCCAAGGGATCAAATCCATGAATAATAACTGCATTGTCATTGCCAAAGATGCTGCAAACGAATTCTTGAACGCTACGCACAGTCAAAACAATAAAATATGTATTTTTTCATGAAAGAATATACTCGTATATGCCAAAAATTTTGCCCAAAATAACTGATATCAATGCTTCCATATTTTTGTCTATTTAAGTTAGAACTTTAGAACTATATCAGTTTGAAACCAGGAAAGCAGTGCATGCCACTGATATGAAAAATTAAAAGGCAAAGAACTGAACAAGTTGAGGACAAATATGTTAATGAAACTTTGTCATTCAAGAACCGTGCTTACATCCTTGTATATATGCAATGGCCAGTGAAAAATCTCAATGGCGCTGTAATTTGTTTTAATGTATTATGCAGAATCAGCTGTCACCGGTCGTGTATCGTGAGTAATTGCACCGAAATCATAGTCGCAACTGTGGGCATGTATAAAAAGCAGGAATTCTGCAAGATATACGAGGGCAAGTCAAATGAATGTGAGCCAACAACGTGGTACTTTATTTAAAAGTAGTCTTCATGAGAATTTAGACATTTGTCCCATTGACTAACGAGTTGCGTGATTCCCGTCTTATAAAGCTCTTAGGGTTGCTGTTTCAAAAAGTCTGTATCTGGTTCCCTTGAGCTGTTTTTTCGGTTGCCCCAAAATGTAGAATTCGCAAGGGGACAGGTCTGAGCTGTATGGTGGATGCTGCAGCGTTTCCCACTTGAACTTTGCCAGTTTTGTATTGACCACACAAGCGACGTGGGGACAGGCATTGTCGTGGAACAAGATGACCCCATTCGTCAATTTTCCACGTTGTTCGTTCTTGATTGCGACACACTGCCGTTCTGGCGTTTCACAATATCGGAAACAATTGATAGCCTCTGAAGATTTAGCAAATTTTATCAGTAATGGACCCTGACGACCGAAAGAAAAGTCAACAACACCTTTCCAGCGGAAATGATGGCCTTTTGCGTTCTTTGGGTGTGGTAAATTCGAATGTTTCCACTGTAAGCTTTGCATTCGTGTTTCAGGCTCGTAGTAGTGGCACCAAGGTTCGTTCCCGATCACAATTGCGAACAAGAAGTCGTCATCCTCATTGTGATACCCGATCAGATGAGTCAAGGCAGCGCGAAACTTCTCCGTCTTCTCGCGATGGATCAAAATCTTGGGGATCCATTGCGCACCAAAGAGCCGATAACCGAGAAGCTCATGAATTATGGCGTGAAGCGAACCGTGACTGATGCTCAGATGGTCTGCCAGTTCATCGATGCTTATCCTCCCTTCTTGTTTCATCAGCTCATGAACCTTTGAAATTGTGTGGGGGGTGATTCCACGATGGCTTTGGCCTCGTGTTGGATCTTTGCAACTTTCACGTCCTTTTTGAACTGTTTGCTCGAACGCTTCACAGTGGCCAATGAAATGCAATGTTCGACGTACACGGCAGCCATACGGCGATTAATTTCTGTTTTGGAAACACCTTTAGCTGTCAAAAACTCCGCGACACCGAGCTGTTCAACTTTTGAAGTGTCCATTATGTGACGCAACCATATTCAACCTAGTGTATGAGAGCATTAAAGAACATTTATCTTCACACCTGCGTGTCACTTCTGTAAATGAGACATGCCGTTCTCCTACGCGCATGCCTCGCAGATAATGAACCGAACCATTATTACGCGGTTAGGGTAGACGCACTTTCATTTGACTCGCCCTCGTACATTAGAAATGCAAAGATACAATGGGATATACAAATGCGAAAATACGGCTTGATAAAGGACAAAAAAGTGTCACTGGAAACAAAGTTCACTGCATATATACACAAAACCTCGCAACAAGATATTTAAGTATACGTATAAGTCTCCAATGAGTCTATGTATGTAAGAAAAAGTAACTGTATGTAATGCGTCAAACAAGGCAAATAAACATGTTGCACAATCATATATTCACAGAATCCTAGATTCCGCCCCCATTTCATCCACTCCCCCCAATGTATTGCGCGCGACGGAAGGCGGCGCGCTTGCTCCTCGCTTTTCTCCTTTGCGCACAAGACTGAGCCACCATCGTCGGCTCACCCATTCCACCTCCCCTCCTACGCTTTCACTCGCACATACAGCATGCAGCGCGTGGTCACGATTTTATCACCCTTGGACTTAATACGAAACATGAGGGCGACGGCGACGGCAGGAATGCGCCTGGAGTGTCCTTATAATTGCTTTCGCAATAATATAATAAATGTATCCGGCAACTGAAGCGTCGCGTTGCCCATTACTTTCCGCAAAAGTAGTATCGAAACCGAACTTTCACCATGCGACAATTCGCTGCGCCGCAACAATGTATTTTTTTCCTGTGGGGCGGAGGCACCGAAATGAAAAAAAAAACCTGAAAAAAAAAACCTGCATAGGAGAGTATGTTGGCCAGAATCGAATGCCAACATCGGGCACCTAATGGGGCTACGAAATTAATACCAAAGAAAACATGAGATGATTGGCCCACTGAGAACCATACGCATACTGCTCAGTATCCTACAGCGGCGAAACAAGACTTTCCGGAAAGGTTCCGCTCAAGGAACGTGGTGCAATCCTTTCGAGTCCCCACAGTGATGGCGGCGAGTGACCATTGTTTTTTTTTTTCTCGTCTGCTAGCCAGAAAGCTTTCAAAACTTTGTCAGGTGAAAATCCACTCTGCCAGAGCAAACCGAACGCCCACCGAAGTGCACCGCGCGGTGGTTGGGGCCATACGAGAAAAGCATATGCGCTCTGGCTCGCTCTGGCAGCCCGCGGGTAGGGTAGCGAGAACAAAAAAAATTGAAGAGGCTCAATGTGTCCTCGGCGAGAAAAAGTCAAAGCAGAAAAAATAAATAAGAACGTAGTTACTTTGGCTGGCTTTAGTGTCTTGACATGGATGTTCTGGCGTAGGTTAAAAAAGTGTTGATATTTTTTTATGTCACACATTATGTGACATGACGGCACAAATGAACCACCCCAACACATCGTATCATTGGACCTCGCTGCGTGCTTTGTCAAATCGTCTGCTAGTGTGTTGATTTGGCTTGTCTCGTTGTATGTTCCGATGTAAGACTTCGGAAAAGTCAGTGGACCTTTGGCGTCAAATGTTTATAACAACATTAAACCCACAAAGTTCCGCAATTGAAAATTTAAAGCACAACTTTGGAAATGTCAATGCACGTTTCACATCAAGAGCTTATGAGATTTATACCCATAAAGTTTCGCAATTGATATCCATGCGCTCCACAGATTCCGTGGCCTCATTGAGATGCCGCGGCGAGCCTGCTCACCATCAAAGCGCCCTTGAAACTTTGTGCTCGGATGAAACTGCTTGGCGTTATGTGACTACCGGTGTATGGGCGTTTCCACAAAATCCAGCCCGAGTTCGCAATCTTCGCGGTTAAATGTCTCTTCGAGCGTCAAAAAGACATTCTAGAAGAAGAAGAAACTTTAGTAAAGAACAGTCCGGCAGTTCTTGATGTGGTGGCCTCAGGTGACGGCTCGAAGTTCTTGGACTCGAGCGGCATCTTCGGCTTGCCGGACGGCCCAGAGCTGGTCTGCCAGCTCTGAACTTCTGATAGCCGCCTCCCAGCGGCGGCGACGCCTACGGAGAAGGTCCCCGGCGGCTCCCGCATCCGGGGCGGCTTCGGGAAGAACGGAGCTCGAGCCTTCTACTCTGGCAACAGCCGCGATTATGGACGCGTCGCCAACGGAGCTGCTTTGATTACCGTTGTTGCTGGTACACTCCCAGAGCATGTGTCGCAGCGTTGCTCTGCGTCCGCATGTTTTACACGCGTCTGTTGGGTACAAACGCGGATAGCAGTGGTGTAAGATAGCGGGGCTAGGGTAGGTGTGTGTCTGGAGCAAGCGTAACGTCACGGCCTCGTTCCTGTTCAGTTTATCGTGTGGTGGCGGGAATCTGCGTCTTTCGAGTCTGTAGTGTTGGGTGAGGTCTCTGAACGTGGTTAGGCGATCGCCCCACGCCCAGTGTGTTTCTTGTTGCTGTGTTTCTGTTGTAGTGTCCCGATCCGGCAGATCCGATGCCCCGCTCTCGGGGGCGGAGGCGGCCACATAATCAGCGGCGGCTCGGCGTGTGAGACCTCGAGCCGTGGCGTGGGCCGCCTCGTTTCCCGCTAGCGGAACATCGGTGTGTGCCGGGGTCCAGAGGAGGAAGACCGTAGAATTTTGGGGTTGCGAGGGCGATGACGAGTCGCCGTCGTCAGAAATTTGGAGTATGCGGGCCGCTTCCCGCGAGACACGACCGCGCGCGAAGCCGCGGATTGCCGCCTGCGAGTCGCTGATCACGATCGCAGCGTTCGGCACCGCGACGAGCGCTAGGGCTATCGCGGCTTCTTCGGCCGCTTCCGTGTGTCCCGTGGTCACCGTGGCGCTCGCGAGGCACCTACCCGAGCGGTCTACAACCATTCTAGACATTCTAGACAAAATTTATAGTGAGTTCCGGTGCCAGGGGTCGCTTTGGTCCGCGGTGCATGGACAGCACGAAAAAATTTCGGGGGGGGGGGGGGGGGGCTGAAGCCCCATAAGCCCCCCCCCCCCCCCCGGCTACGCCCGTGCTCTCGTCGCCTTCTATATGCCAGTAGCCAGACTTGAGGTCCATCGACGAGAAGTATTTAGCGATGCAGAGCCGATCCAATGCGTCGTCTGTCCGTGGAAGGGTGTACACATCCTTCTTCGTGATCTTGTTCAGTCGACGATAATTGACGCAGAAGCGTAGGGTTCCGTCCTTTTTCTTTACCAGGACTACAGGAGAGGCCCACGGGCTTTTCGACGGCTGGATGATGTCGTCGCACAGCATTTCGTCGACTTGTTGCCTAATAGCTTCACGTTCTCGCGTCGAAACTCGGTAAGGGCTTTGGCGGAGTGGTCGAGCGCTCTCTTCGGTTATTATGCGATGCTTTGCAACTGGTGTTTGTCGAATCCTCGATGACGTTGAAAAGCAGTCTTTGTATCGTCACAGAAGACTTCTGATCTGTTGCTGCTTACTCATAGGAAGACTTGGATTCACGTCGAAGTCTGGTTTGGGGACAATGCTCGTCAGGGTAGATGCGGCTGAATCCGAAAGGACAAAGGCATTGCTGGTTTCCACAATTTCCTCGATGTATGCGATTGTCGTGCCCTTGTTGATGTGCTTGAACTCTTGGCTGAAGTTGGTTAGCATAACTTCCACTTGCCCTCCGTGGAGTCGAGCGATCCCTCTTGCGACGCAAATTTCATGGTCAAGCAATAGATGTTGGTCGCCCTCGATGACGGCTTCTACGTCAGCGCGTGTTTCAGTGCCGACGGAAATAATAATGCTGGAGCGCGGCGGGATGCTCACTTTATCTTCGAGCACACTCAAGGCGTTATGACTACGACAGCTCTCCGGCGGTATCGCTTGATCTTGAGACAGCGTTACCAATTTCGACTTCAGGTCGATGACTGCGCCATGTTGTTTCAGGAAGTCCATGCCGCGAGTGACGTCTCGTGAACACTGTTGGAGGACAACGAAGGTGGCAGGGTAAGTCCGGTCATGAACGGTAATTCTTGCCGTGCAGATTCCAGTCGGCGTTATGAGGTGTCCTCCAGTGGTCTGAATTTGGGGACCCTCCCATGCAGTCTTAACCTTCTTCAACTGGGCGGCGATGTGTCCACTCATTACGGAGTAATCGGCCCCTGTGTTGACTAAGGCAGTGACTGCGTGGCCGTCGAGAAGCATGTCGAGGTCGGTGGTTCTTTGTCTGGCGTTGCAGTTAGGTCTTGGCATCGGATCACGGCTGCGTCGTGTTGAACTGAAGCTGAAACGTCGCGTCGTCAAGTCGTCTTTCGTCGGTGTAGTCTTGGCTTTCTGACTTCGTCGGGACGGCGGCGTGTCGTCAATCGGTCGTCGAGATGGTTTCCTCGTCGTCTTCGTCGGCGGCGGAGGATCTTCGTCAGTTCGACGAACAGCAATCGCACCTCCATCGGTTGCTGCTTTTAGTTTTCCGGATATGGGCTCGCTGACCGGCCCTGGGCTGGGCCAGTGTATCGTCGGCGCTGCGGCAACAGGTAGCGGCCTGGTGATGGCGAACGCGACGGTCGTAGAGACCTCCACTGAGTAGCAGCGAGGTAATCGGCGATATCGCGGGGGCATTCACCTTGCTGTGGGCGCGGAGCGTTCACGGCGAAACCTCGCAGTCCCATCTCCCGGTATGGACATCGTCGGTAGACGTGACCGCTTCTCCGCAGTGGTAGCAGAGCGGGCGGTGGTCAGGAGCGCGCCAAATGTCCGTCTTCCTCGTGTAGGTGCACTGGGCGACGGGTGGTCGTGCTGGCGGTGGCGGCGGCAGACGACGGAACTGCGGCGTGACAGGGCCCTGGCGCGGTCGCGGAGGGGGACCTTGATGGTGTGCGACGGCGGCGTAGGTCATCGGTTGCGGCTCAGGCTGGGGCGATTCAGGGGCTGCTCCAAGCTGTTGTTGTAGCTCCTCACGCACGGCGTCGGCAATCGAAGCCACTTGAGGCTGTGGTGGTGGGGACAGCTTTTGTAGCTCCTCCCGCACGACCGCTCGGATAGTCTCGCGCAGGTCGTCGGTGACCAATGATTGAACTCCGGCGTAGTTTGTCTTGTTCGTGCGGCGGTCGAATTGTCGGTTTCGCATCTCGAATGTCTTCTTGATGCTGGTGGCCTCGCGAAGAAAGTCGTCGATGGTCTTCCGTGGGCTTCGTACCATTCCGGCAAAAAGTTCCTGCTTCACACCACGCATCAGCAGGCGGAGTTTCTTCTCCTCGGGCATTTCAGGGTCGGCGTGGCGGAAGAGACGGCTCATTTCTTGCGTGTAGATCGCGGTCGTCTCATTAGGTAGCTGCACCCGGGTTTCTTATAGCGCTTGGGCTCGTTCTCGGCGTACGACGCTTGCGAATGTCTGCAGGAAGCCGCTTCGGAAAAGTTCCCAGGTCGTTAAGGTGGCTTCTCGGTTCTCGAACCACGTCCTGGCCGGGTCTTCCAAAGCGAAGAAGACATATCGCAGTTTGTCGTTGCTGTTGCAGTTGTTAAAGGTAGCGACTCTCTCGTACGTCTCAAGCCAGCTTTCCGGGCCCTCGAAAGTTGAACCGTGGAACGTCGGAGGCTCCCTGGGCTGCTGCAGCATGACGGGTGACGCTGGGGCGGCTTAGGGGTGGACTAGGTGGCCATCTTCCTAGTCGTCTCAGGCAAAAGTCCGTGCTCTGCGGTCAGTTTTTGCAGCCTGCGGCTACCTCGCTTGTTCTTGGCGACGTTGGTGTCTTCCGAGTGAGGGCTTGGGTCACGGCTTTGTGGGGGCGTCCGGTACGTCAATGCAAAGCACCTCCACCAGATGTCATGTGGTGGTGACGTCAAAGAACACAGTCGCAATACTGTGAAAGGCAAAAACTAGCTTTTATTGGGTGAACCTGTGCCCACAAAACAGGCTACACTTAAAGCACAACGAGAGTGGCGAACACAGTCAGCGATCGTCGAAAATCTGATCAGCGGGTCAAGCGCATCGGCTTTTATAGAGCAGTCGTCGAATGTTCCAGACTAATCGTTCGGACCCGCGTGCCTTCTACAAAGTTCTACACCATTCGCGTTACGCGATGAAATCAGATAACACAAGGTTCGGCGACAACAGACAGCCGGGTAGAAGCATCGATAACTTTCCAGAAACGTCAGTTACATGCAGGCGCGTCCCTCACTGCGCGATTACAGTTGTTAAGCGGCGAAACGTGGTCGCCTGATAAAGATAAGTACACATGTCAATATGAAGAATGGATGAATCTAGTCGCACGATTCTGAACCGACTCGAGTGCATTGATGATATATGTTTGATGAGGGTTCCATATGGCAGCGGCATATTCCAGTTGTGGTCTGACAAATGATTTGTATGCGAGTAGTTTGACGTGCTGTGGAGCATGAATAAGATGACGCCTCATGAACCCAAGGGACTTGTTTGCTGACGAGATTACGTTAGTAGCATGTGCATTCCAGGAAAGGTCATGGGACAGGGTTACGCCTAAGTACTTATAGGCTAGAACTGATTCTAGTGGGACGTTTGCAATTGTGTAAGTAGACAGATAAGGATTACGACGGCGGGAAATTGAAATAAATTTGCACTTGTTAGGGTTCAAGGCCATTTGCCAACGGTTGCACCAGTCCTGCACGTTATTAAGGTCATTCTGGAGAGATGCTTGGTCAGAGATGTTAGTCACAGTACGATAAATCACACAGTCGTCAGCGAACATACGAATAGAACAAGATACATGCAGCGGAAGATTGTTAATGTATATTAGGAAAAGAAGCGGTCCTAAGACTGAGCCTTGAGGAACACCTGAAGTGACAGGGAGGGGTTCGGAGGAGACGTTATTGACAAAGACGAACTGGGAACGATTAGTAAGGAATTTTTTTATCCGTTGTACTACAAGAGGATCCAAGTTCAATCTAGATAATTTTATTAGCAAGCGGTTATGAGGCACTGTGTCAAAAACTTTGGAGTAGTCTAGAAAGATTGCATCAGTTTGAATGTTGTTATCAAGATTAATGTGGAGATCAATAAAGAAGATAGCTAGTTGTGTTTCACATGAAAGCCCTTTATGAAAGCCATGTTGTGAAGGATGAAAGCACTTTTCCGAGTCTAAAAAGTTCATGATATGCGAGTATATGACATGTTCCATGATTTTGCAAGGAACACTAGTTAATGAAATCGGGCGGTAGTTTAAGGGGGAGTCTTTGTTACCTGCTTTGAATACTGGAACGACCTTTCCCACTTTCCAATCATCCGGTAAAGTACCTGTAGACAATGATTGCGTGAACAACAGAGTGAAACATGCCATGGATATATGCTGAGTATTCATTAGGATCTTTGAGTTAATTTCATCTACACCAGAAGAAGTACATAATTTGTTTTTTTTCAATGATTGATAGTATACCATCTACCGAAAATACAATGGGTGGCATATGTGATGGTATGTTAGTAGGTAGTGGAAAGTCTGGAGTGGTAGTTTCTTTTGTAAACACGGAAAAAAATGCTGTGTTGAATATATCAGCGCACTCGGCGTCCCTGGCGGTGTCGCCTGCTGCATTCGTCACGCTGATGGTACAAGCTTCTTGGGGATTTAAAATGCGCCAGAACTGCCGAGGATTTTGAGTAAGTAGCTGGGGCAGGTCGACGTTATAAAAAGATTTTTTAGCAGTGCGAAGGGCACTCAGGTAGGCGTTCTCTGCCGTGTAGTATTTTGACCAAGCCTCGGTGCTTCCAAGACGCGTGGCTAGCCGGAAGCGGCGTTTCTTTTGGTTTTCAAGCTTCTTTAAAGCTCTGGTGAACCATGGCCCATTTTGATTAGTGTGCGTGGTTATTCTTGGTATATGTTTGTTTACGAGTTCATTAATTTGATTTTTAAATAGTGTCCAGTTTCCTTGAGGCGAGCGCATATGGAATTATGTCTCAAAAGTAGAAAAGAAGTCACCTAACTCGTAATTAATAGCTTCGTAGTTCCCTTTATCATATAGGCATATAGTTTTGTTAAATTTTGGTTGTCGTATAGGTTGAAAGTTGAAGGTGGCATGGATTACTTTACTTTAAGATCACTTACCTCACGGAGGTAAGTTGTGGATGATAGACTGTCAGGTTGGCTGCTTAGTATAAGGTCCAGTACATTAGATGTGTCTTTTGTAACCTGCGTAGGCTCTAGCACAAGTTGAGTTAGACTGAAATTGACACACATTAACAAATTCTTTAGCAGCTTCATTGCCTATGATTAAAGCACTATTGTTAGTCCAGTTGATTTGCGGAAAATTAAAGTCACCGAAAAGCAGGATTTCTGTGTTAGGGTGTTTTTCCCTAAGTTTGCTCAAGATGTTATTAAGTTTATGCGAAAAATCAGGAGTATTATGTGGTGGTCTGTAACAAACGCCCAAGAGAACAGTGTGTGGTGAAGCGCGGCAGATTAGCCATATTATTTCCAAGTCAGTCTCAATGGTTGCAAGCGTGCACGATAAATGGTGATGGGCGGCGATTAGCACACCGCCACCTCGTGAGATTTCGCGGTCTTTCCGGAAAAGGCAGAAATTCGGCAAGTCAGCAAGAACCTCAGTATCGGTAATATCGTCAGTAAGCCAGGTTTCAGTTATTATCAGCAAATTACTGTTAGACGACAACATGAGGTTAGACAGAATATCGCGTTTAGGAAGGAAGCTGCCTGCGTTAGCAAAGATTACGGAAAGGTAGAGGTTAGCTCGTGTCGAAATGGCTGCTATTGCAATTCTTTTACACTCGGTGTGCGTAAGCACACAGAGTGTGAAAGCTGTGTGAACTGTAAGCTTTTGAAATGGATTGAGTGTTTTCTTCTCAACCGCTCGCAGTTTGTTTGTGCTAATTGCATTAACTCCGGTTTTACGGAGGTCTGTTCAGGTGTTCCACAGGGTTCTGTCCTTGGACCCCTATTGTTTCTAATTTCTGATCTTCCCTCGCTTATCAACTCCCATATCCATTTGGTCGCTGATGATTGTGCTGTTTTTAGAGAGTTTGTATAAGGAACTGGTGCAAACAATGGTTAATGGAGCAAAATATTAACAAATGCAAATTCATGCGTGCGTCTAGGAAAACATCTACCATACCGTCGTACTACATTGACAGCATGTCTTTGGAATCAGTTTCTTTATATAAATATGGCGGTGTTTACATCGCGTCTAATCTCATCTGGTCTCTTCATACTGAGAACATAATTACAAATGCTAATCGCATGCTTGGCTACCTGCGTCGCAACTTTTTCAACGTACCTGCCAATTTGAAACTTTTTTTTGTTATGTAAAGCTTTAATATGACCCAAACTCGTATACGTGATTCCGGTATGGGACCCTGCTCATGCATACGTAATCACTGTTCTCAAGATTGTTCGAAATAACTCTGTACAGTTTTTTCTTGCTAACTATAACCGCACAGTGAGTATAAGTAACATGAAATCTAATCTTCGCTTCCCATCGCTGGCATCTTGCAGAAAAGTGTTTTCTATTGCCCCCTTCCACAAGTCGCACCATCATCATACTCTACAAGACCACCTCATCTCCTATCCAATTTATGTATCCAGTCGCTTTGATCATCAGTACAAAGTCGGCATTTTGTTATGCAACACTAAAAGTTCCTCACAATCATTCCTGCCATGAACCTCACGTGACTGGGATCATCTTCCCGCTGAAGTTGTAGGCCTTACTGATTATGAAAAGTTCTGTGACGCCTTACCTAATATTGTATATATAGGTGCAGTATAAACATTCATGTAACCAACTGTGTTTGTCTTCATTCTTTTGTATTTACCACTTCCCCTCGGTAATGCCCTTGGTCCTGAGAGGTATAATAAATGAAATGAAATGAAAGCATGTGTAAAGATCGGGCTGATTAACTACCACATGGCATACAGATCATACCAGATACATGTGTTCATGCAAGCACAGATGAACCTTTCGTGCGTGCTCGTGGTAGTTGCTGGCCGGTTGCCTGCAGACCCAACAGTGGGTTAAACGGCCATCAGTCTAACCCCTAGGCACGATCTCACGATTAATCACTGGGGAGCCACCCACAGAAACATATTAGTGATAAGTTTTCGGTGATGGCTTGTGGCCCGTTATAACATTGGCTGGCGGTGAATTTTGATCACGGCCACATCTAGCTCGTTAGTCTTAAAGCCCCTCGATTTTTGAAAGGAACAACATTCTGCTTTCCAAGCTTGCGCATGGCACACTTTTCCTGCTGCCAGTGGCTGCCGGGCACTGTGGAAGTGTCAACGCATGCGCTTGTATTGGTTGTTTCCAGGGTCATTGTGAAATTATTGTTTCATGGGGGAAGTTACCGTGCTCTCGAGGTGCCAACAGCTTGTTCAGAGAGGTACGTTATCCTAAATATGGCCCACAGATAAACTAGCAAAAGTGCTGTAAAAATGGGTGTTGAGGAGTGGTTCAGCAGGTCTCCCTGGTCTCTGCATGCAGCTCTTCTTGACGCAGCGAAGTATGAAGAATCATCCACGTTTTATGTATGATGAACAAAACAAGAACAAGGTGAAAGCAGGAGTGAACGTTTCGACAAGTGGACTTGTCTTTTTCAAGGCGACATATACTTTCCTCCCCACAGTATATATAGGTAGGGTTCTTCTAAAGGGGAGAGGGAATAAGGTAGGTGGGTGTGGCAACGAGCAAAGGTGTGTTAGCGGCGAGAGTGTAGAATTGAGAATAAAGGATTGCTGCGTTACAAGGCTGGTGACACAGCTGTCTGTCAGTTAGGTGTCAATGACTGTGTGTCAGCTGGCATGCACAGCACCCCTCTATTACCTGTTTTGCTAGTGGTCGTGGGTTATCATGTCTGAAAGAAATAATAGAAGGAGCGGCAGAAACCGGTGCTTGTGAAAAAAAAAAAAGATTATAATAGAAAATACTGAAATGGAATAAATAAACGAATAAAATGGAAAAAAAATTGAAAGAAAGAAAAAGAAAGAAAGAAAAGAGGGTGAAAAGAAACATTAAGCAACCAAACTAAGTGTTCTTGCTTAGTTACGTTAGTGTTGTAACAATAGCTCTAGCATTGAAACACAAAGTACTTAGATTACCAGTACTTGGTGGGAGTCAATGAAGCAAAAGGTGTATTAGGAACATGACCAGAATCACGCTTTAAACTGTCAGTACTAGTGTCCCATGTGTAGCGAGTGTTATCAATGTAGGCATGATCGTAGCAAAGTTTTACTCTAAATCCATTATCATGAAAACTTGCATTTGTGTCCTGCAGTTTCTTTCGTAAAGCCCGCACATTCAGGGATAAGTCTCCAGTGATGTACAAACCAGACCCTTTCATTTGCTGTGACATAATTACTAGTGCTAACAAGACTAACGGAAAAAAAGTTGGGACAGGACGGAGCGCTACATGGGGAGAAAGAGAGGACAGAACAGGACACTAGTGCTGTGTCCTGCCCCAACTTTTTTTTCGTTAGTCTTGTTAGTGCTAGTAACTATGTCACAGCAAATACATCAACACCAATTAGCCCAACTTTCTGTGTTAATCAGGTCTTTTCAGTTTCGTAACATTTTTCATAACTAGAATTTTTTCCCTAAAGTCAAATAAAAGAATGTTGTTCCTGCATGAAGGGTTTTCTAAATCATCGGTTCTTGAAGTGAGTTTAGGGAATGATTCCCTAAGTGAGACAATTTCAGAGTTAAGCTTTCATACATTTCACTACAATCAACAGCTGCTGTAGAAGATTCGAGCGAAGATACACATGTTTCAAGGGCTTCGAAGCACAAATGAAAAGTTTCCTTGATATCGGCAATGCCACTTGCAATTTGTTTCTGACCAGCCAACAATTGTGCGAGAAGATTAGCCGTCTCTGGAGGAGAACTAGTTGACAGTGGTGGGAAGGTTGCGCCAACTGCACCAATCTGCACGGACTGGAAGTTGCAGCTCCATGCTGCTCCAAAAGTTTTTTTTTCACCTAAATTGTGCCACTGCTGCACCACAGTGTAGTTTCGGCAGTGTGAAAATTGGGAAACTACCGTGCAATACAAGAAACTGTATCGCCATTGCATTCATTGGCCGCATTCGTTTAGGGCATTGCAGCCAGTGATACTGGCGCTGTGACAGGTGACAGAATTGAATTGATTCCTATATTTATACACCAAATGTGAGGCATGCATGAGGATACAGCGAGTTGGGTGGCCATGCTAGCTTTGCAAGGCATGATGAAAGCCGTTGTTTTGCGCTTCGAGGACTGTTGTGCAATGGTTTCTTTATAGACAAAAAGGGGATCAGTGTACACTGTACTTATTCACGTTGCTTACTTGCAACTTTGTTAGTTGCACTGTATTACTTATTTCTTTCAAGAGAACTTGGGGTTGTTGAATTCAGCATTCGGCATTACAACCAAATGCACGGTGATTAGGTATGCTCCTTGTCAACCACGTCTTGTAATATATGGCATATCTAACATAATATATATAACAAGCTTTATGACATATCTGTGACATGGTGGTCATCTAATGGGGCATTCTCACGTGATGCCTCCACTCAGTGTGCAGGAAAATATGGTGCAGCAAATGTGAGGACGAGGGCAGTGTGTGGCTGAGGATGAGGCAGCAGTGATCTAAAAGTCACTAATTTACAAAATAAAAGCGCTTTACTTAGGCTTAATCGGAGTTGCGTCGTTGGGTGTCCGTAACTAAAGTTACGATTTGGTGGGGAATCAATGCTGATCTGTTCGCCTTGGTCGCACGAAGCTCAGTAAGTTCACAAACTGCCTCACCAATGAAAGCTGTATGGAATGAGCGCTGTTCATGGCCACCATCTCTGTGAAACACCAATTAGTAGCCCTTCATTCCGAACGCTGCTTGTTGGCACGCATCAGTCTCTTCTACTTCTCATAGCTTCGAGCAACCGGTCTCAAGACCCACTTTGGATTCATATGGCAGGCTCGAAAATGTCGTACAACAAGTGCACTGGCCACCCCACTCAAAAAGAATTTACATGGATGGCAGATGGGCGCATATGGAAGGAAAGGGGCGGTGGCTGGCATCACACGCACTTGCTATGGGCGTCTCGATTGGAGGGCCTACGACAGTTGCCAAACAATACGCCAAACTTGACAGCGAAAAGGCACCCACATTTGATCACCCGTGTGTGCTGCACCTATGACTGTGCAAAGCGGTGTTGAATCATGTGATGCACAGCCCCAACTTTTGTCTGTCATGCAGATTGTCCTTAGTGAGCAGATGAGAACTTCCAGAAACCATCTGTCATAAAGATGGAAAAGCTTTTATTTTCTGAATGAAAACTGCAAAGAAAACTTTCTAAGCAATAAAGGATTATCATAGTAAGCACAGTATAAGCCCTCTATTAAACTGAAAACCTCATTGGTATTCAGAAAAACATAACTTTGCCATTTCTTCAGCATCACAGGAAAAAAGAAACACTATTTGATCCAACAGACATGATGTTAGTAGGAAATATTTTTCAGACTTTCGTAAATTAGTGTCATTCGATGCTAAATCAACCAGCCTTTTTTCGACCATCACAGATATAATTTAAAAGATTTCCATGCATTTGTTGAAGTTAGAAACCTAATCTCAATGTTTATGTTTCTTGCCAAAAATTTTCTAGCATTTTTGCGAAAATTTACTGTTCTTGCCCAGCTGAGCTAAAACGCACCAATCAAAATATTTTCCCTAAGGTATGTGTATGATCCAGACATGCAGAGGCTGTCTCTGGCAAGACAGAAGTTTTGTAACTTCTCACATACATAACAGACATGCACATAATGCATCTGATGATGCATCACATATATTTTTAGGCCAACCACCAAAGTAACATTTTTAACCTTTGAAATGAAGCCTTTTGCAAAAATATTCAAATTTACTTTTTTTTCTTTCCGGTGATATCCTGAACCTCCAAAGCTTCAAATATTTTTGAGCTATACTATGTCAACCAGGCTACCATTCTATATTTCATTTATGCCTTCTGGATTTTCTTGCATTCCTAAAAAAAATATTCAAACTTTGCAATTTTAATTGCTTTTGCTAATGCCTAAATAACTAAAACTATCCAAATATTCGAGAAATTGGCTATCTTTCTATACAGACCATTGGAATTACTGCGTTATAGAATATGCCCTGAAAAAAAAAAATGTTGATTGATGCCTTTCAGCCCAGGTGGGCTGGAAAAATAATTTCTCGCCAGAATACTAGAACATTTTTTTTGCAACAAAAATAAACATGGCAAACGAGTTTTGAACTTCAACAAATATGTACGAATTTTTCAGCTATATTTGTGATGTTTGAAAAAATGCTGGTTGATTTGATGTGGAATGACCCTTTACAAACTGAGTTGTTATCAGTGTTGGCATATTAATATGGTGCCCCTTTGATGGTGGTAGACCATACTGTATTCATTCATTCATTCATTCATTTATTAAAATGCTTTTCGAGCATGAAGGCATTACAGAAAGGAGTGTAGTATACATGGACAACAAAGGCATACATGTGCAACAACAAGGTTCTAATACAATGAGTTGTTTACGGCTGTTTTGAAGCTTGCATTGTCTGGAATAGTGGTGATGGAAGCAGGCCAGTCGGTTCCAATCCAGATTTGTTTTTGGAATAAAGGAATCCTGGCACAACATTGTTAAACAAGATGCTGCACGAACTTTAAGGTTGTGATCATGACGGGATGACAGATGTGTTGTGGTTTGTTCATTTAGAGTGGGGCTGAAATGACAGGCCTTGTAAAAGAGACTCAACATTTACGATGGGGTGAGAGTTCAGGTAGACTACAGATAAATTTATAGACATAACACTGGCATAACGAAAATAATTGGACAATAAATATAAAACGAGAAACACTTTCAATGAGTTGTATTAGAGTACTAGGTTGGGAAGGGTCCCAGATTGCCGAAGCATACTCTAAAGCGAAGAAGTGTTCTGTAGAGGGTTAGTTTAAGTTCACTCTGTAAATTTTTAAGGTTGTGGTGTAGGTACCCTAGTGAACGATTGGCATTGTTAATCATGTATTCATTGTGTATGTTCCATGTAAGGTTATTAGTGATATAAAGCCTAAGATACTTGTAGTTGTCAACAGACTCTAGCCTGGTACGATTGATGAAATAAGGAAGTGGATTTGTATTGCTGTTTAGGCAATGAGATACATGCATAGATTTACATTTGTTAATATTAAAATTCATGCGGCAGTTATTACACCATGAAGAAACTATGTCAAGGTCACTGTACTTCACAAAAGTCATCAGGGCTATCAATATTGTGCTAGGTCACACAGTCATTTGCAAATCATTTAATACATAGTAGAAAACTGAACACTGTCTGGTTAGTCAATAATAAAAATAAAGAACAGGGGCCCTAGGAGAGACCCTTGTGGAATGCCAGATGTTGCAGGTGCACAAGAGTAAGAATTGTTAGCGATTGCATCCTGTGAATGACCTTTTAGAATGCTTTTAATCTAAGGAAGCGCATATTGGTTAAGGTGTAGTTCATTGAGCTTTATTTATTATTTTTATTTGGTACATACTGCCGGCCTGAGTGTCAGGCCTTGGGCAGGAGTGGGTACATATGAAACAATAGAAGAATAAATTATCAATACAAGGATACAAAAATTCTGTATAAACAGTATCCTAACGTTGCGCGTGACAGCACTCAGCACTGCGCATAACAATGTGAGTATTCGATACCACAGCTCAGAACGAATGCACATGAATGAAAAAGCATGAAAAAAAAAACACTTGATAAATAGAAGGCAATTCCTTATCGCAAACGATCAAGCACGCTCATGAAAGACGAAATAGTGGTGCCCTCGACCACCTCAGCGGGCAGGTCGTTCCAGGTACGGATTGTATGCGGGAAGAATGAGTATTTAAAAGCATTTGGTTTGGCCAAATATTCACAGACTTTCCTGGAGTGGAAGGATTGAGTTTGCCATCGCTGTACTGGTTGAAAGTATAAATTCTTATTTATTCCTAATTTGTCATGATATAGTAAATAGAAGAGCTTTAGTCTATCACGATATGGCCTTGTCTCCAAGCTCTCCAAATTGGCTGCCTGTAAAAGGGCTGTAGGGGATGTTTTCCAACTATAAGAGTTATAAATAAATCTGACCGATTTCCTCTGTACTTTCTCGAGTTTTTGAATGTTAGTTCTTGTATGGGGGTCCCAAATTACTGCGGCATATTCAAGGATTGGTCTTACATAAGTTTTATAGTTTAATTTCTGTCGTTGATTTACCTAAAGATCTGCGTAAATATCCTAAGTGTTGTACAGCTCTCTTAATTATGTGGGTCACATGATTATTCCAACGAAGATCATGATAAATTCATAGTCCTAGGTACTTATAACTCAATACTTCAGATAGACTGGTATCATTGACGACGTAAGTGAACTTAAGATTGAACCTTATGTGGTACTTGCATTGCCACTGTTTTCTTAATGTTAATATTCATTTGCCACGTGAACCACCATGTCTGCATGCAATTTAATGCATTGTTTAATAATTCCCGATCTGCCGGAGTGCAGATTTCATTATGAATAATGCAGTCATCTGCGAAAAGATGTGCCACAACAGGAAGATCCGTAACCAAATCATTTATAAAAACTCTAGAACAATAAAGGCCCTAGCACAGAGCTCTGAGTGCTTCCAGATTGCACAGGGGCAAATTTAGAAGTTGTGTGGCCAATGGTGACTGCCTGGGACCTGTGGGATAAGTAGGCCGCAGACCATGCAAGTAACGAATCATTCTTGAGTATTGGTCTTAATTTTGAGAGCAGTTTAGAATGAGGCACGCGGTCAAAAGCTTTCTCAAAGTCTAAAAATATGATATCAATTTGACTCGACTTGTTTATGGCCAACGTAAGGTCATGAATAGTTTCGAGTAGCTGAGTAACGGTAGAGATACCCTGGCTAAAGCTATGCTAATGGTTGTCAATTATGTCGTTTTGTTCAAAGAATGTCAACTGGTGTTTGGATATGATATGCTCAAGTGTTTTAGCACAAATACAGAGCAAGGAAATAGGCCTATACAACGACACAAGTGACTTGTTGTCTGCCTTTGGAATGGGAGGAATGATGGCTTGTTTCCAATTGTGTGGTAGTTCAGTGCTGGCGAGTGATGTTCCAAATATTAGGCATAGGTATTTCGAGCACCATTCAGCGTTTCGGTAGAGAAAGACAGTAGGAATACCATCAATACCAAGCGACTTTTTGATATCCAAGTTAAGGAAGAGCGAAAAGACGCCCTCTTTGCTTATATGAACATTGTCAATAGGCGGTTTGTCGTTGAAACCAGGGAAGCATAGAATGTTGCTATCATCACTGGTAAAATCGAGTAAAAGTAATCATTGAACGCATCAGTGATTAGTGCCTGATCAGTCATAGCAAAAGAAGACCTATGGGTGGTTTTTTCCTGAGGGATAGATAACGCCAGAACTTGTGCGGTGAGGAAGCAAGAAACCCTTTTTAGTGAACGGTTTGGTTGTGGTATGTATCCTTTTTAATGGCGTCTTTCAAGTTTACGCGTAGCTGAGACAGCATATCAACCGTAGACGATGAAGGGCATAGCTGGTGCATTTTTCGAGCCTTTTTAACCCTGTACCTTAGACGAACAACCTCCCGCGTCATCCAAGTGTTAGAAGGACGTTTCATGTAGCGTTTTGTTGGAACAAAGCTGTTTATGCACAAAGTAACCAGATTTTTGAAGCGGTTCCACAAAATGTTTACAGAGGCGTTGTTTTGGTACTCAGAAACGAAATTGGAAAAGGAACTGTCCAGTGCATCTAACATATCTGTATCACTGGCACGTGCAAACACAGGAACGAGTCTTCGTGTTTTTCTTTGGAGACAGGATTAAGTTTCATTGTCAGGCACACTGTGTTATGGTCAGATATTCCATCAAAAATTCTGACAATTGGATCGCGAGACAGAGTTTTTGAATTGGCGAGGAACAAATATAAAGTTAATGAACATCTGCTCTGAACTTGTGTAGGCAGGTTGACCAATTGTGACAGATAGTGAAGCAGAACGATATCGATAAGGTGTTCGGCCGTTAGTGAAAGTGCCTCAGGAAATTCGTCTGACCAGTTAACATCTGGGACATTAAAGTCGCCGGCCAACAAAATGTAACTCGAATGATTCCTGTGCCCACACAAAAACTCATTTAGGCTTTTAAAGAAATTGTTTCTAGCGGTTGGAGGGCAATAAAAGGTTCCAATAATGAAACACGAATTCTGCAAGTTGCCCTTCAAGATAACGCATTCAATTCCTGCACTATCAGGTAACCAAGACACAGTTAATGACTGAACAAAAATTATTGCAACACCACCGCCTCTGGAATCTCGGTCTTTTCTGTAAATGCCGTAGCCACTAGGTGTAATCTCGAAATCGGCGATGTCTTGATGTAACCATGTCTCTGTGATAACTGTAATGTGTGGTTTGTGTGCAATAATGAGACTTTCAAGGTCGGCCCTTTTGTTAACTATGCTTCTAGCATTTGTATTAAGGGAACAGAATGTTGTGAGATTCGCGGGTCATGGCGTCTGGTCGTGAACAGGTGCTTCCCTGAAGGCACATACTCTTTGTGTTTTGGAACAGTCCCATTGAAACACATCACTGCCATTTTTAATTCTGTTGTAGACGAGTTTTACTTTGCCATCCTCTTTCCTAGTGTCAGCTGTGCTATGCCAAAGTTTCTTCCTAATTGACCTAGTGGTAGCAGAAAAGTCTTCTGATATAGATATGTTCTTTCCCATTAGCTTGGAGCTGTTTTTCAACATGTTTACCTACTTTTTCTCGGTAGTCAATTAGCTTCAATATTATTGGTCGTGGTTTGTTCGACCTTTTCCCGCCAAACCTATGTATTCGCTCAACTGAGGATACCTGAACACCGAGCATGTTCATAAATAAGTCAGTAACCACGGTATCTGTCAGGGATGCCGTTGTTTCTTCTGTATACTCAGGAATGCCAAAGGGAATAAGTTTATTTCTGCGGCTTCTGTCTTTCACATCCACTAGTTTTCTCTCCACGTCTTGTATAGCTTTCTGTAGGCGACAAACTTTCGCCCTCACTTCCTTCGCTATTGCCACAGACGCCTCGGCCTCCTTTAGTTTAGCTTCGATGTTGTTGAATCTTTGATGACTGCTCTTTTGACCATCAGTAAGCTGTTTTAGCAACTGTTCCGTAGTGGGGTCTCGGTTTGGTTCAATGTCTCCACACAACATGAGCAGTCATACGAAAATTTTTTGCACGTACAAACAAAGGCATAAAACACTATGGGGGCACGTCAGCTGGACTAAGCAACAATTACTCGTTTTAGTCATAGAACTAGTGTTAATGACCTGCGAAAAAAGCAGCAGCGAATTTATCATGATCGCGATGCGAGGCCAGCTGATGTGCCCACTGAAGTGATCCCTTAGTGACGAGCTTCTTATAAAGGCAGGTGCCGAAGAACATGAAGGCGGTGGCATCCACGTGAGCCGTTATCGGGGTGTATCAGGTGCACAAGCTCTGTCTAAGGCGGCGCGAAGAACCAGCCACGAAGAATCCTTGTCAATAGCGGCCGCTCTCGTCGTCTTTAGGAGCAAAATCTGCAAGAAAAAAGCAGCAGCGGGTTTAGCATGATCCGGACGGGATGCCGGCTGACGTGCCCACTTAAGTGGTCCCTTAGCGACGAGCTTCTTATAAATGCAGGCACTGAAGAACATGAAGGTGGTGGCATCCGCGCGAGTCGATATTTGGGCATATCAGGTGTGCAAGCTCTGTCTAAGGCGGCGCGAAGAACCAGCCATGAAGAATCCTTGTCAATAGCGGCCGCCCCCATTGTCTTTAGGAGCAAAATCTGCAAAAAAGGCAGCAGCGGGTTTAGCATGATCCGGACGGGAGGCCAGTTGACAGGCCCACTCAACTTGAGGCATGAGAAACTGTCAAAAGCTTTAGTGAAGTTGAGAAAATTACAGACATTATAGAAACTAGAATCTACATTTGCAAATAGGTCATTAGTAAAAGGTAGTTGTGTTTCACACGAAAACATTTTTGTAACACCATCTCGACAGGAATTAAATAATGAGTTTGATTCTAAAAAGTTTAGAATATGGGAAAAAATGCTGTGTTCAAAGATCTTACAAGAAATGCTAGTAAGAGAGATTGGTTGATAGTTTTTTGGGGATTGGAGATTACCTGGCCTTTAGATTATAATGACGTCCCCTAACTTCCAGTCACTGGGCAGGATTGAGCATTGCATCATCATCATCATCATCATCATCATCATCATCATCATCATCATCATCATCATCAGTCTGGCTATGCCCACTGCAGGGCAAAGGCCTCTCCCATACTTCTCCAACTACACCGGTCATGTGCTAATTGTGGCCATGTTGTCCCTGCAAACTTCTTAATCTCATCCGTCCACCTAACTTTCTGCCACCCCCTGCTACACTTCTCTTGGAATCCAGTCTGTAACCCTTAATGACCATTGGTTATTAAAGATTGCGCAAAAATAAAAGGTTCCCGATAGAAACATTTCGTGCAAAAGAAAACTTGAAGGCAAATATGGCATAGTCTAAAAAACAGTTTTTAAGTAACACGCTCACTAACTTTCTGAAGAGCTCACCATGAAAGTTCTGGCTGTTTTTTAAGGAAACGAATGAAGGAATTGAACAGATTGTAGAAGGAACGGAAGTAATTACGGAAAAGTCTGATATCGCTGACAGATTCAATTGATACTTCCAGTCAATGTTCTGTACGGACCAGGATGACAACAAAGAATATGAATCGGCTCCTACATTGCCACTTCAAGCAGATAATATTAACATTAACCGAGAAGGCATATTTGATGAGCTGCTCCTTCTGGACACGAAAAAGTCATGTGGGCCAGATGGTATACTGAATGAATTTCTGCGACGATTCGTGGAGTGGTTGTCGTATTACCTAGTAATTATATTTCAGAAGTGTTTAAAATGCCACTCGCTACATCGAGATTGGCATAGACCGATTCTGGTCCCAATTTTAAAGGCGGCAATAGAACAATGTTGAGCCTGTGTCTCTCACATCGGTGTGTTGTAAAATATTTGAGCATATAGTGGCAAAATAAATCAGACAATTTTTGGAACAAAATGACTTATTATGTCAGTTTCAGCATGGATTCTGCAGTGGCCGTTCAACTGCAACGTAGTTGATCGAAACGATTCGTGATTTCTGTGTTGCTGTAGATGCCTGTGTATAAGTCGATGTTATATGGATAGATTTTGCGAAGGCTTTTGACAATGTGTCACACCGTAAACTGCTTTTCAAGCTTTGCAATGTCGGTCTTAGTGCGGATGTTCGCGATTGGATAGGAGCGTATTTATAGGAACGTATTAGATAGGAGCGTAAATGATTGCCAACAAGCAGGCAGTGTGGCAGATACTATGTCGGGAAATAGTGAGGTGTATTCAGGCGTGCTGCTGGGTTCCGTACTAGGGCCACTACTTTTTCTGCTATACATTGATGGTATCTCAGCGGTTGTCCAATCACCTGTAAAAATTAAGCTTTTCACAGATGATTGCCTAATTTATTGTCCGGTAACATGCAGGGAAAATCAATTTAAACTCAACCAGTGCCTTCAAAACTTAAGCTCGTGGTGTCAAAAATGGGGTATGGAAATTAATAATAAAAAAAAAAACACTTGCACACATAACAAAAAAGAAAGGAAGTGATCTCGTTCACATATAATATTGCTGATAATATAGTGCTAAAAGTATGTAGTTTCAAATATTTGGGTATAACCATAACATAAATTGAACTGGTGTCCTCATGTTGAAAATATTTGTCAATCAACATATCAGAAGTTGCGCTACCTGCAAAGGAAATTGCGCCAGGCGACGAAAGAAGTCAAGTTGATTGCATACAAGACACATATCCGTCCGAGCCTAGAATGCGCTGGTGCTGTGTGGAGCCCCCATCAAAAGGTTTCAAACATAAACTAGAACGAATTCAAAGAATGTCAGTTCGCTTTATCTGCTCTAAATATCAACAACGTGACTTGGTTACTGAAATGTTAAAAATATGTAACTTGGAATCAAGAAGACAGAAGCAGCGATTGAAATTGCTTTTTCAAATACTACAAGCAGATGTGAAAATAAACAAGGATGATTATCTAACGCTCTTTCACAAAAGGTTACCATGAACAACACGCAGTACATTCGTGCAACCAATAATAGCTCGAACAGACTTATTCCGCTGCTCTTTCTTTCCTGACACTATTAAAATGTGGAATGAATTACCGAATGATGTAATAAAAAAATGCTATGAGTGATTTTGAGGTTCGTCTTGAAGTATTTCGCTCAAACTGTATAGCTTATTATTTGTTCCTTGCATGTAGCTGTGTTTTTTTTTTTTCTACAAATGTTCTATGTGTTACAAATGTTCTCCTATAGATGATCTGCAATGTTTGTTCTATGTACAATTCGATTACTGACCTTCCCTGTAACGACCCCCAAGTGAGTGTTAACAGTATGACTAAATAAATAAATAAATAAAAGAAAAAGTTAGGAAATTGGTGCCCTTTTTAAACGTACAGACGGCGCCGTAAATATACGGCAGCGACCAATTTCGGACGTGTTCACAGCGCCGTATATTTACGTCATTGACTGTCAAAGGGTTAAAGACCCCGAAAGGTGTCCTTAAGGAAATAAAACAAAACAAAACAGAACATCACCTAGTATCAAGCGAAATTTTGAGTTTGCTTTTTTATGGGGATAAGCAATCAGATGCCTTTGAGAAATCTTGGAGTAAAGGTTCTAGTACTTGTTTATCTGTGGTCATGGATGTAGTATCATGCTGGGTTACTATAGACCATCACAAACTGCTTTGAGATGGAGACAGAATTTATTTTATTTTATTTCGTAATACAGTAGGCGTGGAATGAAAACTGACCCTTGCAACCTTTCACACCCGCACTCTTTTGAGTGAGGCTAATTAAGCAGGACTCTTTGAGTAACTATCAGGCATTGTTTGGGATAATATTGGCCTTAGTGAGGTTAGAACTGGTGAGGCTTATATAGTGCCGATTTGTGGCCACATCTTCTGCTATAGAGTTCTCCCAGGTAGGAAGCAATGCTGGGTAGGATTCCTGATACATAAGGACATAACGGGCAACATTACCGAATTCTACAGCATTAATGAGAGGGTAGCAGTAGTCCTAATGAAACTTAATAAAAGGTATATATTGCTCCAACCTCCAGTCACGATGATGACGAAGTAGATCAGTTTGATGGAGACGTGGAATTAGCCATGAGAAAAGTGTAAACTTATTATACTGTAGTAATGGGCGACTTCAATGCAAAAGTGGGGGAAAAAGCAGGCTAGTAAACAAGCAATTGGCAACTACAGTGTCGATTCTAGGAATGCTAGAGGAGAGATGCTGATAGAATTTGCAGAAAGGAATAAGCTGAGAATAATGAACACATTTTTCAGGAAGTGTAGCAACAGAAAGTGGACTTGGAAAAGTCCTAATGGTGAAACAAGAAATGGAATTGATTTCATACTTTCTACCGGTCCCAGCATAACGCAGGATGTAGAAGTGTTAGGTAAATTTAAGTGCAGGGATCATAGGTTAGTGAGGGCTAAGAATAACCTGAATTTGAAGAGAGAAAGAGTAAAATTGGTCAAGAATGAACAAGGTAATCTAGATGCAGTAAGTGTAAAGGTGGACCAATTCAAGCTGGTACTTGCAAACAAATATGCAGCCTTAGAACAGCGAGATGTAGAGGACATAGAGGTAATGAATGAAACCCTAACTAGGTTGGCTTCAGGTGCAGCAATTGAACTGGGAGGCAATGCGCCAAGGGAACCAGTAGATAGGCTCTCTCAAGCAACGAAGGACCTATATAAAGAAACTACAAAGAATGAAACAGTCCAACTCAAAAGATCAGATGGAATTCATGGAATTGTCAGAACTTATCAACAAGGAGAAAATAAAGTATATTCAAAATTATGACATAAGAAAGACTGAGGAAGCAGTAATAAATGGACGCAGCCTGAAATTAGTGAGAAGAAAACTTGGCATAGGACAAGCCAAGATGTATGCACTGAAAGATAAGCAGGGTAATATCATCAGCAATCTCGGAAGATATAGTAAAAGCAGCAGAAAAATTCTTTACTGACCTGTACAATACCCAGAGCAGCCAGGATACCTACATTGAAAGGGGTAATTAACAGCAACCAAGTGTCTTTATTCTTTCAGTCAGCATATATATACGAAGAAAAATTTTGAAGAAAAAACAAAACACAAAAGGCCTTAAACACAAACAAGCTTTAAAGAAAAAGCATTTGGCGGCCGCTCAATCTGAGAATCATTGACGGCAAATGGTTGCTGTTAACCCATATGTGCACCAGGTTGTGCATAACCTCGAAAAGGTTATCAGCAGAGCAGGCGTTAGGTTGTTCACCGCCAGAAGGTAGCCTATGCCACCAAGTCATTCGGGTGACTGACAACAAAAAAAGTTGCATAAAGCAGCACAGGCAGAGATTTGTTGTGGACTCTTGTGAATGTGTGGTTTATAAGATTCCTCTTTCATGCAAGCATTTCTATATCAGTCAAACGGGGCGTACATCAATGACTGCATGCGCGAGCACTCAAAGTTCAAAAACAAGCTAGAGACAGTCAATTGTCACTGCATTGCAATAAATGTGGCTGCAAGCCAGCTTTTAAAATTCCACTCACCAGGCCCCATAGTAAGTTTTGGTTAAATGCTGGAAGTTGTTACATGTCCTCCATGGAGCGTTCTGCCACAAAAAATTTTCAAATCGACTCATTAATAGCCAAGATAAAAAAAATGGGAGGACGCTTAAGCTTCGCCTTCAAGAGTGGGACGCGACAGCGTTCCCGTCGACCCGCCAAGGGGTACAAGACAATGCGCTACGGCACAGCGATCACTTACGATGCGCCCCGCATCGGACTTAGCGCCCACCTATCACGCGGTGAGCGTCGAGCACCGCAGCGTTCGGCGCGGCAACGAAACGTGCGCCTGAGCGAACGGAACGAACCAAAGAACTCGGTGTCTCGGAGGGGAAACGATCTACGCCAGCCAAACGTCGCGATCGGCACGGGCAGAGAGATAGATAGTAATCTAAAGAAAGGACCGGGAGCACGGCGAAGCGTCGTCAGGGGAGAGGGAGTCCCGCGACGCGCCTGGCAGCGGTCCCAATGCGCGCGCGGCGCGCCTCCTGTCGGGGCAGCGCCGTACATTGAGAGGAGGGGGTCTTCTGTGTTTGCCGCAAGATGGCTCTGCGTGTGCGGAAAGCGCAGAAGAAATGCAGCGGAAACGCACTTCGCAAGTCGTGTAATTGTGACTTCTGTACGTTACATGTTCATAATTACCGATATACACTGCAGCATAACTTTCCACGGCTCGTTTCGAAGGCAACAACGCATTCACTAGAGGCGCGTTTGCACCGCTTGGAAGCATCGAACTAGTGGCTGAGTGGTAGCGTCTCCGTCTCACACTCCGGAGACCCTGGTTCGATTCCCACCGGGCCAATCTTGGAAGTTGCTTTTTATTTATGAAGCGCCTGCCGTGATTTATCGCTCACGGTCAACGCCGCAAACGCCGACGACGACACCGACGCCGACACCGACGACACCGGCTTTTCTGCGACACGAGCTCCTTAACGCTATCGCGTTAATATTTCAGTGCTGCAAACCCATGATTTCAGCAGGTGGGCTCCACTGCTTGGCGAGACTCCCCTCTCCACTCGCCCTGTCTAGCCTTTGCAAGCGAACATTCTCCCATGCTGGACTTCGAGCATTGCGTGACATATATATCATGGGCCCGGCCTTCACTTGTTTTTTTTTTGTTCTCCTTGTTTTTTTTTTCTTGGCGATGCGCACTTCTATTCGTTTATCTGCTGGCGGCGGTGCACGCGAACTGTTATCGTTTCACGCAGCGCACGATTTTGCACGCTGTGCACAAGGACACGTGACTAGCGGTTTAATTCAGTGCTACATGAATACTGAGGCAGAACAAGCAGATTGCAGTGCATGATCATGCGCTGGAACGTGGTAAAACATGGCATAGTTTCGATACCTGCGCACGTGACTGCATGACCGTGGGAACAAGCAGACGAAACGGAAGTACATTCCTCTTGCTTCGGTGCGAAGTAAAACAAAAAAACAGACAGACATTCCGTTTGTGTGTTTTATTATTTCTCTAAACCTCAATTCGTCAATTCAAGCAACAGATCACACTAATAACAGATGTTGCCTTGAATAATTCTTGAAGTCACGTGTCACCACGAGATACGTCACACTGCGGCATAATTACGTAGGCGCAGGAGCCCGACTACGTCACCGTCCCTCTCTGGGCGGATTTGCCATGAGTGAAGAGGGAAACGGCGCCCGATTTAAATTTCATGCCTTTCCGCAGCACGTAACGATGTAATTCTTTGCAAACATGATCATTGGTGTGCATTGTATGCTATGCGCTTGTCAGCTCAAAATGGCCAGGCCTGGTGAGGGGCCCTTTAAAGATGTGACCTGTGTCAAAATACTGCGATGACTGCGCACATCTTATTTCCGAAGCCTTTCACATTCATAACAGTGGTGAAGCATGTGTAAGCCTCCCCTCCATTTCTCTCCTTCCGAAAGAGATAGCCTTCCTATCTCATTGATTTCAATTTATTGCCCCTGTGCATGCTGAGTTTCTTTTCCTTTTGCGTTTTTTTTTCTTCTGCATGATAGCGGTACAGTATATATAGGCTGACTGAAAGAATAAGGATACTTGGTCCTTCTCTTCGTCCTGTTGTTCAGCACTGTTTTCTGCTTGCAAGGTTGTTGATGAGACAGAACCAGGCTACCACAAAACACACAAGATAGTAGGAGTATATTCTATCACCAAACCACACAATGGCAATATCAAAGTTTCCATGGTGAGCTAAAAATGACAATACTGCCAGCAATCAATAGATTAAAAAAATGATGTGCTTCCGATATATGTAAGAGAATAAAAATATACAGGGAGATACAATACACGGCATACCTTGCACAAGTTTAAAAACATTATGTTCATTAATAAAAAATTCTTATGTGCATGCACAAATCATTGCATTGGGAGAACAGTATTTTGCTCCAAGGATGTGGTTATGTGTTTCAGGACTATAGTCTTATTCTCTGTGATGATGTTGTCAAATTAACTTATAGCAACGAAGGCTCACTGGCATGTACGGATGGGCAAGCTGTAAAATTGATGCTTGGTAATTTTCTGGTGGTGCAGTGCCTTAGCTACTTTTTTTGACAAAAACAAGAAAACATGTGAGCAACAAATGGGAGTTTTAAGTCCTGTTCATGGGTACTGGATGCTTACAGCTTTACAGTTACTGGCTTTAAAAGCAATGCTCATGTTCCTTTTTTATATTGGTGTAGTCTAGCACGAGTCCCCTTGTTGCTTTCTCAAAGTGAGGTGCCAGAAAAGCATTTTTTCTTCTTGCAGGATCTGAAACCAAGCAATATTGCGGTGAATGAGGACTGTGAATTGAAGGTATGTGACAAACAGGTGCTTCTTGGAAAGGCAACTGCTGCATGCATCTAGGCATTTGTTGACCTATGGCTTTGTTCCAAGCTGGGGCTTACTTTTCCCTTGTGGAATGTGGGACACTGTATATGTTTGCTTTAATTATAGAGAAATAATATGGGGACTGCCTTGTTTGGTGTTCCTCACTGCGGGCTTCTAAAGAAAACTCGTGCCTGCACCATTCAAGATGGGACTTGTGATGTGCCAAGCCTAAACCGAGGGTCACACACTCCAATAAAATAGGATTTAAACATTAACTCTCATAGCTGAGAGAAAGTGCTCCTTCTTGCCCTCGCTGTGTGATGGCTGGAATCACATTGTACTCCTGCACCACCTGTGTCAGCAAATGTTTCACAGCTCAACCTAGCTGCCGACAAACCACACGGGGTGTGAGTGTGCCATCGATCAAGCAGGCGTTGTACGGCATGGCTGGCGCACAGTTCTTTGCACACATTTGACTGGCACCTCAATGCTGCTGTCGAGAAAAAAAACAACTTCAATTAAAAAAAGATGTTAGTCTGTGCCTTTAAATTTACCTTTATTTATGCATTACCTGCTCAACAGTGGTATTCACAAAAATTTCGACTGGGAGCACCACTAGATGTTTTGGTGCATTCTCCGGCCAGCTCTGTAGTTTTCTTCTTATTGTACATGTTGGCAATATTTTTGTCACTCCAAAAATTGTTTCCTTTGTTTAAGCAAGCTCTTATTTTTCATCTGCATAGAGCTGCCACTCAAGAACACACATTGTTAAAGTTGTTTTGCAATAAGATATTGTGTAGGTGTTGCACGATGACACTCGACAAACCAGTTAAGAGGAAGCTTTAGCTTGGACCCAACTCCAACGCGGCCTATTCAAGTTACATGTAAAATGCAAATATGTTTTTCTGAGAGAATCCCTGGAATGATTTTAATGAAATTTGTTGCATTTGAGAGAGACAGTTAAATTCTAGTGGCTCTTGGAAGTGGAATTTCGATTTAGGGCCTGAATTTTCTTAAGATTTTCAAATATTCGACAGTTTGAAAAAGATAGAAGCACAAAGTTTACAAATTCATAGCTCTGCATCCAGTACAGATATCGCAGTTCTGTAAAGAGCATCCATTAGATCATTGAAGGCGGACAAATTTGATTTGTCATTTTACATCTTATGTGAATTTGTTACATTGTTTACAAGGGTTCTGCAAAAGCTGTATTTCCATATTACTAAACTTTTTTAGATTCATGTGTAACATATCAATTTTGTCTGCTTTAGATGTACTATTAGGTGCAAGTCACAGAATTGTAATATCATTTTTCATTGCTGACTTAGAGAGTTTGAAACTGGATAGTTCGTTTTTGAAAATTTTCTATTTTTGCCAATTTTTAATAAAATATTGATGACCTAAACGAAAAATTCGAAACCAACATTCACCAGATATTAAGTTTTTCTTTTAAATGCAACAAACCTCGTTAAATTTGGTGCAGTGGTTACTGAGAAAAACGAATTCTCATTTTTCATGTATTTAGATAAGAGCACCCGAGCTAAAGCTTCCTCCTAAGAGTTGAGGCAAGCTTTTCATGCCATGCAGCAGACGTAGAGCCTTCTGTGGCCTCTATGAATTCCGGGCTAATAATTGTTAGTGAATATTGTGTTTACATGAAATAGAGAATGTCAGTTGCACCTTTCAAATCATGTTTTGTGTGAAATAAAAAATAAAAATAAAGATGATACAGACATCATAACGCCAACAATGTTGCCTCTCCCTAGTTGTGAACAAAATGCTGTTCAGCATTTACCAAGTCAAGGCATTCTTTTCAGCGAAGCCAAGCTAAGTTTTTGAAAACGACATTACACTTTTACATGTGATACACAGTTCAAAGCATGTTGTCACATAGCCACGTGTTCATCTTTGATTTCGGTAGCATGGCACTTCTCATCTCGTGGCAGACCACAGAGAGTGCGGTTACTAACTCGCAAGCTGGCACACATGCCAAGTGCCGTGCAGTGAGGTCTGCCATTCCACTCGTTGCTGCAGTGCCACTGGTTAGTGTGAACCTCATAATGCTCGTAGAATAAAATGCAAACACCTGTGTAAAGTAAAGAGCTGCAATTTAGCCTGCAATTTTAAACAATACACAATCAACAGCCAACTTACATACTGTAATCTGTGTGCATCCATCTCTAGTAGCAAGGTTTCCATGCAATTTGGCACAGCATGCCATTTTACACTACTTTTTGTGACAATTTAAAATTTTGATTCCTACTGAAATCGCAGACAGTATGTTCGATCATATCACTGCAAATAATGGTCTCTTCATTCCCACCAATGTATCGTGACACTTTCTGGGCAGCTGGTGGTCCCCTTAATTAACGGACAACAAATGATGATGATGACAACATGGTAGCCACTGTACGTTTTGCGAACCCAGCTTGGTGTGTTTTTTAAAGGATCTTTTCTCTGCGGAGCAGAATAATTGGCCAACAACCTATTCAACTCATCTCTAAGCTTCGGCACGGTTGTTAGCATGAACACCTTGTATAGGGCAAGTTGATATACTGGCTGAACATCTTGATGGGGTCCTGTGTTCTTCCCCGTTGTTTGTGCTGCCAACATGTCTTCGAATTGTGCTGTCCAGATCCTGGACTTTGGCCTGGCGCGCCATGCGGAGGTGGAGATGACTGGCTATGTGGCCACACGGTGGTATCGAGCACCCGAAATCATGCTCAACTGGATGCACTACAACCAGACAGGTGCGTTGGTTTAGTTTGAATTGGTAGATGTTTGTTGACAACATCGGTTTTGTATTTGACTTGGTTGGAGCCACGTCAACAAGTCCTCTGCATTCAGGCTGGGCTAATGCAGTGCACCTGTGCCTTCGCGTTTTTTGCTCTACCAGTGCTCATCGTTGGCTTTTCTACTGACGACCCTTGTTCTTGCTTACTTAAGACTAGCATGCAGAGGTAAAGTAAATGGACGTGGTGCCATATACTGCACGGTTTCAAACCTGTTAGAACAAAGAGACTGCATTAGACTCGATGTGTTTTTTGCCTACAGATGACAGAAACCTTAACGGTCATAACATGCTATTCTAGTATTCTGGAGAGGCATTCGCCATTTGTTGGCAATCATTGACAGTGCTGCTAGTTATCATCTTGTGCCAATTAGCCCAACCTTCCTGGAGATTGCTGCCATGTTTAAATTATGTAAAGCTCAACAAATGAAGGGGTGAGTTTAGCTCGCCATACAATGTACAAGCACAGTAAGTTTAGCCCAGTGTACATAGGCTGCAGATGCCTGGCATGTGCGTTGAAGAGAATGCCATTTATTTATGTGTTTAGGGCCTTCACGTTTGCTTGTGTCTAAATATATCTCATGACTGCTACCAACTCACACCTTAGCAACACATTTTAATGTGAAACTGTTGAGGAACGCCCAGCACTGGCAGTCTTGATGTACGCTCTTTGTTCCAGCTCACCGCAGTCTTGGGCATTTTGTCGAAACTCTGCTCAACTCTTGTGAAAATGTCTTGGCAGGAAACAATAATGGCACTTGGTGAGAAAGGAGGAGGCACCATGTACTATGATTGCTTGAGGCTGTGAAAATGGGCAAACGAGGAGTGTGTTTAGCATGATGAAACTAATGCTGTGAGCACCGTGTTTTATAATAGCTTGGATTTTCAAAGAGGTCAAACCATGCATATCCCACGACCTGTAGAGTAACTGTCCCTGTCATTGTATACTCGTAAGCTTTCCTCTCATATTCGCCTGTTTAGCCTTTATAGGGATGTGCTCACAGGTTCCAGTCCTGGCCGCTTGTCTACCGAGCGTTTGAACTCCAGGTAGACAAAAATGATTCTCCCAAGTCCCGCATGACCAGACTAGCGCTTAAACCTTAGTTTTCTTCACTAGAGTCTTGCCAACCATTATCTTAAGTCTGTTTCAAATCCTGCATTGTTGTACTGCCCTTTTGACTTGCAAATGAGTGTAGAGATTGAGAAACATTTAAGATTAAAACAGCACAAGTTGCCGGAGCACTGTGATGTGCTTGAGTATGACACCCTTCATTTTCAGCCTGGCAGTAGGAGTGAGACAGCCAGACAAGGAGTTGCATAACCACACCCTTTATTGCATCTCCCCGATGTCTGAAGCCGACAGTCACCACGGGGAACTGTCTCAACATTGCCTGAGGCGATCTGGTGCACAAGTCCTGAGTATCTGTGGTAGTGGCATCCTAGCGGAAGCTGGACGTGACGGGTGGGTGACCTTCACATGGAACACATCAAAGAACAAAATATGTGCTCCTCGTCTGGCTGTCCCACTCCTGGCCTTCAGTCCAGCAATTACAGCAGTAGGGTTAGTATCACATTATTTTCTATACTGCTGACCCTAAGCAGTGCGGAGGAATGACGAATACACAGGCACAGTACTGAGGTATTTTGGACAAAAAAAAAAAAAGAAACAGGTGGGACCTTCCGCAAGTTTTCCGCTGAACCTTTCTGCTCCCTGCAAGTTAGATAGATTGCCTTATTTACTAGCATCTAGGCCGACCTCCATTCTAAGCTGACCCTTTAAAGTCGGAAGCCATATATATATATATATTGTAACAATGTTAGTAAAACAAGGGTATTTATTAAAGGCGAACTTGTGCCCACAAGTAAAAGTCACTGTGGTCGTGCAGGAATCCGCGGCAGTCGCGTTCTCAAGCTGGGCTCGAACTGCCTTCCTCTTCTCCTCGCGTGACACCTCATGCGCATGGCGCATGCGAGCCAGGTCCAACTGGCTGCCCGTTCCACGAAGATCGCTGCCTGTTGTTGCTGAACAACGCCACTGTAAGGCGTGCACAGTGCCCAATGCAAAGGGCGCGCAACTTGAATGTCACCAAGTTTGTCGTGGCATTATCCCCTCCTTACCGCATCAGCCCGATGCGTGAGAGGAAGTAGGGGTTCCTGTGGGCGCTCACTTTTTTTGTTGTTGTTGCTGTTGTTCATGACCTCTCCTCGTAGGGTTTCATGCGGACAACATGCACAACTTCCGTGGAGTTGCGCCGTCTTGGGCTCTCGTGTCCAGCGGATTTCACTTCATAAGTGACGTTGCTTATACGACAAAGTATTTCGCAAGGGCCGAAGTATCGGCACAGAAGCTTTTCAGACAGTTCACGGTGTCGCACTGGGGTCCATACCCACACCTTGTCACCGGGCTGGTAATGAGCTTCGCGACGGCGCTGGTTGTACCGGCTGGAGTCGATGCGTTGTTGGCAGCGTATTCGGTACCTTGCCAGCTGTCGTGCCTCCTCGGCTCGTTGCAAGAAATCATCTAGGTCAGATGAGTTATGGTTTTCTTCATCTAACGGCAACATAGCATCCGAAATTGTGGATACTGCTCGGCCGAATACAAGTTCAAACGGGGTGACTCGTGTTGTTTCCTGAACGGCCGTATTATATGCGAAGGTGATGTATGGCAAAATTTCGTCCCACAGCCTATGTTCAACGTCGACATACATCGAAAGCATGTCGGTCAGTGTTCTGTTAAGGCGTTCAGTTAAACCGTTTGTCTGAGGGTGGTGCGCCGTAGTTTCCCTATGATCAGTATGTGTCATTTGCAACAAGCATTTCATTAGGTCCGCAGTAAAGGCCGTTCCACGATCGGTAATAACAACTGTGGGAGCGCCATGCCTGAGCACGATATTGTGGACAAAGAATTTTGCAGCTTCGACAGCCGTTGCATTGTACAGGGAATCAGTTTCTGCGTAACGGGTCAGATAGTCCGTGGCCACAACTATCCACTTTTTGCCTAAAGATGATGTTGGGAAGGGTCCAAGGCGGTCCATACCGACTTGTTGGAATGGGGCTTTTGGTGGCTCTATTGGGTGGAGGAGGCCGGCCGGTTTTATGGATGGAGTCTTGCGCCTTTGGCACTCGCGACAAGTCTTGACGTAGTGCTGCACTGATGCTAATAACTTGGGCCAGTAGTATTTCAGACGAATCCTGGCGACTGTACGGCTCACGCCCATGTGTCCAGACGTCAGCTCATCGTGACAGGCATGCAAAATTTCTTCACGCATAGATGTGGGTACGACAAGTAAAAACTTTGTCTCGCTGTTCTCGAAGTTTCTCTTGTAGAGGACACTTCCTCGCAGACAGAACGAGGATAGCCCCCTAGAGAAAATACACGGCAGTTGAACGTCGAGTCCCTCCAGGCGCTGTATAAGTGGAAGCGATTCCGGGTCATCTCGTTGTTGTTGAGCAATTTGTGACGCGTCAACAATGCCAAGGAACGGGAAATCCTCTTCTTCTGACACAGTTGTCTCGACGGGTGCGCGTGACAAGCAGTCCGCATCGCTGTGTTTCCTCCCGGATCGGTATACGACAGTAATGTCATACTCTTGAAGCCTAAGGCTCCATCTTGCTAGTCGTCTGAATGGATCCTTGAGATTCGCCAGCCAGCAAAGCGAATGGTGATCGCTGACTGCTCGGAATGGTCTACCATAGAGGTAGGGCTGAAATTTACATATTGCCCAAATGACTGCAAGGCACTCTTTCTCGATTGCAGAGTAGTTTGCCTCTGCTTTCGAGAGCTTACGGCTGGCATAAGCAATTACTTTCTCCTGGCCGTTATTCCACTGCACTAGTATGGCACCGAGGCCGACGTTACTCGCATCGGTATGAACTTCAGCGTCGGCTGTCTCATCAAAATGGGCAAGGATTGGAGAAGCTTGCAGGCGTTTCCTTAACTCGTCAAAGGCGTCTTGTTGTTCGCTTTTCCAGATGAAAGGTTGATCTTCTCTTGTCAGTATTGTAAGGGGCTCAGCAATGTTTGAAAAGTTTTCCACAAATCTTCTGTAGTATGCGCATAAACCCAAGAAACGTCGCACTGACTTTTTGTCTGTGGGTGTCGGGAACCTCGCAACAGCTGCTGTCTTTTCGGGATCTGTCTGAATGCCTTCAGCACTGATGACGTGTCCGAGAAACCGAAGTTCATCGAAGCCGAATTGACATTTTTCCGGCTTAATTGTTAAGTCTGCTGCGCGAATAGCTTCTAATACTAGTCCCAGGCGCTCTAGATGTTGGTCAGATGTGGTGGAAAATACGACCACATCATCCAAATACACTAAGCATGACTGCCATTTCAATCCTGCAAGCACAGAGTCCATCATTCGCTGGAACGTTGCGGGTGCGGAACAGAGGCCGTATGGAAGTGCTTTAAATTCGTAGAGGCCATCAGGGGTTACGAATGCTGTCTTTTCACGGTCCCGTTCATCCACTTCTATTTGCCAATATCCACTCTTGAGATCCAGGGAGGAGAAAAACTTTGCACATCGGAGCCGATCTAACGTATCGTCGATATGCGGAAGGGGGTACACATCCCGCTTGGTGACGCTGTTCACTTTGTGGTAGTTGATGCAGAATCGAAGCGTGTTATCTTTTTTCTTAACCAGCACTACCGGAGACGCCCATTGACTGCTGGAAGGCTGAATAACATCATCTGAAAGCATCTCCTCTACTTGCTTCTTGATGATCTCCCTTTCTTTTGGTGACACTCGATACGGGTGCTGGCATACCGGTCTTGTGGCGTCCTCTGTTATGATTCTGTGCTTCGCAACAGACGTGCACCGTACCTTCGAGGACGTGGAGAAACAGTCAGAAAAATCCTTTATCAGGGCATATCTGTTTCTTTTGGGCTTCAGGGAGTCTCGGGTTGACGGTAATTGATCTGTCGACACTGCAGGTTCCTGGCAGGGCAGTTGACGTAGTTAGGCTGCATAATTCAGTCGCTTCACAGAACTCGTGGAAATAGGGAATAGCTGTTCCTTGTGCGATGTGTTGGAATTCATTACCGAAATTTGTAAGTGCGACATTTGCACGGCCATCGCTTAACTGAACAAGGCCCCGAGCCACGCAAATACCTTTGTTGAAAAGGAGCTCTATGTTTCCATCGGCTATGCTTTCGTGGTAAGAAAATCTTTCATTCTCCACAAGAACCATTATACTGCAGCGTGGCGGCACAGTTAGGTCATCGTCAACGACGCGCAGTGCAGCGAGACGTCGCTCCTCCGATTCTTCCACAGGTATAGCTTGTTATGTCGAGAAAGATACACTGGACCTACGTAGGTTAATTATGGCGCTGTTAGCTTGTAGAAAATCCATTCCCAATATAGGTTCCCGTGAACATTCTGGCAGTACAATAAAGTCAGAAACGTATGTGAAGCCTTTTATCGTAAGTCTTGCGGTGCATCGGCCAAGGGGCGTAATAACATGACCGCCTGCTGTGCGTATCTGCAGACCAGTCCACTTCGTCACAACTTTTTTAAGGTGCTTCGCCATCTTGAAGCTTACTACTGAATAATCAGCGCCGGTGTCGACTAAGGCATTCAGCTCGCATCCGTCTATTATCAACCGCAAATCTGACGTAATCGTTTTGTTCCTGCACCTGTAGACTGGAATTATCTCGTCACCGCACTGGAATCGCGTTGGAGGATCTTCGTAACTCTGGTTATCAGCGGCCTCACCTCCATAGGTCGCTTGCTTCAGTTTTCCTGGTGTGGGCTTGGTGAACGATGCCTAGGCAATCTTGGAGACGCGCGTGGGCTAGGCGATCGGTAGCGCATGGGCGACGGTGCCCGTGGTTGATGTTGGCGAGGAGTAACGGGGCTTTGGCGCGTCGACAAGTATTCTTCGATCTCCGCTGGCCGTTCATTGTTTCGGGGGCATGGTGCTCTTAAGGGAAAACCCCTTAACCCAACTTGACGATACGGGCAGAACCTATACAGGTGACCCGCTTCTCCGCAGTGGAAACACAGAGGCCTGCGCTCGTGGTCACGCCAGACGTCACTTTTGCGGGGCCTTTGTTCCACAAAACGAGGTGCACTACGTGCTAAAGGCTGATAGGCAGCCGGTGGTTCCAGTAGACGAGGTGCACTGCGTACTGTCGACGGGTAGGGAACGGTCGTAGCAACTGCTCCACTACAGTGTACCGCGGGTTGCCCGAGTACGTCGGCGTACGTTAGGGTGCGCCGCGTCGGCTGTGGCTCACGCTCTGGATCTCGTATAACGTTCCTGAGTTCGTCCCGGACAACGTCGACGATAGATAGCGCAGCTGGAGCCTGAGGTATCTGCAACTTGTTGAGCTCTTCCCTGATCACTGACCGGACAAGCTCCCGCAGGGCTTCCAGGTCATTTGGCAGGGCTCCAGGGAAGACATGGACAGGTGCGCAGCTTGCCTCACGGTGGTATTGCCGAGCCCGCTATTCCAGCGTCTTTTCGATGGTCGTTGCTTCACATCTGAACTCGGCGACCGTGCGCAGTGGGTTGCGGACGAGAACTGCGAAGAGTTCCTGCTTTACTCCACGCATGAGATGGCGCAGCTTCTTATCTTCACTCATGGTGGGATCAGCACGCTTGAACAGGCGGCACATGTCCTCGATGTACATCGCCGCGTTCTCGTTTGTGAGCTGTTTCCTGGCTTGAAGTGCGATTTCCGCCTTTTCTTTACGATCCGTGCTCGCATACGTTGCTAGCAGTTGTCGTCGAAATTCCTCCCAAGAGGTCAAAGAGGGTTCGTGATTTTCATACCATGTTTTTGCGAAGTCTTCCAACGCAAAATATACGTTACGGAGCTTCTGTCTTTCATTCCATTCATTAAAGCTCGCCACTCTCTCGAACAGTTCCAACCAATCTTCCACGTCTTCGAACGAGTCACCATGGAATGTTGGCAGCTTGCGAGGTTGGCTTACGACTAGCTGTGCCGGTGTTACCTGGGTAGTCATTGTGGCGGCGTCCGTTGTGGGAGTTTCTCTTGGCAAGAAGAGAAGAGGGCCGAATTCGGGCAAGTCACCTCGAAGATGGCGGCTGGTCCGCTGGTGTACAGATGTCAGTTCCAGGGGATGGACTCGCGGGTTGTCGGGGCTACGCTGACTTTCGTTCGTGGGGCTTCGACTCATAACCTGCACCTCCACCAGAAATGTAACGATGTTAGTAAAACAAGGGTATTTATTAAAGGTGAACTTGTGCCCACAAGTAAAAGTCACTGCGGTCGTGCAGGAATCCGCGGCAGTCGCGTTCTCAAGCTGGGCTCGAACCGCCTTCCTCTTCTCCTCGCGTGACACCTCGTGCGCGTGGCGCATGCGAGCCGGGTCCAACTGGCTGCCCGTTCCACGAAGATCGCTGCCTGTTGTTGCTGAACAACGCCACTGTAAGGCGTGCACAGTGCCCAATGCAAAGGGCGCGCAACTTGAATGTCACCAAGTTTGTCGTGGCAATATATATATATATATTACCTCGAATGTAGGCTGAACAAAAAAAGCGAGGGCAACGTTCACAAAATGCAAACAGCATTTATTGAATTTGAACGTGCAGAGCTCACTCAATGTCGTCGTCACTGCTAGACTTGTCGCTGTGTTCCTTGTCACTGTCACTTTCAAACAGTGCACTATCTTCGGTACCGTCAAGCGCATTAGATATGCTGCACTTTTTAAAACTGCGCACAATCAAAGTACCTGGGATTTCGTCCCACGCTGCAACTACCCAGCCCGCCAGCTGCGATAGCGATGCACATTTGATGCGGCCCGTTGCTGTGAGCATGTGGTCTTCGTCAGTCAACCAGTCCGTGTAATATTTTCACAGACGATCCTTGAAAGGTTTATTGATGCAGACATCAAGTGGCTGCAACTGGCCCGTCATGCCGCCCGGTATGACAGCGAGGTCCGTGCTCGCTTGGGCGAGCGCAGCCTTCACGTTGTCGGTCAAGTGCCCACGGTAAGAGTCAACGACAAGGAGCGAGTTCTTTGTCAAAAGGGCTCCTGGATGCCGTTGCCACACAATCTTAGCCCTCTCTTCCACCATCGCACTCATTCTCATTTGCCCACACAATGACATTTCTTGGGAAAGTTTCTCGAGCAGGCAGTGTCTTCCTTTTAAATATCATATAAGGAGGGAGTTTATGTCCATCAGCTGTGCAACACAGCATCACAGTTGCGCACTGCTTCTCGTAGTCGCAGAGCACACCTTCACCTCCTTGGCACCCTTTCCGTTCACGGTGTACGCCAGTGGCATATCAAAATACACAGCCATCTGGTCGGTGTTGCCGATTTGCCCAAGGTTGTAGCCTGCTGTTTCTCTCTTTCGCAGCACGTAGCACTGAAAAGCTATCAGCTTTTCTTTGAAATCACTTGGCAGCTTTGGGGTGATTGAAGTGCGATGTCGAAGGCTGAGGCCAAAGCGGCTCATGAATTTCTGAAGCCAGCCCCGGCTGGCTTTGAAATCCTCTGGCATTAGGCCTCGCTCCCTCGAAAGTTCCCTAGCTTTCACTTGGAGCACTTTTGTTGTCACAGGAAGGGCAGCTGCTCTCTGCGCCCGAACAAAGTTGGCCAAAACTGACTCCACTTCGTGGTGACGGCCTTTCTTTGGTCTGCTTAGTGCCATCCTCGTTGCGGCGCATGCAAAAAGCTGCTATCGTTGTCCCCTCCAACAACAGACGTTTTTTTCGTCGACGCCGAAGTCCCGCCCAGCTGAAAGGTTCAACGATGCCTGTGCGGCTATCACAACTTTTTGCTTGAAAGTGGCACTGTAGTGGCATCTTCTGCTTGGTGCCATAGCGATAACACCGCGCCGCACACCGATATGGCCGGCACGACACAGGTCAAAATGGCGACCTCGTTTGTGTACGGTTGGCTATTGGCATGGCTACTAGGGGCATACGACAACCGCTGAACAAAGTCTGCCGAGTCGTCAGAGGCATTCGCAAAGAGCCACAACAGCTTTATCCTTTTATCGCCCTCTCATTACATGAGCGCGCATCCCTGAAAGAGGTGGCAGAGCAGTACTGCAGGCTCCTTTCCAACGGGGCACAACCTTTTTGGCAAATTGCAAGTCATCAGCCTAGTCCACCTCGAGCTACCCTTCCTGACTTAGAATTACCATTCACCATCGAAGAGCTCACGGCAGCAATTGGCGACATAAACAAGCGATCATTGCCTGGCCATGACGATGTGAGTTATCAAGCGCTCGCAAATCTATGCCACACATCTCACCTACGCCTTCTGGAGTACTACAACACCTCATGGATAACTGGGAAGGTTCCTATGGAATGGAAGCTTGCGAAAGTTATTCTTATATTGAAGCCAGAGAAGAAGCCAACAAATTACGCCTGCTTCAGACCCATATCTCTGCTTAGCTGCATAGGGAAGCTATTCGAAAAAATGATCTACAAACAACTAAATTGGTTCCTGGAAACTACAAAAGTTTACCCGGAGGAAATGAATGGCTTCTGGCGAAATAGGTCCGCAATTGCTAATGTCATTGCCTTGGTCTCATCAATTGAAGAGGAATTGGTCTCTGGAAACATACCTACTGCATTATTTTTGGACATTAAGGCAGCATATGATTCGGTCTATCATAAAGCAATACTTGACGCTTTGGAAACCCTTGGTCTTGGAGGACGGCTTTACACATGGATTGAAGATTATCTTTAAGGACGCCAACTTTTCATGGGTACCCTGGATGGCCCCACAGCGCTTTATGCCGTCAAGAAGGGAGTGCCACAACGAGCTGTGTTAAGCCCGGTATTATTTAATTTATTCCTCATCCATCTGAGAAGAAACCTGCCCCCTGGCGTCAAAATCACACTGTATACGGACGACATCTGCATTTGGAGTGCGGCGCGTTCCCACAGTACCACCCAACAATGTCTCCAGAGAGCGCTAGCAAATGACATCGCTTCAAGTATACCTTCCTCACCTGTGCCATTGTTGCAGATTGCCACGACATGGGCCTGCCGCTACATCATCTTCGGGGCCTACCAACAAGGCAAAACTGGACCGCTCCCAGTCTGTGATCTGGCTGCGCACGCAAGGCCTAATATGGATCGTGCTGGACTACTCGTCTGGCAACCTGGAACTGATACTACAGTCGTCACAGCCAACGGGGGATTTAAAAGCCAGCCAGCCATCGTTCGCTTTGGGCACAACATCACTTCAAGTATGCCTTCCTCACCAGTGCCATTGTTGCAGATTGCCATGACATGGGCCTGCTGCTACATCATCTTCAGGGCCAACCAACAAGGCGAAACTGGACCGCTCCCAGCCTGTGATCTGGCTGCGCACGCAAGGCCTAATATGGATCCTGCTGGACTACTCGTCTGGCAACCTGGAACTGATACTACAGTCGTCACAGCCAACGGGGGATTTAAAAGCCAGCCAGCCATCATCCGCTTCGAGCACGACATCGCTTCAAGTATGCCTTCCTCACCAGTGCCATTGTTGCAGGTTAGTTACCTGGCAGGTGCTGCTTCGGTTAAATCTAGCGATTATTGTATCATAGCGATGTCGTGCCCGACAGAGAGGACTGACCTGTTTAAGCGGTCGGTTACGTTGTAAGCAAAAATGCACTTTACTTTGCTTGAGCTGTTACTTGTCCTCGCGGGTGATGTCGAGCAGAATCCAGGCCCAATGTTGAAGGTTGAGGCGGACGCCGTGGCTGCTATGCAAGCCGATTGTAAAATTTTCCAAAAGGGACAGGCTGCTGCTTTGGAAACTGCACGCAAACACGCAGAAAATGAGAAGGCTTTGCGCAGTGACTTGATACGAGCGAACGAGGAACGCGCTGCCGCTGTAAACGAAATTAAGCTGCTAAATACGAAGCTAGTAGTGTTGGAATTATCTGTGCCATCTTAACCAGCTGGGGATTCTGGAACGTGTTTGGAAACATTGCGTGGCGTTTACAATCAGCTGTATGAAATATCTTCTAGATGTGAAAATGCAGAAAACCGTATGCGCCGACCCAACCTGCTCTTCTTTGGAATAGCAGAGGAGGCTAAGGAAAACTGGGCAGCTTCAAAGCAAAAAGTGGTACAATTTTGCTCCGAAAAATTGGGTACGGAATTCACGACTGCGCAGTTTGAGAGGGTGCACCGATTAGGGAAGTTTGTGGAGGGCAGGGTGAGGCCTATTATTGCGAAAATGACGTTTTTCAAAGACAAAGGCCGTATCTTGTCTTCTGCACGCAAACTGAAAGGGTCTGGTTTTTCCATTCGGGAGGATTTTTCGCCAGCTACACGACAGGCAAGAAAGCAGCTAATTGCTTTTGTGAAAACTGAAGCTAAGCCGTTTATGTTGTTAACCGATCTGCTGCGAATTGGGGACGCCATGTACATTTTTGATAGCGCTCGGAATACAGTTGTTCCTTGTGTTAAATAGCAGCAAACCACACTGCATGATGTGAACTGCAGGAAGTCAAAGCCACCTGTCATCGCACCATCATTATCAATATCTTTCACAAATATCCGAAGTCTGTTGCCTAAACGCGACAATATTGCCTCATTTCTTGATGACTGCAGTTCAGATATTCTTGTTCTTACTGAAACATGGCTACACCCTGAAATAACAGATAATGAAATATTTCCACATGTTAGCACATTTAACATTTTAAGGTGTGATCGGACCGAAAAGAGAGGTGGTTGCGTACTCCTTGGTATCAAAAGAACAGTTTCCTCACAAATTATTAATGTAGATTCCAGTATTGAGACAGTATGGCCTGAATGTCACACCTACAGAAACAAGCTACTGATAGGATGTTGTTATCGTCTTGCCGATACAAACCAGTGCTTTCTTGTCGAACTGCGCAATAGTATTTCTAAAGCCCTTGAGCTCTGTCAGGCTGATATCGTCTATGTTTTTGGCGACTTTAGGTTTCCTTTGATCGACTGGAATAACCTATCATCCTCTTGTCATACATCAATGGAGTTCATTTCCTTAATGTTAGATTTCAATTTATTCCAAATAATTACCCACCCTACCCGTGGCACTAACATTTTAGATTTATTTTTCACTAATGCCCCTGAAACAATTTGTGAAGTTCTTTGCTAAGACGGTTTCAGTGATCACAAGCTACTACAACTTACTCTTAACATTCCCTTGAAATATACAGGCGTCTCAAACAAAACCATCCGTGATTACAACAGGGGAGACTATGGCAATATTAACAAAGAACTTGAGACATTTCTTTCTGGCACCTTTTTAGCTTCGTTTTCTGCTCGGTCAGTCAACGAAAACTGGTTTCTGTTTAAAGAAAAGCTGTGTGCTTTAGTGGAAACGTATATTCCCCCAAATCAGAATAACAGGCAATAGACAGAACCCTTGGTTCACCAAGTATCTTCGAAGGCTAAGAAACAAGAAGAAAAGGCTATACGCAACTGCAAAGCGTACAAACTCACCCGTGGTTTGGGATAAATATAGCTCATTTTTGAAAAATTACTGCTCATCTTCAAGAGAGGCTAAAGAAAAATACTATTCTCAAGATCTACCTTCACTACTTAAAAACAACCCCCAAAAGTTCTGGCAGGTGATTTCACCCAATAGTGGTTGAATCACATTTCACTAAGTGATGGTAATCAAGCTCCAATCAGTGACAAGGAATGCCCAGTCGTCTTTAATGCATTTTTTTCATCCATATTCACAATAGAAGACCACTCTAATCTGCCGGAAGTCACTGATCTAGATTACCAGTACATGCAATCCATCGATGTAACAGAGGATGGTATCACAGGTCTCATAAATAACCTTAAGTTGACTACTTCTTCGAGTGTCGATAATATTAACTCAAAAATTTTAAAGAATACAGTCACGCTATCTAGCAAAGTCTTATGCAATATTTTCCGCCAGTCGTTATCATCAGGCCAGCTTCCCTTAGACTGGAAAATTGCCAAAGTGATACCAGTCCACAAAAGTGGTAGCAAGAATTCCCCAGAAAACTATCGTCCAATATCATTGACAAGTATTTGCTGCAACATATCATTGCATCTCACATATATCATCATCTGGAATCAAATAATTTTTTCTTTATTAACCAACATGGGTTTAGGAAAGGTTTGTCATGTGAGACGCAGTTACTAGAATTCACTACAGACTTGCATTTTAACATGAACCGTAATCTGCAAACAGATTGCTTTTTTCTCGACTTCTCCAAAGCCTTCGACCGTGTGGCTCACTGCCGTTTAATTTCCAAGTTATTCGTTCTCAAATTAGACTGCTTAACGCTCTCCTGGATTCGTAGCTTCCTAACAAATCGTCAGCAATTTGCAGTCGTTAATAATTTTGCGTCACCCCTTGCATATGTCAGTTCCGGTATACCGCAGGGTAACGTACTAGGACTCTTGCTTTTTCCTATTTACATCAATGATCTGCCCAATAACATCTCATCCTGCATGTGTGTTTTCGCCGATGATTGTATATTATATCGACCAATTCGCAGCCTTGATGACCATCGCATTCTTCAAGAGGACCTTTATCTCGTTACCAAATGGTGTGACGACTGGCAAATGAAACTTGACTCATCTAAATGCCAACTAATGACAGTCACGCGAAAAACATCAATTCAAAGGTTTTCCTATTTTATAAACTCAAATATAGTATCTCAGGCATCAGCATATAAATATCTAGGTGTTAATCTTACACCGAGCCTTTCCTGGGCTTTTCACATTGCAACCATATGCGCAAACGCTTCCAAATCTCTTGGGTATATTCGTCACAACTTGTGCATTTGCCTGTCTAACATCCCTAAATTAGCATTCGTATCATTTGTATGCCCTCAGCTTGAATTCGCGTCCCCTATGTGGTCTCCCTACCATGAATACTTAATCCGCATGTTAGAAGCCACCCAAAACCGAGCTAGTCGATTTATTTCCCGAAATTACAGCTACCAGTCAAGCATTACTCAAATAAAAACTCGACCTTTCCCTTCAATCACTGAGTAGCCGACCTGACATAGCACTCCTGTCCTTGCTCCATAGATATGTTCATCAAATCAAGCCATCAAACTTGCCACTGGAACGCGCGTCTTGCTCGTCACGGCAACATTATAATGATTTAAGCCTCACTCGCATTTATGGCAACACTAACGCATTTAACTTCTCGGCTTTACCACGAGCGATTCGGTTATGGAATTCGCTTCCTAATAGCACTTTCGCTCAAATGAGCAATGATAAATTCAGACAACTACTAAACCTACAGTCTTCATCATAACTAATATATTCATCTGTACATATGTCATGTCATATAATACGTGTCACATACGGGTCCTGACTTTCTTTTTCTTGTTATTGTTGTTTCAATTTTGTTTGCTTTATGTGCTCGCGCTATGTACGTTATTTTGCGCGAGTGTTACATCGCTTTTTATGTTTCCGTGAACTGCACTTTTTATTCCTTTCCCGATAACTCCGTGTACTGATTCAGCGTTTTTCTTTTTTACACTGTTTTGCAAGCATGTGATCATTACAAACATTTTTAGCTTTCACATTTTTTAGCGCTCATATGCTCTCTTGTAATTTGTTCAATGATGCCCCCCTTACTCAATGCTCCCCTTGGGGCCTGTGAGGTACTTTGAAATAAACAAATAAATAAATAAATAAATATCGGCCTACCTAAATCCAAGGGGTCTGAAATTGTCCCCGAACAAAAGCGTTGCCATGGCTTTCACGCCAACGTGTATAGAAAAATACCCACTAGTGTTGGGTGGTCGTGCCCTTACATACGCCAAGACGCAAAGGTTTCTTGGAGTGACAATGGATAGGAACCTCACATGGTCGTCCCCAGTGAAAAAGCTGAGTGAGAAGATTTCCTTGGTGTCGCACGTATTCCGATTTTTAGCCGGATCACAGTGGGGCAGCAACTGTCGATCAATGGTGCTCCTCGATAAGGCCTACGTCGACGGAACACTACAATATTACCTCCCGATCCTGCACAAAATGTCTCCCACAAGCAAGACAAAATTTGAGGCAGCACGAAACAACTGCCTTCGCGTATGTCTTGGCCTTCAGAAGGGGTCGTCCTGCTCAAGAACTGTAGCAGAAGCTGGATGCCTGCCTCTCGAAGTGCTATTTTCGCAGGAGACACTTCGGATTCACCTCCGCCACGTCATTCATACGAAGGCTCACTTTTTAAAGGATATTTCTAGAACCCGTGCTACATCTAGCTTTAGGCAGGTCGTCGAAAGCATATCTATTTCAATTCCTGCTCAGGCGTCACAAATTATGCCATGAAACATTTCACCATAGACACTGTCCCCACTGGAAATCGTGCCATATATTCCTGGAATCAGTGCGAAAAAGAAAATGCCTCAAGCAGCGACTTATCAGACAACTCTGGAATATATGCACAAAGAATACGCAGCAGCAACGCACATTTTCACAGAGGGCTCTACAACTCCACATCGTTCATCGTGCGGACTTTTTGTTCCCGCTAGAGGGCAACGATTCTTGTTTTGTCTTGAGCGAGCGACATCATCTACTTCAGCGGAGCTATATGGCATTAAGGACGCCCTTGTATATGTACTTCGACAGCAGCTGCCAAACACATGGGTGATTTTCACAGATTCAAAAGCAGCCCTACAAAGTATGTGGAACCGACACAAGCGTTGCAATTATCATGCTGCAGCATTTGACATTGCTTATCTTCACCACAGGGCTAAGATTGCTGGGCATTGCATAAAGTTCCAGTGGATACCTGGAGATGCCGGCATTTCGGGATATGAAAGAGCGGATGAAGTTGCCAGAAATGGACTCCAATACCGCAAGTTAAAAAAAAACATTTTTTACAAAATCCGACGCTTCAAACATGGCAAAAAAATATGCCTATCAAGAAAAAGACCGCATCTAGAATCTGCTGCTTCACCAAGATAACTTCCTGCGTTACATTGACCCAGAAATGAGACCAAAAATTCCACGACCACTTCCTCGACACTTAGACAAATTGTACCATCGTCTCCGACTGAGCGTGGCATACATGAACAATTATCTGTACCGCATAGGGGTCACCACTAATCCATACTGTGATAACTGTCGCAACTTAGAGACAATGGAGCACATATTACTAGAATGCCCCGCGTACCGCGACGAGAGACAATTTTTTTAGCAACAAATGGACATGGTTTGCCACGAACCGTTAACATTACCGAGCATCTTAGGTCCAATGGCCGGCCCTTCAAAACAGCGACGGGTTTTGGATTTATTGTTCAAATACCTGTCAGAAATTTATCTAATAAGAAAGCTTTAAAGATTGCACACTTCCTATACAAAAGCCTAAATTTACCCGCCATGTCGCCTGTAAATATTAGTATCAGGTCCACTCGGACATTTCATATTTATTTTTATCCTCTTTTTCTCCCATTCTCTTCTGGAATCTTTTAATCCCATTCCCCATCCCTATACAGAGTAGCATGCCAGCGCTTATATACGCGCTGGCAAAATCGTCTGTTTTTCTAATAAAGAGCTCTCTCTCTCTCTCTCTCTACTAGTGGCTGCGATACTGACTTTTAGTCAGTATGGCAGCTATGCACCATATTTAGCAGTTTCAATGAAAAACCGGCGCGTTTTTTAAAGTCCTCGAATCTAAGCCAACCCTAGAGTTTGGAATATCATTATTTGAAAACAACTATTGGCCTAGATTCGAATAACTATGGCATGTAGAATCAGTAACTTCACCACTGATAGAAGTATTGTAACAGACATCATAGAACACACTTTGTAAACTGCAGAGATTGTGTTGTGTATAAATTCCTCTTTCATGCAGAATGTTCTAAGGAATACTTATTCTCTCTGTTGAATCTACTCTTATGAAGTTGTGCCCTCACACCATGCAAGCTAGTTTTCATAGCCACTTGCTGAGGCTTATTCCAGCCAGCTGACCGCTCTGAGCTTAGTCCTCAGAGTGGTCTCGAAAACTTTCCTCCTAAAGATTAAGGGCACCGAGCGAAGAATGGCCAGTTCTCCCTCCAAGAAACATGCAAGGCTGCTGTAATGCCGCATGTCCACAAGCTTTCCCACAACCTTAAAAAAGTCGCAAGTAGATATGGTGTGACTGTTGGCTTCTCAACGCCACGCAAGTTATCTGGACTGTGTCCGTGCATCAACTGTGTTGACAAGAAGCTCACATGCCAGGCGAAGCATGGTAGACCTTGTGTGAAATGTATGACAGGCATTATATACGAAGCGCCGCTATCGTGTGGGAAGAGCTATAGACAAATTGGATGCTGTGTTAATGGCCAAGCACGGGAGCATGAACTTTCATTAAAGGACAAAGGCAGTGCACACTTACTTGCACATTGTGGCTTTGAGAAGTCAAGGCAGGAGTAGTATAACATGTTCGCACGAGAGTTGTTGCAGGCATTCCATATCAAGAAAAGAGGCACGAACTGCATTAGCAATACTTCTGTTTACCTATTTGGGAATTGTATGCACTTGTTTGACACATTACTATGAAATTTTGAAATGACCATTGCATGCAAGTGCATTTATTGTAATGTTTGGACACTTCTCTCAGAATAAAGCAGTTGAAGTTTAGTGCCTACTGTGTTTCTTTCTTCTTCCTTAAAGTCTTTCTTTCCTCATAGCATTAGTATGCATTCCTTTGTAAAGAACGAACTCACCCTGCAACAAGCTTTAGTGAACTCCATACTTTTGCATATAATTTCCAAGAGAACATTGCGACTGTTTGATTCAATAAGAGTTTGATATATCAGGGTTTTATATATCCAAGATAGACTCTATTTGCATACTGACACATGTATTTGGAGACAGCCTGAAAATGGACGCTGCCTGAAATCGGTGAGAAAGAAACTTGGCATAGCACAAACCAAGATGTATGCACTGAAAGATAAGCAGGGTAATATCATCAGCAATCTTGAAGATATAGCAAAAGCAGTGAAAGAATTCTGTACTGACCTGTGCAGTACCCAGAGTAGTCAGGATACCTCAATTAGAAACAGTAATGAACATGGTACAGGAACTTCTCCTATAACTAGCGATGAGGTCACAAGGGCCTTGTAAGGCAGGAAACGAGGAAGAGCGACCAGAGAAGATGGAATAACAGTCTATTTAATCAAAGATGGAGAAGACATAATGCTTGAAAAACTGGCGGCTCTTTATACAAAGTGTCTATCGGCTGCAAGGGTCCCAGAAAACTGGAAGAATGCAAACATTATACTAATCCACAAAAAGGGGAGACGTTAAAGAACTGAAAAGTTATAGGCCCATTAGCTTACTCCCAATATTATATAAAATATTTACCAAAATAATCTCCAATAGAATAGGGGCAACACTGGAATTCAGCCAACCAGTGGAACAGGTGGGCTTCAGGAACGGATAGTCTACAATGGATCACATCCATGTCATTAATCAGGTTATCGAGAAATCCACAGAGTGTAATAAGCCTCTCTATATGGCTTTCATAGATTACAAAAAGGCATTTGATTCAGTAGAGATATCAACAGTCATAGCGGCATTACGTAATCAAGGAGTACAGAACGCTTACGGGAATATCTTGGAAAATATCTACAGAGGTTCTACAGCTACCTTAATTCTACACAAGAAAAGCAGGAAGATACCTATAAAGAAAGGGGTCAGACAGGGAGACACAATCGCTCCAATGCTATTCACTGCATGCTTGTATTCAAGAAGTATTCAAGCTATTAAACTGGGAAGGCTTACGAGTAAAGATCGACGGCAAATATCTCAGCAACCTTCAGTTTGCCGATGACATTGTTCTATTCAGCAACAATGCCGATGAGTTACAACAAATGGTTGAGGACCTTAACAGAGAGAGTGTGAGAATGGGGTTGAAGATTAATATGCTGAAGACAAAGATAATGATAAATAGCCAGGCAAAGGAACAAAAGTGCAGGATAGCCACTCGGCCTCTAGAGTCTGTGAAGGAGTATGTTTACTTAGGCCAATTAATTACAAATAATTACAGGAAACCCTGATTATGAGAAGTAAATATACAGAAGAATAAAAATGGGTTGGATCGTATATAGCAGACATTGCCAGCTCCTGACTGGAAGCTTACCATTATCATTGAAAAGGAAGGTGTACAATCAGTGCATTTTGCCACTGCTGACATATGGGGCAGAGACTTCAAGACTAATAAAGAAGCTGAAGAACAAGTTAAGGACCGCGCAAAGAGTGATGGAATGAAGATTGCTAGGCATAAAGCTAAGAGACAGAAAGAGAGTGGTTTGGATCAGAGAGCAAATGGGCATAGACAATATTGTTGCGTGTGGAAAGACACGGACAGAAGACGCTATTTACAGGCTATTTACACTGGAGCCAGGCAGCCAGGCCGACACTCGCTCGTGCCAAGCGCACCGACCAACTGTGTCGTCGTTCTCGCGGTGGCTCGTTTCTTGAGCATCGCTTGATCATATCGTAATAATGTTCTAATTGACATCAAGAGTAAAAAATGCAGCTGGGCAGGTCATGTAATGCACCCGTTAGATAACGGTTGGACCATTAGGGTTATGGAATGGGTACCAAGAGAAGGAAAACACCATCGAGGATGACAGAAGGCTAGGTGGAGCGATGAAATTCGGAAATTCGCGGGTGCTAGTTGGAGTTGGCTGGTGCAGGACTGGGGTAATTGGAGATCACAGGGAGAGCTCTTCATCCTGCAGTGGACATGAAACAGGCTGCTGCTGCTGCTGCTGCTGCTGATGATGATGATGATGACGACGACGACAACGATAACATGTATTTTAACCTTTTCTCGGGGACTGCATTTCACATGCTAACAACTTAGTTATTGCCCAGCCCAAGACGTGCCTGCATGATTTTTAACTTGCTCAAAGGTGGTCGTTGATTCGATCTGTGGTTTGTTGTCACGAAACCAGGTGTAATCTGATTGTATGCACGATATGAATAGTTTCCTACTTTCTGGAAGGCACGCGGGCACCAGTGATTATGCTGGAACCTTCAACGAGTCATGTATAAGAGCCGACGCACTTGACCCGCAGATTTTTAGCAATCGCTCGCTGTGTTTCCTATGTGCATGATTGCTGCTTGTGTTTTTATAGGCTTTGTTTGACCCAATAGAGGCTTTCATGATTTACAGTTCTTGCTTCTGTGTTCTTCACTGTCACTAAGACGGGACAATATACCGTAATGCAAAAGGATAGAAAGTTGGGCGAGTTGGTACGGTAACATGATCTTGGGTTGCAGCGCGAAGGGACACTTACACAGACTAGAAGCAGACGGGAATAGCGCTACAGTATGGTAAATATACAGTAAAACATGTTATATAGTGAACCTGCATATAGTGAACTAACAGTTATAGTAAAGCACCGGTCCTGAATACACTGGCAGAAGGATCCATGTATTTTATCACTGATATATGAAAATTAGTATAACAGACAAACATATACAGTTCAACCTCCATATAATAAAGTGCTTTACTTTTTTCGAACTTCTTGTCTATAGAACACCATGTATTTGGAGCCTCAGTATAAGAAGCTGTTTTTATTTACATTTATTTACTTATTTACATGTGCCTTACAGGCCTTCGAGAAGGCATAAGTAAGGGGGGAAATATGGTAGCATATTAGTATACACTCGAGAAAAAAAAAAAATCATCAGTACAATGAAAGGAATATTCATGCAACATGGAAAATAAATATGACATAAGCAAATACAGTATGTAGAGCAATAACAATAAACATTAAACAATAACATAATAGTATAATAATGTTATAAATGTTTTTTCATGTATACTGTAATAAATGTAGTAAAAAAATTAGGATCACTGAAATTCTTTAATTAAATTGTAGAAAAATGTAGGGAAGAAGTTAAACGAAGGCAAGACGTGTTAAATAATTGAAATGGCGTATTGATCGATTAGAAGATTGTAAAATGCACGGTGTTTAGATTGGCAAGCGATGTTATCTGGTAGAGCGTTCCATAAACAGACCACACGGGGCAAAGCTGAAAAATGAAAGTGTGTGTATTGCCATAAGTTTTGGTGTAGCTGAACTGATTTTTCAGTCTTTGTGACCTCGAGGATGCTTTTTTCAGGTTTGATAAGGTTAGGCCCACTGTGTGAATGAATCTATGAACTAATAATAATAGAAGGGAAATATCACGGCGAGTAGTTAGTGAATATCATAATGACCGCAAATAACGATGGGGACAGCAGAAGAGAACACAAAAACAACACGAGCGGTAACCTTAAACTAGTTTATTCACGACAACCCGTGGGCATATATAGACAAATAGAACATGCGGTGAACACAGCAAGCAAGAACGCTCATCAGCCTAGCGGAGCAACCAATTATATAAAAAAAAATCTATCTCTGATTGAAACAACCTAATGGAAGTGTCACTAACACAACACAGTCTTGGCCTTTCTTTTTTATGTGATATGCCTCCACCAGTTGATGTGCAGTCTGGTCCTGGCTTCTCCCCAAAATCTTTATCTCCTTTAAAAGTGGTGCACAGGGGCAGGCATTGCAGTGTGCAGGCAAGTGCGCCACTTCGTCTCTCGTTAACTTTTGTTCATGTACTCTGGCTCGACCATTCAGGCACCGTCCTGTCTGCAGTATGTAGGACTTAAACGAGAAGATAGGGGGTTAACTGAGGGGCCCGATTTTTATTAGTTGCATCATAAGAAGACAAGAAACACGACACTAAAGACAACATAGGGGAAATTACTTGCGCCTAATAAATGAAATAAAGAAACGATAAATAAATGGAACTGAAAGTCGATGAAAAAACAGACGATGAGGGGGAACGATCCTACAACCTTCGCATTTTGCGTTTCATGCTCGGCCAATTGAGCTACAGCGGCGCCGTGTTCCCATCCACTTTCTTAGTTATTTTAATTTTCCTTGTCGAACCATGGGAGTGTTAGCCAGCACCACCACTTACAGACCCTGACGGCGGACGTCGAACGTCCTTTCTGCCGTAGGTGTCACGAGAGCGTGATCGTTTTGGGTGAAAGCAACTGGTCAATAAACCCACACATGCTGCCTCAAAGCATCAATGTTGCCGGATTCGAGACCCTCATTATGCAATAAATGAGAAGAAAGGGGTTAACCGAGGGGCCTAATTTTTATAAGTCACATTATAAGAAGCCAACATGCTCGGCAAAGTGCACTGCAGTGACCATAGGATGGTAAGATTTCAAGTTAGCCTAGACTTGAGGACGGAATGGAAGAAAGTGGTACATAAGCCGATCAATGAGTTAGCAGTAAGAGTGGAAATATAAGAATTCATGATCAAGCTACAGAACAGGTATTCGGCTTTAACTCAGGAAGAGAACCTTAGTGTTGAAGCAATGAATGACAATCTTATGGGCATCATTAAAGAGTCTGCAATAGAAGTCGGTGGTAACTTTGTTAGACAGGATACCCGTAAGCTATCGCAGGAGACGAAAAATCTAATCAAGAAACGCCAATGTATGAAAGCCTCTAACCCTACAGCTAGAATAGAACTGGCAGAACTTTCGAAGTTAATCAACAAGCGTAAGACAGCTGATATAAGGAAGTATAATATGGATAGAATTGAGTGTGCTCTCAGGAACAGAGGAAGCCTAAAAGCAGTGAAGAAGAAAGTAGGAATAGGCAAGAATCAGATGTATGCGTTAAGAGACAAAGCCGGCAATATCATTACTAATATGGATGAGATCGTTCAAGTGGCTGAGGAGTTCTATAGAGATTTATACAGTACCAGTGGCACCCACGACGATAATGGAAGAGAGACTAGTCTAGAGGAATTTGAAATCCCACAGGTAACGCCGGAAGAAGTAAAGAAAGCCTTGGGAGCTATGCAAAGGGGGAAGGCAGCTGGGGAGGATCAGGTAACAGCAGATTTGTTGAAGGATGGTGGGCAGATTGTTCTAGAAAAACTGGCCACCCTGTATGCGCAATGCCTCATGACCTCAAACGTGCCGGAACATTGGAAGAACGCTAACATAATCCTAATTCATAAGAAAGGGAACGCCAAAGACTTGGAAAATTATAGACCGATCAGCTTACTGTCTGTTGCCTACAAAGAATTTACTAAGGTAATCGCTAATAGAATCAGGAACACCTCAGACTTCTGACAACCAAAGGACCAGGCAGGATTTCATAATGTCTATTCAACAATAGACCATATTCACACTATCAATCAGGTGATAGAGAAATGTGCGAAATATAGGCAATCCTTATATGTAGCTTTCATTGATTATGAGAATGCGTTTGATTCAGTGGACACCTCAGCAGTCACGCAGGCATTACGGAATCAGGGTGTAGACGAGCTGTTTGTAAGAATGCTGAAAGATATCCATAGCGGCTCCACAGCGACCGTAGTCCTCCATAAAGAAAGCAACAAAATCCTAATAAAGAAGGGCGTCAGGCAGGGCAGATACAGAGATACGCAGGGCAGGCGTCAGGCAAATACGGTCTCTGAAATGCTATTCACAGCAAGTTTACAGGAGGTATTCAGAGACCTGGATTGGGGAGAATTGGGGACAAGAATTAATGGAGAATATCTTAGTAACTTGCAATTCGCTGATGATATATCCTTGCTTAGTAACTCAGAGGACCAATTGCAATGCATGCTCACTGACCTGGAGAGGCAAAGCAGAAGGGTGGGTATAAAAATTAATCTGAAGAAAACTAAAGTTATGTTTAACCGTCTTGGAAGAGCACAGCAGTTTATGATAGGTAGCAAGGCACTGGAAGTGGTAAGGAAATGCATCTACTCATGGTAGGTAGTGACCGCGGATCCGGATCAAGAGACTGAAATAAGCAGAAGAATAAGAATGGGCTGGGGTGCATTTGGCAGGCATTTTCAGATGATAAGCAGCAGCTTGCCATTATCCCTCAAATGAAAAGTGTATAACAGCTGCGTCTTACCAATACTTACCTATGGGGCAATAACCTGGAGGCTTATGAAAAGGGTTCTACTAAAATTGAGGACGACGCAACTTGCTATGGAAAGAAGAATGATGGGTGTAACGTTAAGGAATAAGAAAAGACCCCTAGCAAAGGGGTCTTTAAAGGGAAGCTGAAACACTTTTCGAAAAAGATGAGTTCCCTATGGTATTCCACAGTTTTGAGTCCACTGAACACGAATATCTCGTTTAAAAAGGGTGGAAACAAACGCAAGCGGCTGTTTTTTGGAAGAAAACGTGCACCAGCGCCTCAGGGCATTGCGCGAACGCCGCTGTTGCCCGTGATTGGTTGGGACCGCTTTGGCATCATTCACGGAGATTGCCGGTCGGTGTCGCCGTTTCAGAGCGTAGCACGCTGTTCTGTTCTGGTTTCACAGCTGAGTTGTAAGCATTATGGAACGTTCTCGCTGTCTCGGAGAGCTTGTATTTTCGCTATACATGTTCGAATCGACAGCCGATACAGAAAACGATGACGGCATCGGGGGCAACGACGATGCTGAGTGTGCAAACAGTGAGAGCGATGTGTGCACCTTCTCGCGCGTTGCAAAACTTAGCTGGTACGTAGCTGCACGTTCCAATGCCGGGAGAAAAAAACTCGCTAAAGTGTCAATGGGAACTTGCTGCTGGAAAAATGCCGAAGCACTAACATCTCATTAGATGGTAAACACGGGTAATAATAATATATGGGGTTTTACGTGCCAAAACCACTTTCTGATTATGAGGCACGCCGTAGTGGGGGACTCCGGAAATTTTGACCACCTGGGGTTCTTTAACGTGCAGCTAAATCTAAGTACACGGGTTTTTTCGCATTTCGCCCCCATCGAAATGCGGCCGCCGTGGCCGGGATTCGATCCCGCGACCTCGTGCTCAGCAGCCTAACACCATAGCCACTGAGCAACCACGGCGGGTGGTAAACACGGGTGCAATTCCGCGATGTCATGCACCTTGCCGCTGCTTGTCGAATGTTTCGTGGTTTTTTGCGTGTTTATACACGATCGTGAACGTAAGTGCCGCGTTTGGCTACTTCACACTCTTCAACTTTACCTGCCTGTGTCACACTGGCTGCTACAAACTCTTCGATTGGTGATGGTAGTGGAACAGTTCATAAGGGGCTCGATTCTCATGGTGCTCTGCTAGAACCTGAAATAGTGCAAGGCATGGATGGCATGAATTTCAGCTTATCATGCATATCAGCAAACATGACATTAGTTGGATTACTTAAAGTAATTGAAATACTTTTTCAGTAATTTATGTGATAGATTAGTTGTCTAGTGATTTGGTAATGTGAATTATTTGGCATCTGTAATTTCACGGCTAAAGTAATTGATTAATTGCTTTAAATATGCACCAGTAAGATGTGTACGGCGCCAGAACGTTGGTAGTGTCATGAGGTGGTTGTGGAGGCACATGGGGGGAGGGCATGAAATGTAGGAAATTGTATGTTACCTTGAAGAAAGGTTGACGTCCCTTTATACTTTGCTTTTTGCTTCTTGTGTGCATGAAAACTTTTTGGAAGCAATCGTAAAGTAATACCATTACATTTTTGAAAACGGTAATTGGAAATGTAGTTCAAATCGATGAGCGTAATAAGAAAGTAATGAGTAATGTATTATATTTACTTTCAAATAGTAATTTTGCCATGTGTGATGCATAGCTAGTTAAAGGCAAGAAAACATTTTTTGTCCAGCAGCGATGCCTATATTGTGCTAGACCACGTCGAACGCTGATAAGTTCAATACCTCACAACGTTACTTCATTATTTGAGGCCGTTCGCCTTGCCACGGGCGTGGCTGTGCCGACGCTCGTTTTTGCGGCATTTCGCTGCTGACGGCAAGCCGTGAGTGCAAAATCTATGGAACAAGGTTTTTACACGACGAGTTCAATTACTCTAACGCGAGCATGAAAATATTGCCGTAACTCCGTATGTCGGGCGATTTGAACACGAATGCTGAACAGCTAAACCTGCAGGCTCCGCGTGGTAGGACGAATAGCAAATATCACTGAATGCGCAAGCATACCCCCGGCCAGTTGTTTCACCGTACCAAAACAGCGCCGAACAAACAGCTGTAGTACAGTGTTCCGTGACAAAGCGGAGTGGAAAAACAGGATGAAAACGGCAAGCACTTTGCACGCATGTGCATATTTCCGGCTGTGCCTCCACCTCGCTTCATCATAGGCCGCTGTAAGGCTATTTGTTCGGCACTGAGGTGATCATCTGTTTAAAAAAGTGCCCGTGTGCACATTGAAACCCTTACCTCACCCTTTCTCCTCTTGGCGAAGGCCGCTCTTGGAAGTGGCGAGGTGTTTCTCTTGTGGTAGTCGGTGGTAACTCCGTTAGACAGGATACCAGTAAGCTATCGCAGGAGACGAAAGATCTGATCAAGAAATGCCAATGTATGAAAGCCTCTAACCCTACAGCTAGAATAGAACTGGCAGAACTTTCGAAGTTAGTCAACAAGCGTAAGACAGCTGACATAAGGAAGTAAAATATGGATAGAATTGAACATGCTCTCAGTAACGGAGGAAGCCTAAAAGCAGTGAAGAAGAAACTAGGAATTGGCAAGAATCAGATGTATGCATTAAGAGACAAAGCCGGCAATATCATCACTAATATGGTTGAGATAGTTCAAGTGGCTGAGGAGTTCTATAGAGATTTATACAGTACCAGTGGCGCCCACGACAATAATGGAAGAGAGAATAGTCTAGAGGAATTTGAAATCCCACAGGTAACGCCGGAAGAAGTAAAGAAAGCCTTGGGAGCTATGCAAAGGGCAGCTGGGGAGGATCAGGTAACAGCAGATTTGAATAAAGGGAAAATCAGACATCCACCCGTTCGCAGCAATTGCTATAAAGGAAACCCATACGGGTTCCTCGGAAGAAAAGCCTCAGGATTGAAGAAAAATTTGTCCTGGTCCGGGACTCGAACCCGGGACCACCGCCTTTCCGGGGCAGCCGCTCTACCATCTGAGCTAACTAGGCGGCTAGCAGATGGCAAGGCAAAGTCTAATTTGTCGACAACAAATTCTCCACCTTGTGGGTTTCCGCAGAACTACTACGTCAAACACTTGTCTTTGCTTCGTGCTGTCGACAAATTCGACTTCGCCCTGCCATCTGCTAGCCGCCTGGTTAGCTCAGATGGTAGAGCGGCTGCCCCGGAAAGGCAGTGGTCCCGGGTTCGAGTCCCGGACCAGGACGAATTTTTCTTCAATCCTGAGGCTTTTCTTTCGAGGAACCCGTATGGGTTTCCTTTATAGCAATTGCTGCGAACGGGTGGATGTCTGATTTTCCCTTTATTCATTACTTTTCTCCACCTTGCAGGTTTCCGCAGAACTACTACGTCTAACAGCAGATTTGTTGAATGATGGTGGGCAGATTGTTCTAGAGAAACTGACCACCCTGTATACGCAATGCCTCACGACCTTGAGCGTACTGGAATCTTGGAAGAACGCTTACATAATCCTAATCCATAAAAAAGGGGACGCCAAAGACTTGAAAAATCATAGACCGATCAGCTTACTGTCAGGTGCCTACAAACTATTTACTAAGGTAAACGCAAATTGTATCGGGAACATCTTAGACTTCTGTCAAGCAAAGAACCAGGCAGGATTCCGTAAAGGGTACTCAACAATAGACCATATTCACACTATCAATCAGGTGATAGAGAAATGTGCGGAATATAACCAACCCTTATACAGTATATAGCTTTCATTGATTACGAGAAAGCGTTTGATTCTGTCGAAACCTCGGCAATCATGGATTCATTACGGAATCAGGGTGTAGATGACCCATATGTAAAAATACTGAAAGATATCTATAGCGGCTCCACAGCCACCGTAGTCCTCCATAAAGAAAGCAACGAAATCCCAATAAAGAAAGCAGTGAGGCAGGGAGATACGATCTCTTCACTGCTATTCACAGTGTGTTTACAGGAGGTATTCAGAGACCTGGATTGGGAAGAATGGGGGATAAAAGTTAATGGAGAATACCTTAGTAACTTGCGATTCGCTGATAATATCGTCTTGCTTAGTAACTCAGGGGACCAATCGCAATGCATGCTCACTGACCTGGAGAGGCAAAGCAGAAGGGTGGGTATAAAAAATTAATCTGCAGAAAACTAAAGTAATGTTTAACAGTCTCGGAAAAGAACAGCAATTTACAATAGGTAGCGAGGCACTGGAAGTGCAAAAGGATAGACAGTTGGGCGAGTTGGTACGGTAACATGATCTCGGCTTGTAGTGCGAAGTGAACACGGACACAGAAATGAGCAGACAGGACGAGTGCTATCTTGGCTTGTCTAGCGCTCGTCCTGTCTGCTCCTTTATGTGTCCGTGTTCACTTCGCGCTACAAGCCAAGATCATGCTCTAGAAGTGGTAAGGGAATGCATCTACTTAGGGCAGGTAGTGATGGCGGATCCGGATCATGAGACGGAAATAATCAGAAGAATAAGAATGGGCTGGGGTGTGTTTGGCAGGCATTCTCAGATCGTGAACGGTAGGCTGCCATTATCCCTCAAGAGAAAAGTGTATAATAGCTGTGTCTTACCAGTACTCACCGAGGGGGCAGAAACCTGGAGGCTTACGAAAAGGCTTCTACTTAAACTGAGGACAACGCAGCGAGCTAGAAAGAAGAATGATGGGTGTAACGTCAAGGGATAAGAAAAGAGGAGATTGGGTGACGGAACAAACGAGATTTAATGACATCTTAATTGAAATCAAGAAAAAGAAATGGGCATGGGCAGGGCATGTAATGAGGAGGGAGGATAACCGATGGACATTAAGGGTTACGGACTTGATTCCAAGGGAAGGGAAGCATAGCAGGGGGCTGCAGAAAGTTAGGTGGGCGGATGAGATTAAGAAGTTTGCAGGGAAGACATGGCCACAATTAGTACATGACCGGGGTCGTTGGAGAAGTATGGGAGAGGCCTTTGCCCTGCAGTGGGCGTAACGAGACTGATGATGGTGATAACAGTTCCAGTTCTGTGGGTATATCTCAGATTCACTAATGCTTCAGTTTAAGAGAATTGGACCAAACATAGGAAAAAATGCCATTTATATACCTGTTTATGCTGTACATTTAGGCTTTGCAGGACACATTTATCTGCAGCATCCCACTTATCCTATTTTTGCCAGCACCATGATAGACTTGTAAAGAAGCACGAGTGTCGTGCAGAGCACTTCTCAAGAGATTATGAACCTCTCCCGCATAATTCATAAATAAGCAGATGCCAGCTGCTAACAAAGCGTTCATGCTCTGCTCTGTAATATTCAGAAGTCTTTCCCTAACATATTGTGATAAAGGGAGCTGGTTTCAAGATTATGCTGCAACATTTCTAACACTGTATTTGCTCAGCACAACTGCAGCCCGCAGGCATAAACGGGACTGTGCTGTTCAGTATGTGTGTTGGGCTTATTGTACAGATCAATAGGCAATGGCGCCTCTCTGAGACAGGTGAGCATCACATTGTTGCTAATCTATCACTTAAGGGTGTACCATCATGGAACTGCTGAGTTTATGTCATGTGACACTGCCAGGTACTCCCAGGTAGACATGTTCCAAAGAGCAATGAAGAATACTAAGCCATTTTATTGAAGATACAAATGACACGTGCATGCATCACAAAGTTTCATATCCTAGGGCCAACTCACTGTCAATGAAAACTTATAGTAACCTCCTGCACCGTTTATTGATCGTGGATTTCGCTTTAAGATGCAAGTGTCTCGAAATCTCACTAACATGATGCATTGCAGCAGGGAGAACGTATTCAGGATTACCAGGACCACATGCTTTTCATTCAGCCATAATCATTAAAAACGATTTCATAACTTGAGAGGAATGTCAGACAAAATGCCTGTATTTTCCTGGCACCCTTATCATGCCTACTTTATAAGCACAAACTGTTGGTATGTAAACAAGTTAATTTTGCATTTATCATGCCTTCAAATGCCTCTTTTGATGTTTGTACCTATATTGCCTTTTCAGCACCTAAAAATTCCTTTTTTCCTTGTTTTCTCATGGCTCCATTTTGTTTATGCTGTTGACATGGAAGCAAACAAACCACTTCTTCATCTGAACAGTAATGACGAAAGCATCATGTGGAAACCTGCAAGGTGGAGTGAAGTAAACAAGAAATGTAAAATGAGTCATCCACCTGGCTGTAGCAAACTGCTACAAAGGAAACCCACTCAGGCTTTCTGGAACATTTTGACAGACTGAACACATGCTTCAGACTGCCCCCATGATTCAGATGAGTCTGGGATAACATGCAAAAATAGGTTTTCACATCGCAATTTATACTGTGCTTCATGAAGTCTTGATTCCAGAGAGCCATGCCATGTCGTAACACTATAAGACTTGATGAAGGCAGCTGTTAACGACTGGAGCCATCTTCCTGCCACCATCGCTCTTATCCCGGAGTCTGCCAAATTTAAATCTGCTGTTTACAATGCCTTTTCTTGAACAAATTGCATATTTATCTTTTTCTCTCCGACTCCTCTCTGTAAAGCGATCTGGCCTTGAGAGTACTTGAAATAAATTTTATTTCGTCCAATTATTTAGTTTATTCTTCAAGAATATCTAGCTTTTCCTGAAGGCTGCTAACTGTTGCTTCATTCTTGTCCACACTGCTGACCGATATGCAGGTGTCATCCACGTGCTAGACAATGTGGTCAGCAGGCTTTCCTTTTCTACGTCAACCAATCTTTCTCTCTCCACTTTCACAATCAAGTCTGCCTGACCCTTAGTGTACTGTATAGAACGAGAACAAAGTTTTTTTTTAGGAAATGGACAAGTACTTGCATCTCTTGGAAAGGATGTCCAACTAAATTTTTGAATTCCTGCAGTCACAATGAACATGCATCTCTGTCCCAGTTTCCAGGTTTCTAAAACATGCCATTAGGAAGATCAACACACAGCAGCTACACTTTCAGACAGTACTTGTGGCTAGGGGAGCATATCAAGACGTAAAAAGGGTGGTCTCTCTTTTTTTTTTTTTTAAGATGCAAGAAGCACTGTGCACACACCTCTCAAGTTTAAAGGGGCCATGTGTGAACCATGATGCTTCAGTGGCTTTTGTGCACAATTGCCCAAAAGAAGGCAGGCCTTGTGTAAAAATCTCTTTTTGGAAATTTAGTTTGTTATACAGTCGAACCCGTTTACATCGAATTATTCTATATATAGAACAATTTCTGGTCACGGTATAGTTACGGTATGAGTATATATAGCAAAAATTACGCTTACATCGAACAAAAACAGCAGCGACTCCCGATATATCAAATGTCACGCGGCGGAAAGTGCCCCCAGAACTTGGCTTTCCCTCGCAGTGGCGAGAAAACCCAACTGCACGGCTCCATCCAACCACTCTCCCTACAGTGACTGCGCTCCCTCGGACGAGCCGTCGACATGCCCTATAAAGAATGGTCCGGCCCGCCCAAAGCGCCTGCTCAAACAGTCAATCCGAGGCTCTTGTGCCCTCGTCATGCAAGATGGCGAAAATGCGAGTTATCTCGCTGCTGTTCTGGTTCATTGTGTGTGCGCGTTGTGGGCCTTCTCCCGCAGTGTTGCCCTGAGGAAGCGGCAGAATTCGCCTTTTGTCGTGGAGCTCAAAGTCATAAATCGGGTAAAACGCGGTGAGAAGTTGGTTGCCCCCACAGCGTACAAGATTCCGAGGAGCACTCTCAGCACGATATTGAAGAATAAGGGGAAGATTAGGGCTAAAGTGGGCAAACTCGTGACCCGGTGCCCGTGGCACCTGACGCGTACGCATGGCTGTGTACGAGTGGTTCATCCGAAATTGCTTCAGCCATGCAGACTTCCGCATGCTCGGTGATGACTGTAAATTTCGATGAATGCGACAAAGCCGTTGCTGGTGTTGCCGAAGCTTGAAGCGAGCGTTCAGAATTTCCGGAAGCTATCGAAGAATCAACGCTGGACGAGTTTGTGAGCGGAAATGATGGTGTCGCGACCACGGGAAAGCCCAAAAACGAAGACTACACTGCTGACATCGTACCGAGCACAAGTGAAAGTGGGTACAATGAGGAAAGCAACGACAGTCCTTGGCCCACATCCTCTGAAGTGATTGGTGCGCTCGCACTAGTCCAGTGCTTCTGCACGAATGCGGAAGGTTGCAGCCTCAGCTGCTCCAGCTCCTTAGACAATGTGGAGAATTGCGTGTGTCGCAACCAGCAAAATTGCCCTAGCAAAATAAAATGCAGGACTATTTCGTGCGAAACTAAGCTACTTTCATCAATAAAGTGATTTTATAAATGGTATGTGCTTTTAGGACATCCAAATCTTTAGCAGGCGTATATTGAATTATGCTCTATACCGAAGTAATAGGCGTTTTTTTGCGAGTTCGATATAGCCGGGTTTGACTGCAGTTATCTTATTTTGAGACACTTCATTGCAAAACCATGCAACTTCTGACAGCGTCTTGCAGAGCACAAAAACTTTAAAAGAGAGTACTAAATTTAAATTGCAACACTAACAAAACATTGGCGTCCACCTTCTGCAATGTAGAAGAGAGTGACACTGGACTCGGTAATCTAAAGTTTATGCATAGTCTACATGCTTAGTGCTGATGCCTTAACTTTAATTGGAACTGAAGCACGGCATCCACTACTCGGCTGTGTCATCAAAGACCATTCCGTATTGCCACAGGCTCTTTATCCGCTACCTGAAAAGAAGACATCATCGCATGATGATGACAAAGCCGAGATGCAACGGAGGAAAATTGGTCTGCCACCTTATTGGCCAGCCACTGTATCTATCTCCACACAGCTTTGGCCAATACCTGTAATTAGTGCAAATATACTGTGTCTTTGCACTGTTTCCCACAACATCTTTGGTGAAGGTACTGGGTAACAATATCCCACTCACTAACAAATTCGGCAAATTATTGTTATTTTTTAAAACAAACAGCATTTCTAAAGTGAAGCTTTCTTTGCCTCTTCGACTTTCCCACTGCTGCTGCTGCTGCTGCTGCATCTATGGGCTGCTGTAGCGCACACCACCTGCCTTGGGAGGGGGGTTCAGAGCCTGTATATAGATGACAAGCTCGAGTAAGAGAGGAAAGGTGACAACTCGTTTTCACCCCACCGCGTCGAATGTGCACAATGCCCTCTGGAGCTCCCTGGCCATCACCACATTAGCCACTTGACAGCTGTAATTATCCATGACTCCCCTCAGAAGCATTGCAGAAGCTGCAGCACTTCCCTTTCTACTAGTCTGTGAGGCCAGAGGGGATGCAGATAGAACTATAGAGAGCAGATTCGAGAAGAAGGATAGCGAGGAGAAGAGGCAGTTCCCATATAAGAGAGGGGGAGGAGGTAACGTGAGAAGACAAGGAAACCCCACTACTATACGACAGCAGTTGCATGGAAACGGGACAAGCTTAAGTTCAAGGTATGTACAGTATGTTGCTGCTATTTCCGGAAAATAAACGCCCTGCTAATTTGTCAAGTTGGCTACTTACGCAGGGCATGCAGAAGCAGAGCCGCATTAACTAAAGTGCACCGCAGGGTCCAGGAGACACTAAGGAAGCAGTCGACCATCAAATCAACACTTCTGTGCCCGCCGCATTAGCCTTGCAGCTATGGCATTGCTAGAAGCCGTGGATTTGATCCCAACCACGGCAGCTGCATTTCGACAGGGGTGAAATAGAAAATGCAGCACGAGCACTTAGATCTTGGGACACGATAAAGAACATCACGGTGTCAAAATTAATCCGGAGTCTGCCACTACAGCTTGCCTCTTAATCTGAGTGTGGTTTCGGCATGTGCAGCCCGATAATCCAATTCCAGTTTAATACTTCTGCCACAATGTGATGTGCCATGGGAGAAAATGACAATGCTCAACCCTCTGAGTGGTTATAAAATATAGCGCACAACAATGCCTCACGCAAACATCTCTCCCTGTGTGTTCTGTGTACTACGCAGACAAACGCATGTGAGGTAACGTTTAACATCAACTCACCACTTTTGTGTTAGCCTAAATGTTGAAGAAATTAAGCTTTAGCCATCAGCATCACCGCTAATTATTGCCAATCAAAGCATCCAGCACGGAAAGCTTTGCTTACATCGAGTCCCACAGTGCGTGGGACCTGCTTAATTTTCGTACCTATTTTTTTGCAGTTTTCTTGTTTGTACAGGCATATTCACCAAGTACTTTCATCAAATTTGTTTGAACACTTCATCGCCGGAGTACAAATGCCATCATTGTTTTCACATTGACATTGCGACAAAAACATACGTATGATGACGGCTGTGCACACTGTCACTGTTCTCGTCACAATCACGCATTCCTCTAGTTAACGTCTGTTCAGCACCCGTGTAGAACCAAACAATAGAGTCACACAGCCGCAGTAGAAAACGATGGTCTTCAACGGGGCTGTTGTCATGCTGTTCGGGCTCAAAAACGCATCACATGCACAAGTCGATTGACACAAACACGTTGTTCCACTTGTATTGCTTCATTTGATCCCAAACAATGCTAGGCACGAAAAATTCGTCACACACACACGGATTGATTTACAGAAACGTGTTCTACCTTTTATCGCTTCGCTCATCGTCGTGCTTTGGCGATCACAAACAAGGCGCGCACACAACTCTATTTACATATACAAGCTGTTCCACCACGCATCACTTTCTTTGATTTCAAAACTGCTAGGCATTGCCTGGGCCAGGCGGGCGACGTCTGCAACGTTTCTCTGGGGATGGGGACTAGGGGGCCCGACTGGCTCAACGGAGCTAGGTACGTTTCGCGCGACCTAGGAACCCCTAGGGCGGAAAGTACTTACATGAGCAGTTCCAATAGGTGAAGCATGAGCCGCTGCAGTCAACTGGCTGTCGGGGCATGCCAATATAAATGCGCACAGTGGCCAGGCGTTGAATGCTGCATATTTTGTAAAGTTGGTCGGACCAGCATGCGTGCGATACAAGAAGTTGCGTCTGTGCAGCAGTGTCAACTCGTATGCGCTACAGCAGGGAACAGACACAACGATTGACATTTCTCTGTTTCCGGGTGTTTCACACGGTGACATATTGAGTTATGTAGTGTTCAGCACCAGTTTTGTTAATAAGGCTACAAGGCACTAGAGGTGCACAACTACTTCACCAGTGGCTTGGTGAAGTAGATGGAAAACCAGGAAGTCATCCTCCTTGAAGAGGTAAGCGAAAGAGCTTTTTTGCTAGCTAGTTCCTCTTTCACCCAGGCATGCACTGTCAAACTGTGCCAACGGCCTTAAGGTCCTGGCTGAGGCAACATGCGCCCGTGATTGGGCTTAGCTGCCAGAAGTGTGTAGCAAGAGTTTTATACGATCATTTCCTACTTGTCATGACTCCTCCAGCCATACTTCACACATACTTACTCAGATATCTCGTGTACACATCGCGGCGTAGGTATGTTTGAATGCATGCACATTTCTATGCAGCCTCTGTAGCATGCTCGTCAAAAGCATCTCTGCTCACTTTTAAACCCTTCATGGCAGATTGACATTGAGTTTGTTTAAATGAGGATATAAAATGAAATCAAGTGTGATTTAGAACCATTTGGCCGTATTGCAGGGCAGTTGCTTAAATCAAATATTTTATGCCATTTTCTGCCATGTTTCAGGTGAACCACTCTCAGAGGAAGAGGGATTGACTCCTTTAGGTGTGCCACAAAATGGAACAGTTCTTGCAGCCCATTGTACGTCCATGGAAGGAACAGGCAAAGCATGTTCCCACCTTGGCATTTGCCTGTTTGCTGTCAGCATGGGCATCCAAATGCAGAAAACAAAAGCTGTACAGAAAAGCAGAATGTTTGGCTTCCTGCTTATGTTGAAAAGGTTTAGTACAAGTGGATCAAAGGCATTGATTTTACCTGCCCGAATGGAAAGAAGCTGCAAATGGAGTAGGGGATTGTGAACAGCTCATTGGCAGTGCTGCGGAACAAGTGGGATGAAATTGCAAGACCATCACCAGACGAGCAGAAAGAATTCATCACCCTGCTTGAGAACAGCTCAACAGTATTCTTCTCTGCTACCAGAGTACAGCGACAAGCTCGTACGAACACTACCAGCCCATCTAAGAAGGCTTTGCAATGAAGAGATGCTTGCAGCTTAGAGACACGTAGCACAAAGGGCCGCAAGTCCATGACCACTTACAACATTATTGAGGCCACCAATAATTTGGAGTCATTACCAAGGCTATGGGCCAACTGCATGGACTGGCTTCATTATAGGACTTGCACTAGTGAGGAGTATGTATCACACTAATGCTGACCAGCCAAGTGTGTCATTACTCAAAAGCAATCTGCTGCCATCCATCCACCACTGGGGCTCGACACACGAGGCAGACGTTTTGAGGGCCTGTGAAGCCAAAGAATTGGCAAGGCACCAAGGTTTTCAATGTAAAAGGCTCCACCTCTGTTCTAGGCATGTTGTGGGGGACACCCGATGCCCTTGTCTCGTGCTGTGGCAAGGGTGTTGTAGTGTTGAAATGCCCATACCTCCTCTGAGATGCCCATGATGTTACTGCCATGAAGATGTCTCTCGCAAATGGTGTACTGAAATTGCAGAAAGATTGTGCCTACTGCTAGTATCCGATACAGACGCAGATGCCTGTCTGCAACGTGGAGTCTTGTGACTTCATTATGTGGGCACCAAAGTTCTACCACAGAAAGAGCATGCCTTCCGACAAGATAAATTTGGAATGAAATTTTTGGTGTTGCATGAGAGTTTTTTGTAAAGGCCATGCTGCCCAAGCTCTTCAGCTGTTGCTTCACAAGGCAATGAGAAGTTGAGAGAGACAACAAACCAGACAGTGCAGTGTACTGCTTTTGTAAGGGCCCATAGACTGGGAGAAGTGTTGCATGTGACAACAGTGTGTGCTCCTATAAGTGTGTTCACTTCTCGTGTGTTTCATTGAGATGAGCACCAAAAGCCAAACACTGCTATTTCCCAGACGGTAGAAAAGGCAAGGAGAATTAAAAACTGTTATGGTTAAGCTGAAATTCAGTGTCGCAAGTCCGAGCAATGTTCCAGCTCATTTGCCTTTGTTGAGCTAATTGCCCTCCTCCGAGAAAATGTCACCCCTATGGCCCCTGTTGCGTCCTGGGCAGACCCGGGCAATCAAGTAAGCCATGAAGGCCAGGAGGCCATTGACGTGACAGGTCGCCAGCAGAGCCAAAAGCCTGAGGCGAACACTCGGGCACTTCCATGGGCGTGCACACAGCTGACTTTAACAACGATCAAACCACGAGAGCTAAACAACCCTTTTAGTGGAGAGCTCTCCGCCAATTGCATTGGTTATACTTTGGATCAGTGAGGATAGCTATAGGGGCTTGTTGGTAGGCATATCTTATTTTGTTGTAGCGCAAGCTGAATGACAATAGAAAGGCACATCTGAGACTCACAGCACTAACTTTCAACAATAGATTTATTTCCAGTTCTTGTCGCTATATATATACACGCCCAAACGTATATGACACATGTAAAACCCCAGTAAACATGAACAAAAACCAGGGAATCACACGCAATCACTTTTTTGCCACACAGATTGATAGACATGTACACATTCAACATGAACAAAGATAATCGAGCTCTTTTGTGGATAATGAAAAGGAAGGCTTACTGATGCATGCGTCACCAAATGTTAATATGTGTCCAGCTTGTGTTATCAAGCGCGTTATCTCGCGCCTTCTTCTGCTCATGATGACTGTTTCTTTAAATCTTCGTTTGCATTTGCATCTCTGGCAATGGATGGCAAGAAAGCCGTCGGCAGCCACGTTGTTTACTTTGTTATTGTGTTCTCGTAGCTTGTCATTTATGCATCTACCTGTTTGACCAATGTAGGATCACCCACACCCAAGAGGAATGCAGTATACCACACCCATGATGCAATTAATGAATTTGTTTTTATGTTCCTTTTCACATGCAGTACGTGTGATTCTCTCTGGCTATGTGTTTCTACACAGGCTCACCAATTTATTAGGCACTGAAAAGACAACATTGACGCAGCTCCGAGATTTTACATACGTTTTGAGGGTGTATCTATAGCAACGAGAACTGGAAATAAATCTATTGTTGAAAGTTAGCGCTATGTGTGTCAGATATGCCTTTCTGTTGTCCTTGTCGTTCAGCTTGTGCTACAACAAAATAAGGTATACTTGGGAGGTTACTTAGGGCCATCCTGGCTCCCAAGTTAACCAGGACCACTCGGGACTCTGGTGAAGCCACCACCTTGTACAAATAATGTAAATCTATTTCGTCTTGTCTTCATCCTCATGATACCCGGCTTTGTGATCATCTCCTGATTCCTGTAGTGAAACCTACCTCACCCGGTCTAAATCGTATTGAAACCAAGGGAGTGAAACACTTAAGGGAGTGAAAATTGGGGCTGGGCACATCACTGTGCCATTTCTTGAAATAAAATAATGAAAACATTTTATTGGAATAAGAAATCACATTGTGTATTTTGCCACATTCTCAACAATAATTAGGCTGCATGTTTATAGCATGAATCCACAGATTGGTGAGCTTTCTTGTTCTTTCAACTTTTACTTCTGGCAACCACACTCTCGTGAATGCTTTCTAAAATGAATATGTGCAAGTTCCTGTTAAACCCATCTAGAGTTTCTACAAAGTTGCCGTATTTCAGTTTGTGATAATGAGTTTTCGTTTGCTGTAACTCATTATCACAAATAGGAAACAGAATGAAAAACATGCAATGAAGGTGCTATCACAAGTTAGCACCTTCATTAAATAAAATTTGGAGTTTTAGGTGTCACAATTACGATGGCTATAAGGCACGCTTTAGTGGGGGACCAACTGCGCTTTTTTAGAGCTCACCACAAAGCATGGTACACTGTTATTTTTACATTTGGCTTCCATCGAAATGTGGCTGGTATTTGATCGATCCTGCACCCATGGACTTAGCTTTGCAACACCAAAGCCACCATAATAGGCTATAACACCCTCATTAACATCTGCAAGAGCGGACCCAAGCTCAGCACTGGTCACCCTCTGTGTTGCAGCAATACATATTTGACAGAGCAAAGCACACAGTCACTATTTCGTCCAATGGCACAACTTTGTCCGCATTTCACATAGTTGCCCAGTACAACTGATTTCGGAAAGAAACTTATTTCCTATGAGGCCGATAACTCTTTCAGCATGAATTTGCACGTTGGCAAATTTTCTTGTGCTTTCAACTTCTATTGCTGACAACTGCTTTTTGCCTTTCATGAAAACTGGTATGTGCAGATCTGCACAGTAGAAACTAATGCTTTCTGCCACATTAAGGGGGGATGAGGGTCATGAAAACTTTTTTTTTTATTTCTAAACATACGTTGCTTAAATTTTGTGTGCAGATATATATTATAAAATGCTGATTTCAAATATCTCACTTGGAAGAAAAGATATGACAGAATGCAATAGTCCTAATTAGGTCATTTCTTAAGGCCCTTTGTAGTAATTCCTCATTAAAATAAAGTGTTTTTGAAAATATGCAGACATTTCCAAAGGCCCACTGCACATCCTAAAAGCAAAGCAAATACCAATAAAGTAATTGTGATTATCAGAAATAAATACCAAAGTTGGGAAGAAAAAACAATATGGCACTAATTAGCCTACATTTGATCTAATTAATAATCTATCACATTTAAGAAAAAACTGAAAGCTTTAGGATGTAGCTGATATATTCCTAAAAAATATATCTAGTTCACTGAAATCAGTTGATGCAAACATTATCAAAACTTCCTGAAGGCAAAAGCACTTGACAAAAAAAAAAGAAAGTTGAGAAAATTGCATTTAAAGTTTTTCTGCCACTACCTCTTTTGTCTATTGAACATATGGAAAACCTTAGGCTCTAGCATGGTGCCCAGGTGTCGCTGAGCACAAGAACACCAAATTTACTGAAATCGATTCATGAAAACTTTATCAATCCTTTTATAAGGCAAAGGCACTTGACGAAAAAACATATAAGGAAAGTCACTTACAAGTTTTCGAACGCTCCCACGAGTTGACGCAAGACCTGGGCAGTAGTCTCGCGTCCTGTCAGGCTTGTGCTTCTTGGCATTCTCTTAATGTGACCCTTGTCACCATTCTCTTTGTGACCCTTGTTAGACCTGTAGAGCCTTTGTCCTTCTCAAGGCTCCTCCAAATTAGAGAGCTACCAGGACTATAGCCAAGCTGCACTACAACAGCCTTGCTGGTTTGTGTCATTCCCTGATTGTAGCGGGACACTGCTTCAGCAACAGCCCTTCAGCAACAGCAATGAGTCATGACTGTATTTGGAGCTTTAGGTGCAGATCACAGTGTGCAGGCACTCAATGGCATTTTGTCTCGTGCCATCACTGCAGTGCTGTAAGAGGGCCTGGTCACTTAGCCTCGCAGAGTGGCTCTAGTGCACTGCGAATAAACCTTGGCAGAGGGTTTCAACATGGAGGTGGCTCCTCTTTGTTGGCCAGGGAGGGGCACGTTTGAAGAGGCACCACGAGTCCCAGGAGTCGTCACCTTCAGGGCAGGGACAGAATCGGGGGATTCGTCCGTTGAACTCATGTGCAACAGTGGGGCCTGCACTGCCTTCTTCATTGCAAGAGCGTCATGCCTGTGGCTCCTCAGAGCATACCCATAATAGTTTGTCTTTTTTATTTTATCCTGGGCAAGTCTCTCTTTCCCACCAAAATACTCTCCTTGGGCTTTCTTTTTCCCCACCAAGGTGCGACAAGCTGTCCCCATTTGCTTATGGACACGGTTCAGACAGTCTTTTCTTTTTTTTTTCAGTGTCTAAGTATCCGAAGATGCTGTCTTGAGTCGGGGCATGAAAAGTGCTGCTATTGCCATCAGACAGAATCATTGTGTAGCGCAGTTCATTCTTCTGCATGGACTGCCTGAACAGGATTGGTGCTGCTTCTGTCTCCATCCGTCCAGCGTCGCAGACAATGCTTTTTTTTTTTTACATTTGTGGGTCATAACCCAGTCACCATAGCCATCATTATCATCATCGGGGTCTTCTTGGCAGCCATGGCAGTACCGAGAAAGGACAATGTAGTCCCGCACCAGGCCTGTTCAATAATGTAGCCCACAGCTATGCTTGAATTGTGGCCACGGGTATTCCAGGTGCCATTAAAAATGACGTCCGTTTCCTACAGGGTTGAGGAAATCCTTGTAGAGGGTTTTGACTACTTCCACGCTTGCTGCCTGTGTGGCTGTAGCTGCTGCCTGGCAAGTTTGCACGAGGGTGTTCATGTATCCTCTGAAGGTGTTGTGGTGAAGACGTTGGTGGGAGAGGTTCAGGGTGGCACACAAGTTCGCTAGGGCTGTCATTCCCTTTCCAATGCTTTGTATGCCCTTCATTGCCCTGAGGTTGACCTCAAAGGGCATGGTGTTTGATGCTCCGGTGACTCGTGGTGATGGAACGTGCTGCTCTGCAAAATTGCAACTTGAGCACATAGCAGTAGTTTCACTGGTATGCTGTACTCTCTCCCATTGCACTTTGTAAGCTCAATAGTAGCCATCCTGCACTTGCTACATGTTGCGGATGCAAAAAGCATCTGCAAAACTTTCATGTCCACAGTGATGTACTCTGTGCCGCGATTGTCGTCGTCACTCACCGTGCTGATGCCTAAAAGCTCAAACTTCCACGAAGTCGCACGCTTTTTTGTCAAGGAAGACGTTGCATTGTGTGTGCGTTCTTTGTGCTCCAGGCACACTCCACCTCCGTGTAAAATGGCATGTGTTGATGCGATGTGCACGCAAGCTCGATCCAGCTGCGCCCACCGGCGATGCCGAAGTTGAGTGTCTCGAGCAGCTTGAAGCAGCTGCGTCGACCTGCAGTGCCATGGCTTGCAGCAACACTGAAGTTCTCGAGGAGCTTGGAACAACTGCGTCGATCCGTGATACGATAGCTTGCGGCAACACCAAGCTTGACATTCTCTCTGAGTTTGGTGCAGCCCCAGCAGCCCATGGTACTTCAGAACACCGAATAGGACATTCTTAATGAGCGTGGCGAAGCCGCTTCGATAGGTGCTACTATGGCTTGTGACGACACTGAAGCTGCAGTAGTTGTTTTCGATTATGTAGTGATCTTGTGCTAAGCACGTCTCCTTTTGCCGGCCGCTTTCCGCGTGCTTGCTTTCAAACATGAGTCCCACACCATCAGAATGTACAGCACAAAAATATGCATGCATATACGCATGGCACACCAGCCTGGCAAATAAATGTAGGAACGAAAATGCAAGCTGAAAGGGAGTAAATTAACAATGAAAATATTTACATGAACGATTCAAAAAGAGGCTGTGGGGTGCGAAATACTGTACAACAAAGAGAGGCCTCAAGCACACGCAGACAACGCGAAGGCACCACACCGTCAGCAGGCGGCCGCGCCGGCTTGGCAAGAAGAGGAGGCGCGTGCTGGGGCCAATTAGAGGGCTGCACCTTGGAGAAGTGCGTGCTTCACCCAATCGGCGTTGCTCTTACGGAATTGCACCCCTGGAAAATGCCGCCGATGCTGTCGCTCCCAGGATGCCTTTGTCGTGTTCAAAGGCGCCGAACTGAAGCACGGGAAACCAGCTTTCAAATGAGATCAAGATGATGGCCATCAACTTGCATCGTCCAGAGCTTTGGCGGCTTGAAATTGGAGCAAATTTCCTAGCTTGATGTTCAATTCGGGCCTACCGACACTTACAGATTGCCATTTCTTTAATACTTAGAGAATGAATTGAGCAGTAATCCTTTGCAGGGTAATACTTTTGACAATGAAGACTTCGAAATTGTGTTTTTTGAAAATTTGAATTTTTTTGTGTGTGTTTTGCGATTTCAAGACCTGCATCTCCCCTTCTGTCGGTCAGTACAACATCCCCAGGAATGTAGCGAGCGTCACACGAACTTGCCGCCGGGACCTTCTCGGGCAGGTGGCAGATGAAGCAGCGGCACTTGCTCTCTATGCATGCCCGTAGCTGTGTGGTCTGTCGTGCAGATTGAACCCACTTGTCGTAAAAGTTGAGATACCCCTTCTGTATTTTGGAGAAAAACTGGAAAGCAAGCTTTCTATGCATTAAGTAAAAGATAACGAAAATAACAATACGAAGATAACGAAGATAACAATAGAATTTATGCAACATAAATTCTATTGATAAATAAAACTATTGTGTGGGCCTTTATATACTAGAACTGAGCTGTAATCAGTGCTGGCATACTATTTGGTGTTTCTGGAAAGTAGATTGTGCGTATATCTTAATTTCTATGTACATAAGTTACTGATAGCATGCCACATTCTTCTTATGCACTGCTAGGACACTACCGAACATGTGCAGCACTGTTCTTTCTTGCCCAAAATTTCTATGCAATACATTTCGTGAAAATTTTTCTCGTACTCAATATTCGGCTTTCTTTTCTTGATTCGATACGATATTCAGTTTGAGATCTACTATTTTGTTTTCGCGCACCTTTTCTCGAGAGTTGTAGCATGTTGCATCCAGAGCTGTCAAGGCCAGCCCTATTGCGATAAGCGTCTTTATTCGTTATCAAGCTTGTTGACTACATGTGCGGTGCAGTGCCATTAGAAGCATACTGCACGCATTCAAAAGGCGATAACCGAGACACGCCGCTGTTCCCTGCTGCAGGCAGCACAAAGTGATCTTTCGCTCTGGCGGCTTCACATTCTAGCCTTGTCCAGCATCTCTTATTCATTTGAGCTAACTGTTGCCATTCTAGAACATTGCGAAATAGAAAAGCGACAAAGTGCACGTCGGGTTGCTCAGGCTCCACCAGATCGATGCAGGTGACTGTCGCTCTCCAAGCAACTGCGTCAAAGCATTCTTGCCCAGAATTTTGGGCTGAATTCGAGGAGCGCAAACGCAAGCTCTGCCAACGCCACAAAATAAACTGTGCCAGGCTGTGTGGGCCCCGCCAGCTTGGCGTGCGTCTATATCTCGTGCTGCAATGCTTCACTGTGTATAGATATCGAGTACAGCTGAGTCTGTCAAATTTTTTTTTTTTTTACTTTGGATCGTAGGTTTTACAGGTTAGTATGTTTTTCTCACATATTTTTTTCCCAAAATGTGGTTCTACTGTATTGGTACACAGTGCTGGAAGAGCATTCAGTTTGGTCTGTTTTGTATTTGTGCCTGCTTGTGCTGATACAGTAGACTTTTGTTGTTTGGGCTTTCTCGTGATTCTTTTGGTTAATTTGATCCTACATGAAGGTCCCTGCTGGCGACTATGGGCCAAAACTAACATTATTTCGATACTGAAATTGGCCCCTGCCAGGTGATTCTACTTGTGTTTGCAAGCCTGCCTTTCATAACCACAACAGATTCAAGAGATTGCCTGCTAAGCTAGTAGTAACACGGTCACATCAAGAGTCCCCAATAATTTTGTTTGTTGTAGGACGAAGTTGCCAAGTAGCTAGTCTAGACGTGGGGGCCACTGTCCCATTTGCAATTGTTGCAGTGTCGTTTGACAAATTCAGAGTATCAAACACCCTGTGGACCGTACGGAAGTGGACTTGTTGTCCATAGACAGCGATAAGGTGCTGTAAAGATGACAAAGTGCTGATGATGGGCTTTGAGTGTAAATAAATTCCCATTCTGATTTTAGTGGTTTCGTTTGTTTCTGATTGTCATGATCAGAGGTATGCTGCATTTTTCTTTATTAAGGTGTATGTGTTAGTTTCCTGCCTGCTCGAAAACATAAGAAGTTGGTGTGCATTAGGCCTGGGCAGACACTTCTAAAAGTGTCTGGGAATTTTTCCTGCTTCAACTCAACCCGCCAGATAACTGGATCTATTTTGTCGGTCTTGTCAAGTGTATGGAATTTTAAGTGTATTTCATTGTTAGAATATGTTTAATTTTTATTAAGAAACATAGCTGTCATCCCTATTTTGAATATATGACTTCATACAAGCTGAGCTAGGGTTCTGAATGCATGTGCCTTCTCTTGCCTTGACCAATAAAGAATTTCTGCCTGTGAGTTAAGACTAAAAAAGAGAGTGTCAGCATCTTCTTTTGTTTTTGTGTTCTTGTAGAAATGTTCCGTGGTGTGTGAGGTTGTCATAATCTTGTACACTGGTGGTATACTTAAAGCTGACAGAAGCCTTGTAGTTGACCTTCCTCTAGGTGTATTGCCAAAACCAACAGAAAAATGACTCTTCCCTCATTGAACAACGAAAGCAGCTGAAATGACTGCAGCAAGCAAAGAAGTTATTGAGTGAGCAAGTTGCAAAGCAAAATAAAAATTAGAAAAGCTACTGACATAGCAAAATAAAGGGCATGTGAACTTGAAGCTAATTGGCAATGTTAATTTGTCAATTGGAAGCCTAGGTCAGTGAACAGAAAAGAAGGCTGCAAGCATGCAGAACTTATCTTGACAGTGAGAGCAGCTTCCCCTTGAGATACTAGTATAGCAATATCCCAAATACAATGGATGTAAAACATACATACAGCACACACTGTCTTAGCCTCGCTTTGTCCAGCGTGTAAAGAATTTGTGCTGCACGACATGGTACCTGCATGGTACTTGCAGCAGCAGCTGCAGGTAAAGTGCAGCAACAGTCGTGTGGAATTCAACAACCACTCAATCTCTGTTGTGTTTTCAATAAAAAGTTATTTCTCCAAGTGTCCAAAAAAGAATAGTAGACTGTTTCTGTGAACCAGTCCTCTGTAATGGATATGTGTAAATAAAAATTTTGCTTGTCGCATAAGGTTGTGTAAAAATATTGTAAAGATATTCTGTTTGAGGGTGTCAAGTAATTTTTTTACTGCCCATATTAGCTGTGCACTTAGGTGTTTATCCGGTTCCAGTTATAAGTTGCACTATGGCACTTGCAGTGGACATTTGGTCAGTGGGCTGCATCATGGCTGAGCTCATCACAGGCAAGACACTGTTTCCTGGCAATGACCGTATCCTTTGACGCTTGATATTTTGGCAAAAGTGTTTTTTTTTTTATGAAGCCACTGCTTTGTGTTGATTTTCACAAGTGTGAAGCAGGTGTTATCAATGCAGACAGAGAGAACTGCCACGATGCCTCACCTGTTTGTTCTCAGATGCTCTCTGCCTAAAAAGAAAGGCGGGCACTTGCTGAGCAGGGCTCAGTGCCTTTTGGCAGCAGTGGCATGATGTGGCACATTTTATGGCCTTCTACAAAACAAGGCAAAAAAAAAGAAGAATGTGAATGTTACTATTTAGGTTGAGGCCACAGTAGACGCCATGACTAAGTAGTTGTTGCCGCTCTAGTTGGTGCAGGCATGTTTACACTTTCTCGGCCCTCGAGAGGTGTGATCTTAAGATAGGGTGCTGCAGGACACAAACAGCTTTGCATGAACATGACGAAAGACGCGGTGCCCCAGTGAGCCCCTGGCTGTGCCAGTCGGATATGGTCATATTTATGGTCTGCTCAGCAATACGAACCACTAGCCCAGCAACATGAACTTCTGGATGTAGAGCAGCAGCTTGAAAACTTGAAAAGAAGTTTTGAAAACAAAATGCTGGCTGGCCACTGCAGTTTGTTCTCGGCTTACTTACTATTGCCACCATTGTGAGAAATGTGTTCCAGTAAGGTGTCGGCGATCATTTCACCCGAGACAGAAACAAGGTGCTGCCAAGGCTGTGCACACAACAGCCATGAGTGCAGACCATTGGTAGTGACAGCTTGAGGAACAAATGTGGAACACTTCCACTGAGGAAGTGCTTTGCTTCCTCGCAGATGTCACACGAGTGACAACTAGATGCCCCGAATGACCTCACTCCAGTGAGAGGGCAGCCCAGAGACTGTGGTACAGTTACTGGAGGTACAGTTACTAGAGGCATCTCTTATAGCAGGTGCAGTGTCCTACCTACAAACTAGGCTGTTGAGACTGGCGTGCCCTATTAGGGCAGGCCCTGGAATATAGCATGTGCAGCAGAATAGAGCATAGAGCATGGAATCTTGTCCTGGACAGGCATTCTTGAAAACCCTGCAGTTAAAGACGGGTAAGGAATTCGATAAAGGACGAATGCAGACTTGCTACTGAAATTATTGAAGTGAAACATACAAAATATCTAGGATGGCAGTACCTCGTATGTACACCACTGGGTCAATTGTGAACAGAAGAAAAAGCAGCAAACAGCACGATTGTTAATCACTCATGTGACACGTGCTTCAAAGATGCAGAAATTTCTTGTCTGTTAGTGATAATGACGGCTTGCCAGTGCCTCCAAGTATTCCTATATGAAATTTCATTTCATTTGATTTATTTCCTGCTTCAAAGAGCAGTGGACCTCAGGAAAAAAAGCCGTACCTTGACAAGCTCCTGAGGCCTGCAAGGTTCGTTGACAATGACACCATCGAGCATGAGGTACAAAGGTGGGATGCAGAAACACGATTCACATTCTAGTAAAAAACAGTACTTCTGCGTTACGAAACATAAAACACGAAGTAAGGCAGCAGCATAAGATACACACAAAACAACAAATAAAATACAAAATTTAAGGGCTTGAAGAATGCAACTTTAAAAGAATATATGCAGAAATAACGGCACTAATTTCATTGTAACAAATACATTGGCTCTAAGTTTAGGTAAAAAAAAAAACGATGACAAGGTTTAATGCGCACAAGTGTAAAAAACGGAGACAGTATACAAAAGCATAACGAGATGCTTCCAACTCATGCTGCATTTCAATGCAGCCCGATTTGTTTGCACACATGATCAAGATGTGATGTTTACCTACTGGAATATAGTATGAAGAAAACAAAATTGTGAGCATAAATAATCAAGATATGATGTTTACTCACAGGAAGGTTTCACTACATATTTCCGCAAGCTACACATATCGCTTTTAACCAGTACTTCCGCAAGGATCAGGGAAACCATACAGAAAGTGAAAAAAGAAAACGCTTATCAAAAGAATGCACGGAGGTCGATATTGCTTCACCTGTTGATATCAAGGGACACATCATAAAGGCGGTTCAATAACACTGGAAGACAATATTTAAGCATCTGTTGCCCATAGTTATTACGTGGTGTGTTAACAGTGTAGTGCCTTGGATTGCGTAACAGGTATGCCGGCAATAGCAGTTCTAAATTAGCTAATTCTGACAGAGTTGAAACGTTGTCCTGAATTTCCTGTTTGTAGCGTAAGCACAGACGTATATCGAAAGTACTGAATATTCGCGGTATATTGCTGTTGTGGAAGAGGTCTGCGGAGGGTGACCATAAGGCTGGTTGAAGGCAATTCTTAAAGCCTTCATCTGAAGGAGGTAGATTTTTTGTGGTGTACGGAGCAGTTCCCCACACTAGGTTACAGTAATGCAGATGCGGCATGAAAAGCATTTGAAACAGAAGCAGTTTAATTTTAGGCAAGAAAAAATGGCGATAACGAGAAAGTATGCCGACCGCACGAGCAACCTTAAGGCTTACATGATTACGTGGGTATCCCAAAGCAGTTTTTCCGCAAAGCAGATTTCTAAAGATTTAAAACTCTTAACGATTTCTATTGTACTCGAGGCATAGCAGAGTTTTGTGGAGAAGCTTAGTGACTTTCCTTTTGGTCGAAAGAACATTGCTATCGTTCTTGAAGTGTTTATTTGTAATGCATTAAATTTTACCCAGTGGGCAAGCACTGAAAGAGTTTCATTTGCAATGGTAATGAGGTCGGATGGGCGTTCCCCGCTAAAGAAAATGCTCGTGTCATCCCCATATATAATAATATATGCATTCTTATCTACAATAATGATATTAATGTATAAATTAAATAGAAGTGGGCCCAAAATACTTCCTTGTGGGTCACCAGCCTTAACTTGTGTTATGCGTGAGTAACTCTCATTGATATCGACATACTGATATCTGTGTATAAAATAAGAGCATATTAGCTCCAGAAAATGACCTCTGATACCATATCTCTGATACCATATCTCTGAATTTTCGCAAGAAGAGTGTCATGGCTAATGCTATCAAAAGCCTTCTTGAAATCTATTTTTTTGCTTCAAAGCTTTGTAAAATAAGTTCTTTCTGGGCTACTAATGCAGTTTCGATGGAAAATCATTTGTGAAAGCCGTGTTGAGAACGAGTGATACAATGTAATACTTTAGAAGAGTTAACTGCCGGGCTAGTTGGTGATCTTGAATACTAAAAAGATTTTGCCCCAAAACAACACACATAAGAAAGACGACGACACAACAGTTGGAGTAGCGCCTGTGGTGTCGTCGTCTCTCTTGTGTGTGTAATTGTTTTGGCACAAGATCGTTTTAGAATGTAATACTATGGTGAGCCGAAAATTGGCGTAGGCATTTGTGATTACTTTCTCAAGTCCTTTGGAAAAGACTGGTTAAAGGGATATTGGCCTATAGTTAAGGATATTATTGCGATCACCTTTTTTAAACGGTGGTATTACTCAGGCTAGTTGCATTTGCGTGAAACAAATACCACTTTTGAGGCAAAGGTTAAAGATGTGAGTCAATGGAGGTTAAATTACATCTACAACATACTTAACGGGTGTGATCTGAAGTCTATTCGCATTCCTCGAGGTACAATTGTGTAACCCCACAAAAACTGCTTGAGTTTCTGCTTTGTCAACTGAAGTGAGGAAGGCACTGTGGGGGTTGTTGCGATCAAGATATTCAGTCGCTTTCGGGTTATATGGTGACGGCAAGTTATCAAGAAATGAGTCATTAAATGCATTAGCTAAGTTGAACTTATTTAATTCATCACCACTCACCGTTAAATTATCAGGAGTTTTTGTCGCGCTAGAAGGGTTAATGATGTTGGACAGCTGCTTCCATATGATATCAGTATGGCCACTACTACTCTCAAAAATGTCAGTGTGGTATCTGTCCTTACCAGTTCTAATATCACTGTTTAATTTGTTGTGATAAGCTTTGTACCGTGTCCACTGATTGGGCTCTCTCGTTTCAATAAATGTCCAGTAAAGTTTATTTTTCCTCAATACAATGCAGCATTGCAACTGAAATCCATGGTTTTCTAACTCTCCATTTTCTTACCTTTGTATAGGGAAAGCTATTCTTATACAGGGCCATAAACTTGCCTAAGAAAATGTCGTATGTGTTGTTAGGACACATTATGGAACAGATATTGACCCATGACTCATTTTCTACTGCTCTGCGGAAATTCTGAAGTCTATTCTCCATGATTACTTAAGGATAATAACCCTGATCAGGCAGTCTCTTTGCATCATGCTTTTCTATACACATATATATTCCCATATGGTCACTGATGTCACAGCAGATTACACCTGTTTTAATTTATGCTACATCAAAACTAGTTTTAAAAAGGTCAAGTAATGTTGCCGTGGTGGCAGTAATGCGAGTGGGCTCTGTTATTACATTTTAGCAGCCATTTGAGGCAAGAACAATTTCAAAATTAATTTTGATAGCATTATTACACAGCATATCAATGTAAAAGTCACCGCCTCACGCAGTATTATACTTGTCATTAATGAACTGAAATAATGTATCCAAGCATTCCAGAAATCCATTCTCATGCAATCCTCATCATGATTCTCATCGCTGTTTGGAGGACAGTAAAAAACTGAAGAAGCAGTACAGTTGCAGAGAACTGTCAAGACCTCACAACAATCGGTAATGAAGCTTAGTTCAGGCAGAAATTCACATTTCACAGATTGGTTCATGAGCAGGGACACGCCACCACCTTTCCATCCATCTTGACGATTTAGAAAAAATTTTTCATATGGGGGTAGCGTGAGCACACAGTCGTTCACATACTGAGTCTCAGATATCATGAGCACATCAGTCGAAACCAAAACTTTCCAGCAGGGTAGAAAAATCATCAAATTTATTGCAAAGAGACCGGGCATTAATTTGAAAACATTTCAAGAGTGCATTGGACAGATATGGAACTCCAAGGTGAGTTTTCAAGTCTGCAGGAACGACTGGATCAGGCATGTTTGTGCTTTTTGAAGTTTCCAACGGTTGTCACCTGCCCTCAGGAGGAGCCCTGATCACTCACTACCAGGCGTCATCAGATCCAAGTCATGCACTGAAGTTATGCATAGAACCGTGGACGATTCGTTTTGCGTTGCAAAAATTTTGCCATTGCTCGTCCATACGAACTTCCAACCTGCTGTTTTCTTACGGGCAATGGCCACACCGAGCAACTGCTTATTCGCTCGAGCGTTAACAAATGCCGACTTGTTAGGGCCATCAAATCCAAGGGACTCAGTCCTCAGGCGTGTCTTCTGTGCCTTTCCTAAGATGACATTTCGTTTTGACCAGCGAGTGAGGCGGATTATCACATTTTTTTCTTTTGGGTTTTATACTTTCCACTTTGTGGCAGATGTCACTGTCTGCCTATGTAAGTCCCTCACCCAATTTCTCAACTATGCTTTTAACTTCAGCGACTTCGTCACAGTCTTCAGGTAGTCCTTTAATTTCCAAGTTGTTTGACCTTTGGTACTATTCTAGCTTGTCCACTCGTGCCTGTAATGGCCGATTTTTCTCTTAAGCTCTCTGTTTTTAAGAATGAGCTTTTTCATAGCTGGCAGTGATGTGGCGGTAGCCTTAAAACGAGGTGTTCCAAAGTGGCAACTAAGTACCATATGTGTTGCCATCAACTTTCACAGCCTTCATCAACTTTGCCTTTACCGTATACTCACTCCAGAGAACCCCATTTTGTGAAAGCCATGCCTGAATTTCTTTTTTAAGGCTACTTATGCGGGGAACTTTTTCTTGCCTCACCTAGTGGTACAGCACGTTGTCCAGGACTATCACACTGTACGGGGGAAGACATGGTAGTAGCGTTTCTTTGAACCATTTTTCATAATGGGGCCCGTCCATCTCTTTGTAGTAATCTCCTGTGCCCTTTTTCACTTGCAATATTTTTCCGGAGCCTTGCACAAAGCCATTCTTATTTCTGCAGTCTGTCATGATCAATGGGGCCCCCTTACCACTTGGGCTCTACAGGCCAACTGAGAGTCGGGGCCCTTTTTGCTTGTCCAGCAGTTCTAACACTCTCGTCAAGCCCCCCCTTTTCTGCCCTGTGTTAGCCCCTGTTTCATCAGTATAGAAAATGGACCTACGTTGGCACCGCAATTCTGTAATTTGCCTCTTTGCAACAGCGCTCAACTATGTGGATAGCCTCAGTAAGTAGGGCGTTGCGGGACCATTTATTAAAACAAAAACCTATCTTCTTGAGCATGCGATGCATTGTTGCGGGTGAAAATGAAGGCAGCATTTCATCCTCGTTGAAGTGAGAGGCATGCTTTGGCACTGTGGGAATTTTGTTCCTCTTGAAATAGTCGTGTACTACTTGTCGCAGCACGTTCAAGTTGAAATCGTCGAGTTTCTTTTTCCTTTCGCAACTTCTACCACCGCGGGAAAACCTCTTCAGGGATGCCGCCTCGCCATTTCTTTGATGTTCAGAAACCCAATGGTACAGAGAGGGTCCATACTGCCACTCTTACAGAGTTCTTTTTTGACCGCACCAAATGCATTTAGGGCTAACACTAACCTTGCTTCTTTTGGAATATAGTACTTGATCTTTGACCTGTAGTGCTCCTGAAATTCATCCTTCCAGTGGTCATCATGAACTGTGCTAGAGCAGAGTAGCAAATTATTGGTGGAATGGACAATTGGGCTTTTCGAGCTTTCCACATCATCAATGCATCGCCGGCGCTGGTGTGGTGCCACCTGCTAAGTTGACATGAAACCACTTTCGTTGCTCGGCACCGCCTTGGTAGTCCTGTCAGCATCAAAACAAACAACTTGTATAAATAATAACAAGAACCAATACCCCATGCTATGCCCTCAGCATGAGTTGAGACTGAGTGATAGATTTTACCACTTATTTCTTGCTTTCTGGGTGGGTAGCCACTAACAACATCTTGAAAGGGCGGTGCAAGACGTGCCTTCTGTCTTCCTCGTCCTGCGCCGCCCCTTCAAGATGTTCAACCAATACCAAGTCGCCCAAAATGTCGATCGTTTTATAGCCAATAACAAGCACGAATTCAGATTGAAGTGGACTGCCTGGGCTGTATGTGGGCAGTGTGGGCAGGCTGCCATGTTGCTGTACGTCATTGTAGTTACAGTGCTTATTACCGTTACCGACCAGTAACTGCCACAATAATTCAGTGTATGTGACATGCATGTGTGGAGGGCCTAACGTATCGCTGTAATACATCTTGAAAGAAGCCAAACTAAAACCCTCTTATCTCGTTAATAATGAGACAGTTACGCCCAGAATTATGTTCTGCTGCACAAGGATATTGCCTGTGTACACCTCGTACCTTTGGCAATGCTGCAAGTTAGTTGTAAGATGCAGTACGGAGGGGTTTGTTGCTACATAGCGACAGGTTACTGTGGCCCCGCTGTGCTTGATGAACATCCCTGGCATAGAGGCCACCACCAAGAGGTCGCCATCAGAGAAGTTCTTGTTGGCCCCATGCACTAAGCTCGGTTGGCAGGGGACTGCAATGCCTGCTGACTCTAACGTGGCTAGCAGGTATTGAAGGCACCTGGGCATGCCTATGGGTGCGATGTTCGGGCATTTGTTTGCCCGCATCTCGATTGCATGAGGAAACTCTTCAAACGCTGAGCAATCCTGAGGTGAGGGAAAACAATGTGCCTGTTCTGGAACAGAGCTGTTACAGCGATGTCCTGGGCCTTGTTGGATGCAGCTGGGAGGGCCTATCACGGTGGCTGAGAATCCATCGGGAATGCCTGCTCACGAAAAACACAAGGCAGACGCAAAGCATTTATGAAGGAGCTAGTGAGCATTCCACCAATCGCTGATAGTGTTGAGGTGCCGACACACCAGGAAGATAAAAATGTGAATGCATCTGCCCTTGACGGCACCTACAAAGGCTCTCCGATGCCCAACTTGGTGGCAATAAACATGCGAAGCATCAACAAAATACAAACAGTAACACCACAACGTTGAGGCTATGACACTCAGTTTTGCCAGCTGAGTATTGCCCTTTCAAAGGAATATCGTTTTTAGATGTGTCATAGTCTTAAAGTTTCTGTGTTTTTGTTTGTTTTTGTTAGTGCTTTGAGTGTTTCTTGCCACTAGGTTGGGTATCACCCTATATATATTCTCCCGCCTTCAATAAAAAATTTCAACCAATAGTCTCTGCCCTGAGTGTAGTAATGAGGGCCTTGCTGTTTTGTTTGATTTTCCTGTGTGGTTGCAAGTGCTCATTCATTTATGCATCTTGAAAAAAATGGTAGTTTTCATGCAGATTTCAGGCAAAGGCAAACGAAGCTAATGGATGTTTTCTCAAAACAAGATTGGTGGATGCAGCTTAGACATTTGTCCGCTTTCTTGGACCTTAAGAATTATCTATTTTCTTCACATTTCTCTCCAGCACCACAGAATAGGAATGAACAAGCCTTTGGTGGAGTTGAAGCATTAGGCAGTGATGTGCCCTCTGTTTGAGCCTATGGCCCTTAGCAAATGGTCTCCTGCAGACATCCACCTTCTGAACATGATCATTCGGCTCTTGGGCACCCCATCCGAGGAGTTCCTCGAGAAAATTAGCAGTCTCAGTGTGAGTGAGTGGCTTGCTGAACCTTGACCTGAGAGTGAATTCTTTTGAGTGTGTTTGTTGTTTCACAAAACATGCACGACCTGCAATGCAGGGGTGCCACCAAGTTTTGATGCCGTGTGTGCTTCCTAGTTTTTGCACCCACTTTATGGGTGTCGCGCATTGCTCGGGCAGCTCTGCTCTGATGCAAGGCTCTTTGCCCTTGACTCTTCCCTGGCGGGCCGGGGGGGGGGGGGGTTCAGACATTGACCAGCTCATGCACATCATGAGCGTCACAGGAACGCCTGATGATTCTTTGCTCATGAAAATGACCAGTGAGGAGGTAGATGGACTTTTCTTCTGGCTTGTGTTGCTGCTCGGTCATGGCTCTGTCTTGACTACTAACTGCCTGCCGTGACTGCACAGTGAGCAACAGTGTGGCATTTCTGTTTGCGTGTGCACCATGGCATTGTGTGATATGTTTTTCATAATCTGCAGTATGTGTGATTTCTAGTCAAGCAGGCAGCAAAGGGAAGATTGCAGCATTGGCTGTTGACCCATATACACTGCTTTGGAATCTGGTTTCAATAGAATAGAACAGGGCTTCCCAAGCATGTTGGTCCCAAGGAGCCCTGCTAAGCTCCATGAAGTGCCAATGAGCCCCCACCTCCCCTCCCTCTCTTCCACCTCTAATAGTGAGGCTAGGCATAGCGCACCGACATAGTCCAAACTGGGTACATTCGTTATGTGCCAAGTCAAGAAGGTGTTGCAACCAAGGCATGCCGAGAAAGAATGACAGATTTCAGTGTTTATTATGCAGGGACACTTCTAACATTTCATCACTAGATGTCTTAGAATTGGTGCTGACTCTACTTTGAGTACAGTCATCATCATCATCAGCCTGGTTACGCCCACTGCAGGGCAAAGGCCTCTCCCATATTTCTCCAACAACCCCGGTCATGTACTAATTGTGGCCATGCCGTCCCTGCAAACTTCTTAATCTCATCCGCCCACGTAACTTTCTGCCGTCCCCTGCTACGCTTCCCTTCCCTTGAAATCCAGTCTGTAACCCTTAATGACCACCGGTTATCTTCCCTCCTCATTACAAGTCCTGCCCACGCCCATTTCTTTTTCTTGATTTCAACTAAGATGTCATTAACTCGCGTTTGTTCCCTCACCCAATCTGCTCTTTTCTTATCCCTTAACGTTACCCCCATCATCTTTCTTTCCATAGCTTGTTGCGTCGTCCTCAATTTAAGTAGAACCCTTTTCGTAAGCCTGCAGGTTTCTGCCCCGTACGTGAGTACTGGTAAGACACAGCTGTTATATACTTTTTTCTTGAGGGATAATGGTTACCTGCTGTTTATGATCTGAGAATGCCTGCCAAACGTACCCCAGCCCATTCTTATTCTTCTGATTATTTCAGTTTCATGATTTGGATCCGTGGTCACTACCTACCCTAAGAAGATGTATTCCCTTACCACTTCCAATGCCTCGCTACCTATTGTAAACTGCTGTTCTCTTCCGAGACTGTTAAACATTACTTTAGTTTTCTGCAGATTCATTTTCAGACCCACCCTTCTGCTTTGCCTCTCCAGGTCAGTGAGCATGCATTGCAATTGATCCCCTGAGTTACTAAGCAAGGCAATATCATCAGCGAATATTGTCACGTGGTCGTGACGTCAAAGAACACAGTAGCAATACTGTGAAAGGCAAAAACTAGCTTTTATTGGGCGAACCTGTGCCCACAAAACACGCTACACTTATAGCACAACGAGAGCGGCGAACACAGTCGGCGATCGTCGTAAATCTGATCAGCGGGTCAAGCGCGTCTGCTTTTATACAGCAGTCGTCGAATGTTCCAGACTAATCGTTGGGATCCGCATGCCTTCTACAAAGTTCTACATCATTCGCGTCAAGCGATGATATCGGATAACACAAGGTTCGGTGACAACAGACAGCGGATAGAAGCATCGACAACTTTCCAGAAACTTCGGGTAAATGCAGGCGCGTCCCGCGCTGTGCGATAACATTTGCTAGGCGGCAAAACGTGTCGCACGATAAAGACAAGTACACGTGTCATTACCCCCCCTCTTAAAAGCATCGACCCGATGCTGCAAAAAAACAAAAGTAATAAACAAAAGCACTCGTAGCAAAGAAAAGAACAAAAATGACGAAGTTCGTTAGCGTCCGTAAAATGGTTTAAGACGCACCACGTGGACCACTTCAGGTCGTGCGCGACGTCGCTGTGAATGCGAAATGCCGTCTGGCACGACCTCATAGTCCAGTGCGCCAATAGGTCGGACGACCTTGTAGGGTCCGAAATAGCGTTGCAATAGTTTCTCACTCAGTCCTCGTCGGCGTATCGGGGTCCATACCCAAACACGGTCGCCGGGCTGGTAGTTGACGAAGCGTCGTCGGAGGTTGTAGTGTCGGCTGTCGGTCCTCTGCTGGTTCTTGATTCGCAGGCGGGCCAGCTGTCGGGCTTCTTCGGCGCGCTGGAGATAGGTAGCGACGTCAAGATTCTCTTCGTCAGAGACGTGCGGCAGCATGGCGTCGAGCGTCGTCGTCGGGTTCCTGCCGTAAACCAACTTGAACGGCGTGATCTGTGTTGATTTTTGCACCGCCGTGTTGTAAGCGAATGTTACGTATGGCAGGATGGCATCCCAGGTCTTGTGTTTGACGTCGACGTACATCGCTAGCATGTCGGCGAAGGTCTTATTCAGCCGCTCCGTAAGACCATTCGTCGGCGGGTGGTAGGCCGTTGTCCTCCTGTGCCTTGTCTGACTGTAGTTCAGAATGGCTTGAGTGAGCTCCGCTGTAAAGGCCGTTCCTCTGTCGGTGATGAGGACTTCTGGGGCGCCATGTCGCAGCAGGATGTTTTCGACAAAGAACTTCGCTACTTCGGTGGCGCTACCTTTCGGCAGTGCTTTAGTTTCAGCGAAGCGGGTGAGGTAGTCCGTCGCCACGACGATCCACTTATTTCCCGTTGTTGACGTCGGAAAGGGTCCCAACAAGTCCATCCCGATCTGCTGAAACGGTCGGCAAGGAGGCTCGATTGGCTGTAGTAATCCAGCTGGTCTTGTCGGTGGTGTCTTGCGACGTCGGCGGTCAGGCGCGGCCAATAATACCTTTCCTGTATCCTCGACAGCGTCCGGGAGAATCCAAGGTGCCCAGCGGTTGGATCGTCGTGTAGGGCGTGCAATACTTCTGGACGCAGTCCTGATGGGACAACAAGAAGGTAGTTGGCGCGCACTGGTGAGAAGTTCTTCTTTACGAGTAGGTTGTTTTGAAGCGAGAACGAAGATAATCCTCGCTTAAATGCCCTAGGGACAACGTCGGTGTGCCCTTCCAAATACTCGATGAGGATTTTCAATTCCGGGTCTGCTCGCTGCTGTTCAGCGAAGTCTTCTGCGCTTAAAATACCGAGGAAGGCGTCATCTTCGTCATCTTGCGGCTGCGAGTCAATGGTGGTGCGTGATAGGCAATCGGCATCAGAGTGTTTTCTTCCGGACTTATATGTTACAGTGATATCATATTGCTTCGGCACAATATGTGCGATCACGAAAGGCCAGCAGTGTGAAGACGACGACGACGGTTCGAAGCTTGCGCGGGCTGTCGCCTCTTGGCCAAGCGCAGCGTATTTTCCTTGTAAATATATTTGTACATAGCTTTTCGTCTGCGTCTTCCTACGTAACATATCTGGTGGAGGTGGACGTTCCCTGTACCTCGTCACGGAGCTTCGCAGTGGATGGTACGTCGAGCCTTCCTTCATGGCTCCCAGTGACGACAACCCGACTCCGCCGGCTCCGACACCTGCTGCCACTTCACTGACCTACATCACTCTCCCCGCTCCCCGTGATCCTGGCGTATTCTCGGGCGACGATGGGGAAGACGTCGATGACTGGATCAGCCTGTATGAACACGTCAGCCGCAATAACCGGTGGGACCCTACTATTATGCTCGCCAACGTAGTCTTTTATCTCGGTGGCACACCTCGAGTTTGGTATCGCACGCACGAAGATGAGCTCACCAGTTGGGATTCACTTAAGACACAGCTTCGAGACTTGTTCGGCAACCCCTACGGTCAACAACTTGCCGCGCAGAAGGCGCTTTCCGGCCGTGTGCAGACGTCAACAGAGCCCTATGTCACGTACATTCAGGACGTCTTGGCTCTGTGCCGCAAAGTTGACACCCACATGACTGAGGCAGACAAGGTTTCCCACATCCTCAAAGGCATTGCCGATGACACCTTCAACTTGCTCGTTTGCAACAACGTAGGCACGGTGGATGCTGTTATAAAAGAGTGCCGCCGCCTGGAACTCGCCAAAAGCCGACGTATTGACCAGCAGTTTGCCCGTCTGCCCAACACCCCAGCGACATCTTCCTGTGCCGACGCTCCTCGTCCCAACAGCACTGCCGATGTTACCAGGATCGTCCGGCGTGAGATCGAGGCCGCCTATCCAGCTGCCTTCGACTCCAGTCCCACCAACACATCTGCAGTCACGGTCTCACTGATCCAGGCAGTTGTCCGCCAGGAGTTTGAAAACATGGGTCTTCACACCATCTGCTCGGCCCATCGCCCTGATACCCGCCCGGCTTCTTCCATTTCGCCCTGTCCCGCATCTTCTTACCCACCACGTTTCCGCAACCCATCTGAATGGCGCACTGCTGACGACAAGCCTATTTGTTTCCACTGCCATCGAATCGGGCACATTTCTTGGTACTGTCGTAGTCGCTGGAGTTCCCCGATCCGGTCTGCTTATACTGCCTACTCTCGCCCCTCAAGTGGCCCTTCTCGTCCCTATGCCGCACGCTCCGATAATGCCGCCACTGATTCTCCTGCAACGAACCGCCCCTCTTCTCGTTCGCCTTCGCCCCAACGACGACAATCTCGCTCTCCCCAGCCCCGTCGCTCCTACTCGCCGATTCCCTTCGGACGCCGCTCCCAGCCGGAAAACTAGATGATGCAGCGCCTCAAGGTGACGCTGCATTGCTCCCTACGCCGCCAAATCCTCTTCTGACTTTGCCCACTCATCTGAGCCTTCTTGACGTGCAAGTCGACAGTGTTTCTGTGTCTGCTCTCATAGACACTGGAGCGCATTTGTCCGTAATGAGCGCTGACCTTCGTAACCGGCTCAAGAAAATTATCACGCCCGCCACGACGCCTGTTGTCCGTGTCGCCGATGGCGGAACAGCCCCCGTAATTGGTATGTGTACCGCCCGCGCCTCCTTCGCCGATCGCTCAACAATCGTGCTATTCACAGTCATCGCCCACTGTCCCCACAACATCATCCTCGGCTTAGACTTCCTCTCCGCACATTCTGCTCTCATCGACTGTTCCGCCAGTACTCTCCGCCTTGACCTGCCTGTTCTGGATCCTGCTGAACCCCACCCCAGTCGCCTCAGTTCCGCCGACTTCGTTCGCTTGCCACCTTCGGCACTGACCTACGTTGACCTAGTGTCATCCCCACCAGTCCCCGACGGTCACTACATCGCGGCTCCTATGCAAGACGTCCTCCTTACACACGGGATCACAGTACCCCATACAGTTTTATCTATTACGGCGAATTGCGTCTGCCTGCCAGTGGTCAACTTTGGCTTGACGACACAAGTGCTGCCACGTGGGATGTCTTTGGCCCAGCTTTGTTCATTCGAGGATCACTCCGTAGCATCCATTGCAGTAGACGACACTTCATCCGATACTCCTCTACCATCGCCGTCGACAAATTGTACGATCGCTGACTTACGGAAAATGATTGCCCCCGACTTGCCCTCCGAGCACGCTCGCGAACTCTACCGCGTTCTGTTTTCCTACCACGATATTTTTTACTTTAACGATCGTCCTTTGGCCCAAACTACAGCTGTCAAACATCGCATTAATACCGGCGATGCCCCTCCTATTCATCGCCGCCCGTATCGAGTGTCCCCCGCTGAGCGTCAAGTTATTCACGTAGAAGTTCGCAAAATGCTTGCCAAGAACATTATTGAACCGTCATCTAGTCCTTGGGCGTCACCGGTTGTGCTCGTAAAAAAGAAGGATGGCTCATGGCGCTTTTGCGTGGATTATCGGCACCTTAACAGGGTTACCAAAAAGGACGTGTATCCCCTACCTCGGATTGATGACGCCCTTGACTGCCTCCACGGTGCTCGCTATTTCTCCTCTATTGACCTTCGCTCCGGCTATTGGCAGATTGCCGTGGACGATCTCGACCGCGAGAAGACTGCCTTTGTAACACCCGACGGTCTGTATCAATTCAAGGTGATGCCGTTCGGCCTATGTAACGCTCCTGCCACTTTTGAACGCATGATGGACTCCCTTCTTCACGGTTTCAAATGGTCCACGTGCTTGTGCTACTTGGACGACGTTATCGTATTCTCCCCAACGTTCGCTACGCACCTCGAGCGCCTCTCCGCCGTCCTGGACGTTTTTCGGCGAGCCGGTCTGCAACTCAACGCATCGAAGTGCCAATTCGGCCGTCGCCAGATTACCGTCCTTGGACATCTCGTTGACGCGAACGGAGTGCAACCGGACCCAGGCAAGGTCCATGCTGTTGCGCACTTCCCTGTTCCGACGTGTGTCAAGGATGTGCGCAGCTTCATCGGCCTTTGTTCGTACTTCCGCCGTTTCGTGAGGAATTTCGCCGCCATAGCACGACCACTAACCGACCTTTTGAAAAAAGACGCTCCTTTCCAGTGGGGCAATAACGAGGCCTCTGCCTTCTCTCATCTAATCGACATTCTCACAACGCCTCCCGTTCTGGCCCATTTCGATCCTTCTGCGCCTACTGAAGTCCGTACTGATGCCAGCGGTCATGGGATTGGAGCAGTACTGGCACAACGCCAGCGTGGCCACGACCGTGTTATCGCTTACGCCAGCAGGCTCCTCTCACCCGCGGAGCGCAACTATTCCATCACTGAGCGTGAGTGTCTGGCCCTAGTTTGGGCGGTTGCGAAATTCCGCCCATACTTATATGGCCGATCCTTTTCCGTTGTCACAGACCATCACGCGCTTTGTTGGTTATGCTCATTGAAAGACCCTTCAGGAAGACTTGGTCGCTGGGCCTTACGCCTCCAAGAATATTCGTTCTCTGTCACCTACAAATCTGGCCGACTACACAAGGACGCTGACTGCCTGTCTCGCTACCCGGTAGACGAGCCTGACGACGCCGACAGTAGTACCGCCGACGGCATTTTCTCTGTGTCTGCCTTCGCTAACATCGCCGATGAGCAGTACCGAGACCTATCGCTGCGAGTACTCATCGAGCGTCTGCGCTCTACACCTACCGACGCATCCGTTCGCCGATATGTCCTCCAGGGCGGCATTCTGTACCGAAGGAGCTTCCTCCCTGATGGCCCTGATCTTCTTCTTGTCGTGCCACAACATCTACGACAGACTGTGCTCTTTGAGATGCATGACGCACCCACTGCAGGACATCTTGGGGTAACCCGCACGTACGACCGCGTCCACCGCCGCTTCTATTGGCCTGGTCTCGCTCGCTCCGTTCGACGCTATGTTGCTGCCTGTGATCCCTGCCAGCGTCGGAAGACACCTCAGGTGCTACCTGCCGGTCATCTCCAGGCGATCACAGTCCCTGTGGAACCGTTCTTTCGTGTTGGATTAGACCTGCTCGGTCCCTTTCCCACGTCATCCTCTGGGAACAAATGGGTAGCCGTCGCGACTGATTACGCCACCCGATACGCTATCACTCGGGCTCTCCCTACCAGCTGCGCCACTGACGTCGCGGACTTTCTCTTGCGTGACATTATCTTGCTTCATGGCGCCCCGCGACAGCTGCTTACTGACCGTGGTCGAAACTTCCTCTCGAAAGTTATCGCTGACATTGTGCGTTCCTGTTCCGTTCAACACAAACTGACTACTTCATACCATCCTCAAGCCAATGGCCTGACAGAGCGGTTAAACCGTACTCTTACCGATATGCTGGCCAAGTACGTTTCCAAGGACCACCATGACTGGGACATTGCCCTTCCTTACGTAACATTTGCGTACAATTCTTCCCGGCACGACACCGCCGGATTTTCTCCCTTTTATCTACTGTACGGTCGCGAACCTACCTTGCCCCTAGACACAGCACTTTCTCCTGCTGCGGTCTCAACAAGCGAGTATGCGCGCGACGCCATCGCCCTCGCCGACCATGCACGCCAGCTTGCCCGTGCTCGACTTACTGCCTCACAGACCACTCAGCAGTGTCAGTACAACGCCCGCCATCGTGACGTACAGTTTTCACCTGGTGCGCTCGTGCTCCTGTGGTCGCCCTCTCGTCACGTCGGACTTTCAGAGAAGCTTCTTTCGCGATACACAGGGCCCTACCGCGTGCTGCGCCAGGTTACGCCTGTGACTTACGAAATCGCTCCTGTGGGCTCAACCTCGTCCTCTCCTGTGGCATCTAGTGATGTCGTACACGTCAGTAGGCTCAAGGCCTACTACACTGCTTCCGAGTCCGATCTTTAGTCGCTCCGCGACGGCGCTTTTGCAGCCGGGGGTAGTGCTACGGCACAATATGTGCGATCACGAAAGGCCAGCAGTGTGAAGACGACGACGACGGTTCGAAGCTTGCGCGGGCTGTCGCCTCTTGGCCAAGCGCAGCGTATTTTCCTTGTAAATATATTTGCACATAGCTTTTCGTCTGCGTCTTCCTACGTAACAATATTCTTGCAGTCTTAAGCTCCACCGCGCCAGCCGTCCTGAAGGATCCTTTAAGTTCGCTAGCCAACACAAAGCGTGATGGTCGCTGACGACTTTGAATGGCCTGCCATATAGGTACGGGCGAAATTTCGCTGTAGCCCAAACGATGGCGAGGCATTCCTTTTCGGTTGTAGAATAATTGCCTTCCGCTTTTGACAACGACCAGCTAGCGTAAGCTATCACGTGTTCATGACCATCATTTCTCTGGACTAGCAAGGCACCGAGGCCTAGGCTACTGGCGTCAGTGTGTATTTCAGTATCGGCGTGCTCGTCGAAGTGCGCAAGTACGGGCGGCGACTGCATGCGTCGTTTGAGTTCTTGAAATGCGTCGGCCTGCGGCGTTTCCCACTTGAACTCGACGTCACATTTAGTTAGCTGTGTCAGCGGCTCAGTGATACGTGAAAAGTCCTTGACAAATCGCCTGTAGTAGGCACACATGCCAGGAAATCTACGTACTGCCTTCTTGTCGATGGGCTGCGGGAACTTTGCAATGGCAGCTGTCTTCTGCGGGTTGGGGCAAACTCCAGACTTGCTGATGACATGGCCTAGGAACAGAAGCTCATCGTAAACGAAGCGGCACTTTTCTGGCTTCAGAGTGAGCCCTGATGACCTGATGGCCTCTAGTACTGTCGCAAGCCGCCTAAGGTGATCATCGAAATTTTCGGCGAAGACGACGACGTCATCCAAGTAAACAAGACAGGTCTGCCTCTTCAATCCTGCTAACACCGTGTCCATGACGCGCTGGAATGTTGCAGGCGCCAAGCAGAGTCCGAATGGCATGACCTTGAACTCGTAGAGGCCGTCTGGCGTGATGAAGGCGGTCTTTTCGCGATCTCTCTCGTCGACTTCTATTTTCTAATAGCCAGACTTGAGATCCATCGACGAGAAGTATTTTGCGTTGCAGAGCCGATCTAATGCGTCATCTATCCGTGGTAGGGGGCTATACATCCTTCTTTGCGATTTTGTTCAGTCGACGATAATCGACGCAGAAACGTAAGGTGCCGTCCTTTTTCTTCACCAAGACAACAGGGGATGCCCACGGGCTTTTCGACGGCTGGATGATGTCGTCACGCAGCATTTCGTTGACTTGTTGTCTTATAGCTTCACATTCTCGCGGTATCTCGGTAAGGGCTCTGGCAGAGTGGTCGAGCGATTTCATCGGTTATTATGCGATGCTTGACGACTGGTGTTTGTCGAATCCTCGAAGACGTGGAAAAGCAGCCTTCTTATCGCCGGAGCAGACTTCTGAGCTGCTGTTGCTTAATCACGGGGAGACTTGGGTTAATGTCGTAGTCAGGTTCGGCAACCATGGTCGTCGGGGTAGATGCGGCGGAATCCGAGAGAACAAATGCATTACTGGTTTCCAGAATTTCCTCGATGTACGCGATCGTCATGCCCTTGTTGATGTGCTTGAACTCCTGGCTGAAGTTTGTCAGCAACACTTCAGTTTTCCCTACGTGTAGTCGAGCGATACCTCTTGCGACGCAAATTTCACGGTCTAGCAGGAGACGTTAGTCGCCTTCGATGACACCTTCTACGTCGGCAGGCATTTTGGTGCCTACTGAAATGACAATGCTTGAGCGAGGCGGGATGCTGACTTGACTTTCGAGCACACTTAAGGCACGGTGACTACTAGAGCTCTCCGGTGGTATCGCTTGATCTTGTGACAGCGTTAGCGATTTCGACTTCAGGTCGATGACTGCGCCATGTTGATTCAAGAAGTCCATGCCGAGAATGACGTCTCGTGAACACTCTTGGAGGACAACGAAGGTGGAAGGGTAAGTCCGCTCATGAACGGTAATTCTTGCCGTGCAGATCCCTGTCGGCGTAATCAGGTGTCCTCCAGCGGTCCGAATTTGAGGGCCTTCCCATGCAGTCTTAACCTTCTTCAACTGGGCGGCGATGTGTCCACTCATGACGGAGTAATGAGCCCCTGTGTCCACTAAGGTGGTAACAGCATGGCCGTCGAGAAGCACGTCGAGGTCGGTGGTTCTTTGTCTGGTGTTGCAGTTTGGTCTTGGCGTCGGATCACGGCTGCGTCGTGTTGAACTGAAGCTGGAACGTCGCGTCGTCAAGTCGTCTTTCGTCGGTGTAGTCTTGGCTTCCCGACTTCTTCGGGACTGCGGCGTGTCGTCATTAGGTCGTCGAGAAGGTTTCTTCGTCGTCTTCGTCGGCGGCGGAGGATCTTCGTCAGTTCGACGAACAGCAACCGCACCTCCATCGGTTGCTGCTTTTAGTTTTCCGGATATGGACTCGCAGAGCGGTCCCGGGCTGGGCGGGTGTATGGTCGGCGCAGCGGCGACTGGTAGCGGCCTGGTGACGGCGACTGGGATGGTCGTCGAGGGCTCCATTGAGTAGCGGCGAGGTAGTCGGCGATGTCACGTGGGCGCTTTCCAAGCTGTGGACGCGGCGCGTTGACGGCGAACCCTCTCAGTCCCAAGTCGCGGTAAGGGCACCGGCGATACACATGGCCGGCTTCTCCGCAGTGATAGCAGAGCGGGCGGTGGTCGGGGGCTCGCCAAATGTCTGTCTTTCTCGGGTAGCTGCGCTGGGCAACGGGTGGGCGTGCTGGCGGCGGCGGCGGTGGTCGACAGTATTGCGGCGTTGCAGGGCCCTGGCGCGGTCGTGGAGGGGGACCTTGACGGCGGGCGACGGCGGCGTAGGTCATCGCTTCTGGCTGGGGCTGCGATGATTGTGGTTGTAACTCGGGAACTCCGAGCGATCGCTGAACTTCTTCTTTGACAATTTCGGTGACTGTGGCCACTTGAGGTTGCGATGAAGGGAAGATCCTTTGAAGCTCCTCTCGTACGACTGCCCTGATGGTCTCGCGCAGGTCGTCGGTGGCCAGTGAGTGAACTCCGGCGTATTTTGTCGAGCTCGTGCGGCGGTTGAATTGCCGGCTCCGCATTTCGAGTGTCTTCTCAATGCTGGTGGCCTCGCGAAGCAACTCTTCTACGGTCGTCGGTGGGCTTCGTATCATTGCGCCGAAAAGGTCCTCCTTTACACTACGCATCAGCAGGCGGACTTTCTTCTCCTCGGACATCTCCGGGTCGGCATGGCGGAACAGACGGTTCATTTCCTCAGTGAAAATAGCGATCGTCTCATTCGGCAGCTGCGCTCTGGTCTCCAGTAGAGCTTGGGCTCGCTCTTTTCGCGCGACGCTTGTAAATGTTTACAGAAAGCCGCTTTGGAACAGGTCCCACGTCGTCAAGGTGGCTTCGCGATTCTCGAACCATGTCCTGGCAGCATCCTCCAATGCGAAATAAACATGTCGCAGCTTGTCCTCGTTTGCCCAGCTGTTAAACTTAGCGACCCTCTCATACGCTTCCAGTTAGCTTTCCGGGTCCTCAAATGTGGAACCGCGGAACGTCGGTGGTTCCCTGGGCTGCTGCAGCACGATGGGGGATGCTGGGGCTGCCATTGGAGTTGCCTTGGGCACAATCTTCTTGGTCTCAGGTAAAAGTCCGTGCTCCGGGGGCAGCTGTTGAAGATGGCGGCTTGCTGGATGTTCCGGGACGGCGGTGGTGTTGTCTTTGCGGTCCGGGCTTGAATTACGGCTTGTCGGGGGCGTCCGGTACATGAACGTAAAGCACCTCCACCAGATGTCACGTGGTGGTGACGTTAAGAACACAGTAGCAATACTGTGATAGACAAAACTAACTTTTATTGGGTGAACCTGTGCGCACAAAACAGGCTACACTTAGAGCACAACGATAGCGGCGAACACGGTCGGCGATCGTCGAAAATCCGATCAGCGGGTCAAGCGCGTCGGCTTTTATAGAGCAGTCTTCGAATGTTCCAGACTAATCGTTCGGACCCGCGTGCCTTCCACAAAGTTCTACACCATTCGCGTTACGCGATGATATCAGATAACACAAGGTTCGGCGACAACAGACAGCCGGGTAGAAGCATCGATAACTTTCCAGAAACGTCGGATACATGCAGGCGCGTACCGTGCTGTGCGATAACATTTGTTAGGCGGCAAAACTTGTCGTCCGATAAAGACAAGTACACGTGTCAATATGCTTCTTTTTTCCTCCTAACCTCACTGAGCCCTATTATATCCCATTTACTGTCCCCTAATTCCTCCAATAGCACTGCTAGACTCGCCTCACTAGATAACGTTCTAGCAATAAACGTTGCCAGGTTCAGATTGAGTATAGTAAAAAATTCTTAATTCGGATTTTACGGGACTGAAAAATATGTCTGAATTAACCGAATGTCGAATTATTGAGGCATGAAGTAAGCAATAAACACTGCTTACTAAATGAATACATTTTTATTTACTGAATAAATTGGCAAATCCTATTTCTATTTTGCACAAGAGCAGTGTAAAAGCTGCAATACTCATCACCTCGGGACTGATTAGTGCTTACAGCAGCGAAGGCCTTGCGACTTCCTTCGCAGCACGGCCATGGCATGTGTCATCATCTGAGACATGTTGCGCACATCTCGGTTTTGTTTGCCAGTGAGCTGGTCGCCAACAAATCATCCGTCCATCGCGATATAGCCTGTGTTGTTCATCTTCGACAGCTTTGCACTGCGTCAAAGAGAAACTACTGTTTGCCACAACTTCTGCAGACTACACTGCGGCCACTATCGACGCGATCATGGACGGCGACCTTACGGTTCTGAAGGCCGGCGGCCGGTGCATGCGCCAAGTGAAAATGAAACTACCATTTATTGCAACAAATGCAGACAAAACCATGGTCATTATGACGTGATCATGGATGGCAACTATGCAGTTTTGTAGGCATGCGGCTGATGCACGCACCAAGTCAAAACGAAAATACTGTTTGCTGCAACTACTGCGGACGAAACCGTGGTGGTTATTGACGGGATCATGGGTGTTGACTACGCAGTTATGAAGGCACGCAGCCAGCCGCAAATGTTGTTTTATGCGAGGGGATAAACGCAAGAATAAACGCTTAACAGTACAATTAGACACGAAGCGTTCCGGCGTTGCTGTCAGTCGCATATTGCGCATAACTTTAGCTGATGACTATGTGGACTCAATGGCTTTATTTTAGTTAAACGCTAGCACCGTTCTTGCTTATTGCGTCGTGTATTTGCAGTGCTCTGCTCTCGCCAAGCTATGGCACCAGAACGAACTGGGTTGTGCTGCTCCGTGCGTTTAACCCACCGACGTATACGTCGGTGCGTACACTATCGGCACCTATCTGCAAATGGCAGAAATGCACATTGTTCGCCATCTGAGCCATTTGGCAAGTTGCAGAATAAGGGAAAATTTATCAATGGCTCGTGGAACCCACTTTGAGAACTCATAGAATAGAAGAAAGTGATCTAATATCTGCACCACAATATTTGATGCGCTTTCTATTGCTGCACAATGTTGCTTACATTAACATACTTGAGAAATTTGGTCTCTGTGTTAGTGACAGTGTGATAGCGATATTTCCTAAGGAAATGTCTTAATTCGTAGCTATAGCAACTTTGTACAGCATGTGGAGATCAGCCTATATCACCCAATCATTTTCATTTTAAACTTTTCTATAACTGTGCATGTCCTCGTGATGTCCACTGTAATGTTTGCCAAAATATGTGTAATAGATCTGCCTGAGTTAACATCCAAGTGCAATACATTCGAAGCTCATTATAATGAAACAAGACATGATAGATGTTATCGGAACAATCGTGTACAAATTGTGCAGGACACTGGCAAAAAGGCAAATATAAATGCCTAACAAGGTGCCAGCTGCCCGTAAGCACAACACTCAACATAACAAAGGAGAAAACAGTCATCACTAGTCAAACAATGGATATCGCAAAGTAAATGAAATTGGCCTTGAAATCCTCATAGGGATCTATGTATTTAAAACCTCATTTTAAAGAAGTGAAATCGTCCTGCCAATGCCTATACCGAGAAGTAGATTCGTCTCTGAAACCGAGAGATACCTGACTGTTGCATGCTGAGTGCATTGCTTTCTGCGTGGTTCAGCACTCATTTGCCGTCCCAGTTCAACACTGCTGTGTCAAATACACCGTCGCGCAACACTGGTCTTTCTCACTATTGTGTGCAGCTGCGCACAAGCAACAGCTCACTATCACACTTCCCCTCTGTCACCTCCTTCTCTTGCCTGTGCCTGGCTGCGCGAGTACTTGTGGCATTGCGAAAGATTAGTGCATTCACTTCTCTCTTGCTCTGCAGCGTGTGCCACACAGGCAGGTGCATCTGGACCTGACCTCCAAGATCTTCCCGGTGCAATCCCAGGGGCCCGTGCAGCAGTACCGCTTGCCACAAAGCCATGTTCTTATTTCCACACCGTTGGGCATATCTTGTAGTACATTGCAATAATGAATATAACGAATTAACAAGTATAACAAAGTAATTTCGGCTCCCCCTTCAACTTCATAATAACAATGCTCAAGTACTGGTCCTTGCATGTGATGAGGACAGAACAGTGACATAGTTTATATTTTGCCTAATAACTCAAACATCTTCATTTATGGAGGTCCCTCTTATGTTCGTTTTATGTATGTGGACATTCATTAATGTGCAGTGTCCTTTTGGAAATGCAACACAGATGTCTCTGCAATAGGATGTTTGTATCTTATCCAATGTACTGCCTTAGATCACACTTGGGATACATTGGTTCCTCCTCCTCGGTGTGTCCCCTTGACTTACCTGGGCGCTAGACTTAAACCAGCTGAACAGGATCATGGAGCTGTGTGGCACACCTGATGGAGAGCTACTGGCCAAAATCTCTAGCAAGGAGGTGCGTGCCTCTTATGCATGATGTCATCCACACCTGAAGTTCCACACCTGAAGGCTCTTCCTCTACTGCATGTCATTGATGGCATAGAATTTTCTGAAACTTCATTTTGCATGTTGAGCCTGGCATTTGTTACCACTGGTAGCATGGCTTGAATGTCCTTCATTCTGGATGTTGGCAGGCACCACCTTGGAGCAAGCATCTTTTGTTGCACCAAGTGTTCCCTCCGTGTTCTTTGGGGATGGGTTCTCAGTGGTGCTTTGCAAAGCTGAGCACCTTAATTCACTGTGGTATGCATTTTGAACAATGTTGGGCATCGGAAAGGATTAGACAATCACAATGCTCCTGCCAGCAGTTTCATGCTGCTGAATGCCATGAATTATTAGCCAGCCTCATTTCTCCATGTGCCAGCAGTAGCTAACAATAAGGGTGTGACCAGATGGCTTGCCTGCTGTTTTTGTGGTGGTGGAAGCACTTGCCGGCTAGATGGCTATGGCTTAACGGTGACAGTCTTGTGCACAGCTGTCCTTCTTGCACATTAGCACTCTTATGCACCAGGAGCCATTTCGGCTTTGCCACAATGAGGGCTGACCTTCACAGCCTGCAAGAACGCATTCCTTGCAGATTCGTGCAATTATAGTGCATGCGAGATGTTTGTTGCATGTGCATCCGAACTCAGAGGAACTGTATGGTAGCTCTATCTGCCGAGACCAGGTGTGTTGGAAGTGGCAAAAGCATTTGCAGCTTGTGGCTCCCCTTATGACTTTGGTTTCTTTTTTAGTGTGTGTGTGTACTACTCTTTTACTTTTTTTATGTTTATACCTGGCAGGGCTTGGCAAATGTTATGAAGGCTGGAGGACATAATAAACCTGTGGACTGTGCACGGCATGTCAAATGTGGAAGATGAAAAGGTCACATGACATGCTGTTCAAAAATGTAGTCCTCCTGTGCAATTTTTACCCTTTTGCTGCACCAACACCTGGAATATGTGCCGAGCTAGTGTGGGCTCTTGTTCCCTCTTCACCACCAACTGAAGGCTGGCGGGTGAAAGTAATTGAGTCTAGAATGCTTCCCAGCTAGCACTTGTCAACTTTGTGTGTCTGACATTTTGCTTGCAACTACAGCTTTGAAGTTTATTTCACTGCTCGAAAGAGAATTGGAGGGCTCCTACACCACTTTGATTAAACCAAGTTAATTTCGTTTTCTTGAAACACATCCTCCACCCGTAAAGTTGCATGACTGATTTATTTTCTTCTCTAGAAGCGATTTTCCAAAGCATGTGTTGGCATACGAGTCTAGCACTGTTTCCTAGGACTAACTTGTGGTGTTTTTGTTGGTTGCTGCGACAGCCACTGGATGGCACTACATGGGGCAAAGATCCATTGCTGCAAGGCATTGGCGCATTCTACTGTGGGTGACTGTGTACAGATGGGTCGTCCACCTTGAACAGCACGTGAAAGTAAAATTTTGTGTGAAGCTTGGCTTCACTGCTGAAGCTTGGCAAGACTGCCACACAGGCGTATGAGCTTCCCCATGGCATTTACGGCAAACAGACATGAGTGGCACAAGTGGTTTCTCTTGTAAGAAGGGGGAGAGGTTCATGTTGTCAGAAAAGCTGAGTGGCGACTGCAAAGGATACTACTTCAAAGGGGAACTGCACAAGTGAGCTAAATGTTGAATTTATGGACTCAGTCTTGGAACTTTACAAACAAAGGTTGCACAAGAAGAGGACCGGTTACAAAAAGCCGCATTAAACAGCCACTTTAATAGGCCTTCCAATCTTGAATTCGAATGCACCTACATTTTTTTTTAGCCATGAGTTCGACGAAGGCTTGTCGGATTAAGTAGCATGTTACTAAAACAGAATTATGCTCATTGATTAAGTCAAAATTAGTTTCGGTTTCTTGTAACCCGTTCGAGTTCCTTGTTCACAATGCAGCGGACTAGGTTTGTAGTTGGTTAATGTGCATAGTGCATGAAGAGAGGGAAGACAAACTTTGGGGCATGGTGCCATCCAGATAGTGTTGCCATCAATGTAGCTAGGTGTTTGGGTGTAAACTTTCTTGGAGCGCCCACATTCATTACGTCTGCACTAAAATATTTAATCAAGTTACCTTTCTTTGAAAAAGGTTAAAGGGTCTCCTTATAATGTCAAGCTGGAGGCATGTCACCCTTTAGTTTGGCCAGTGCTCCAGTAAGCTGCAGTAGTTAGGGATTCTTTCCATGCTATCGTTATTGGAAAGTTAGAGTGAATTCAATATTTGGCTGCTCGCTTTATTTTATCGGATTATAAATTTACTTCATCAGTAACCAGTATGACAGAGCGACTGCAGTTGCATCTGCTGCAACTTCGCATATAATTGATAGAATTAGGTTATTAGGTTTTTTTTTACGTGATGTATCAGAATAATATTGGCTTGAATGGGGAACCACCTGCATACACAGGGTCTTCAACAAATCTCAATTTGTATGCCCATACTTCTCACAAACGAAGCTTTTCCAGCGTGCCCTCTTTTCTTATCAATTGATTTTGATGAGTGTTGATGCTTTCAAACACTGTCTACTAATATCTTAACCCTAAACTGCTTGGGAAGTTCTAGCTGCCTGCAGTATTAGTAAATAAATATGCCTGTTTTTGCATGCCCATTCTGTTATCAGGATTCTCTCTTTGCTTGTGTTGTGCGATAAATGCTGTCAGCTTCCTTCCTAGTGCTTTGCCCTTGATCACGCACCATCCGGTGCAGGAATTCTCCCGTCGTCTCTCTCAGGCATTCGGCCCCAATCATGTTTATTATTTGGTTTGCTGTGCAACTTATTATCAATATTGTTACGTAGGAAGATGCAGACAAAAAACTATATACAAGTGTATATTTACAATAAAATACGCCGCACTTGGCCAAGAGGCAACAGCCTGCACTAGCCTCTCGTCGTCATCGTCTTCACATTGTCCGCCTCTTTGTCATCGCAAATACTGTTTCGTAGCACTACCCCTGGCGGCAAAAGCGCCGTCCCGGAGCGACTAAAGGCCGGACTCAGAAGCCGTGTAGTCAGCCTTGAGCCTACTGATGTGCACGACATCACTAGATGCCAGAGGAGAGGACGAGGTTGAACCCACGGGAGCAATTTCTTACGTCACAGGCGTCACCTGGCACAGCACGCGGTAGGGCCCTGTGTATCACGAAAGGAGCTTCTCTGAAAGTCAGACGTGACGAGAGGGCGACCACAGGAGCACGAGCGCACCAGGCTAAAACTGTACGTCACTATGGCGGACGTTGTACTGACACTGCTGAGTGGTTTGTGAGGCCATCAGTCGAGCACGGGCAAGCTGGCATGCATGGGCGGTGAGGGCGATGGCATCGCGCACATACTCGCTTGTTGAGATCGCAGCAGGAGGAAGTGTCGTGCCGAGGGGCAAGGTAGGTTCGTGACCGTACAGTATATTGGAGAAAATCCAGCGGTGTCGTGCCTGGAAGAATTGTATGCAGGAAGGGCAATGTCCCAGTCATGCTGGTCCTTGGAAATGTACTTGGACAGCATATCGGTAATAGTACGGTTTAACCGCTCTGTCAAGCCATCGGTTTGGGGATGGTATGAGGTAGTCAGCTTGTGTTGAATGGAGCAGGAACGCACAATGTCAGCGATAACTTTCGAGAGGAATTTTCGACCATGGTCAGTAAGCAGCTGTTGCGGGGCGCCATAAAGCAAGATAATATCATGTAAGAGAAAGTCCGCGACGTCAGTGGCGCAACTGGTAGGGAGAACCCGCGTGATAGCATATCGGGTGACGTAACCGTTTGTGACGGCTACCCATTTGTTCCCAGAGGATGACGTGGGAAAGGGACTGAGGAGGTCTAATCCAACACTATAGAACCGTTCCACAGGGATCGTGATCGACTGAAGATGACCGGCAAGTAGCACCTGGGGTCTTTTCCGACGCTGGCAGGGATCACAGGCAGCAACATAGCGTCAGACGGAGTGAGCGAGACCAGGCCAGTAGAAGCGGCAGACGCGGTCGTACGTGCGGGTTACCCCAAGATATCCTGCAGTGGGTGCGTCATGCATCTCAAAGAGCACAGTCTGTCGTAGAGGTTTTGGCATGACAAGAAGAAAATCAGAGCCTTCGGGGAAGTTCCTTCGATACAGAATGCCACTGTGGAGGACATATTGGCGAACGGATGCGTCGGTAGGTGTAGAGCGCAGTCTCATGAGTGCTCGCAGCGATAGGTCTCGGTACTGCTCACCGGCGATGTTAGCGAAGGCGGACACAGAGAAAATTCCGTTGGCGCTACTACTGTCTGTGTCGTCAGGCTCGTCTACCGGTAGCGAGACATGTAGTCAGCGTCCTTGTGTAGTCAGCCAGATTTATAGGTGACAGTATACGAATATTCTTGGAGGCGTGAGGCCCAGCGACCAAGTCTTCCTGTAGGATCTTTCAGTGAGCATAACCAGCAAAGCGCGTGATGGTCTGTGACAACGGAAAAGAGTTGGCCATATAAGTATGGCCGTAATTTCGCAACCACCCAAACTAGGGCCAGACATTGACGCTCAGTGATAGAATAGTTGTGCTGCGTCGGTGAGAGGAGCCTGCTGGCGTAAGCGATAACACAGTCGTGGCTGCGCTGGCGGTGTGCCAGTACTCCGCCAATTCCGTGACCGCTGGCATCAGTACAGACTTCGGTAGGCGCAGAAGGATCGAAATAGGCCAGAACGGGATGAGTTGTTAGAAGGTAGATTACATGCGAGAAAGCAAAGGCCTCGTTATCGCCTTACTGGAAAGGGTCGTCTTTCTTCAATAGCTTGGTTAGGGGTCGTGCTATGGCGGCGAAAGTTTTCACGAAACGGCGGAAGTACGAACAAAGGCCGATGAAGCTGCGCACATCCTTGACACACTTCGGAACAGGGAAGTGTGTAACAGCATGGATCTTGCCTGGGTCCGGTTGCATTCCTTTCACGTCAATGAGATGTCCAAGGACGGTAATCTGGCGATGGCCGAATTGGCACTTCGATGCGTTAAGTTGCAGACCGGCTCGACGAAAGACGTCCAGGACTGCTGAGAGGTGCTCGAGGTGCGTAGCGAACGTTGGGGAGAATACTATAACGTCGTCCAAGTAGCACAGGCACGTCGACCGTTTGATACTGTGGAGAAGGGAGTCCATCATGGGTTCAAAAGTGGCAGGGGCGTTACATAGACTGAACAGCATCACTTTGAATTGATAAAGACCGTTGGGTGTTACAAAAGCAGTCTTCTCGCGATCGAGAATGTCCACGGCAATCTGCCATTAGCCGGAGCGAAGGTCAATAGAGGAGAAATAGCGAACACCATGGAGGCAGTCAAGGGCGTCATCAATCCGAGGTAGGGGATACACATCCTTTTTGGTAACCCTGTTAAGGTGCCGATAATCCACGCAAAAGCGCCATGAGCCATCCTTCTTTTTGACCAGTACAACAGGTGATGCCCATGGACTACATGATGGTTCAATAATGTTCTTGGCAAGCATTTTGCGAACTTCTGCGTGAATAACCTGACGCTCAGCCGGTGACACTCGATACGGGTGGCGATGAATAGGAGGGGCATCGCCGGTATTAATGCGATGTTTAACAGCTGTAGTTTGGGCCAAAGGACGATCATTGAAGTAAAAAATATCGTGGTAGGAAAACAGAACGCGGTAGAGCTCACGAGCGTCCTCTGACGGCAAGTTGGGTGCAATCATTTTCTGTAAGTTGGCGATGGTGCAAGTTGCCGACTGCGACGGTAGAGGAAGATTGGCTGATTTGCCGTCTACAGCAATAGATGCTACTGAGTGATCCTCGAGTGAGCAAAGCTGGGCCAGAGACATCCCACGTGGCAGCACTTGTGTCGTCAAGCTGAAATTGACCACTGGCAGGCAGACACAATTCGCTGTAATAGATAAAACTGTATGAGGTACTGTGATCCCATGTGCAAGAAGGACGTCTTGGATAGGAGCCGCGATGTAGTGACCGTTGGGGACTGGTGGGGATGACACTTAGTCAACGTAAGTCAGTGCCGAAGGTGGCAAGTGAACAAAGTCGACGGAATTGAGGTGACTGGGGTGTGGTTCAGGAGGATCCAGAACAGGCAGGTCAAGGCGGAACAATCGATGAGAGCAGAATGTGCGGAGAGGAAGTCTAAGCTGAGGATGATGTCGTGGGGACAGTGGGCGATGACTGTGAATAGCACGATAGTGGAGCGATCGGTGAAGGAGACACGGGCGGTACACACGGGGGCTGTTCCGTCATCGGCGACACGGACAACAGGAGTCGTGGCGGGCGTGATTATTTTCTTGAGCCGGTTACGAAGGTCAGCGCTCATTACCGACAAATATGCCCCAGTGTCTATAAGAGCATACATAGAAACACCGTCGACTTGCACGTCAAGAAGGTTCAGATGAGTGGGCAACTCAGTGGAGGATTTGGCGGCGTAGGGAGCAATGCAGCATCACCTCGAGGCGCTGTATTGTCTTGTTTTCCGGCTGGGAGCGGCGTCTGAACGGAGTTGGCGAATAGGAGCGATGGGGCTGGGAAGAGCGAGATTTTCGTGATTAGGACGAAGCCTGGCTGTTCATCATTATCTTTGTCTTCTGCATATTAATCTTCAGCCCCACTCTCACACTCTCTCTGTTAAGGTCCTCAATGATTTGTTGTAATTCGTCTGTATTGCTGAATAGAAGAATGTCATTGGCAAGCCGAAGGTTACTGAGATATTCGCCGTTGATCCTTACTCCTAAGCCTTCCCAGTTTAATAGCTTGAATACTTCTTCCAAGCACGCACTAAATAGCATTGGAGAGATTGTGTCTTCCTGTCTGACCCTTTTCTTTATAGGTTTCTTCCTGCTTTTGTTGTGTAGAGTTAATGTAGCTGTGGAGCCTCTGTAGATATTTTCCAAGGTATTTACGTAAGTGGTCTTTACTCCTTGATTACGTAATGCTTCTATGAACTACAGAAAGCTGAGCTAGTTGGTAAGGATTCATTATGCAAAAAGGTGAGGCATGCAAGGTCACAAGAGAAGAGAAGTGGCGTTTGTGTTGTCCACTTCTCTTGTGTCCTGTCAGCACGCCTCACCTTTTTGCGTATTGAAGCCTCTACGACTGCTGGTATCTCTACGGAATCAAATGCCTTTTCCTAATCTATGAAAGCCATATAGGGAGGCTTATTCTACTCTGCGGATTTCTCGATAACCTGATTAATGACATGAATATGATACATTGTAGAGTATCCCTTCCTGAAGCCAGCCTGTTCCCTTAGTTACCTGATTAATGGCATGGAGCAAGGTTTGGGTACGGGCTAGTTGATATTCCATGGTATCAGTCGTCACTTACAGCGCATACATAGACGAGGGACAAAAAGGACAACGAAGACAAGCACTGTCTTCCAACTGATTTTTCTTTTGAGAAACAAACGCATATATACTGAGATACCAAGACAAAAGCACCACCTACAAAGCGTCAACCCGACATGAGTATGCATTCAAAATTCATTACCTAAGATGAAAGAGAGCGCATGTGTGACCTCAGAAAAACCAGTTCTTTGTCTGGTAATGCAATTGATGGCTTACTAACTGAGTCACCATCGGCAATTGCTGCTGCTTCAATGTAAGTCTGGTACATTCATTAGAATTCCTAGCTAAGATAGTGGTTTCTTCGAAAATCGGGACACAGCCGCATTGTGCACAATGAACACCAAGAAACCCATTCCGCCCCTTGCGCACTTTATTGCTGTGTTTTCGTAACCTAACGTTAAGACATCTACCTGTCTGCCCTGTATAAGAGCTGCCGCATTTCAGAGGTATCTTATACACAACACCTTTCGAACAAACTGTATACTTCTTCTATGATTAATACTGCAAATACTACGTTCCTTAGCAGCAGGATTGGTTCTGACACAAAGCTGGGCAAGTTTTGTTGGAGCAGAGAAAACAATGTCGGTACCTGCTCTTTGTCCTATTTGTCCGACAAAGGAGCAATAGAAGGAGCGATTTGAAGGAAATGTTTTCCTTCAAAAAAGCGGGATATGTATAGGGTCACATATCGCTCCTTTGTTGAGCGATTTATTTTTGGCTTACCTAGACATGAACGTCATGTCACGGATGGGCAATACAAAAATCGAAAAAGCCTTTTGTTATGTTGATGATTTTTTGGTTCTGTATAATTGTGAGGACAGCTGTGTGGCGACCTTTGTTTGTCAAACATTCGATCTGTTCGAAGAATGCTAGTCTCTGCTCACACTCACGCATGAGCTTCAGGTGAACGGGTCACTCAGGTTTTTAGATTTAAAGTTATCTTTTACCCGGCAACATAAATGCTGAATGTACGAGCTGCGAGCAAATAAGCCTCTGTTATCCTATGCGTCTGCCCATTCAAAACTCGTTAAGAGAGGTATCTTTCAGGCTTGCTTGCATAATGCACTGACCAAATCCTGTTATCATTTGACAGAACCTAGTTTCCGTTCACAGATAGCTCGGTTGAGGGTGCCAGGGTACCCGCGCAACGTTCTTGTCTCAGTCTCGGAGAACTTGCGTAACAAGTTTAGCACCGATCCTCACAGCTTTGAACTTCGGGTACATGATAGAAGAAACAAAACAGCTGTTATCCCATGCATTCATGGAATCTCCCACAAATTAAAAAAAAATAGGACAAAGAGCAGGTATCAACATTGTTTTCTCTGCTCCAAAAAAAACTTGCTTAGCTTTGTGTCAGAACCAATCCTGTTGCTAAGAAACGTAGTATTTGCAGTAGTAATCATAGAAAAAAGTATACAGTTTGTTCGAAAGGTGTTGTGTATAAGATACCTCTGAAATGCGGCAGGTCTTATATAGGGCAGACAGGTAGATGTCTTAACGTTAGGTTACAAGAACACAGCAATAAAGTGCGCAAGGGGCGGAAAGGGTTTCTTGGTGTTCATTACGCACAATGCGGCTGTGTCCCGATTTTCAAAGAAACCACTATCTTACCTAGGAATTCTAATGAATGTACCAGACTTGCATTGAAGCAGCAGCGATTGCCGATGGTGACTCAGTAAGCCATCAATTGCATTAACAGACAAAGAAATTTTTTTTCTGAGGTCGCACATGCGCTCTCGTTCATCTTAGGTCATGAATTTTGAATGCATACTCATGTCGGGTTGGCGCTTCGTAGCTGGCACTTTTGTCTTGGTGTCTCAGTATACATACGTTTGTTTCTCAAAAGAAAAATCAGTTGGAAGTCAGCGCTTGTCTTCGTCATCCTTTTTGTCCCTCGTGTATGTATGTGCTGTAAGTGACGACTGATAATGGCATGGGTATGATACATTGTAGAGTATCCCTTCCTTAAGCCAGCCTGTTCCTTTGGTTAACTGAAGTCCAGTGTTGCCCTTATTCTATTGGAGATTATTTGGTAAATATTTATGTAATACTGGGAGTAAGCTAATAGGCCTATAACTTTTCAGTTCTTAACCGTCTCCGTTTTTGCAGATTAGTACAATGTTTGCATTCTTCCAGTTTTCTGGGACCGTTTTGCAGTCGATGCACACTTCATATAGAGAGTTGCCAGTTTTCTAAGCATTAGGTCTCCTCCATCTTTGATTAAATCGACTGTTATTCCATCTTCTCCTGCCGCTTTTCTAAGTTTCATGTCTTGCAAGGCCCTTCTGACCTCATCGCTAGATATAGGAGGAGTTTCTATATCGTGCTCATTACTGTTTCTAATGGAAGTATCCTGGCTCTTCTGGCTACTGTACAGGTCAGTATAGAATTCTTCTACTAGATTGCTGGTGATATTACCCTGCTTATCTTTCAGTGCATATATGTTGTGTATCCTTGTGTTGCTCCTTTTCTTCGTCCCTGTTTGTTCTGCACACAAAGTGTTTTTTAAAATGAATCTGTTCCAACCAGGCAGACAGTTATGCTTGGTTTGTCCAATGCCAAGTTTCTTTCTCAGTTTTCAGGCTGTGTCCATTTTTTACCGCTTCCTCAGTCTTTCTCACATTATAGTTTTGAATATCACTTATTTTCTCCCTGTTGCTCAGTTTTGACAATTCCGCGAATTCCGTCTGATCTCTCGAGTTGAACACTTTCGTTCTTTGTCGTTTCTTTATTGGGTCCTTTGTTACTTGGGAGAGCTTGCCTATTGGGTGCCTTCTTGCCTTGCCTCCCACTCCAATTGCTGCCTCTGAAGCCAGTCTCGGTACGGTTTCATTCATTACCTCTATGTCATCATCATCATCTCTCTGTTCTAAGGCTGCATGTTTGTTTGCAAGTACCAGCATAAATTTGTCTGCTTTTACCCTTACTGCCTCTAAGTTGACCTGTTTTTTCTTGACCAATTTTACTCTTTCTCTGTTAAAATTGAGGTGAATCTAAGCCCTCACTAACCTATGATCACTGCACTTTACCCTACGTATCACTTCTACATCCTGCACTATGCTGAGATTGGCAGAAAGTATGTAATCAATTATATTTCTTGTTTCACCATTAGGGCTTTTCCACATCCACTTTCTGTTGCTACGTTTCCTGAAAAAGGTGTTCATTATTCTCAGCTTATTCCATCCTGTGAATTCTACCAGCATCTCTCCTCTAGCGTTCCTAGAATCAACGCCGTACTTACCAATTGCTTGTTCACCAGCCTGCTTTTTCCCCACTTTTGCATTGAAGTCGCCCATCACTGCAGTATACTGAGTTTGCGCTTTTCTCATCGCTAATTCAACATCTTCATAAAACTGATCTACTTCATCATCATCGTGACTGGCTGCTGGACCGTAGGCTTGTGCTACCTTTAATCTGTACCTCTTATTAAGTTTGATTACGACCGATCAGACCTGCCACGCAGCAGAGGGTGCTAAGAATCCCTGGCTCCTGACAGGCCGCCATTGGAATTTGAACCTGGCAACGTTTAGCGCTAGAACGTTATCTAGTGAGGCGAGTCTAGCAGTGCTCTTGTAGGAATTAGAGGGCAGTAAATGGGATATAGTAGGACTGAGTGAAGTTAGGAGGCCAAAAGAAGCATCTACTGTGCTAAAAAGCGGGCACATACTGTGCTACCAGGGCTTAACTGAGAGACGAGAACTAGGAGTCTGATTTCTGACTAATAAGCATATAGCTGGTAACATACAGGAATTCTATAGCATTAACGAGAGGGTGGCAGCTCTTGTTGTGAAACTTAATAAGAGGTACAAATTGAAGGTCGTACAGGTCTACGCCCCTACATCCAGTCATGATGACCAGGAAGTCGAAAGCTTCTATGGAGACGTGGAATCGGCGATGGGTAAAGTCAAAACAAAATACACTATACTGATGAACGACTTCAATGCCAAGGTAGGCAAGAGGCAGGCTGGAGACAAGGCAGGGGGGGAATATGACAAACACACTAGGAATAGCAGGGGAGGGTTATTAGAAGAATTTGCGGAACAGAATAATATGCAGATAATGAATACCTTCTTCCGGAAGCGAGATAGCCGAAAGTGGACGTGGAGGAGCCCGAACGGCAAGACTAGAAATGAAATAGACTTCATACTCTGTGCTTACCCTGGCATCATACAAGATGTGGACGTGCTCAGCAAGGTGTGCTGCAGTGACCATAAGATGGTAAGAACCCGAATTAGCCTAGACTTGAGGAGGGAACGGAAGAAACTGGTACATAAGAAGCTGGTCAATGAGTTAGCGGTAAGAGGGGAAATAGAGGAATTCCAGATCAAGCTACAGAACAGATATTCAGGTTTAACTCAGGAAAAGGACCTTAGTGTTGAAGCAATGAACGACAATCTTGTGGGCATCATTAAGGAGTGTGCAATAGAAGTCAGTAGTAACTCCGTTAGACAGGATACCAGTAAACTATTGCAGGGGACGAGAGATCTGATAAAAAAACGCCAATGTATGAAAGCCTCTAACCCTACAGCTAGAATAAAACTGGCAGAACATTCGAAGTTAATCGAAAAGCGTAAGACAGCTCACATAAGGAAGTATAATATGGATAGAATTGAATGTGCTCTCAGGAACAAGGGAAGCCTAAAGGCAGTGAAGAAATTGAAGTGAAGTGAAGTGAAGTGAAGGAATTGGCAAGAATCAGATGTACGCGTTAAAAGGCAAAGCCGGCCATATCATTACTAATATGGATGAGATAGTTCAAGTGGCTGAGGAGTTCTATAGAGATTTATACAGTACCAGTGGCACCCACGACGATAATGGAAGAGAGAATAGTCTTGAGGAATTTGAAATCCCACAGATAATGCCGGAAGAAGTAAAGAAAGCCTTGGGAGATATGCAAAGGGGGAAGGCAGTTGGGGAGGATCAGGTAACAGCAGATTTGTCGAAGGATGGTGGGCAGATTGTTCTAGAGAAACTGGCCACCCTGTATACGCAATGTCTCATAACCTCGAGCGTACCAGAATCTTGGAAGAACGCTAACATAATCCTAATCCATAAGATAGGGGGCGCCAAAGACTTGAAAAACTATAGACCGATCAGCTTACTGTCCGTTGCCTACAAAGTATTTACTAAGGTAATTGCAAATAGAATCAGGAACACCTTAGACTTCTGTCAACCAAAGGACCAGGCAGGATTCTGTAAAGGCTACTCAACAATAGACCATATTCACTCTATCAATCAGGTAATGGAGAAATGTGCGGAATATAACCAGCTGTTATATATAGCTTTCATTGATTACGAGAAAGCGTTTGATTCAGTCGAAACCTCAGCAGTCGTGGAGGCATTACGGGATCAAGGTGTAGACGAGCCATAAATAAATATACTGAGAGATATCTATAGCGGCTCCACAGCCACCGTAGTCCTCCATAGAGAAAGCAACAAAATCCCAATAAAGAAAGGTGTCAGGCAGGGAGATACGATCTCTCCAATGCTATTCACAGCATGTTTACAGGAGGTATTCAGAGACCTGGATTGGAAAGAATTGGGGGTAAAAGGTAATGGAGAATACTTTAATAACTTGCGATTCGCTGATGATATTGCCTTGCTTAGTAACTCAGGGGACCAATTGCAATGCATCCTCACTGACCTGGAGAGGCAAAGCAGATGAGTGGGTCTAAAAATTAATCTGCAGAAAACTAAAGTAATGTTTAACAGTCTCGGAAGAGAACAGCAATTTACAATAGTTAGCGAGGCACTGGAAGTGGTAAGGGAATACATCTACTTAGGGCAGGTAGTGATGGCGGATCCGGATCATGAGAGGGAAATAATCAGAAGAATAAGAATGAGTTGGGGTGCGTTTGGCAGGCATTGTCAGATCATAAACAGTAGGTTGCCATTATCCCTCAAGAGAAAAGTGTATAATAGCCGTGTCTTACCAGTACTCACCTACGGGGCAGAAACCTGGAGGCTTATGGAAAGGCATTCGCTAACAGTAGGCAACTCTGCTGCAAGCTCAGCTCAGCAGCCTTGTGGCTATAGGCCGGCTGCACCAATTCCTCACCACGGGACACCGCCTTGACCACCTGAGACAGGACTAGGTCCCGGCTGGTCGCTTGAGATACCGCAGATCTGGAGAGCACCTCCGGGTACGCATGTTCCAGCATGAACACTTCAGCAGGTTCTGGAACAGCATCAGGCACCTCTGGCAGGGGCAGGCAGCTCAGGGCATCAGCAGGTCCCAGGTCCTTTCCCGGACGGTAAACTAGCTGGAAGCTGTAAGCTGCCAGCCACAAGGCCCAGCGTACCACTCGAGGTGATGCCTGCACAGGAACTGCCTTGTCAGGCCCCGGCAGCCCCAACAGTGGCTTGTGGTCCGAGACCGCCTCGAACTTCCGGCCCCACAAGTACTGGTGGAAGCGTTCGACACCGAACATGAGGGCCAAACCTTCTTTGTCCAGCTGGCTGTAACGTTGCTCTGCAGCATGAAGCCGTCGAGAAGCAAATGACACGGGGCGTTCCGGGACAGCTTTGTCCCGGCGTGCCAGGACGGCTCCCACATCGTATGGCGACGCATTTACGGTAAGGGCAATAGGCTTAGTAGGATCGAAGTGCACCAGCACTGGAGCCTTGGCGATTAGCTCCTTGCTGCGCTGGAAGGCCTGGTTCTGCTCCTTCTTCCAGACCCGTTGTTGACCATCTCGAAGCAGAAGATGAAGCGGCTGTAGATGCTGCGATAGGTTCGGTAGAAAACTCCTGTAGAAGTTGATGAGGCCCAGGTAGCTCTGAAGCTCCTTCTTGTTCTGGGGCTTAGGTTCCTTGAGCACCGCATCAACTTCGCGGGGAGCCGAGGCTAGGCCTGCCTGGGAAATGTCCCAAGTACTCAACGCTGGGGACTAGGAAAACACTTTTCCAGCTTGAGCTTGAGGCCGGCGTCCTGTAGTTGTGCCAAGACATTGTGCAGGTTCTGCAGGTGGTGCCCGTCGTCGCTGCCAGTAACCAGTATGTCGTCTTAAGTACATCTCCACGTGCCTCATGCCCCTGAAGGGGTTGTCCATCTCCCTCTGAAATATGCCTGGGGCCGATATGCCACGCCACACCAAATATGCTATGCCAAACGGTAAGCGCGTTTACTGAAAGAGTCCCAAAGTTGTCGATATGGTGACATACTTCCGGGAGGCATCCTGGAGCACCAGCTGCTGGTAAGCATCTCTGAGGTCAGGCTTGGTAAACTTCTGTCCACCGGACAATGCTGACCAGAGATCTTCAATCCGGGGCAGCGGGTACTTCTCGACGGTAGCGACGGGGTTGATGGTAACTTTGAAATCACTGCAGATCCTGACACTCTCATCTCGCTTGAGGACTGGCACGATGGGAGCGGCCCATTCAGATGTCTTTACGGGCACCAGGATGCCCTCTCGCTGCAACCGTTGCAGCTCCTGGGTGACCCTGTTCTTCAGGGCGAACGGCAGTGGGCGAGGCTTGAAAAAACGTGGCCGGGCTCCCTCAGGTACATAGATGCCAGCCATCGTGCCGGCACATATACCCACCCCTGTCTGAAACAGGGACTTGAACTCTGTCAGGAGGCTGGGGACGTCTTGCACCACATGCAGGCTGGCTTCCTGCTACTGTGGCAGACGAACGCCCAGTACGTGAATCCAGTTTCGGCCCAGCAGCGTTGGCGACGACCCCTTTGTTAAGTAAAGGGGAAGGGTTGCGTCCCTGTCGCCAAAGCGAATGCTGACCTGTGCATGACCCTGGACCTGGGAGAGTTGCCCGGAGTGGCTGCGCAGCATCACGCCCGAAGCCTCGACGGACACGCTGGGGAAAGTACGCTCGAAGAGCTTCCCGGCCGTTACAGGCACGCTGGCCCCTGTGTCCAGCTTTATGGAAATGGGGTGCCCGCAGATTTAGACGGTCAGCATGTATGGCGGCACAGATGGCGGTACAAAGCCTGTGTGCCACATGTCGAAAATCAACGGGTCCTCGGCCACGACGCTGAAGAACTTGAGCTTGCTGCCGCATGCCTCCGCCGCGTACCCTTGCGATGGCTACCCTGGCCGCGGGCTTGTGTTGTACCTGGGCTTGAATCAGGCTGCTGCTACTGTTTGCTGTTCGTCCTCCCCCTTCGGCAAACACGTGCGAGGTGCCCAGTTTTCCCGCACGTAAAGCATTGTGCTTGAGAGAACTGGCACTGTGAGGGGTAGTGGGCACCACCACAGCGACCGCAGGTACTGCCCTTTGTCGCCAACTCGTTGACTGCCGCTTCCGCCGACGGTGAGCCAGTCGCACAGGCAATCTCGCTGGGGTCCTTGGCGGCAGCTTCTATTGCCAGCGCTGCCTTCACGGCGTCGTCCAGCGACGGGTCGGGAAGCTCCAGGAGCCGCGTCTGCATGGCGGGGTTGTTGATGTCGCAGACGAAACGGTCCCGGAGCAGCGAGTCGTTGGTCTCCAAATGCGCAGGCACTCGCTAACCCTCATAGCGCAGCAACGAATTGCCCGAGGGTCTCTCCTTCCCAGCGGCTCCGGTTGTTGAAGCGGAACATGCCGGCTCCATTAGTGTGGACGGTGCGGGGTAAAATGCAAGCGCAGTATGGCAAGCAGCTTACCCAGCGTCTTAACGTGCGGCGTGGCTGGCTTGAGAAGGTTGAACAAGAGGCTGAAGACGCGGCTCCCGTGGCTGGCCAGGAAAATGTCCCGCTGTTTGGCCTCAGTTGTGTTGTTTGCTCAGAAGAACACGTGGACTTGCTCCTGGTAAATTTGCCAGGCGGACCCATCTCCTTCGAACGGCTCGAGCCTTGCGTACAGCAGCATGGCGACAGCAACGAGAGGCGGTGTTTCGCTGCTCGCAGCGGCGTGGGACAATCTGCGGGTACTCGTCGCCATCCTGACAATGGTCCTGCTTTCGCCAGCACAGAGTACCTGGCCTGGCTGACGAAGAACGGATTCCGCCGGATGATGGTTCCACCGTACCACCCTGCTTCAAATGGTGCACCTGAGCAGGTGGGGCAAACCATCAAAGACATGCTCAAGAAGAGCCAGACCGGGGATTTCCGGACGCAGATTGCCCGGATACTGTTTCAGTACCGGACCACGCCCCACGGTGTCACTGGCCGTGCCCCCTGTGAGCTCCTGCTGGGTCGGATGGTCAAGACACCCTTTGACGTCTTGCATCCGGACCTCCGATTGACAGTATTTTTGAAGCAGCTGAAGCAGAAGCTGGTTGCTGACCAAGGGCCATCCCGGGCCTTTGCCAGAGTCGGGAGCTCCAGTTTTCGCCAGGAACTTCTGTCCTGGCCCACCCTGGTCAGCCGGACAGGTGGTGTCTCCTGCCAGCGCCTCATCGCTGCTCGTCCCCATGCCAGATGGGGCCATGTGGCACAGACATGCCGGCCATGTCAGGCCTCCCCTCGGGACCTGGCCAGCACCCTCGACTGCCACTTCTGAGTTCCAGCCCGCAGGAGGACCAGCGGCAGCACCAGTCACTCCCAGTAGAGCACCACCTACCTCGGAGGCGGCAACCGTAGCCAGTGGTGCGGCAATCGTTGGACCGGTGTCGAGCTCGGCAAGACTCACTGGGCCGACCACAACGGACGCTCCGGATGGAGCGAGGCTGGCTCAGGCAGCACCCGGCGTTGCCACACCCGACCCATCAACACCGGTGCCCAGGCGGAGTACTCGACAACGGAGGCCACCAGACCGTTACTCGCCTGGATAGCAGGCACCGTCGACCCAGCTAGGGTGGAGGCAGAGCCTCATATTTTGAATGTGGATGTTTGTTTTTTATTAACAAACAAACTGGGGATAAGGGGGTGTTGCAAGCATGTGACGCTCCCCAGGCATAATGTTCGTTCGCCGCCAGGCTCGGTGGCCTGCTAAAGCTTGGCAGGCAACCTTGGTCACCGCGCAACAATAAACACCGACGAGCACGGCTGCTCACCGGTCAGTCATCATTCAGCACCACCACGCTGCGGAGCTTCCGTCTAACGGAGGGTACCACCAGCCCTCCCTTGTTCACAACCCGGGGTGGATCGTGACAGGTTCTACTTAAATTGAAGACGATGCAACAAGCTATGGAAAGAAGAATGATTGGTGTAACGTTAAGGGATAAGAAAAGAGCAGATTGAGTGAGGGAACAAATGCGAGTTCATGACATCTTAGTTGAAATCAAGAAAAAGAAATGGGCATGGGCAGGACATATAATGAGGAGCGAAGATAACCGATGGTCATTAAGGGTTACGGACTGGATTCCAAGGGAAGGGAAGCATAGCAGGGGGCGGCAGAAAGTTAGGTGGGTGGATGAGATTAAGAAGTTTGCAGGGACGACATGGGCACAATTAGTACATTACTGGGTCTGTTGGAGAAGTATGGGAGAGGCCTTTGCCCTGCAGTGGGCGTAACCAGGCTGATGATGATGACAGCTACCCTCTCATTAATGCTGTGGAATTCGTCAATGTTGTCTTCTATGTCCTTATGGATTAGGAATTCTACCCCGTATTGCTTTTTATCTGGGAGACCTCTATTTATTTATTTATTCAAAATACCTTGCAGGCTCGAAAAATGGGCATTGGGTAAGGGAAAAAAATATTACAGCATAAAGAGCAAGTAATTATACAAAATTATACAATCATACAATGCTTTGTTAGTAATAATACAACGAAGAGTCAAGTTTACACAAACTCTAAAATTCTAAGATAAGTAAAGGACATGTTCGTTCAGCAGTGTATATAAGCCTCACCAGTTCTTCTAATCTCACTAACGCCAATGATATCCCAAACAGTGTGTGATAGTTCCTCAATGAGTCCTGCTAAGCTAGCCTCACTCGACAAAGTTCAGCAAATAAAGGCTGACTGGGTCCGTTTCCGTTGGCAGCCTGTCCGGACCCAGAGATTCTTGGCAGCCTCTGCTGCATTACAGGTCTGACTGCAGCCTTGGTCATCATCATGTTCAGCCTGGTTACGCCCACTGCAGGACAAAGGCCTCTCCCATACTTCTCCAACAACCCCGGTCATGTACTAATTGTGGCCACGTCATCCCTGCAAACTTCTTAATCTCATCCGCCCACTTTCGCTGCGGAGCACCTGGGGACTGAGGGCCAGGGGTTATTGTAAGAATCATTCAAGAGGTAGTGGCAGAATACTGCAACAGGGAGGCCAATTTCTGTTCTGGTGAGGGAGCGTCTTTGTTGAAGCTTAGTGGGCCTTCCTAATTTGGTTAAACCTGGATTAGTATAGCTCCACTTGCTCTCGGCATCTTTTGCCTGTGTCAGGCGTCACTCCAAGCCTGCGGATGTTGTGCACTGGAGGAGGTGAATTTCAAGCTCACCATCGTCAAATTAAAAAAAGAGTTTTATAAAAGGATTCAAACTTGATCTATATAGTTTCTATAGTCTCTATAGGGCCCACTTTCACGATTAGAACCCACATGAATAATCAAGTGTCAGGTCGTGGTGCATCTCTACCCATTAGAAAAAAGAATGAGTGGATTTTCGGCGGCACCAGGATTTCAAATACTTGCATATGAAGGAAGTATTTCACCACCACTGCAGTTTTGTTTTTTGGCAACCTTTGTTTCTAGAACTTGGTCATGCTTTGCTGACATAATATAGGGCTCAGTGAAGTTAGGAGGCCAAAAGAAGCATATACAGTGCTAAAAAGCGGGCACGTCCTGTGCTACCGGGGCTTAGCGGAAAGAAGAGAACTAGGAGTCGGATTCCTGATTAACCCTTTCGCTGTCGGACCTTTCTGGCCGTGACGCACCCCCAGTGTCGGCTTGGTTTCAGGGAACGAGCATAACAGGGAATGAACGTAGCAATTTATTTTTGATTATGATTGGTATACAAATGACATAGTCAATGCAATATGCACATTTCAGTGCTCTGCAGCTGTTGTTAGTAAACATCATCATCATCATCAGCCTGACTATAAAATCCGTTCAACATCCGAATCTGACGATGCGGAACCCTCTTCCTGGCATGTGACTCTGTCCGAGTCCGAATCCGAGCTCGGCTCGTATTGTGAGTCGGAATTGAGCCACCGCTCCAATGAGCAGACGAAGGTCCCGCGCGCTGAGCCATCCGAAAGTAACCGTGCGCAGGGAGGATGCGCTTTCAGTCGCCCGCACAACGGAGAGCAATGGGAGGTTGCGTGATCAAGAAGACAGAGGGAGATGGAAAAAGGCTAAACAAAGTTCGAAGGGCTTTGCGTTTACTGCTGCAAGCCGGAAGCGAGGGTGCGACGAGAGAGCGAAAGCAGCAACGAGTCACTCTTTTCGGAGAGGCAACGGCACGTGCGCCTGAACTTGACGCGCCGTAGCAGGCACACCAACAGAAGAAAAAATAAAAACCTTCAAACCAGCGGAGAAGGCAGAACAACCTTTGAACCCATAACGACACGCGCGCGACGCATGATACAGCGAACACGGAGCCACCGCGCCACTCAGCAAAGAGAAAGTGGGGAGTGGCAGTCGCGCCGTACTCTTCAGTACATGGAGTAATGCAGGTCGGGGCGAATATACGAACTTGTAGAAAGAGTCAACAGATAGCGTGGCCAATCCAGGAGCGCCAGCTTTGCGCTCTGGCGCGAAATTTTGAACGCACGATAGAGAACGTACCGGTACGTCAGTGACACCGTGGGGGGGAAGCGCGATGACGTACCGGTACGTCCGTGACAGCGAAAGGGTTAATAAGAATATAGCTGGTAACATACAGGAATTCTATAGCATTAACGAGAGGGTGGCAGGACTTGTTGTGAAACTTACTAAGAGGTACAAAATGAAGATTGTACAGGTCTACGCCCCTACATCCAGTCATGGTGACCAGGAAGTCGAAAGCTTCTATGAAGACGTGGAATCGGCGATGGGAAGAGTGAAAACCAAATACACTATACTAATGGGCGACTTTAATGCCAAGGTAGGCAAGAAGCAGGCTGGAGACAAAGCAGTGGGGGAATATGGCATAGGCACTAGGAATAGCAGGGGAGAGTTATTAGTAGAATTTGCGGAACAGAATAATATGAGGATAATGAATACCTTCTTCCGCAAGCGGGATAGCCGAAAGTGGACGTGGAGGAGCTTGAACGGCGAGACTAGAAATGAAATAGACTTCATACTCTGCGCTAACCCTGGCATCATACAAGATGTGGACGTGCTCGGCAAGGTGCGCTGCAGTGACCACAGGATGGTAAGAACTCGAATAAGCCTAGACCTGAGAAGGGAACGGAAGAAACTGGTACATAATAAGCCGATCAATGAGTTAGCGGTAAGAGGGAAAATAGAGGAATTCCAGATCAAGCTACAGAACAGGTACTCGGCTTTAACTCAGGAAGAGCATCTTAGTGTTGAAGCAATGAACGACAATCTTGTGGGCATCATTAAGGAGTGTGCAATGGAAGTCAGTGGCAACTCCGTCAGGCAAGATACCAGTAAACTATCACAGGAGACGAAAGATCTGATCAAGAAACGCCAATGTATGAAAGCCTCTAACCCTACAGCTAGAATAGAACTGGCAGAACTTTCGAAGTTAATCAACAAGCGTAAGACAGCTGACATCAGGAAGTATAATATGGATAGAATTGAACATGCTCTCAGGAATGGAGGAAGCCTTAAAACAGTGAAGAAGAAACTAGGAATTGGCAAGAATCAGATGTATGCATTAAGAGACAAAGCCGGCAATATCATAACTAATATGGATGAGATAGTTCAAGTGGCTGAGTACTTCTACAGAGATTTATACAGTGTCAGTGGCACCCACGACGATAATGGAAGCGAAAATAGTCTAGAGAAATTCGAAATCCCAAAGGTAACGCCGGAAGAAGTAAAAAAAGCTTTAGGAGATATGCAAAGGGGGAAGGCAGCTGGGGAGGATCAGGTAACAGCAGATTTGTTGAAGGATGGTGGGCAGATTATTCTAGAGAAACTGGCCACCCTGTATACGCAATGCCTCATGACCTCGAGCGTACCGGAATCTTGGAAGAACGCTAACATAATCCTAATCCATAAGAAAGGGGATGCCAAAGACTTGAAAAATTATAGACCGATCAGCTTACTGTCCGTTGCCTACAAACTATTTACTAAGATAATCGCAAATAGAATCAGGAACACCTTAGACTTCTGTCAAGCAAAGGACCAGGCAGGATTCCGTAAAGGCTACTCAACAATAGATCATATTCACACTATCAATCAGGTGATAGAGAAATGTGCGGAATATAACCAACCCTTATATATAGCTTTCATTGATTAGGAGAAAGCATTTGATTCTGTCGAAACCTCAGCAGTCGTGGAGGCATTACGGAATCAGGGTGTAGACGAGCCGTATGTAAGAATACTGAAAGATATCTATAGTGGCTCCACAGCCACCGTAGTCCTCCATAAAGAAAACAACAAATTCCCAATAAAGAAAGACGTCAGACAGGGAGATACGATCTCTCCAATACTATTCACAGCGTGTTTACAGGAGGTATTCAGAGACCTGGATTGGGAAGAATTGGGGATAAAAGTTAACGGAGAATACCTTAGTAACTTGCGATTCGCTGATGATATTGCCTTGCTTAGTAACTCAGGGGATCAATTGCAATGCATGCTCACTGACCTGGAGAGGCAAAGCAGAAAAGTGGGTTTAAAAATTAATCTGCAGAAAACTAAAGTAATGTTTAACAGTCTCGGAAGAGAACAGCAATTTACAATAGGCAGCGAAGCACTGGAAGTAGTAAGGGAATACATCTACTTAGGGCAGGTAGTGACGGCAGATCCGGATCATGAGACAGAAATAATCAGAAGGATAAGAATGGGCTGGGGTGCGTTCGGCAGGTATTCTCAGATCATGAACAGCAGGTTGCCATTATCCCTCAAGAGAAAAGTGTATAATAGCTGCGTCTTACCAGTACTCACCTACGGGGCAGAAACTTGGAGGCTTACGAAAAGGGTTCTACTCAAATTGAGGACGACGCAACGAGCTATGGAAAGAAGAATGATAGGTGTAACGTTAAGGGATAAGAAAAGAGCAGATTGGGTGAGGGAACAAACGCGAGTTAATGACATCTTAGTTGAAATCAAGAAAAAGAAATGGGCATGGGCAGGACATGTAATGAGGAGGGAGGATAACCGATGGTCATTAAGGGTTACGGACTGGATCCCAAGGGGGGAAGGGAAGCGTAGCAGGGGGCGGCAGAAAGTTAGGTGGGCGGATGAGATTAAGAAGTTTGCAGGGACGGCATGGCCACAATTAGTACATGACCAGGGTTGTTGGAGAAGTATGGGAGAGGCCTTTGCCCTGCAGTGGGCGTAACCAGGCTGATGATGATGATGATGCTGACATCATTATGATGGGTACTTGAATACAGTCTGCTTTATTGATCAGCAGCAGCTATCAGGATTCCAGTTTGCTATTTGTCCAGTGCACCAAGACATTAAGCAGGGTATTTCATATGGCCTGAAATAATGTCGCATTAGCGTCTCGCAAGGTCCACATCGTCATATTAATAGCCATACCCTGCGTAGCATTGTCCAAGATTGTAGTGCCAACTGTCAGTCTGGTTCTTGATGAGGAGGCAGGCAAGCTGTTGGGCTTCTTCACTTGCAGAAGGTAAGCACCAAAGTCAAGATTGTCTTTATCGCCGACGTTCAGCAACTAGGAATCAAGTATCGTTGCCATGTCACTTCTATAAACAAGCTTGAATGGCATCATCTGTGTTGTTTCTTGCATGGCTGTGTTGTAAGCAAAGATTTCATATAGAAGGACAGCATACCACATCTTGTGTTCTCTGTCAACATACATTGTAAACATATTGGTGATTGTCTTATTCAGGTGCTTCGCAAGGCCATTCGTCTGTGAGGCAGTTGTCCTGTGGTGACTGTACTGTAAGGTCTCCTTTGTAAGCTCCTCTGTCGGCGATAAGGACTTTTAGGGAACCACATTGTATCAGGATGTTCTCGACAAAGAATTTATCCACTTTGACCGCACTGCTTTTGGGCAGGGCTTTCATTTCAGCGCACTGGGTAAGGTAGTTGGTAGCCATGGCGATCCATTTATTTTCTCATGTTGACACTGGAAAGGGCTCAAATAGGTTTATCTCTATCTACTTGAACAGTGGACTGGAACAGTCGGCAAAGCAGTTCAATAGGCTATAGCAATCCTGCTGGCCATGGTGGTGTCTTGCATTTTTGGGCATGTCTTGACATAATGGGTGACATCAGTGGTCAACTGCTGCCAGTATTCTCTTGTATCCTCACGAACCAGAACCCAGTGTGCCCAGCTGTCGGGTCATCTCGCTGGGCATGCAGAACCTCTGGCTGCAGTGCTGAGAGCACGAGAAGTCAGTTGGCATGTCCTGGTGACAAGTTCATTGTGAGGATGTCATTTTGTAAGAAAAATAAAGACGATCCACATTTAAATACCCTGAAGACAAAGTCGGTCTTGCCTTCCAAGTACTTGACAAGTGCTGTGACATAGTTACGAGCGCAAACGAAGCTAACACAAGAAAGTTGGAACAGGGCAATGCGCTGGACTTGAACTGACAAAATTTTATTCAGATGACATGCAAAGAAGCCACTAGATGCTCAAATAAATGTTCATAGACGAAAGTGCCACAAAACAGATAACCAAAAGCACAACAAAGTGGATAAGTGCCCACAAACAATGTGCCATTACAAATCGTTGCTGGTAACGTTCTTCTCAAGGTACAATGCTTCTTTATCAGAACTGGTACGCGTTCATCACCAGCTGGAACTCGCATGTCGGACTGAATTCCTGTAGGTCCAGTGTCTTCCGTCGACATGCACGTGGAAACAAGCCTGCAGGGGGGGAATGCGGCCCGTGCGTCTGAAATTGGATGTTGCAATGTGCCTAGCAAGGTTCATGATGTGTTACAAGTCAGCCCAAAATTTTGTAGTGCACCAATGAAATGCCCTTAGGTCTTAGACATCAGTGAGCTGTTCTACTAATCCTGAGGAACAAAGTAGATGTATTTCGGAAGCTGTTGACTGCCTCTCCTCTGGTGTTTGCATTACGAATATTCGTAAGGCAATTGAGCAGTCTGTTAAATTTCTAATGGCAAATAAGTTGTGTTTGTTTTAATGCAATAAAGAAGGGGGTATTGTCGTCATGTTGCAGTCATGTTTTTATGACAAGATGTGTGCAGCTGTGAATAAGAACTTTGTACATTCGGATAATGTTTCAATGAGGGTGAAGAAGAAGGTCTTGACTTTATGCCAGGATATCCATATTGATGGCCTCGGGAAGCATATGCTAGCCGCGACGAGAGGCACTTCGACGATGTTCTTTCCTGCTAAGATGCACAAGGTAGATGTCCCTCTCAGAGCAATTGTAACTGACAAAGAGTCTTGGCAAGGAGAAATGTCAAAATTTCTTCAGAAACCCTTTCAAATGTGGCCTGTAGGTGACCCATTCTTGTTGCACAATTCCATTGACCTGGTTGACTACCTATCAGCACATGAAAACACTGGGGAACAGTTATATGCCTTCTCAATTGATGTAAAAGAGCTTTCTTCCTCCCTCCCTCAAGCTGAGCTTTTATTTTCGTCGGAGAGCATATTGGGAGTACAGCCCCGTCGACTTTCAAAAGGCTGCCGGCCTCTCTCTTGACAATTTTGTTGAGATGCTAACATTTTATCTTTCTCATACCCTTGTTGATTTTGACCAGGACACTTTTGTCCTAAAAGATGGTTTGTGCAGAGCACCTGTTTTAAGTGATTTTTTTTTTCTAGCTAATGTTGATAGACGTATTCTTTTGTTACATGACAATACTTGTGTAGCTAAAATTTATAGGTATGTCGATGACTTTCTTGTTGCGCGGAAAGGAATACAACCTGAGGGGAGAGACCTTGCTGTACAAGATATTCTGGGTGTTTTTGAAAAATGCGCAGTAGGACCAAAGCTCTCCCTTGAGCTGCCAGTAGATGGCCACTTAAAATTCTTACATACAGTATTTGTATCATTCTAAATGTTAGCTCCTTGTGTTGGATTTACTTTCCTAGGAGCAAGAATCCCTTGCTGTGGCAACCAATCTGCACATTTGAAGTTAGTTAAGAGAGTAGTTAAGAAAGGCATAGCTACTAACTGCCTGAGAGCTGCTCTTAGGAAATCCTGTGAGCACCAGGTTTCCTGCATTTGTTCAGCAACAAGTAAGTCATTTACGTGGGACCAGGTATCTTGAAGATAACGTGGTGTCAGTCACTGAGAGCCTCATAAAAGTGGTTAACGTTGACCCGGCAGCTGCTCAGTACAATGATGCATGTCCCAGTGGGTGCTCTGGGGCTGTTCTGTTCATACACAGGATGTCCCACTGCCAAAAAAACATAGCGAGCAAGTGCAGGGCTGGTGTTGTGTTTTCAGTGCCACAAAAGTTTGCAAGGCTCTGCCGTTTGTAAACAACACTGGGAAAAATGATGCCTGCACAGAGAAGCTTGCCCCCTGCTTTGTTAACTGCAGTGTGACTTTTTTAGGCTTGTAGCGCAGTGCTCACTCTGTTTTCCGTTCCCTTTCATCACCCCTGCCTCCTTCCTTTTTTGCTCTTTCTGAGCTGCGCTACTAGCCCAAAAATGTCATGACATACCAACTCGCCCAAACTGCCACGCTTTTGAACTGCAGTGTGGTTGTGGTCTGCAAGGTTCCACTTTCTTGTGGAAAATGCTATACTGGGCCAACAGGTGGATGCCTCTATAACTGGCTCGGGGAGCACCAGACTGCTGTGAGCGCTGTAGCAGCCACTGGCCACTTGGCTGACCACTGCCACCACAGATGTATTTGCTCCCCGTGTTTTCATAACACGCATGTGCTCTGATGGTGTGTCAGGCAGTTAGATAGGGAGCATTTTTTAAGTGTTTTGCATTTTAAATGCTGGTGATGAATGTGCAAGCATACCATCTCTGGCACTCACTGATAAAGAAGTGTTTGACCTTGAAAGAAACATTGTCATCACTGATTTGTAATGGCATGTTGTGGACGCTTATCTGCTTCATTGCACTTATCGTTATCTTCTTTGTGGCACTTTTGTCTGTGCAGAAGGGTTGAAATCCGGGCCTGTTGGTACATACCTGAAGGAAAAAAAACAGTCAAAAAACACAAAGGACACGAGGAGAAGTTCACACCACAACGACTGGTGGTGCACTGCCAGTCGTTGTGGTGTGAACTTCTCCTCGTGTCTTTTGTGTTTTTTGACTGGTTTTTTCCTTCAACTTTTGTCGGTGTTTATCTGCACATTTATTTGAGCACCTGGTGGCCTCTTCACTTGACAAATAAAATTTTGTCAGTTCAAGTCTAGCGCTCTATCCTGTCCCAACTTTTTTGCATTAGCTTTGTTTGCACTAGTAACTATGTCACAGCAATTGCATCCACACCAACTCGCCCAACTCTCTTTGTTAATTACTTGACAGGGCTTCTTACTTCTAGGTCTGCTCATTGCTGTTCGATGAAGCGACCTGGTTTTATTGTTCCCAGGATAACTTATGTTTTAAATTAGCTTTCCTAATCAAAAACTGAAAGTGGTGCATCATCATGCTACACGAGAACTTGTTCTGTCGCCATATTGCGATAGCAATGGCGATGGCACTGGCTAGGCTGACTCTGCCAGTAGATTGCTAAGAACACTGGGAATATGGTTTTGGTATTGTATGTGATCGTAACATGCAGGCAATTTTTGAACCAGCTTTCTTGGAAAAGGTGCTAATTGGAATTGAGTGAACACTATAATCATTCATTGTGAGCTATCATTTTGGCTTGGAAAGTCTTTCTTGGGCAGGCCGACAATAGGCGCACATATTCAGTGGGAAGGCAACATGCTCACTGTGTCCCCTGGCACTGCCATGACAGGCACTGCCACTAATGGGCAGTTTGAAGTATAGGATGGAAATAATTAAATTTGGGCCCATGGTTGCTGGCTGGGACCTTCAATCGGAAGGAAATTAAACAACCAAATTAGCTGGAGTAGAATTAACAAATTTCTGCTGTATTAGATCCAGGGTGTCAGATAAATTGAGTGGTACATCTGGGTTGAGTGACAAGTTGAGATACAGTAGTATTCTTTTGTCAAAACAGAGTAGATTAGCCCAGTCAATTAAAACAGTGGAAGATGATAGCATATACCAAAAACCATGTAACATAACCAAATCATTCCATACATTCGCTGGCATGCAATTGAGTTGATGTACAGTTTCCCACTGCCATATGTGTTATTGTCCATATTATTATGGCGGAATAACGGAATAGATGATGGACAAATTGAACCAAGTTTCAGTTGTAATGGATCCTTTTCACTGGCCAGTTCACTCGTATATAAACAGGTGGCTTGTGTTGTGCCTAGCCTCAAGACTCCATGGCATTGCAATTCCTGGTTGTGGAATGAAAAAATGTACTTGGCATTAGGGGCACATTAAAGCACACCAGAGAGTCTAAATTAATCTGCATCCCTCATTACCCTATGTGCTATTTGAGGACTTTAAAGTCTGTTAAATACACCGCATGTGTGCGTGATTCGGCAAGGCTGCTTGCCAGTTAGTGGACCTGTGGCATTTGCACTAAACGCTGATCAGCTCACCTTCACATGGAGAAGCACTGAAGAAAGACTCATTGATGGTTAATGCTCTTAGCCCTGTTTTGCTGTCCTCTTTCTTCATCCCTGTTTCATTGCCCCACAACCCCAGAGTAGAATGTCAAGCCATCATTCTACAAAAACCAAGGTTTTGCAATGGCAAAACAATTTTGTGATTGTTTTTATCAAAGGCAAAGGTCTGGGAGAAATATGATAGTCAGATAGAACTGCAAATTTAGTACTCACTTGCTCGTGTTTGTAACTCTCCAATGTCGGGGCCCCATGCACTGAAACTCACCGAGACCCAGTCAGGTGTTAGATATGAGTGCATTCATTACAGAGTATGTCGACGAATGAGTGGCTTACATATGTTACGTAAAAATTTTCAAGGTTGAACATTTAATCGCGAGCCACAGTCTGAACAAGTGATGAACAATATTATGTATTTTCCTTAAGCTACATCAAAACTTGAAGACATAGATATTTTAAGCTTGGAGTGTAGCATGAAGAAATCAAGTGCAATCGACAGATTCAGATGCGATTATGTAGAAAATAAATTATGTAATGATATCGCACCAAAAAACATTACTGAAGCAAGAAGTGCGTCTTTCGAGCCATTAGCAAAAAGAAAAAAAATGGTGAGTAAATGACAGTGATTGTGACTTAACACAGCGGCTGAAAATAAGTACCACTGTGTCTTGGAAAGTCATTTCTAGCTCTTCCTTCTAATATGCACACTGTATATGCATCATAGGGCAGTGCTCCCACTACTTGGACAAAGCGTAATGATCTTGGGAGGATTGGTGTGTGGCATGTTCACTCGGTCGGCAGCAAAAGCCGAAAGGGCATGCTGTGCCACACCGGCTTCGTGGTGCGCTGCCATTGTAAGACAGGGGCTTAGGCAAGCAAGGCCTGCATCAACACGGTGGCACCCATCTCTGAGAAAGGCACTACAACTTTGGTGGAGTTCCGGTCGATGACACGGCATTGCTCAGTGATAGTCACCGGGATAGCATAGTGGTTTTGGAATCGTGCTGCTATGCCTGAGAGCGCGGGATCAAAGAACCCTGGATGAGGTGGTGGTATTACAGGGGGTTGGCAGAGTTACCCACATTGGCGTGCACCATATTGTGGTTTTGGCACGTAAAACCCCAGAATTTGATTCTTAATCACAAACAGATGACGCTTTTTGTTTGAGAATGACACTGTATATTTTAGTAAACAGGAATGACAATGATGTGCGAATTTGTTGTGTGGGATTCCTATGTGGTATTTCCAAATGTTACGATTTATTTAATGCTATTTGTGGTTAATTGGCAAACGAAATTATCACAACTTAAACCGCACATTTCAACTCTTCCAAAACTTGTCATCATATACTGTGCTTTCAATTCCTGTATGATGCCAAATATTGGTATGGTACTGGTGTATTCAGAATAATCGCACATTAGAGAATGCATTCCCAAGATGTCTGTCCTGCCTCTTTTCTATTTAGTTAGCAACTGTGTACAGGTTTTTTATTTCTGCACACGTGTAATATGGTGGGAGGACACCATTACAATGAAGTGAGTGTGGGCTAGTTCACGCAGTGCATGCTCACGTGTGCAAAATACTAGCCACATGGCAAGGTTGTGTGCATGACATTGAATTGGCCCTGCTTGTGTCACATGGTCAAACCATGGACTGCACGAAGTCCAACCTGGCCATGGCCTTCTAAAATTTTTGAGAGCTTCACATGCCTGTCATTTAGAAGGAGTATCTGATACTGGTCTCCTCGAAGAGCTGAGTGCACAGGAAGTGGCATAACAAGAATGGCTTCATCCAAACTGATGCAGCCAAATTCCATCTCCCAATGTGATGAGACACCTGGGAGAATCCTGTGTGCATGTGCAGGGATGCATGTTTTTCATGTCTTGATTTTGGCTGGATGCTGCTGTACATGCCGATACGTTTGCCGCTCATGATGCTCTCCAAGGCTTTTCATGTGGCTCCGCATGACAACTGGTGCTTGATCTTCACAGTCTGTTTTACCGTCTCCTATGTCTTACGATGTTGATTAAAAAGAAATTAAGCAAGTGTAAACTTAAATATCTAAAGCTGTGCATTCATTCTTGCTCCATATTTGATGATTCCACAGCCATAGTGAGTTGTGTTTGTGTGCTCAGGCAAGGAACTACATCCGCAGCCTGCCTGTCATGAAGAAGAAGAACTTTGCTGAGGTGTTCCAGGGGGCCAATGAGAAAGGTGAGGGTGCAGATGACCTATAGTATTGGATTGATTGTTTTGCCAATTTAATGACCATTTGAAGCCAATGAAAGCATATGGGAAACAAAGGCACCTTTGGTAGTAAAAGTAGCACTATTAATACTTCATTATGCTTCATTATAGAAAAAGGAAAAGGCATCGTCATAACTGTCCCACTTTCCAGTGGTTGCCTTAACTTTTCTGCAACTGTAGAAAATGGGCATGGTAAAAAGTGATAAAGGGTAGGAACAACTTATAAACAGCCACATTATTGAACTTTACTATTAAAGTTGTATAAAGAAATTGCGAGTGATTACATAATTGGGAAATACCTGGTACTGACCATAATGTAGCACTTGAATCCCACCATGATGCGATGTCCACTTGGTGCAATACAGTACTTGGTGCATGGAGCTACACCTAAATTAATGTAAAAGTATGTGTGACCGAGTCACATGAAACAATAAATACACGAAACCTTGACACCTCTTCCTTTATATATATCGTCATCACCTTATCATAAAACTTGATGTAAAAGATGGACTTCATAATCAGCAGTGCCAACAAATGCTTGCCTTCTTGCAGGCTCCTCAGACTTTATAAAACACTAACTTGTCCAAAGCTGGAATATGCCACCTCAGCTTGTGACCTATTTTGACAGGCTCACTTAATGGTCCCAAGTAGTAACTGGAATCCTGCTGGTGTGTACGGTCACATCTTCCCACCAGACCTTTCACTAGTCTTTCATGAACAGCACGAAGGTCTTTTTTGGCCAGGTTGCACTGCAAGTTACTGAGAGAGGGTCCTTGGAGCAAGTGTGTGCATTGCATCTGCAAAGTGTTATTGACTTGTCAGTGAAATGGCTGAGCCCCTGCCCACCCCTTCTCACTTGGCATGTCTGACCTGTTTTATTCTACAGTCAAAACCCGCAATAACGAAATCTCGTGACTACGAAATTCCTGTCACAACGAAATATTTTCGTATTCCCGGCGAACGGCCATTGGATTCAATGCATTTTGTATTTCTCGACAGCGAAATGTCACTGTACTACAATCCCGCATCAACAAATGTTGCCAAAATGTAACCCCGAATATTACCTACTCGCACAAGACTAGCAGGCTCCAAAATATGCTGGAATGTGATTGCTTTGCACTAAAATTGCATTAAATACCACCACATTATACTTGCATGGGTGCCACCATTTTTGTTTACAAAAACAACCAAGAGCTGGAAGCAGTTGTACTGAAAACACGTCATGGTCGCCATCTTGTTTGTTGATCACCCGTTTAGCACCTCCTCTAAATATAAGGAGGCGTTGGCTTGTTTGAAGTGGCAGCATGTTGCACTGTCATGTGACGATGGTTTTTGCACCTCACCGCACAGTACACCTATTGTAGTGCGTACTGAGCGCCTCGGCGAGAAAAATGCATCAAAAAACAAGGAAATCCACATCGCACTAACGTGGAATTGTTTATGGCGCTTGATATGGCAGTCACAGCATGGAGTGCCACGCAGTAGGCTGTGATTGAGCAATCGTCTGAGAATACGCATTCCTTGCTTCAAGATCGCTGGTTTTGGTGCCATATATATGAGATACGATCACTTTTGTGCTTGGCACTGGACGCGTGCAGTGCCTATAGGCGATAGTGTGCACTGGAGAAATTCTGCTGCATGCGTGGATCGAGTGCTGTTGCTCTGCATTTGGTGCTGAGTTACGCAATATCTCGCAAAAGTCATCGTATCTCCGAAAGCAACTGACCGAAGATACTGCTCCATGGCAATGCTGCCACTGCTGATCGACGCATATGGCGCACTTTGTACATTCAGCAATGTGGTTCTATATCCTTGCAAGCTTACCAAAGTAGGCTAACAGAATTTTGACAGTAAGGTGGCGTTCTGCGACGCATTACCTATCCGTGCTGTCTCATTTCACAAGGAAATTTTCGCGAAAGTTAATTTTTCTGCGTTCTCGGCCGATTTCGTTATTGTGAGGTTCAACTGTATTTCAAAACCAGATCTGTTCCGAGCTGTCAGAAATTTTACTGAAGAATGTGGCCCAATGTCTTTAACTTTGCATTTTTAAGTATTGACAGCTTTCTTTAAATGCTCGGCTTTTATCTTCCACTTTTATCGCCTTCTATGATGAAACTGTTATTCAGAACAACTGTGTTTGTATTCGTTCATGTGTAGCACCATTTTTATGTGACCTGTTTTTAGCTGAATGTGATAAGCACATATAAATGCACAGATTGGCAAAACCAAAGTAGATGTGCGTTGGTGATTATCTGGTTATATTTAAGTTGGGTGTTCTGGAACAGTGTGTGTTGGAGCGCTGTGCAGCAGCTCTTGAATTCATACACAAGATGCCTGTTGACCGCCTCATAAGAGAGGTCCAGGGAACCTAAAGAAAAAGGCACCATGACTTGGACAGATAACCATGCAGTTGGGCCGTATATACACCTCGATATAACTAAATTTCTTGATATAACAAAGTACAATAAAACCTATTTAAACGGTACCTGCTTAAACAGTAGTTTCGTTTTAAAAGTAGTAAAGTCAAATCCCCGACACAGCGGCCATTGAACATAATGTATTTTGTATCCATATAAACCATACCAGCTTATTGCGTACGTGTCAGTTAATACGTAGTGTTTCCACTTTTCGTCGGCAAACACGGCGGGGCGTTGTCTCCATCGGGCGGCCCGGCAGAACAACAAGCCTCAGAGATCGGAACAAGTGCCTCCAAGCACCCTGTGCGTTTGTGCGTGAAGCCACATCTACATTAACATCATTTCATCGCCGTGCCAGAGACACGGGGGTGAATCTCTGCATGACTACCATTGGCTGTTTTTGAGCAGACGCTCTTTTGACGCTAGCGCCAAGGTCCCCTTCAGTTACGGCCCTAACCAATGGGCAACGCAGAAGCAAAATGGCGGCTCACACGATTGTTTACATTGTCATGGCAACAGGAATAGCAGCCTCGCGGCGCCTCCTCTCCCATATGTTTTTCTTTTCTTTTGGTTTTTGTTATGCCGACCTGCTCCGCTCACTTTCACCCTTTCCCTCATACCGCGCACGCGCCGCTTACATTTTTTTGTTTTTACCTGTACGTAGCGCATTTTTTTTTTTTATCGCGCACGTGCTGCGGGGCACCACGCGCCAGCTTGCAAGCAATGCGCGTGTTACGCAGAGCATTGGCATTGCTTGGGAGCTGGTGCGTGGTGCGCCGTGGGCTATGCGTTGGCACGCATGCAGTCTTGCCCATACTTATATTATACCAGCATGTGCCGGGACATAAGAAAAATTCCACTTCCAACACAACAGATGTTTAGTCTCTCTTTATTGACTTCGTTTCCGAAAACAGATTTTTCTTATAACGTGGTGTGATACATGCTAAAAAAATGAGCAAAAGTGAAAGGTGCATGACATATACAAGAGTACTAAGCACAAAAGCTCACAGACGGTGAAATAACAAAAGAAAGCGCTAGAAAACGCGAAGGCCGTTTCATGTACACAGAACACAGACATAAAAACAAGATTTTTATATAACGCCCTCAAATTGAAATGTAGATGAGCTTCTGATATATGCACTAAGATATTGCACAAAATTGGACGACATGTATGACATAGTTATGCCAACTATAAAAAGGGATAACTCACTGGAAATGGCAAAAACAATGACATGAAAAATACCTTAAAAAAATAGAATAAAATGCTAACATGTTTGATTGAGAGCCATACTAAAAGAAAGCCTACTGATAAAACTGCACGAAAGTATACGAAATGCGTGACATGTTCATTACTGCTGAACAAATTGAAAAAAAAAAAACATGGCAGAAAAAATAACATTGTACTAAAAACTGAAACACACATTATCATATTATTCTGCACTTGGCCACAACTTGAGTAACGGTGGCAAGGGGAACAGAAGGTAGTCTGCTTTTGCAGCAGCACATAGAAAACATTCGCAGAAAGGCTTATTCCTCAATCAAAGACCAGGTAAAAAAAGCCAACAAGACTTTCCTTTCTACCCGAATGCAATGCTTAGCAATAAAATTACGTCACTTAAGGCACTAAGTCGTACCTACTGGGCTGTCCTTTGTACAATAAACACGAACTGCAAAAATCTGCATTTGGGACACTTGCAATGCTCATGCTTTCCAGAAGAAAAAAAAGCGTATCATGCCTACACATGAAGGTTGTTCGCGCGGTTTTCCCATCGGGGTTTACTGAGATAGTACACAAACACGAACAGTAATTTTTCAGCTGTTAGTACGTTTGTAGTACACAAAAAAAGCACTGAGGTCGTTATGGAAAGCTGGGCAAGTTACTGAAGTTCCAGAATGAGACTTGGCACAGAAAAACACAAGTCATAGACCAAGTGACGAAGAGGAGGAACATCTATTTGTCAGCTTTCTCTACCGGGAAGAGGCAAGTGTAGCACAATCAACGCGCAACGACGTCTGGAGCGTCATGGAGCACACACATGGACAGGGCTGTGTTTGTGTACATGCGCCTTCTGATGTCCTTGGGTCTGAGCGCTCACCTGTTGTCTTCAGGCACCCAGACTAACTTTGCAGGGCTTGTTTTTGAGGTATTTGTGCACCACTGCACGATGCACGAGCAGTATGAGTCGTGAAATGGGTGAAACATTGCGGAGCACAAGCACACAGCTACCGAGGACCACGAAACTGACGAAACTAACCACGCCAGCCAACGCACAGCAGCGCACGTTTCGCGATAAGAGCAGATAACGAAAATGGAACGTCATGCAGCGGGCTGAGCTGGCACCGGGCCGGCGGGGCCTCACGGCGTGCGCGCGGAGACAGCCAAAGGTGAGGGAGTTGAGAGGGAGTAACGAGGCAGGGCGATTGAAGAGGAGTTGGGAGGGAAGGGCTCGGCCACCTGGATCGGCACGTTCGCGCGCAACGATCTACGAGGCCATGCAAGGGAAACAGATTTTCGGGTTTGCCCAATACAAAGATGGCGCCAATTACCTCTGCCACCGAAACCGGGGCGTTTCCCCCCACTTCCAGAGAGCTTTGCGGCGTCATGCCGAAGCTCAGATAAAAAAGACGCCGGGTGCTCAGCATAGAAGGAAAATTAGACATCGTTTGTGCTGTCGAATGTGACACAAAGTTGGCGCTGGTACGCGACAGGGATCTGCTGTTGACTACGGTCTGTGGCATTTGGAATGCAAAGAAGTTGCTCGGCAGTGCTGCTGCGACCGCGAAGAGATGTCGGCTACGAGGTTCAACTTTTCACCATCGTTGCCTCTGTTGTTGCCGAAGTGTGGACTAGCGACAGTGATGAGAATGACAGGGAAAACGACAGCACGGGCGATTCAGGCCTGATAGTGGCAGAAGCTGTACGTTACGTCAGCCTCATGAATGCAATTGTTGCGACGAGAACAGCACCCCGCAATGAAAAAGGCGCCCTGCGAATTCTGCAACGCTACCGCGCGCTTGCATGGAGAATACGTAACACCAATGATTAATCTGCCATGCGAGTGTTTTCCGAGAAGAGGGGGCTGGCTGAAAAGCTGGCATGCAGCTTCAATAAGTTTGAGGCCTCTGTTGTTGCTGCTAGGCTACTGCAGCATCAAACAAAAATAACACTTTTGTCGTGCGAAGTGAATAAATACTGCATGCTTTTTTACCCTTTTGTTGCACTCTCTCTGAGTTCTGTGTTCTGTTTTGGACAGGTAAGTGGGCGATCTCGTGCTATTTCGGTTAAACAGTACTACCGTTTAGTACGTACTTCTTCCGAGCTCCGGCCAACTATAGTTTAACAAGGTTTCACTGTATAAATTTTTACAACTACTGGTCCATAGAACACCATGTATTTTGAACCCCAGTATAACGAAGTGTGTTTGTACGTCATTTCACTATAATGAAATTTCACTGCCACCACAAAGGAATACAGAGACAATAAATGGAAACTTATGTAGATGCAGATAGTCAAATGGCTGAATTACGAGTGGCTGCTTGCTAAGGCACCTCTCAAATTGCATGACCAAGAGTGACCCATGAAGTGGAGCAGCCGCATGTTCTGTATAAAGTCTAAGTGCAATAAGATCCTATCTTGCCCTGTTTGCTTTGAGTGCGAGTGAAAGTGCGCGGTTGAGCCGAGAAGGATGGTGGTGGCCAGACGAGGGCAGCCACGGGCATGCAAAGGCTAGGCAAGCTGAGATGGCATGGCGTTCACTTCTGCTGGAGGTTGAGCAATGGTGTTCTGAAACACATTGAAGCGAAAGGCAGATGAAAACTTCACTCCCTGCTGCCAGCGCTTTTCATGATAGCGTAGTCCCATTGCGAGCGACACTATCAGCTGTGAGGGCAGAATGGATGCGAAAGCATGACTGACTTCACTTCATACCACCGATGTGAAGTTGTTGACCTGGCATGAAACTGTATCTTTCATTGCCGACTGTCAAATTCAACAAAATGATTTTTTTTCGCATTGAAGATTGCTTTTTGTGACTGCCCGATAATACGAAAAATTTTATGGCCCCTCCTGTGTAAGAAAAATCTACCGGCGACTGTACGTATTTGCATAAGAGATCGAATTTTAATGTAACGAATTTCAATATAACAAGGCAAATGTCTGATTGTACCAACTTGGTTTTATTGACATTTAACTGTATTTATCATGCAAAGTAGCACAACTACTGAGGGGAAAATAGGAGGGCAAGAGACCCGCTGTGGTTGCTATGGTGTTGGGCTGCTCAGCACGAGGTCGCAGCATCGAATGCCGGCCACGGCGGCCGCATTTCAATGGGGGCGAAATGTGAAAACACTCGTGTACTTAGATTTAGGTGCACGTTAAAGAATCCCAGGTGGTCCAAATTCTAGAGCCCCTCACTACGGTACGCCTCATAATCAGATCGTGGTATTGGCATGTAAGACCCCTAATTTAATTTTAATTTTTAGGCAGGCAAGAGGACGGAGCGCTACACTCTCATCTGAAGCTTTCATTAGAAAAGCCGGTAACAAGCCCCATTACAAGAACGCTATTTTTTACTAGTACAGACTCTATATAAATAGCCTCAATTCAACAAAATTCAGGATTTAACCAACTATGGCTACTTCTCGATCTTTGTTCCACTTTGCCACTTTTTTCCATGGGTCTAGTGTTGGCAGTCACATAATCTCAAATTTCCCAGGCACGGTGCAAAGTGTTCGCTTGCATTGTGACAGCGAGTGTTCTTGGTCATCGAGTCATGTTTGCCCGAGTGCATGTGACACCAAAAAAACTACGAACCTTGATTCGTGAAGTCTCTTTGCTATCTCCATCAATGCTGCGCCTTTTTGGCAAAACTACAACATTTTTTTTTCTCGGGATGAATATTTGTGCCTCTTTGCACATTGGTTTATAATTTGAGGGTGCTATCTCACGATGGGCTGCGAGCACTACACAAGCATGGTCAGCCATGGCGCCCATGATTTACAGTGCCACGTGATGCAACATGCTAATCTCAAGCGCTGGGAGTCATGTGATCTGCATTGCGTGTGCTTGCACTCATGAGCCCGCTATTAAGGCCCCACCTTCATGTAATTTGTTTATAAGTGATTACTCACAGTCTAGTAGTCTAACAGTCTAGAGTCTAGCAGTGCTATCGGAGGAATTATAGGGCAGTAAATGGGATATAATAGGGCTCAGTGAAGTTAGGAGGACGAAAGAAGCATATAGAGTACTAAAAAGCGGGCACGTCTCGTGCTACCAGGGCTTAGCAGAGAGACGAGAACTAGGAGACGGATTCTTGATTAATAAGGATATTGCTGGTAACATACAGGAATTCTATAGCATTAACGAGAGGGTGGCAGGTCTTGTTGTGAAACTTAATAACAGGTACAAATTGAAGGTCGCACAGGTCTACGCCCCTACATCCAGTCATGATGACCAAGAAGTCGAAAGCTTCTATGAAGACGTGAAATTGGCGATGGGTAAAGTCAAAACAAAATACACTATACTGATGGGCGACTTCAATGCCAGGGTAGGCAAGAAGCAGGCTCGAGACAAGTCAGTGGGGGAATTTGGCATAGGCTCTAGGAATAGCAGGGCAGGGTTATTAGTAGAATTTGCAGAAAAGAATAATATGCGGATAATGAACACCTTCTTCCGCAAGCGGGATAGCCGAAAGTGGACGTGGAGGAGCACGAATGGCGAGACTACAAATGAAATAGACCTAATACTGTGCTCTAACCCTGGCATCATACAAGATGTGGACGTGCTCGGCAAGGTGCGCTGCAGTGACCATAAGATGGTAAGAACTCGAATTAGCCTAGACTTGAGGAGGGAACGAAAGAAACTGGTACATAAGAAGCTGATCAATGAGTTAGCCGTAAGAGGGAAAATAGAGGAATTCTGGATCAACGTACAGAACAGGTATTCAGCCCTAACTCAGGAAGAGGACCTTAGTGTTGAAGATATTGTCACGTGGCAGTGACGGTGAAGAAAGGAACAATATGGTAGAATACAAAACTAGCTTTTATTGGACGAACCTGTGCTCACAAAAACAGGCTACACTTATAGCACAACGATAGCGGCGAACACGGTCGGCGATCGTCGAAAATCTGATCAGCGGGTCAAGCGCGTCGGCTTTTATAGAGCAGTCGTCGAATGTTCCAGACTAATCGTTCGGACCCGCGTGCCTTCCACAAAGTTCTACACCATTCGCGTCAGGTGATGAAATCAGATAACATAAGGTTCAGCGACAACAGACAGCGGATAGAAGCATCGATAACTTTCTAGAAACTTCGGATACATGCAGGCGCGTCCCACGCTGTGAGATTACATTTGTTAGGTGGCAAAACGTGGTTGCCTGATAAAAATAAGTACACCTGCCAATACTCCCCTCTTAAAAAGCATTGTCCCGATGCTACAAATATAAGAGAGCCAAACACAAAAGGACACTTATTAAACATAAGTAACAAAACAACAAAAAGAAACAAAGTCCATAGGTCAGTTAACCGAAGCCCCAAAGTTCATTAACGCTGGTAGTACGGCTTGAGTCGCACAACGTGGACTATTTCAGGTCATGAGCGGCGCCGCTGTGATAGCGAAATGCCGTCTGGCACGACCTCATAGTCCAGTGCGCCAATACGTAGGATGATCTCGTATGGTCCGAAATAGCTACGCAAAAGCATCTCGCTCAGTCCTCGTCGGCGTATAGGTGTCCAAACCCAAACACGGTCACCGGGCTGGTACTCGATGAAGCGTAGTCGGAGGTTGTCGTGTCGGCTGTCGGTCCTCTGCTGGTTCTTGATTCGCAGGTGGGCAAGCTGTCGAGCTTCTTCGGCGCGCTGGAGATAGGTAGCGACATCAAGATTTTCCTCGTCAGTGACGTGCGGCAGCATGGTGCCAGCGTCGTCATCGGGTTCCTGCCGTACACCAGCTTAAATGGCGTGATCTGTGTTGTTTCTTGCACCGCCGTGTTGTAAGCGAATGTTACGTACGGCAGGACTGCATCCCACGCCTTGTGCTCGACGTCGACGTACATTGCTAGCATGTCGGCGAGGGTCTTGTTCAGGCGCTCTGTCAGACTATTCGTCTGCGGATGGTAGGCAGTTGTCCTCCTGTGACTTGTCTGGCTGTATTGCAGAATGGCTTGCGTGAGCTCTGCTGTAAAAGCCGTTCCTCTGTCGGTGATGAGGACTTCTGCAGCACCATGTCGTAGCAGGATGTTCTCGACGAAAAATTTCGCCACTTCGGCTGTGCTGCCTTTCGGTAAAGCTTTAATTTCAGCGAAGCGGGTGAGATAGTCCATCGCCACGACAATCCACTTATTTCCGGATGTTGAAGTCGGAAACAGTCCTAACAAGTCCATTCCGATCTGCTGAAAAGGTCGGTAAAGAGGCTTGATCAGCTGTAGTAATCCCGCTGGCCTTGTCGGTGGTGTCTTGCGTCGCTGACAGTCTCGGCATGTCTTGACGTAATGGGCGACATTGGCAGTTAGGTGCGGCCAGTAATACCTTTCTTGTATCCTCGATAGCGTCCGGGAGAAACCGAGGTGCCCAGCGGTCGGATCGTCATGTAGGGCGTGCAGTACTTCTGGACGCAGCACCGACTGAACAACAAGAAGGTAGTTGGCGCGGACTGGTGAGAAATTCTTTTTCACGAGTAGGTTGTTTTGAAGCGTGAACGAAGATAATCCACGCTTCAATGCCCTAGGGTCAACGTCGGTGTGCCCTTCCAAATAATCGACTAGGCCTTTTAGCTCCGGCTCCCCTTGTTGTTGTTCGGCGAAGTCTTCCGCGCTTATGCCAAGGAAGGCTTTGTCATCCTCGTCATCTTGCGGTGGCGGGTCAGTGGGGGCGCGTGATAGGCAATCGGCATCTGAGTGTTTTCGTCCGGACTTGTATGCTACAGTGATGTCGTATTCTTGTAGTCTGAGGCTCCACCGTGCCAGCCGTCCTGAAGGGTTCTTTAAGTTCGCTAGCCAACACAAAGCGTGATGGTCGCTGACGACTTTGAATGGCCTGCCATATAGGTACGGGCGAAATTTCGCTGTAGCCCAAATGATGGCGAGGCATTCCTTTTCGGTTGTAGAATAATTGCCTTCCGCTTTTGAGAACGACCGGCTAGCGTAAGCTATCACGTGTTCATGTCCATCTTTTCTCTGGACTAGCACGGCACCGAGGCCTAGGCTACTGGCGTCAGTGTGTATTTCAGTATCGGCGTGCTCGTCGAAGTGTGCAAGTACGGGCGGCGACTGCATGCGTCGTTTGAATTCTTGAAATGCGTCGGCCTGCGGCGTTTCCCACTTGAACTCGACGTCACGTTTAGTTAGCTTTGTCAGCGGCTCAGCGATGCGTGAAAAGTCCTTGACAAATCGCCTGTAGTAGGCACACATGCCAAGAAATCTACGCACTGTCTTCTTGTCGATGAGCAGCGGGAACTTTGCAATGGCAGCTTTCTTGTGCGGGTCAGGGCGGACTCCAAACTTGCTGATGACGTGGCCTAGGAACAGAAGCTCATCGTAAGCGAAGCGGTACTTTTCTGGCTTCAGAGCAAGCCCTGATGATTTGATAGCCTCTAGTACTGTTGCAAGCCGCCTAAGGTGATCGTTGAAATTTCCGGCGAAGACAACGACGTCATCCAAGTAAACGAGACAGGTCTGCCACTTCAATCTTGCTAAAACCGTGTCCATCACGCGCTGGAACATTGCAGGCTCTGAGCACAGTCTGAATGGCATAACCTTGAACTCGTAGAGGCCATCTGGGGTGATGAAGGCCATCTTTTCGCGATCTCTTTCGTCGACTTCTATTTGCAAATAGCCAGACTTTAGGTCCATCAACGAGAAGTATTTAGTGTTGCAGAGCCCATCCAATGTGTCGTCTATACGTGGGAGGGGGTATACGTCCTTCTTCGTGATCTTGTTCAGACGATGATAATTGACGCAGAAACGTAGGGTTCCGGCCTTTTTCTTCACCAGGACAACAGGGGATGCCCACGGGCTTTTCTACAGCTGGATGATGTCGTCGCGCAGCATTTCGTTGACTTGTTCTCTTATAGCTTCACGTTCTCGCGGCGAAACTCGGTAAGGGCTCCGGCGGAGTGGTCGAACGCACTCCTCGGTGATTATGCAATGCTTGGCGACTGGTGTTTGTCGAATCCTCGATGACGTCGAAAAGCAGCCTTTGTATTATCGGAGCAGACTTCTCAGCTGCTGTCGCTTAATCATGGGGAGACTTGGTATAATGTCGTAGTCTGGTTCGGGAACCATGGTCGTCGGGGTAGATGCGGCGGAATCCGAGAGGACAAACGCCTACTGGTTTCCACAATTTCCTCGATGTACGTGATTGTCGTGCCTTTGTTGGTGTGCTTAAACTCCCAACTGAAGTTTGTCAGCAACAGTTCAGTTTTCCCTCCATGTAGTCGAGCGATCTCTCTTGTGACGCAAATTTCACGGTCTAGCAGTAGACGTTGGTCACCTTTGATGACGCCTTCTACGTCAGTGGGTGGTTCGGTGCCGACCGAAATAACAATGCTGGAGCGAGGCGGGATGCTCCCTTGATCTTCGAGCACACTCAAGGCGTGGTGACTACGAGGGCTCTCCGGTGGCATCGCTTTATCTTCCGACAGCGTTATTGAGTTCAACTTCAGGTCGATGATTGCGCCGTGTTGGTCCAGGAAGTCCATACCGAGAATGACATCTCGTGAACACTTTTGGAGAATAACGAAGGTGGCAGGGTAAGTCCGGTCATAAATGGTTATTCTTGCCGTGCAGATTCCAGTCGGCGTGATGAGGTGTCCTCCAGCGGTCCGAATTTGAGGGCCATCCAATACAGTTTTAACTTTCTTCAACTGCGCGGCGATGGGTTCACTCATGATGGAGTAATGGGCTCCTGTGTCCACTAAAGCGGTGACTGCGTGGCCATCGAGAAGCATGTCGAGGTCGGTGGTTCTTTGTCTGGCATTGCAATTAGGTCTTGGCGTCGGATCATGGCTGCTTCGTGTTGAACTGAAGCTGGAATGTCACGTCGTCAAGTCGTCTTTCGTCGGTGTAGTCTTGGCTTCCCGACTTCGTCGAGATGGCGGCATGTCGTTATTATGTTGTTGAGATGGTCTCTTTGTCGTCTTCGTCGGCGGCGGAGGATCTTCGTCAGTTCGACAAACAGCAACCGCACCTCCATCAGTTGCTGCTTTTAGTTTTCCGGATATGGGCTCGCTGACCGGCCCCGGGCTGCGCCAGTGTATGGTCGGTGCTGCGGCGACAGGTAGCGGCTTGGTGAAGGTGAATGGGACGGTCATCGAGGGCTCTACTGAGTAGTGGCGAAGTAGTCGGCGATGTCACGAGGGTGTTCACCTTCCCGAGGGCGCGGTGCATCGACGGCGAACCGTCGCAATCCCAGGTCGCGGTATGGGCATCGGCGGTACACATGGCCGGCTTCGCCACAGTGGTAGCAGAGCGGGTGGTGGTCGGGGGCTCGCCAAATGTCCGTCTTCCTCGCGTAGCTGCGCTGGGCGACGGGTGGGTGTGCTGGCGGCGGCGGTGGTGGACGACGGAATTGCGGCGTTACAGGGCCCTGGCGTTGTCACGGAGGGGGACCTTGATGGCAGGTGACGGCGGCGTGGGTCATCGCTTCCGGCTGAGGTTGCGGTGATCGTGGTTGCACCTCAGGGACTCCAAGCGATCGCTGAACCTCTTCTTTGACGATTTCAGCGATTGGATCCACTTGGGACTGCGTCCTTGGTTAGAACTTCTGCGGCTCCTCCCATACGACCTTACCGTACGAGTGATTGAACCCTGGCATAGTTTGTAGAGTTCGTGCGCCGATCGAATTGCCGGTTTCGGATCTCGAGTGCCTTCTTAATGTTCGTCGCCTCACAAAGAAACTCTTCGACAGTCTTCGGTGGGCTACTTACCATTCCGGCGAAAAGTTCCTCCTTTACACCACGCATCAGTAGGCGGACTGTCTTCTCCTCGGCCATATCCGGGTCGGTGTGGCGAAACAAACGGCTCATTTCTTCCGTAAAGATGGTAACGTTCTCGTTCTCGTTTGGTAGCTGCACTCGGGCGTCCAGCATAGCTTCGGCCCTTTCCTTGCGCACGACGCGTGTAAAGATGCGCAGGAAGCCGCTACGGAACAGGTCCCACGTTGTCAAGGTCGACTCCCTGTTTTCAAACGACGTTCTGGCGGCGTCTTCTAAGGCGAAGTAGACATGCCGCAGCTTGTCGTTGGAGTCCCAGATGTTGAATGTCGCGATTCGTTCGTAGGTCTCCAGCCATGATTCCGGGTCTTCAATCGCTGCTCCATGGAAGGTTGGTGGGTCCCGAGGTTGTTGTAGGATCACGGGGGACGCTGGGGCAGTCATTGGGGTTGTCTTGACCGCGATTTTCTTTGTCGTCTCTGGTAGAAGTCCGTGTTCTGGGGGCAGTGCTTGCAGCCTGCGGCTAGCACGCTAGTCTTGGGCGATGTTGGTTTTATCCTCGGGCTTCGGGCTTGGATAGGGGCTTTGCGGGGGCGTTCGGTGCATGAACGCACAAGCACCTCCACCAGATGTCATGTGGTAGTGACGGTGAAGAAAGCAACAATTCGGTGGAATACAAAACTAGCTTTTATTGGGCGAACCTGTGCCCACAAAAACAGACTACACTTACAGCACAACGATAGCGGCGAACACGGTCAGCGATCATCGGAAATCTGATCAGCGGGTCAAGTGCGTCGGCTTTTATAGTGCAGTCGTCAAATGTTCCAGACTAATCATTCGGACCCGCGTGCCTTCCACAAAGTTCTGCACCATTCACGTCAGGTGATGAAATCAGATAACATAAGGTTCAGCGACAACAGACAGTGGATAGGAGCATCGATAACTTTCCAGAAACTTCGGATACACGCAGGCGCGTCCCACGCTGTGCGATTACATTTGTTAGGCGGCGAAACATGGTTGCCCGATATAAAGATGAGTACACGTGTCAATATGAACGACAATCTTAAAGGGCATCATAAAGAAGTGTGCAATAGAAGTCGGTGGTAACTGGTGGTTAGACAGGATGCCAGTAAGCTATCGCAGGAGATGAAAGATCAGATCAGAAATGCCAATGTATGAAAGCCTCTAACCCTACAGCTAGAATAGAACTGGCAGAACTTTCTAAGTTAATCAACAAGCATTAGACAGCTGACATAAGGAAGTATAATATGGATAGAATTGAACATGCTCTCAGGAACAGAGGAAGCCTAAAAGCAGGGAATGAGAACCTAGGAAAAGGCAAGAACCAGATGTATGCGTTAAAAAGCATAACAAGTATGGGAAGGCGCAACTGTCACAGGGCACAGTCATCATCATCAGCCTGGTTCGCCCACTGCAGGGCAAAGGCCTCTCCCATAGTTTTCCAACAACCCCGGTCAGGTACTAATTGTGGCCATGTCGTCCCTGCAAACTTCTTAAACTCATCCGCCCACCTAACTTTTTGCCACCCCCTGCTACGCTTCCCTTCCCTTGGAATCCAGTCCACAACCCTTAATGACCATCGGTTATCTTCTGTCCTCATTACATATCCTGCCCATGCCCATTTCTTTTTCTTGATTTCAACTAAGATGTCATTAACTCGCGTTTGTTCCCTCACCCAATCTGCTCTTATCCCTTAACGTTACACCCATCATATTGCTTCGGAAAGCACGTTTACAATATAGACCCGCCACTTTCGGTTGTGTTGTAGCACGGCCTGCTGCGTATATCGGGCGCCGAAGATTTTTTCAGGGGTGGCATGCTGCGTAAAGGCAAGAAATTATGCAGTGCCGAATACGTGTACGCCGTTCAAGAATTAGGCGGTGAAGCTTTAGCACGGTGTCAATCGCAAGTGAAACGAGTCGCGTACGAAGTGGAACTACAGGTAAGGTTTGCACGCTAGCTGCTAGATTCAGGTGCACAAACGCAAGGAAATGCGTGCTATAAATGAATCTACAGCAGTGATAAGCAGACATCATGTGTACGGAACTGCTCGAGCACACGACGGTACGCGCCGCGATGTACGAACTGCTCGAGCGCACGATCGTACGCGCTGCGACGGCAGCGTTCTTTCGACATGCCGCCAAACGGCGGGCCTCTTGCAATCTTTGTTGACTGCATGCCGCTAAACTGATGCAGTGGATATGAGCTCGCACGTGCGTGCGAATCGCGCTGTAGCGCGAGCTTGTGCGCTGCTTGCTTGATGTAGCTTTTAATGACAGCGCTCGAACATCGATGTGCTGCAATCAATACTGCTTTGCTGCGCTGCCTCAACGTGCTGGCTTGAGATCAAGGATGAGCGCATTTAACTCTCTTAACCCGTGCTGCTCGTAGTGGAGTAGTAAATTGTCATCGAATGAGCCCGACCATTTATGCTCATTTGCACACACTTCACCACTTCGCATTGGTCGAATTGTTAATTGTCGCTGTGGCCGGGTCTCGAATCGTGAATTACCAGCCATGCCTGCTGCTATGTCGGTCTGCTGTCGGGACTGTAAGTGCAAAAGACCGAAATTTCGAACGCAGATAATCAAGTAAGCTTCAAGACAGGCGAAGCAGTGAGCATGGCACGAAGTTTCGCTTACTCAGCGCGACGAACTGCAGCTATGCAGCGCGCCCGACGCTCCACCTCGTGAGGCCTTGAAGGAAAATGGTAGAATCTGATGTTGGGATTCAGGCCTTCTTGTTCATGGCAGCCCACGACGCAGAAGTAATGACGGTGACGCCTTTTCGAGGCTGGGCTAGGTCTCTCCGGATCGGCATCACCAATTCCTTGTGCTCCCAGCATTACGTCCCACGGCACACGGAGCGTCCGTTTTCGTTAAACTATAGGCTGCGGCGAGCTCGCAGCGTAGTCGGTGTGGTCTGTGAAAAGTGACGAGCCTTGTCGCACTCGCAGCAGAGCATAAAAAAAGTGTGAATTGACGCAAAACTCGGCCGAGAAACGTGCTTTGACACAGCCAGGGCTCAATATGACCCAAGCTGGTACGACCCAGATGTTGTATCCTGCACCGCCACCAGGCACCGCTACTATACCTCAAACTCCAGCGCAGGACGCCCATAAGCTAGCACTTCATTCTATGACGCAAACTTCGACGCTCGTAGCAATGGACCCTGACACCGACAGATTGGCTCGCGATGGTGGGCTGAACTTCAGCGATTTGAGCACTGACGAGCGCGACCTGCTGCTGAGGGCTCGCGCTGCCGGCGTCATTGCGTACTACGACTGCGGCCTCGACACTGGCTCTGCGGAGCGGGAAAGCAACAAGGGCTTCCCACGACATCACATGGACGTGGCATTCTCACTGCTTGTTCCAAATGAAAGTTTCGCGAGCCAGCAGAACCCTCACAGCATGACGCGATAACCAAACTACTGAAACTCCAAAGCGTGCGCGGTGCAGAGTCGAGCGAAAACGAAACCTTTCGAACACCCATATTACTGAAGGGTAACGTCAAAATGTTATTTTTTCTTAAAATCGAATAGACGTAGACAAGTAGCATTTTTTCCGTCTTATAATCGAATGACATGATATTTTTAATACGAGTAGTTGAGTATTAGTAACACAAATTATGAGGAGTGCTTTCGTCATCGGGCTAGTACCGGAATGTCGCGGGGGGGTCTCAAATCGTGTCATGCATTTACCTCAATTACTCGGTTACTAAAGCTCTGTTAGCGATTATATTGACGCCTTAGACGTTCTAGAACATTGCTCTACCACTTTAACTTGAGTTTTTGGTAACCTTTAGTGTCCCTTTAAGTGCAGGAGTGCACTTCACGCTTGTAACATTACTGGCTAGCTGCTGCAGTGGCTGCATGAAGACTTCTCCCATGCATTGTTTGAGACACTGGGACTAGTACAGGTGACATCCTGAACACAGAGATGACAAGAGAACCAAGGAAGTCAGTCGCCTCCGCAAGACAACATTATTGTTCTGTTTTGGAAGCAGAGAAGCAACAGCTTGTAGTAACAATGTGTCTGAACAAGCGCCACCTCGAGGCAGAAAGTTTGAAAAAAGCAAAACAATAAACATGAGGATGTTGGAGGCAGCAGTGACCGTGTGTGTTAACATCTTCTGCAGGCACCTGTGCAAAGACAGCAGAGAGTAAATGTGACTTTGCTTGCATTGAGAAATCAAACAGCATAAGTAAGGCTGTCAGAGACAAAGCCCAAGAGATTCCGAGCATCAGCTAAGAACTTGAAAACCAAGAGGTAGCGTGGGCCTGTTGCACCCATGTTTTCTGTGGCATTACTATAGACGGCATGGTCCATAAAAATATTGTTAAGGAGATGTTGTGAGTATAGAAAGACTATATTTACAATATATATATACAGGATGAGTCAGAGTAGTTAAGAAGGCTGACTACTAACAACATGCAGCAGCCAGTGTCTCCGACCTTCTTTCTCTCTCTTCGTTCATCCTTCCGTAACAGAACTGCCGGGTGGCCAAGCACGGTCTCGGCGCATGGTAGGCGAGCTGCTAAATGTGCACGACATCAACAGCCATCTGACTTGAGGATGCATCAAAGTGTAGTGGTGAAATCTCGTAATTTACATAATTAACTTGGCATAGGATATCATAAGGCCCTGTGTAGCGAGAGAGAAGCTTCTGGAAGAGGCCAACCCAATGACATGGTAACCAGAGGAGCACCCAAGCAGCTGGCGCAAACTTAACATTGCGATGGCAGTAGTCGTAACGCTCTTTTTGTATATGCTGCGAGGCTAATAAATGAGATCGGGCGACTAACATGCCATGTGAGCGCAATCGATGACTTCACGAGCGTGCTCAATTGCAACATGTGGCACAGAAGGGAGGGTGCTGTCACTCAAACGGCAATGTGGGATCGCGACCATACAAGAGATAAAAGGGTGAATATCCTGCGGTGCCATGTCGGGACTAGTTATACACGAACGCCACGTAAGCCAGCATGGCGTCCCAGTCGCGGTGACCATTGGAGACATACATCGACAGCATCTCTGTGATTGTTCGGTTGAGACGTTCCATAAGATCATTTGTTTGTCAGTGGTAGGCGGTGGACAGCACAAGCTGTCCACCGCACAAGAGCGGAGGAGGTCATCGACAACTCGAGATAAGAATGAGCGGCCGTGGTCTGTAAGTAAGTCGAGGTGCGCCGTGGTGGAGAATGACATCATGGAGGAGAAAATCGGCGACGTCTGTTGTGCAACTAGTCAGCAACACCTTTGTTATCATGTAGCATGTCAGGTAATCAGTAGCGACGGTGATCCACTTATTCCCTCTAGTTGTCGTTGGAAAGGGCCAAGCAGGTCAAGGCCTACGTGAAAGAACGGTTTAGAAAGCACTTCAGTTGTATAGAGTCGTCCGACAGGTGGCAGGAGAGATTTATTTCGGTGCTGACACAATTAACAAGTGGCGACTAACGACGCTCAGAGTGGTAGAGACCTGGCCAGAAGAACCGGCGTCGTACGCGATCGTATGTACGCAAAACTCCAAGGTGTCCCGCCGTCAGTTCATCGTGAAGTTGTTCAAGAACGAGGGATAGCAGATGACAAGGAAGAACAAGGAGCAACTTGGGGCCATCAGGGTTGATATTGTGGCGGTAGAGGATGCCGTCCTGCAGCATGAACATGCAGCACGTGCCGTTGGTGCTGCTAGATTCCATTCCGGTGATGATGGACTGTAAGGATGCATCACATTGTTGTTCAGTGCGCGTGTCGGTCATGTCAGTCAAAGCCATCACACATGTGACCGGATCATGCACAACAGGATCGGGAGAATCCACGGAGTGCTGCAAGAGGCAGTCGGCGTCCTTATGGGGGCGTCCAGTCTTGTAATGGACACTAAACGAAAATTTTTGGAGCTGCAAAGCCCAGCGACCAAGCCATCCAGTTGGTTCCCGAAGGGAAGACAACCAGCAGAGTGTGTGACAACCGAAAATGTGCGGCCGTGCAAATATGGCCGGAACTTGGCGACAGCCCAAACTAAAGCCAAGTACTCCTGCTCGGCGATGGAGTAATTTCTCTCAGCAGGTGACAGCAGGCGGCTGGCGTAATTAATCACGCACTTGGTACCATTCTGTTGTTGGGCGAGAACAGTGCCGATGCCATGGCCGCTTGCGTCAGTGTGGGCTTCGGTCAGTGCAGATGGATCAAAGTGGGCAAGTATGGGAGGGGTGGTCAGAAACCCGATGAGAGCGGCAAATGCGTGAGCCTACTCCGGGCCCCATGAGGATGGCGTGTTCTTCTTTAGAAGATCTGTCAAAGGCTGAGCAACGTCAGCAAAGTTTTTGATGAAATGGTGAAAGTAAAAACACAAGCCAATAAAGCAGTGCACATCAGAAGCAGAATATGGTACTGGAAAACTGAGTACGGCACAAACTTTTTCTGGACCTGGTTGATCGTTGACACCGGATGCATCAACGAGGTGTCCCAACATTATAATCTGACGGCGCCCAAATTGACACTTCGTAGAGTTAAGTTGAAGGCCAGCTTTTCGGAAGACAGCAAGAATTACAGCGAGTCGGTTAAGGTGGCTGGTAAACGTGGGAGAAAAAACAATAACGTCGTCATAGTAACAAAGACAGGTGGTCCATTGTAGCCTCGCAGAAGAGAGTCCATCATATGTTCAAATGTCGCAGGAGCATTACATAGGCCAAAAGGCATGACTTTGAACGGATATAAGCCATCCGGCATGATGAAGGTAGTCTTCTCACAGTCCATTTCATCAACTGAAATCTACCAGTAGCCGGATCAAAGATAGATGGACGAGAGGTATTTAGCTCCATGCAAGCAGTCCAAGGCGTCATCGATGTATGGTAGTGGGAAGATGCCTTTTTGTGTGATCTTGTTTAAGCGGTAATCAACGAAAAAACGCCAGGTACCACCTTTCTTTTTCACAAGGAGGACAGACGAAGCCCAACGGCTGGCTGATGGCTCTATGACCCCTTTGCGGAGCATTTTGTCCACTTCTGATTGGATGACTCTACGTTCAGAATGCGATACACGACAGGGACGCCGACGAATAGGAGTCGGGTCTCCGGTGCTTATACGGTGGTGAACAACAGATGTTTGGCCTAAAGGCCTATCGCCAAAATCAAAGATGTCACTGTACGATTCAAGCAGGAGACGTATGTCCGGGGCCTGTGCAGAGGTGAGGTCAGGTACAATCATCTTCGCCAAGTCATCCGTTAGGGGACCAGAGCTGTGAGCTGCAATTGGTGCTAAGAAACTGCTCTCGCAATTCATAGCTTCAATATCACATTCAAAAGTATCAGAAATGCTCGCCAAGAACATGCCGGCTGGAAGCACTTGAGGGCACAAGCTGAAATTCAGAAGCGGTAGAATGATGTCATTATTAGTAACCATGGCCAACTTATGCGGAAGAGCAATGTTCCGGTTCAAAAGCACGTCGATGATAAGGTGAAGCACATATTCACCGCCAGGGACCTGTGGCTGGGTGGTCAAAATGGCGCAAGTAACTGCCTCTGGTGACAGACGCACATCGTGAAGCGAGCACAAGTGCAGTGGGGCAGTGTTCGGAGCATCGGCAAGTTGAGGCAGTTCTAACTGAAGAATGCCGGTCGCGCAGTCGATGAGAGCAGAATGAGTGGATAAAAAGTCCAATCCAAGGATAACGTCGTGAGGGCAGTTGTCGATCACAGCAAAGAGAACAAAAGTAGGGCGGCCGACTATAATTAAATGTGCAGTACACATTCCAAGAACAACCAGCACGCCGCCGTCGGCCACATGAAGCACTTGGGCAGCTGCTACGGTGAGGACCTTCTTTAAACGTCTACGTAGGCTAGCACTCATCAGATACATAGGCTCCAGTGTCGTCGCGTGTTTGGACGGGTACGCGGTCTATTTTAATGTCTATTACACTTCTCCTTGTGGGCACAGACAGAGGACTTGCTGCGGCAGTAGGCAATGCAACACCATCTCTGAGGGCCGCATTTCTTAGTTTTCCAAAAGGGTGCAGCCAAAAGCCACAGGGGATGAAAGGAGACGTGGCTGCGGCAAACGGGAAGATGGATGACATGTTTGCAGTGAACGAGACTGGTGTCCTCTTGGCAATGTTGAGCGACTGTACCACGTGTTCCTAGCAGAGCTGTCGGCGCTATTAGGCCCGGCGGTGGGTGAAACATTGCGGGCATTTGCATCAAAACTGCTCAGGTTGGTCGGCGTGCGAGGTGCTGAGGGCCACGAATTGCGACAGTATCGGGCGACATGACCAATGCGGCGACAAGTGAAACATATTGGCTGGTCGTCCACAGTTCTCCACTCCATCAGGTTGCAATAACACTGAGAGAAGCGTCGGGGTGGAGTGAAAATAGTAGAAGGGCGTTCATTAGTTCTGGGATTGGCGAGAGCACATACAGAATGTAAAGGAATGTTTTCAAGTTCCTGATGAATGATGGTTTGTATGAGAGGAACGGAAAAAGTGGTAGCATCAGAGCTACGCGAACAGAAAGCTGCGGGTGCTGTCGTATCCAGTTCATGTCAAACTATTCACACCACGTCCTCTGATGAGGATGCATACTGCTGTGCGGGTTGATCTTTACCCGTTGACCTTGCGGCAGTATTGGGAAGTCTGGCGAATGGGTGCAAGACGTGTTGGCTTTTGGCCTGCTCGAATTGTCGGCACTCTTTAATGATAGCATCAACTGTAGAGCAGCTTTTGCACATGAGCAGATTAAAGGCGTTGTCAGTAATGTCCTGAAGCACGTGCCCGTCCTTCTCAGTTTCTGTCATATCGTGATCAGCTTTATGAGAAAGTGCCAGCACATCCTGGATGTACGAGAGATAGGACTCCGTGGGGGATTGGGCTTTGCTTTGTGGCAATTTGACGGCCGGCTGGTTTGCCAAACAACTCTGTCAACTCCTTTTTGCTTTGGTCTCAGCTGGTTAGCTCCTCTTCGTGGTTTTAGTACCACACCTTCGTCATGCCTCTTAGGTAAAGCAAGAGGTTAGCTAGCATTAGCGTAGGGTCCCATCTGTTGATTCCACTCTCGCGTTCGTACATAGCCACCCACTCTTCGACGTCAGCGCCATCGGGCCTGCAGAAAGTTCCAGGATCCTTGGGTTCCACAACCACAACCGAAGATGACAGCAATGTAGCTGGCGACGGTGATGTTGGAGGCGGCGACAACGTTGATCCTGCGTGCTTAACGTCATTCATGGTGCGGATGGTGATCCGACGTCCACGGCAGAGCTCCGTTTCTAGCTGTGGTACCCTGCACCTCCCACCAATATGTTACGGGGATGTTGCGAGTATAGAAAGACTATATTTACAATATATATAGAGGATGAGTGAGAGTAGTTAATTAAGATGGCTGACCACCAACAGCACGCAGCAGCCAGCGTCTCCGTTCTTCTTCCTCTCTCTCGTCGTTCATCCTTGCATAACAATATAATGGCTTGACCTTAAAAGTTCTTGAACATCATTGAAATTTTTGCCTCAGAAGCATGGGTAAACTATGCAATCATTGGCAGAGAGCTGAATGAATGACATAATATTAGATGATAGGTCGTTGAAGAAGATTATAATTGTACTAGGACGCTCCTCTGGGCAACACCTGATTATACTTAACTGAGGGAGTAAGAAATGTTATTGAGAACAGTGAATATTTTACTGAAGGACAGTTCCTAAACTATGAGGCTGTTAGGCAGAAATAGTTAATTAGTAAAGTCTACTGTATTTACCCATAAATAACACAACCACGAATATAACACGAAGGGGGACTTTCAGTCTCTGAGAACAGGGAAAAAATATATATTATGCTTATAAAATTTATGATTATTATGAAATTAGGAAGTTCGTGGGTGCTAGTTGGAATTGGTTGGCACAGGACAGGGGTAATGGAGATGCCAGTTAGAGGCCTTCGTCTTGCAGTGGACATAATATAGGCTGCGGCTGCTGATGATGATAATGCATAGTGATACCGCAGAGAAACAGAACATGACTCAGAAAAGCAGATGCCTGCAGGGCGCTTAATTCATTATTACTGCAAACTGCATGTGTAGGGATCAAGGGGCCTTCCTGTGCCTCATCTCCCAGCTTGGCGCTTAGCTTGATCTCTGGGAACCATTGCCCCAGTGATAACATAGTGGACACTGCTAGCGTGCTGGAGCTAATTTCTCGCACAAAACATTCTTCTTCTTCTTTCCGGTGTCAAGTCACCGCACGAGCACACGTCATCGGGTCCTGCCTTGATTCACTGTCTGCGAGAATAGCATCCTATTCCATGCCACCAAGTGTTGAGCATGGCTGTGTACACGGTAGCGATTGTGGTGGTGCCTAGTTGTTTAGCTCGCTCACACTGCAGTTTGAAGCAGCAGAAAAATAAAAGGGGGGGGGGGGGGGGCATTATATCCATGTCATGAGCCCAAATATAATGCAAGGCATGTCCTGAGGCCAGAAAGTTAAATAAATGATGTGTTGTGCTTATGCGGTATTTACGTATTTTCACATAAAAACCGTTTTTGGAAGCCATGACTTAGTGTACACACCGTTGAACAAAGGAGAACAATAAAGTTCAGAGTTTGACGGAAGCCCTTCTTGTCGGGATGAAACGTGGTTAAAAAGTAAACAAAAACCCGGGTATGTCACGTGTTCAAGACTATTTAAGCGAGCTACTCGAACACCTTTGTTTATTTTACCTGTGAACAAGGCTCCCGTTTGGGAGCCGAAATGTCTTTTTTTTAAATCTTACTTTGGTCGGCGTAGTGCCCCGTTTTTTTTTTTTTTTTACCTTTTAACCAAAGGAGAACAATAAATGCCTTTTCCGAAGTGATGTTGGTTAGAAAAGAAAAAGCTGTTAACTTCTGAATGTGATGCAATGATGTGTTTGAGGACTTTGCTTGGAAAGCTGGTTGCGGACATGAGACACTAGGTAGACGATGTGCTTTTATCTGCTGAGCTGAAAATGACCTTGACAGCTTCCACTCATATGAGATCTCATCTGTCTCTAACGATGGCTGGAAAATAAGACAAAGAATGGCACTAGAGAGAACTACAGTGTGCTTTAATATCATTGTTGCCTATCCCAGAAGACTTCAATTTATACAATGAGCCTTTGTGTAACATTCTCGTACTTTGCTGTTGCAGTCATTGCTTGAGGCAAAACTGCAACTTTTTGGCACTGCTCCCCTAGATTTCACACCTTACACAGGAGCGGATAAACTATACAAAAATAAGAATTGCAATACACATCTAACGTGTAATGTGCAGCGTAGAGAATTTGCTGTCATGAGCGCGTGAACACCACAGTGGGTCATGTGTCCTCGCTGCTGCAGCCATTGACCTGCTGGAGCGCATGCTGGAACTGGATGCTGACAAGCGGCCCACTGCCACTGAGGCTCTGGCACATCCGTACTTGGCCAGCCTGGCGGACCCGTCAGACGAGCCATCAGCTGAGCCCTGCGATCAGTCCTTCGAGGATCGTGACCTCAGTGTACATGAGTGGAAACGTGAGTGGACAGGTTACAGTGATAAAAGGTTGTAATGTGCTTGAGCATTATTGTTTCATAAAGTGCGGATACTTTGCCTTACCGTGCCAAGAAGTTGAACCTAGACAGTTAGGCAAAATTTGAATTTGTGCCCAGTCAGGAGGTTGTCTTGGCTGTCTTTCAAGAGAAAGTAGAAAATACTGGAAATTCTGTTAATTCTCACTGCCATTTCGTGTGGTTGTGAAAGCAGGCAGGATTTAGAGCTAAAGAAGAGGTACTGATAATGCGCTGTCACGCACAAGCTTTGCGGTGTGGTACGATGCCCTTGAAGATTGATGGCTATGTATAGTACAATGTAGTATTTAGCCACACCTGCCAACTCTAATCTTTACGAAATGTGGCAGTTGAAGCCAAAACAACACAAAAATTTCCTGAAATACCCTAAAAATATTGATTTATCTAAATTTCACATTCACTTTATTAGCTTAAAGGTCCACAGGATTGGGGGTATTACAGAAGTGTTGGGTAACAGATATAAAGCAAAAAACTAAATACTGGAAAAAAATGCGTTTAAGCACACATCTGCTCACTGTTAAATATGTTATACAGTTGAAAAAAATGGATAGGCAAGTGATTGCTGTGTGATTCTCGTGTGAAAGGCCATTCCAGTCCGAGGCTGAATGTGGAAGGAATGATGAGGCCAGTGTGCACACGTGGCCGGGCAACTGGAAGGGTGGACTGATGTGCGGGTATCGTATGATGAAGTGAATAACTTATGAGTGCATACTAGCAAGCCAGGGTTGTTTGGCCTGGCTGTGCTTTTAACGATGATATACTGGCATTATATGAATAGCAAGAATGAATTAAATCTTGTGGCACGATATTGTACTGATTCTAGCAAGTTTGTTAAATATTTTGGTTAGGACTCCAGATGGCAGAGGCATATCCAGCTTAGAGCATACGAGTGACTTGTAAGAAAGCAATCTTAGGTTTGGTGGTGCATGACATAGATGATGTTTTAAGAATCCAAGACTTCTGTTAGCAGATGATATGGCTTTAGTGACACGCACTGTCACAATCCGCCTAGGTTCGTGAACGAGGGAAGGCTTGAGGCACCCTCTGTTAAACACATGCTCCGCAGCATGGTGGTGACAAACGATGGCTGACCCCGAACAGCTGTGCTCGCCGGTGTTTATTGGTGTGGTGACCAATGTTTCCTACCGAGCCCGGCAGGCCAACTAATATTATGCCCGAGGGGGTGTCACATGCTTCTTACATGCACATTCCAGGTTAAATCGTTGGACAACATTACACCGAGGTATTTATAAGACTGTGTTAATTAATTCTATCGTGACATGCGAGATTGTAAATGCAACAAAAGAGGATTACATTTTCGGTTAAATGACACAAGTTTGCTTTTATCGGGGTCTAGTTACATGAGCCATTACCTCTCCTGGATGCAATTTCAGTCAGTTTGGAAAGCTTGTTGATCAGCGGGGTTATTAGCTGTGCAGTAGATAACACAGTCATTGGCAAAGATACAAACGTTACAGGAGATATGCGTTGGTAGGTCGTTAATATGTATTAAAGGTAGGAGGGGACCAAGGACTGATCCTTGCAGGATGCCTGATGTTACTGGAAGAGAACTATGTCAAAATAGTCCAACAAACAAAGGTACCAAGGACAGCACAGGGGAAATTACTTGTACTTACTAATTGAATTAAGAAATGATAAATAAATGGAAATAAAAGTGGATGAAAAAACAACTTGCAGCAGGTGGGGAACGATCCCATGTCTTCGCATTACGTGTGCGATGCTTTACCAATTGAGCTACCGCGGTGGCATTTTCCAATCCGCTTTCTGGGGTATTTATGTGTCACTGCTAGAACTAACCCTGGGAGTGTTAGCCAGCTTCACCACTCACAAACCTTGACGGTGAATGTGGAACATCCTTTCTGCCGCAGTCGTCACGAGGACGTAATCTTTTTGGGTGATGGCAACTGGTCAATAAATCCATACGTGCTACCTGAAGGCATCAATGTTGCCGGATTCGAGACCCCCGTTATGTAATGAACAAGAAAAAAGGGGTTTTAACCAAGGGGCCCGATTTCTTATTGATCATATCTTAAGAGGCCAACAAAGAAAGATACCAAGGACAACACAGGGGAAATTACTTGTACTTACTAATTGAAATAAGGAAATGATAAATTAGTGGATGAAAAAAACTTACTGTTGGTGGGAAACGATCCCAGGTCTTCGATTATGCATGTGATGCTCTACTATTCGATTAGCTTTTCACCGTGCACATTGAAGCACACAGGAAGATTGAAGTTCAGTGCTTGACGGAAGCCCGTCTGGTCGGGATGAAACATGGTTAAAAGGGTAAACAATTGCACATTGCTTCGTTCAGCCCTGCTCCGAAGGCATTCTTTCGCTACGTGGACGACTGTTTTTGCATCATTCATAAAGAAGCAGTTCAGTCGTTCACTTCACACCTGAACAGCATGGAAGCAGCGATCCAGTTCACGGTAGAAGAGGAAGTCAACGGCAAGCTTCCGTTCCTTGATATGCTGATTGAAAGAAAGGGGCCCACTTTGTCGTTCGCAGTTTACAGAAAGCCAACTCACACAGGACGCTACTTGCATTTCGGCTCCTTGCAACCTGCTTCTCACAAAAGGGCAGTGGTTTCGACGCTTCTACGACGCGCGGAGAAAATCTGCACGAGACAAGAAGACTACGCATCCGACGTAAGTGTGGTACGGCGGGAACTATCAGCCTGTGGTTACCCGTGCGAACGACAAATGGCACGTCCGCAGTTACCCCATGCTGCCTCTAGTCAAAAGCGCGCCGGAATAGCCTATATCCCGTCCACGAGTGAAGCTCTAAGCCGTATTCTGCGTTCATACAATGTTCAAGTGGCACACATTCCAAACCAGGAACTACGGCAATCACTCGTCAATGTTAAGGACAAATTACCAAAAGAGAAATTCCCAGGTGTTGTGTACGTTGTCCCATGCGCGGATTGCGACTACGTGTACATTGGCGAAACTGGTGACTTTGAAAGGCGTCTTAAAAAGTACAATTATGACGTCAGAAAAGAAAATGTGAAATCCAGTGCCGTGGCTGAGCATGCCACTTCAAGCGGCCACGCAATCGACTGGGGGAAGGCACGTGTCCTTGCCAGGGAAAAAGGGCTATCTCGACGCCTTTATCTTGAGTCCCTCATGATCCAGACTACGCCACACACTCTGAACAGGAGCAATGGCAATCTGCCGTCAGTGTATGTGCGCTGCCTGCGTCACGTGTTCTAGACTATTTAAGCGAGCTGCTCGAGCACCTTTGTTTATTTTACCTGTGAACAAGGCTCCCGTTTGGGAGCCGAAACGTCTTCTTTTCTTTTAAATCTTTATTTGGTCGGCGAAGTGCCCCGGGTTTTTGTTTACCCTTTTAACCACAGGAAGATTAAGATTGCCGTTGCTTGCGTGTTAAGTGTTTAGCGATGGGAAAATGAAGATGTTGTGATGCAGAGGTGCATTAGTGTTTATTGTCTTGCTTACTTGGCAGGAGATATTGTGGTTCCACATAGTAATGAACGACAGCACACATTGTCTCTCAAAGAGAGTCCTACTGGTACAGTCCACTGGGGAAAAAGTGATGATACGCACAGCCCACTTTTGTAAATGGAGTAACGGTGTTAGGTAAGTTGCATATGTTTGACCCCACAATTCGCAACGTTAACTAAGGTGGCAGTGAAATACGCTGAAATACAAAGATTATAGCAAAGTCCATTGAAAGTATTGTGCATTCAAAGTATTGTGCACGTATGAGAGTATAACAGCTGAAGGACAGCTGTTTACAGACGGCGTAGATTTGGTCTTTCGGATAAAGGTTTCTATCAACTAGAATTTCCAGATATTTAATGCTGTGAATGCGTTCATTTGTTCAATTGTTTAGTGACATATTTATGAAAGCGCAATTAAGGTTTTTTCATTCGTGAATGGAAAATAATGTATTTAGTCTTCTTAACATTTAATAACAGTTGATTGTCACGAAACCACCTTGAAACAACTAGCAGTTTGTTGGACACAGTGTGTTGCAGAGATTCAAGTGTACACCCTGTAAATAATATCGCATGCATTAAATTATTAACCCTTGTGGCACACCGCATGCGACGTTTCTTGATGCGAATGGAAACACATTGATTGTACCTTTTGCTTTCGTGATTTCAGATAATTAGAAAAGAAGTCACGAGAGCCACCAACAATACCGTACCACTTGAATTTTTATAACAATGCCGAGTGACAGATGTTATCAAATGCCTTCTTTATATCGACGAAAATTCCGATAACAATCATTTGATGGTTAAGAGCAGAATTAATGGGATAGAGTGCTCTGAAGAACAATGAGTTGTTTGTGGCAAGTCTTCTGTGCCACCACGAGTGCGAGACGGTAGAGCACGTAACCCTCTTTCGTTGAGTGTGGGGGAAAACCAGCCCTTGAGGAAGTGGGCAGGATCCCCCCACTCACTGAGACTCTGTTGTTGTGGTTGTCTCTCCTGCCTCTTCCTCCAGGGCTGGTGTACGAGGAGACCACTAGCTTTGTGCCGCCTGCTGCCAACTCCGATCTGTAACACCTGGAGGCTTCGTGGAAGCAAGTGTCCTCTGGAGGGGGCTCTCCTTGTCTCTTCTACCCTCAGTGAAATAGAAGCCACTTTCTGTGCACAGCTTTCTTCCTTGCTGTCAGGCTCACAAGACCTGGCTGCTTCACATTGCTCTGAAAGCTTGCTACCCACTTATCTACCCATTTAAAAGTGCCCCAGTTTGTGCTTTGAAATCCTCAAAGCATTGCGGTGGGTGGTAAGCAGATTCAAAGTGCCTTTCGAAACCGTCCATTTCTTGTTTTCACACCCGCTGCTCGCTGAAATACTTGGAACAAGCCACCTGCTGCCACACGGGGATGTGACTGCTTGCAGCACCACTCGGGTCGTGCTGCACGACTGTGGCGTGTTCACCACTTATGGTTGGTCTTTTTTAGCCAACTGGCACAAACCACCACACCACGAGACAAATTTTTATTGAATTAAGTCTATTACTTAGCGGGGCAATTTGCAGGAACCATATTTCTTACAGATCACTTTCGGGAATATCTTTCAGGAATATAACTTTCGGTTAGGTATGATTTGTTAAGCCAGTGATGAAACACCTGTTGCTCCTGTGAGGCATTGCAGAAAAGTGGAAGCGTCCCTAAAAGTCATTGACTCGCAGGAGTTGTAAAACATGCGTCTTGGTCATTCCACTATGTTTACTGTCTGCAGTATTTTCAGAACATTACGTGTAATTTATTTTCTTAATGTATTGCAGCCTTTGTGTTTGTTTTTATGAGTGCTGTTTGAATATTGTGCAAAGCAGAGAAAGTGGGTATTGCATCTGATTGTCATAAAAGACCATCTCACATGCCCATGATTTTAAAAATTTTGCTCCAAGATGTAGAGACACTTCTGTTTAGCATTTCAACATAATTCATTAAGGTAGGTCACCACCTTCGAGATAGAATTTTGCAATTGTAGTCCAAAAGTTGCAATTATATTTTTGGCTTGTAAAGCTTAGGTAGTTTGTGACTTCAAAATGATGAAATTGCTAAAAATGTAAAGAAATATATATATAAATCAAATTGTGCCAAAATATACATTGTGCCAACAGTCATAGCTTCAAAATGGTAAGTGTGATTCAAACGCAACTTGCCAGGCGCATAAGGAGGACAATAACCTGTGCATCTAACCACCACAATCACGACATCTTTAAGCTGAGGTGCGTTATCATAAAAGTACTGATAAATTTGACATCTGGCAGGTTTGCTTTTCACACAATTGACCATAGTATAAAAAATTACTACTCGTTTTCAGTCACCCTACTTCAATGCACAGTTCCAGATATAAAGAAATAGTGCAAAAAATTTTTTGCGAGAAAATTTTTTAGAAGGAATGTTATCACTGTTCGCGTAACTGTAGGATGCAAAAAATCACGTTTTGAGAAAAATGGCTTTAAAGATTTGAAACGAATGTCCGCGTAATAAAAAAAACATTAAATATGTCTAAAATCTACCAGTGTCATAGCTTTGGCCCTCTTTGGAAGCAGCACAATCTCCTTTTGAGCGAGCTGAAGCACTAACTTTTCTTTTATTGTTTACATTTATTTATTACATACCTGCATCGCCCATGCGGGCATTACAGCAGGGGGGATTACATTTTAAAGGAAGAAACAAATAATCACATGCATAGAGCACAATAAAACGCATCATTGTTTTCAATATTAACATTGTCAGGCGAAAGAGTATTCCATTCTCTTAGAGACCGAACAAAAAAAGAATACCTAAAGACGTCACCCCTGAAAGGAAACTCGCGGACTTTCAGCGCATCTTGCGTCTCCAGCTGACTCACATGCAGCCTTTCTTACATGGGAACAATCACTGGTCAAGCATCGTGTAGCGGCCAAGTTCGGCGCATGCCTGCTTAGTATGCTCCTGTTTCTATCGTTGAACTGAGTAACAGAGCATCATACCGCCTGAACAAAAGAATAGGCAGGCTTACATATGCACCTTTCAGAATCCTCTGCCAAACCATCCTGTTGGAATACTTGTTAGCATTTTGAATTTTGCCGTGCAGGCACTTCTTTAAAAGTTCATCAGAACAAGGATCACTGTACACGGCTTTCACCTCGTTGAATATTTCGGTGGGAAGTTCTCCTTGAGTGCTCTTGCTCAGTTGAATCAACCATCAATTCCCTGAGGGCAGAGGCCATGCTCCATGGAGCTATAATGAAATAGGCTTGCGAGTGTGGCTTTCTTCATTGCTGTGAGATTTCCCACATTAGCCCTGATGGCGATTCCGTAGTAAATTTTCAGCTGATCAATCAGTTTTCCTTTGCCTCCAAGACCGCGCCCTGTCTTCCTTAGCTTCTTTAGGCAGCAGTTGACACGTTTATGCACATATCCTATACATGCAAGCTTTTTGACGCTGTCTTTACCATAAATATCTTTCACTGAAGCATGACTTTTGGAATCGCCATCACCTTAAAAGTGCACGCACTTGAGTTCCCGTGTTGTTTCTGACCTCTCAAACATGCGACATAAGCTGACTGCTTCCATGGTGCCAGCAGTACCACCATGGTTGGCGTGACAGTTTGTACAATCGGCTTTCCATTTGAGGTATTCTTGGCTCGAAGTAATCAGCTTACGTCTCAATTCACAAGCTCTACACTTGCTGGAGAGTACGTCGCTGACTTTGCCAGTATCGACAGAAATCAATGACACCCACCCATTCGGTGACGAATGTCCGCACTTCTGCCAGGTGCCGTCCCCTGACGCACCACACTCGTTACTCTCGACGAGATGATGCACTTCAGAAGCAGCATTAGCCATACATTTTGTGGCAACCATTTGAGCAGCTTGAGAAAGCTTTGAGGACGTTTTCTCGTATGCAGAATGCCAAGGAAGTGGCAGCATGTTGGTGACCTTGCAGAATGTGACGGCACCTTTGTGTCCTTTGCCAAGTTGTCGCATAGCAAAGACAAGGCGGACATTGTTTTCCACTGTGTGGCAAGTAATTTTTGAAGACTGGAATGCACATTCAAAGCCACACAAACCACACATGACACCATACGTAAAGGAAACATCACAGCGGGTGCATTCGTTGAGGTTTAGTGAAGTGCTCGTGCATTCCGGACAAGTCAAAGATAAAATAAAGGAGGCAAGGATTTCAAAATAATGATCCTGTTACCTTCAAGAGGGGAATCTTGCAGTGGGATGTCACTGTCCCACTCCACACTGCCCATTTTTCAGGCACTCGCCAAAAGAGTAGCGTCCACATGCTCCACGGCGGGTCCACGTGTTGATTCCCTAAAAACTTGCGTTGGCGCTTCCTTTTTGTCGTGTACTTTGCCATATTTCATGAAGTACTATAACTTTCTCCTTGAAAGGCTAGAAATAAATCCACAAGCTCGAAATGGCATACGAAAAACCACAGATGGCACAGATAACCCAGGCGCAAACGCAACCCAACACAAACAATAGAGTTCCGCAGCGCCTGGCAGTGGAAATTTTTTAATAAATCGAAATCGTCATGCCCAACAAAATATTTCCAAAAGCTTTAGAACATACTGAAACAGATTGGCATTATGTAATATGTATGTGAAGAGACATTTATAACGAGATGGCAGATGTGAAATCAGTGTCAGTAGTGGATACATCTAGGAGGGGTTGGAAAAATGGTCATAACTTTTGAACAGCTTAAGATAACAACATAATTCTTTTTGGTGAATATTCTTGGATAGACAGGGAGCCTGAAAAATGCTAAATCAAAAAAGTCATTTTCCTTCTTTTTTTTTTTCAAAAGATGTGTTTTTGAAGGTGCTGACCTACCTTAAAACTGTGTTTTTCTTGTTTCTTGACACTGAAGAAGAAGTTATCAAATAAGGAAGGCCTTGCCCCTACATTTAGGGAAATGTTGTGAAAGGAACCCCCATGCATTGGTCGCAAAGCAAGTTTTGCAGTTGGAGAAACAAGCATTGTGGTCGGGGACCACTGAGCTCACTCTTTTGTTTCTAAAGAATCCGTGTGGCATTATTCTTTTTATCTTTGTGGGACTTAGAGCACCACTAGTTCGTAATCGCTGTCTGCCCTCATGGCCACCATTGCTCTCCAAAAGGACAGGCCGGTGCATAAAACCTCCAGTGCCACTACCGAAGGGCCGCAAAAGATTTTCTGCCTCACAGTCATTAACGAGATAAGTGCTTTCTCAAATGTATCTCAATGCTAGTCCATCATCACTGATGTTTTGCCGACAAAAGTAGCAGCGCAACAATCGTCATCAACGTTTTACGAGTGTGCTGGCAGTGCATTGCAATCCTCTGATTTCATGCACTGTACAAGTGTATGTATCTCTGAGCTGGTGCCCAGCAACGAGTGTTAGCACGTTCAGAAAATGTATAAGCGTAATCATCATGGAGAGCATATTTTATAACAGTCAGCTTGATTTACCATTTCCTTATTATGCCGAGTGGCTGATCCTAGTGGCGATGATGGAATGAGCCAGAGAGCAAAAAGAATGGGTAAGCAAAATTTGTCTTTATAACACGTAGTCCCATTATTTGGGTTAATCTCTCGACTACACATGTGCAGCGTTAGCTGAAGCACTCGTGACCCGGAAGTCCCAGGTGTTTCAATCCGGTACACAACCAGAGGTGACCTGTTCTTGGACGATGACTTTCTTGTGACTTTAATGTACAGTACAATTCGAGCAGTTTTGCTCAACCAGCCAATCAGTCCACACTAAAAGCAATATTTCCAAAAGTGACTGTCCGAGGATACCATATTTAGACGAATCTGGTGCGCACCTTCTTTCCGAGTAAATGGGTCTGAAAATTCTCTGCACGTTACACTTGGATCGGAAAGCAAACCACATTCGTGGCGTTGGCAGCAGCCTAACATCAGTCAATATCTATGAACACTTCTTATTTTCCGAACTCCTTTGAGGGGAGCTTCAAGTCTTTCAGCAGCAGATGGCTCGCCACTGCAGTGCTGTGCCAAGCATGCGAGCTTCATCTGCTGTAGCCTGGCACAGTCATTGTCGTTTGTTGCGGAGCTTGAGCATTTACGTGAGGCTCGCTAATTGAAGGAAGCATCCATGACTTTTTGTTCTGCTAGGCACGAGAGAACCTATCTGGGAGGCTCGTCAAGCCCGATAAAAGCAGTGTATCCCATAAGCATCCTGCTTTTTAATTAAATAAAAGAGATCTTCGGTGCTCTGCGTATTAACCGTTTGCGCAGATAAACACATCATCCTGCCACGACATAAGAGAGCTGAAATGGGACCTTTGTAGTCACATAGTCATACGCAGCTGTCATTAATTGCCGCATAATCGGCTGTGCACCAATAGCGTTACATCATCACTATTCAGGGGCAGAATGGCTTCAGTGCATTTAGTTCAGAGCTGCAAGCTCGCATATTTTTATGTGCTTCCGTTTAAAAATGCCTTCGGCGAACAAGCATTTTGCTAATTTACATGCACGGTTATAAACACTTATTTTCTGTTTAAAACACGTCATTAAGCTAAAGGGAGGAATGCTCTCTCACAGGAGGCCGAACTGTTGCCCTGTTTAGACGACAGCTGGCTATTCCCAAGCACTGGAGTGGTGCTCTTTATTGTCGAAATGCAAAGGCTGGTGCACTTGCCTGTCATAAAGTACTGTAAAAGTTAACCCCACGATTTGAATGTGCATCAGATCTTTTAAATGTCACGTAGATACACTACATGCGCCAGCTACATGCCTTGTATCCAACTCTTAGTTCAACAGTATTCCAGCCTTCACGTTAAAAACAAAGTGTCCCACCTTTACCATTTGCACACAAGTTAAGGAGCACTCAGAACGGGAAATATGTCACCTTTATTAAAACAAAGCACTGATAACTACCACACAACAGTCAATGGCTCTCGCCAAGTATATTGTTAAGGTTTGGCCTTTTCGCGCCCTCGCTACACTTTAAGCGCATGGTCATTTTCCTGGTGTTTGATTTGTGTGAAAAGTGCATGCATCTTACAAAACGGACAAGATCCTGAATTCGCCAACCTCGAATTTTAGGCAAGCTGGAGCACAGCACTAGTTTTGACCCGTTTTTTTTTTTTGTCTGAAGCGAACATTCAAAGGAAGGGTTGACTCTTGCGGACGGGCCGCAACGTGATTCTACCACTTGCTCACGCACAAATTTCATTTATCGTGGCGACTTTTGACCTATTTGGCGAGAGCAAAAGCAAATTGGAACGTTTGGAAACAAACAAGGAACTGTGCATCTTCCTTATGCATACCCATGACCCACACTACTTTTAATGACCTCGCCACTTGCAACATGTGTGACATGACTTTGGTTATGTCACCTTCTCGAAACTGTACATAAAAACGTCGCATGATTTTCTCCAAACCATTCTCCAATGCAAGAAATGGCTCTTTGCAACTTCAATAGTAACAACACAAGGCTTATCGTAGGGGAAATTATGTCCTGTTGTGCATAATCATGCCTCAAATTATGCCGTGTACCTGCTGGTTGAAACAGCCATGAAACACGACTGCATTGTGTCATGTAGTTCTATAACATGATTTAGAACATGGCACCAGGAGTAATGTTTATCTCAGGAGGCGAAAAAAAGGGGGCCTAAGAACAAACCTGTGCGTGCGATATCAGCACACGGTGACTCGCATGTTGCAGGTACTCGCGTCTGCATGATTGCAGAACTTGGATCGGAAGATGCAAAGGGCCTCGACAGCTGGCAGTGTGCAAGCGGATAGTGACGAGGCACACACAGTGAGAAAATGAAATAGGCTACCAGCACAAGACGCAGTGTAAACAACTGCAGCTACCGTTCATATGCCAGAAGAACAGTACTTGGCACAAAGCTCGACCACAGTGTCCTCACAGTCCCTCGGAATAGGTTGTGCCAGGCTCGAGAGGAGGAGTTGCGAAACTAAAAAAAAATATCTGAAACCGTTGGTCAGAGCCGTCAGATGGAGCATCAGTGCCGTCACAAAATGGCGACAGAGCACGATTTTGTGAAAGTTGCTATTGAGTTGAATTTGTGCTCGACTAAGATCTTCAGTGGTGTCTTCAACCAAATAACTTTCAGAGATATGATCACTTTTGCGAGATTTTACGTGACTCGGCACCAGATGCGTTGGTGTCTCTGCGTCTCTGCTGCTGTGCCCAGCTCACTAACTGTGCACAGTGCAAGGAATGCTGTCGGATGCATACTTAGGCAAGTTTGATAGAGAGCCTCGCAAAAGTTGTTGTTTCATCTCTAAGTGATTATCGAGAATACCACCCGTGTGTGCTTATCTGTGGCCAGTGAAGTGCAAATGGCGACAACGATGTGCAGCTTCCATTTTGAAAGCTCATTGATAAAAAGATGAAAATTCCATCTGTAAAGGTAAATTTCTTGTTTCCTCCGATGGTGAGCCCGAGGGCATGCTATATTTTTCTTTTATGAATTGGCAATGTGTTACATCCAAGGTGCACTGAATGTTGTTCTTTTGTGAGTCACGCACAGGGTGGGCTCACTGTAGGCTCTGTTGAAGCAGGTTTTTCAACTGCTGCATGAGAGTATCATCACATACGCCCAAATGTACTGGCATTTATTTATAGGAAGCTTTCGTTGAGGTAGAATGATACTTCTCTGGGAACTTCAAGGGAACTGCAATTGGTGCTTCGTTATTTGTTAGACTGTGCTTTGTTATGACAAGCTTTGACTAAATCTCAAATTGTTCACCTAAAGCGAAAATATGCAGGAAATGAAAAGAATGTTAGAGGCTGTGCAACATGCACATAAAAGCTGGATAAAGTACTTACTTTACAAAGGCAGAAGATGTGCAAGCCGTGTGCAGTGAATAGTTAAAATTATCGACATTTGTTGCCAGGCATCCCGAGTATGCTTGTAGCGCACATGGACAGACACAAGCTCCATCGTTTCTTCTTCAATCATATTTGGACAGAGCACTGTACAATTGATAATAGATGAAGGTAAATTTGCAATAAGCTAAAAATTGTATTAGAGTAGAAGAGAAATCAACGAAAAGACAACAGTGACACTTCTTCATGGAATTGAGCTCCACCAACACAAAGTGAGTGTTGTTGGAGCCATGGTACATACAAAACACTACAAACAGCTTAAATCATTCCAACGGAAACCTGCTGTCAGTTTATATACATGGTCTAAGCACTACTATAGTGCCTAGAATATACTGGCTAGTGTACCGTCCGCGGCCTCCCGGGTAGCACCGGATGCAATGAATGCCGGCGGCTGCCGCTAGGAGCGCTGCAGCGCAGGTGGGTGCCGCGGCACCATCGGGTCTGCGTAGCCCGCCGTGTTTCCACAGCATCGGCAAGCGAGCTGCTGCGCTTTTTGTTTTTATTAAGCCGTAGCAGCAGCACAGTTCAAATGTGGGCACCTGATTTATAAATCAGGGTTTGTTTCGATTACAAGAGGCTTCTCTAGCGCTTGTCGCTTGTGTGAAAAGCGTGTGCTATCTCAGCTCGGCTTCGAGCGGGGAACTTGATGTGTATCTAGGCTGGCGAAGAGAAAACGTAATTTTTAAGGCAAATGCCTTAGATCTCTATGTTCCAAAGCCGTGTTGCGAGGTACAGAACATATCACACGATCCAAGGAAGGCCAGAAACGAACCAAAGCATGTTCAGCCATGTATAACAGATGCTAAATGATTAGCAAATTGAACTATTGAATATAGTGATTGGATTAAGGGGGATTAGGTTGAATTAGGGGGATTAAGGTGTATTAATTAAGGAAGATTAGGGTGCATTAAGGTGAATTACAGTAGGCTTCACAAGGCGTTCGCCTTTGTGTCTTTTCGGTGATAGCTAAGGACACTAGTTTTTTATTCTAGCCATATGATGGCAGCGTATTTTTTTAAGGGCGAGTTCTAGATTACATTTTTCATTCTAATAAAGTAAAGGAATTCTAAGGTTACGTTACTGTTCCATTGATGTTATATTAATGCATAACCATTGAAAACTACTGTAACCGATCATCTTTTGAAATGACTTGAATTTCGCTGTACTTTCTTTTTATTTTATTTGCTGCTATTTCTGCCTATTATCTTATTGTTGTCCTCATAGGTTTGAGTGTTTTTGATTGTTTGTAAACTATGTACTAGGGGTGTGCGAATATTCGAAATTTCGAATACGAATCGAATATTTTCCTTATTCGAAGCGTATTCGATTCGAGAAATGCATATTCGTAAATTCCCGAATATTCGAGGATGGCCGAATAATTGTCGAAACAGCGAATATTCGGACAAACTGTGAATAATTTAGCAATTAACGAATTATATGCTTGCTCCACATTCTCCTAAGAACATGTTTATTCACTGAGAGCTTCACATGATCCGCTCATTATCTGTATGCTCCGCATCAAGATGGCATGTTGGGCCAGTTGGTTGGGATTCATAGTTAGGTTCGTTACAGCGCAACACAGAACAAGGACAAAAGAAGGTACCAAACGCCGACACAGCGTTACAGTACTGTGATCTTAAGTGCTGTAACGAACCTTACTATGAATGTGTACGCTCTGTTCCAGTCTATCTGCATCAGGCCCCGTGAGACATGATCAGTTCCGATTTTTTTTTACCAAGCTTTATTCCAGGGCTCTTTCATAACAATATATGATGTACTTTCGGGCTTTGTAAGTATGCGCAATGAAATATGCACCTAGAAAATGTTACCTGGACAAATGTTGTCACAGTGCATAGAGAGCCCTTACTTTCTGAACATGTTGAGCAGTCAATTTTCCTTCGCGAAAATCTGTGACAAGCGTTTACCTGACAGAGCATTACCTGACATTACCTGAATGCATTACCTAAAATGAGTGCCTCTTTAACCTGAAGCAACCTCGTAAAATGCAATATTATTTTTAAAAGGGTAATAAAACTATTGTTACCTCGTTTTGCAATTTTTTAATACTACACATATATTCGATATTCGATTCGATATTCGAAGACAGTTTTTCGCCTTATTCGTATTCGATTCGTATTCGAAAATTTCAATATTCGCACACCCCTACTATGTACCCATGTCCTCATAATGCCCATTGGGCCACGAGGATAGGAGAATAAGTAAAAAGATTTGCCTGTAAAATGGACTGCACGCGTTGTTCTGTGTACTATACATTTTTTAATACCTGGTACACACATGCAGATTTCTATTTATGTCTGATATAAGTGAACGAAAATGGGAAACAGATGTTTCATTTAAGCGTAACAAATATTTTATTCTCGCGCGACAAGTCAAACGTGGGCATATAAGACAGGCCTAGATGAGATAATGCACACATACATGAAGAAGATAGATCTAGTGGCAGTGACGCAGTTTAAAGAGCTTCTGTCGTTGAAATTTGCGCTTCCCTCTCTTTGTTGATGGCTTTTACAAAAAAACCGAAACCTCAAGAAAACATAGAACTTCACAAGTGTTGTCAAAGCTGGTTTTTCATGCTCTGGGCACCCTAGTTGGGGAAAGGCCAGTGTCTGCAGCTGACCTGAAAAATCAGCTAGACTCGCTACATGTAACTTGTTTTTGCTAAAGAACACAGTAAAAGCATCTTCCACAGCCTTCACAGCGGTTAACAAGGTCTGACTAAGATAGACAAGGCCTCCATTGTCAAAAATGCGTAGTGCAATAGTGAAGCAGCGTCGGCACTAGCTTCAGCTTTACTTACGCAAAGGAAGCCTGCACACTGTGGTTAAGAATTTTGGGCAGTGATCTTTCGTGCAACATAACAGTAGTAGATCAAAGCACTACTGCTCCTTTTTTCTTGTTTTTTTCCCCTGGTACTCACGAAAAGTAAGGTGCATGCTTAGGATACGCAGGAAATATTGTGGGTATAGCGTAGGGTTTCAGGCGTGGTTTATCGCGGTGATACAGAACGCGCGTTCGACTAAGCTGTTTTCGAAATGTTTTTCACAAACCACAGCAGTTGGTACCGGCCTTCTGTCCGCTCTCCTGATCATTCTTGCTCATTCTGCTGCCTCTTCGTATCACTGGTGGAGTGAACAAGGATACACACCCTTTGTTCAAGTGGTAACCGCTTCGACACAACGGCACAAAGCAGGTCCTCTCCTTGCACTGTCTCTTCGGAATTCTTTCACCGCCGCCACATAGTTCTTGTAATGACAGGCACACGAACACAGTAGCGACGCACTCACTCTTTGACAGCACCAAGAACAAACACGCAACGCTGTAATAACACTGAAAACTCCAACATAGAAACCGACGCAAAAGCTGCGAAACTGATATGCGAAGCAGACGACACGCGCAGTCTGCACCCACCCGTGCGGCAGCGACCTCTGTCGGCCACCGTGGGCATTCATTGCAGGCGGCGTCACACTCCTCCATTGAAAACAGCGGGTGGACGGCACACTAGCCATTACATTCTAGACACTATAGCACTACCAAAAAAAGTAATGAACCATCTCGAACCCTGCCCAGCCTACCACCTTTACATAGCCATGAAAAATCCAACACCCCCTACCCTCTCTCTCCCCCCTAGCCATACACTCGGAAGACATGGACCATTCGAAGAAGCCAAAATTCTTACATCCGAGACCAACCAACAAAAATGGCAGTTTAAACCGTTCAAAAAAAAACCTGCTGTCAGGTTATATTCACGATAAGCACAGAACCAACTCGAACCGTGCCTGACCTACCAAATTCAAGTAGCTAAGAAGAATTCTAACATCCCCTCCCTTACCAGACCTTGAAAGCTTAGAGGCCTTGACATCGCTCTTGTCATCCCCTCTGAAGAAGGAGCAGAGTTGGTTCCGAAGTGTCGGGAAAATAAACCTCATTTTTCGTTTGGAGCCACTTGAAAGTCATAGCATCCAACTAAAAATTTTTTTCTGACAATAAACAATTTTGAGTCAACTGCTGCAAAAATATCCTACGAGATGTTCCATCCACCATATTTCTGCTGTGCTCCACTGTATACCAATGTACAAGCCAGCACAAATTTTTGTGTAACTTTGCCTGTTTTCCCTCAATAGTTTTGACTTGTATGACAATTAAATTTTTAAAATATTGGTTGCATTTCTTCTAGAATGCACATTATTCCACCACTCGCTATAAAAAGAAATCCATTTTTTTTAGAAAAACATTCTGTTTCTTTAGTTTCTTGGTGGTAAAGAGCAAAAGAAAAAAATTTTAGTGAATTGAAATCAAAAGGCAGTCTCTCATACTTTTTTTTTTTCAGAATAATAGGCATCGAAGATAAATGTGCAGTTTTTTATGCCATGGAATATTTCTCTGTTAAGCTCTAAATTAAAGTGGTATTTGTAGAGCCAAAAGATGTATGGGCAGTACATCTTGAGTAGGACTTTGTATCACAAAAAAACACACCAATGTTTTCTTTTCAAAGAAAACAAGAATCAGTGGGAACTATTTGAGGTAGAGTAATTTGTCTGCAGTCATACCTCGTTTTCACGTAATCTCTCTTCCTCCCACTGTCCCTGCCTTGGCGCTTTATTATAGTGATGACATCGGTCAAATCGCACAGCATTGTGTGGTGCTCTGCCGTTTGGGCTTTGACTTTTCGAGCTGCCCTCTCTACATATGCTTTTGTTTAGCGCACTCGAGACGCACAAGTTGGTGTACTACTGCAAATATGCACTGGCCTTTTTGTTTCATACGTCATGTCGCCTTGTATTTCATTTCCTCTCACATGGGGAGTTTGTATCAAGAATAAATGTCCGAGTGCAACTTCATTTTTTGAATGCATCAGTCACAGTGGCAGACGTATAACCTGTGATGAGAGAGGGTCACCTCGTCAATGGCAGTGTAACGTGTTTTTCCAGAGTTAGTGGGCCCCTCTGAATCTTAAAAGCCTTTGGTACAATTGTTTGCTGTAGCAGCACACAGGACACAACACAGAGGTAACAAGTGCTGTCTGTATTGGAAAATGTCATGCAGGCAAAGATTTAGGTCTGTTAGGTTGCATCAGTGCAAGACAGGCCTTTGTGCTTCCTGTGTGCTGCTACCAACTTCCAATGCTTGTCATTCTATGTATCCATGTAGTCTGGCCAGTTCGAGACAGTTGGCAAAATGTAATAAATTGTAAAGGCAGACTATGTGTGACCTTTGTTGTTGCAAGCATTCAAATTCTCTGCACATTCAACTTCAGCGAATGCAAGGGGAACAAATTGCAGTTTCACTGCACTGCAATCAATTAATTCACACAGAAAACATGGCAGCAAATGCATATCGCTCGAAAAAGATGACACCAATGAAGGAGGACACGAGCACAAACTTTCAACAATTTCTTTTTCAATCAAATCAAACATTTATTTATTTTTTTTTCAAAGTATGATGCAACAAGAAGGATATGTAAAAGAGGGTCTTAAGGTCACCAGACCTTACCGGGACCCTCTGTGCATTATTATTGGATGCAAATTACAAAATTAGGAGAGAAATATAGAATTGACCAAACCAATACAAGAAATTGGTACATAAGTTAATTACATTGACAAAAGACGTTAATGACCAAAGTTTATAATACATAAGTCTAATTTGTGATAGCATAAATATTTGATAAAAAAATACAAACTCGCACTAACACTGAAAATATGCAAGGAGAGTTAACATGAACAGTAAAAATCTATCAGTATCATGAAAAATAATTACAAAGCAAGTTACAAAACAGAATTTGTACAATAAAAAATTCATAATTGTTTATTTAAAAGATGGGTTATAAGAGTATCTTTAAATGCAGTAAGAGATGATGTTTTTATGGGATAGGAAAGACAATTCCACATTCTAATAGCACAGAATGATGCTGTCATTTTCATGTAATTAGTAAGAGCTTTAGGCAGCCAGAAATTGTTTTTCTGAGCAGAATGAGTGCAGTTAATATTCTTCAAGGAATCCAAAGAAATAAAATTGTGCATGAGGTCTTGGTTAATCAACCTGAAAAGCATGGCAATTTAGTTGAGTGTGAATAAATCCGTAGTCAACAATTTATTCTCCATGTGTGTGATATTAATACAGTCGACTCTCGTTACAACAGACCCTGATAATAATAAAAAAAAAACGTCTGTTTCATCTGAAGTCCGTAATATCCGAAACGCCTCACTTCCAAAAGTTTTGTGGCAATGTCTAGCAACTTTATTCCAAAGAGTGAGTAACGAACTTCCAAAGTGAAAAGCAAACAAAAGTCGCAGTTTCGCTTAAAAGGAGAAGCATCGATAACGATAGCAAATTAAGCGAGATAAGGGCAGCGGCAGCAAACAAATTGACCGTCGTGCTCACTCTTGCTTCATCATCAATCAGCCTGGTTACGCCCCCTGCAGGGCAAAGGCCTTTCCCATACTTCTCCAACTACCCCGGTCATGTACTAATTGTGGCCATGTTGTCCCTGGAAAATTCCTAATCTCATCCGCCCACCTAACTTTCTGCCGCCCCCTGCTACGCTTTCCTTGGAATCCAGTCCGTAAGCCTTAATGACCATCGGTTATCTTTCCTCCTCATTACATGTCCTGCCCATGCCCATTTCTTTTTCTTGATTTCAACTAAGATGTCGTTTACCCGCGTTTGTTGCCTCACCCAATCTGCTCTTTTCTTATCCCTTAACGTTACACCCATCATTCTTCTTTCCATAGCTCGTTGCGTCATCCTAAATTTCAGCAGAACCCTTTTCGTAAGCCTCCAGGTTTCTGCCGCATATGTGAGTACTGGTAACACACAGCTGTTATACACTTTCCTTTTGAGGGATAGTGGCAACCTGCTGTTCTTGATTTGAGAATGCCTGCCAAACGCACCCCAACCCATTCTTATTCTTCTGGCTATTTCAGTCTCATGATCCAGATCCGTGGTCACTACCTGCCCTAAGTAGATGTATTCCCTTACCACTTCCAGTGCTTCGCTACCTATCGTAAACTGCTGTTCTCTTCCGAGACTGTTAAACATTACTTTGGTTTTCTGCAGATTAATTTTTAGACCCACCCTTCAGCTTTGCCTCTCCAGGCCAGTGAGCACGCATTGCAGTTGATCCCCTGAGTTACTAAGCAAGGCAATATCATCAGTGAATCGCAAGTTACTAAGGTATTCTCCATTAACTTTTATCCCAGTTCTTCCCAATCCAGGTCTCTGAATACCTCCTGTAAACACGCTGTGAATAGCATTGGAGAGATTGTATCTCCCTGCCTGACGCCTTTCTTTATTGGGATTTTGTTGCTTTCTTTATGGTGGACTACAGTGGCTGTGGAGCCGCTATAGATATCTTTCAGTATCTTTACATACGGCTCGTCTACACCCTGATCCCGTAATGCCTCCATGACTGCTGAGGTTTCGGCAGAATCAAACGCTTTATCGTAACCAATGAAAGCTGTATATAAGGGTTGGTTATATTCCGCACATTTCTCTATCACCTGATTGATAGTGTGAATATGGTCCATTGTTGAGTAGCCTTTACAGTATCCTGCCTGGTCCTTTGCTTGACAGAAGTCTAAGATGTTCCTGATTCTATTTGCGATTACCTTAGTAAATTCCTTGTAGGCAACGGACAGTAAGCTGATCGGTCTAATTTTCCAAGTTGTTGGCGTCCACTTTCTTATGGATTAGGATTATGTTAGAGTTGTTCCATGATTTATTTATTTATTTATTTATTTATTTATTTATTGTACATACTTTCAAGGCCGGCAGGCACAACAGAAAGGAGTGGTGGAGTACATTATTTGCAGAACGAAAATAAAAAATAATGAAGGAACTATAAGGCACTTTGAACAGCAAGCTTGAAATTGGTGCTGTCACAAATGGTGACTAAGGAGGCGGGAAGGCGGTTCCATGCAGTGGCGGTTCTTGGTAAGAATGAAGAATGGTATAAATTAGTGCGGCAAGTTGGCACTTCAACTTTGTATTGATGATCGATGCGAGATGAGATGTAACTGGGTCTGGTGAAGAGATTTTCTTTCAGGAAAGGATTGAGGTAGTATATTTTATGAAAAAGACAAAGGCGAGAATGCTTGCGACGTAGTGAAAGGTCAGGTAGATCTAATGTTTGTTTCATGGATGTTACGCTAGAGTGACGTGAATAATTAGACAGGATAAAGCGCGCTGCACGGTTCTGAATGCTTTCAAGTGAATTAATGAGATTGGAATGAGCAGGGTCCCATATGGCACACGCATATTCTAATTTTGGACGGACGAGCGTTTTGAACATGGTAAGCTTTAGTGAGGTCGGAGCGGATGCAAAGTTTCGTCTTAGATAACCTAATGTTCGGTTAGTATTGTTAGTGATATATTCAACATGCATGTTCCACGAAAGATTGCTAGTAATATGCAGGCCAAGATACTTATAAGAGTTAACAACCGACAGGACAGTACCATTAATAGAATAGGGGGGCGGATCAGAAGGGGTAGAGCGGCAGGAGACACGCATATGTTTGCGTTTATTTGTGTTAAGCTGCATTTGCCATTTATTACACCAATTTGATACACTAACCAGATCATCTTGAAGCTTACTGGAATCATTAAGGTTAGTTATTTTGTGGTAGATGACGCAGTCGTCCGCGAACAGCCTAATGATTGAGTTAGAGATACAGTCAGGAAGGTCATTAATATAGATGAGAAAAAGCAGGGGCCCCAGTACGGATCCTTGCGGTACACCGGAGGTAACTGAACAAGGTCTAGAGGTATAATCATTAGCGGTTACATACTGGGTCCTGTTAGAGAGAAAATCCTTAATCCATGCAAATACGTTTGGGTCAATATTAAGAAGAGAAAGTTTGAAAATAAGTAAATCATGAGGAACAGAATCAAAAGCTCGCGAGAAGTCCAGAAATACACAGTCAGTATCAAGTTGCTGATCTACATTAATAAACAAGTCATTGGTAAAGGACAAGAGTTGGGTTTCGCAGGAAAAGAATTTTCTAAATCCATGTTGTGCGTTGTTAAAGAAAGAATTCATCTCGAGGAAATTAATGAGGTGTGAATAAATTATGTGCTCTAATATTTTACTTGGAATGCATGTCAATGAAATTGGTCGATAATTATTGGAGGAATGAGTGTCACCTGATTTATGGACCGGAACCACCTTTCCCACCTTCCAGTCTTTGGGCAGGGTAGAAAGCTGTAGGGACTGGTCAAAAATCTTCGATAAAATAACACTTGAAAAAACTTCAGTACACTTTAGCATTTTTGAATTAATGAGGTCGGGACCACAGGATGAAGAAATTTTTTGATTTCTGATAAGTTTGCCGATGCCAATCCAGTCAAGCGAGATAGGATCCATAGGCGGAAAACTTGGGGACGATAAGAATGGAAATTTTGGATGTACTGATCGCTGAAAAAATGACGAGAAGGTATTATTCAGAATTTCGCAGCACTCGTGAGTTGGAACTGGCACATCTGATTGGATTAATTGAAGAACATTCTTTTTAGTACCTGCAACAATAGACCAAAACTTCCGTGGGTTAGAAACCAGAAACGAGGGCAGAGTATTATTTAGGAATGTGTTTTTGGCACTGGCTGTTGCCAAACAATATTCACTGGCAATGCAGTGATATCGAGACCAATGATCAGGATGATTTGTAGCTTTAGCGCGGCGAAACACCCGTTTTTTTTTGTTGCGCAGGCGCTTTAGTGCATTATTAAACCATGGTGATCGGGGGTTAGAAGGCACTCTTCTTTTAGGTACGTAGCGGTCAATTATCGATAGAAGTTTGTTTTTATAGAGAGACCAGTTTTCATCAACTGTTCGTTGCGAAAAGTTCATTAAGTAGTTCGTAATGAAAGACTCAAATTCGGCTGTTATTGACGAGGCATCTGCTCTGTTGTAATCTAGTATAATCTTCGAGCTTTTTTTAGTAGTAACATGCGCGTTAAGAGTGAAATGGATCATTACATGGTCGCTTATACCTTGCAGGAACGTTAGAGGTGAAACTAAGTTGGGGGCAGTGGTAAGAATGAGATCCAGGATATTGGCAGAAGTCAGTGTAGTGCGCGTGGGGTAGTGCACAAGTTGAATAAGGTTAAAATCGCGGCACAGGTCCAAAAATTCTAAAAATTGAGGACAACTCTGTTTCACAACTACGTCATCCTTCGACCACACAACATTGGGAAAATTAAAAGTCCCCTAGTACAAACAAGGGTGATGTGGGGTATCTAACAATGAGGTTATTAATCACATCATGAAGTTCATGGCAAAACGAAATAGGGGCAGTGGGTGGTCTATAACAGGCACAGAAAATAAACTCGCGATTGGAAATGACAACCCGTACACACACAAGTTCTAATGACGATGTAATCGGAATGATGTGAGAAACAAGAGTATCTTTGACACCGATAAGAACTCCCCCTCCTGATCGAATGTCGCGGTCATATCGGTATAAACTGTAAGTGTTTTCGCAATCCAGTATTTCACTGCTGCTTATTTTTGCTGACAGCCACGTTTCCGTAATGATAACAATGTCAGCAGAACAGGAATCAATGGTTGATGATAAAGCTATGCGTTTGTTGAGTACACTTCGTGCATTAGTGAATAGTATTGATAAGCTTTTGACGTTTTGGTGTACGGCAGATAGCTATGAAGAATCATTCCCCTGGGCGGCAGCGGACTCAGGTATGGCGGCTGGCACGTGTGAAGGGGGATACATTTCACAGATGCTATCGGTGGCTGCGCAGTAAACGTATGTTTTTTTGTTAATGATTAGTTTATTATAACGAAGTGTAAAATTCTGTTTGCTGGCATTTCCGAAGTCTATAAGTCTCTTGCGCAATCGCCTGGTATTTTTGCAGAAATCCTCACCTACAGATACACCAGAGCCCTTTAGCTTTGCCCTCAAGGAAAGGATGCGTTCTTTAATCTTAAATGCCGAGAACATAACAATTATGGGGCGGTTTTTATTCGCAGAAAACGACCCCAATCGGTGCGCTCTAGATACAGCCGTGTCTGGAATAGAAATATCAATGCTTTGACAGTATGTCCCGAACTCGGGTTTCAGACTCAGCCCAAGTCTCTGTGGGACTGTCAGCGATACCGTAAAAGAGCAGGTTATCCCTCCTTGATTGATCCTCAAGGTCGTCAAGGCGAGAGGCAAGGACACTGTTCTCATTTTTGACTGCTTCCTTGACTGCTTCCTCGAGTTCGGCCATAGGTGGCGAGTTCTCGAAATTCTCTACAAAGGATTCTACTTTAGTTAGCCTGGTAGTTAAATCAGATACGGTTTGAGCGAGTGCGTCTTGTTTTTGTTTAAGTTCACCTAGTGCACCCATAACTTCGGCATGTCTCGAGTCAATTTTAGACGACAGGTCGCTGATTACCGCAAGTAATTGTGTATACTGTGCACTAGAATCATTGAGAGGCCCGGGATTCGTCTCGACATCGCCACAAACCAGTAATGCCCTTGCCACTAGTACACAATCACAAAAGCATTGGAATAACACACTTGGGCACGGGATAAGCAGCAAACACAGATTGTTCGATCGCTTGCTAAGAAGTGATGGTTTTTTACCAACCTGCATGTAAAACAGAAACGGGTTTCTGAGCGACGAATGCATTGTCGCCGCCATCCCGTGCCCACTGAAGGCCGAAGTCGGATCCGCCGCCCTTTTGTATTCTTCTGATGAGACTGTCGGTGACGATGCCGCTGGCCAGCCGCTGACTGAAGGGACGCCGTAATCCAAGTAAGCAAGATAGCATGCTCCATCGTGGTCGAAAGTTGGCGCCGATGGCGGCGTTATCGGTGAACCTGTTGATGCTTCGGACGAGAGATATGCTCCCAGCAAAGTGACGATCTGCATGTAAAACAGAAACGGGTTTCTGAGCGACGAATGCATTGTCGCCGCCATCCCGTGCCCATTCCGGTACACTCAAGGCCATCAAGCATTGCGTATACAGGGCGGCCAGTTTCTCTACAACAATCTGGCCACCATCCTTCAACAAATCTGCTGTTACCTGATCCTCCACAGCTGCCTTCCCCCTTTGCATAGTTCCCAAGGCTTTCTTTACTTCTTCCGGCGTTAGCTGTGGGATTTCGAATACCTCTAGACTATTCTCTCTTCCATTATCGTCGTGGGTGTGACTGGTGCTGTATAAATCTCTATAGAACTCCTCAGCCACTTCAACTATCTCATCCATATTAGTAATGATATTGCCGGCTTTGTCTCTTAACGCAAACATCTGATTCTTGCCAATTCCTAGTTTCTTCTTCACTACTTTTAGGCTTCCTCCGTCCCGGAGAGCATGTTCAATTCTTTGCATATTCCTTTCCATATTCTTCCTTATGTCAGCAGTGTTACGCTTGTTAATTAACTTCGAAAGTTCTGTCAGTTCTATTCTAGCTGTAGGGTTAGAGTCTTTCATACATTGGCGTTTCTTGATCAGATATTTCGTCTCCTGCGATAGCCTACTGGTATCCTGTCTAACGGAGTTAACACCGGCTTCTTAATGATGCCCATAAGATTGTCGTTCATTGCTTCATCCCTAAGGTCCTCTTCCTGAGTTAATGCCGAATACCTGTTCTGTAGCTTGATCCGGAATTCCTCTATTTTCCCTCTTAACGCTAACTCATTGATCGGCTTCTTATGTACCAGTTTCTTTCGCTCCCTCCTCAAGTCTAGGCTAATTCGAGTTCTTATCATCCTATGGTCACTGGAGCGCACCTTGCCGAGCACGTCCACATCTTGTGTGATGCCAGAGTTAGCGCAAAGTATAAGGTCTATTTCATTTCTAGTCTCGTCATTCGGGCTCCTCCACGTCCACTTACGTCTATCCCGCTTGCGGAAGAAGGTATTCATTATCCGCATCTTATTTTGTTCTGCAAAGTCTACTAATAACTCTCCCCTGCTATTCCTAGTGCCTATGCCATATTCCCCCACTGCCTTGTCTCCAGCCTGCTTCTTGCCTACATTGGCATTGAAGTCGCCCATCAGTAAAGTGTATTTTGTTTTGACCTTACCCATTGCCGATTCCACGTCTTCATAGAAGCTTTCGACTTCCTCGTCATCATGACTGGATGTAGGGGCGTACACCTTTACGACCTTCAATTTGTACCTCTTATTAAAGTTCACAACAAGACCTGCCACCCTCTCCCTAATGCTATTGAATTCCTGTACGTTACCAGCTATATTCTTATTAATCATGAATCCGACTGCTAGTTCTCGCCTTTCCACTAAGCCCCGGTAGCACAGGATGTGCCCGCTTTTTAGCACTGTATATGCTTTATTTGTCCTCCTAACTTCACTAAGCCCTATTATATCCCATTTACTGCCCTCTAATTCCTGCAATAGCACTGCTAGACTCGCCTCACTAGATAACGTTCTAGCGTTAAACGTTGCCAGGTTCAGATTTCAATGGCGGCCTGTCCGGCCATTAGCCTGCAGCGTGGCGTAGAGGTAGAGTATCCGCCTCGCGTAAAAGAGGACCGTGGTTCGAATCTTAATCTATATCAACGACTTAAAATGACGTCTTGTTGGGTGAGTTGGTCACAGTTCATCTTGGGTACTATAGGCGCGAACACACACAAGATGCAAGGAAGGACATGGGACAGAGCTCTCTATCTCGTCCTTCCTTGTGTCTTGTGTGTGTTCACGCCTAGTACCCAAGAACAATGACTTACCTTTCCATGTATCCTGTAATATACGCATGTTCGCGGAAGGCTGTGATATCTACCGTGCCGTACTTAACACTTCGGATCGAATAACCTTACAAAATGACCTTGCTATTATTTCAGAATAGTGTATCACTTGCTTAATGATAATAAATGTTAACAAATGCAAAAGCATGTCATTCACCCGCAGCCGTAATCCTCGGTCGTTTGCGTTCACAATTAATATTTTGGCTCTAGAATCAACTAACACTTATAGATACCTCGGTTTCACTATCGAACGACCTGAGCTGGCGTACGCACGTGCACACCATAATTTCAGCTTCTAACAAAAATTTTGGTTCCTTAAAGCGTCATTAGCGGGAAGCTCCAAATCACGCAAAATTACTTGCCTAAACATCACTTGTACGATCGAAACTAGAATACGCCTCCGTAGTCGAATCCGCATCAAGCATATCTCATCGACGCTTTTGAAGCTGAACAAAACCGCGCCGCTTGGTTCGTCCGCTCATCATACTCACATGACATTACCGTCACGTCACTGAAATTACTACCTGGGCTTCCAGACTTCGTTTTACGTTGGCGCATCGCGTCCTTACACAATTTTTTTAGCAGTCTTACCCTCCATCAAGCACCCTACATCACGCCCGCAGCGCACATATACCGGACCAGTTACTGGCAGCGGGTTTCACGACCATGTTCACGAACATCAGCATTTTTAGCCTCGTTTTTCTTCGCATTACGGCAGACTGTTCCTGAGCCTGTTCTTGAAAGCACAAGTTCGCCCAATAAAACGCTAGTTTCGTCTTTCCCAGTTTGGCTGTTTTCTTTGCCGTCACTACCACGCGACAATATGTTACTTCATCATCATCATCATCATCATCATCAGCATGATTTTGAACCAACGAGTGTTAATTCGAATCTTGTACATTATGTCGCGTACGATCAGATTACACAAAGTTCGATGCATCGCACACAAAGCATCGCCCCGAGGCTACAAACAGATCCGAAAGGGAAAACAAAACCTCGCACAATAAAGAATGAACAACAAAGAAACGAAGTTCCTTATGTGATATCGCTGAAGTCGGGGGTCGTTAAGCAAAATAAACTGAACTAATGTTTACATATATTGCATCTCCGTCTGTGTTTATTACGTAATAGTGACAGGGAGGTGCACAGCAGCAAAACTGTGAATAACTTAACTTCTTATTGGGCTGACCTGTGCCCACAAAAGCAAGTTACACTCAAAGCACAACGATAGTGGCCGACACAGTCGCCGATCGTCGGTACCTGGTATGCTGGTCAAGCACGTCGGCCTTTATGCATGAGACATCGAAGCTTCCAGAGTAATAACTGGTGCCCGCGCGTCTTCCAGAAAGTCCAACGCAATTCGATTCGCGCATAGGATTAGATTACACGAGGTTCTGTAACAACAGAACCATCGGTAACGTTCCAGTAAGCTCCAATTATGCGGGCTCATCTTGCGCTGAGCGATAATAAGTTATTCGTGGGTGAAATGCAGTCCCTGAGAAAAGGATAAACAAGTGCACATGTCCTTAGAAAGCACCGCCCCGATCCTACAAACAGATCCGAAAGTGATAACGAAACCACGCATAATAAAGAAAGAACGACAACAAAGAAACAAAGTTCCTACGTTCGTCAGTGGGAGTAAGGAGTCTTAAAGGGACAGACAACTGCTGAGAAGATAAATTGAGATAACACCGCTGATGGAAGGATTGCCTACCGCACTGGCTTGAACGAGCCATGTTTCTCTCATTGAACTTGGATTTATATTGTACTGGAGAAGAACGCGCAGCAGGCGTTGTTTCGAGAAAGACGACGACAACGTGTGGTTGGAAGCCTTGTGTCTGTGTTGCCGAAGCTCTGTGTCCTCTCGCTACGTGCTCTGCTATCTGAGCGTCCAATCAATCGAACTATAACGCATCGTAACAATATTTTTATTCACTAAGAGTCGCGAAATAAGACCTCTGGCGCCCCACGCGGCAAAAAAAAAAAAATGAAGGGGCATAAGAGGCCTATCACGTAACCTTTTATTAGTGTACGTGGTTCCTGGTCTTTTTATTAGTATTGAAATGCAGTAAAACATTTACTGCTATAAGGTTTTTTTCTAACTTGCAATGCGCAGACAGGCCTTGTTTGTAGTGAGTAGAAAGGTGGCGCTGCCTTCGATGAGTTGGCCACGACGGATTCCAGCTAGCCACGACGCAGGCGCGTACTTGGGGAAAAACACGCTACACATGTAAGAAAGGTCTTTACAACAACGCCAACTTATTGTACCAACTTTTTGTTTGCAAATGTGGCTGAAAAGGTCAAAATGTAGGTGGTTAACCACAGTTCCGCTCACTTCTGTCAAAGCAGAACGATGGGGGCTTTCACAATCGGGCGGTCGACATCGCTCACTTCTCGGCGCTGCTGGAGGTTCTTTAGAGGCTGCTGTGACAGAAATTTTCTGCTTACTAAATATCCACGCGCTTTTGGAAGTAACCGCTGCAGGTGTAAACACTACCTAGTGTGAGCATTGCGCTGCGCCATAAAAAAAGCAGGTCCTTAAATATTGGTCGTCAGTCCCTTTAACGTACCACGTGGACGACTTTAGGTCGTGCGTGGCGACGCTGTCATTATGAAATGCCGTCTGGCACGACCCCATACTCCAGTGCGCCAATACGTCGGATGATCTTGTAGGCCCCGAAATAGCGTCGCAAAAGTTTCTCGCTGAGTCCTCGCCGAATCTGTACATTGGGGTTCAAACCCAAACATGGTGGCCGGGCTGGTACTCGACGTAGCGTCGTTGAAAATTGTAGTGTCAGCTGTCGGTCCTCTGCTGGTTCTTGATCTGCAGGCGGGCGAGCTGTAGGGCTTCTTCAGCGCGCTGGAGGTAGGCGGCGACGTCTAGATTATCTTCGTCGGTGACGTTCGGCAGCATGACTGTCGCTTGTCGTCGTCGGGTTCTTGCCGTAAAAGAACTTGAACGATATCATCTGCGCTGTTTCTTGCACCGCTGTGTTATATGTGAAGGTTTACGTAAGGCAGAACGGAATCCGACATCTTGTGCTCGACGTCGACGCACATTCGTAGCATCTCGGTGAGGGCTTTGTTGAGCGGCTCCGTAAGACCATTCGTCTGCGGGTGGTAGACAATTGTGCTCTTGTGGCTTGCCTGGCTGCAAGCCATTCTGCTATTGCAGAATCACTTGGGTGAGCTCTGCTGTAAAGGCCGTTCCTGTGTCGGTCATGAGGACTTATGGGGCGCCATGTCGCACTTGGACGTTCTCGACGCACAATTTCGCCACTTCGGTAGCGCTACCTTTCGACAGAGCTTTCGTTCCAGCGAAGCGGGTGAGGTAGTTTGTCGCCTCGACGACCCACTTATTTCCGGATGTTGACGTCGGAAAGGGCCCCAACAAATCAATTCCTATTTGCTGAGACGGTCGGCAAGGTGACTCGATCGGCTGTACTAATCCCACTGCCCTTGTCAATGCTCCCTCGCGTTGCTGGCAGTCACGGCATATCTTTACGTCGCGGGAGACGTCGGCTGTCCGGCGCGGCCACCAGTACTCTTGCTAGCGTACGGGAAAACCAGAGGTACGCTGCTGTCTGATCGTCGTGCAGGGCGTGCCAGACGCCGGAGTGCTGCGGGCACAACGAGAAGGTAGTTGGCGTGGACTGGGAAGTTCTTCTTTACGAGGACGTCGTTGTGTAAAGAAAACGGAGGCAGTCCACACCGAAATATCCTAGGCACAACATTGGTCATGCCTTCTAAAGTGCTACACAAGGCTTCGTAAGTATGGATCTGCTCGCTACTGCTCGGAGAAGTCGTCTGCGATTATTTTTCCCAGGAAGGCGGCGTCGCCCAGTTCGCCTTGCGGCGGCAGGTAAGTAGAGGCGCGCGACAGGCACTCGGCGTCGGAATGCTTTCTCCCGTGCTTATGTATCACCGTGACGTCGAATTCCTGGAGTCTAAGAATCCATCGTGCCAGACGACCTGAAGGATCCTTTAAGTCTGCCAGCCAATATAAGGCATAATGATCGCTTACCACTTTGAAGTCCCTGCGCTGTCTGTGAGGCCGAAATTTCGCTGTAGCCGAAATGATCGCGAGGCACTCTTTCTCCGTCGTAGAATAATTTGCTTTCGCTTTTGACAGTGACCAGCCAGCGTAAGATATTACGCGTTCAACACCGTCCTTCCTTTGAAGTAGCTAGCACGAGGCCTAGACTGTACGTGCGTCAGTGTGGATTTCCGTCTCGGCGTTTTCGTCGAAGCGTGAAAGCTCAGACTGCAGCCGTCATTTCAGCTCCTGAAATGCGTGATCTTGTCGCGTTTCCCATTTAAAGTCGGCCTTCGTGAGATGAGTTAATGGCTCCAAAATGCTTGAAATGTCCCTTACAAAGCGTTAGTAATTAGGCACACAGGCTAAGGAATCTGCGCACTGCCTTTTTGTCGACGCGGCAACTTAGTGACGGCAGCGGTTTTCTGCGGGTCGGGAAGGACTCCAGACTTGCTGATGACATGGCCTAGTTCTTCGTAAGCTAAACAGCACTTTTCCCAGGGTTAGCCCAGATGAATTGATCGCCTCTAGTACTGTGTGAAACCGCCTCAGGTGGTCATCGAAATTAGTGGCAAGGACAGCAAGGTAATCCAAGTAGACGAGACAAATCTGTCACTTCAGTCCTCCCAAGGTTGTCCATCACATGCTGAAACGTTGCAGACGCAGAGCAATGTCCTACTGACATCGCCTTCAACTCGAAGAGGCCGTCTGGCGCGGTACGGCGGTCTTCTCTCGATCCCTTTGTCGCTTCAATTTTCCAATAATGAATCTTGAAATCGATCGACGAAAAGTACTTAGCATTGCAGAGTTGGCCTAATGTGTCGTCTATCTGTGATAGCTATACATCGTTCAGAACCACATTCATTTGGGCTAGATGGTGCATACTTGAATTAGGAAAAAACAGCGCCAACTAAGACGACCACGAGAGGGAGAACGACACAGGACAAGCGCCTACTTCATCAATCTTTATCCAGAGAAAAATCTGCAAATATAAGGAAAATCACAGACATGCGCGCAAGGATCATAATGCATCATCTGCCGAACCGTTCAAGTTATGACATTTTGCTTTTAAAGAGGGTCACGGAAGTATCACTAACACTTTTTTTCTCTCTTCTTTATATGGAATGGCTCCAGAACCTCACCTGGTTAACACTTCTTGTAGTAGAGCCATTGTTTCCGTGGAGAATGTTCTGCCGCCCGGTCACGAGGTTTTGCAGATGATGCATTATGGTTCTTGCGCGCATGTCTGTGATTTTCCTTATATGTTCTGATTTTTTGCTGAATAAAGATAGATGAAGTTAGCGCTTTTCCTGTGTCGTTCTCTCTCTCGTGGCTGTCTTAGTTGTGGCTGTTCCTTCCTAATTCAATTTAGGTATACATTCTTCGTTATTTTGTTCAAGCGGCGATAATCGGTGCAGAAGCGTAGAGTTTCATGCTTCTTCTTCACTAATACCACAGTAGACGCTGTTATGTTCCACTGTGTGCGGCGATGAAGAAAACGGATGCCAAGCGCCTGAGACACGACTTGCCTAATGGTCACACAATCGTCAATGTGACAAGACTTGTCCGTCGGTTGTGTGCGACGGGATTATGCGCCAGTGCAAACCCTGCCTCTCCTTTGTCCTACGTTCACATTAGTTCGTTCAGTTTTTCGTCTGCGAATTTCTGTGTGGGTTGACCAGTGCGTTCACCCCACGTGACCTACGCTCCCGACCTCTACACCTGTGGGCGGGTTTTATGCGTATTCCTCTGTGCGGATTGCCAGGGTCTTTCTCCGTATTCGTAGGTGTGAAGTGACCGCTGTGCCGACAAGGCAGGGAACAAGAGAGAATGCGGTCGGCGGCGTCGGAAGGCGAGTGAGACAGCAACGGAGGCACCTTCTCCGCCCTTGCGGACAGGAGAACGCACGTGGAACATTTCTGTACTTCTTGTCTTGAGCTCACCCGTACTTCTGTTATTTTTACATAATCTCATCTTCCCTGCTGGACTCTCTCCGGCGGTTAATCTAATTCGAGCTCCAAGCAGAAGCAGTTGATGGTCGCCAAAGCGCATCCCCGTAACTACTGGTGGCAGCCGTAACAACGCCCACAGGCTTTCCGACGGCTCGATGATGTCGTCGCACACCGTCAAGTTGTTCTAGCTTCTCGCTCTCTTATCGGCGCTCGGTGGAGTGGTCGAGCGGACTCTTGGGCTATTATGCGATGCTTTGCAACTTCTGTTTGCCGAATCCTTGATGGCGTAGAAAAGCAGCCTTTGTTTCGACGGAGAAAACTTTCTAGCTGGTGTCCCTTACTCATGGGGAGGCTTAGATTTATGTCGAAGACTGGTTCAGGAACTATGATCGTCGAGATAAGTGCGGCAGAACCCGAGAGGACAAACGCATTGCTGGTTTCCACAATTTTCTCGATGTATGCGATTGTCATGTTCTTGTTGACCTGCTTGTAACTCATGGCTGAAGTTGGTCAGCATCACGTTCGCTTTTTCTCGATCGAGCAGTAGACGTTGGCCGCCCTCGATGGCGTTTTCTCCGTTGGTGGGCGTTTTGGTGCCAACGGAAATGACGTATGCTGGAGCGTGGTGGGATGGACAATTGATCTTCGAAATGAAGTTAGCATCTGCGTTGTTTCTTGCACTGCCGTTCCATGTAGCACAAACCCATCTAGAAGACACCTATAGTTAGGCTTGTTCAAGCCAATACGTTGTCTACAATCGGGCTTGTACAAGCTGAGCAACAGCCCTGAAAATCCGCAAGCACCCTTGAAGCCAAGCTAATGCTCCGTCCGTATTCGTCTTGAGAAAGTCTTGGCAAGCTGTTTGTTAGACAATGTGTATAACTCGCTTGTGAAGGCTTATTTTGCTTGCCCGAGCAAATACAGGGTCTTTCAGTGAACACTTTCAAACTTTTTTTTTTAATTTCCTGTGGCAGATAGCGTAATTCTAGTCCCTGAACTGGCCTACTCGGAGAAGGGGACATTACTTGCAGAAAAAAAAAATAGAAATGCAAGATCGACTAATTAACAAGAAATACTAATTAAGTTTTAAAATAATTATGTTATGGCGCATATTCTAATTTACAAATTCCAGCGGGGAAGACTGCAAGGCATATTGAAGAATTGTGTGGATGACACAATTTCGAGATATGCGCCGTCAGACGTGCGGTAAAAATGCACAGTCGTTCCACTTTATTTCATAACAAAACGTCGTTTTATGCATTGCAGTACAAAAGGGACTGGAACAGCAATGCATTTCTACGCAAAGTTCGGCAATTAATATTTCGAAACTATTGTCATCCTGAGAATTCATTCCAAGTGGATCCGCCTTGAGAACTCTCCGGCTAGAATTTGTAATAAAAACTCATCTGCGCAATGGTAGCTATGCTGGTTGCACTACAATTTTCTCTTTAATATGTGTCCATGAATTTTTGTTTTTTTTTTCATTCCGAACACCATGAATTTGGGTGGTAAGAATCACTGCACTTATGCCTAGTCAAACAACAGCCCTTCAAATTCACCTACAATGACACTGTATGCTTGAAAATCAGAGACTCCTTTTCTGCCACTGGCCTTGAGTGCTGAAGTTTCCACTCAAGCTGTCTGAAAATACTGGGTAGGATGTCCGCAGTGAAGCATCTTATGTACCAGACGGCTCTGAAAAAAACGTGAGAGCAAAATGAATTCAAAGCTAAAAACACTAACATACACAATGTGCCTATTACAATGGCTGCAGTAAGACGGGAATGAAAGCCCCAGAAAAGGTAAGGTAGAGCAGCAAATGACACTGAATCATTATGCATTCCCGAGAAATTAATATTGCAGCAATATTTAACCACAAAAACTGCAAGATGTAAACAGCCATAGTATAAAAAAAGTTATAACTGAACCTACTGTGTATACAACTCAAGTACATGAAGCCACAAACTGTCAAATAATACCTTCAGGTAGTATGTGTGGGTTTATTAACCAGTCGCTTTCACCCAAAAACATTACGCCTTCGTGACGCCTGTGGCTGAAAGGATGTTCCACATCCGCCGCCAAGGTTTGTGAGCGCTAGCTAGCACTCCCAGGTTTAGTTCTAGTAGTAAAACATAACTAGCCTAGAAATGGATGGGAAAACGGCGCGCGGCAGTTCACTTGGTGAGAGCATCGCACGCGTAATGCGAAGACGTAATGCAGGATCGTTCCCCACCTGCTGCCAGCTCTTTATCCATTTTCATTTCCATTAATTTATCATTTCTTTAATTCATTTGGTAACTAAAAGTAATTTCCCCTATGCTGTGTCTCGTGTCCATTTGTAGACTTTGTATATGATTAATAAAAATAAAGACCCTAGGTTCCCTTTCTTCTCGTCAATAAAATAATGAAGCCAGTTTATCATGCAAATCACATTTTCATGACTCGTCTCGGGCGCAATTTTTTAGTTGCACCTGGCACTAGTCATAAAAAATGTGCTCATATTCGAAATTCATAAACATTTACAACTTGCCATCGAAAAACAGGATCGGAGCTCAACCTGGATTCTAATGTGGTCACATCTTTTTAATTCTCCAAGGGCGTCTTGTAATTTGACATTGTCATTCTGTCAGTTGCATTGGGAACACTGACAGCTGCTAGGAGCCTTTTATCTTGATGTCTTACAGCCTTCCCGTGTCTTTCATTAGTACGCAGATGTTTGAAAGCACTTAGAAAAGGAGTCGTGAACATTTTGACAGCTTGGGCGGTAGCTAATATCATGACGCACGACGCACTCTCAGCATGCATCTCCTATATCTCCTATATAGCTGCGCATGTTCGATTCTGATGACCCAAGCTCTTGGGAACTGGTCTCATCATTGGTGCAACCTGGCTCGAGACTGTATCACTGCGGTACGTATTCTTCACTGAAACTCTTGCTTCACTGCACCGGCCACCATTGATCCGGAGGAGTGCTTGTGTTGGGCGGGGTGTCGAGCTTTTGCTGTTCCAAGGCCTTGCGTACTGCTAAAAAAATGCATGAAAGCGTACTTCATACAACGGGCAACAAAGGCGTTTGTACGAAGTCTCATTTTATTGTGGTGCGCCACGTTGCTTTTTGTTCTCGTTCACAAAATGAGCGCAGCGGACACCGTGAACGTACGTGCTTAAGTGTCGATGCAATTAGTCGGAGGGGCGCATATATATTATTCGCATCGCGATGCGGTTTTCAGACTGTCGACGAAGTAATATATCTCAATAAACAGTGTAGCTTGCGTTTACATAACTACAGTACTAGCTTAAAAAGTAGGCTCGACCATGAGGAAACTACAAGGGGACTCGGCGAGAATCGGTTCCCGATGTAACAATTTTAACACGGAGAATCGATACTAACGGCATTGAGTGATTCTCAATGCTGAGGATCACCCAATGCCAAGTATCACCAAGCAAAACGTAATCTCAATAGATGAGTTTATTAATTTTGTCGCAAGCCGCAAGAAAATTCGAAAGAGTAATCGACATGCGCTAATTGATGCGAAACAATTAACGAAGTTGGTCATGGGGCTCAAATCGTGCAGCAGAGCTTTCAAAAGAGGCAAAAAGTTCGATCACTTACCGAAATGAAGCTGTGCTTTCAACGCAGAAAGACACACAGCAGGCGATGCGCGCACAGAACAACACGTCAAATCGCGGTAGTCGAGCGGATGCAGTGCACGGGAGTATGGGAGTGCCAACGTTGGAAGCGGCGAAGCCACGGTAGCACACCTACTGTGTGCCAAGCTATTTATTTATTTATTTATTTCATGTACCCTCAGGGCCATTGGCATTGGAGAGGGGAGTGGTTACAGGCATACAAAACAAGAAAAATAGGAAAATGTGATACAAGGAATAGGAGTATTGCAATAAAAGTTAACAAGTGTGTCTACTCATACAATATTAGCTAAGGCGTTCTTGAAAAGCTGGTAATCTTTGATGGTGGCTGTCAGTGCGGGAAGGTGATTCCACTCTGCTGCTGTACGAGGTATAAATGACTGGAAGAAAGCGTTAGTTCTACAAAATGGAACACCGACCTTGTAGGCATGATCTAATCGAGATGATAGGTGACGTGGGGGAGGGATTAATTCGCTACGCAGGTGTGGATGATGAAACATCTTATGGAACAGACAGATACGAAACGCTTTGCGACGTGAGGCTAGGGATGGTAGATTAAGGCTTGATTTCATTGAAGATATGCTAGCGGTCCTGTTATAGTTGGAAAGAATGAAGCGAACCGAGTTATTTTGGACCATTTCTAGTGAATGTATTAGGTTTTCATGATGAGGGTCCCAGATGGATGCGGCGTACTCTAGTTTCGGACGTATTAATGTTTTGTACAACAGTAGTTTAGCTTTATATAGTTTATATAGTTTATATAGTTTATATAGTTTATATAGCTATATAGTTTATATAGCTTTATATAGTTATAGTTTATATTAGCTTGTGAAACTTTATTCGAATACTTTTATTAAAACTTTCACGAATTCGATGATAACTTCATGCATTTTCGTTGAAGGCTTCCTTTGTATTGCGATCAAGGGCACACGAAACTTTGACTTGGCTTTCGTTTCGGATAGCGCTGTAAATGTGAACTGGCGTGCTGTCGCCGACAGCGGTCATTGCGAAATCGTCTCGTGCATAAGCCTTGCAGTACACTGGTTTATTATTGTATATTGTGGAGCGCCGTTGGATAACGATTACATATATCGATATAATCATTCCACTGATGGTGTTGGACGAATCATTGCAAGCCGTAGGTAAAAAAAATGCGCGCAGATGTTTCTTGGAAGATTTGGAGATCGACTTTGAAAACTTACTAGAGCCTCTACGTCTCCATCAGATCTTACAGCAGAAGTCTTGAAGACATTTAATATAAGCTGTACAAAAGACGTCTAATTTGGCACTTAGCACCAGCTGGGCCAGCTGGGCCAAGCCGAGTCTGGAACGCTTTTAGCCGATTTTTTTCCTAAAATGTTACAAGCGTGGTGCGTGAGCACCATGCTTATGAGAGAATTGGAGGATATCTACTTCCTCTAAATGATCACTAAATCCTTGAATCCATAGTACTGACAGGCGATGTGGACGAAGGGCAGGGACATAATCAACGCGAGCTTGTGAGTAGAGCTTACTGGCTTCCTCGTTCAAGGGAAGCAATTGGAAGCCCCTATTCCAATCGCAAAATAAGTTCCACGGTTTAGCCAGTCTCTTCAAAAGGGATAAATACACGCTGCTGTCATCTCTGTAGCGCGCGTGCGGACATCTGAGGATATCACAGGCCGGTTTTTATCGCTCTGTTTCGTGGAACTAGGAGCCCCTGGTATGATGGTGCTGGGAACCCCGCACCTATTTGATAGGCTAGAGTCTCGTTCGTTATCGGGATTAGCCAGACAAATCGGCCATGCAGCACCATCCACCGAATGTAGAAAGAGCTCTCAATCTGTCAATCCTCCCATGATGCTCACGCACCACTCAAGGCGTGGTGACTACAAGGCTCTCCGGCTATCTGAAGATAACGCTATTTTCAGATAGCGTTGTCGACTTCTACTTCAGGTCGATGATTGTGCCGTGTTGGTTCGGGACGTCCATGCCGAGAATTCCGTCTCGTGAACACTGTTGGAGGATAACGAAGGTGGCAGAGTAAGTCCGGTCATGAACGATAATTCTTGCCGTGCAGATTCCAATCAGTGTCATTAGGTGTCCTCCACCAGTCCGGGTTGGAGGGCCTTCCCATGCAGTCTTAACTTTCTCCAACTGGGCATCAATAGGTCCGTTCATGAGGGAGTAGTCAATGCTGTGTTCACTGGAATATTCCTTGCATAATTATGGGCGATATATATATTGACACGTGTACTTATCTTTATCGGGCGACCACGTTTAGCCGCCTAACAAATGTTATCGCACAGCGCGGGACGCACCTGCATGTATCCGAACTTTCTGGAAAGTTATCGATGCTTCTATCCGCTGTCTGTTGTCGCCGAAACTTGTGTTATGTGATTTCATCGCTTGACGCGAATGGTGTAGAACATTGTAGAAGGCATGCGGGTCCCAACGATTAGTCTGGAACATTCGATTACTGCTGTATAAAAGCCGACGCGCTTGACCCGCTGATCAGATTTTCGACGATCACCGACCGTGTTCGCCGCTATCGTTGTGCTATAAGTGTAGCCTGTTTTGTGGGCACAGGTTCGCCCAATAAAAGTTAGTTTTGGCTATCACAGTATTGCTACTGTGTTCTTAACGTCACCACCACGTGACATCTGGTGGAGGTGCTAGTGTGTTCATGTACCGAACGCCCCCGCAAAGCCGCGATCCAAGCCCGAAGCCCGAGGACAGAACCAACATCGCCGAAGACCAACGTGCTAGCCGCAGACTGCAAGGACTGCCCCCAGAGCACGGACTTCTACCTGAGACGACAAAGAAGATCGTGGTCAAGACAACCCCAATGGCTGCCCCAGCGTCCCCTGTTATCCTACAACAACCTCGGGACCCACCAACCTTCCATGGAGCAGCGACTGAAGACCCGGAATCATGGCTGGAGACCTACGAACGAATCGCAACATTCAACAACTGGGACTCCGACGAGAAGCTGCGGCACGTCTGCTTCGCCTTAGAAGACACCGCCAGAACTTGGTTTGAGAAAAAAAACCCGCCGTGGTTGCTCAGTGGCTATGGTGTTAGGCTGCTGAGCACGAGGTCGCGGGATCGAATCCCGGCCACGGCGGCCGCATTTCGATGGGGGCGAAATGCGAAAACACCCGTGTACTTAGATTTAGGTGCACGTTAAAGAACCCCAGGTGGTCAAAATTTCCGGAGTCCCCCACTACGGCGTGCCTCATAATCAGAAAGTGGTTTTGGCACGTAAAACCCCATATATTATTATTATTATTATTATTGGTTTGAGAACAGGGAATCGACCTTGACAACGTGGGACCTGTTCCGTAGCGGCTTCCTACGCACCTTTACAAGCGTCGTGCGGAAGGAAAGGGCGGAAGCTATGCTGGACGCCCGAGTGCAGCTACCAAACGAGAACGTTGCCGTTTTTACGGAAGAAATGAGCCGTTTGTTCCGCCACGCCGACCCGGATATGGCCGAGGAAAAGAAAGTCCGCCTACTGATGCGTGGTGTAAAGGAGGAACTTTTCGCCGGGATGGTAAGAAGCCCACCGAAGACCGTCGAAGAGTTTCTTCGTGAGGCGACGAACATCGAGAAGACACTCGAAATGCGGAACCGGCAATTCACCCGCCGTACAAGCTCTACCCACTACGCAGGAATTCAATCACTGGCCACGGACGATCTGCGAGAGACCATCAGGGCCATTGTGCGCGAAGAACTGCTCAAGGTCTTGCCTTCGTAGCAGCCTCAAGTGGCCTCGATCGCCGACATCGTAAAAGAAGAGGTGCACCGATCGCTTGGAGTTCCTGAGGTGCAACCAGAACCACCGCAGCCTCAGCCGCAAGCGATGAGCTTCGCCACCGTCGCCCGCCGTCAAGGTCCCCTTCCACGACCGCGCCAGGGCCCCGTAACGCCGCAATTCCGTCGACCACCACCGCCGCCGCCAGCACGCCCACCCGTCGCCGAGGGCAGCTACCCGAGGAAGACAGACGTTTGGCGCGCTCCTGACCACCGCCCGCTCTGCTACCACTGCGGAGAAGCAGGTCACGTCTACCGACGATGCCCATACCGAGAGATGGGACTGCGAGGTTTCGCCGTCAACGCGCCGCGTCCACAGCTTGGAGAGCGCCCACGTGACATCGCCGATTACCTCGCCGCTACTCAGTGGAGCCCTCGACGGCCGTCCCTTCGCCATCACCAGGCCGCTACCTGTCGCCGCAGCGCCGACCATACACTGGCCCAGCCCGGGGCCGGTCAGCGAGCCCATATCCGGAAAACTAAAAGCAGCAACCGATGGAGGTGCGGTTGCTGTTCGTCGAACTGACGAAGATCCTCCGCCGGCGACGAAGACGATGACGAAACGATCTCGACGACATAACAACGACACGCCGCCTTCCCGACGAAGTCAGGAAGGCAAGACTACACCGACGAACGACGACTTGACGACGCGACGTTCCAACTTCAGTGCAACACGACGTAGCCGTGATCCGACGCCACGACCTAACTGCAATGCCAGACAAAGAACCACCGACCTCGACGTGATTCTCGACGGCCACGCAGTCACTGCCTTAGTCGACACAGGGGCTGATTACTCCGTCATGAGTGGACACATCGCCGCCCAGTTGAAGAAAGTTAAGACTACGTGGGAAGGCCCTCAAATTCGAACCGCTGGAGGACACCTCATCACGCCGTCTGGAGTCTGCACGGCAAGAATTACCGTTCATGACCGGACTTACCCTGCCACCTTCGTTATCCTTCAACAGTGTTCACGAGACGTCATTCTCGGCATGGACTTCGTGAACCAACACGGCGCAGTCATCGACCTGAAGTCGAAGTCAATAACGCTGTCAGAAGATAAAGCGATACCGCCGGGGAGCCCTCGTAGTCACCACGCCTTGAGTGTGCTCGAAGACAAAGTGAGCATCCCGCCCCGCTCCAGCATTGTTATTTCGGTCGGCACCAAAATACCCGCTGACGTAGAAGGTGTCATCGAAGGCGACCAACGTCTCCTGCTAGACCGTGAAATTTGCGTCGCAAGAGGGATCGCTCGACTGCATGGAGGGAAAACTGAAGTGTTGCTGACAAACTTCAGCCCGGAGTTCAAGCACATCAACAAGGGCACGACTATCGCGTACATCGAGGAAATTGTGGAAACCAGTAATGCGTTTGTCCTCTCGGATTCCGCCGCATCTACCCCGACGACCATGGTTCCCGAACCAGACTACGACATTAATCCAAGTCTCCCAGTGATTAAGCAACAGCAGCTCAGAAGTCTGCTCCGACGATACAAAGGCTGCTTTTCGACGACATCGAGGATTCGACAAACACCAGTCGCCAAGCATCGCATAATCACCGAGGAGTAGGCTCGACCACTCCGCCAAAGCCCTTACCGAGTTTCGCCGCGAGAACGCGAAGCTATAAGAGAACAAGTCGACGAAATGCTGCGCGACGACATCATCCAGCCGTCGAAAAGCCCGTGGGCATCCCCTGTTGTCCTGGTGAAGAAAAAGGACGGAACCCTACGTTTCTGCGTCGATTATCGTCGTCTGAACAAGATCACGAAGAAGGACGTATACCCCCTTCCACGGATAGACGACGCATTGGATCGGCTCTGCAACGCTAAATACTTCTCCTCGATGGACCTCAAGTCTGGCTATTGGCAAGTAGAAGTCGACGAAAGAGATCGCGAAAAGACCGCTTTCATCACCCCAGACGGCCTCTACGAGTTCAAGGTTATGCCATTTGGACTGTGCTCGGCGCCTGCGACGTTCCAGCGCGTGATGGACACGGTTTTAGCGGGATTGAAATGGCAGACCTGTCTCGTTTACTTGGATGACGTCGTTGTATTCGCCGGAAATTTCGACGATCACCTTAGGCGGCTTGCCACAGTACTAGAGGCCATCAAGTCATCAGGGCTCACTCTGAAGCCAGAAAAATGCCGCTTCGCTTACGACGAGCTTCTGTTCTAGGCCACGTCATCAGTAAATCAGGAGTACGCCCCGACCCGCAGAAAACAGCTGCCATCGCAAAGTTCCCGCAGCCCACCGACAAGAAGGCAGTGCGTAGATTCCTTGGCATGTGTGCCTACTACAGGCGCTTTGTCAAGAACTTTTGACGCATCGCCGAGCCGTTGACACGTCTAACTAAATGTGATGTTGAGTTCAAGTGGGAAACGCCGCAGGCCGACGCATTTGAAGAACTCAAACGACGCATGCAGTCGCCGCCGGTACTTGCGCACTTCGACGAGTACGCCGATACAGAAATCCATGCTGACGCCAGTAGCCTAGGCCTCGGTGCCGTTCTAGTCCAGAGGAAAAACGGAGTCGAACAGGTGATATCTCACGCTAGCCGGCCGCTGTCAAAAGCGGAAGGCAACTATTCTACGACCGAAAAGGAATGCCTCGCCATCGTTTGGGCTACAGCTAAATTTCGCTCTTATCTTTATGGCAGGCCATTCAAAGTCGTCAGTGACCATCACGCGTTGTGTTGGCTAGCGAGTATAAAGGACCCTTCAGGACGACTGGCGCGGTGGAGCCTCAGACTGCAAGAATACGACATCACTGTAACCTACAAGTCCGGACGAAAACACTCCGATGCCGATTGCGTATCACGCGCCCCCATTGACCCGCCGCCGCAAGATGACGAAGATGACGACGCCTTCCTTGGCATGATAAGCGCGGAAGACTTCGCTGAACAGCAACGGGCAGACCCGGAGTTAAAAGGCCTGGTGGAATATTTGGAAGGGCACACCGACGTTGTCCCCAGGGCATTTAAGCGCGGACTATCTTCCTTCACGCTTCAAAACAGTCTCCTCGTGAAGAAGAACTTTTCACCAGTCCGCGCCAACTACCTTCTTGTTGTCCCGCCAGGACTTCGTCCAGAAGTATTGCACGCCCTACATGACGATCCGACCGCTGGACACCTCGGTTTTTCCCGGACACTCTCGAGGATACAACAAAAGTATTATTGGCCGCGCCTGACCGCCGACGTCGCCCATTATGTCAGAACATGCCGAGACTGTCAGTGACGTAAGACACCGCCGACAAGGCCAGCCGGATTACTACAGCCAATCGAGCCTCCTTGCCGACCATTCCAGCAGATCGGGATGGACTTGCTGGGACCCTTTCCGACGTCAACAACCGGAAATAAGTGGATCGTCGTGGCGACAGACTACCTCACCCGCTTCGCTGAAACTAAAGCACTGCCGAAAGGTAGCGCAGCCGAAGTGGCGAAATTTTTTGTCGAAAACATCCTGCTTCGACATGGCGCCCCAGAAGCTCTCATCACCGACAGAGGAACGGCCTTTACAGCGGAGCTCACCCAAGCTATTCTGAAATACAGTCAGGCAAGGCACAGGAGGACCACGGCCTACCACCCGCAGACGAATGGTCTTACGGAGCGGCTGAATAAGACCCTCGCCGACATGCTAGCGATGTACGTCGACGTCGAACACAAGACCTGGGATGCCGTCCTGCCGTACGTAACATTCGCTTACAACACGGCGGTGCAAGAAACAACACAGATCACGCCGTTCAAGCTGGTCTACGGCGGGAACCCGACGACGACGCTCGACGCCATGCTGCCGCACGTCAGTGACGAGGAGAACCTTGACGTCGCTACCTACCTCCAGCGCGCCGAAGAAGCCCGACAACTTGCCCGCCTGCGGATCAAGAACCAGCAGAGGACCGACAGTCGACACTACAACCTCCGACGACGCTTCGTCGAGTACCAGCCCGGTGACCGTGTTTGGGTATGGACCCCGATACGCCGACGAGGACTGAGTGAGAAACTACTGCGACGCTATTTTGGACCCTACAAGGTCATCCGACATATTGGCGCACTGGACTATGAGGTCGTGCCAGACGGCATTTCGCATTCACAGCGGCGCCGCGCACGACCTGAAGTGGTCCACGTTGTGCGTCTTAAACCGTTTTACGGACGCTAACGAACTTCCCGTATTTTGTTGTTTCCTTTGCTACGAGTGCTTATTTATTACTTTCGTTAGTTTGCAGCATCGGGTCGATGCTTTTCTAAGAGGGGGGTAATGACACGTGTACTTATCTTTATCGGGCGACCACGTTTAGCCGCCTAACAAATGTTATCGCACAGCGCGGGACGCACCTGCATGTATTGTAGGGGTTGGGGGACGGGACTTCGGGATGGAAACCCAAAACTTGGGAGGGTTTATTCTACATTAGGTACAGTGAGGTGAGCGACAAGTAACATTCGTACAGACATTACGGGCCAGCAGCAACTCGGACGCTGCGGCCCGCGGCAAGAAGTTCGAGAGAGGTGAATCAGGGAATCAGGGCATATCCCAGAATGCTCAGGTCTCTCTGGAAGGCTTCTTATAAACCCTTCGAGCACTGCAAGTCACGTCATGTTTGACCAATGGGAGAGTCCGCTCCGATGACGCCACTTTCAGCCAATGGTAGGCGCCCGTGTCGCGGTGTCACACCTGGCGGCTCGCTGTGGTCTTGCCTCGCAGACTGGCAATGCACTTCTAACGAGGAGAAGGAGGGGGCTGCTCATGCTCCATTGTTGGAGGCCCACCTGCTAATCCCGGCGACGCACGAACTTGTTGGCACGTGAACTTGTTGCCTTAAACTTGTTTGCTCGGCCGCTTCTCTGGAATGCGCTTTCCTGCTTCTGCATTCCTCAATTAGCTGTGCTGCCATCCGATGTGGTCTGGGGAACTCGAAGTAATCGCAGGAAACAGCTCCATATCTAACAGTATCCGAACTTTCTGGAAAGTTATCGATGCTTCTATCCGCTGTCTGTTGTCGCCGAAACTTGTGTTATGTGATTTCATCGCTTGACGCGAATGGTGTAGAACATTGTAGAAGGCATGCGGGTCCCAACGATTAGTCTGGAACATTCGATTACTGCTGTATAAAAGCCACCCGCCGTGGTTGCTCAGTGGCTATGGTGTTGGGCTGCTGAGCACGAGGTCGCGGGATCGAATCCCGGCCACGGCGGCCGCATTTCGATGGGGGCGAAATGCGAAGACACCCGTGTACTTAGATTTAGGTGCACGTTAAAGAACCCCAGGTGGTCAAAATTTCCGGAGTCCTCCACTACGGCGTGCCTCATAATCAGAAAGTGGTTTCGGCACGTAAAACCCCAAATATTATTATTATTATTATAAAAGCCGACGCGCTTGACCCGCTGATCAGATTTTCGACGATCGCCGACCGTGTTCGCCGCTATCGTTGTGCTATAAGTGTAGCCTATTTTGTGGGCACAGGTTCGCCCAATAAAAGTTAGTTTTGTCTATCACAGTATTGTTACTGTGTTCTTAACGTCACCACCACGTGACAATATTGACCTCTCCTCTAATGATCCCTATGCGAAAGGATTTGGAACGCTTTTGCTTACATATGGAAGGGCAAATTTTATAACTTAACCTACTAGGATTACATCAGTAAGCGCTACGCTGCTTGATATATGTGCTTCAAATTTAAATTCGCGGAATATAAAAACCGGGTTTTTTTCGTATGATATAAGTATTCATATGCCCATCTTCTTTCTGGTATTATCTACTTCTCACCTCTGCATACCAAAAACCTCGACATTTCTTCATCGAACTAAAAACAGCTAAACTCGGGGAAATTTTTTTCACTTAGTTCAGAACCTGGATTGGAGCACTGTTTATAGGCAAAATAACCCCGATGAAGCTTATAACGCCATCCTAAAGCTGTTGCGTGCTAGTTATGACGTAGCATTTCCACTTCAGATGTTCTCACGTGATATGTATAAAAAATGCAGAAAGCCTTGGATAAATTCTATCTTTACAGGTGCATTCAAATAAAGAATATGTTGTACTACGATTTCATCCACTCGAGAGAAACAGATGCGTTCACTAAATACAACACATATAGAAGCAAAACGTGAACAAGGTGAATGCGGGAGCCAACGTTTCGACAAGTGGACTTGTCTTCGTCAAGGCGACGTACGCTTTCCTCGCCACAGTATATATAAGGGGAGAGGGTGTGAGACTGGAGGGCGCGGACATGAGGGAAGCTGTGTTAGCGTGTTGAATTGAGAGTAAAGGAACGCTGCGCACAAGGTCAAAGCCAGGGCCACCACCCCCACCCCCCACCCCAGTCTGTCAACGCACGCGTGTTAGCCGGTGGGTCAAGGGCATCTGACCAACAGCCTTTAGAGAACTTAAAGCCTTCTGGCTGACCCTCTCCCCTTGAGCTACGTCACGCAAAAGAGGCCTACATAGAAGTTCCATGCAGCGTGCTACGAAGCTACGAGCGGCGCACCTGTGTTGAAAATGAAGCGCGGAGGATATACATTGGTTAACCCCGGCTATTCGGAGAAGACAGGGGACGACGGCGGCTACAACAATTCGATTAGTTCCAGGAGCCCTGCCGCTCCTTGAATAGCTTCGGGGTTAAAAAGTCCCGGCATGCTGGGCCATGCTGTTGCATGCTTCCGAACGCACATTTTTTCTAGACGTGACCAGTGCATGTAGTCGCAACACTTCTGCTGTGCTTGCGATTGAGTGTAGTGCGAGTCTTCACTGCCGCGGAATGTGGAGTGCCATGCCAAGATATGCCTAATAAGTGCTGCGTGCCCAGTTGCCGGAGCAATTGCCTGTACAGATCGGGGCAGAAAAATCATGTCTTCAAGTTTCCGCAAGATGAAGAAGCCCAGAGTGCCTGGATTATGGCGCTACCACGTGCAGACTTCATTGTATTACCGCACTCCAGGGTAAGATGTTGAGAACTTCTTTAAATAGTTACTTTTGAAAAATACGGAAAGGTTAATTGCTCAATTGCAGAAAGTGCCATTACAGAAAGTGATGTTTCCTCAGAGTTCGACGCCTGCGAGGATGGACACAAATGTGAACTTCTGTTAAGGTACCTTTTGTGGTGTAGCACGAATATTTTATTGAACTACTGCTTCAAGATGAATGACAAAATATTGGATCCCAATGCTAAGGCAAGGAAGAGAAAAAGCTGAAACTCTGCGCAATAAGGCAGTTGTTTCCTTGTAAGTAGCTGTACGAATGTTTTATATCGCATTTCTAAACTTATTTGAGTTGTAAGTTAGTGGACTGCGGTAATTAGGGCGTCGAAAGCGAAAGATCTAGATTGGAATAAGTGCATGTGTCCCAATAATGTTGTTCATACGCAGTTGTGAAGCTAATCGAGTGTGTTACATTCATTATTGCCGCGGCATAAGAACCATAAGCACAAAAACACAGAGGGAAAATTTTTATGGATTCATTTTATTTGAAGTAGTAGGTATGAAGTATGGGGTATAATAATAATAATAATAATAATAATAATAATAATAATAATTCACAAAAAAGGTACATTACAAAGACGACAATGCGCTACGCTAGAAAAATCTGCTGGCATCAATACCTGTACAAGCTTTACAAAGCTGTTTTGTATCTGTGCCTCTAAATAAATGCTTTGTAAGCTGTCTGCTGCTCATTCCGCAGTTTCGACTGAAGAAAAAGTGTGGAGTAGTCAATGGAAGCATACTGCTGCGAGGTGAACGAACCGGCAATCCCTTCATTCAACCCGTATCCCCAAGCGCGCCGCCGGCCTCTTCTCCATGACGTCACTCACCGAGCACTCCGGCTTTCTTGTCTAGGTGTTGATCTGACAGGCCGGCTGAAAAAAAAAAGAGAAGAATGGAAAGGGAAAAGAAGAAAATAAAGGGGGGGGGGATACGCCTAGAAATCAAACTAAGTGTTGTTGCCTATAGCTTGAAGTTTAGCATAGCGAATAGATTCTGAAGCTCCTTTTGAAGCTAGATTTGACTTCATGTGTATAACTATTGGCGGTGCTTTTAATTTTGATGTCACTTTGAAGGTGCCTGCAGGTTTTGCAGCTAGGGCGACAACAAGCTTTTATTATGGGGGAATGCTGTTGGCTGATTGCGTGCACTAACATGTCTTTAATGTTCCTGTTACGGCGATACACTCTTAGGCAACGTTACACCCTTTGGCTTGCCCCTTCTGCCACACAACAATAATAGTTATCTGCCTTGATGCGTTTCCTTTAACGCTGCGAGCCCGGAACTTTCCAGTAACGAACGGCGTTATCAGAAGCGGCACTCCAAAAGGTGTAAACTGTTCTATGCTGATAACGCGCGTGCCGTTCGTTACTGGAAAGTACCGGGCTCGCAGCGTTAAAGAAAGGAAACGCATCAAGGCAGATAACGATTATTGTTGTGTGGCAGAAGGGGCAAGCCAAAGGGTGTAACGTTGCCTAAGAGTGTAGGTAACCCGGGGTACATCCGGGAACGCTTTTCGCAGACGGTCGTTACTTGATATTATTGGGTGGTATTTTCTTAGGATGTTGTTTATGTTTGGGAGTACATTAGAATATTTTCTTATAAAGGCCGGTGGTCTGTCAGATTCTAATGGGGGCTGTCTCTTCGCCAATTCCGACTGTCTCTCCAATCTTGACGCGGCATCATAAGCTCTATCGAGAGCAACTTGGGGATAGTTCCTTTCTGCTAGCGTTGTTTTAAGGTCATTTAGGTGGTGGATATAATCATGGTATTCTCTGCAGATTCTTCTTATACGTTTCGCTTGTCCGACAAAAATTCCTTGCTTTCAATGTCGCGGACGATGACTGTTGTAGTCTAAATATTGCTGGCTATCTGTAGGCTTCCGGTAAAGTATCGTTCTGAGTTTTCCGTTTTCTATGTAGACCGTCGTGTCCAGGAAGTTGATCTGACTAGGACAGTGGTGAGCAGTATATATAATACTCGAGTGAAAGCAATTGAAATGGCTAATTAAGTCGGTTAAGGCGCTTGTGCCATGTTCCCACATCATAAGTATGTCGTCAATGTAACGAAGGTAGGTGTGGGGTTTTAAAGGGTAGGATTTCAGCAGGTCTGCTTGAAGCTGTCCCATGAAAATGTTCGCATACGTGGGAGCGAATGACGTACCCATGCTAGTGCCGAAAAGTTGCAGGTAGTGTATAGAATCGAATTCGAAATAGTTGAGCGTGAGAACTAGTAAACTAAAGGAGCGTGCGCTTGGGGATTGATTGCGAGGGATCTAGAAACGGCTTCAATTCCTTCACTCATGGGAATGTTGGTGTAAAGGGCAGAAACATCCAAAGTGACTAGAATAGCGCGGTCGGAAAGGATTTGGCGTTCCTTTACTCTCAATTCGCACGCCAACACAGCTTCCCTCGTTTCCGCACCTTCCAGTCTCACACCTTCTCCCCTTTAGAAGAACCCCACCTGTGGCGAGGAAAGCATACGTCGCCTTGACGAAGACAAGTCCACTTGTCGAAACGTTGGCTCCTGCATTCACCGTGTTCACGTTTTGCTCATCGTCTTGAATTTCCATCCCCGCATTCCCCGTCTTTTCCCAAGACATATAAGAGTGCTTTAACTTCAGACACAAGGAAGGCTAAAACTAACTACTATGAAAAGTTATTGAAAAAAATTACAACAATCGGAGGAAATTATGGGAAGTCATAAATGGGCTTACGAATAGGAATAAAGGCTGTCATAGGACGCGGAACCTAACAATTAATGGCGAAACACTCAACGGCGAAAGGTTGGCCAATGTCATGAACGAACACTTTATAATCGCCGGCTCCTATGTTGGAACCGATGGAAATACGGAAAGTGCCCCAATTGCGGATAAGTGCATGTACTGTGCCTTATTCTATTTTTTTTTGGTACCATCAGATCCGGTTGAAGTAGAAAACTTAATCAGAAAGCTTAAGAATAATGTTGCATCAGGGATTGATGAAATAGACTCTGCTGAGTTGAAATTGATATCACCATTGTTATGTGATGTATTTTCCTATATTATCAACCGTATCCTCAGTGCCGGTGTATTTCCGGAACAGTTAAAGGTGGCAAATATCACTGCAGTACATAAAGGTGGTGATATCAATAATTCAGCAAACTATCGACCAATATCTGTGCTTCCAACAATATCAAAACATTTGAAGGAGTAATTTACGATATACTTGCAGCCTTTTTGATAAACATCAAATAATAACAAAGAGTCAATATGCGTTGGAAAAAAATAAGTCAGTGGAACAAGCTCTATTGTATATCAAAGATAAGAAAATCGACCATATGGAAAAGAAGAAATACACCCTTGGGCTCTTTCTATATCTTCAAAAAGCATTTGACTCCATACGATTCCAACTATTAATTCATAAATTGTCGATGTAAGGAGTGCGTGGAGTCGCACTTCGACTCTTCAAATGTTACCTTGGAGATTGCTATCAATTCGCGGAAAATAATAACACAATGTCTACAAAGATAAAGTTAAACCAAGGAGTCCCCCAAGGGTCCATATTATGGCCACTATTGTTCCTTGCTTATATAAAGATACTGTAGAAATTCCTGATTCCCCTGAACTTGTTATGTACGCTGATGATACAAGCGTTTTCTTTTTATCCGACAATTTAATATCACTTGAAGTCAGTGTAAATAGCTATTTAAGGTATCTTTCAGAATGGTTAAGGCAAAATGAGCTAAGCCTAAATGACAAAAAAAAAGAACCTATATGATATTACGGCCTATAAACAAGCCTATAAGTAAAGTAAGTGTCGCATTTGAAGGAAATTGTATTACACACGTTAGGGAACAAAAATTTCTGTGTGTGGTTTCAGGAAGATTTAAACTGCAACACACATGTAAATCACCTGATTACCGCATTAGCGCGAATAGTTGGTTGTTTTCACAAAACAGTCCACTTAATCTCATTAAGGTTAAAATTAAATATGTACTGTGCACTCTTTCATTTTGAGGTAACTTATGGGATATTAGTCTGGGGAACAACATCGTAAAGAAATTACCATAGGCTTATTACTATGCAGAAGAAAATCTTGAGCTGTATCGAAAAATACAGGGGAAAATTACAAGACCTGCCAACTGCTCCACTGTTCATAAAACATTCCATGCTCAGGGCTTATCAGTTGTACTGTTTTAAATTGCTCCAAGTAATTCAACAAAATAAATTATATGAACAAAGCCGCATCGAAAAGCCATGCTACTGTTTATGAGAACAAAGGATACGAGCAACTAAAGTAAGAACTAATTATGGAAAACAAAGTGCTGCGTACCAGACACATCATGTTTTGAATATCCTTGCATATAGATTGAATTTTAAAGCTAGTAGTGCTGCATTTAAAAAAAACAAGCAAAGAACTTATTAATTACCACATGTATACACTATCAACATTAACGTGTGGATTTTCATGCCTTGATCAATGCTTAAATCATTCACGAATTAGTATTCCAAGTGTTTCCATGTATAATGTAATTTCATTGCATCCTCATACATTCTACGTTTCCAATTGTTTTGAATTTATTTTGTGTACCTGTATATTTTGGCGTGTATTCCGTACGATTATTTAAAGATGTTATATAAACTTTTTATCTTGTTTATGTGAATTCTTATGTGCACTCTTGCAAGTTGCTAGTTGTCCATTTTCCTCAAACTGATGTACTACAATCCTCTTTTTTTTTACTCTGTTGAACTCGAAGCATGTGAGCTGCCACGAACTGCGGAGGGACAGGGGCCTTTGTCAGGCTTGATTGCCTTTAGCCCCTGCCCCTGCAGTGAGCTTTGTATATTGGTAAATTGCTAAATAATATACTTAATAAATAAACTGCTAAATAAAATACTTACTTACTAAGGCGGTGATTGCGTGGCCGTCGAGAAGCACATCGAGGTTGGTGGTTCTTTGTCTTGCGTTTGGTGCTGGCGTCGGATCACGGCTATGTTATGTTGACCTGTTGCTGGAACATGGCGTCGTCAGTCGTTATTTTTTCGTCGTATTTTTGCTTCCAGGCTTCGTCATGATGGCGACGTCTCGTTCATATGTCGTCGAGACAGGCTTTTCGGTGTCTTCGTCGGTGGCGGAAGACCTTCGTCAGTTAGACGAACAGCAACCGCACCTCCACCGGTTGCTGCATTTAGATTTCCGGATACGGGCTCTCAGACCGGGCTGGACCAGTATATGGTCGGTGTTGCCGGGACAGGTAGCGGCCGGGTAACGGTAAACGGAGCGATCGTCGAGGGCTCCACTGGTGGGGGTGAGGGCGACGTCACGAGGCCATTCACCGTGCTGCGGGTGTGGTATAGAGCTTTTCCGGAAGGCTTCGTCGTCCGAGACGGAGAAGCCTTAGTCAGTGTGGTGCGCGACATGGTGCGGTGATCGGGACGGTCAGGAGCAGACGACAAGGAGTGCGCGCGCCGAGGCAAATTCCGTGCTGGAAGGTGAAAAACGACAACGCCGAAGAGCGTCCGGCACGTGAACGGGCGGCGCAAGAAAAACAACTAAGAAGAAAAGCAAATCAATTAGGAAAGACCACGGGGCGTCAGGCAGCCAATCGAATAATGCCTAATCGGCCAGAGAGAAGAAAAAGCGTGGTGCGCTGGCAGAAGGGAGAGACGCAAGGGAGAGTTCCAGGAAGTGACGCCTGGAGGAGGTCAACCACCGGGAGTTAAAGACGGGCCGTCGGGTTCCGGACCCGAGCCACCAGGACTTCACCCGACCGAGGCCTCCTGCCAGCCCGTTCCTGTGCGTCGCCCGTCTACCCGAGCGTGCCGTCAGCTCCTCAAGGCCGGTGAGCTTCTGCGCCCTTGGGCAGGACGAGAACTGTCGGGCTACGGGCCCGAGTTCTACGCCAGCTGCCTGGCCAGAACGCCGCCCCCGTCTGTCGTGCCGCCTGCTGCCCGAGGCTGGCGTTCGAGCTTCTGTGCCCGTGGGCAGGAGAAGAGCAGTCGGGCTACGGGCCCGAGCTCTACGCCCAGCTGCCCGGCCAGAACGCCGCCGCCGTCAGCTCGTGCCGCCAAGCCACCTGTCTTACCTCTCCAAGCCAGAACTGGCGCGCTCCGGTCGCCCGGTCAGTCAACTTACACCACGACCTTTGGTGAGACCGGCGCAACTCCTTTCGTCAGCTTGTCGCCGCGTCGAGACTGTTATGTGTCCCTGCCGTCGTGGCAAGCCCGGACTCGCGCACTAGTCAGCTTCATACTAGCCCCAAATGTCTCTTACTGTCGTGATGTCTATTTGAGTGTTTCTTTTCTGTTTTCTATTTTCTTCTATTTATTTTAAGCCTTTTTTGTTCCATTAAAAATTTGTGTGTGTGTTCGAAACCAACGGCTTTGTCCTCAATTGGGTTCTCGGAGGCCTGAGAGAACCGTTAAAAGCTTTGAGTGCACGAACCTTGCATCACAGTAAGTATTTTATTTAGCAATTTATTCAGTAAGTATAATATTTAGGAATTTAGCAATACACAAAGCTCACTGCAAAAGCTCCTCTTTAGCTTTTTTTCGTGCCCATACCGCGTGGCACGCGCGTCTCTGCCAACCTCTTCTTCCGGTCGTCGAAGGTGTCCTCCAGAAAGCACTGCACAACGGGCGTCGCGCACGCGATCAGATTATACAAGCTCCGGTGACAGCGGATAGAACCATCGATGAAATTCCAGTAAGTTCCAATCATGCGAGCGCCTCTTGCACTGAGCGATAACTTCAATTTGTTAGTGGGTGAAATATTAGCCCTTGCGGGCTGTTACAGGGGTGGGGAAAAGAAATTTTCCACAAACACGTAACACCAGTTCCGCAATAAACAAACAATGCATTCAGCAAACACGTGACAGTTTACGCTCAAATGATTCAGTTGTGTGCGTTTCAATAAATACATCTGCGTCAAGTTTGTTCCAATCAACTATGGTTTTCACAAGAAAGGAAAATTTGAAGGCATCAACACGCGGCACATAGGGCATTACAGCTTGAGAGTGACCTGTACGTGGGGATCGACATTCGTCCGGGGGGGACGCAAGTATAGCCTGGAGTCCAAATTGAATTTATTGTTATACATTTGGTACAAGAATTTCAACCTGGCTATTTTTCTGCGCGTTGCCAGTTCGAGCAAACCGGCACGAGATAATAACGCAGTTAGAGACTGCGTCCTTTGATAAGCATTAAAGATAAACCTTACGGATTGTCTTTGAATTCGTTCCAGTTTATTTAACCAGCCCACTTGGTGCGGATCCCAGACTATACATGCGTATTCCAGTGTAGGCCGTACTACTGTTTTGTACGCCTTGAGCTTTACCTCGGCTGTAGCACCTTTCAACTTTCGCCTTAACAGACCGAGTTTGCGTTGACCAGAACCACAAATGTTTTCGATGTGTACGTTCCAATTGAAATTGTGCGTGATTGTAACCCCGAGATACTTAAGCTTACTAACATGTTGAAGTGGGCTATTATTTATTCTATAAGAAAAAAAGCAACGGGGTTTTCTTGTTATATACAGTCATGTAAGCTGATTTATCGAAATTAATTTTCATGTCCCAAGTAACACACCAGTCATAAATTCTTTGCAACCTTTCGTTCAACAACACTTGATCCTGGACATTCTTAACGCGACAGTAAATAAGGCAATCATCCGCAAATAGACGCAATTCAATGTTAGGATTCAATTCATTGGCAATGTCATTTACATATAATAGAAACAGAATTGGTCCTAATACCGAACCCTGTGGTACACCGGATAAAACAGGTAATGAGGATGACCTTTCGCCTGCTATTTGAACAAGTTGTTTTCTATTTGCAAGGTACGCATGGATCCATTGCACAATTTGTGTATTGACTCCAAGTTTATACAATTTCTCAATAAGTTTTATGTGACACATACGGTCAAAAGCCTTCGAAAAATCAATTGCTATAACATGAATTTGTTCGTTGTGGTTAATTGCGACGCCGAAAGCATGAGACACCTCAAAAAACTGCGTCACCGTTGACAGACGTTGGCGAAAGCCATGCTGCTTACTGTAGAATAAGTTGTTATTTTCTATATATTCAACCAGATGTTTCGATATTATGTGTTCCAACAATTTACACGCGGAGCATGTAATGGAAATAGGCCGATAGTTTTCCGTCAATAACCTATTGCCCGCTTTAAATATAGGTACGATGCGTGCAAGGAGCCAATCTTCTGGCACACCTCCGATACGGAATGATATTGCAAAAATTCTAGACAAAAAATGTGATATCCATTCACAATAACGCCTCAAAAACTCATTGGGTATCTCATCGGGGCCACAAAATGTTTTGGTATCCAGTTTTAACAACAATGCTAGAATGCCTTCTCCAGAAAGTACAATATCATTTCTATGTTCACACAGCAACAAACCATCGCTCGGATTTATGGGGTGCCTAGTACTGCGAGGTGTAAACACAGAGTTAAACATACTGTTAAAAGGCTGTCTGATCAAAGCTGGTTTAGTGCAGACATTTCCGTCTACCTTAATTTCATTAATGTTGCACGTAGAACCAGATAAGCAATTCCAGAATTTTTGAGGCGAGTTTTGCAAGTAATCCACCAGTGTTGTTGAAAAAAATGCCGCCTTTGCGTCTTTTAATTCCTTTCTAACTTGTGTACCGAAACTGGCTATTTCAGCACGTCGCTTTGGCATCCTTCTACGTGCACGATTCAGTCACCGCTTCAAATTAATGATGTTTCTAGTTACCCATGGACTGGGTTTTCCTATGCGCTTGATTTTCTTGGGCACATATTTTTCTAAACAGTCGCGAACAACTGATACAAAGTATCTCCAAACCCTATTTATGTCATTATCAACCGGCATATTATCAAGAGCCCGTTCTAAGTAGTCAATAACCAACGTGTCGTCAGCCCGATTAAAATTATACACATATAGAGAGGGATTCTTTTGTAATTGCGTGTTTCCTATGCTTAAAGTTGCTACTACTGTTTTATGATCTGGTATGCCTTCCTCAATGTCAATATTATCATTAAATGTTCCGTTAGTCAAAAATAACGAATCCAGCGTAGATTGATTTTGCCCCTGTGCCCTGGTCAGCTCATGAACTACCTGAACAAAGTTATGCTTAAGCATAATCTCGAACATTGGCGCTAGGTTTTTCTACTGGCCCCGTAATTCTCGCATCCCAATCGACACCTGTTAAATTAAAATCCCCTGTTAAAATAATTCTACTTCTGGCATTCCTTATGTTATTTAAATCCTCGTCAAGCGCACACAAAAATTCAACAGGGCTTCCGGGGGCTCTATAGATAACGCCAACTAGCAAAATGGTATTGCCAAGAAATAGTTTGCACCGCACACTTTCATGCCCGTTTAAGGATGGCACAGTTTCATATCTGAGTGGTTTCTTCACTAGAAGGGCCACACCACCGCCTCGTGTTGCTCTATCTTTGCGGATTACATTGTAAGTGCTTGCAAATACCTCATCGTCCTTCACGTCACTGTGCAACCACGTTTCTGTTATGGCAATGAGCTCTGCGTCGTGAAGCAATAACAAGTATTCAAGCTGTTCTACCTTATTCACGATGCTCCGTGCATTAATGTTCAATAACCTTATCTCGGGGTGCCTTTCGCGTCAGTCAACTTTTTCGGTGGCAGGGGGCCCTTCTTTGCACAGTCTCGATCATGCGCACATTCTGCTCAAAGTCCCATGTGTAAGCAGTGGCTATTGATGAAAAGCTTATCGTGAACAAGACTGACCTTTGCGCCATCGCGTTTATCAGTCTGAGCCGATTTCCAAAGTAGTCTTCTTTTTGAGACTGTTTCCGGCGAATAGTCGTCAGAAACACCAATTTTCGTTCCTTTGAGTTTTTTGCAATTCCTAAAGATTGCCACCTTTTCATTGTAATCGTACAATTTTAGGATAACAGGTCTACTGCGTGATTGTTTCTTTTGACCAAGCCTGTGTATTCTTTCAACTGATAAAATCGTGACGCCAAGTTTGTTGGAAAAAATATTTTTTACAACTTGCTGCTCGATATCTTCACGCGTTTCGTTTTCAGTCTCGGGAACACCAAATACAATAACATTATTCCGTCGTGCCCGGTCTTCTAATTTAGTTAGTCGCTGTTGCTGATACTGAACTGTTCGCTTAACGTCTTCCATCGTTATTTCTAGAATTTCCGGCCGAGCACATTGACTCGTAATTTTTACTAGGCTCTCTTCCAAATTGGCGAGCCTGTTGTCCATTTGAATTTGCTTATCCAGAATTTGTTTCAGCGTTTCTTCCACAGTTGGGCCAGGGTTTGTTTCAACGTCCCCGGAAAGCAAGACCTTTAGACCTAACCACCACATGCTCAAAACTTCAACACACTTCACAGGGAGTGGCAGCACCAATAGACATAGGCAGTTTGACCGTGGACGACGCAACGAGCTATGGAAAGAAGAATGATAGGTGTAACGTTAAGGAATAAGAAAAGAGCAGATTGGGTGAGGGAACAAACTCGAGTTAATGACATCTAAGTTGAAATCAAGAAAAAGAAATGGGCATGGGTAGGACATGTAATGAGGAGGGAAGATAACCGATGGTCATTAAGGGTTACGGACTGGATCCCAAGGGAAGGGAAGCGTAGCAGGGGGCGGCAGAAAGTAAGGTGGGCGGATGAGATTAAGAAGTTTGCAGGGACGGCATGGCCACAATTAGTACATGACCGGGGTTGTTGGAGAAGTATGGGAGAGGCCTTTGCCCTGCAGTGGGCGTAACCAGGCTGCTGATGATGATGATGTTAAATTTGACCGTAGTCTTGATACATGAGAGTAATAACCAACCTGTAAAACAAGCCATGCGTGGTTATGCGCCATTGCCGCTGCCGTGCTGCCGCCCCCACTGCAGTGGGGGTGGCATAGGAAAGAATAAATGCAGTGCCATAGGAAAGAATAAAAAGTACACGCGTCAATACTTCTTGCCAAGGAGCACGGGCGAGGGGGGGGGGCAGGATTAAAAAAAGCAGAGGGTGCGAATTGCCCCCGGGCAGACTGAAAACTCTGCGCCAATATAAGTACCATTCTTTCTCCTATATAATTTGTTGTCAGCCTCTGGATTTGACTCTTCGTGAACCATAGCCGGTCAGTAAAACACTCGTAATGCTTCAGACACGGAACGCGTGACCCTGCATGCGTTAGGATTTGTCTTGTTAACTAGACAGCAGCATAGTTCCCGTGGCTTCAGGATACTGCTCGACTGGTCGTAAATGACATATGATCTCCAATGGTAGATTTATTGACATTGTATTACGCAAAAACTACAATGAACCTTGGTTGTATAAGAAAAAAAGAAGTTAACATTTGACATTTCGTTCAGTCATCTGCTTTTTCATTACTTCAGAAGGACTTCAGTTTGGCTTAGTTGGTGTTTACTGCATATCATATTGACCGCAAATAAAGACGGGGACCGTGTCGTTGGTGTTCTCTTCCGCTGTCCCAGTCATTTGCGGTCAATATGGCAAGCTTTCTTTTATTAGATGCAGCTGCGGGTACTTAAGTTTCTGAACGATAATAAAGAAATGGTACCGCATTAGGCGTCGATCTTTCTTAGGGCTGATGACCGTTTTATTAGTTTTGCCATAATTTTACCTATGTCCGCAATTGTTACGGTACTATCCTCGACTGCATCTATCTTCGCGGTGTATTTTTTTTATTTCGAAATTGTCATATGTTTTTTGTCTGTGTGTGTAAGTACACCTCGGTCTCTTTATTCCTGTTGTTTGTGGCGCGAATGGTGGCGGACCCAAATCTCTACGCAGAGATGGTGCACAAGGAAGTGGTGATGTTCCAGCCCAAGCTGCGCCAGATCAGCGCCGGCATCTCGGGCCTCGCCCAACACCTTCAGCGCAAAGCGAAGGTCCCCTAGGCTTCCCTGTCGGGGCATCGAGTGGCGATGCCTGTAAGAGTGCTTTGACTGTTAGATGAATAGTGTGCTCGTGTGTAAAGAAAGACATTAAACGAGCGCGTGGTGGCGCACGCAGCTCCGCACCTGCCATCGTGCCCTTTATATGGAGGTCAGTGTGGGATGCTATTAATCTGCATGTATAAATTTGTGAAAATAAAACAGTATTCGTTCTTATAGGAAAGCGTAACTACCGGCTTGTTCATGTGGGCGTGTTGTTGGTACATATCTTGTTAAAGTGCAGCTTCAACAAGCGCAGTACAGGAGACGGCGAATCAACCACAGATGAGCGCACTGGCTAACGACTATTGTAATCGCACCGCTGGCGCCAGTTATTGTAATCGGACCGCTGACACCAGTTATTGGAATCTCAGCGTTGACGCCCGTTGTGCAATCGGGTCGCAAGCCCCAAGGGTAGCGTTGGCCTGGCGGCCTGGGGCACAACTGGAAGCATCCTAAGGTCCGAGCAAAGCATGAGTCGACTGCTAACAGAACAACTTGTTTATTCTAGCATCGCAAAAGAGCGGCCGGTCAGGTCGACCGAAGTGGAGAGACGGGAGAGCACGCTTCTCGACGGAAGAATTCGGAGCCTCTCTCTTGGCGTCCGGGGGCAGTTGCTTTTATACTCTCGGAGTCGAGGGCAAGAAGGAAGGTCACGGGACGAGGACACGTGACGGCGGGGCACGGACACGCTGAGAGACATGTTGAGACGAGTGTAGTGACGCATCCGCCGAGCCGGCGCCGGTCAGACCTCCTCGCTTCACACTAGGGGAGCTCCTCTCCCCGGCTGCCGCGCTTTGACAAGCCTGGGCACCACCATGCACACACACACACGCACACTTGAAGACACGTGGCACTGAAACATGCCTGGACGCGCTTGGCGGGGAGGCGTTGCGGCGGCGCGGAACGGGCCAAAATGTCCGCCGCTTTGAGTGAAGCCCCGGCGTCCGTTGCATCCGCGCCGGCTATACCGTGTGTCGTAGGCGAAACGTAACACGACCAAATGCATTATTTCCAGCATCGGTATATAAAGACATGAGGAAGGAATACACATGAAAAGAAAAAAAAGGATGAGCACGACAGATATTCCGTTTGTTGATATAGGGATAGAGAGCATGCGTACCCGCGTGTATAGATGACTTAGAAAATCTCGCGTGCACGGTACTTTTAAAACGAACAGCATTCCTTGCACCCGTGGTTGGCGGACGCCAAGGCAGAGCTCTTCTCGCGCGTGTCGCCGTACACGGGCATTGATGTGTGGAATTTCCTGTGGTCCGCCGGGCCCATTCGCCAGTACGAAGCAAGTCCCGGACGGCAATGGCTCCTTTTGCAGGAAGTTCCATAGGTTCAGAGAAATCTCCGGATGTTTTGCTTGGGATTATTGCTTCTACATACGCCTTTGTCTAATCTCTATACAGTGTTTGCTCGGAAATCTCGCTTCTAAATGGCTCTTTGCGAGCGATTCCGGAACCGAAAAGGGAGAGTGCTCGCCCTCCCCCTTTCCCTGAGATATTCTTTACGGGGCTCAGCCCGCCACGCTCACCCCCCCCCCCCCCTAGACTGCCTCTGTCTTTAATTCCCGCTCCCCCATTCCTGTCATGGCTCCGTTTACTGCTTATTGTCGGCATGTGGGATAAACAAAAAGTTGGTGATGAATCCATCCCTTCCTTTCGTGTCTCGTGTTATCTGCCCCTTCTCTCTGATGATGCCGGTGGGTCAGATATGCAAAAAGTGGTGTTGGATGTACCCTCAGACATGTAGGGAACAATTTGGCAAGGACCCCACCGTATCCAGATTTCTGGACACGAGGGATGGATGGATGGATGGATGGATGATATGAACGTCCACTTTGGAACGGGGCGGTCGGTTGCGCCGCCAAGCTCTTGCTATTATACTGCCTAATGTCCTGCCTAGGTTAAAAAAGAAATTAAAAAAAAACGATACGGAATCCCACAACCAAATTTTCTGACCCCCTATGCGAACTTTGCTTTATTACGTCTCCGTTTTCTGTCGTTTCCCTATTTTTCTTCCACCAGTCTTCCAAACGCGTCTTACTAATCTCTATTGCAGACATGTTCATTTTCCCCCTGCTCCCGCTGAACCCAAGGGCTTCGAGGAGGCCAGTGGTGCCTAATTGAACCGCTGGGCAGATGTCTTCACGTTCTAATAAAGCATGCTCCAACGTTTCCCTAGCTTCACCGCAGAAGACATCGTCTTTAAGGTGGCACGACACTCCTGTCCGATCATACAGGATGTCGCCGCCTAGCCTGAAAAGATGACGCTTGCTGGTGCCGATATCTTGCGCGCCTGGAGCACGCGGGGGGAAAGAGCGGCAACGCTCAGGGCAGCACATGCTTCTTCTTCCTTCTTATATCTCGCTTTATAGTTGCGTGTTCTAGGGCATCCTGATCTCGCTTCGAAAAGTAATGAGCTTCCCTTTGATTTATCATAAATTCTTTGTTTCCTGATTTCGTTTTTTTTTCCTTTCAAGTAGTTACCCATGTCAGGTTTCTTTTCCGTTTCCGCCACCCATGAAGTTATATCAGCCTCTCTGACTTTCCGCTTGACGTTCTTTGTTGCTTTGTTGCCCACTTTACAGGCCGCATACTTGCTGGTAAGTTTCCTAGTTTCTTTCCTCCACTGTGAATCAATGTTTTTTCCTGTACAGATACCTAAACACTCTTCCAGCCCATTTACTTTCTTCCATATCGCTCAGTCGTTCTTCACAGGGTTTAGTTCGTGAGTGCCACCACGTGGCGTACTGACCTTAAGCTTTTCAAACTTCTCGCGGTGCCGCGTGATGACGTCAACAGAACAAAAATAAAATAATTAGAAGGCATTCCTGCGCATTGCACTTCGCGACAATGCTTGTCCCGCCGGCGTTATCAGTGTTCTTAATAAAGCGTAGCCGCTCGTCGCCTGGAAATGATTTATCATCGTAAGAATGTTTAGTCGCGACGAGCGACGATTGATTCGGGGCTTTTGACACGGTTTTTCTTTCTTTTCTTTTTTTATACTAAAGAGTAAACAGGCTAGGGTAATCGTCGGAAGCAACCCGCGGCAGCCTTTCTTCAGTCGGCACATATTCTTAACGTCCGAACATCGCAGAGCGTTTGCGAGAGACGCCGTTGTAGACGGGTTTCGATTTAGACTTATCGATTTGTGCCCCCACTTATTTCCCTAGCGACTTTGCTATCTCCACTCATAGAGTACCGCAGCAGCTGCAAATCGAGATGTGCATAACTACTTAGATGGATGCATGAATAAGTTGGTTTTGCACGATTAGGCAGAAGGCGCGCCACAAGAATTCTACAAACTGTCTCCGTGTGGTCGTCCGTTAACATGCTATGGCCGAAGCTGCTCGCAATATTGTTACGTGTAACTGCAGCTGAATGCTATTTACAATTTATTTACAAGGAAGCTAACGGAGGCCAAAATGGCGATGCTATATCAAGCCGGCACACACGTCGTCTTCTTTCTCTTCAGTGCAGCCACACTTTGGCGGCTGTTCCGTAGCATCACCCCCGGCGGTAGAAGCGCCGTCCCGGTGCTTAATCAACACATCCGCGGTGAAAGGTGTCTGGTATCGCTTTAGTCTCGCCACGTGAACGATGTCACTTGCAGCCGATGAGAACGCTGACAGCTCGGCGGGGATGACTTCATACGTGACATCGGTCACTTGTCGCACCACACGGTATGGGCCAGTGTAGCGCGACAACAGCTTTTCTGAAAGGCCCACACGTCGAATGGGTGACCAGAGAAGCACCAGGGAACCCGGAGTAAAGTGCACGTCGTGATGGAGGCAATCATAGAAGCGTCTCTGATGCTCCTGTGAGACCTCGAAAGGGGTGTGGGCGAGCTGGCGCGCGTGGTCCGCGTGTGCGATAGCGTCGCGGGCGTATTCAGTGGCTGAACGTGTGGCCGAGGGCAACAAAGTGCCTAAGGGCAACGCGGGTTCTCGGCCATATAGTGGATAGAATGGTGCATAGCCGGCGGTTTCGTGACGCGATGAATTATACGCGAGCGTCACATATATGGTATGTGAAGATCCCAGTCGTGGAGGTCGCTCGCAATGTACTTGAAAGCATGTCGGTGATGGCCCGGTTGAGGCACTCCGTGTGGCCGTTGGTCTGTGGGTGGTAGGACGTGCTGAACTCGTGCTTTGTCGAGCAGGAGCGCAGGATGTCCTCGACGACTGCCGACAGAAAGCTGCGGCCACGGTCAGTGAGTAATTGGCGTGGAGCACCGTGCACTAAAATGATGTCATAGAGCAGAAAGTCAGCAACGTCAGTAGCACAACTTGTCGGGAGGGCTCTGGTGATTGCGTACCGCGTAGCATAATCAGTAGCGACGGCGACCCATTTATTTCCGGAGCCCGGCCGAGAGAGGAAATGGTGCAAGAAGGTCTAGACCAACACGGAAAAAGGGTTCGGGTGGGATATCGATCGGCTGGAGACATCCAGCTGGAGCTGTGGAGGTCTTCTTCCGGCACTGACAGGGCTCACAAGCGGCAACGTAGCGCCGCACGGAGCGGGCGAGACCCGGCCAAAAGAAGTGACGGCGCACACGGTCGTATGTGCGGGAGACGCCCAAGTGTCCAGCCAAGGGGGCGTCGTGAAGTTGCTGGAGGACAGTCAAACGCAGGTGCGATGGAATGACGAGCAGAAGGTCAAGGCCGTTTGGATCAAAATTGCGGCGGTACAATGCCCCTTCCTTAAGGAGAAACATCCGGAGAGAGGCGTCGCCAGGAGTTTACTCCAGACGGTCGATGAGGGCTCGTAAGGAAAGATTGCGGCGTTGCTCGTTGCCGATTTGAAGCAACTGGGACACAGAAAACGCTAGTGATGGCGTCCGCATCAGCCGGCTCGTTGACGGGGTTGCGGGACAAACAATCGGCATCCTGGCGCAAGCGTGCCGTCTTATATGTCACAGAGAAGGTATATTCTTACAGGCGTAGCGCCCAGCGAGCCAGTCGTCCCGTGGGGTCCTTGAGCGAGGATAGCCAGCAGAGGGCGTGGTGATCAGTGATGACACAGAAGGGGCGTCCGTACAAGTATGGACGGAACTTCGCAACAGCCCACACAAGAGCGAGGCATTCGCGCTCTGTGATTAAATAATTGCGCTCGGCGGGTGATAGAATTCGGCTGGCATAGGCCATAACGCGATCATGTCCACGCTGGCGTTGTGCTAACACTGCTCCTATGCCGTGACCACTGGCATCAGTTCGAACTTCCGTTGAGGAAGACGGGTCAAAGTAGGCCAAAATTGGGGGCGTGGTAAGGAGAGTAGTCAGCTGCGAAAAAGAGGCGGCATGGTCAGGACCCCAAGAAAAGGGGACGTCTTTCTTCAAGAGGTCGGTAAGGGGACGTGAGATGGTCGCAAAATCCTTCACAAAGTGTCGGAAATAGGAGCACAGCCCTATGAAACTACGAACGTCTTTGGTAGACTTCGGAACAGGAAAATTCGTAACGGTGCGAATTTTGTCCGAATCGGGTCGCATGTCTCTGGCGTCCACGAGGTGTCCAAGGACGGCGATTTGGCGGCGAGCGAAGTGACGTTTTGATGAGTTCAATTGGAGACCGGCGCGGTGGAACACGTCAAGAATCGTTGAAAGACGGTCTAGATGCGTGTCAAATGTGGGCGAATAAAGGATGACGTCGTCCACTTGAACCCCTGAAGCAAAGAGTCCATCATTCGTTCGAAGGTGGCGGGCGCGTTCCAGAGACCGAAAGGCATAACCTTGAACTGATCAAGGCCGTCAGGGGAAACAAATGCAGTCTTCTCTCAGTCCATGTCGTCGACGGATATCTGCGAGGCGAAATGCGAAAACACCCGTGTGCTTAGATTTAGGTGCACGTTAAAGAACCCCAGGTGGTGAAATTTTCCGGAGTCCTCTACTACGGCGTGCCTCATAATCAGAAAGTGGTTTTGGCACGTAAAACCCCAATTATTATTATTATTATTATTATTATTATTATTATTATTATTATTATTATTATTATTATTATTATCATCTGCGAGTAGCCGGACCGTAAGTCGATAGAAGAAAGATAGGTGGCACCGTACAGGCAGTCTAGAGTGTCATCAATACGTGGCAAAGGGTACACGTCCTTCTTTTGTGATTTTGTTCAGGTGGCGATAATCTACGCAAAAGCGCCATGTTCCATTCTTCTTTTTGACAAGTACGACGGGAGACGTCCAGGGACTACAGGAAGGCTCGATAATGTCCTTTGCAAGCATCTTTTTGACTTCCTGTTGGATAACAGCTCGCTCCGACGCAGAAACACGATATGGACGTCGGTGAATAGGGTTGGCATCGCCAGTATTTATGCGATGGGTCACGACGGACGTTTGACCTAAGGGTCGCTTGTCAAAGTAAAAAATGTTGCGATAGCCTTCAAGAACGCGGCAAAGAGCTTCAGCTTGAGCAGTTGTAAGGTCAGAAGAAACCATCTTCTCAATGTCGACGTCAGTACCGTGCGATGACGTCACGGTATGGGCTGAGCTGTAACGATCTTCCACTGTGAATGGCTCGACCTCTTCATCCTGCAAAGCGATAATTATAGCCAAGGAGATCCCCTGAGGCAGAACTTGTGCGGTTAGCGCGAAATTGACAAGGGGAAGGCAGGTGCGGTTTCCAGTAATTTTCAGCACACTGTGCGGCACGGTAACACCATGTGTAAGCATAACGGCCGGAATAGGTGCGGCCACGTAATTGCCGTCAGGTACAGCTGGTGAGGACAACAAGTCGACGTGTGTCACAGAGTGAGGCAGTAGGCGAATGAAATCCATGCAGCTCAAATGGCTTGGAGGCGGGTCCACAGGGTCGGCAAGAAGAGGCAAGTCAAGGCGATGTGAGCCGGCGGAACAGTCAATGAGGGCAGAATGATTGGCAAGAAAATACAGACCGAGAATGATTTCGTGAGGGCAATGCTCGATGACGGTGAAGAGAACGACGGTGTGTCTCTCAGCAATGGTGAGTCGGGCAGAACACATTCCAACAATAGCGATAGTCCCTCCGTCGGCAACTTGTACAACTCGGTTCGGGGCATGTGTCAGGACTTTCTTGAGCCGACGGTGAAGTGCAGCACTCATAATTGACACATGCGCCCCGGTATCAATCAACGCGCACACAGGAACTTTGTCTACGAGAACGTCCAAAAGATTCTTGTTCGTGGGTAAGGTGAAGCGAGGATTTCGTGCCAATGTCGTCAATGCAGCTTCACTTCCAGAAGCTGCACTGTCCAGTTTTTTCAGTCGGGGGTGCGGCGAGTAGGTCGGAGAAGGAGCACGGCGTGACGGGGGCGAGCGAGATTGGCGGCGGGAGGGAGAAGGCGAGCCGGAGTAGCGGGGTCGTGTCAAAGATTTCGCAGGGTCAGATGATGGGGCGGGCATAGCAGGAGCGAAGGAAAAGGACGTGCTAGAGGGACGAGGGTGGTAATCAGGAGAATAGCGCGTCGGAGAAGAAACGTCGGCAGTTAAAACAGATCGGCTTGGCGTCCACGGTTCGCCATTCGGAGGGGTTGCGCTGTCCGTAAAAGGAGTAAGAAAAACGGGGTTGGGACGGGCGTGGAGAAAGAGGCTCTGAGCGTAGGGAACGAATGGATTGCAGGCCGACGTTGGACAACTCCTGACAGACGACGGTCTGGATCAAGGAGATTGTCACCAGAGAGTGATCAGGTAACGGGAATGAAGGGGCCGCCGGTTGTGCCGCTTCGGCCTCACGACGAGTGATGCAGGTCAAGTTGTCACATCGCGACGGCTGGTGGAAGAGGTCGTCACAGGATGACGTAGCGGCTGTGTTGGGAAGTCGCGTGATGTGCTGGGACACCCGGCGGCCTTTAGCATGCTCGAGACGGCGGCACTCCTTGAGGATCGTATCGATGCTGGGGACTTTCGTAAACACCAGTAAATTGAAGGCGTCGTCAGCAATGCCTTTGATGACGTGGTTAACCTTATCGTCCCCAGACATGTTCGGGTCAGCCTTGGCACAAAGGGCCAAGACGTCGAGAATGTACCACACGTAGGACTCGGCCTACGTCTGTACACGTGTGGCAGGGGCTTTCTTGGCATTGACTTGTCGACCAAACGGATTGCCAAAAAGGTCGCGGAGCTTGTCTTTAATGAGATCCCAGCTCGAGATCTCCTTTTCGTGAGTCTGGAACCATGCAAGTGGACCTCCGTCGACGTAGAAATGAACGTTCGCAAGCATAATAGTCGGATCCCACCTGTGACTGGTGCTGACACGTTCGTATAAGCGGAGCCAGTCGTCAACATCAGGACTGCCGACTCCGTTGAAAACACCAGGATGCCGAGGTGGGGAAACGGCGACGTAGGTCGGGGCTGCAAGCGGAGACGCTTGCGTAGATGAACTGCCGCCAGCAAGAGCCGAAATTGCATTGTCGCCGTTGCGACCGCTGCGAAGCTCTATGACGGGTACGGGGAACGTCTACCTCCACCAAATTGTTACGTGTAGCTGGAGCCCAATACTGTATACAAATTATTTACAGGGAAGGGAAGCTAACGGAGGCCAAAATGGTGATGCTATATAAAGCCGGCGCACACGTCGTCTTCTTTCTCTTCAGTGCAGCCACACTGTGGCGGCTGTTCCGTAGCAGTATTACGTCCCACGTACTGGCCACCGGGCCAGGTACACCTTTGGGCATGACATATACAGTAATTCCAGTTAGTTGTGAAAGTACTGTCTTGTCACGGTTATGCACGCAGGTGAAAGAAGACCATTACTTAAGAAAGTGTGCAGTAATATATGCGGGATTTGTCTGTTCTCCATATCGTCTACCATGTTTCCGTTCCGCCTATATAATATAGCCGCAATGTAGACTAGCATATATCGAACGCCAACATGGCTACCCACATAATGAAAGGCCTCGCGCACAACTCCTGGCACTTACTTGTATTCAAGAGTTGTGCGACTCCCACGGACATCCCTAAGGAATGGTAAGTAATAAATTATGGGGTTGTACGTTCCTAAACCACGATCTGATTATGAGGCACGCCGTAGTGGGGAATTCCGTTATAATTTGGACCAGCTGGGGTTCTTTAACGTACACCTAAATCTAAGTACACGGGTGTTTTCGCATTTCACCCCCATCAAAATATGGTCGCCGTGGCTAGGATTGGATTTCGCGGCCTCCTGCTTAGCAGCCCAACACTATATTCACTAAGTAACTACGGCGGGTAAGGAATGTTGGCAGTTCGAGGAACGTGACAGTCGCACGGGAGACAATTTGTTTGCATCGTCATGGCGCGAGAATCGGTACGAGCCGTCGAAGAACGACCGTAGAGTGCATCGTATTAATTTTGATGTAATCCGCGGCCAAAAGTTTATACCCGAATCACCCTGTAACGACTGACGACCAGGCATCTCGCTTATATGTGCAGTCGCCCGACAGTTGCCAGGCGCTGGCGTCAGCCACAGGACCTACTTGACCTCTCTGCAACATTTGCCAACATTGTTACCTTATTTCGCACCATCGGGTTTCGGCTGAACTCCTTTAAGAGCCAATTTATTAGTCCGAAATTTTGGCTATCAAATATATGGTTTTTTATCTTTAAGTCATCTTTTATATTTAAGCTAGTACTGTCCTGAGATTTCCACCGGGTTCACCTTTCCCGAAATGCCTGCAGTTTTGTCGGTCTCTGTTCATATCGTGGGTTTTTTTTACTAGACGTTGAAACCATAGCACGGCCCCCTGACCATGTTGCTTGAAAAGTAATTTTATTTTTCATGAGGTCTTGTGCGAGCTTCTGTCTTCTTGCCATTCATCCACTTCCTGATTTCCCTGTCACTTATATCCCATTTCCCTGTCACGATCCCACGGAAGTTGGCAATGATGTAATGGCCATGGATTGGAAGCCGTTCTACCGTGGACACTACAACCGCTTTTGCTCAACTGCGTATGAAAATATTGTATTAATGAGCGTCAATCCTAAGTGTTTAAATTCACAGCCTAAAAAAGTTATGCGGATCCCACGTAATGTGGGAATCGATGTAAGCAAAGCATTTGTGGTTTGTTTTTATTGATGATAACTAGCGGTAATGCTGACTGCGAATGTATAATTTCTTCAACATTTAGTGCAGTACTAGAATAGCGAGTTGATGGCAAATGTTACCTTGCGTGCACCACTTTTTTTTGTCTGCATAGTACACAACATACGCATACATACATACATAGGGAGACGTGTTTGCTTGAGGCGTTGTGTGCGCCATTGTTTATAAATTATGAGAGTGTTGAGCATTGTCATTGCTTCACATGTCACATCGCATCGCGGCAGACGTGTTGGCAGAACTAAGGCTCTACGTGCTAATACCATAATAAGTTTCTGAGGCACGCCGTAGTGGCGGACTCCCGATTAATTTTCACACCCTGGTGCTCTTTAATGTGCACGTCAATCCAAGTGCACGACTGGTTTTGTATTTCGCTCCCATCGAAATCCAGCTCCCACGGTAGGGATCGAAACCATGACGTCGAGCGATGCCATAGCCGCACAGCTACCGCGGCAGGCACAGAAACGTTTGTCTGACGTGCGACCGCTTCCTTAGTGTTGCATAGACCCTGCGGTGATTTAGTGCGGCACTGCGTCAAGAGCCCGTTTGACGAATTTTCATGGTGTTTGTTTTTTTGAGAAATGGCAGAAACGTACAGTACCGTACCTTCCATTTGACCCGTAACTATGTTCGTGTCTATAATAGTAGCGTTTCCTTGTCTTCGTTTCTTTAACGTAACATTTTCCCTGTTACGACCTCCCCTCCTAAATGGGAACAGTGAGCGAAGAGTGGCAAGGCTGTTATTATTCACTCGTTTCGCGATTTCGCCGGTTTTACCGATTCTGTGCCTCATCTGCTTGCTCCCTCTCCACCACTCTATTTACCTCTCCTCAGGACTTGTGCGTTAGTAGACGGGTAAGCTCTGCAGTTTCTGCAATGTGCTTGCGAGGGGCCACAGATAATTACAGCTGTGAAGAGGCTAGTGTAACGGCACCCAGGGAGCTCCAGAGAGCACTGTGCACATGTGACGTGATGAAGAGCTCCAAACGAGTTTCTCGCGTCGCCATTCCTCTCTGCCCGTTCCTTATATATATATATATACATGTATAAGCACCCCCGCCTCCCAACGCAGCGTGCAAGGCAGTAGAAACAGCAGTGGAAAAGTCGAAGGAAGAGGCAAAGAAAGCTTTGCTTTAAAAAATGCCTTTATTTGTTGTGATGTCGCATGTCGTCGTGGCGTTATCGCGTCCGTTGCGGGGTTTCATCACAGCGAGAGCCAACTGTACGATTGGCCCACTAGACTTCCCGCCTTCAGGAGTAACTTGTATCCCGTTGCCAAGACGCGAATGTTCTATCCAGTTTACTACAGACCTAAAAGACTTTTTTGACAGTATGTTCATTATTTGCGTCCTCCACATGTATAATGTGGAGGCACTTGCTTTTTACTGCAATAACTGAACTTGTTTTCGAATTATATTATGTTATAATGTATTATTGCTATCACTGGGGTCGTACGTAATCTACCGAGAGTACTCAGGCACCCTCTAGTGCTTTCACTTTTTGTCTGGTTAGGCCCGCCATTTTAATGGAAATAAACATACCTTGAACTCATTTTCTCAGAGATAAACGCTGAATAAAATGCTTACGTCATGCTGAACAAAATCACCAAGGGCCGTCGTACTCGATTTTCTAATGTCCCTGTTCGCAAGCTCATTTTTTTTTTCAGGATGTGCTCTTGTGCTGTAGAAACGTTCCTCAGATGTCTCTGATGTGCTCGTTTTTACTCACATGCACCCAGTGCGAACTGTCATCACCGTAACTCCATGATGTCCTGGTGGCAGGCAACTATGGCGTGTCGCGCAAGTATGACCACACTGATTCATTTGGGTTGGCATATATTATTTAGCTTGAAAAGGCCGTCCATCTAACCTGATTGTCTTCTTCAATCTCTTATACACCACAGGAGTTCTCTCATTAATCTAATTTTCAACTCACTCGGTCCTATCCTGTTTTCGTTTTCGCAAAGTGTGTGCCTATCGCTGTGGTTACCAAATACGCCCAACGATATGCGGCCACTCAAGCCTTTCTGGCGACCTGAGCAACTGAAGTCGCAGGCTTTCTTCAACACGGCGCTGACGTTCAATATGGCTATCCTCAACTACTTTTCGCGGACTTCGCCTCACCGCTTTCTCTTCAGTGTAATCTCTTACACTACTCGCTCGTGCTACACAGAACGCAAACACGCAACGCCCTTAATAAAATATCCCTTACACGCTACTCGAAATGCTGTTGATGTACATTCCCTCTAATTACCGTGATAAGAGCGCCACCCTGTCTTTGGTGACGTTATCGGTCTGCAACCTCGCTCAAGAACACCGTTCGTTACTTATCACTTTATTTGTCGATAGGAGTTTAATGTGTTTCCTCTGAATATACTTTCGGCCTTAGATGCAATTTTGCACGCCTGCTTATTCTGTTACGCTGACGGCGACTGTTGTCATCAGGCCGCCGCCTCATTCGGAGCTTCGTCATCACCAGAGAACACAGAAAGGTGTTTTCACAAACAGGCTGCGTGATTCGAGCCCCTGTATCCGCAGCGTTCTAAATTTGGCAGCTCGGCAAGCTAACCAATACGCTACCACCTTTCCCCGCCACCGTCGATTGATCGGCCTTCCTACTTCTCGTTTTGGTCACCGAGGCAGGCAGAATGGACGTCGAAACGAGAAAAAAGTGAAGATTGTTTGAGCCGCTAGGTAACACGTGACTCACTTTGGCAGGCTACTCTCATCGGAGCTCATGTGGACTTGCGACTGAGTGCAGATCATCGCCTTAGCTTTATTGTAAGTTTTCTTTCACTGAGTCTTTCCGGTTAAAACTGAAACGCCGGACAAAAATGAGACATACCGTTGTATTAAGGCGTGAGCCTTTAGTGGCTCATTAGCGTTCGTACGCAGTCTGTGGTGGACGCAGGAAAGCGGCGATGACCGGCGAATGGAGGAGGCGCCATGCCAGTAGCGCTGTGCGAGTGGGTGCGTGGGAGGGCGCGGCCATGCTCGTTAGCGCACGTCGGCGACAAACCTCGCAGCCATCATCATCATCATCAGCCTGGTTACGCCCACTGCAGGGCAAAGGACTCTCGGTCATGTACTAATTGTCGCCTTGTCGTCCCTGCAGACTTCTTAATCTCATCCGCCCACCTAACTTTCTGCCGCCCCCTGCTACGCTTCCCTTCCCTTGGAATCCAGTCCGTAACCCTTAATAACCATCGCTTATCTTCCCTCCTCATTACATGTCCTGCCCATGCCCATTTCTTTCTCTTGATTGCAACTAATATGTCATTAACTCGCGTTTGTTCCTCACCCAATCTGCTCTTTTCTTATCCCTTAACGTTACACCCATCATTCTTCTTTCCATAGCTCGTTGCGTCGTCCTCAATTTCAGTAGAACCCTTTTCGTAAGCCTCCAGGTTTCTGCCCCGTAGGTGAGTACTGGTAAGACACTGCTATTATACACTTTTCTCTTGAGGGATAATGGCAACCTGCTGTTCATGATCTGAGAATGCCTGCCAAACGCACCCCAGCCCATTCTTATTCTTCTGATTATTTCCGTCTCATGATCCTGATTCGCCGGCACTACCTGCTCTAAGTAGATGTATTCCCTTACCACATCCAGTGTCTCGCTACCTATTGTAAATTGCTGTTCTCTTCCGAGACTGTTAACCATTACTTTAGTTTTCTGCAGAATAATTTTTAGACCCACTCTTCTGCTTTGCCTCTCCAGGTCAGTGAGCATGCATTGCAATTGGTCCCCTGAGTTACTAAGCAAGGCAATATCATCAGCGAATCGCAAGTTACTAAGGCATTCTCCATTAACTTTTTTCCCCAATTCTTCCCAATCCAGGTCTTTGAATGCCTCCTGCAAACACGCTGTGAATAGGATTGGAGAGATCGTATCTCCCTGCCTGACGCCTTTCTTCATTGCGATTTTGTTGCTTTCTTTATAGAGGACTACAGTGGCTGTGGAGCCGCTATAGATATCTTTCAGTATTTTTACATACGGCTCGTCTACCCCCTGGTTCCGTAATGCCTCCATGAGTGCTGAGGTTTCGACTGAATCAAACGCTTTCTCGTAATCAATGAAAGCTATATATAAGGGCTGGTTATATTCCCCACATTTCTGTATCATCTGATTGATAGTGTGAATATGGTCTATTGTTGAGTAGCGTTTACGGAATCCTACCTCGTCCTTTGCTTGACAAAAGTCTAAGGTGTTCCCGATTCTATTTGCGATTACCTTAGTAAATAGTTTGTAGGCAACTGACAGTAAGCTGATCGGTCTATAATTTTTCAAGTCATTGGCGTCCCCTTTCTAATGGATTAGGATTATGTTAGCGTTCTTCCAAGATTCCGTTACGCTGGAGGTCATGAGGCATTGCGTATTGGCCAGTTTCTCTAGAACAATCTGCCCACCATCCTTCTACAAATCTGCTGTTACCTGATCCTCCCCAGCTGCCTTCCTCCTTTGCATATCCCCCAAGGCTTTCATCATCATCATCGTCATCATCATCATCATCATCATCATCATCATCATCATCATTTATTATTCCCTTAAGGGCCCCTTCGGGGTCATTACATAAGGGGGGGGGAAACAGCTATGTGAAAGTGCCATAGATCAGCTCAAAAGAAAAAAAAATGCAAACAAAGGCAACAGAAAAATAAATAATAAACTGTAGAAAACATCAGGTATAAACATAACAATGAACATATTTCAAACTGAGTAGCAATAAATTCAAAGAAAAGTGTACACGTAAATGCGAAACATGCTAAGCAAAAGTGGCAAAAAAAGAAGAAAAGGAAAAATAGGCGATGACACAAGCAAGACGGATTGCTGGGAGAGGAAACGTGAGGAAAAGTGGCTATTTTGGTTTGAAATGGTCTGATAGTAACTGTCAAAATTTAGAGGGATTTGACTCTAAAACCACGGCTTCGGGAAGATTGTTTCATTCTTTTATGGCGATGGGGAGGAAGGATTTGTTGAAGGCATTGGAAGAACCATGTAAACGCTGTATAGGCAGGTTGCGAACGTAGTTCCCGCGCCTGCTAGGGCGCCCCTCGCGGCGGCGAGCGCGGAACCGGCAGGATACGACCGGCCCGCATGCGTTCGGAAAGCCTGTATGTGCACTGTTTCGCGCGTAGCTGTTGCCTTTTCTGAGCAATGCCGAAGTGCAAACCGAGCTGTTGAGCAGTGGGTGCAACAGCACGTACACCAACTCACGAGGAACAAAGTTTTACAGGTTTCCAAGCCGACCGTATGAAGCAGAACGGCGTCAACACTGGATAGCGCAACGTTACTAGACCAGCTTCAGTTTTAAAACTCGGCGCCGTTGCGCGGAACCGCCACCAGCCCGCGCCTTCGTGGCGCTGCAGTCGCGCCCGGCTTCACTTCCCCACAGGCCGGCTACGCCGGCGGGCCGGACTAAGCGCGCGGTGCAGCGTTGGTGTATTCTGTGGTTCGTTGTTGACGGCGAATTTTAGCAAGCGCGTCATCCGTGGAACTGTAGCCTTTGCCGAGTTTCTTAATGTCAGCAGACGATGCCGACGTGCAGCGTACCTGGCTTCAGAGCTGCTATCGGAACGATGTCGACAGTTCGGCGTACCACTTTTTCTGTGCTCACAGCAATGCGACGCTTTGCTCGGCGTGAAACAGCTATTCTTCGTGCCGACCGGGAACTCTCTGCGAAATCAACGGCACGCGCTCGTGCCACTGCTTCACTTCTGTCGTCGTAATGGGGAGGCCACGTTTACGGTATAGGCACCCTGCAATGCAGTTTGCCTGTACATGTCGCGCCACATGGCAGCGGCGGTAAGCACCCGCGGGTAGGCCCTCACCGTCATTTCACCATTGCCCGTGGTGCGCTCAGGCCCGCCTGCAAGCCTGCTTTTCCAATTTTCCAATGGATTCCCCGCGGCCTCTTCGCAGCTCCTTCGGGAGAAGCGTGAACAAAAAGAACAAGCGCAGATACTGCTGCGTTAAAGACTGTCACAACCGCGAAGGGGATGTCGGCATCAAATTGTACCGCTTCCCTTCAAAACCAGGGGAAGCAACCCGGCGGCTGAAGTGGATCGTCGCAGTTCGTGTCGGTCTTGCGAATTTCTGTTAAACCAACGAAGACGTAAGTGCAACAACAAGAAAAAGAAATGAAAAAGAGCCAGCAGCGGCATCTATAAAAACACGCAATAAAGCGTCAGCTGCATAAAAACGCGTGAATTGATTCCGGCTGTTGTAAATCAGTTTTGATAGTTGTTTAGCTCGTATTGCTCCAAAACAAACGCGCAGTGGTTGTTAGGTGTCAAATCAAGCTTCGTAAGCGCTCCGTGCTGGAGCTTTGTATGCGCTGTGCTTCTTCCTGCGCCAAGATCAAGACGCAAATGCTGGAACCGAGCTCATTCGTGCCGATGTTTACTCGCGCTTAGAACAACTGAACTAAGGTTGGAGTACACTGCAGAACACGTCGAATATTCGAAAATTAGCATTTCCCTCGCACACACAAGCGCATATTTGTTAAGTCTTCGCGTTGTTTAATCTCAGCTGATTGCTATCTATGATGCTTCAGCGGTAATGCCTGTCTCTCACATTCGAGCCCGAACTACAACACCAGAATATGCTCGAGGCACTTTGTCAACGGAGAAAAAAGCACTTACCGGCCAATTCGCCAGAACCTCTACAATGTGAGGTGCAAGGCACGCTCCAAGTAAGGAAGCGACAAATTACAGTTCAATGACGTCCACGGCTGTATCTGCTCACTTAAGTGGCATAAAATAATGATTTGTTAACGCACTTTGAGATCGACGTAGTAAGCATACTTACTTTGTTCTGATAAATACTTCGCGAACTACGCCGGTTGCTTAGTGGCTACGGTGTTGGGCTGCTGAGCGCGAGGTCGCGGGAGAAATCCCGGCCACGGCGGCCGAATTTCGATGGGGTCGAAATACCAAAACACCCGTGTAATTAGATTTAGGTCCACGTTAAAGAACCCCAGGTGGTCCAAATTATTCCGGAGTCTCCCGCCACGGCGTGCCTCCTAATCAGATCGTGGATATGGCACCTAAAACACAATTTGATTTAAGCACCTCCCTGTAATGTCCGTGCTGTTTACTACTTTGACACGGTATACGTGGTTGCAGTCGTAAATTTGACGTCCTTTCTCAAGCGTCGGCGGTAAAAAATGGGCCTCGACGTTTTCGATTGCCTTAAAACCGGAATTTAAAACGTTCGAAATGCTTCAAACGAGCGCCGCAAAAGCATGCCTCCGCAGCAGCGGCCGCCTCAGTGTTTCGCGCAACTGACACGGTGGCGCTGACGGCTGAGCCGATCGCCGCGCCGCCTGACCATTGCAGGGAGCCGGACCGCACGCCAAGTTTCATCCTAGTGTTCCTGTATATGCTCCCGCAGGGAGCATATACATGCTCCCTGCGGGAGCATATACAGGAACACTATTTCATCCTAGACGCCAGCGCTCGTTTCTCCCCTGGCGGCACGATTTCATCTCCAACGGTGGTTTCCGTCGCCGCTTCCCTTCGCGGTCGCGCCCGCGTTCAGTTCGCGCTGCGCGCGAAACGTCTCATGTTTGCGGCGGCGCCTCTTCGGATGACCGGAAATTATTATTGTGTTGTTAACTGTCACGACAGCAATGTAAACATGAAAAGGTTGATGCCACTAGTGAAATTCTGCCGATTCACAAGAAAATGTTACGAAAGAAGCAGACGACAGACATGGATTACTGCGGTGCGCCGAGCGGAGTAAACATCTGGCAAACGAAGCGAGCTCGTTCATTGATCACTCCTGAGTGTATGACGGTTTCTATATGTAACCCACGTGAAATTAATATTTACTCGGTACATAATCCTTTTATTCATATAGAAACTTTAAGTTCAACGAGCGCTTATCCTGTCTTCTTTCTCGTGTTTCGTTTGTGTGTGCGCTGCCCAAGAATGGAAACCACGTCTGTTGTATGCGCTAGCAGTGGCCGAAGTTCACGCGTGCCGAGAAATTGAATATGTGCATGATGCATTGAACATGACCGGAGTTCATTCCCGCTTCACCACTGCACCGATCTATCGAGTTACTGGATGATACACGCCCGCGTCTTGGTCGCGCCGGCATTGCTGAAGCAGGAATGATTAATAATACTTTCAACTTCCGTCTCTTGAGTACTGTTAAAAAATGGCCAAGTTGTCTACATTGCTGCCTCTATTCCATATTGTAGGAGACGTACTAGTTAAAGTTGTGTGCGCATGTCGTACTTGTGCTATGCAGCGATATATCTTATTTCCGCACAGTGTCGATAGAAATCCGTTGTCGCCATCAGATACAACACGGATTTGTAGCAAAGATAATGTGAGAAACTGCAAAAATTACTTTAGCTCGTAGGTGCCGTATGTATGTGCCGCATCGTATGTGCTGACGATTTTTCTGGCGGCACATACGATGTCGTTTCCAATTACCTGCTCAGCGTCACTTACATGGTTAAGCAGACGCTGCCCTTTCGCCGCATTGCAGCCATCAAAATAATCGTCAAGCGTACCGATCTTCTTAAAGGCAAATATAGCGTGTGCAGTTTGTTTCACACTAAGGGGAAAACTCGGAACGTATTGCACCGCGATGCGGCAAGCAATGGAGTCGTGCGGCGGCAGCAGCTCGAGCAGGCGCACACGCTTGAGGGGTGGTGTCGTGATCTGCGTCGTCTGCTACGGCGGCGGGCGCTGGCCGTATTTTCGGGAAGCGTGGTACTGTCAGGGGCAGTGCACCGATTTTATCGGTACTGCGGAAACTGAGCTGATATTCTTTACTAAACGTTGTGCGTCGCCAAACTCTGATCCTTCATTGGCGATAATGGAGTTCCACAAACTTTTCACAGCATGGTTCATTTGTTCTTTCGAAAGGCCGGAGTACTGCGCGTGTGCACGTATATTTCTTCACTGTGGGTGCTACCGTAATGAGCAGCGACAAAACGCACCAAGATGTGCGCGCAACGTGCTCAGTCTTTGTTTGGCTCGAAAAGAAAACAGCACTCAACAATGGCAGTCGAACACGATGAAACAAACGGATACGATTAAATGAAAGTTTTAGGTTCAGACAGTGAGCTGGAAGTGATTTTTCTCGATAATCATTCGCTACACCAGACAGACCCTGCCCGCCGGTGGGGAATTGGACACGTCACGCTCGGAACTTCAGTTAGTATCTCGTCATGTCCCCAGCGGCAGCGATGACAGCGCTCATCCTGGAAGGCAGTGAAGTGTAGAATGACTTGATCAGGGATGTGTTCATTCGCTGCACGTCTCAGTCACTGACGATGGTGGATCGAAGCCTATCCTCGGGCGACTGATAGAGGGGATGTTGCGCCAGCGATACTTTCAACGAGCCCCAGACATTTTAAATGATGTTGGCGCCCGGGGATTGAGGCGGCCGCTCCAAGAGAGTGACTGCGCGCTCTTCTAGCAGTTCTTGCACAGCACGAGCAGTGTGGATCGGCGTCCTATCGCGTTAGAATATATAGTCGCCTTCCAGAAACGGGCCGTCAAGAATGTATGGAATCAGTACGTCGTCTATGACTGCCATGCAGCGATGAACTTACATTCGAGGCGTATCAGTGGGCGTCGCGCAACGCTTAGCAAAGAATACCGGCTCCTTTCACGCAGTAAAGATGTGATCAGCGCCCTGCACCTGACAGTAGAACGTTTCCCGACAATGCGGCCAGCGTGCGCCGCCGTAGCAGACGACGCCGTTCAAGATCCCGCCCCTCGAGCGTCTGCGCGAGCTGCTGCGCTTCGAGTTTTCCCCTAAATGTGAGAGAGATGTACACCGCCCTTCGAAGGAAATGTCCACGCGCACACACCGCGCGCGGCGCGAAACGTGCCCAAACACGCGCAGTGCAGGAGGCAATCAAGGCGGCGCGAACGAGAGATGGGAGAGGGGTACCACCGCTAATAGAATTTTGCTCCGCATGCGGCGCTCTCAACGCCGGCGCAGCAGCGCCGCTCTCGGTGCCGTTCTTGTCTATGAGCCATTGCTTAAGGGAGTATGAGCCACTCATGGTCTTACGCAACGGAAATACTTAATTTTGAAGAAATTTATATCGAAGAATGTACAAGCGGCAAATCGCAGGCCAAGGCTGCTAACCACGCCGCCGAGCAAACTCGAGACATCGAACGCAAGCGACAACTGCGGACTGCGGGCATACCGTCAGTGACGTCGTTGTCTCCGTCGCAGCCGCTTGTGCGTGTAACCTCATAACTGAGAAATACTTTAATGAACCCTCGGGATTAACTTCAAGGGGAGTATGGTAGCGCGATTCAAAGACGGGACAAGAGAAGACACAAAGGGACACACACAGCGCTAACTTCCAACACTGTTTATAGTCGAAAACCAGGTCGTACTTATACACTCAAAGCACATGAGTCACATCCACGTGAACAGATTAACAATCATAGCGATACATTTTGTGATAAGTTAGGCCATGCGCAGAAATTTCAGTTCTTTTTCAGAGAGAGCCAATGATGGTTTGCTGATACATGTATCCCCTAGGGCATCAATCTGCTCGGCTTCTATTATAAGTCTAGTGAGTTCGCACTTGTTTCCACCGGTAATGGTTGTTGATTCGAATAGAGGGGAGCACTTATGTTGCTTACAATGAAGGGAGAGAAAGCCATCTGATACAAGTTTGTCGACTTTATTTTTGTGTTCGCGCAGTCTATCATTTATGCATCTGCCCGACTGTCCGACGTAGTACTTCCCACACGATAAGGGTATACGATATACAATTGAAGTCTTACATTCTCTGAACTTCTTCCTGTGTTTAACTTGGCAGCTAGGGGCACTTTCTTTCTTTTCTGGTCTTGTTTTCCTGCACAGGCTGATTAGTTTGTTGGGTGCAGAAAAAACCACATCAGTGTTTCCTCGGCGAGCAATTTTCTTTAGGTTGTGCGACAACCGGTGGATATACGGTATCACTGTTGGTCTTTTTTTCTCTCGGTTTCTATCTCTTTCTGCTCGTTCAGCAGTCCCTGATTGCTGCACTTGCCGAAGTATTCCCTCTGCAACTGATGTCAGTACATGATTGGGATAACCTGCTTCATGCAGCCGCATGGCTTGTTGTGTGAAGGCTTCGTCAGTGCAATGATGGCATGATTTGATGGCATGATTTTTGCACTGACGAAGCCTTCACACAACAAGCCATGCGGCTGCATGAAGCAGGTTATTGGAGGAAGGCAAGGATATTGACACGTGTACTTATCTTTATCGGGCGACCACGTTTAGCCGCCTAACAAATGTTATCGCACAGCGCGTGACGAACCGGCATGTATCCGAACTTTCTGGAAAGTTATCGATGCTTCTATCCGCTGTCTGTTGTCGCCGAAACTTGTGTTATTTGATTTCATCGCTTGACGCGAATGGTGTAGAACATTGTAGAAGGCATGCGGGTCCCAACGATTAGTCTGGAACATTCGATTACTGCTGCATAAAAGCCGACGCGCTTGACCCGCTGATCAGATTTTCGACGATCGCCGAGCGTGTTCGCCGCTGACGTTGTGCTATAGGTGTGGCCTGTTTTGAGGGCACAGGTTCGCCCAATAAAAGTTAGTTTTGTCGTTCACAGTATTGCTACTGTGTTATTCACCGTCACTACCACGTGACATCTGGTGGAGGTGCCTGTGCGTTCATGTACCGAACGCCCCCGCAAAGCCGCGATCCAAGTCCGAAGCCCGAGGACAAAACCAACGTCGCCCAAGACCAGCGAGCTAGCCGCCGGCTGCAAGGACTGCCCCCAGAGCACGGACTCCTACCTGAGACGAGCAGGAAGATTGCCACCAAGTCCTCCCCAATGGCAGCCCCAACATCCCCCGTCGTGCTGCAGCAGCCCAGGGAGCCCCCCACGTTCCGCGGTTCAACATTTGAGGACCCGGAAACCTGGCTCGAGACGTACGAGAGGGTCGCTGCATTTAACAGCTGGAACAGCGACGACAAACTGCGACATGTCTTCTTCGCATTGGAAGACGCTGCCAGGACGTGGTTCGAGAACAGAGAAGCCACGTTAACGACCTGGGACCTTTTCCGAAGCGCCTTCCTGAAGACATTCACAAGCGTCGTACGCCGAGAACGAGCCCAAGCACTACTGGAAACCCGAGTGCAGCTGCCCAACGAGACCACCGCGATTTTTACAGAAGAAATGAGCCGCCTATTCCGCCACGCCGACCCGGAAATGTCCGAGGAAAAGAAAGTCCGGCTACTAATGCGTGGTGTTAAGGAGGAACTTTTCGCCGGTATGGTACGAAACCCACCGAAGACTGTCGACGAGTTTCTTTCCGAGGCCACTAGCATCGAGAAGACGCTCGAGATGCGAAACCGGCAATTCGACCGCCGCACCAACGCTACAAACTATGCCGGAGTTCAATCACTGGCCTCCGAAGACCTGCGCGAGGCTATCAGGGCAGTCGTACGAGAGGAGCTTCAGAAGATCTTCCCGTCGTCGCAGCCTCAAGTGGCCTCGATCGCTGACATCGTCAAAGATGAGATTCAGCGGTCGCTTGGAGTTCCGGAGGTGCAACCTCAATTACCGCAACCCCAACCCGAAACGATGACCTACGCCGCCGTCGTACGCCGTCAAGGCCCACCTCAGCGACCGCGCCAGGGCCCTGTAATGCTATGTTCAGACTACGTTCGTAAGGCGCCGATTTTTCGTAACATGCGTAAGCGGAAATGCAACAAGCGTATGCGTCTAGTTCAGACTGCGAGCGTAAAGGTACCAACGTGCGCAATTCACGCGAAAATCGTGGGCGAGAGTGTTAAAGGGTTTGCAACATTTACGACTGTGATATTACGACCGTTGCGACACAGCCAATGACCGATAAACTTTCGGTTTTCAACAACCGGTGACGACACTTCCGTCCCCCCGTCTGCAGACAGCTCCGGGCGCGGGAAGTGCCATTCCGCCATTCCGTGCGCACGATTAGGTTGGCTCTGTTCGTGAAAATTTGTGCAGTGCGCCTTGCGAGACTGTTTTCAGTTCATCTGGTTTATCCGCCGAGGAAATCGATAGCTGCAGGTGCGTGCTCCGAACATCGATGAGTGATCTCACTAGGTTTTCTAGGAAGCGGAACTGCTGGGGCGACATGCGCATGAAGTTATGAAACATCACAGCGTCACCAACTCGGAGCTTGGCGAAAAGGTTGCGAAAATCGCCGCCCACGGCCCCGTCGAGAAATACTTGCCGCTCCCGAACCCTTCTGCGGCACCTTCGTCGTCTTTGTGTGATTGAATACAAGACTATAAGTTTGTTTCGAGCATGAATTTCTTCGATCTCGGCCATTGCTCGCATCTTGACAGGAGCCATATTTGACCGCTGGTGACGCCGATTCTGCAGCTTTAAATTTGATTGGGCTGTTGTAAAAGCAGTAATTTAAGCAGCAGTGAATGTGAAGAAAGGTGCCGGCCTAACTGCCGTAACGTTTTTTACAGCCCTTATGTTCCATACGCCGAAAGAGTTGTTACGCGCGTTACAACCGTAGTGTGAACATAGCTTAACGCCGCAATTCCGTCGACCACCGCCGCCGCCGACAGCGCGCCCACCCGTCGCCCAGCGGAGCTACCCGAGGAAGACCGACGTTTGGCGCGCTCCTGACCACCGCCCGCTCTGCTACCACTGCGGGGAAGCGGGTCACGTCTACCGACGATGTCCATACCGGGAAATGGGACTGCGAGGTTTCGCGGTCAACGCTCCGCGCCCGCAGCAAGGTGAACGCCCTCGCGATATCGCCGACTACCTCGCCGCTACTCTGTGGAGCTCTCGACGACCGTCGCGTTCACCATCACCAGGCCGCTACCTGTCACCGCAGCGCCGACCATAGACTGGCCCAGCTCGGGGCCGGTCAGCGAGCCCATATCCGGAAAACTAAAAGCAGCAACCGATGGAGGTGCGGTTGCTGTCCGTCGAACTGTCGAAGATCCTCCGCCGCCGACGAAGACGCCGAAGAAACCATCTCGGCGACCTAATGACGACACGCCGCCGTCCCGACGAAGTCAGCAAGCCAAGACTACACCGACGAAAGACGACTTGACGACGCGACGTTCGAGCTTCAGTTCAACACGACGCAGCCGTGATCCGACGCCACGACCTAACTGCAACGCCAGACAAAGAACCACCGACCTCGATGTGCTTCTCGACGGCCACGCGGTTACCACCTTAGTGGACACAGGGGCTGATTACTCCGTCATGAGTGGACACATCGCCGCCCAGTTGAAGAAGGTTAAGACTGCATGGGAAGGCCCTCAAATTCGCACCGCTGGAGGACATCCGATTACGCCGACTGGAATCTGCACGGCAAGGATAACCATTCATGACCGGACTTACCCTGCCACCTTCGTTATCCTCCAACAGTGTTCTCGAGACGTCATTCTCGGTATGGACTTCCTGAACCAACACGGCGCAGTCATCGACCTGAAGTCAATAACGCTGTCGGAAGATAAAGCGATACCGCCGGAGAGCCGTCGTAGTCACCACGCCTTGAGTGTGCTCGAAGACCAAGTGAGCATCCCGACCCGCTCCAGCATTGTTATTTCGGTCGGCACCGAAATACCCGCTGACGTAAGTGTCATCGAAGGCGACCAACGTCTCCTGCTAGACCGCGAAATTTGCGTCGCAAGAGGGATCGCTCGACTGCATGGAGGGAAAACTGAAGTGTTGCTGACAAACTTCAGCCCGGAGTTCAAGCACATCAACAAGGGCACGACGATCGCGTACATCGAGGAAATTGTGGAAACCAGTAATGCGTTTGTCCTCTCGGATTCCGCCGTATCTACCCCGACGACCATGGTTCCCGAAACAGACTACGACATTAATCCAAGTCTCCCAGTGATTAAGCAACAGCAGCTCAGAAGTCTGCTCCGACGATACAAAGGCTGCTTTTCGACGACATCGAGGATTCGACAAACACCAGTCGCCAAGCATCGCATAATCACCGAGGAGTACGCTCGAGCACTCCGCCAAAGCCCTTACCGAGTTTCGCCGCGAGAACGCGAAGCTATAAGAGAACAAGTCGACGAAATGCTGCGCGATGACATCATCCAGCCGTCGAAAAGCCCGTGGGCATCCCCTGTTGTCCTGGTGAAGAAAAAGGACGGAACCCTACGTTTCTGCGTCGATTATCGTCGTCTGAACAAGATCACGAAGAAGGACGTATACCCCCTTCCACGGATAGACGACGCATTGGATCGGCTCCGCAACGCTAAAGCCTGTTTCACATGCTGCGACTGCAACGACGAAAATCGGTGCTGTCGCACGCGTCGCAATGCGATTTTTAGAGGGCTCATTTCACATGATTGCGATTTCAACAATGCGACTGGTGCGACGCCCAGGGTTGCTTAGTGCCAGGTTTCGTGGCACACGCTGCATAATTCTTTTATTTTAGTGAATAAAACGTTTACACTATAATTTTATTGACTTCTCTTGATTAGAAGCAAATAATATGTACGTTTACTAATTTAAGAACGTTAGTTAAGATTTGTCTTGGGGTGCGCGACGGCGGTTTTGTTAGTTCAGTGCGACATCGCGCACGTAAACAGCTGTTCGCAGGTGGTTCAGCCAGCGATTCTTTATTCTGTGGTTCAGCGTTGTGTGTTGTCTTATTTACATTCTATGACCGTTTCGTTCTGCCTGCGCTACAACAATCTGCAAGATGACCTATCGACAAGTTCATATAGCTACCGTCACCGTATATGCAGTATTCGGAATTCGGCTGCCACGAAGTTGTGTCAGCCCAGCAAGATCCTCGCGCTACCCGTGCTCGGCGTCAGCTTCTGGAGAAACGATGCGTGTATATTGCCCGTCATTGCGCACATGTGGTGCCTGCTCCTAGCCGTATTCTTACTCCAAACGCAACAAGAAGCACCAACCCGAACGCCCGCGTGTGCCCCTGAACGAAGCCTCAAACAATCAGTGTGATTACGACGTGGAATGAAAACTGTGTTGTGAAATTCAACCTTAGCGCTAGCCTGGTTCGTCCATCGCCGTGCTTGCGCTGCGAATATATATATGGGAGCCCTCTCTAAATATTTCTAAAGGCGCAAAAGCCGACGCATCAAATGTTTCGAGCAGTTACCGTCGCTTTTGTAGATACCTGTACGTTGTAATATAGCATTCTAAAAGACACGCTTCTCGTCCACTTTGTTGCCCCGTGTCTCGCGCTGGTAGTATACTCGGAACTTCTAACAAGAAGACCATATCAATACGCGCTATTCATAATGCAGGATCGTAGGCCCACGGCAGGCGCACTTGCCGTGGAATTTTTCAGCTTTCTGCTCAGCCTCGCACGCCTCTCACGGTCAGCCTGTTTTGTGGAAATAAACATTATTATTATAATATTAATGTTATTAGATATTATAGTTTCTTCACTGTAATTTATAGCAATCATCCAGATTTCTTAAGCTAGTCATGCATTTAACCTGTATTAGGTCAACATTGTTATGACATGCTTATGGGAGTCATTTCAAACTAGATTGCTCAGCCAGAGGAAGTCCAAATGCAAGCTTCAATATTTATTCCAATTTCGTATTCCTAAACAGATTATATTGGCAGAATTTTATGCCTGCTTGCATTTCCTGCAATTCAATGTTCAGAGCTGGAAAAACTGATTCCTTTTCTTGCTGTCGAAAGGCTGCTCCAATGTCGATAGCAAGCTATAATTATTCATTTCGAAAGTGTTAAGCAATGACTATATGTCTAAGCTTATCAATGCGTTTTTGTTCCACGAACACAATAAAGTTTTCTCTCTCCCTCTCATTGACAGCCATGGAATGAAACCGTTCACTTTCATAAGTATCAGGATGCAAACATTCTGGAGATCATCCTGAGCATTTGTCTGCATCCTATAGTGTGCATGTTTGTATTAAGTTCTCGTGTTACAATCGCAGTGATCTACACATATTGTTATATTGTAACAAACTAACTTATTTCATTTTGTCTTCAAATCTACCATGTGGCCATGCAGTAACGACTGCATTAATAAGCAAAAAAGAAAACTGCAGATTCAGTGTACGTGTTGGAATCTATGCGAAGTGAAGTTTCTGTCAAGTGGTCAATTAAATGCTGTTAAAGTAACTGCGATATATACAATTTGTCTTATTTTCAACAATCCAACATTTCATCTTTTGCAAGGTTTGCTTATGCACCGCATAGGTCACAACCTTAATGTCATGTAATCTTTATGCATTACACTGTTCACAAACCATACCGAAACGCAAATGGCAGTTAATGTAGATGCATGCTGCGAGACATCAATGCAGTGACGTTTGTTGAGCAAGGAATGGTGCGAGGTGCATACAGATGAATGAATGACGTGTTTATGTACTTATTTATATGCCTTGCAGGCTGCAAGGTTGGAGTATTATGCAAGGGGGAATAAAAAAGTTGTTACATAAGGAAGAAGGGCACAACATTAAGAAAAAAACCAGCAAAAAAAGCAGTACCAATACATTACACCAACTAGCCCAACGTATTTTACTGGCACAACATTTACAATACTTAACAAACAATAACAGAAAACGTTACTGCCCATGCACCCTGTACAGACGGTAACCCAGCGAAGCTGAAATGTGCAGCCCCAGTGTTTATCACTGGGTTAATTCCAATGGTTTATTCAAGTCTTTCTATATTATTGGTTATGTCTGTGTTTCTTAATGAGGTTATGCACATGTTTGGCTTGGGTTTATCACATTGTTTATTTGGAATGCCACACATTGCACTTTGCAAGATCACCATCATAGAAAGTGCAATGAGTGGTTCATTGTGTTAATCCAGCGGGTCCATCAAAGTCTTTCTGAATGCTGTTATGCGCTTGTGTTTTGTAATGCGTTAATCATAATGTTTATGACTTAGTTATGCACCGTAGTTACGAAGTGACACACCGGGGCTGCACATTTCATTTAATTAAATACACGGACACATTTTCGAACCTATTGGGAAGTCTGAGAGAGACTGCTGCACGCGTGCTCTGCTGCTAGAGAGAAACGACGTCACTATCGGTCTAGCCAATGGCCCACCACACCTTTGCTGTGAGATAATAATGACATCATGATCTTGTCTTAACCCCATCCCCCTCTGTGTCCCTTCCCTGCAATAATACGCAGATAAATATATGTTTGAAATGCATAAGCATTTCTATGTCTACCCAACAAGAAATGTCTCCGTCCATCATGCAAGACGAATGCAATGGCTCACACCCCCTTAAACAATGGCTCATACCCCTACACTATGGTTTTTGGGATCGAACCATGAGTGTTTCACATAGGCATATACAGCTTCACTGTAAAAAGAATGAACACCTTTCTGCTAGAGACCGAGACAATCATGAAGTGTATTAACAAGTTTATTGAACATGCCGAGTAAATGCTGTTTGACAAGCAATAAATCGAATTTACACAAAAAGCAGAGAGAGAGAGAGAAAACATTTATTTATCATCAGTTTGGGCGACTTCCTCGCAGGGTGGAGCCCTTATTACAAAAAGCAGAAGCAAGATCTGATGTGTGTCAATACAGATCCCAACAGGAAACGCATCCATCTCTGAAAGTGTAACAGCGGCCATGCTGACACAAGATTCTTCCAGTGTATTTGCATCTACAGCATCCATAATTTTTCTAGGCAGCCGATCTCCACAGAATGCTAGCTTCTTCCTCTACAATGCACTCTCCCATCTGAGCGTGCATTGTAGAGGAAGAAGCTAGCATTCTGTGCAGATCGGCTGCCTAGAGAAGTTACGGAAGCTGTAGATCTAAAAATGCTGGGTTAATCTTGTCAGCACAGCCTCCGTTAGAAATGGATGCATTTCCTGTCAGGAAACGCACATGAATTTTTGCGTCTCCTTTTTGTGTATGTTCAGTCTATTGCTTGTCAGCGAGCATTTACTTGGTGTGTACATTAAACTTTTGGTTGTTAAATCATATCGGTTTTCTTGTTTGTCCTATGTGTTCTCTGGTGCCATTTGCAGCCAGGCTATTCGTTTTTTTTAGACTGCAACAAGTCACTTTAGTGGCCCTCATGATACTTTACAAAATTTTTTATTTGGCCAATGTAGCAAGAATGTACAGTGTGAATCAGTAAGAACAGGGTATGCTAACTTCTAATTAAAAGGTTTATTGTGAAAATGCAGTGATCTGTAAAGGTTACCACGAAGTAGTACAGCAATAAAACCTGATAAAGACTAGCCTCGTGAATTCATTAACTATATTGCAACAGAAATGTGATGGACAGGAACGAAATGAACAGACAGAGCGCTTCGTTCTTGTCTGTTGTCTATCTGTTGCACTTTAGTTAATAATGAATACACACAAACTCATCTAGTTTTCAGTTATGTCGGGCTTATAAGCCTGCTTGTGTCCTGGAATATCTGCATGGCTACGTATCCTGTAATTTAATTTCTGGCCATGTGCTTGCAAGTCGCATGTCAATCACCTGATTTTCCTGACAATCTTGCGTGATGTGCAGGCACAGACAGTTTCTGGTGAATCCATGCAGGGTGTTGTGCAGGGTGTAATCTGCACTACAAGTGCTGCTTTGATTGCTTTCAGTTCAGCTTTTCTAGGTATAGGATGACCTGGAATGGTACTCACTTATAAGGGGTTTAGTTTATGTAGTGTCGTACTACTGTTACACTGCTATTGCCAGATCAGTGTACTATATGTGCCTTATGTTTGCTTGCATCTTCATGATTAGCAACCTCCTCTGTGTGTTTTGCAGTTGCATATAGTCTTCTGGCCTAATTGTTTGCCCCCATATTCCACGGTATGGGCCTGTTGTGTTTCAAGTTCAGGTACTCCCGACGTTGTGTTTCTGAAGGGAGAGGTAGTCGTCTTTGCATCTCATATGCTAGCTGGCATAGTATCATGGGACGAGGTTCTGAGCTCTTGAGACAAAGAATTTGTGCTGCAGGCTGCAACTCTACTCCGTCTAGGTGCTTGTTCGTTACTTTCTGATAGAGGTCTTCAAGCATGGTACAGCTGAAAAGACCTGTTATTACTACCCGATGCCTGTATTCGATGAGTTGTCTTTTTGTGTGCTGCTGGTAATTCATACCGTACGACACCTTGGACACAAGCACAGCATCTGCAATTTTCTATAGTATCCACTCGTCCACCCCCATTATTTCGAGATTATTCTTTTCACCAGATGCGGAAGTTGCGTCCAGGCATTGCATAATTGTTTCACCCACGTGCTGGCTCTGCTGTCATGGGCTTACACTAGCTGAGGATTTGTGGATGTTGACTTGCGGGCATATTTGTCCAGCTATGTGGATCACAATGAGCAATCTGGGGTAGTTCTTGATTCTAGTCTTTCTTTTTTTTCCGACGTTGATATGAGCTGACTTATCAGAAAGCGAGAGGCCAGACTGGCCAAGAAAGTCTGCAGTGTTGTCGAAGGCTTGTTGCATCATTCTTGATTTTTATATAAGATAGCTTTCCCATAGACTGTAATACACCATAGGCTGTAGTGTTTCATGTAGTATGCCCGTGTTGTTGGTGTGTGTGGGCCAAATGTACCTTCAACTCTCACCTGGAATTTTCAGTCTTTCAGAACGTTACTGTTTAAGTGCTCTACCAGAAATGTTTTTGCTCACCGTTCTTCCTATTAGCGCAGCATGAGGCAGTACTGCTGTTAAAAGCCTCTTCACTCTCTTCATTCTTTCATAAGCAGTATTACATAATTTCCTACAATAAAGTTTCTGCTGCTCATGGCCCACTCATATCTGCCAGAAGGGACAACTCTTGAAAAAGGTTTTGTTTGTGCTATGTGTGCGACGTAGTATGAGCATTCATGCCTTGACATTTATACATCTGTAGAACCAGCTTCCTGACAGAGTACTTGCTATACCTGATCATGCTTATTTGTGCAGGGCTGTTGAACAATACATATTGATGCAATGAATATTTACACACTCAAATTATCATGAAAGATGGTTGTTTTACAATTCTGCCCTTTGCTTTCTATTGGTGTTAGATTTTGCATAAGCATGCCCCCCTATGCAATAGTATTTTGAAGTGTAAGGGTTCAATAGGTGATGAACTAAATCTAAGTGCAAGAGCTTTTTTTCTCACCTATGACTCCCATCGAAATGCGACTTCCATGGCTGGCAAATCAACCCCTCGCCTTGTGTTAGCAGCAGAATGCTATAGCCACAGTGGCAGGTGAACAAATTGAAGAACAATATTTCTGTCTATAATTTTTTTTCTTGCCTGTATGTAAGTAAAGTTTGGAATAAGTTTGTCATTGCAAAAAAGCCCAGTTTGTGGTCTTTTATTGAATAAACCACATATTATATATAGTTGAAATGCAGAAATTTGTTCTAAAATCTTCGGGTGATATATGTTCTTGCAAGTAGCATGGTAATTCATTACTTATAAGGATAGTAATCGCAGCGGATATCGTACGTTATATGGGTTTACATACTAATATATGTGATCGCAAGCTTATTAGAAACTTGCTAGAAACATGTAAGGCATGAATGTTTCTGCACACTTGATCAGCTGTGAACGTGCAAGAACTGCTTGTACTGGCTGACTTCACTGCACAGTTTTGATTTAATTTTCTTCAGCGTGTCCTTTTATACTGTTTTATCCCCACAAGAACAGGCCGTTTGCCAGCTTTTCGCATTGTTGCACGAGTTCTACATAATTGTGCAGGAGAGTACGTAGTCACTGTGCCACTATAGCAAGCAATTTATTTAATCTATTAGCTGTACAGTTAATTACCTTGCAGAGCAAGTGTTCATACAGATGCAATAAGGATACAAAGTCCGCAACATAGTCAATGTTCATTGGTTTCTGTGCAAGAAAAAAAAAAATCTCCAGAGAAGAGGTGCAACTTAACGTGCATGTAATATTTTATTCAAGCCACGGATTTAATGCTATCGTAGCAAATTCATTACGATAGCCTACACTTTTGCTGTGTCAAATTTAATAAGAGGCAAGATAAGCTTTCAAGATGCATCGGGAAATTCATGCTTGAAAACCGAAAGAAGCAACTGAACGGTACCGCGTTCAGCGCAACGTTGAAACTTCGGGTACTTTCCTGTCTTGTCATTTGCCCTTGCCGAGGTTGAGGTAATTCAAGCTGCTCCGTAAGCGCGATTTTTGCATGCTACTCAACAAAAGAAAATTGTGACGACCTCGTCGTCTGCTGGGGTTCGAACACCTCCTAGCACTCACAACTCGCAAAGGCGTACGAAGCAAACGTGAAAATGCACTTCATTTGCTGTGTAGCGTGTCAACGAACGCATAGCAATCGGAGAATGCAATCTGCGGTACAAGTTTTTTATTCTCCCTTCGCGTACGTACCGAATTCGACGATCCACGTCTCCGCGCATTGCACTTGTCATGAGGCGCCATTTTCCAAAACAAACCCATACAAACCGGCGAAATAGCTCCGTTGACAGCTCTCCGCGCAATTTCGACGGAAAATCGCAGCGATCGGTGCGACGGTGCGACTGTGCGACCAACCGGTTGGTCGCAGCCGAAAATCGGGGGGTCGGCACTGCGACTGCGATTTTCATCGCAAACGACGGAAATCGCACTTCCGGTGCGACGAAAATCGCATCATGTGAAACAGGCTTAAGTACTTCTCCTCGATGGACCTCAAGTCTGGCTATTGGCAAGTAGAAGTCGACGAAAGAGATCGCGAAAAGACCGCTTTCATCACCCCAGACGGCCTCTACGAGTTCAAGGTTATGCCATTTGGACTGTGCTCGGCGCCTGCGACGTTCCAGCGCGTGATGGACACGGTTTTAGCGGGATTGAAATGGCAGACCTGTCTTGTTTACTTGGATGACGTCGTTGTATTCGCCGGAAATTTCGACGATCACCTTAGGCGGCTTTCCACAGTACTAGAGGCCATCAAGTCATCAGGGCTCACTCTGAAGCCAGAAAAATGCCGCTTCGCTTACGACGAACTTCTGTTCCTAGGCCACGTCATCAGTAAATCCGGAGTACGCACCGACCCGCAGAAAACAGCTGCCATCGCAAAGTTCCCGCAGCCCACCGACAAGAAAGCAGTGCGTAGATTCCTTGGCATGTGTGCCTACTACAGGCGCTATGTCAAGGACTTTTCACGCATCGCCGAGCCGTTGACACGTCTAACTAAATGTGATGTTGAGTTCAAGTGGGAAACGCCGCAGGCCGACGCAATTGAAGAACTCAAACGACGCATGCAGTCGCCGCCGGTACTTGCGCACTTCGACGAGTACGCCGATACAGAAATCCATACTGACGCCAGTAGCCTAGGCCTCGGTGCCGTTCTAGTCCAGAGGAAAAATGGAGTCGAACAGGTGATATCTTACGCTAGCCGGTCGCTGTCAAAAGCGGAAGGCAACTATTCTACGACCGAAAAGGAATGCCTCCCATCGTTTGGGCTACAGCTAAATTTCGCCCTTATCTTTATGGCAGGCCATTCAAAGTGGTCAGAGACCATCACGCGTTGTGTTGGCTAGCGAGTATAAAGGACCCTTCAGGACGACTGCCGCGGTGGAGCCTCAGACTACAAGAATACGACATCACTGTAACCTACAAGTCGGGACGAAAACACTCCGATGCCGATTGCCTATCACGCGCCCCCATTGACCCGCCGCCTCAAGATGACGAAGATGACGACGCCTTCCTTGGCATGATAAGCGCGGAAGACTTCGCTTACCAGCAACGGGCGGACACGGAGTTAAAAGGCCTAGTGGAATATTTGGAAGGGCACACCGACGTTGTCCCCAGGGCATTTAAGCGCGGACTATCTTCTTGTTGTCCCGTCAGGACTTCGTCCAGAAGTATTGCACGCCCTACATGACGATCCGACCGCTGGACACCTCGGTTTTTCCCGGACACTCTCGAGGATACAACAAAAGTATTATTGGCCGCGCCTGACCGCCGACGTCGCCCATTATGTCAGAACATGCCGAGACTGTCAGCGACGTAAGACACCGCCGACAAGGCCAGCCGGATTACTACAGCCAATCGAGCCTCCTTGCCGACCATTCCAGCAGATCGGGATGGACTTGCTGGGACCCTTTCCGACGTCAACAACCGGAAATAAGTGGATCGTCGTGGCGACAGACTACCTCACCCACTTCGCTGAAACTAAAGCACTGCCGAAAGGTAGCGCAGCCGAAGTGGCGAAATTTTTTGTCGAAAACATCCTGCTTCGACATGGCGCCCCAGAAGTCCTCATCACCGACAGAGGAACGGCCTTTACAGCGGAGCTCACCCAAGCCATTCTGAAATACAGTCAGACAAGGCACAGGAGGACCACGGCCTACCACCCGCAGACGAATGGTCTTACGGAGCGGCTGAATAAGACCCTCGCCGACATGCTAGCGATGTACGTTGACGTCGAACACAAGACCTGGGATGCCGTCCTGCCGTACGTAACATTCGCTTACAACACGGCGGTGCAAGAAACAACACAGATCACGCCGTTCAAGCTGGTCTACGGCAGGAACCCGACGACGACGCTCGACGCCATGCTGCCGCACGGCACTGACGAGGAGAACCTTGACTTCGCTACCTACCTCCAGCGCGCCGAAGAAGCCCGACAACTCGCCCGCCTGCGGATAAAGAACCAGCAGAGGACCGACAGCCGACACTAGAACCTTCGACGACGCTTCGTCGAGTACCAGCCCGGCGACCGTGTTTGGGTATGAACCCCGATACGCCGACGAGGACTGAGTGAGAAACTACTGCGACGCTATTTTGGACCCTACAAGGTCATCCGACGTATTGGCGCACTGGACTATGAGGTCGTGCCAGACGGCATTTCGCATTCACAGCGGCGCCGCGCATGCCCTGAAGTGGTCCACGTGGTGCGTCTTAAACCGTTTTACGGACGCTAACGAACTTCCCTTATTTTGTTGTTTTCTTTGCTACGAGTGCTTATTTATTACTTTCGTTTGTTTGCAGCATCGGGTCGATGCTTTTTAAGAGGGGGTAATGACACGTGTACTTATCTTTATCGGGCGACCACGTTTAGCCGCCTAACAAATGTTATCGCACAGCGCGTGACGCACCGGCATGTATCCGAACTTTCTGGAAAGTTATCGATGCTTCTATCCGCTGTCTGTTGTCGCCGAAACTTGTGTTATTTGATTTCATCGCTTGACGCGAATGGTGTAGAACATTGTAGGAGGCATGCGGGTCCCAACGATTAGTCTGGAACATTCGATTACTGCTGTATAAAAGCCGACGCGCTTGACCCGCTGATCAGATTTTCGACGATCGCCGAGCGTGTTCGCCGCTGTCGTTGTGCTATAGGTGTGGCCTGTTTTGAGGGCACAGGTTCGCCCAATAAAAGTTAGTTTTGTCGTTCACAGTATTGCTACTGTGTTATCCACCGTCACTACCACGTGACAATATCAACAATTTCCGTGTGTCTCCAGACGTATATGACACCCTCCCCACCCACTGGCCCCTTGCACCCGGAGCCCACGCCCCCCCCCCCCCCCCCTTGCTACGCCACTGCCTGTAGTGCGTACCAGGATATACATCAAACAAAGTAGTTTGCTCCTACACTGTACCGCAGTAATGCCGTTCAACTCTTTCCCAATCCTCTCCCATTCAAACAGCGCTAGGGCTTCCTGAGAGATTTGAGGAAGGGTTGCAGCCGGCTGAGCTGGCATACACTCTTCCGCGCCCAGCATATCAACGAAGGTGCAGATTAGATCGCCAAAATTTTTGACAACCTGGTTTATTGGAACCTCCTTTGCACGCACTGAAAAATCGCAACATGAAAGTATTGCACTTCCAGTAACTTGGGCGAAAATATTTTCCCAGCGTAGTCTTACACAACTGGTAAGTTCGTCCCCTTTTTTGTGTTTGGGGACAGCAACGTTAGTATACCTCTGGTAGGTCTTACGAGTCGTTCGTACGCCCCACGTTCTTGGATGAGATGTTTTGGATTCGCATTTGCCGTCCTGTATGTACAAGGAAACTACCGTGGCGTCCTTGCACTTCCCTGCGATGCCAGCACGGCAATCGCAGCTCCCCGCTAGGATTTGTCTGCTGTCGCCGATCTTCAAGAATCAATTTCGCCTACAATTTCATGCGTCCACACCGTAGATAACGAAGTAAATTACGCTGAGCTTCGCGCATCTCGCTGGTGCATTATTTTTCGTTTGCGGAATAAACCTGGCAGTAACTTCCTATCAGTGCGAGTTCAACACTTCCCTCACGTCGTAGACGTGCCGCACTACAAATAGACGATTTCCTTTCTCTAAATTCTTTTCATGAAAAAAGCTATGAAGATCTTGTAATTCCCCGAAACCCAGTTAAAATTAATATTGGCACGCTGTTTCGCGCCATCGCTACCGTTTGACAGGACGCCAAACACGCAGTGCGGGCTGCTGACGCCGCGAGTAATCCTACCACATTCGCGCAACTATTCGTCAGATGGCGCTAGGGGTTGGAAAGACGGGGCGCCGCCTAGCACTTGCAACGTGGCCATACTAAGGGAGTTAAATAAACGGGGAGATGAGCGTATCGGAGCATGTAATAAGTTCACGCGCAATGCAGGAAGGTAAAGTATAATTTATGAAAAAGACATAGCATTGCCAGTTTCCGGCGGAGTGCTAGGGGTTCGAGTCCGAGAGTCAATTTTATGTCAGTAACGCTGTGCCAAGGTGAGTACTGGGAAGTTATGAAGCGGGCTAACCGGTTCTGAATGGCTTCGAACGACTGAATCAAGTAAACCTGGTGAGGGTTCCATATGGCTGAGGCATACTCCATTTTAGAGCGGATGTATGTTTCGTATGCTAGTTGCCTGATGGATGGAGGGGACAAAGCCAGAGATCTTCGGATGAAACCAAATGTTTTGGAAGTGTTAGCACTGAGTTTCGTGATATGGTCCACCCAAGTTAGCTTGTTAGTTATTTAGACTCCTAGGTACCTGTATGTGTTTGTTACTGATAGAGCCGTGGAGTTCAGCGAGTACGGGAAAAGGGTAGTGGAAAGTTTACGTGAAGTGTGCATGCATTTACATTTTGAAATGTTAGGCTGCATAAGCCAGTCAGAACACCATTTCTGGATTTTGTTTAGGTCGTCTTGTAATGATTCCTGGTCGGTATTATCGGAGATGCGGCGATAAATGACGCAATCGTCCGTAAAAAGACGGACGGATGACGAAATCCCAGATGGCAGGTCGTTGATGAAAATTAGGAAGAGAAGCGGAGCAAGGACGGAACCCTGGGGAACTCCATAGATAACGTCAGTAGCTTTAGACGCATGGCTGGCTATGACTGTGAACTGTGAGCGGTTAGTTAAAAACAGCGAATCCAGGATAAGATAAGAGGGTCGAGTGAGAAGCAGGCAAGTTTACACAATAGACGTTGGTGAGGAACGCGGTCAAATGCTTTTGAAAAATCTAAGTAGATGACGTCTGTCTGGAATGAAGAATCTAAATTAAGGTGAAGATCGGTTGTAAATTCGAAAAGTTGGGTTTCGCACGAGAAGCCTGCCCTGAAACCATGCTGCTTGGGAAAGAAGAAAGAATTGTGATCGAGGTGATTAGCAATATGGGAGTAGAGTATATGTTCGAAGAGCTTACATGAGATGCATGTTAGTGAAATGGGACGACAATTAGAGGGGTCAGCACGGTCGCCGCTCTTAAAAATTGGCACGACCTTGCTTGATTTCCAGTCATCCGGAATTTGACTGGTATTGAGGGACTGGGTGAAGATGAGCTGCAGGATTTTGCTTGTGAAATGTTTCGTGCCTTTAAGTATTTTAGCAGGAATGTTATCAGGTCCGGGTGTAGTGGACGGCTTCAGGTTATCAATGAGCTTTGAAATTCCCTCAGATGTGATGGTTACGGGTGGCATTGGAATAAAATTTAGGCTCGGTAAAATAATGCTCTTATCCGCTGGCTTGTGGGTGAAAACTGAGGTGAAGTAGGAATTCATCGCGTCTGATCGCTCGCAAAGCGGAACGTCTGTGCCGTCTTGTCTCTTTAAAGATATGTTATAGGAGCTGTTTTTGTTGGGCTGTAGAAAATTCCGAAATTTCTTGGGGTTAGCACGCAATATTTCTAGAAGATCGTGACTGTAGAATTTTCTTTTGGATGACCGCAATAATCTAGTGTATTCGCGAAGGACGCCGAAGTATTTTCCCATTTTACAGGTGATCCGGAGTTATTGGCATTACGGAAGAGGCGCTTCTTTTTTCGTGATAGCTAACGCAGCGAGTTAGAATACCATGGCTTTGTGGAATCCCCGCGAATGCAGATGAGTGGGGCGTAGGCGTCTATAAGCGATAAGATTTTGTGCTTAAAAAGACACCTATTGTTGTTCACGGATCTGGTAGCCATGGACGTTTGAAAGGTGGTGAAAAAGTGATCGAGGTTGGAGTTTATGCTCGCGAAGTCAGCCTTACTGTAATCACGGATGTATTTTATGGACGGTTGACGGGGGGAGAGTTCAATCATCAGGTTAAAGAACAAGAGATTGTGGTCACTCAGCCCACTGCAACATGAAAAGGACTGGATTAGCTCAGGACTGGAAACAAGAATGAGGTCAAGAATATTTGAGCCTCGTGTTGGCTTGTTTACTGCTTGGGAAAGGTTTGAAGTGAGGACCATTTCAAGGAAATCTTTAGATTGGCGAGATGACGCAGTAAGAGCCTCCCAGTCGATGTCCGGGTAGTTAAAATCACCGCAAAGTATTAAATTGGCATGAGGAAATCAGGATTGCGAGTCTTGAACTACAGAGTGAAGGTCCGTAATAAAGGAATGATCCGTGTCAGGTGCTCGATAACATACAATTAGTATATTGGTACAAGAGGGAAGGCAAATTTTCAGACACGTTATTTCGCTGTGGCTGCTTATCTCGAGTAAAGTGGATGAATAAGTTGAATTCAGAAGAGCAAGAATGCCGCCTCCCCGGCGATCTACTCGATCTCGCCTGTAGATATGAAAGGACCGGTTGCTGTGGAGCAATTCTGAATTGTTAATATCAGGTGTTAGCGAAGATTCAGTAAATAAAGCGATGTCAGTTCTATGGTCTTCGAGGACGGCCTCAACTGTTTCTTTTTTTGGCAGGTAGCTTCTTATATTTGTCAGTAGGACAGAAATTTTGTTAGATTTAGCTGTGCGCAGGCATTCTTACAGCTGGACCTGCGGCAGGGAAGAGTCGCATGGCACCCGCGTTGACCGCTATGAATGAAGGTCTACAACGGCATCTGTTTCAGCGTTATAAGTGAAACGTTTTCTGCCGATAACCAACTTATCAAAGCGGATCTTAAATGAAGCGTTAGTTTGTTGGCCATAAGAAAAAAGCTTTTTCCGGGCTAGCCGAACTTTAGCCGAGCAATCCTCACGAACTGAGAATGGGGTTTCTTTAAGTTTCTGTCCTGCAACAAGAATTCTTGATTTATCTTTGAAGTGTGCAAGCTTAACTATTATTGGGCGGTGTTTACTTAACTGGAAACGACCTAGGTGGTGTGCACGTTCAATATCTTGGCTACCAACTGAAATACCTAGGTGTTCGGAACAGAAGGAAGTAATGTGGGCCTCAGACTGGTCCCAGCTTTCGCCGAGTTCGTCCTGAAGTCCGAGGAACAATATGTTTGTGCGTCGCAACCGGTTTACAGCGTCGTCGCACTTGTTTGTCAGTGTTTTAACGTCTGAAGCAAGCTGGGCCAAGTCGGTGTTTGTTACGGATGCAGCTGCTTTTTCTGAATGTGTTTCGATAGTTTTTTCGAGTATTTCCACGTGCGCTGAAAGACGATGCACCGAGTCTTCAATGTTCGTTTGTGCGGAACGGATCAAGGCAAGCTCGGCAAGTACGGTGCTCTGAGCGGATTAAATACGAGATATGGCTTGGTAAATTGTTTCCAAAGACGGCGGAGCATCGTTTCCGTTAGGGCCTGGATTTAGTTCGACATCACCAGATAAAACAAGGAGAAGAGAAATAAGGTGGGCGTTGAGCCAGTAGAAGCAAGCGATACACAGCATCCTCTGGCAACACTCGATGGCGTCTTTGGGGCACGACACCGCTAGCAAAAATGTGTTTGCTAGAGCGACAGTACGTGGCATAGGGAAGATAATTAATAATAATAATATTTGGGGTTTTACGTGCCAAAGCCACTTTCTGATTATGAGGCACGCCGTAGTGGAGGACTCCGGAAATTTTGAGCACCTGGGGTTCTTTAACGTGCACCTAAATCTAAGCACACGGGTGTTTTCGCATTTCGCCCCCATCGAAATGCGGCCGCCGTGGCCGGGATTCGATCCCGCGACCTCGTGCTCAGCAGCCCAACACCATAGCCACTGAGCAACCACGGCGGGTATAGGGAAGATAACTAACCTGCAGCAGATGAAAAAAAAGGGCGTCTGCATGACAAGTTGCGATGCGGTGGCGGGCCCCGAATGACTCCAGTGGTACAGCGGTTTATGTAGCTGCCGGATTCCCGCGCTTGTGCCAGGTTGCCAGATGACAGACTGGTCCACCGCTGGAAGCAGCGGATGCAGGTCGATGTGGTCGTTGTCGATGTAGTCGTCGCCAGCTGGCAGCCAAGCGATTTCGTTGACGTCGTGTGGCCCAAAAAAGCCTGAGCTTTCGGCGTTGGAGCGTGAAGTGGCGGGGCCCCATATCAAGATTGCCTGCAGCAGATGAAAAAAGGGCGTCTGCATGACGAGTTGCGATGCGGTGGCGTGCCCCCTTTCTTTACTTCTTCCGACGTTACCTGTGGGATTTCGAATTCCTCTAGACTATTCTCTCTTCCGTTATCGTCGTGGGTACCACTGGTACTGTATAAATCTCTATAGAACTCCTCAGCCACTTGAACTATCTCATCCATATTAGTAATGATATTGCCGGCTTTGTCTCAGCCATATGAGTGTGATTGCACCCCGTGCTCGCGGCCACGGCAGCGTCCGTTCGCAGAACAATTCAGTCAACAGAGCGGGCAAGACCGCAGCAGCCCCGACAGGATGCTTAATCGCGCCGTGTTTTTCGTGCAGTTTCTTTGCTGTTCACCCCGAATCTTCAATGCCCGCTTTTCCTCGAGGTGCTTCGAAATGGATGCGTCCGTTGACCATGCGCTGCATTTGAAGCTACAGCCTGTGCCCGCGTATGATGGTCTGCGTCCGAACTGCCTTGTCACCTCCCCGTGTGAAAGCTTTGGCAAGTGCGATAGTAGTCCTATCGTCGTGCCATATGGTTCCAAATTACATGTGACGTCATCGGATGGCCCAATAGGAGCATGCTCTTGGTCAATAACGTCATCGACACAACGCTTAAAGGTCCTGGACCCGGCTTCCCTCGTCAGTGGGCAAGACCGCAGCAGCATCGACAGGATGCTTAATCGGGCGTTGTTTTTCGTGCAGGTACGTTACTTTAAGCACGCTCATTGTTTCAGATCAGATGATCGCTATTTGCTGGTGCTCTCTTGCCCACAGAGCTTTTTGTCGCGTTTTATGGAAATGGGCTTGTCCTCAGCGGTGATGTAGAATTAAATCCCACGAGAAAGACTACTCGTAACGCCAGTAATTCAGACTTCGTGCTCATCTGAACCTGAAAGGTGAACAATATTCCTGAAACTGAAACTTGAAATAACTGATCAACTTGAAACTTGATCAACCTGAAACTTGAACAATATTTCCGGAATGCTGACCGAACTATTGGCTGGGCAGAAAATGATGGCTCGTGACATAGCTGACATCAAGGTTTTTCAGCAAACTGTTAACAAGCGTTTTGACGCTATGGATTCCCGTGTGGCTGCTCTCGAAAAAACTAGCGCTGATCCTAGAGTCTCGTTTTACCATTCTGGTTCTGATGTACGCTCTTTATCTCAGGACGTTTCGTAACTAATTAAAAAGAATGATGACCTTGAATATCGCTCGAGGCGCAACAATATAATTTTGCATGGACTTGGTGAACACAACGCTGAAAACGCACATACGCTATAGTCTAATGTACACCAATTTTTCACAGAGAAACTTCAAACTGAATGCCCGCCCATCGAACGTTGTCACAGAATTGGCACCAAACGTGAAGGTAGATCGCGCCCAGGTATATTACGAGTACTAAACTTTAGGAACAAAGTAGAAATAAGGAAAATTGTCTCAAAGCTTAAAGAAACAAAATTTTACATAAATGAAGATTACTCGGCTAATGTACGTGGCATTCGCAAAAAGCTATGGGCAGCAACCTCTTCTTTTCGTGACCATGGCTCTGTGGTGAGGTTGCGTTATGACCATGTTTTTATAAATGGTGTCCGCTACAGGTGTAATGATGCAGCTAATGCCCTAGTTGATGATTCAGGTCTTGCTGCAAACACCATAGTGAATAATTCGAGCCTTCCTGATAACACTTTCCCGGCTACGTCACCTTGACTTTGACATAATCGCGACTTTTACAAGCTTACTTTCTTGAATTTGAATGCAAGAAGTCTAGTAAATAAGTTCCCGCTGTTCCTTTCCCTGGCAGCCTCCGATTCCCCTCATTTCATTGGTGTCGCTGAAACATGGCTTCACGATCACATATATGACTCTGAAATCACTCCACCCGGCTATGTAGCTGTCCGATCCGACCGCAAAACTGGCAGGGAAGGTGGTGTCGTCCTTTTTTTTAAATCGGAGTTTTTGGTTATCTGTCCTCCAGCTAATCTTGAGTCTGTTTGGCATAAATTGTACCTAGGCAAAAAAACAAAAAACAAAAAAACAATCATAGTCTCTGTTTTCTACCATCCACCTGCATCCTCACCTGATAGCATTTTTCTTCTCGCTGATTACATCAACACGCACAGTTTTCATGCATCTAGTTTAATTCTAATGGGAGACTTTAACACACCTGATATTCACTGGCCCTCACTATCGCATCACAGTTGTTTAGGTAGCGAACTAATTAACTTTTCTTTATCTTTTGAGCTTACACAAGTAGTTGATTGCGCAACAAGACAAAACACACTTCTTGACCTGGTGTTCATTAGTTCAGATCTTGTTGATAAGTTCTCTGAGTGTGAAATTATTAACGGATGTTCAGATCACAAGGCATTGTTTATATCGCTAAACTGCACAGTTTGTAAACCGCGGGCCGAAGTTCAAACTTTTTTCTACTTTAATCGCTCTGACGACAAATCTAATCTTGATGTCTTATGAGAACGTTTTGAATCGTTTTGCACACTCAGTAAAGATTGTGACGTGATACATTAGTTCGCCAATTTGAAAACATTACAAAGCTGTGCATTCAACGCTTTGTTCCGTTAGAAAGTAAGAAAAAAAATCGCGCGCTTCCTTGGATGACTAGAGAAATTTTGCAGTTATCACGCCGCGTTAGAAGTCTGAGACGCTCAAAACGCAGTAATGACCCTGATACAATTGCTAGATTCACCTCTGCCAAAGAGGAACTAAATTTGAAAATGAATATGGCCAGAGATTTTTTCTTTCAGGTCGAGCTACCAGGATTACTAAGAAATAATCCTTGGAAGTTCTGGCGTTCTGTCATGCCTACTACTGATTCTTCATCTTCATTGACTATCAATGATGGAACTGCAAACGATCCTGCACGCATCTCCAATGCATTCAGGGAATATTTCCATTCGGTGGACGCAAACGATTCTCATATCTAGCCTGCTTTGAATAATGATTCAGATTTTTCTATTTCCGACATTTCAGTTAATGTTGAATAATGATTCAGATTTTTCTATTTCCGACATTTCAGTTAATGTTAATGGCGTTCTTAATTTGATTTTAAGTTTAGACACAAGAACGTCTAGTGGCTCCGATGGTATTCCGAATTCGTTTTTACTTCGCTATTCACAATGGACATCACGCTATCTTGAAATTATATTCAATAAGTCTCTAGATACAGGAATCGTTCCTTAATCATGGAAACTTGCAAGAGTAATACCCTTGTATAAAACAGGCAAGAAGACAGACGTAACGAATTACAGACCAATTTCTTTAACTTCCCAATCGTGCAAAATGCTGGAACATATTATTTACAAACACATAATAGATTTTCTTGTATCGAACAACATACTGACTAATTTTCAGCCCGGCTTTAGACGGGGCCTCAGTACTATCACGCAGTTAACGGACTTCACCCATGACATTGTTCATCAATTGGATCTCGGTAAACAGATTGACGCTACCATCATTATTTTTTTCGAAAGCTTTTGATTCACTACTTCATTCTCACCTCTTGCAAAAATTCAATGCAACGCTGAAAAATTCCCGTCTGGTCAATTGGATTGCTTGTTTCCTTTCTAACCGGTCCCAACACGTCGACTTTAGTTCTGCAAAGTCATCCATACTTCAAGTAGGCTCCGGGATTCCTCAAGGATCCGTCCTGGGTCCTTTATTGTTTTTTAATTTGTGTAAACGACCTCCCAAAACATGTTTCCTCCAATATTCGTCTTTATGCTGACGATTACGTCTTATACGACGTGATTGACTCTGAAAATAGTTTTAAGCGATTAAACGATTCGTTTGTCTCTTTTGGTGCTTGGTGTGAAAAATGGAAAATGAACATTAATTTGAAGAACAGTTGTATTGTCCTTCACGAAAAGAGCAGCACCTGTAATTGCGACATATTCCTTAAATGGGTCACCTTAAACCAGAGTTCGACAGTACAGATACCTTGGCGTAACATTTACTCACAATCTCTCATGGACTACACACATTGACCAAACATGTTCGAAGGCCCTAAAACAACTTGGATACCTACGTCATAGTATGCAAAAGGCTCCGAAGAGAACTAAATTTTTTATGTATAAAACTCGTGTTCTCCCTGTTATCGATTACGCCGCAACAGTCTGGTCACCACATAACCAAAAACAACATAATCAAACTAGAAGCAGTTAAAAAAAAAGTCGTCCGTTTTATTTTACACCGGTATGACCGCTATTTTTCACCCTCGTCTGCCCTGCCTACTCTGAAACTAACATTACTTTCAGTATGTCGTGATGTGGAATCATTAAAATTTTTGCACAACATAAGTAACAAGTCCTATCACACTTCAAACACAGCTTTGCATATGTTTCACCAGCCTTCTTTCACGCGTAATTTACACGAGCTTAATCTTGACCCTCTCTATGCCCGTACAAATACTTTCAAGTACAGCTTCATTCCTCGCACAATAGAAGTATGGAATTCCTTACCTGGCTGCCTTCGTTCACTCCCGATAAGCGAATACAAAAGTGCTCTCTATGAAAACCAGTACGTGTAACTACTTATATTAGGTTTAGATTATACTTTATGTGTGCGTCTTACTGTGTCGTTGCCTTTTATGAATCGATGAAAACGATTTGTAAGATGTTGTAAACGATTGTAACAATGTTGCAAGAGTCATTGTTGATTTCACTTTATTTTTGTTCAATACTAATTTGACCCACTCCTGCAATAGCCCTCCTATGGGGCTGCAGTATGTACAAATGAATAAATAAATAAATAAATAAAGAGGCAGTCATAGATAGCCTTTCGGTTATCGCAGTTTAGCTCAGCAAAGAGCCCATATATTTTTTGCTTGTTTTCTAGGTTTAAATCAAAAACGCTCGTTTCAAGCTTTACAGCAGCAACAGCTTCATCATCAGCGACTTGAACACTCAGGTACACAAATAGCGATTTAAAAAAAATGGCATAAGGATACTATATTTCGAGGTCTTGTCGCTGCCAATACGGGCCGGCACCACCTATCGACGAAAGGTCATTACACTCTCGATGCACGCGGCAGGTTACTGAATGATGAAAACAGAAAATATGACTGTTGTTCAGTTCTCGAAACTTACTAAACACGATGCACCCGCCACCATGACACATTTTCTTTCTACACAGCGACGCACGATGGCGGACTGACATTTATTTATCATATACTTCTTGAATACTTCTTAAATACTTCTTAAAGGGGTTTAATTTTAGTTTTCATCGCGGAACCGCAAGTGCAGGGAGCGCCGCGCGTACACCGCGGCCACATATACGCTGGAGCCGCGTTCTTCTAGCAATATGGCCGCCGGTGGTTTCACGCACTCCCGTAGGCGGCGACTGGAACTGGCACTCCAGAAGTTTAAGTACATAACCTCCTTGCGTGGAAACGACAGCGTGGTGTCTATATTAGGTTGTTGGCTTGGATATGTTTGGCATGAGGCCCAGGACGGCACACTCTCTTCTAACGCACTCTTATGTTTGCGTCCGCGTCTTTGAGCCACCGGGCACAGCGGGCCAGCGTAGACGCCACGGCGCATGTCGTACCGCGCATGCTCACTGGCGTCTACGCTAGCCCACTGGGCAGTGGCGTAGCCAGAAATTTCGTTCGGGGGGAGGGGGGGGGGGCTCAAGTTGCAACTTGGCCTTCTCCTTAAGAGGAAGCTTTAGCTCGGGTGCTGGGATCTAAATACATGTAGAAGAGGAATTCGTTTTTCTCGGCAACGGCTGCACCAACTTTGAAGAGCTTTGTTGCATTTAAAAGAAAAAAAAAACTGAAATTCTATTGACTGCTGCTTTCGAATTTTTCATTTATGTTGTCAATTCTTTATTAAAAATTGGCCAAAATCGCTCATTTTCAGAAAACGAAACTATCAAGTTTAGAACTCTGTAACTCAACAAAGAACAATGATATAAAATTCTGTGAGTTTCATTGAATAGTGCATCTAGAGAGGACAAGATGGAAATGTTATACATGACTTTCAAAAGAATTCTTTTATTATGGAAATACGGCTTTTGCAGTACCCTTGTACACAAACTAACCATTTCACGTAAGGTACAAATTGACACACCAAATTTGTCCACTTTGCTCCTTACAAAACCACAATATCTGTTCTAGATGCAAAGCTATTTGACTGTAAACGTTGTGCCTCTATCTCATTCGAACTTTTGAATTTTTCGAAATATTTAACAAGATTCAGGCCCTAAATCGAGATTCCGCTTCCAAAAGACACTGGAATTTAACTTTTATGCGAAGCATATTGACGTAGGTTTCGGGCCTTCGCGCGACGCCCGGCGGTAGCCACCATTGACCCTGAAGTGGGATCACGTGACATGACGTCACGTGATGGCGTCACACAGGCTGCAGATGGGGCCTCATATCGCGCCGTCGGTCACCTCCCGGTGGTGGCCGCCATTGACCTTCAAGTGACCTTCAAGTAGGACACGTGACATGACGCCACGTGATGACGTCGCACCGGCTGCAGATGGGGCCTCATATCACGCCGTCGGTCGCCTCCCGGCGGTGGCCACCATTGACCCTGAAGTGAGATCACATGATGTGACGTCACGTGATGACGTCACACCGGCTGCAGATGGGGCCTCATATCGCGCCGTCGGACGTCGCCCGGCGGAGGCCTCGACGCTTCGGTTCGCGCCGTCGCGCGCGACGCGGCGGCGGCGCCACCATCGCTGCATCACGTGATATGTGACGTCACGCCAGAGATGAAGCGGCGCGCGCCCGCCGTCGCGTCAGTCTCTGTGCCCGCAACCGCGCCAGCGTCTTTGCGCCGGGCGTGTATGCGGTCAAGATGCCTCCAAACGCTAAGGACACGCTAAGGTTAAGCCCAGTGGATGCTTCGCATCCACTGGGCTTAACTTTGATAAGCTTCCAATTTTTTCTCTTGAATGCAACAAATTTCATTCAAAGCGCTCTACGGATTATCTCAGAAAACCGTTTCTGCGTTTTACATGTATTTGAAAAGGCCGCATTGGAGTTGGGCTCGAGCTTGAAGCTTCCATTCCAATGTTCCGGACAGGCCGCCATTGGAATATGAACCTGGCAACGTTTAACGCTAGAACGTTATCTAGTGAGGCGAGTCTAGCAGTGCTATTGGAGGAATTAGAGGGCAGTAAATGGGATATAATAGGGCTCAGTGAAGTTAGGAGGCCAAAAGAAGCATATACAGTGCTAAAAAGTGGGCACGTTCTGTGCTACCGGGTCTTAGCAGAGAGAAGAGAACTAGGCGTCGGATTCCTGATTAATAAGAATATAGCTGCTAACATACAGGAATTTTACAGCATTAACGAGAGGGTGGCAGGTCTTGTTGTGAAACTTAATAAGAGGTACAAAATGAAGATTGTACAGGTGTACGCCCCTACATCCAGTCATGATGACCAGCAAGTCGAAAGCTTCTATGAAGACGTGGAATCGGCGATGGCTAGAGTGAAAACTAAATACACTATACTAATGGGCGACTTTAATGCCAAGGTAGGCAAGAAGCAGGCTGGAGACAAGGCAGTGGGGGAATATGGCATAGGCACCGGGAATATCAGGGGAGAGTTATTAGTAGAGTTTGCGGAACAGAATAATATGAGGATAATGAATACCTTCTTCCGCAAGCGGGATAGCCGAAAGTGGACGTGGAGGAGCCCGAACGGCGAGACTAGAAATGAAATAGACTTCATACTCTGCGCTAACCCTGGCATCATACAAGATGTGGACGTGCTCGGGAAGGTGCGCTGCAGTGACCACAGGATGGTAAGAACTCGAATTAGCCTAGACCTGAGAAGGGAACGGAAGAAACTGGTACATAAGAAGCCGATCAATGAGTTAGCGGTAAGAGGGAAAATAGAGGAATTCCAGATCAAACTACAGAACAGGTATTCGGCTTTAACTCAGGAAGAGGACCTTAGTGTTGGAGCAATGAACGACAATCTTGTGGTCATCATTAAGGAGTGTGCAATGGAAGTCGGTGGTAACTCAGTTAGGCAGGATACCAGTAAACTATCGCAGGAGACGAAAGATCTGATCAAGAAACGCCAATGTATGAAATCCTCTAACCCTACAGCTAGAATAGAACTGGCAGAACTTTCCAAGTTATTCACCAAGCGTAAGACAGCTGACATAAGGAAGTGTAATATGGATAGAATTGAAGCATAAGAAGCATAAAAGCGGCTTCACCGCTTTATGGGCCGACGAACGACCGGGACAGTGTTCCAGCAGCACCTGCACGGAAAGCGGTCGATTGCGCAGTTTTTGGAGAGCGTTAGCAACTTCTTGTCTCTCTGGAGCATATCGTGGACAGTAGCACATCAGGTGGTCGATATTTTCTTCGGTGCTGCAGACCTCGTATGCTGCACTGTCGGTCGCTCCAATTAATGCAGAGTATGCCTTTGTGAAGGCAACTCCTAACCAAAGGCGACAGAGAGCGCAGAATTGCGGCCAAACCACACCGACTAGTAGTCACAGTCGCAGCAGTTTCGGCTGCTTTCACTGAATGCCCAAAGTAAAGTGAACAAAATAGAGAAACTGCAAGATATTTTACTACTATACGATACTCATATGTGTGTTATATCTGAAAGTTGGTTGCACGACGGGGTACATGACAAAATCGTTTCGCCAAACCATCAGCTGCTTAGAGAAGATTGGTCCTCCCGAGGCGGTGGCGTCGCAGTTATTGCGAAGAATAGTGTTGTTGTAAGGGAATTAGATCAGATAGGTAATCATGAAAGTTTCTTTTTGAGTGTCTGTTTGGGGTGTGCCATTCAAAATATGTTCTGTGCATCGGACACCAAATGCTGATGATCACTTTATGCAGCAATTATATGATCACCTTTTGAAATACACAGGAAAAAGCTTAATAATTACTGGTGATTTCAATCTCCCACAAATAGAATGGCAAAATTGGAGTTATGGACACAGTCTTTCCTCTGACTTACTCATTGATATCATGCTAACTTTCAGCCTTCAGCATGTTGTCAGTGTATGCACTCTGGTAGAGAATATTCTTGACCCCTTATTCCTCAGCGAAGTTTTTGGTGAAAGAACCGTCGAAAGTGAAACTGGCATTTCCGACCATAAACTGATTTCTTGTTCGTCATCGATGGCTGTGAATAACGTCAGACTACCCCGAAAAAAAAACATTCAGATTAGGGATTATGCTAAAGCAGATGATGAATCGATAATTGATTACTTGGGCCTGCACCTTAACATTGTCCAGGATGATGTCAAGCTTTCATGGCAAAGGTTTAGGGAGACTGTTACGTATTGTATTGAAAGATTAATTCCATTGAAGGAGGTTAAAAAACCTCCATCAAACCCTTGGATCAACAGAGATATCATCCAAACTAGGATGAAGCTGAAAAGAATGAAACAAAAACATAAAAAATATGGAGTTCGCACATCACACAAATAAAAAATTAATTACTGGGAAAAATTAAAGCAGCGCGAGAAATATTCTTCAGTCATAGCCTTGCTGATTTTATTTCAAGTGCTCCACAAAAGTTCTGGCGCTATTTAAGTCAATCAAAAGAGGTGGAACATAAAATAAACATTAACGGTAAAATTATTGCAGACGCCCACATAACTGCTGGGCATTTTAACGATTACTTCGGTAGTGTGTTCTCTTACCTAGACGAATTTGAACGATCCAATACAAATAGGTCTGTCTTACCTGATAAAACGATTTCCCGAGAAGGTGTCTTTGAAATGCTCCCTAATATCAACGTTAGGAAATCTGCAGGCTCTGAAAAGCTTCCGAATGCGTTTTTACGCAGGTATGCGGAACGGATATGTGTATTCTTAACAGATTGTTTTTCAAATTATCCTTACATTTAGCAGAGATACCATCAGACTGGCACAAGGCAAGAGTTGTCGCAATTCATAAAAAGGGCCACAGTGTCACATTATCGTCCTGTTTCTATTACAAGCACATGGAGCAAATTATTAGAGCACATTGTCGGAGGCTTTATTCGTCAGTATTTGACAGATCACAATGTCCTATCTCCACTACAGCATGGGTTCAGAAAGGCATTATCGACTTCAACTCAGCTTGTGTCAGTCGTTCATGAAATCTCTGAAGTACTTGACTCGTCCGGACAATTTGACATGCTCTATTTAGATTTTAGCTAAGCGTTCAATAAGCTACCCCACGGAAAATTAATCTACAAGCTCGAGTTCATTGGTCTTCCATCAAATATCATATGATGGATCCAAGCCTATTTTCGACACAGGCAGCAATTCGTAGAAATTAATAAATGTTCCTCAAGTGTCCGTCAGGTAATTTCGGCCGTACCGCAAGGCAGCGTATTAGGACGGCTTTTACTTTTGATATATAATAATGGTATAGTAGACGAAATCCCCGATGATGTGGGTGTTAATTTATTTGGGGATGACTGTGTCATATTAAAAAAAAATAGCTTCACGATACGATCACGCATGCTTGCAGAAGTCGGTTATTGCAATTTCCAATTGGTGCAAACTTTGTGGCATGGAATTAAATGTACATAAAACAGTCTTGCTGCGAGTAACACGAAAAAAGGAGCATAGTATATTTTCTTATGTACTAAACGACACAAAAAGAACTGATGTTGAACAATACAAATATTAGGCGTCACATTCACTAAGATTCTCTTGGTCAGTCCATATTTCCCTTACATAATAAAATTATGGGGTTTTACGTGCCAAAACCACTTTCTGATTATGAGGCACGCCGTAGTGGAGGACACCGAAAATTTGGACCACCTGGGGTTCTATATCTAAGTACACGGGTGTTTTCGCATTTTGCCCCCATCGAAATGCGGCCGCCGTGGCCGGGATTCGATCCCGCGACCTCGTGCTCAGCAGCCCAACACCATAGTATTTACCTTACATGTCCAGCAACATTGAGCAAATAATGGTTCTTGAAAAGGAAACTAAAAAGGCATCGGTGAACGCAAAAATTTTAGCATATAACACATTCGTGCGATCGAAACTTCAATATCCGGCAGTTGTATGGGATCTTCACACCAAAAAGGACACCATGAATTTGGAATGTGTACAAAGGAAGGCCGTTAGATTTATCTTTGGAAAATATAAACGAGAGGATTCCCCGTCCTTACTAATGCTTAGAAATAAAATCACCTCACTAGAACACAGGCGTAAAGTTAGTCGTCTCCAGTTTTTACCTAACATCATAAATAGAAAAATTGGATTTCAAGTGCCTCATTATGTGACGCCTCATAATGCACGAAAAACAAAGACATAGACGCAACTTTTCCCTCACACCATTATTCGCTAAAACAAAATCTCACATAAATTGTTTTTATCCGCGTACTATAAACGAATGGAATTGTCTCCCTGTTGATGTACTTCAATCAGGGAACTTCACAAATGCGTTGGAAAACTATTTGTCACATAAGGTAACACAACCATAAGCAGTAATTTTCACTTTTTTTCTCGTTGTTTATGTAAAATTTCCTGTATTTTGTTATGCTTAGTGCCCGATTGTTTGGAACAACATTTTTATCCACATATACATTCAAATGTGCGATGCTTCTTATTGTAGTTATTGTGCTAAGGCAAGCATTGTGATTTTTGTAACGTGGCCATGGGCTGCATCATTTGCATGTACTGTTTATATATATATATATATATATATATATATATATATATATATATATATATATATATATATATATATATATATATATATATATATATTACCCTTGTTGCATTGTTATTACCTTGTCAACTGTATTACCCCTCCTGCATGGGCCAGTGTATATATATATATATATATATATATATATATATATATATATATATATATATATATATATATATATATATATATATATATATTATTATTACCCTTGTTGCATTGTTATTACCTTGTCAACTGTATTACCCCTCCTGCATGGGCCAGTATGTTGGCCTGCAGTATGAATAAACAAAGAAAAGACGCGTAGCTTCACGTCGAGGAAGTCCGAATGGAGGTCGGAGTTGCAGTGAGGGGTTTAATCGATTCAGTCGTATAAGTCGTAAGTTTGGCGAGTGCCACTCGGCAAGTGAGAGACTGTGTGCCTGGTGTCGAAGCTGCCTTGCGGCGTCTGTCCTCGAAAGCGGAATTGGAACGCTGTGCTCTTCTTGAAGTAACGTGCGAGCAGCCTGATCGGCTGAGTCATTGCCACTGATTCTACAATGGGCCAGGTACCCATTGAAATTCAACCTGGTGACCTTTCTGTTGGACGTGATGGTGAAGTTTCACGATTTTGTATGTCAGCTGTTCATGACAACCGCGTCGGAGAACTGACTGCGTGCACTGTATGCCGGTTTTGAGTCAGAGAAAACAGCCCATTTTCTCCGTTTTATAGAAGATTTAACATAAAAGGTATGCGCTGTCGATCTAGCAAGGCATGGCATATACATATGCCGAAATATGTACGAAAATGTTTGCTCACTGACAACGCCGCCTACGCCGACACGAGATTTTCTGAGACACCGGGCCCTTAACGCTTTCGCGTTAGAACAGCTGCCTGGGGGAATGCATTGTATATATTCTTTAGTACTTTACAACAGATGGAGCACCGCCGGACGTGTACGTTAAAAAGAAAAGTGCTAATGTATTAGGATTAGTGTTTGCGGCATATATTTTGGCTCTCCAATGTTAAGACCCAAAAAAGTAAATACCGTGATTTTGTGACACTTATTGCTGATATATGTAAAGTAACGTGAAATATGAGTTCCGACAGAGTGCCCATGACGCAATTGGCCCCTGGACTACAGGATTCATTGACGCGCGAAATACTGGTTTAATAACTGCCACTAGCCTGAAAGTGCTTAGCTCTGGATTTTTTGGTATGTCTGCACCGCTGTGCACTCTTCGGGGCCCCTTTTACCACGCGCATTATATTTCAGTTAATATTTGAAGCAACAATGCATTATAATTTTTTTACAGGTGAGCTTCCTTTAGCGTCTCACCACCGTTCCAAAGTTCAAGGCGTTCACCACCGTTCATTAGCTCAAGACGCGCCTGCATGTATTTGAAGTATCCAGATGTCGTCACGCGTTCAATAGCGAAAGTGAGTTATCTAATCAGATTGCGCGCGTGAAGCGAATGGTGGTGGTGGCGGTAACAGCTTTATTGACAATCCGGCAAATTCATGGCCTGGGCCTAGGCCGCCCCCGAAGAGGTCCGTGGATCCTGTCTCCTCGCCGCCTCACGGGCTTGCTGAATGGTCCATATATGATTTTGGAGGTTTGAGCTGCGCAACGCGGCCGTCCATCGCGCCGCAGCTTCATCTGGGGAAACTGCATTTTTTCTGCATATAACCTCACATTCCCAGAGAATGTGCCTGACAGATGCGCGAGTTCTGCCGCATAGTTTGCAGTTATCGTCTGAGTAGATGTCTGGATATATCTACCTGAGATGGACGGGGTTGGGGAAGGTCTTGGTTTGTAATTGCCTACAGTCTACTGCTTGGGACCTGTCGAGTTTGGGGTTAGGGGGTGGATAAAGACGGCTATCGTTTTCATAAAATTTTCTAATATCACAGTACCTGGTCATTCTGTCCTTCTCTGTCCATGCCTCTGGTGGATTTCCAACCTCAAGAGAGGATCCTTCTACGCGGGCGCGGAATGCGAGACCTCGCGCTACGCGGTGGACCTCCTCGTTGAGGTTGGGTACGGCGGTGTCGGGAGACGTGTGAGGCGGGAACCATATAATATGTCGTCCCTGCCTCTCCTCGGAGGTGACATAGTTCGCGGTGGCCTTTAGCATAGCCTCAGCGTTCGGCAAAATTCTGTCTTGTGCATAGTTTCTGACCGCCGTCTGCGAGTCACTGTGTATGTATCTGCAACTGGGGTTAATGATGGCAAGGGCTATCGCCATCTCTTCCGCTACCTCGGGGTTTTCGCCACGTATACTGCAAGAACTGACCAACTGTTTGTCGGTATTGAGGACGGCCACTGCGAAAGCACGTCAGTTCTCGTATTCTGCAGCGTCTACGAACAGCGCTTCCTTGTTCCTACCGAAGGCTTGCAGTAAAGTCATGGCTCTACTCTCTCTTCGACCTTGATTGAATTCGGGGCTCATCTTCTTCGGTAGATTAGCCACCTGCAGCTTTTCCCTGATCACGCTTGGAAGGGATGTCTTGCCGCACTGCTTGTGATAACTTATCCCGAGTTTGTCTAGGATGCTCCTGCCAGTTCGTGTCTTCACTAGTCTCTCGAGTTGCTAGATTTGGTGTGCGTCAATTAACTCTTCGAGCGTGTTGTGGACCCCTAGCTGTGGCAGAAGTTCCGAGCTTGTGCTGTCTGGAAGGCCCAGTGCCATCTTGTGAGTTCTCTTAATGAAGGTGTTCAGTTTGGCATATTCGGCCGTGTACCAGTTGTGGTAGGCGGCCACATAGGTAATGTGGCTAATAACGAAGGAGTGTATTAGTGTGACGACGCTGGCCTCCCTCATAACCTGATGTCTGTTGGTGATTCTTCTGATGAGCTTCATCGTTGTCGTGATTTTAGTCTCCGAATGCCTGACCGTTTGCCCGTTGTTGCCGTTCGATTCTATGATGAGTCCTATCACCTTAATCTGCTTCACCCTGGGTATTTCTTGTTTGTCTTTGGTGCGTATGCAAATTTCTTCGTATGCAGCATGCTTGATGTAAGCCTGGGGGGTCTGCGTCTACTAGTGGAATTACTATTAGACCACAGGCATCTGCAAACTCACGGCTAATTTCCTTCTTTCCTTCCCTTCTCTCGCTCCCTGGCATCTTTGTTTTCCTCTTTCCGATTACCCCGGTGTAGGGTAGCCAAACGGACATTATTCTCCGTGCCTTCTGCTTCTCCTTTTCCTTCCTGCCTTCCTGCTTGCCTTCCTTTCTTCTAAAACTGAAATATTAAAAGTGCGAAACAACGTTCGAAGCCTAAAAAGTGATGCAATTGTTCTGGCGCGGCAGTGTACTACCTCCGGGATCGGCCCATGCCAGAGGCCGCGTTTCTACCAGAACGTTCTCCTTCGCGCATAGCGTGCGCCGACAGCGTTGTAGAAATAATGTAGAAGAATCCATTGTAAAGGCAGAAGTGCACGGGTGGGCACGTGTGTTTAAGCTCATGAACTTGATACGCGCCATGAAAACCTGTCCATGCTTTCACAATTGCTTTAAAGGAAAAAATTAAATTATGGGATTTTACGTGCCAGAACCACTTTCTGATTATGAGGCACGCTGTAGTGAAGGACTCCGGAAATTTCGTTGCTTTATAGTGCTACGGGATAGTATATCCCATGACGAAGAGCAGAGCTGTAAGAAGACGACGACGACGATTGGAAGCTAGCGCGGGCTGTTACCTCTTGGCCAACTGCGCCGAATTGCTTTGTAAATATACTTGTAAATAGCTTTTCGTCGGTGCCTTCCTACGTAACATATCTGGTGGAGGTGGACATTCCCTGTACCTTGTCACGGAGCTTCGCAGTGGACGGTACGTCGAGCCTTCCTTCATGGCTCCCGGCGACGGCAACTCGAGTCCGCCGGCTCCGACACCTGCTGCCACTTCGACGACCTACATCACTCTCCCCGCTCCTCGTGATCCGGGCGTATTCTCGGCAAAAGATGGGGCAGACGTCGAGGACTGGATCAGCCTGTACGAACACGTCAGCCGCAATAACCGGTGGGACCCTACTATTATGCTCGACAACGTAGTCTTTTACCTCGGTGGCACACCTCGAGTTTGGTATCGGACGCACGAAGATGAGCTGACCAGTTGGGATTCGCTTAAGCAAAAGCTTCGAGACTTGTTCGGCAACCCCTACGGTCACCAACTTGCTGCGCAGAAGGCGCTTTCCAGTCGTGTGCAGACGTCAACGGAGCCCTACGTCACGTACATTCAGGACGTCTTCGCTCTGTGCCGCAAAGTTGACGCACACATGACTGAGTCTGACAAGGTCTCCCACATCCTCAAAGGCATTGCCGATGATGCCTTCAACTTGATCGTATTTAACAACGTGGCGATGGTGGATGCAGTAATAAAAGAGTGCTGCCGACTGGAACTCGCTAAAAGCCGACGTATCGACCAACAGTTTGCCCGTCTGCCCCACACCCCAGCGACATCTTCCTGCGCCGACGCTCCTCGTCCCAACAACACTGGAGATGTTACCAGGATTGTCCGGGGTGAGATCGAGGCCGCCTATCCGGCTGCCTTCGACTCCAGCCCCTGTAATGCACCTGCAGTCACGGTCTCACTGATCCAGGCAGTTGTCTGCCAAGAGTTCGAAAACATGGGTATTCACACCGTCTGCTCGGCCCATCGCCCTGATACCCACCCGGCTTCTTCGATTCCACCCCGTCCCGCACCTTCTTACCCACCACGTTTCCGCGACCCCTCTGAATGGCGCACTGCAGATGACAAGCCAATTTGTTTTCACTGCCATCGAATTGGGCACATTTCTCGGCACTGTTGCAGTCACTGGAGTTCCCTGAACCAGTCTACATATACTGCCTACTCTCACCCCCCAGGTGGCCTTTCTCGTCCCTATGCTGCCCGCTCAAATAATGCCGCCACCGATTCTCCTGCGCCGAACCGCCCCTATTCTCGTTCGCCTTCGCCCCAACGACGACAATCTCGCTCCCCCAGCCCCGCCGCTCCTATTCGCCGACCCCCTTCGGACGCCGCTCCCAGCCGGAAAACTAGACGATGCACCGCCTCGAGGTGACGCTGCATTGCTCCATACGCCGCCAAATCTTCTACTGACGTTGCCCACTCATCTGAACCTTCTTAACGTGCATGTCGACGGTGTTCCTGTATCTGCTCTCATAGACGCTGGGGCGCATTTGTCCGTAATGAGCGCTGACCTGCGTAACCGGCTGAGGAAAATAATCACGCCCGCCACGACGCCCGCTGTACGTGTCGCCGATGGTGGAACAGCCCCTGTAATTGGTATGTGTGCCGCCCACGTCTCCTTCGCCGATCGCTCCACTACCGTGCTATTCACAGTCATCGCTCACTGTCCCCACGACATCATCCTCGGCTTAGAGTTCCTCTCCGCACATTCTGCTCTCATCGATTGCTCCGCCAGTACTCTCCGCCTCGACCTGCCTGTTCTGGATCCCGCTGAACAACACCCTACTCGCCTCAGTTCCGTCGACTTCGTTCGCTTGCCACCTTCGGCACTGACCTGCGTTGACCTAGTGTCATCCCCACCAGTCCCCGACGGTCACTACATCGCGGCTCTTATGCAAGACGTCCTCCTTACACACGGGATCACGGTACCTCATACAGTTTTATCTATAACGGCGAATTGCGTCTGCCTGCCAGTGGTCAATTTCAGCTTGACGACACAAGTGCTGCCACGTGGGATGTCTCTGGCCCAGCTTTGCTCATTCGAGGATCACTCAGTAGCATCTATTGCAGTAGACGACTCTTCATCCGATACTCCTCTACCATCGCAGTAGGCAAATTGTACCATCATCATCATCATCAGCCTGGTTGCGCCCACTGCAGGGCAAAGGCCTCTCCCATATTTCTCCAACAACCCCGGTCATGTACTAATTGTGGCCACGCCGTCCCTGCAAACTTCTTAATCTCATCCGCCCACCTAACTTTCTGCCGCACCCTGCTACGCTTCCCTTCCCTTGGGATCCACTCCGTAACTGTTAATGACCATCGGTTATCTTCCGTCCTCATTACAAGTCCTGCCCATGCCCATTTCTTTTTCTTGATTTCAACTAAGATGTCATTAACTCGCGTTTGTTCCCTGACCCAATCTGCTCTTTTCTTATCCCTTAACGTTACACCTATCATTCGTCTTTCCATCTCTCGTTGCGTCGTCCTCAATTTGAGTAGAACTCTTTTCGTAAGCCTCCAGGTTTCTGCCCCATAGGTGAGTACTGGTAAGACACAGCTATTATATACTTTTCTCTTGAGGGATAATGGCAACCTGCTGTTCATGATCTGAGAATGCCTGCCAAACGCACCCCAGCCCATTCTTATTCTCCTGATTATTTCCGTCTCATGATCCGGATCCGCCGTCACTACAAAAAATGACTTACAAAATGACTTACAAAAAATGATTGCGCCCGACTTGTCATCCGAGCACGCTCGTGAACTCTACCGCGTTCTGTTTTCTTACAACGATATTTTTGACTTTAACGATCGTCCTTTGGCCCAAACAACAGCTGTTAAACATCGCATTAATACCGGCGATGCCCCTCCTATTCATCGCCGCCCGTATTGAGTATCACCGGCTGAGCGTCAAGTTATTCACACCGAAGTTCGCAAAATGCTTGCCAAGAACATTATTGAACCGTCATGTAGTCCATGGGCGTCACCTGTTGTGGTGGTAAAAAAGAGGGATGGCTCATGGCGCTTTTGCGTTGATTATCGGCACCTTAACAGGGTTACCAAAAAGGACGTGTATCCCCTACCTTGGATTGATGACGCCCTTGACTGCCTCCACGGTGCTCGCTATTTCTCCTCAATTGTCCTTCGCTCCGGCTATTGGCAGATTGCCGTGGACGATCTCGACCGCGAGAAGACTGCCTTTGTAACACCCGGTGGTCTTTATCAATTCAAAGTGATGCCGTTCGGTCTATGTAACGCTCCTGCGACTTTTGAACGCATGATGGACTCTCTTCTTCACATTTTCAAATGGTCCACGTGCCTCTGATACTTGGATGACGTTATAGTATTCTCCCCAACATTCGCTACGCACCTCGAGCGGCTCTCAGCAGTCCTGGACGTTTTTCGGCGAGCCGGTCTCTAACTCAACGCATCGAAGTGCCAATTCGGTCGTCGCCAGATTACCGTCCTTGGACATCTCGTTGACGCGAACGGAGTGCAACCGGACCCAGGCAAGATCCATGCTGTTACGCACTTCCCTGTTCCAAAGTGTGTCAAGGATGTGCGCAGCTTCATCGGCCTTTGCTCGTACTTCCGCCGTTTCGTGGAAAATTTCGCGCCCATAGCACGACCACTAACCGAGCTTTTGAAAAAAGACGCCCCTTTCCAGTGGGGCGATAACGAGGCCTCTGCATTCTCGCTTCTAATCGACCTTCTCACAACGCCTCCCGTTCTGGCCCATTTCGATCCTTCTGCGCCTACCGAAGTCCGTACTGATGCCAGCGGTCACGGAATTGGCGCAGTACTGGCACAATGCCAGCGTGGCCACGACCGTGTTATCGCTTACGCCAGCAGGCTCCTCTCGCCCGCGGAGCGCAACTATTCCATCACTGAGCGTGAGTGTGGGGCCCTAATTTGGGCGGTTGCGATGTTCCGCCCATACTTATATGGCCGACCCTTTTCCGTTATCACAGGCCATCACGCGCTTTGCTGGTTATGCTCATTGAAAGACCTTACAAGAGGACTTGGTCGCTGGGCCTTACGCCTCCAAGAGTATTCGTTCTCTGTCACCTACAAATCTGGCCGACTACACAAGGACGCTGACTGCCTGTCTCGCTACCCTGTAGACGAGCCTGACGACGCCGACAGTAGTACCGCCGACGGCATTTTCTCTGTGTTTGCCTTCGCTAACATCGCCGATGAGCAGTACCGAGACCTATCGCTGCGAGTACTCATCGAGCGTCCGCGCTCTACACCTACCGACGCATCCGTTAGCCGATATGTCCTCCAGGGCGGCATTCTGTACCGGAGGGACTTCCTCCCTGATGACCCTGATCTTCTTGTCGTGCCAAAACATCTACGACAGACTGTGCTCTTTGAGATGCATGACGCACCCACTGCAGGACATCTTGGAGTAACACGCACGTACGACCGCGTCCGCCGCCGCTTCTATTGGCCTGGTCTCGCTCGCTCCGTCCGACGCTATGTTGCTGCCTGTGATCCCTGCCAGCGTCGGAAAACACCTCAGGTGCTACCTTCCGGTCATCTCCAGCCGATCATCGCCCCTGTGGAACCGTCCTTTCGTGTTGGATTAGACCTCCACGGTCCCTTTCCCACGTCATCCTCTGGGAACAAATGGGTAGCCGTCGCAACTGATTACGCCAGCCGATACGCTGTCACGCGGGCTCTCCCTACCAGTTGCGCCACTGGCGTCGCGAACTTTCTCTTGCGTGACATTATCTTAGTGCATGGCGCCCCGCGACAGCTGCTTAGCGACCGTGGTCGTAACTTCCTCTCAAAGTTATCGCCGACATTGTGCGTTCCTGCTCTATTCAACACAAGGTGACTACCTCATACCATCCTCAAACCAATGGCCTGACAGAGCGGTTAAACCGTACTCTTACCGACATGCTGTCCAAGTATGTTTCGAAGGACCACCACGACTGGGACGCTGCCCTTCCTTACGTCACATTTGCTTATAATTCTTCCCGGCACGACACCGTCGGATTTTCTGCATTTTTTTCTACTCTACGGTCGTGAACCGACCTTGCCCCTTGACACAGTACTTCCTCCTGCTGCGACCTCAACAACCGAGTATGCGCGCGACGCCATCGCCCTCGTCGACCATGCACGCCAGCTTGCCCGTGCTCGACTGACGGACTCGCGAACCACGCAGCAGCGTCAGTACAACGCCCGCCACCGTGACGTACAGTTTTCGCGCGGTGCACTCGTGCTCCTGTGGTCGCCCTCTCCTCACGTGGGACTTTCAGAAAAGCTCCTTTCGCGATACACAGGTCCCTACCGCGTGCTGCGCCAGGTGACGCCTTTGACGTACGAAATTGCTCCTGTCAGCTCAACCTCGTTATCTACTCTGGCATCTAGTGATGTCGTGCACGTCAGTAGGGTCAAGACCTACTACAATGCTTCAGAGTCCGGCCTTTAGTCGCTCCGGGATGGCACTTTTGCCGCCGGGGGTAGTGCTACGGGATAGTATTTCCCATGACGAAGAGCAGAGCAGTAAGAATACGACAACGACGATTGGAAGCTAGCGCGGGCTGTTGCCTCTTGGCCAACTGCGCCGTATTGCTTTGTAAATATACTTGTAAATAGCTTTTCGTCGGTGTCTTCCTACGTAACAATAGGAAGCCTACTGCACTATTAATATGCCGGCTCTTTTTAACTGCAGCCAATAAAATCCTAACCAATATAAGTCTTGGTGAAATCATTTTATCATTCGAGTGTTCATATTGGTAATCTCTAGATACGGTTAAGTGTAGACGTTGTGTGCGTAATTAACGAACCTACGTTAATTATATTGTTACGTGTGGAAAGATACAGACGGAAGAGGCTATTCGCAAGCTATTTACACTGGACTGGAGCGAGAGCGCCAGGCCGACATTCACTCGCGCCAAGGGCACAGACCCACTTCGTCGTCGTTCTCGCGGTGCCTCGTCTCTCGGGTATCTACCGATAATATCGTAATACTACCCCCCGACGGCAAAAGCGCCGTCACGGTGCTTTTAAATATCCAAGGCACGTGGAGAGTTGTAGGGCTTGAGTCGGGTGACGTGGACAATGTCGCTGGTTGTCACACTGGAGGACGTAGTGGGCGTGGCTAGAACAATTTCATAGGTGACATCGGTCACTTCGCGGAGCACGCGATATGGGCCGGTATAACTGAAAAGCAGTTTCTCACAAAGGCCAACTTTACGCGATGGTGACCAAAGCAACGCGAGGGTGCCGGGCGCAAAATGGACATCACGGTGACGGTGGTCGTAGCGTCGCTTCTGTTTGTCTTGAGAGACTTGTAGAGGAACGCGCGCAAGTTGACGAGCATGGTCAGCACGGGCGATTGCATCACGGGCATAAGCGCTAGTTAAAGCTGTGGTGGAGGGAAGCACGGTGTCTAGTACTAGCGTTGGTTCGCGGCCATACAAGAGGTAAAACGGGGAAAAGCCGGCAGTTTCGAGATGGGAAGAGTTGTATGCAAAAGTAATGTAGGGTAGAGCCAGGTCCTAGTCACGGTGGTCGTCTGAAACGTATTTGGATAGCATGTCTGTAAGGGTGCGGTTCAAACGCTCAGTGAGGCCGTTCGTTAGAGGGTGGTAGGAGGTAGTAAATTTATGCTGAATAGAGCAGGCCCACATGATGTCGTCAACGACTTTCGCCAAAAACGTACGTCCATGGTCTGTTAGCAATTGACGCGGAGCACCATGCATCAAAATGATATCATATAGAAGGAAGTCCGGAACGTCAGTTGCGCAACTGGTCGGAAGTCTAGTAGCGTACGGTGAGGGGCTAGTTGGTATGACATTGGTTGGTATGGTATGGCTAGTTGGTATGACATGGCATTGCAAGACCTGCAGGCATGACGGCAAAGTTTGTACCCCACTTTTCGGCAGGACTAAGATTGTCGGACGCGCAAGGGATAAGAAAGAGCGTGAAGCTTTAGAAATCGCGAGATTAGGGCCAGATAAATGCGTTAGTGAGGCTTCCACACATTTGTACCGCAAGGAGTTGGCGTTTCTAGGCTTGACTACACGATAGCGGCATTGGGCTTTGTGGTTGGTGCGCATGCGCTCTGTTGTGTGTAGAAAAGAGGCGTTGGAGCATTAAACCATCTGCGCCTGGGTCGTGTGGTTCTTTCTCTGTCTTGTTCTTTTTGCGCAGTTTTTCTTTGTTCTCATAATGGTCAGAAGAGCGCGGGTTACGGCGTAGCGGGTCGCGTAGTCAGCCGCGACTGCAACCCACTTGTTTCCTGATGTAGATTCCGGAAATGGGTCGAGAAGGTCTAAGTCAACACGATGGAAGTGCTCGGCAGAGATGTCGAGCGGCTGCAGGTAACCAGCGGGGGGCTGGGAAGGCTTTTGCGTCGTTGGCAAAGTTCACAAGCGGCGACGTAACGTCGTACGGAACGGGCAAGGCCCGGCCAGAAAAAACGGCGACGTACACGGTCATAGGTTCGAGATACGCCGAGGTGTCCTGCCGTTGGTGCGTCGTGGAGCTCTTCTAGAACGGTTGAGCGGAGGTGTTTAGGTATGACAAGCAGGAACTCAGAGCCGTCCGAGTGAAGATAACAACGGTACAGAGTAGAGTGAGAGGCGTAGAGTGGCGTCGGCCGGAGAGTGTTCAAAACGATCGATCAGAGATCTCATGTAGGTGTCACGACGTTGCTCGTCGGCGAAGTGAAGCAGCTGCGACACAGAGAATACACAAGCAGCACTGGTAATATTGGAGGAGTCAGGGTCGTCAACAGGGTAACGCGACAGGCTCTCAGCGTCTTGGTGCAGGCGGCCAGACTTGTAGACCACAGAATATGAAAATTCTTGTAGTCTCAAAGCCCATCGACCAAGCCGGCCTATAGGTTCTTTTAGGGATGAGAGCCAGCAGACAGCATGATGGTCAGTGACTACGGAAAAGGGCGACCGTAGAGGTAAGGACGGAACTTCGCAACCGCCCAGACTACAGCAAAGCATTCGCGTTCCGTAATGGAATAGTTGCGCTCCGATGGTGTGAGGAGGCGGCTTGCAAAAGCAATAACGCGATCCTGGCCATGCTGACGCTGGGCTAAGACGGCATTTACGCCATGACCGCTGGCATCTGTGCGCAATTCTGTAGGGGCATCAGGGTCGAAGTGGGCGAGAATGGGTGGTGAGGAGAGAAGTGTAACGAGACGAGAGAAGGCGACGGCTTCTGCAGTACCCCACGAGAACTGTACGCCTTTCTTCAAAAAATTAGTGAGGGGTCTAGCAATTGCCGCAAGATCACCACGTGCCATCCTTCTTCTTAACCAACATTACAGGTGACGCCCAGGGATTCGAAGAAGGCTCAGTGATGTTTTGGTGTAGCATTTTGTTGTCTTCGCTTTGAATTACTCGGCGTTCCGACGCAGAAACTCGATATGGTCGTCGGTGAATAGGAGTAGCATCGCCAGTAAGAATCCGATGCTTGACCGCGAGCGTCTGGCCTAAAGGGCGATCGTCGAAGTCGGAAATATCTCTGTAGGACGATAATACTTGGTAAAGGTTTTCAGTCTGCGCAGAAGACAGGTCCGTCGCAACCATTTTCTGTATCTTAGGATCGGCGGCCGAGGCTGGCACGATGGGCCTGCTAAGCTCGCATGAAGCATCGGTTGATAAAGTTTTATTTATTTATTTGTGTCCACAAGCAAGGAGGTACATGGTTGTGGCGGAAAAACAAGGGGAAAAAAGCTGCGGAGAAGCAGCTTGACTGGCCCCAGGTTCCGTTTACAATGGCAGCAGCAGGGCAGGTGGGAAACGGTAAGGGAAAAAAAAGAGAAGAAAAAAAGGAAAAAAAGGGAAGAGCAAAAGCACTAAGAGCAAAAAATTACTAAGTACAACGGTACACAGTCAAGATTGGAGGAACATATCACGCAGATGTTTTGCGGAACAAGTCAACACATCGATATTGCATTTGGTAAGATCATTGAGTAGAATGGGCAGCCAGTGGCATAACATTTGCTGGCCATAATTAGTCCGAAGTTGAGGAACACACCAAGTCTCAGGAGCTCGAGTTGTGTAGGGGGTTTCTCGTTTTGTGAGATTAGCGAGAGAGCTGAGGGCACCAATATTTTTCTCATATCTTCTGTAGGTTGTCAACAAGCGCAGGTTTATTAGGGCAGGCAATTTAAGGGTTTTAAGCGCGCTGAAAAGAGGAGCGGAATGAAAATCACGAGGCTTATTACAAATGACACGAAGAAATTTCTTCTGGATTACAAACAGCTTTTGAATATTAGTGGCTGAAGTTGTCCCCCATACGAGGCAGCCGTAATTTAGATGACTGAAAAAAAGTGAGTTATAAATCAGCAATTTAACGGATTGCGGCAGGTATGTAAAGCAATAGACAACACCCAAAACCTGTGACAGTTTGCCGATGAGAAAATCTACATGAGAGCGCCATGTCATATCATGATCAAAGTGAACACCCAGACATTTGATTGATTGGACAACTTCAATAGTACTGGAGTTAAGGACAATATCTCCAGGTAGCACGACATTCATATTTCTTGGATGAAAGAGCAAGGCTTTGGTTTTTTCGGAGTTGATTGTGAGACCATTTTCAAGGGACCGCTGGTGTACTTTCGAGAGCACGCTGTTAGCACGTAAGACCAGGTCATCCAGACATTTGGATGAAAAAAGAAGTGTGGTGTCATCGGCATACATAATATGCGTTGTGACGGAATCAATGTTAATAAAGTCATTTACGAAAATATTGAACAAGAGGGGGCCTAAGATGCTTCCTTGTGGGACACCCACATGAACAGGAAGGACACTGGATGATAATCCATTTACATGCACAAATTGCTTTCTGTGATTCAAGTAAGATTCAAGTAAGCTGAGAGCAATGCCACGGATGCCATAATAAGTTAGTTTATGAGCAATAGAATCGAAGGCTTTAGATAGGTCGACAAAAACGCCTAACGTTAATAAACGTGCCTCAAAATTTTCAAGGAATAGTTCTTTCTGCTTAAGGAGTGCTAGTTCAGTCGACATGAACCTGCGGAAAGCGTGTTGATGTGGGGTTAATAAGTTATCTTTGTCAAGAAAACAGGATAACCTACAAAATATTATCTTCTCTAGTCCTTTGGAAAAACTCGGTAGTATGGAGATGTGTCTGTAGTTCGAAATTAGTGTTTCATCACCTTTTTTAAAAATCGGAAGCACCTTTGCCACCTGCATTCTTTTTGGGAATTGGCCTTGTGAGAGACAGATATCGTAGATATGAGCAAGAACAGGTGAAATAATATCAAGCACGTAGCTGACAGGCCTAATTTGCAGGCCATCAGCATCACAGGCACTACTATTACTCAGGTTACGGAAAAGCAGTGTTATTTCATGTTCATTAGTAGGGTTCAAAAATATTGATTCCGTGCAATGAGTATCTATGAATTGACAGGCACTCAGGCTGGCAGTTTGGTGACATGTACTGGTGAAATGATCATTAAAACAACCAGGAAGCGCATCACTACAGATTTCCTCACCGTTAATGACAATGTGCATCTCGGGTGTATGAGACGGTTCTCTGTTTGTTAATATGTTTAACTTATGCCAGATCTTACGCCCATCATTTTGGCATCTTAAAAAGTTATGTTTAAAATATGAGGTACGAGCCGTACGTAGCTGTTTTGTAAGCCGGTTACGGAAGGACCTAAATGTTTTCAAATCACCAGGATCTTTGGAAATAATAAACTGGTTAAAGAGCCTATTTTTCTCTTTAATTTTTTTAAATAGGTCATTCGTGACCCACGGTTTGCGAATTCGGGAAGCGCGAGGCTTTCGTGGACGGAACGGAAAATGTTTCTGATAGCACTCTGCAATCCTAGCCCAGGTGTCCGGACTCAACATGGGCGCAAGAACATACAATTATATCAAGGACTTTCTGACGGGGCGGACCACCGAGCTCTGCGCCGGCGATCTACGGCTCCAAGAGAAGAGGCTCGGCAGTGTCGGGACCCCCCAAGGCTCGGTCATCTCGCCGTTGTTATTCAACCTCGTTATGATCGGGGTGGCCAAGCGACTCTCTCGCGTTGAGGGCGTCCGGCACACCATCTACGCCGATGACATCACGCTGTGGGTTCCGGGAGGCAGCGATGGTCACATTGAGAGCACGCGGCAAGAAGCCGTCGACGCGATTGAAGACCAGCTGAACGGTTCCGGTTTGATCTGCTCACCGAGCAAGTCAGAACTGCTGGTGTTACCACCGAAATACGTCAGACGTAAGAAGAGCGAAGCGAGGGATTACGAGGCCATCAAGGTCGTGACGAGGAACGGCCACGTGATCCCGGAGGTCGACAAAATCCGGGTGCTCGGCATGATCATAGACAAGCGACGGGGCAACGGCGAGACTATTTCCCGCCTTACAGCCAAGATTACGAACGCAATACGTCTCATCAGACGGGTCGCCAACCGCAAGGCCGGGATGAAGGAGGAAAGCTTGATTCGGCTTGTGCACTCCTTCTTAATCAGCCACGTCACCTACGTTGCAGCCTTCCACAACTGGATGCAATGTGAAAAGAATAAAATCGACGCCCTGATACGCCGAGCTTACAAGGCGGCGCTCGGACTATTCGAGTGTACGAGCACCAACAAGCTCCTGAGCCTGGGGGTACACAATACCCTCGACGAAATTGCGGAAGCGCAACGGACCGCCCAGCTGGAGCGGCTCTGACCGAAGCCGGCAGGCGCATACTTCAATACTTGGGCTTCACGCCCGGAGCGAAAGTGGCGAGTAGCGACGTTTCTATCCCGGACGGAACCCGGCGCCGGATTCGGGTGGACCTCATCCCGAGAAACATGAACCCGGAGTATAACAAGGAGAGAAGAGGGGCGAGGGCTAAGGCCCTCATCGACTTTCACGCCAAGGACGAGCGCGCAAGGTTCGTAGATGCGGCAGAATACCAGGGAGACTGCGCGGCGTTCGTAGCTACCGTCATCGAGGCGTCGTCCGGCGCGACGAGGGCAGCGGCGAGCTTACGGGTCCGCGAGGCGTGTCAGGCGGAGGAGGTGGCCATTGCCCTGGCCATTGCCGACCCCGGGTGCCAGACGGTGTTGTGCGATTCCCGAAGTGCAGTGCGGAATTATGCAAAGGGCAAAGTGTGTGGTGAGGCTGTGCGCGTTCTGTGCTCGGCTGACCTGCAACGACAGAATCGGTGTGTTAGAATCAAGTGGTTCCCGGCGCACGCGGGCAACGATGCGTCCGAGAAGCACGATAACCACAACGAGACGGCTGCAACCGACCGCCCAACGTGGTGTAGTGCCAAGGACCGCATGACGACGTTCAACGAACTTACCCAGTTCCACCGCCTGGCTCGAAGGACTTTCCCACCCCCGCACCCGGGGCTGAGCCGAGCGGAGGCGGTGCTGTTCAGACAGTTGCAATTTCGTTCTTTACCCACCCCAGTATTGATGACTCATCTATACCCTAAATTATATGTGAGTGATGTGTGCAGCGTGTGCCAGCGGGAGAGGGCCACCCTTACGCACATCCTATGGGATTGCACCAAGTTCCCCAATGAGGCTTCGACAAGTACAACGATTCCTCCGCAACTCGCGGCTGCGGCGGAATGCTACGACCACGAAAGCCAAACGTGGGCCGTCCAGCAGGTCTCGGCGGCTCTTGAAAGACAAAGGCCGAGCGAAACCGACGGAACGTTGCCCCACAGGGCGACCAACCGCGGGAGTAACACGCGCTGGAGTTGAGTAGAGACCACCCGCTGAGAAGACGTCAGGGCCCGCGTCACGGCGCCATTTAGTCATGGTGTCGTTCTGCAGGCCACTACATGAAGTTCTCTCTCTCTCTCTCTCTCTTCTGATAGCACATGCTAAAGGTGTCAATGAACAGCTCATACGCGGTGTCAGCACATTGAGAATGATAAACACAACTCCAGTCAACTTTACACAGTTCTTCTCGAAAACAGTCAAGGTTATCGCTGGTGATGGTTTGAAATATAGGAAGACATTTATTTTTATTTTTTGATTTACGTTTCCAGCTAAGAAAAATTGGCATGTGGTCGCTGATGTGATATGAAAGAACACCAGACTTGATATGAGCCTGAGCGCAATTCGTGATGAACAAATCAAGGCATGTTGAAGTATCAGAAGCGACTCTATATATATAGTAGGGGAACGTATGACATTACGGCAGGCAAAAGAGTGCAGCAATAGCTCAAAATCACGCCTCAGGACAGTGTTAACACAAAGATCAATATCAAAGTCACGCGATGGTCGCCGAGACAATCAACATTGGCAAGGCAAAAACCTTGCGGTAGAATTTGCTTTGCCAATCTAAAGTTAAAGATAGGTATGCGAGTGCGGTTCGCAGTAATAGTAAGTATACTGTGTGGCACGGTGCCGTCACACTGTAGTGGAATGTTGGGCAGAGGAGTGACGAGGTACTCGCCATCAGGGACTGGTGGGGAAGAGAAGAGTTTGATATAGGCTATTGATTTTGGCGGCAGGGAAATAAAGCCGGTGGGGCGTAGGCGGCACTGGGGTGCGTCAGAAGGTTCTGCGAGAATCGGCAACTCAAGACGAAGGGTACTGGCAGAGCAGTCAATAAGAGCAGAATGCGCGGAGAGAAAGTCGAGGCCGAGAATTAGGTCGTGGGGACAATGAGCAATCACGGTGAAGAGGACAGGGGTGTGGCGGCCGGCAATGCTAACACGCGTCGTACACATGCCGATAATAGGCACAGTACCGCCATTCGCAACGCGGACGTCGCGTGCCGACGCTGGGGTGAGGAGCTTGTTGAGTCGTCGTCGGAAGGCAGCACACAGAATAGAAAGATGTGCGCCTGTATCGATGAGTGCCGTGACCGGATAGCCGTCAACGTCAACGTCAAGAAGGTTTTGGTTCGTTGGTAACGTGAGCAGAGGATTTGAGGGCAGAGTCGACAACGCAGCTTCACCTCTAGAAGCTGCAGTGCCTAGTTTTCCGGCTGTGTCCGGGAGGCGATAGGCGGCGAAGAGAAGCGGCGGGGTTGGGGCGAACGAGACTGATGGCGTCGAAGTGAGGGCGAGTGGCTGTAGCGAAGGTTCGGAGCAGGGGCATAAGCAACAGTGGGTTCATGGCGGGTGGCATAGGGAACAGAAGTTCCAAAAGTGCGGGAATAAGTGGCGGCGTATGTCCGAGGAGGTGATGGCCGTCGGTTGCGGCAGTGACGAGCGACGTGGCCGATGCGACAGCAGTTGAAGCATATCGGGCTGTCATCAGGGGTACGCCATTCGGACGGCTTTCGGCGAGATGTGGTAGAAAAGGACTGTCGGGGACGAGGAGGGCCGGTAGAGAACTCGGAAACGTTGGGTTGAGACGTTGTACACACGGAGTTCAGACCCATCTTCTGAAATTCCTGCCTGACTACGGCCTCAGTCATCGCAATCGGGGTGGCTGGCGGATCGGGAGGCGTCGCGGCGAAAGCTGGCAAACAGGCGGCCTCGAGCTCACAGCGAACAATAGGGGTTAAGTCGTCACAGGGGGTGGTCTGACACGGTCGACCCTCACATATCGACGTAGCTGCGGTGTTGTGTAGCCGCGTGATGTGGTGTGCGATACGGCGGCTCTTAGCCTGTTCAATGCGACGGCATTCCTTAATGATGGCGTCGATTGTCGAGACGTTGCCGAAAACAAGCAAATGGAAAGCGTCGTCGGCGATGCCTTTTGGACACGTGACACTTTATCAGCTTCAGACATAGTTTCGTCAGCCTTTCGGCATAGAGCCAATACGTCGAGGATGTATGAAACGTACGGCTCTGTAGATGTCTGAACACGAGACGCAAGAGCCTTTCTCGCGGCAACCATGCGGCCAATGGGGTTGCCGAACAGTTCCCTGAGCTTTGCTTTGAAATTGTCCCAACTGGTTATCTCATCGTCATGCGTCTGGTGCCACACGGTGGGGTGCCGCCGAGATAAAAGATGACATTGGCGAGCATGATGGCTGGGTACCACCTGTTATTAGCACTGGCATGGCATAGCTTGATCCATTCGTCAACGTCCTGTCCCCCCAGGCCAGAGAACACACCAGGGTCGCGATGTTGGGCAACCGTGACGACGGGAGCAGTCGGACAAGCAGAAGCCGTTGCAGAGGTGGTCTGGTCATCGGGAGGCATGGTGACAAGCTCGATGTACCGACCACTTCGGAGTTCCGTGGCGAGGACGGGGATCGCTCACCTCCACCAGAATGTTACGTGTAGAAAGATACAGACGGAAGAGGCTATTTCCAAGCTATTTACACTGGACTGAAGGCAGAGCGCCAGGCCGACATTTTCTCGCGCCAAGGGCACAGACCCACTTCGTCGTCGTTCTCGCGGCGGCTCATCTCTCGTGTATCTACCGATAATATCGTAATAATATTTTCAAGTATTGATCTTAAATGGCTAAAGAAATGAGTAGTTTGGAGCCCGTCCTCGATATTATCTAGCCGAGCGTGGACATTATGATTAAGAGCATGCTTCTGTAAGAGCTAGGCGAACAAACATTTTCCGATTAAACGGTCTCGGAAAGCGTAACTGACGGAGAAAAAGAAAATCTGTAAATTCAACCTGACCACACGTAGCGTTTCGTCATGTCATTAATATGGCTCCGTAGCGTGCTCCTGGTGGACAGTCAGCTTTCGATTTTTATTAAGAGGAAGCTTTAGCTCTGGGCCAACTCCGACGCGGCGTATTCAAATGTATGTAAAACGCAAAAACGTTTTTCTGAGATAACCCTTGGACCGATTTTATTGAAATTTGTTGCACTTGAGAGAAAAAGGTAAATTCTAGTGACTGTTGGAAGCGGAATTTCGATTTAGGGCCTAAATTTTCTTAAGATTTTAAAAAAGTCGAAAGTTCGAAAAAAATAGAAGCACGAATGTATTAATGGCTTTGCATGAAGAACAGGTATCGCAGTTCTAAAAACGGTATCCACTAGATTATTGAAAGTAGACAAATTTGATAGGTCATTTGAAATCTTATGTAAGTTTCTTAAGTTGTGTGCAAGGGTTCCGCAAAAGCTGTATTTACATATTACTAAATTCTTTAGATTCATGTCTAAAATATCGATTTTGTCCGCTTTAGATGTAGTAATCGATACAATTCACATATTTGTTACATAATTTTTCTTTGCTGAGCTACAGCGTTGTAATCTTCATAGTTTTGTTTTCTGAAAACGTCCGCTTTTGCGACTTTAATAAAGATTGACGACCTAAATCGAAAATTCGAAACCAACAGTCACCAGAGTTTAAATGTTTCTTTTAAATGAAAGAAACCTAGTGAAATTTGGTGCTGTGGTTGCCCACATAAACGAATTTTCCTTTTACATCTATTTAGAGCACCCGAGCTAAAGCTTCTTCTTAAGGTTGTTTATTCCAAGGCAAGCATTTCACAGTTTTAATATCAATGTACTAGCGAATGTGTGCCTCCGAAAGCTTGCTTGGTCGTAGAAGCGACGCATGATGCAATGATGGTGCAGGTTTAGCGTGTGGCTGACTTGAAGACAGTGAGCTCCCGCCGTGGGAAGGAAGATAACGAAGGTGAACAGCTAAGTAGCGGCTAACGGAGCCATGCTGATCGTAACGGTGCCATCGTGACGAAATCTGGGGCGGCGATATTGACGGCGCAGCTGTCTTTTTACGCGACAGCGTTAAGGAGCTCGTGTCGCAGAAGAGCCGGCGTCATCGGCGGCGTTGGCCGTGAGCGATAAATTCCTTGTAATAGAGGCTGTTTGGTTATGGTGAGTGGAGCCCCCTCCTCCAGGGCCCCACTGGTTACAGCGGCTCGCCGGGCCTGGTCAAGGGTCGCCAGTTAGTTTCCCAATTCCACTTCCGCGAGTCGTGCCTCTCACGACCAGTTATGCAGAGTGTTGTCTAGCAGCGGCGACGTGGCAGCCGCCGGACGTAACGCGCACTGGAGTGTTATGTGTTCCAATGTCGGTGTTCCTTTGCACCACGGACATTTGTTGCTGTATTTGTCTGGGTACATTTTGTGTAGCCTGTTTAAATGTGGGAAAGTGTTTGTTTGCAGGCGGCGCCAGTCCCGTGCTTGCCTCCTGTCTAGGTGTGGGTGAGGAAGGGCTTTGGTTCGCCTACTTAGCCGTTGTAATTCGAGGATTCCTCTTGGCGCACCGGGTGTCGAGGTGTTCTCTCGGGCGGTGTAGCCCGCGGCTCGGCCTGTCATGCCTCGAGCCAAGCGGTCCGCCCGTTCGTTCCCCGCTATCCCTGTGTGCGCCGGGCACCAGGTCACGCAATTATCCATGGTGAGTTCCGTTCCTAGGATGCGTAAGACGCAGCCCGGTAAAGCCCCCCCAACAAAGAGGTGGCAGGCGTCCTGCGAGTCTGTCAGCACGTAGGCCGATTGGCCCTTAGCTTCCGCGGCGCGTATAGCCAGGGCTTTGGCCACAGCTTCGGACGTTGCAACCGATTTCGTGTGTATAGATGCTGCTACGGTTGTTCGTCCTTGGCTAGTCACGACGGCTGCAAATGTATTGAGGGTGCCTGTATTCTTGTGATACGAACTCGTGTCTGTAAAGTAAGTATCCGGATCGCTTCGCCGCCTTAGTAAGGTGGCTGCCCGCGCGCGTCTCCGTGCCGCATGATGGACTGGGTGCATGTGACGGGGGATTGGCGCCACGTGGATCCGCTCTCGGATTTCAGATGGCAGTAGGATTGTTTCGTCGCCGCAATATTGGGGTGTCAGTGGATAGTGAAGGCTTTTTAAAACCGAGCGTCCCCGAGGTGTCGTGTTTAGCCGTTCACGCTGCGCCATTAGAGTAGCCGCTGCATATTCCTCGAAAGTGTTCATCATTCCTAATTCGTTGAGTTGGATCGTGCTTGTGCTTTCAGGCAGGCCGAGTGCTGCTTTACAGGCGATTCTTATGAGCTTATCCGCATGTTCGATGTCGTTACGCCTCGTGGTTTGGAAAGGCCGATAGACGACTAATGACGAAGGCGTTTACTAGTTGCATGGTGTCTGCTTCGGTCATGCCTTCTCGGCTGCGCGCAACTCTGCTAATAAGCCCAGTTACGCTCCGAACAGTGCGTTTGAGATTGGAGAGTGCTATGCTAACGCCACCCGTTTTTTGAATGCACATTCCCAGTACGCGCAGGTGGGATCCCCTCTTGATGGGCTCTCCCTCTAAGGTGAGCTGCAGATCCGGAGCCCTGGTCGCTAGGGTATGTCTAGGTCTAATATGAATATACTCCGATTTCACTGGAGCGCACCTCATGCCTGCTCGCCTCATATAGTTTTCAATGGAGCTGATGGCCTGTTGAAGCGTGTCCTGTCGGTTCCCGTAGGGCCCTTTGCAGGCTCAAAGTGTAATGGCTGCATATATAGTGCAGCCAAGGTCCCGGTTCTTCTGTAAGTCCAGGGCCATTCTACGTAAGCCGATGTTAAAAAGGAGTGGTGACAATATGGATCCTTGAGGAGTGCCCTTATCTGGTAGGTGATACAGGGCAGAACGTGCTGAACCTAGTCCTATTTTTGCGGAGCGGCTGCCCAGGAAGTCTTGAACGTAAGAAATACTCTTTCTTCACACCCGACACCTCGTAGTCCGTCTAGTATTGTAGTGTGTGAGATGTTATCAAATGCCTTATGGACGTCGAGTGCTAGCAGGATTCTGTCCATACTGCCCGGAGGAGGATCGAGCACCTCATCTCTTAATAGAAGAAAGACATCCTGTGCACAGATTCGCCTGCGGAAACCGAACATGGATTCAGGGAAGAGTGAGTTTCGTTCGATGTGGGCTTCGAGTCGGGTTAGAATTACTCGTTCAAAGAGCTTGCCCATGCAAGACGTGAGCGATATGGGCCTGATGGCTGAGCTCGCGGGGCTTGCCCGGTTTTGGTATAAGCACGATGTCTGCCTCCTTCCATTCTCGCGGTAGTCTTCCGTCCGGTCGCCAACCTGTTCATTGAAGAAGTCGACTAAGTGCTGTAGGGCTACGTCACTAAGGTTGCGCAGCATTGCTTTGGTGATTTGGTCGGATTTAGGAGCCGTGTTCTTCTTGAAGGTTTGTGCTGCTGCGTAGAGCTCTGAGAAGGTGATGGGGGCATCCAAGCTCGAGTTATCCTGTCCTTGGTATTCTCTCATAACGCTTGAAGATGTCTGGGCAGCGCCGGTGTAGGTGCGTTTTAGGTTCTGGAGTAGTTCTTGTTCTGAGCCCTTGTATTCTCCTAAGAGCCGTCGCATGACGTTAGACGTCTCGGTGCGCGTGCTAGTTGGGTCTAACATGCACTGACGAATGGCCCAGGTCTTCTTGGTGCTGAGGGTGCCTCTGAGAGTATCGCAGAAGCTGCGCCAATTTTGAGTATTCAGCTCATTCGCATAGCTCCTTCAGCTCATTCAGCTCCTTCGCGCGCGCGCACACACACACACACACACACACACACACACACACACACACACACACACACACACACACACACACACACACACACACACACACGCACGCACGCACGCACGCACGCACACACACACACACACACACACACACACACGCACGCACATACACACACACACACACGCACGCACGCACGCACGCACACACACACACACAGAAATGCGAGACATATTCGCCCGCATTTACATTTATGCGAATCCACGCGTCACACACGCACAAAAATATACGCACGCAGGCACGCGGAACTGCACGCACGCACCGATCCTCGCACACGCATACACGCACTCGTGCGCTCGCACATTCAAATACGCAGACACAAACGCGCGCACACGCAAATGGAAGTACACACGCACGCACGCTCAAGGCGTGTACATGCATATACACTTCCTCTCCTTCCCTGGTTCCTCCCAAAACATGCGCGTGCCAACAGACTGAATGACACTCGTTCTGCAATTACCGTTCAATCTCCCCCAGTCAGAAAAATCCGACAGAGCGATGTTGTTGGTCCCACAGAGCTCTTGATGGTCCTTCAGGATTTCTTGTTGGCGCCCTTTTAACACCGATAAGATTCCTGAAGGTCCCTCAGATCAGCCTGTGGGAACGCTTCCCGCACCAATAAGATTGTTGAAGGTCCCTCAGGACGCTCTAGGGGCACGCTTCCCCCACCAGTAAGATTCTTGAAGGTCCCTCAAACCTGCTGTCGGCGATCCTTCGACAGCAATATGCTTGTTGGATTTCCCTCAAGGCTTTCCATGGGCGCGCTTCCCCCACCAATCTGATCCCTGAAGGTCCCTCAAGCTTATAGACGACCCTCCAACAGAAATATGATTTTTGAACATGTCGCTTCAAGACAGCTTCCAACAGCAATACGATTGCGGAATCATTCATGTGCCTCCTATATGCTGAGCACTTTTGGGCTTCTCAAATGCGTTTGACAAACAAACTAGTAGGCAGACCACTTAATGTGGTCATAACAGGCCGACAACGACGTGACTGACGAACTCGAGTTCTCGCAGTATGCAGGCTTCAGCGAACTTCTATGCAATGCCGACGAAACTGCCGATCGACTGCCGTATGAGATATCAACCGTTTTTTGACAGCGCAATTTTCACAACACCCGCCGTGGTTGCGCAGAGGCTATGGTTTGGGCTGCTGAGCACGAAGTCGCGGGATCGAATCCCGGCCACGGCGGCCGCATTTCGATAGGGGCGAAATGCGAGAACACCCGTGTGCTTAGATTTCGGTGCACGTTAAAGAACCCCAGGTGGTCGAAATTTCCGGAGTCCTGCACTACGGTGTGCCTCATAATCAGAGAGTGGTTTTGGTACGTAAGAACCCATAATTTTAAATTTTCACAACGCCTCCGCGTATACTTATACTTTCTCATGCTCCGAAAGAATGGAACCATTCCTCGAGAGTTGGAATGGACGAACTTCGATCAGGCTTTTTACGTTCAGCGAAGGATATATATGTAGCGCAGTCAACGAGTTCGTAAGCGCACGCCACCGGCTGATTTGAACTGAAAACTGCTTTTATGATTCAGTTTGCATTCGTAGCGATTTGAAACACACCACATCTTCCTTCGCACAGCGCAAGCGAGAAGCGGCGACACGGCGCGGTACCCATGCGGCTGTTTCAGCGAGAGCAGCCGGCACGTGGTACTCGATCGCCGCGGCGCTTCGCTGAATGAAATATGGCTGTGTAGACGGCTGTATTTGTGCGCAATGTTATGCTGACACACTTAGCTTTTCGGATGCAGTGGTTGCTTTTTATTATACGCGAAACAGTCAGCAAGCGATGGTCATTTGACACAGCAGCCTCGCTGGTCCAAAATGAGTGCGCTCGTGAAAACCACTTCGATCTGAATGTTAAATTTTGACACGATCGAGCACACACTTCTACGACGCAGAGCTACTATATATGGCATTGTTTTGATGTTTCTCTCACGTTATCGCGCAAGAAACTGACGGGAATGAGCTTGTTTTATTCGCGCACTTGCTTGCACTTTCTGATCGCGTAACGCTGCTGATGTGCAGCTTCCTGGACGATCTCAGCGGGCATCAAATGCGCGCGGTAGCTGTGCCATTCCCTGGGAGCACTGCCCGAAAGACTACCGCGATAATCGTACCTTTGCGGTATGAATTTTTCAAAAAAACCGTTCTCGAAATTTACGCCGTTTACATATATTGTGCGGTACCTACATGTCCGAACTGCAGCCAGCGAAGCATGAAAACACTTAATGACGCTTAACAACTTGGCAGTGGCGTAGCTAGGTCGTCTGGCTCCCGGCGCTACCCGGGGCCCATAGGTCCTCTATAACTGCCCCCCTCCCCCCTCTCGGTGTAGTCAGGAAGGCGTGGATATCGAATATTTCCGGGGAGTGTGGGGTGGTGTTTCTTTATTTCTTTTTTCATCAATTACGCCGCAGCGCCCAAAGGCGTTACAGCAGGGGGGTTGCAACATGGAATAAAATACACATTCATTCACACAATGCACTTGCTTTTAATTCAGCTTGTTCCACTGTTTGATTGTTAGAACAAAAAATGAATTGGCATACATGTTCGTCTTGGCAGGGTACTCGAGGATTTTGCAACTATGATCAGTTCGTTTTGAAATGTAATGAGGTTTCTGTAGGTAAAGTTCACTAATAATTCCAGTTTCATTATAGTAAATCGAATACAGAAATCTTAATCTCAGTTTATTGCGGCGGGCAGAAAGAGATTCCCATCCTAGCTCAGCCTTCATTGCACTGCAGCTCTCCCTCCTTCCGTACCGCCCCAAGGCCTACCTGGTAGCACGGTTTTATATTTTTTCTAGAGCGGCAATGAACGTTACCTAGTGGGGGTCCAACACAACACAGCCATATTCTAAGAGTGGTCCAACACAAGTTGTATATGCCATACGTTTTAAATTCGCATGTGAACATCGCAGGTTTCTCTGAATGAAAGTCAAAGCTTTTCCAGCTTTGGCTATGATACTGTCTACCTGAGGTTTTCAAGAACATTCAGACGACAGTATCACACCTAGATACTTATACGTACTGCCTTGCTTCAATAGTACATTGTGCAGATGATACCATGACTGAATTGGTTTCTTCTTTTTAGTAGAGGAGAGATGTAAACACTTTGTTATGTTCAAAGTCATTTCCCATTTAGTACACCAATCATGAATATGTGATAAGTCGTTCTGAAGTTCAATTGTATAATTACGATGGGCAATTTTTTGTACACAACACACTCACCCGCAAACAACCGTATAGAAGATGAAATTCCGGAAGAAATATCATTAATGTAAATGAAAAATAGTAGCAGACCCAGAACGGAGCCCTGTACGGGACTCCTGACGTAACATCTGCATATTCGGAGCATTTTCCATTCAGTATTACACATTGCCTTCTTTGGGAAAGGTAACATTCAATTTATTTAAAACAGGTGCATCAATGTTTAGGGTATTCAGCTTAAACAATAAGAGTGAATGCGATACCGTGTCGAAGGCTTTCCGAAAATCCAGGAATACGCCGTCTACCTGTCCTCCGGCATCTAGCTGGATATTATGTCATGATAAAACTCAACTAGTTGTGTTGTGCAAGATAGTCCCCTACGAAATACATGCTGCTCGTTAATTAGTGCCTTATGCTTACTTAAATGATTTAGTACTTGTTTATATAAGATATGTTCAAGTATTTTATACGGGATAGACGTAAGTGATATTGGCCTGTCGTTACCAACTTCTTTCTTGGACCCACCTTTATGTATCGGAACAACGTATGCAATTTTGCAGTCATGTGGTAAAATACTAGTCGATAAAGATTTTTCAAAATTAAATAAAGGTACATAGAAATTGGCCCCGCGCAACGTTTGAGCACACGTGGGGAAATTCCATCCGGACCACTAGATTTACTGTCATCAATATCCTTCAATAGTTTTTCAGTTCCATTAACACTACGCTCAACAGGAAGCATAGGCGAAATATTCGTTGTAGGTGGATGAATATGACAGGTGTGGTTGGGTAAAAATACCGAATGAAAAAAGTTGTTTAGGCACGCAGCTTTATTCCTGTCTTCTGTAATAATCTTGCCATTATAATTTAACTCCTGTATTTCGAAGGAATCTGACCCACAGTGTTTTAACTACTTCCAAAACATTTTAGGATTTGATTTCATTTTTTTGCTCAGCTCGGTGAAGTAGTCATCTTTAGCTTTTACCATTTTTAGCTTATATTCGCGTGTAATTGTATGTAGTTTTGAAAAATGAGCAGCTGATTTGCTTTTCTTGAATGCGTTAAATGCCCTCATCCTTTTCTTGATAAGCTTTAGTATATGTGTTGTTACCCATGGCTGTTTGGGCTTTTTAAGCCGTGCAGAATCAACAATGGGGATGTGTACACTTACCAGCTCGAGTAACATATTCTTAATATTGTCCCACATATCATGCACATTACGCTCCATAGCACCAGGACATCGTTTCAGCACCAGCACAGCCACCTTGCACCCTCCCCTTTTCGCTTTCGTTCCCGGAAATCGCTAAGTAGCAGCTAAAGAGGCTGTTTTATTTTCCGCGTGAAATAGCACAGGGCGCGGCACTGATCACTTGCGATAGGCGCATTTTTACATCTGCTGACAGACAGTGAGGCTTGGCAGCCAATACAGATAAAGCTTTAATTAGCGATTTTAGAGGCGGTATAGCATTTGCATAATTGAAGCCCGGCACTCACATGTTGCCCAACAACTTCACAAAAATCGTCGTAGGTATACTACGGCGTGCAGTATATTGGCTGTTACCATCCCTGAACCAAAGCGAAAATTATATAGCGTCTCAGTGGCGCTTACCTCCCCACACTATCAGAAAAGGCCACCTGCTTCCTTTGCTGAGCAGGTGCCAATGCTATGACAATCACGAGTTCTCTTCATTCTGATCCATAAAGCCTTTCTTTATTTGCTGCTATCGGCAAACGCGATCATATGAGTTGCGGTACCACCACAAGATCGGAAACAGAATAGAGCACGCTCCGCGTTGATCCCTGCGTCACCATGCAAAAAACTGGAAGGCCACCATGATGTCCGTGCCAGAGAAAGCTTGTGTTAATGTTGGTCTGCACTGACAATGGAGAGGATAGAGAGATCGACGTTACTGGGGCACTATTTCATATTTCTTTCGGGAATTCCGTATTGGGCTGCCCACAGTACCAATGTACTGCATGCTTTAGCACCCAAGACGATTTTATTTCGAGAAGTTTTTGTTAAGTTCATGATATGAATTTGGTCCTCAATTCCCAAACTGAAATGTTTCCTCCATAATTGCTAATTAAGCAGTTATTTAAGATACATTTATTAATTATTTGCCATATTTTGCATGGCACCGAGTTCCTAGTGGCCATAAAGACATATAACCTGATAGAACACCTGAAGATATCCTTACAAAATTCACCTTTTTGTAAAAAACAGGACACTGTATTTGTGACATGAAGCCACACAACAACAAGAGGAGGTAGAGGAGGAAAAAAGAAGGAAGGTCAACCGGACGCACGTCCAGTTTGCTACCCTAGATAGGCAAAGTAAGGGAAAAAAGGAGAAGGAGGGAAGGAGGTACTATCAGTGTGAATACGTGCTATGTCCATAACCTCGCACCTGTAATCAGTCACTCAGGCCAGTCGATTTCATGAAACGTAGCAGTGCCCGCATCGCTTTGTGAGCCGGCGAAGTGTCGTGTTTGTTGTTTATTGAGTACCTGCATCGCCTTGGAAGGCATTGCAGCAGGGAGGTACACACATATCTACATCAATTGACACTCATTTCAATACACAAAGCACGGTAAAACTTTTCATTACATTGTATACCTACAATAAGTTACGGGAGAGCATTCCACTCCCTCGTGGTCCTATAAAAAATTAATAAGCAAGGTGTCACTTTTAAAAGGAAATCCATGGTGTTTCAAGGCATGGTCACTTTTACGCGAGATATACGACGGTAATTTAATATGTTTGTTCCTCTCAATGCCTGTTTTAGAATAGTAAACACTGTGAGCACATTTGAGTCTGAGGCTATTTCTTCTGTCTTTTAGATCCTGCCGATGAAGTATGCACTTGCCTTCGGCGATACTGAGGTTTTTGTCGCATTTCCACAGAATGAATCGAACCACCCTATTCTGAATTTTTTCAAGTAAATCGACTAACTGACACGTAAAAGGATCCCAGCGGATACAAGCGTACTAAGTACTGAACGTACGTGAGTAAAGTACAGCCATTCTTTGAATTTACTAGGAAATTGGCCAAAATGTAGACGCAGGAAGCCCAATTTTCGTGCCGCCTTCCTTCTTATCTCCTGTACATGCCTGTTCCACCTTAAATCCGAGGTAAACCAAACTCCCAAGTTTTTGCATTCCGCAACCCTGCTTCGAGTAATGCTATTTAGTTTGTACTCGTATGTCTTGTCTTGGGCATGGCGAAATGAAGCTGTCAACAACGCTGACCGTTCGTCTTCCTTTTGTAATTCAGGCATTTCTTCTTGGCGGAGCATGTGCTGGTTCTGCTGGTCTACCGCTGCCCATTCTTTGCCTGGATCCCGCATCAGCATGCCATCTCTCCCCGACCCGTTATGCTGGCTCTTCTGTTTATCTACCCGTCCGTATCAGCGTGGCGCGGCGATCAGTGACGTCACAACTTCCCGAAGCTATAAAACCATAACTTCAATGCTCCTGGATCAGTGGGCATGGCGAAATGAAGCTGTCAACACCGCTGACTGTTCGTCTTCCTTTTGTGATTCAGGTTAGCTACTCGCATTCTTCTGTAAATTCTAGTAATAGATTTCTTGTAGTTGTGCCATGCCCAAGTGCTCTTATGCATATCATGTACGAATGTTTTCTTGTGTGCGAGCTCCTTGTTTGCGGAGATGTTGAGTCAAATCCTGGCCCTGATATCGAGAGCAAGTTAAGTGATATCGCGGCAGGCCAAAATGCAATAATTCAAGCTATTGCAGAACTGAAATCCCAGTTGACGGCATCACAGGCTGCTTTATTTGCAGTCAGTGCCAGGATAGTGGAACTTTATAAACTTCTGCAAGAAGTCAAAAAATCTACAGACCAAATTAACGACATTAATAGTGCTATTGATTCACTTCGCGGTTCTGTCACTCAGCAGTCCGAGAAGTTGGTCGACCTTGAAGACCGGAGCCGTCGTTCCAACTCGGTTGTTTACGGCGTACCTGAGGCGCCCGATGAAACAGCAGATCAACTAAAAAATAAAATTGTAAATGAAATATTCGAACAGAAGCTTGGGGTGAAGTGTTCGTCCGTTGGTAGAATTCATAGGCTTGGTCATGGTCATAACAAAAATCGACCGACTATTTTGTACCTGCAGGATTACAATGAAAAGCAGTGCATTCTAAAAAATGCTAAGAAACTGAAAGGCACACGTATCTTCATCGAGAATGATTATTCCCGTCGCACTCTGCGCTGGCGCCGGCTTCTGTATGAGAGTGCAAGGGGAGATAGGGCAAATGGAAAAAAAGTCTATCTTGTCAATGATAAACTACGGATTGACAATGACACGTTTGTGTGGGACGAGTACAAAAACACACGTGCTAGGCTCCCTGCTAGACGTGTCAACGCGGATAGCAATTGACAACCACGTGTTTCTCGGCCACAGCATATGCGCCTCTTAAACGTAAGCGTACGAAGTATAATTAACAAAACTGCGGAACTAGAATCTATACTCCTTTGTCAGGACTCTCATATAGTAGTATTAACCGAAACATGGCTCCATGAAGAAATTAAAGACGAGGACTTGGATCCTGGATCCTACAATATATACAGAAGGGACCGAACTTCCCGTGGCGGTGGTGTGGCCGTTATTGTGAGCAAAAACACGTCTGTATCGTTACTAGAACAAATTGATAACCATGAAAGTTTGTTCCTACAGATCAATTTGTACGGGTTCTTGTTTAACCTTGTAGCAGTGTACCGTCCGCCGTGTGCAACGTCGGATTTCCTAACCAAACTTCATTAACATATCGTTAAATATTGCAGAAAGACCATAATAGTGGCTGGCGATTTTAACCTTCCCAGCATAAATTGGAAGAAACTTTTGTCACCTACTCTAGCGGACCAAATTATTTTCGACACAATGTTAGCTTGCGATCTCGACCAAGCAGTTCACGTTCCAACACGGGTACAGGGATCTGCTTCCTCTATTCTTGATCTGGTTTTTCACAGCAGATCTCTTCGAGGCGTTGAAATAACTGTTGAGGAAGGCATATCAGATCATCGGCTAGTGTGCTTCACATGTCGAACAGATAGTTCAAACAATAACACGCTTAAAGATTGCAAATCCGTCAAAAACTATACTAAAGCAAATGACGAGTCCGTTATCGATTACCTTGAACTAGCACTGGAAGAATTCTCTGGCGATGATGTTGACTACCTATGGCTAAAGCTGAAATCCATTTGCCATTTCTGCATTGATAACTTCATCCCTAGTAAAATGAAGAAGGTGCACCGAAAAAATCCTTGAATCAATCGAGATATAATCCACCTCGTTAGAAAAGTAAAAAGATTCCGAAGGCAAAAAAAATTTGGCCCAGTATTCGACGAGCTAAAACAAACACTCACTAAAAAAATAGAGCAGGTAGGCAGTTTTATTGCTCCCACACGCTGACCCAATTTCTTAAGACTGACCCTGAAAAATTTTGGCGACATTTGAACTATAAGAAGAGGCAAGCTCTTGACCACCTCAAGATTGATGGTCAGATAATTGAAGATAAGCAACACCAGGCATCCAAATTTAATCATTACTTCCATTCTATGCACTGATTAGACTCTTCTCTGAGTCTAATCAGTGCTCTCCGGTGATTGCTGAAGATGTAGAAAACGTAAATTCTGATTTTATAACATACGAGGGTATATTTTCTCTGGCCTTAAATCTAAACACAAAAAAGACATGCGGTCCTGACGGCATTTCTAATGCTTTTCTTCGTCGCTATGCCGAGTGGCTTTCACATTTTCTTCTCGTAATTTTCTGCTCGTCGATTTCTTGTGGCATCGTTCCATCAGACTGGCGGGTCGCTCGTGTTGTGCCTGTATTTAAGAACGGTGACCGTACATTACTATTAAACTATCGCCCTATATCACTGACCGTTACATCTTGCAAGATTTTAGAGCATATTATCTCAAATTACATGACGGAATTTCTTGAAAAACGTGGTATTCTGTCCCCGTGCCAACACGGCTTTCGTAAGGGGCTGTCTACCACTACTCAGCTTCTCTCTAGCGTCTACGCGCTCGCCTCCGTTCTTGATAAAGCCGGCCAGGTTGATGTTATATTCCTTGATTTCAGCAAAGCCTTCGATAGGGTCTCTCATTTTGGTTTGATAGCAAAACTAAGCAACTATGGGTTTCCACCTAACATTGTAAACTGGATCTGTGCATACTTGAGCATGCGCAGACAATTCGTCGATGTTGAGGGCCATTACTCTGGATGTCTCCCCGTAAATTCGGGAGTGCCGCAGGGAAGCGTGCTCGGACCGCTACTTTTTCTAGTATATATTAATGACATAACAGCATGCATAGACGATAGTGTGAGTATTAAATTGTTCGCGGACGACTGCTTACTTTACAAAGAGATTAAAGATGCCAATGATCAAGTGATCCTGAATAAAAGTCTTACTGCGATTTCTGACTGGTGCGACACCTGAGAAATGATACTTAATGAAGAAAAAACGGTTTTTATGCGCATTACCAACAAAAAACACCCTCTAACATATCAATACACTATTATTCAATCCGCCGTCTCTGAAACAGACTCTTTTAAATATTTGGGTGTAACTATCAACAATCGTCTAACCTGGTCGCAACACATTGATAATGTTTGTGCGTCTGCTCGACGTAAACTCGGCCTACTAAGACACAAGCTGAAACATTCTCCTCCATCCGTGAAACAACTGGCATTCAACACACTCGTAAGGTCGCGATTAGAATATGCTTGCGTCGTCTGGGACCCATTCACGAAAACAAATATTAAAAAACTGGAAAACATAAACAGGCTTGCCGTCCGCTACATATATAATTGTTATGGACGTTATGACTCCCCCTCTCAATTGATTAATGAAAATAATATTGCCACCCTGGAATGCCGAAGAAAGGTAGCACGCCTAACATTCCTTTTCCGCCTTTGGAAAAGGGAACTACAACTTGGTCATACACCCTGTGTCCAGCCGCTACCAGCTAGAGCTACCAGAAATTATCACCCCGACATGATAACCCCTATTTTCGCGCGTACAAATTGCTTTAAAAATTCTTTCTTTCCTAGAACAATAAATGATTGGAACTCTCTGCCGACCGATGTATTCCTGTCCAATAACATATTGGATGCCATTGAAAAACTGCATTTGAAATAAACGCGTGACCGCATGAGTACTTTAATGCGTGTTAGCATGAAAAAACAACAACCTGTGTAAACTATTACTGTAAATATTTCTTTCCTTTCAATTCAATCCCTTGCATTGTATGCTTGTAGAATGTGTTTTTCTGTATTTATATCATCCTTCAATGTACCTCATATGATTCAATGTATTTCATATTTCGTATGCACTTCTTTTCTTTGAACGCATTTAATTACATTACTGTATGAACATATTCCCTCCTGCCAGGGTCACAAGTTGGCCTGCAGTATTCTGTAAATAAAAATACATAAAATAAATGAATGTTTCCTTGTAATGGTGATGTTTAAACATTTTGAAGCGTTAAGCGGCATTTCCCATTTCTCACACCAAGTTGAAAGTTTATCTAAATCACTCTGAAGTGCATAAAAATCAGAATCACTATCAACAACCCTATATACTACGCAGTCGTCTGCAAACATCCTGAAAGATGACGTAATACCACTAGGGATATTATTTATATATAATAAAAATAAGAAGGGGCCCACGACAAAGCCTTGCGATACTCCAGAGGTCCCTGCAGCAAGATCAGAGGAGATGCCATTGAGAACCACAGACTGTTGTGTATGTGAAAGATGTTCAGATATCTATGCAATTACCTTATTGTGCAACTTGTAGTCGTGTAATTTGCTAATGAGTAGGTCATGAGCCACAACGTCAAATGCTTTACGAAAATCTAGAAAAATGCAATCAATTATGTGCCTTTTGTCTTTTGCTAGGGCCATATCGTGAGTGAATTCTACAAGCTGCGCAGTACAAGAAAAACCCTGCCGAAAACCGTGTTTGTTTGCAATAAATAAATTATGTTTAACTAGATGTGACATAATACAACTATATATAATGTGTTCCATTATTTTTCATGTAATACTAGTCAAAGGCACTGGCCTGCGGTTCTCAGTGCAGTTTTTAGGCCCACTTTTGCATACAGGCACAACATTTGCCAATTTCCAGTCGGTAGGTACGGCACCCATGTCTAAACATTTTTGGAAAAGACGGCATAAATACAGGCATAACGATTCACAACAACTATTGAGCATTGCTGCTGCTGTATCGTCTGGTCCATTTGCCTTTCTGGGAGGAACATTGCTAATAACTTGCGTACACCTTCCCAAGCAAACTCAATTTCGGGCATTTCTTCATTGCGCAGCGAGAAATCGAGACTTACAACCCGAAACTGGCGATTACTAAATACGGAAGAAACATAACTACTAAATGCTTCAACTTGGCGCTTGTCATCATCGAGTACCCTGCCTAAGTATTCAGAATTGTCGTTCTCTCCATTACGCCGTATATACTTCCAAAATTCTTTGGGATCTCCTAGCAATCGTTTCCCAAGACGAGCGCAAAATAATATTGTTACGTGTAGCTGGAGCCCAATACTGTATACAAATTATTTACAGGGAAGGGAAGCGAATAGATGGCCAAAATGGCGACGCTATATCAAGCGGGCCCACGTCGTCTTCTTCACCCTCAGTGTAGCCTCACTGTGGCGACTGTTCCGTAGCATCACCCCCGGCGGTAGAAGCACCGTCCCGGTGCTTAATCAACACATCCGCGGTGAAAGGTGTCTGGTATCGCTTGAGCCTCGCCACGTGAACGATGTCACTTGCAGCCGACGATGACGCTGACAGCTCGGCGGGGATGACTTCATACGTGACATCGGTCACTTGTCGCACCACACGGTATGGGCCAGTGTAGCGCGACAGCAGCTTTTCTGAAAGGCCCACACGTCGAATGGGTGACCAGAGAAGCACCAGAGAACCCGGAGTAAAGTGCACGTCGCGATGGTGGCAATCGTAGAGGCGTCTCTGATGCTTCTGTGAGGCCTCGAGACGGGTGCGGGTGAGCTGGCGCCCGTGGTCGGCGAGTGCGATCGCGTAGCGGGCGTATTCAGTGGTTGAACGTGTGGCCGAGGGCAGCAAAGTCTCCAAGGGCAACGCGGGTTCTCGGCCATATAGGAGATAGAATAGTGAATAGCCGGAGGTGTCGTGACGCGATGAATTATACGCGAACGTCACATATGGTAAGTGAAGATCCCAGTCGTGGTGGTCGGTCGCAACGTACTTTGAAAGCATGTCGGTGATGGTCCGGTTGAGGCGCTCCGTGAGGCCGTTGGTCTGTGGGTAGTAGGACGTGCTGAACTTGTGCTTTGTCGAGCAGGAGCGGAGGATGTCCTCGACCACTGCTGACAGAAAGCTGCGGCCACGGTCAGTGAGTAATTGACGTGGAGCACCATGCACTAAAATGATGTCATAGAGCAGAAAGTCAGCAACGTCAGTAGCACAACTTATCGGAAGGGCTCTGGTGATTGCGTATCGCGTCGCATATTCAGTAGCGACGGCGAGCCATTCATTTCCGGAGCCCGAGAGAGGAAACGGTCCAAGAAGGTCTAGACCAACATGGAAAAAGGGTTCCGGTGAGATGTCGATCGGCTGGAGACACCCAGATGGAGGTGTGGAGGGCTTCTTCCGGCGCTGACAGGGCTCACAAGCGGCAACGTAGCGCCGCACGGAGCGGACGAGACCCGGCCAAAAGAATCGACGGCGTACACGGTCGTATGTGCGCGAGACGCCCAAGTGTCCAGCCAAGGGAGCGTCGTGAAGTTGTTGGAGGACAGTCGAACGCAGGTGTGATGGAATTACGAGCAGAAGGTCAAGGCCGTGTGGATCGAGACTACGGCGGTTTAATGTCCCCTCCTTAAGGAGAAACATCCGGGGAGAGGCGTCGCCATGCGTTGACTCCAGAGGGTCGATGAGGGCTCGTAATGAAGGATCGCGGCGTTGCTCGTTGCCGATTTCAAGCAACTCGGAGACAGAGAAAACGCAAGCGATGGCTTCCGCATCAGCCGGTTCGTCGACGGGGTAGCGGGACAAACAATCGGCATCCTGGTGCAAGTGTCCCGTCTTATATACCACGGAGATGGTATATTCGTGCGGGCGTAATGCCCAGCGAGCGAGTCGTTCCGTGGGGTCCTTGAGCGAGGAGAGCCAGCAGAGCGCGTGGCGATCAGTGATGACACAGAAGGGGCGTCCGTACAAGTATGGACGAAACTTCGCAACAGCCCACACAAGAGCGAGGCACTCGCGCTCTGTGATTGAATAATTGCGCTCAGCGGGTGATAGAAGTCGGCTGGCATAGGCTATAACGCGGTCATGTCCACGCTGGCGTTGTGCTAACACTGCTCCTATGCCGTGACCACTGGCATCAGTTCGAACTTCTGTTGAGGCAGACGGGTCAAAGTGGGCCAGAATTGGAGGCATGGTAAGGAGGGTAGTGAGCTGCGAAAAAGATGCGGCATGGTCAGGTTCCCAAGAAAATGGGGCGTCTTTCTTGAAGAGGCCGGTAAGGGGACGTGCGATAGTCGCAAAATCCTTCACAAAGCGTTGGAAATAGGAGCGCAGCCCTACGAAACTACGAACGTCCTTGGTAGACTTCGGAACAGGAGAGTTCGTAAGGGCGCGAATTTTGTCCGGATCAGGTCGCATGCCTCTGGCGTCCACGAGGTGTCCAGGGACGGTGATTTGGCGGCGAGCGCAGTGACATTTGGACAAGTTCAACTGCAGACCGGCACGGCGAAACACGTCAAGAATCGCTGAAAGATGGTCTAGATGCGTGTAAAATATGGGCGAATAAACGATGACGTCGTCCAGATAGCACAAGGAGGTGGAAGCAAAGAGTTCATTCGTTCGAAGGTGGCGGGCGCGTTACAGAGACCGAAAGACATCATCTTGAACTGATAAAGGCCGTCAGGGGTAATAAATGCAGTCTTCTCTCGGTCCATGTCGTCGACGGATATCTGCCAGTAGCCGGACCGTATGTCGATAGAAGAAAAATAGGTAGCACCGTACAAGCAGTCTAGAGCGTCATCAATACGTGACAAAGGGTACACGTCGTTTTTTGTGACTTAGTTCAAGTGGCGATAATCTACACAAAAACACCACGTTCCGTCCTTCTTTTTGCCAATACGACGGGAGTAGCCCAGGGACTACAGGAAGGCTCGATAATGTCCTTTGCAAGCATCTTTTTGACTTCCTGTTGGATAACCGCTCGTTCGGACGTAGAAACACGATATTGACGTCGATGAATAGGGTTCGCATCGCCAGTGTTTATGCGATAGGTCACGACGGACGTTTGACCTAAGGGTCGATTGTCAAAGTCAAAAATGTCGCGATAGCCGTCAAAAACGCGGCAAAGGGCTTCAGCTTGAACAGGTGTAAGGTCAGAGGAAACCATCTTCTCAATGTCGACGTGAGTACCGTGCGATGACGTCACGGTATGGGCTGAGCTGTGACGATCTTCCGCTGTGAATGGCTCGATCTCATCATCCTGCAAAGCGCTAATTAAAGCCAATGAAATCCCCTGAGGGAGAACTTGCGCGGTTAGCGCGAAATTGACAAGGGGAAGGCAGGTGCGGTTTCCAGTAATTTTCAGCACACTGTGCGGCACGGTAACACCATGTGTAAGCATAACGGCCGGAATAGGTGCGGCCACGTAATTGCCGTCAGGTACAGCTGGTGAGGACAAGTCGACGTGTGTCACAGAGTGAGGCGGTAGGCGAATGAAATCCATGCAGCTCAAACGGCTTGGAGGCGGGTCCACAGGGTCGGCAAGAAGAGTCAAGTCAAGGCGATGTGAGCCGGCGGAACAGTCAATGAGGGCAGAATGATTGGCAAGAAAATACAGACCGAGAATGATTTCGTGAGGGCAATGCTCGATGACGGTGAAGAGAACGACGGTGTGTCTCTCAGCAATGGTGAGTCGGGCAGAACACATTCCAACAATAGCGATAGTCCCTCCGTCGGCAACTTGTACAACTCGGTTCGGGGCATGTGTCAGGACTTTCTTGAGCCGACGGTGAAGTGCAGCACTCATAATTGACACATGCGCCCCGGTATCAATCAACGCGCACACAGGAACTTTGTCTACGAGAACGTCCAAAAGATTCTTGTTCGTGGGTAAGGTGAAGCGAGGATTTCGTGCCAATGTCGTCAATGCAGCTTCACTTCCAGAAGCTGCACTGTCCAGTTTTTTCAGTCGGGGGTGCGGCGAGTAGGTCGGAGAAGGAGCACGGCGTGACGGGGGCGAACCAGATTGACGACGGGAGAGAGGAGGCGAGCGGGAGTAGAGGGGTCGTGTCTGAGGTGTCGCAGGGTCAGATGATGGAGCGGGCATAGAAAGCGCGAAGCAAATGGACGCGCTAGAGGGACGAGGGTGGTAATCAGGAGGATAGTGCACCGGACAAGTCCAGTGGCTGCGGCAGTGGCGAGCGACATGTCCAATGCGTCGGCAATTAAAACAGATCGGCCTGTCGTCCACTGTTCGCCATTCGGAGGGGTTGCGCTCTCCGTAAGAGGAGTAAGAAGAGCGTAGCGTGGACTTGCGTGGAGAAAGACGTCACGAGCGTATGGAACGAATGGATTGCAGGCAGACGTTGGACAACTCTTGACGGACGACGGCCTTGATCAAGGAGATTGCGACCGGAGAATGATCAGGTGACGGGAATGAAGGGGCCGCCGGTTGTGCCGCTTCGACCTCACTACGAATGATGCGGGTCAAGTTGTCACAACGCGACGGCTGGTGGAAGAGGTCGTCACAGGATGACGTAGCGGCTGTGTTGGGAAGTCGCGTGATGTGCTGGGACACCCAGCGGCTTTTAGCATGCTTAAGACGGCGGCACTTCTTGAGGATCGCATCGATGCTGGTGACGTTCGTAAACACCAGTAAATTGAAGGCGTCGTCAGCAATGCCTTTGAGGACGTGATTAACCTTATCGTCCGCAGACATGGTCGGGACAGTCTTGGCACAAAGGGCCAAGACGTCGAGAATGTACGACACGTAGGACTCGGTCGACGTCTGTACACGTGTGGCATGGGCTTTCTTGGCATTGACTTGGCGACCGAATGGATCGCCAAAAAGTTCGCGGTGCTTCTCTTTGAAGACATCCAAGCTCGAGATCTCCTCTTCGTGAGTCTGGAACCATGCAAGTGGAGCTCCGTCGATGTAGAAAAGAACGTTCGCAAGCATAATAGTCGGATCGCAGCTGTGACTGGTGCTGACACGTTCGTATAAACGGAGCCAGTCGTGAACATCAGGACTGCCGCCTCCGTTGAAAACACCAGGATATCGAGGGGGGGGGGGACGGCGATGTAGGTCGGGGCTGCAGGCGGAGACGGTTGCGTAGAAGAAGTGCCGCCAGCAGGTGCCGAAGTTGTACTGTCGCCGTTGCGACCGCTGCGAAGCTCCATGACGGGTACGGGGAACGTCCACCTCCACCAAATTAATGTTACGTGTAGCTGGAGCCCAATACTGTATACAAATTATTTACAGGGAAGGGAAGCTAACGGAAGGCCAAAATGGCGACGCTATATCCAGCGGGCCCACGTCGTCGTCTTCATCCTCAGTGCAGCCTCACTGTGGTGACTGTTCCGCAGCAATATTCCTTAGCCGATTTGCCTGAATTCTCAAATAAAACTTTAGCCTCTTTAGTTTGGATAAGTTTTTCAGGGACCTGTGTTTTTATGCCCTCAGCACCCTGCGCAACAATATGCGATGTTCCTGCCGAAACCATGGTTTATATTAATAACGTTTATATGAAAGCATCTGAGTCAGAACTATTTTATCTCGAAGGTAGAAGAGCTTTTCTTTAAAGCTTTCCCACAACTGTTTAGCGCTGAAATCATCCGATAATGTGTCAAACGTTGGGAAGTACAAATCTAACGACTGATTTATAGAACAGTTATCAGCCTTACTAGACAACAACACTTTTCTAGATGGTTTCTTTACTATTGGCACATTTGCAACACTAACGTCAGCAATAAAAATGTTATGGTCACTCAATCCAGGTAGTGCATGAACGTCTGATACAATACCAGACCCATTACACAACAGTAAGTTCAAGGCATGGTCCGTACCATCGTCATGCGACGCACTGAGGACATATTGTTCAAATGCATGAGTATCCATTAGATCAAAAAACGAGGCGTACAAACAATCACGAACGGAAAGCCTGGGAACTGCACATGACAAGTCAATTTCAGGTAGGTTAAATTTCCCTCCGATCAAGACACGGTTAGTTTTCATACACTCCAGAAAGTCAGGAAGTTTGAAGAACTGCTCATACGACACGCTTGGTGGATGGTTGTAGGAGCCAAACACCATGCTTTTTACATTTACCAGCCGAGTCCTACAAAAAAAACGGCCTCAATATAAAGTAGTGGGCTTGTCACGTGAACGCCATGTGTACTACAATTTACAAGAATAAAGACACCTCCACCGAGAGAATTTTGATCGTGCCGAAAACAGTGGCAGCTTGCCGGAAAAATTTCAGAATACAAAACCGAAGAATCCAGCCCTGACTCAGTGCCCGGCACCAGAGTGGGCATGACAGCAGCCTCAGCGGCAACATGCTAAGGAATCCCTTCTGTTTCGTACTACAGAAGGGATTAGGTTGTGGCAGTTAGGCTACAGGTTGTGGCAGTTCTGCTGCAAACCGATCCATCATCATGCGGTTGTTTCCCCGCTGCACCACGCAACAATTAAATCCTGGGGGCGTACCCGATGTCATCGACACGTGCCGGTGGAATTTGCCTCGTGGAAGATTCCTCGCCACCAACTATTATCACCGTGTCTATGCGATCTGCGTTTACGTCGGACCACATGACTCGCTTCCCAGCTATAAAAGGCCAGACCGCACCGAGCTTAATCAGTGGTCATGGCAGCAGCCTCAGCTGCAACGTGCTAAGGAATCCCTTCTGTTTCGTTCTGCAGGTTAGTCAGTACTTACCTATAAATTCTATCGAAGCGACAATCGCTTGTTAGTGCTGCTGCCCTGCCCACTATCTTTTTCAAATGTTTTCAGTTATGTCATTTCTATGCCAAGTGAGTTGCTGGTGTGTGGCGATATAGAGGCCAATCCGGGTCCTACAGAAAAAGAAATGCTTTCCGGATTACTGATCGGTCAGGGAAAGTTGACCACATCTGTGGAAGCATTGCAGAGTTCTCAAGACAATGTTGAGAAGGACATTTTAGCACTGACCAAGCGCATAGAAGGTTTTGCAAAACAGCTGGCTGGTTTGAACGCACTGAACAACTGTTTGAAAACAATGGAGGACACTGTTGCGAAGGCTGATAAAGAGTTATCTGCTCTCATTTATCTATCGAAGGTTGATAAACAGTTATCTGCTCTGTAAGTTGATGACTTGCAAAATAGGAGGCGCAGAAACAATTTAGTTATATACGGGCTAACTGACGATGACGAAGAGACAGCAGCTGTAATGTAGTGACTGAGGTCTTTCAGGCCAAATTAGAATTAACTGTCTCTGGCGTTGAGAGGTGTCAGAGAATAGGTCGCAAGTTTAAAGATAAGAAACGCCCTGTGATACTCAAATTTTTAGACTATTGAGAAAAGGCGTCAGCATTGAAATCCGCGCACAAGCTAAAGGGTTCCGAAATATCAATCTTTGAAGACTTTTCGACCAGATTGCGAGAAATACGAAAGCACCTGGGGAAGAGTGCCACGCAAGAAAAGGCGCGGCCAAAGTGAAACTAGTGCACAATAAATTGTCTGTTGACAATGTATTGTACGGCTGGGATGAAGTTAAAGTTGCCCGTTATAAGCTGATCAATAAAAATAAATGACAGCAAAAGCCCATTCCTAAATCACTAAAAATATTGAATGTAATTTGTAGAAGCATATTAAACAAAATTTGTGATTTGGAAGGGATTTTACTTTGCGAAGATGCTGACATCGCGGTCTTAACAGAGACAAGGTTAAATGAAACCATTTACGATAGTGAAATTGTGCCGGCATCCTACACTGTACTTTGGAATTTCCGTGGTGGTAGAGGTGCAGGAGGTGCCATACTCGTCAAAGAATAATTAAATATATTGAGCATGCCTGAAGTGCCTAATATTGAGTTCATTTTCTGTAACGCCTACCATAACAATATCCGGTATATTGTCGGAGCACTGTATAGGCCGCCTGGATCGCCTGTCACAGTATTGGATAACCTTAAAGATTATATGACAACCTATATTAAGCTACATGATCGCATTTTAACAGGCGACTGCAGTTTGCCGGATATTGACTGGTGAACGTTCGCGCTCAAAATGCATAGTGATGAATCAAGTGAGGCAATGCTTGACATAGCTTTCTCATTTGACTTGACGCAAACTGTAGAGCGCCCCACCCGATTACAAGGGAATATAAAATCTATTTTAGACCTCTTCTTTGTTTCTGGAACAATTTCCGATTCACCTAAATGTGTAGTGATACCTGGTATCTCCGATCACCAGGCCGTTCTCCTGACGCTTTTCGGCATGACTCTTGATAAAATTTGCGCTCAAATGCATTCTAGAAACTGTGCTGACGATGTTTCTATTATTGTGGTTCTTTCATTTAATTTTTATGCATTTTGTAATACCACTGCAAGTGTTCAAGAACTTTAGGACCAGTTTAAGGTTATGGTACATGAATGTATTGAATGTCACGTGCCGGTTATTGTTAAAAAGAAAGCAAAAAGCCCATGGATTTCTCGGGTGACACTGCAGCTAAAAAGAAAACTGAAGCGCATGAAACAGAAAAGAAAAGCAAACATTATTTCTCCGCAATCGGAACGAAATGATCGTTTGCTCAAGAAGCAAACAGTCATTGACAAACAGCATTATTTTGAAAAATCTTTTCCCAAATTCATGTCAGAATCTCCCGAGAAATTCTGGCGTTCGGTTTCCCCAACCTTAAAGACCCATGATGAGTTTGAAATCAAAAGTGTTCTGGTCATAGATGCACAAGGACTATCTAATGTCTTCAATGAAAATTTTAAGTCCATATTTACTAACGACAATAACATCTTTCCAAAATTTGAAGCCTTACTGCTGCCTTTGGAGGATTTTGTCATTAGTGAGCATGATATCTTAAGTATGCTGCTTAACCTCGAGGTAAAGAAATCACCTGGACCGGACGACACACATATTGCCTTTTTGAAAAGATATGCACAATGGACGTCTAAATAATTGTTTGTTTTATTTATAAGGTCCTTGTGTGAAAGTCAAATCCCGCGAGACTGGGGGACTGCCAGCGTCAAACTGCTTCACAAAAGTGAAGACACGCGATTGATCAAGAACTATTGCCCAATTTCGCTAACGTCGAGTGCTCCTAACCTACTTGAGCACATAATTCACAATCACATATCAAACTTCCTCGAAGCTAACAATTTCTTTACTGAATATCAGCATGGGTTCTGGAGGGGTTACTCAACTTGCACGCAGCTAGTAGAAACTATACATTATTTTTCCTCTTGAATTAACAATGAAACACAGATTGACACCGTATTTGTACATTTCTCGAAAGCTTTTGACAGGGTCACTGAGGAGAAGTTAATTTAAAAGTTAGACACCATACTTCATAACAAACAATTAGTAAAGTGGATTTCAGCCTACCTTTTCAACAGAGAACAATTCGTGGTTTTTTATAAACTCATTGTTCTGACAAGCTTACAGTTCACTCTGGCTTCCCTCAAGGCTCTGTTACTTGGCCTGTAATATTTTCAATATAAATGATATCTTGTCTGACAATCCTGTGAAAATTAAATTTTACGCTGATAATTGTGTCATTTATGCAGAAGTAAGAAGTGTCTCAGATCAAATACTACTGAATAGCGCGTTGCAAAAAGTTTCTGCATGGTATGAATCATGGCAAATGTCCATTAATTTTGAAACAAAACTGTGTTGATGAGGATTACTCACAAACAGAATGCCTTACCGTTTGATTACAGTATTGTGAAGAAGTGCGCACAAACTACCGAGCGCAAGAGCAGACGACATTGCGGGCGTCCTCAACAAGAGGAAAAGAAAGACGAGGGAGGCTCGTGCAGCGCGTGAAAAGGGTCTCGCGCAGCGGGGATCGTTGGAACGCCGGCGCGACTAGGGCCACCGGGCCTTCGGAACCCACATCTGCTGGTGAGGTTCACCTGGCCGAGCGTCCGTCTTCGGGACAGGGAACACCTCCGGTCGTTGCACGGCACGAGACCCCGGAACGGCCTGCTGCAGCCTCGAACCCGCATCTACGCGCGAGGTTTGGGAGAGCGCGAGTCCGTCGTCGAGACGAGGAGCGCCTCGAGTCGTTGCCTTGCACGAGGCCTCAGGTCGGCCTGCCGGCATCTTGGAACCCGCTTCTACGCGCGAGGTTCGGGTGACCGGGCGACCGAGTGGCCTGTTCTTGTTTACGGAGCTGTGGGCCGTCCACCTTTTCCTGCCCCGTGCTGCTGCGTCTGCTATTCCACGCCGGTCATCACTCGATGAACAAGCGTTTCACGTCAAGGACTCTACGTGTCACCACACTCCGGACTTAACCGCAACCTCGTGAGGCTACATTTTTTCCTACATACGAACCACCTTGTATGTGTGGGTCTAGGTTAAGATATTTTTTTCGCGTTCACGTGCCGTCTAATATAACTGTGTGTTTGCTCATCATGCACCGTCTCCTCCATCTTCCTCGCGTCACACGCTTTGCAACGTGACGATCCTAACAACATCACAGATCTGGCGTCCGCGAGAGGACCGCTCCTACGCTATCGAGAAGAGCAGCACATTGCATATGCGTGTTTGACGGGTGAGGATGGAGACAGACAAGCTTACGGCAATTGGAAAAGAACTGGGGTTGACTGGCCCGGCACTGAAGCAATGGGTAGACGAAGATAGCGCACGCGAAAGAAAAGCGTGTGAAGCACGTCTGGCTGAACGCAATGCAGCAAAAGAAGCTGATGCCGAAGCGCTAGCTAGATTAAAGGCTGAAAGGGAAGTGCTCGAGCTCAAGCTAAAGTTGAGGGAGTTAGACGCGACAGCGGGTAGCATGAGTACTGGGCAGCTTGCAGAGAGTGTGCACGCAGGTGCTACCGAGAGCTACCAAAGTCCGCACAAGCTAATCCCACCATTTAACGAATAACGCGATGAGTTGGATGCATACATTCAGCGATTTGAGCACGTCGCAACGAGCCAGGGCTGGCCACAAGACATATGGGCCCTATCGCTGAGCCTCTGTTTGACAGGCGTAGCTCTAAGTGTTGTCGGCAGAATAGCACCGGATCATGCCATGGACTATGCGACACTAAAACAGACGCTTTTGCAACGCTTCAGGTTCATGGAGGAAGGCTACCGAAGCAAGTTTCGGTCGGCGGAACCCGATAATTCCGAAACTGGTAGACAGTTTGCCGGTCGTCTATTGGGATACTTCGATCACTGGCAAGAAATGGCCAATGCAGACCGGACATACGATGCTCTGCGGGACAAGATTGCCTCAGAACAGTTCCTGATGACTTGTCATGAGAAACTGGCAGTCTTTTTAAGAGAAAGGAATCGTCAAGGAATTGACAAACTAGCGGAAGCTACTGATCATTACATGGAGGCGCAGGGGTTAGGTAACCTTGGCAAAGGTAAAAACGAGAGGGATACTAGCAAGCCACCAGGTCAAGCTCGAACTCCTGAGCGACAAGAAGAAAAGGAAAGACCACGCTGCTTTCTGTGTGGTAAGCGCGGTCACAGAGCTGCTGATTGCTGGACCAATACGAAGGGTCCAAGTACAAATACATCTTTCTGTGGAAAGTGCCGCCGCACTGGGCCTAAGGCAGGTGACTGCCCCAAAAAACCCAACAGTACTGAGAAGGCTTCGTGCTCGATGCAACAAGTACACATGTCCAAGGCAGTAACCGAAGAAACACAGACCTTGCGTCGAGTTCCCGGAAGTTTGGAACGCGGGAGAACGCAGACGCGTAAACAAGACGAAAAGTCTATGCCTACTGCCGAAGGTGTGCTTGAAGGACATCCCGCTACTGTCTTGCGAGATACGGGATGTGACTATTATTGTCAAGAGGTCCCTTGTACCAGACAGTAAGCTGACAGGAAAAATTTCCTTGGTGTGTCTCCTGGATAGAAGATTGTTGAAGCTACGTGAAGCAACCGTGGAGATCGCGTCACCGTTCTTCACAGGCAAGGCTAGAGTTTTATGCATGGACAATCCCTTATATGATTTTGTCCTGGGAAATGTGAAAGGCGTACGGAATGCCTCCAATCCTGACAATGAATGGAAAAGACATCTTTATACACCGAGCGCTGCGGATGATTGCTTTAGAGCGGAAAGTGGAAACGGTTCTACTAATGAAATCGGCTGCTAGTGAAATAAGGGACAAGTCGAAAGTGGCGGCGACTACCAGACAGCCAAGATCAAGTCCGCCTTCATTACCAGTACCAGCTATAAACCCCCTAGACATCAGCCCAATCGACTTGAAAAGCAGGCAAAGGGAGGACAGCAGTCTACGTAAATGCTTTGAAGCAGTGGACAAAGAGATGAAGACTAGGTTCGCCGACGTCCAATTCTTTATAATGGAGGGAATTCTTTACCGAAGATACACACTGCGGTCAAAGAAACAAATGGAACAGCTTGTCGTACCCAGAAGCCTTCGTGATTTTGTGATGAAAATGGCTCACGAAGGGATCCTTGCCGGACATCAAGGAATAAAGCAAACCACAGACCGTGTGAGCGAAGAGTTCTACTGGCCTGGTTTCCAATCAGACATCACGCGATTTGTTAAATCGTGCGATACGTGCCAGAGGACTTTTCCCAAGCATCTAATAGGTCGAGTACCATTGGGAAATACTCCCGTCATTGATACCCCGTTTAAGAGAGTTGCCATTGACATTGTGGGACCATTAACTCGCATGTCAGAGAAAGGGAATAAGTACGTTCTGACAATGGTCGATATGGCAACGCGGTATCCTGATGCTGTGGCACTGCCAAGCATTGAAACAGAAAAAAAATAGCTGAGGCACTTCTAGAGATGTTCTCTCGTGTGGGAGTCCCACAGGAGATAATCAGTGACAGAGGCACATCATTCTCGTCACGCCTGATGAAGGAACTGAGCCGTCTTCTCTCTTTTACGCAGTTGCCAAAAACTCCATATCATCCGATGGCAAATGGCCTTGTGGAGAGGTTCAACGGCACCCTTAAACAAATGATAAGACGAATGTGTCAAGAGAGCCCGAAAAAATGGGACCGTTACTTGGCACCCTTGCTTTTTGCTTATCGCGAAGTCCCTCAGTAAAGCCTGTGTTTTTCACCCTTCGACTTGTTGTATGGCCGTTATGTCAGAGGACCCATGGCGATATTGAAAGAATTATGGACAGGTCATCATATTGATGATGACGCAAAAACCTCATACGGACATGTAGTTGAGCTACGGAAGCGTCTTGAAGACACTTGTCGTTTGGCCAAGGAGGAGCTTCAAAAAGCAAAACTTTTACAGAAGAAACACTACGACCGGAAGGCCAGACCACGTCATTTAGCTGCTGGAGAGAAGGTTTTGCTACTGCTGCCTTCGGACAACAACAAATTGATTCTTACGTGGAAAGGGCCATTCACTGTACTTGAGAGGAGAAATGACGTCGATTACGTTATTGACCTCGGGACCAGGACGACACTGTTCCATATAAATCTACTGAAAAAGTATGAGGACCTGCCACCTATATCACCGCCATTACCGGAAGCGTCACAGCTTGTCAGACTGATGATACCGAAAATGACGATCTACCATGTGTATGGTTTCAAGGAAAAGAATCGGTGGCCGACGTGAGTCTATCGGAATCACTCTCTCCTGACCAGCGCGCTCAAGTCACGAGTCTACTGAGCATATACGAGAATGTATTCACCGAGGTTCCCGGCAAGACACACCTCATCCAGTGTAAGCTGAAACTTACCACGAATACACCCGTAAACATGCGGCCCTATCCACTACCATTTGCTACTCAAGAAGCGGTACAAAAAGAAATTGGAGAAATGTTACGACAAGGCATCATAGAACCATCTGAGTCCGCCTACCAATCACCTATAGTTATCGTGAAGAAAAGAGACGGGACAATGCGTTTATGCATTGATTTCAGGCAACTCAACAAGATACTGGTCAATGACAACGAGCCTATGCACCGAGTGGATATTATCTTTGGGAGACTGGGAAATGCGCAGTACTTTTCAAAGTTTGACTTTTCTAAGGGTTACTGGCAAGTGCCCATGGATGAAGAGTCGAAAATAATGACAGCTTTTGCTACGGCATCAGGCCTATATCAGTTCCGCTTCATGCCGTTTGGCATTAAAACCGCACCAGCTGTTTTCAACCGCCTCATGAGAAAAGTAGTAGCAGACATACCACATATTTACAACTACTTCGATGACACGCTCATTGCCACTGAAACGTGGGACGAACACGTGGGTACACTTGAGTCATTTCTACAACGCGTGAGAGAATCTGGGCTGACAATTCGTCCAACAAAAAGTGAAATTGGTCAAAGATGAGTGAAATTCCTCGGCCACCTTGTTAGAAACGGTGTCATGCAACCGCAGGTCGCAACACTTAGACAAAATACAGGCTGCGAAGCGTCCACAGACGAAAAAATAAGTACGCTCGTTTCTCGGACTTACGGGGTAATACACAGACTTCGTCCCCAATTATTCCAAAGTAACTTACCCACTCACTGAACTGACCAAGAAAAGAGGCCCTAACAAAGTAATTTGGGGAGAACGTGAACAGAAAGCCTTTGATGAACTCAAGATCCTCCTGTCTACACCACCTATATTGAGAGCACCAGATGTTTCTAAACCTTTCGTACTCCACAGCAACGCATCATCAACAAGTATAGGTGCCATACTTATGCAGCGCCATGAAGGAATTCTGCACCCGGTATCATATGCGAGCCGCCGACTACAACCACGAGAAATTGCATATTCAACAGTTGAGCGAGAAGCCCTAGCTCTTACGTGGGCCGTCCAAAAGTTCCACATCTACTTGTTTGGACGCACGTTTATATTACAGAGCGACCATAAGCCCCTTGTTTACATCAAGTCGGCCAAGCACATCAACAGCCGTGTTTTTTTTTATGTTTACTTATGGAGTATGACTTCTCGGTTGAGTATATTAAAGGCAGCGAGAATGTGGGCGCAGACTATATGAGCCGGTTGCCAAGCACATAAAGAGTGTGTCTGCGGAAACATGGTATTTCAAAAGCACGAACCTCAAACGGGTGTAACTTTAATGTCGAACAGCATTTGCTGGCATGTTAGTTTAGTGGATTTTTGTTTTCACCTTATATCGTGGTGTTGCGACTTCTTAATGTTGTCATTATGCCGAGTGTGCGGTGCTCGAAACTCTAGTGTTGTAGTAATCTTTGTGTGTATTCTTACATGCCGAGTGTGCGGTGCTCGGAACTGTAGCACTGTGGTATTTTTTATGTGTACTCAAACGTACCGAGTGTGCGGTGCTCGGATCTGTGGTGCAGTAGTAATGCTTTGTGGTACGTGTCTGCTACAGTGAACTAGCAGATATCGAGTTCCCTCAAGTTCTTTGAACGAAAGAACTTTCTTAAGTAGGGGGTGATTGTGAAGAAGTGCGCACAAACTACCGAGCGCAAGAGCAGACGACATTGCGGCCGTCCTCAACAAGAGGAAAAGAAAGACGAGGGAGGCTCGTGCAGCGTGTGAAAAGGGTCTCGCGCAACGGGGATCGTTGGAACACCGGCGCGACTAGGGCCACCAGGCCTTCGGAACCCACATCTCCAGGTGAGGTTCACCTGGCCGAGCGTCCGTCTTCGGGACAGGGAACACCTCGGGTCGTTGCACGGCACGAGACCCCGGAACGGCCTGCTGCAGCCTCGAACCCGCATCTACGTGCGAGGTTCGGGAGAGCGAGCGTCCGTCGTCGAGACGAGGAGCGCCTCGGGTCGTTGCCTTGCACGAGGCCTCAGGTCGGCCTGCCGGCATCTTGGAACCCGCTTCTACGCGCGAGGTTCGGGTGACCGGGCGACCGAGTGGCCTGTTCTCGTCTACGGAGCTGTGGGCCGTCCACCTTTTCCTGCCCCGTGCTGCTGCGTCTGCTATTCCACGCCGGTCATCACTCGACCAACAAGCGTTTCACCTCAAGGACTCTACGTGTCACCACACTGCGGACTTAACCGCAACCTCGTGAGACATTTTTTCCTACTTACGAACCACATTGTATGTGTGGGTCTAGGTTAAGATATTTTTTTCTGTTCAGGTGCCGTCTAATATAATTGTGTGTTTGCTCATCATGCACCGTCTCCTTCATCTTCCTCGCGTCACACGCTTTGCAACGTGACGATCCTAACAACATCACAAGTATCAATGATGTGACACTTGCAGAAGTAACAGAATATAAATATCTAGGGCTCTGACTCACTAAGAATCTCAGCTGGAAGAAACATATTAATTTGATAACTTGTAACGCTTTTCGCAAATAGTTTTTTTAAGACGGACATTGCGGTTATCCACTCCTTCTGTCCGCCTCCTTCCTTACAAATGTATTGTTTTGCCTACCTTAGATTATGCTGCTATCATTTGGTACCCATTCACTAAGACTGATTTAAACAAAGTAGAGAGGGTTCAAAGGAGGGCAGCTCGATACATATATGATAATTTCCGACGTACATCGATAACACATCTCTAAATAAAAGCTGGTTTGTCGACAATAAATGAGCGAAATCGTTCTGCAAGACTTAAATTCATGTACCAATTAATTAACGGACACTACGGAACTGAACTCACCCATTTAGTTCATTTTTGGTCTGGGTATGCGACCCGACAACGTCATCAACTAGCTTTAACTCCTTTTTGCATCCGTATTACCTGTGTTAAATGATCATTTCTTCCACGAACTCTTACCGATTGGATTAACCTCACTAACAATGATGTGTTGCAACCGTTACTGACGCTATTCGCACAACCTAGTCACTGTTACTGCGTTTCATCACTTTACTGTTCTATTGTGTATTTTATTTTTTACTGTTTGATATCTTGTTCAAATGTATTGCTGATGCTGGCTGCAGAGCTTCAGCCGGCACCCTTATTTCTTTTGCTTACATTTAGCCAGTCTTGGTAAAGTGCTTAATTCTTTTTCCCACCCTGCTATAATCCCGATACCGCGATTGCAGTATCAATTTGGGCACGGGGCACTCACGGAATGCGGTGAGCTAACAATCCGCTTTTCTTCATCCTACAGCTTGTGCCCGGACTGCTGCTCCGTGCCAGTCCGAGTTTCGAGCCACCAGGACAGGTCGGAACAACATGCGTCGTGAATGCCACCACTATCAACCTACAACGAGATTCCGTGCTGCATCACTCGTCATCCACCTGCGCGGACGCTGGGAGCCGGGGCTGTGCACATCACATGTGCCCAGCGCCACCACTCAACCCACCTATAAAAGACCACCTCAAGCAAGGCCGAGCCATTGAGCACGGCGGCACTTATGGAATGCGATCAGCCAACAATGCGCTTATCTTCATCCTACAGGTGAGGAGGTGATAGGGAAAGCGTACCAGCTCGAACGACCCCTTTTTGCTTGTGCTGCCGTGCCCACAACCATGTGCTGTTGTGATTGAGCATGCGATGCATGTACATAAACTCTTATTGCTTGGCGGAGACATTGAGACGAATCCAGGCCCTGAAATCAGCCAACAATGAAAGGAAATAGCTGCGGATATAAAAGAGATTAAGAAAAGTCGCCTGGCTCAAATAGACAAATAGAAATTAGACATACTAACAAGACTAGAAGAAAAGGTCGACTGCTTTCAAGAAACCGTCTACGGTCTACATGAATATTCTTATCAAAGACATGCAAGAAAAAATCGACGATCTAGAGAATCGTAGCAGGTGAACTAACCTGTTAATATATGGCTTACCGGAGGCAGAGGGAGAGACACCCTTGATACTTGAAAGTGCGGTGAACAAAAACATAATTGTTTATACTCTAGAATTAAAACCAATAGCAATCGAACGTATACATCGAATCGGTAGAGGAGCGCCGAACAAGGTTAGGCCTGTATTTCTTAAGATACTTGACTCAAGAGACAAATGCTCAATACTAAAACGGGGATACAAACTTAAAGATACAGGCCTATCCATTGGAGAAGACTTTTCGAAACGCGTACGCGATATTCGAAGGAAACGTTGGAACAGTGCGAAAACAAACCGACAAAGAAATTAGACTGTTTTCCTTGTTTTTGATAAGTTATATATAAACAATCGAGCATATGTTTGGAGCAATGAGAAAGAGGGCAAGGTACCACTTAATGAAAAACGCGTAGAAGTAGCTACTGCAAGTACAGCAAAGGCGGTGAGTGTGTCCAGCGACCAAACAAAAAAGGGAGCTACTACTGGTCGCACTGCAAAATTAGCGAACTAACACTCCTCACGGTGAATGCAAGAAGCGTCATCAACAAGACTGAATCACTTGAAAATCTGATTATTGATCATGAACCTGACCTAGCAGCCATAACAGAAACATGGCTCACACCTGATATTTTTGATCACGAGTTCGCACCACCCAACTATTTTGTGGTCCGGAAGGACCGCCCCACACGTGGTGGTGGAGTGGCGTTATTGATGAAAAAGGGCCTTTCCTTTGTGGCTTTTCCAGAGGTACAAGGCGTAGAGGCCTTTTTTTGTAAACTACTTTGTGACGGCACGAGCATATTCATAGGTTGTGTTTATCGGAGCCCAAACTCTGGTGATGCCTCTATCAGTGTCATTCATGATTACATAGAACGCCACGTGCTTGGTTCCCGCGTTGTCCTCTTTGGTGACTTCAATCTGTCTGCCAGACATTAACTGGAATAGTATGTGCTTCTCATCATCAGCTTCGGATGCATTGTCTGACCTCATGCTATGCTTCAATCTTCATCAGATCGTATGATGCCCCACCCGCTCACAGGGAAATACTAAGAACATACTAGATCTAATCTTTTTAAGTAACCACATAAATCGCATAAAAACTGATGTAATTCATGGTATATCAGACCACGTCGTACCAGTGTGCATCGTGCCTCTTAGTGGCAGCATAACCACTCATTATTCTGTATCTGTAGTAACAGACTTCGAAAACGCTGACGATAACAGTGATGCACCTCGCTCACGAATTCCAGCATTTTTCAGAAATTGACTCCGATGCTTCAGTATATGCAAATTCCCTTTGGTTTCACTTCAAATCGATTGTACTTTACTGCATCATTCACTACGTACCTAACAAAATAAAGCGTCCTCCGAAAAAAAATCCATGGATCACGCGAGAAGATATCCAAGCAAATCGACGTTTGAAAATGTTACGTAGGGCAATAAAAACAAAAGGTGGTGGAGAATCCAGAGTTCATAAACTACCGGACGCCATCGCGGAATTCATATTTAAAGCTGAACTTGCTTAACAGCACTACTTTGGTGTAACACTACCTAATTTTCTTGTTAGTAACCATCAGAAGTTCTGGAATTACTTTCGTACTAATAAAAATGCTACATCACATTATCTTCCCGAAGAAAAAACTGATAAGGCTAACGCATATAACGATTTTTTTCGGTCAGTGTTTACTATAGACGATGACATTATTCCCGCATTTGCAACGCAACATCACGCGAAAATCGCTAAACTAGATATTACGGATGCCGGTATTTTCAATCTATACTGCTTAAACTTGACCCCAAGAAAGGTAGTGGCCCCGACGATGTACCTAATACTTTCCTAAAAAAGTATGCAGAGTGGTGTAGTAAACACCTTGGCCTAGTTTTTCGGAAATCACTTAAGACTTCACAACTGCCTCATGATTGGAAAATTACAAAGGTAATCCCGATCCACAAGGGAGGTGACACAACATTACCTCCAAATTTCAGACCCATTTCTCTAACTAGCACGTCATGTAAACTTCTAGAACACATAATCTTAAAGGACATGACCGTATTCCTAGAGCGCATTGATTTTTTCTCACCCAACCAACATGGTTTTCACAGTGGTCCCTCGACAGTAACCCAAGTAACAGAACTAGTCCACGATCTTGCTGTTACAGTTAATAACCGCGGTCAAACTGACTTGATTCTACTCGATTTGTCCAAGGCTTTCGACTGTGTATGTCGCAGCAGAGTAATAGCTAAAGTTGAAAAGGTTTTTGGTATAGGAGAACTTTCTAAAAAGAAAAACTTTTATGACTGCTTCGATAAAATGCAACCGGGGTTTGACCGGGGTTCTTAAGTAACCGCTCGCAATTTGTGGTTTACGAAAAAACGCTTTCTAACACAGTCGCAGTAACATCCGGAGTCCCCCAAGGGTCTGTGCTTGGACCATTGCTTTTCTTACTCTATATTAAAGATATCACAGCTAACATCAATTGCAATGTAAAACTATTTGCAGACGACTGCGTCATATACAGAGAAATTAACAATTACAATGATCATATTAAATTAAATGATTCTCTAGCTGACATAGCTGATTGGTGCTCCAAATGGCAGATGCAAATAAACATACAGAAGTCCGCGATCATGACTGTAACCAGGAAAACGGTATCATCAATCTTTATTTACGCAATTAATGGTACTCCACTCAACAAAGTTGAAGAACACAAATATCTAGGCGTTACATTAACCTCGGAGCACAAATGGGACAAACATATCAGTAATATAATCTCAAAGGCGTTGCGCAAACTATTTTTCTTAAAAAGAAGCCTGGCGCTCGCAACCAAGTCAACGAAGCTGCTAGCCTACAAATCATTTGTAAGGCCTGTTCTCGAATACACTAACACAGTCCGGTTTCCGCATACACTAACTAACATAAGTGAGCTAGAATCAATACAAAGGAAAGCTGTGAGGCTCATCCATAACAAATATAGACGTACAGACTCGCCAACACATCTTTTAACCCAGTCCGGTTTGCGAACGCTATCCACAAGAGCGAAACATGCTCGCTTAAAAGTCTTGTTTCAACTAATAAAAAATACCTATAGGATAGATACCTCCCAATACATTTCATTCTCCGAGGCTCGACCTATACGTAACAAGCATGCGCACACATTGACAGAATACGCATGTAAAAATGAGACATTTAAGTATTCTTTCTTCCCGCTCGCAATAGCAGAATGGAACCAAGTTGATCCTACTATCACCAACATTGAATCATTAGCCGAATTCATCTCGCAAATAGCAAAAAAAACTGTGTGTGAATAACATTACCTATTATGCATGCAGGGTGCTTGCATAATATGTCGTTAGTGTAACGAAGATAGGTGTGGGGTTTTAAAGGGTAGGATTTCAGCAGGTCTGCTTCAAGCTGTCGCATGAAGATGTTTGCATACGTGGGGGCGAATGGCGTACCCATGCTAGTGCCGAAAATTTGCAGGTAGTGTATAGAATCGAATTCGAAATAGTTGAGCGTGAGAACTAACCTAAGTAGCGATAAGTAAACGTCAGGAGCGTGCGCTTGGGGATTGATTGCGAGGGATCTGGAAACGGCTTCAATTCCTTCACTCATAGGAATGTTGATGTAAAGGGCAGAAACATCCAAAGTGACTAGAATAGTGCGGTCAGAAAGGATCTGGTTGGCGTTGATGCCGTCGAGAATTCGAAGGAAGTGCGGCGTGTCTTGAACGAAAGATGGGAGGGTGGTGGGTATGTTTGACTGGTGGTGATTTAAGAATTTAGATGCCATGTGCACCTAAAACCGTCGATTCATTAAGCATTACCAATGCCGGAGTTCTTAATCTATTGCTTAATCTCGACATCAAGAAAGCTAACGGGCCAGATAATATCCCGAATTAGTTTTCAAATACATATGCAGAATGGTGTAGCGAATACCTTGCCATTATACACCGCAAATCACTTGCGTCCGCACAACTACCAGGTGATTGGAAAAAAGCGAAGGTGATTCCTATACATAAATCTGGCGACAGCAATGAACCTTCTAACGACAGGCCAATCTCACTTATCAGCACATCTTGTATAATATTGGAACATATTATCTTCAAACACATCACTATATTTCTCGAGCAAGAACATATAATAATACCTCAACAACACGGCTTTAGAGGGGGCCTCTCAATGGTCACACAACTAACCGAAGTAGTGCATCACCTTGAGCTTAACCTAAACAACCGAAGCCGGACAGACATGAACTTCCTCGACTTCAGTAAAGCATTTGATTGTGTAAGCCATGTAAAATTATTTGCAAAACTAGAGGCTACAATCGGGGACTGTCAGATTACTGCATGGATAAAGAACTTGTTATCGCATCGAACACCGCACATCATTGTAGGTAGCACCCCTTCCAGGTCTGTGGCTGTCACCTCCGGTCTTCCCCAAGGGTCAGTACTGGGCCCATTGCTACTTTTGATCTTTATTAACGACATTGCTGCTAACATTGAATGTGACATTAAGCTCTTCGCGGATTATTGTTTTATCTATAAAGAAATTATCAGTTACGCAGACGACTTATTATTAAACAGAGCACTCGATTTGGTGTCCAATTGGTGTAAAGAATGGCAAATGTCAATTGACACCAGTAAATCTGTATGCATGTCCTTTACAACAAAAAAGAAGCCTTCGGAATTTACTTACGCCCTCGGTGGTATTTGCCTTAATAAAGTAAGTAAGCACAAATACCTAGGTTTGACATTTTCTTCAGACCTTTCATGGAACTTCCATATTGATAATATTACCTAAGTCGCATTACCCAAGCTTTCTTTTCTTATACGATGTTTACGCCTTGCGCCGAAGCACACCAGACTACTAGCCTATACAGCTTTTGTTCGCCCTATCTTAGAATACGCTAACGTCGTCTGGTTCCCGCACACATCAACTAACATATCAAAACTAGAAAAGGTGCAAAGAAAAGCTGTGAGGTTTATTTTTAACAAACACAGGCCCTATAGGCAGGTTGCGAACGTGGTTCCCGCGCCTACTAGGGCGCCCCTCGCGGCGGCGAGCGCGGAACCGGCAGGATACGACCGGCCCGCTTGCGTTTGGAAAGCCTGTCTATGCACTGTTTCGCGCGTAGCTGTTGCCTTTTCTGAGCAATGCTGAAGTGCAACCCTGGCTGTTGAGTAGTGGGCTGCAACAGCACGTACACCAACTCACGAGGAACAAAGTTTTACAGGTTTCCAAACCGACCGTATGAAGCAGATCGGCGTCAACCATGGATAGCGCTCGTCCGATGGCATAAGCTGTTTTATGCTCCGGCGTTATGCCAAGTGCGTTAACGCTGAATTCATTGCGTTTACGGCAATGATGGCAGCAACGGGACACCTGCAGTCAGTGGCGTAGCTAGGTCGTCTGGCACCCGGGGCCCGTAAGTCTTCTGTCACCGCCCCCCCCCCCCAACGGGTTTAGTCGAGGAAGGCGAAGATATCAACAACTTCCGTGTGTCTTCAGACGTATATGACACCCCCCCCCCCACTGGCCCCTTTCATCAGGGACACCTCCTCCCCCCGTAGCTACGCCACTGCCTGCAGTGCGTACCAGGATATGCAGCAAACGAAGTGGTTTGTTCCCACACTGTACCGCAGTAAAGCTGTGGAATTCTTTCCCAATCCTCTCCCATTTAAACAGCGCTGGGGCTTGCTGAGAGATTTGAGCAGGGGTTGCAACTGGCTGAGCTGGCATACACACTTCTGCGCCCAGCATATCAATTAAAGGGCAGTTGAGGTCACCAAAATTTTTGACAACGTGGATTATTGGAACTTCCTTTGCACGCAATAATAATCGTAACTAAGAGTATCGCACTTCCAGTAACTTGGGCGAAAATATTTTCCCAGCGTAGTCTAACAGCGTTGCAGCGGTGGCGTAGAGGTAGAACACCCGCCTCGCGTGCAAGAGGTCCGTGGTTCGAATCCCGGTGCCGGCAATTTTCCACCGGATTAGAAAAAAAAATCCGCGTGTTGACAAAATTGCATAAACAGGCCTGGAGTGTGGCCTGATCCCGGTGACCAGATCCGGTAACGCACTCCCTCACCAGAGCAGGATTGGCCACCCTGGTGCAGTACTTGGCCACAACCTCCTATATGAACAACACAATCAAACCCCGGCCCTCAGTCCCCAGCAGCTGCGAAGCAACTGACCACGGCGGCGGTCAGACCTGCGACGCTGCAGAGGGTGCTAAGAATCACTGGCTCCGGACAGGCCGCCATTGGAATATGAACCTGGCAACGTTTAACGCTAGAACGTTATCTAGTGAGGCGAGTTTAGCAGTGCTATTGGAGGAATTAGAGGGCAGTAAATGGGATATAATAGGGCTCAGCGAAGTTAGGAGGCCAAAAGAAGCATATACAGTGCTAAGAAGCGGGCACGTCCTGTGCTACCGGGGCTTAGCAGAGAGAAGGGAACTAGGCGTCGGATTCCTGATTAATAAGAATATAGCTGGTAATATACAGGAATTCTATAGCATTAACGAGAGGGTGGCAGGTCTTGTTGTGAAACTTAATAAGAGGTACAAAATGAAGATTGTACAGGTCTACGCCCCTACATCCAGTCATGATGACCAGGAAGTCGACAGCTTCTATGAAGACGTGGAATCGGCGATGGGTAGAGTGAAAACTAAATACAGTATACTAATGGGTGACTTTAATGCCAAGGTAGGCAAAAAGGAGACTGGAGACAAGGCAGTGGGGGAATGTGGCATAGACACTAGGAATATCAGGGGGGAGTTATTGGTAGAGTTTGCGGAACAGAATAATATGAGGATAATGAATACCTTCTTCCGCAAACGGGATAGCCGAAAGTGGACGTGGAGGGGCCCGAACGGTGAGACTAGAAATGAAATGGACCCTGGCATCATAAAAGATGTGGACGTGCTCGGAAAGGTGCGCTGCAGTGACCACAGGATGGTAAGAACTCGAATTAGCCTAGACCTGAAAAGGGAACGGAAGAAACTGGTACATAAGAAGCCGATCAATGAGTTAGCGGTAAGAGGGAAAATAGAGCAATTCCAGATCAAGCTACAGAACAGGTATTCGGCTTCAACTCAGGAAGAGGACCTTAGTGTTGAAGCAATGAACGACAATCTTGTGGACATCATTAAGGAGTGTGCAATGGAAGTCGGTGGTAACGCCGGTAGGCAGGATACCAGTAAGCTATCGCAGTAGACGAAAGATCTGATCAAGAAACGCCAATGTATGAAAGCCTCTAAACCTACAGCTAGAATAGAACTGGCAGAACTTTCGAAGTTAATCAACAAGCGTAAGACAGCTGATATAAGGAAGTATAATATGGATAGAATTGAACATGCTCTCAGGAACGGAGGAATCCTAAAAACAGTGAAGAAGAAACTAGGAATTTGCAAGAATCAGATGTATGCGTTAAGAGACAAAGCCGGCAATATCATTACTAATATGGATGAGATAGTACAAGTGGTTGAAGAGTTCTATAGAGATTTGTACAGTACCAGTGCCACCTACGACGATAATGGAAGAGAAAGTAGTCTAGAGGAATTCGAAATCCCACAGGTAACGCCGGAAGAAGTAAAGAAAGCCTTGGGAGATATGCAAAGGGGGAAGGCAGCTGGGGAGGATCAGGTAACAGCAGATTTGTTGAAGGATGGTGGGCAGATTGTTCTAGAGAAACTGGCCACCCTGTATACGCAATGCCTCATAACGTCGAGCGTACCGGAATCTTGGAAAAACGCTAACATAATCCTAATCCATAAGAAAGGGGACGCCAAAGACTTGAAAAATTATAGACCAATCAGCTTACTGTCCGTTGCCTACAAACTATTTACTAAGGTAATCGCAAATAGAATCAGGAACACCTTAGACTTCTGCCAAGCAAAGGACCAGGCAGGATTCCGTAAAGGCTACTCAACAATAGATCATATTCACACTATCAATCAGGTGATAGAAAAATGTGCGGATTATAACAAACCATTATATATAGCTTTCATTGATTACGAGAAAGCATTTCATTCTGTCGAAACCTCAGCAGTCATGGAGGCATTACGGAATCAGGGTGTAGACGAGCCATATGTAAAAATACTGAAAAATATCTATAGCGGCTCCACAGCCACCGTAGTCCTCCATAAAGAAAGCAACAAAATCCCAATAAAAAAAGGCGTCAGGCAGGGAGATGCGATCTCTCCAATGCTATTCACAGCGTGTTTACAGGAGGTATTCAGAGACCAGGATTGGGAAGAAATGGGGATAAAAGTTAATGGAGAATACCTTAGTACCTGGCGATTTGCTGATTATATTGCCTTGCTTAGTCACTCAGGGGACCAATTGCAACGCATGCTCAAAGACCTGGAGAGGCAAAGCAGAAGAGTGGGTCTAAAAGTTAATCTGCAGAAAACTAAAGTAATGTTTAACAGTCTCGGAAGAGAACAGTAATTTACAATAGGTAGCGAGGCACTGGAAGTGGTAAGGGAATACATCTACTTAGGGCAGGTAGTGACGGCAGATCCGGATCATGAGACGGAAATAACCAGAAGAATAAGAATGGGCTGGGGTGCGTTTGGCAGGCATTCTCAGATCATGAACAGCAGGTTGCCATTATCCCTCAAGAGAAAAGTCTATAATAGCTTTGTCTTACCACTACTCACCTACGGGGCAGAAACCTGGAGGCTTACGAAAAGGGTTCTACTCAAATTGAGGACGACGCAACGAGCTATGGAAAGAAGAATTATAGGTGTAACGTTAAGGGATAAGAAAAGAGCAGATTGGGTGAGGGAACAAACGCGAGTTAATGACATCTTAGTTGAAATCAAGAAAAAGAAATGGGCATGGGCAGGACATGTAATGAGGAGGGAAGATAACCGATGGTCATTAAGGGTTACGGACTGGATCCCAAGGGAAGGGAAGCGTAGCAGGGGGCGGCAGAAAGTTAGGTGGGCGGATGTGATTAAGAAGTTTGCAGGGACGGCATGGCCACAATTAGTACGTGACCGGGGTTGTTGGAGAAATATGGGAGAGGCCTTTGCCCTGCAGTGGGCGTAACCAGGCTGATGATGATGATGATGAGTCTAACACAACTGGTAAGTTCATCCCCTTTTTTATGTTTCGAGAGAGCAACGTTAGAATACCTCTGGTAGGTCTTACGAGTCATTCGTACGCCCCACGTTCTTGAATGAGATGTTTTAGATTCGTATTTGCCGTCCTGTATGTACAGAGAAACTACCGCGGCGTCCTTGCACTTCCTGCGATGCCAGCACGGCAATCACAGTTCCGCGCTAGGATTTGTCTGCTGTCGCCGATCTTCAAGAATCAATGTCGCCTATAATTTCATGCATCCACACCGTAGATAACGAAGTAACTTACGCTGAGCTTCACGCATCTCGCTGGTGCATTATTTTTCGTTTGCGGAATAAACCTAGCAGTCACTTCCAATCAGTGCGAGTTCAACACTTCCCTCACGTCGTAGACGTGCCTCACTTCAAATAGACAACTTCCGCCCTTCAAATTTTTTTTCACGAGAAAAGCTATGAAGATCTTGTAATTCCCGAAACCCGGTTAAAATTAATATCGGCATTAGAACGACAGAAAGCTGAGCTAGTTGGTAAGGATTCATAATGCAAAATAGTAGTGAGGCGTGCAGACAGGACACAAGAGTAGAGAAGTGGACAACACGAACGCCGACTATCAACTGAAGGGAGCACTGAGGCGAAAAATGAAAGAAGACACAAAACTCATCTGCGCATGCTCAGGAATGGTAACACCACGTGTCAATCGGGTACACGTGCTGGTCTACGTGAGAGATAACTGTTAAGGCACTTAATCTCTTCCTTATGTAAAGTAATCGAAGGCTGACTCACGCACGCACTTCCACCATTATAGATATGCCATGCCTCTACCATAAGGCACGACATGGCGATTCCGTTTTTTACTAATTTAGAATGCTTGGATTGAAAGTTTAGCAACGGCTTCGACGATCTTCGGGAGTACTGCCAACAAACATGATTTTGTTCAAAGATCAAGGAAATGTCAAGAAACTGAATTACGCGTCGCTGAGGTAATTCCTTGGTAAACTTTAATCCTCCCCTATAAAGTTTAAATTGCTCACTTACCGAGGTAGCAGCAGAGTCTAATTCTTCTCTATTGCAGAAAATCAGGTAATCATCAACGTAACGAAATATCTTGATAACGCTATCACCTAAGGCTTTCTCTAAGCAGTTGTCAACCTTACTCAGGTAAATGTTGCTAATAATAGGGGCAACCTTTGAGCCAATGCAAATGCCTGATTTCTGCAGAAAAACGCCATCTCTCCATCCAATCAGCGTCGACTTCAAGTACATTGAAAGAATTTCTAGAAAAGCTCCCGTGGAAACACCGCATCTGTCAATAAAAGCCGACTCTTGCACTTGTTCTTTAATGCACTCATTTACGGAATTTAGCAACTCGTCAAGCGGGAAGGAATAATACAGGTCTTCGATATCCATACTAAAAGCTGTACAATCACCCGGATTCTCCTCTCTTAAATAGTGAACTAGCGCCTGAGAATTACGTAGGCAAAAGGGATCTGAAAAAATTAGTGAAGCTAGGCAGTTCTGTAGGTAACTAGCGACACAGACCTGCCACGTCCCTTTCTCTGACACTATAGCACGAAAAGGAATTTCTTGTTTAAGGGTCTTGGCCGAGAAAAACAGTTCTAAGGTGAGGGATTTAGCTTTCTTGACATTACAAACAAGCCTATCAAGATTATGTCTTGGCAAGAGGTCAACCGCACGTTGCTTAACTACCGAAGGCTTGAGTTTGACTGGTTGGAAATTCTTTTCTATGGCTGAAATCGCTTTTTCTGAAAACACGTCATCTGGCATAATTACGAAATAACCTTCCTTGTCAGATATTACAGGTCTAAGTTTATGCTCCACCAGGTAATCAACTAACGGTCGGACAGGGTCAGGCGTCTTAAAATGGGAATTAGATTGTTTAAGGCTAGCAATGCAATCCGGAATACAGCGTGAGCGTTCTTCTTCCGGTACGAACCAGGTTATGCAGCGCGGTAAGCTTAAAACTTCAACGGGTTTTATGTTAGGTTTAAAGTAGTGCTTAGGGCCTAAAGCAAGGGTTCTTCTATGGTTATCACTTACTATGGCGTCTCCAAGAACCAGTACATTATTTGACGGTGAATTATTAGAAAGGTGTTTTCTCTTACTTTGTTGAAGCTCCGGAAGTTTCATCCTCCATAGGAAGTCCGCATGCTGCATGGCCAACTTATTCCAATCGTTGTAAGGGCGGTTCCAAAGGTGACCGTCTCCCAGGGCCGCGCAACGGACCCTTAGACACTCCTGGTAGAACCTAACTTGGCGCCATGATTCAGCGGTAAGAATAGCTCCAATCCTCCTGGCATGCCCAGTTGATGGTTCAAGAAAGCCGCACATCATTTGAACTTCCAATGGGACGACACGATTACGACTAAACCACGACATGCTTCTAGCGGGGAACATACATATCGCAATTAAGGATGCTAACGAAGCAGGATTGTGCAGATAAGTAGGCGAACAAGGAAAAGGGCTCAGAGTACTAGAAATGAAGCTTAGAACGACAGAAAGCTGAGCTAGTTCGTAAGGATTCATAATGCAAAATAGAAGTGAGGCGTGCAGACAGGACACAAGAGTAGAGAAGTGGACAACACGAACGCCGACTATCAACTGAAGGGAGCACTGAGGCGAAAAATGAAAGAAGACACAAAACTCATCTGCGCATGCTCAGGAACTTGAATGTACTTGAACTTGAATGTACTTGAAGTCGACGCTGATTGGGTGGAGTGATGGCGTTTTAACGCGATAGCGTTAAGGAGCTCGTGTCGCAGAAAAGCCGGTGTCGTCGGCGTCGGTGTCGGCGTTTGCGGCGTTGACCGTGAGCGATAAATCACGGCAGGCGCTTCATAAATAAAAAGCAACTTCCAAGATTGGCCCGGTGGGAATCGAACCAGGGTCTCCGGAGTGTGAGACGGAGACGCTACCACTCAGCCACGAGTTCGATGCTTCCAAGTGGTGCAAACGCGCCTCTTGTGAATGCGGTGTTGCCTTCGAAACGAGCCGTGGAAAGTTATACTGCGGTGTATATCGGTAATTATGAACATGTAACGTACAGAAGTCACAATTACACGAGTTGCGAAGTGCGTTTCCGCTGCATTTCTTCTGCGCTTTCCGCACACGCAGCGCCATCTTGCGGCAAACACAGAAGACCCCCTCCTCTCAATGTACGGCGCTGCCCTGACAGGAGGCGCGCCGCGCGCGCATTGGGACCGCTGCCAGGCGCGTCGCGGGACTCCCTCTCCCCTGACGACGCTTCGCCGTGCTCCCGGTTTAGATTACTATCTATCTCTCTGCCCGTGCCGCTCACGACGTTTGGCTGGCGTAGATCGTTTCCCCTCCGAGACACCGAGTTCTTTGGTTCGTTCCGTTCGCTCAGGCGCACGTTTCGTTGCCGCGCCGAACGCTGCGTTGCTCGACGCTCACCGCGTGATAGGTGGGCGCTAAGTCCGATGCGGGGCGCATCGTAAGTGATCGCTGTGCCGTAGCGCATTGTCTTATACCCCTTGGCGGGTCGACGGGAACGCTGTCGCGTCCCACTCTTGAAGGCGAAGCTTAAGCGTCCTCCAAATTTTTTCTGCAGAAATCAGGCATTTGCATTGGCTCAAAGGTTGCCCCTATTCTTAGCAACATTTACCTGAGTAAGGTTGAGAACTGCTTAGAGAAAGCCTAAGGTGATAGCGTTATCAAGATATTTCGTTACGTTGATGATTACCTGATTTTCTGCAACAGGGAAGAATTAGACTCTGCTGCTACCTCGGTAAGTGAGCACTTTAAACTTTATGGGGGAGGATTAAAGTTTGCCAAGGAATTACCTCAGCGACGCGTAATTCAGTTACTTGACATTTCCTTGATCTTCGAACAAAATCATGTTTGTTGGCAGTACTCCCCAAGATCTTCGAAGCCGTTGCTAAACTTTCAATCCAAGCATTCTAAATTAGTAAAAAACGGAATCGCCATGTCGTGCCTTAAGTCTTCCCTCACAAGATCTTGCTTGCACAAAATGAGCGCCAGTTTTAATGCGCAGGTCCGGCGCCTATGAGAAGCAGGTTATCCTAGTGTAGCGGTGGCCACTGTAGCTGAGCGCCTAAAGAAGTCGGTTTCGAGAGGGACGGACGTAATTACAGAGAGCAGTAATCGCAAAAAAAGAGTAGTGGCTATTCCGTATATTCATTCAGTGTCGCACAGGCTTAAAAAAGTTGCTAGTAGATATGATGTTAATGTTGCTTTCACTGCTCCCAATAAGCTAGGTAAGATATGCGCTGCCGTACAGAATAAAAAGGAGCGGGTTAAAGGCAAAAAACGAACAGATATTTGTCCAGTGAAGCAGAATAAGAACAACAGTTTTACTGAATGTCGTATGGGTGTGGTTTATCAAATTCCCCTTAGCTGTGGCCAGTTCTACGTAGGGCAAACGGGACGGTGTATCAATCAGAGGCTAATGGAGCATAAAAGGTCGTTAACCGGTGGATCGCCTTCTAATCTTTCGCTACATTGCCGAGATTGTAACTGCAAGCCAGAGTTAGATGAATGCGCGATACTGTACAGGCATAAGAATGAAGATACGCGTCTTATGGTAGAGGCATCGCATATCTATAATGGTGGAAGTGCGTGCGTGAGTCAGCCTTCGATTACTTTACATAAAGAAGAGATTAAGTGCCTTAACAGTTATCTCTCCCGTAGACCAGCACGTGTACCCGATTGACACGTGGTGTTACCATTCCTGAGCATGCGCAGATGAGTTTTGTGTCTTCTTTCATTTTTCGCCTCAGTGCTCCCTTCAGTTGATAGTCGGCGTTCGTGTTGTCCACTTCTCTACTCTTGTGTCCTGTCTGCACGCCTCACTTCTATTTTGCATTATAATATCGGCACGCTGTTTCGCGCCATCGCTACCGTTTGACAGGGCGCCAAACACGCAGCGCGAGCTGCTGACGCCGTGAGTAATCCTACCGCTTTCGCGCAACTATCCGTCAGATGGCGCTAGGGGTCGGAAAGATAGGGCGCCGCCTAGCACTTGCAACGTGCCCATGACTCCCCAACAAACCTCTTAGCTAACGCAGGTCTTAATACACTATCTGTTAGGGCCAGAGAAGCCCGCCTAAAATTCATCTACCAACTAATGCATGGCAGTTATAAGATAGACCGAGCTAAGTACATTACTTTGTCTACATCACGCCTATCGCGAAAAAATCATCCATTTACAATAAACCAGTACGGTGTTCGCAATGACACGTTCAAGTTTTCACTTTTCCCACGTGCGATCAAAGAATGGAATCTCCCCCACTCAGACATAGTTTCCTCTCTGTCGCTTTCATCATTTATCAACCTACTAGACACATCCAACAGAGAAGACGCCACTTAACGCATCCACATATATTAAACTGTAATGCTTCTGCGCGTGGAACGTCTGCACTTCAACTCCCAAACTGGCCGCTTCTGTGCGGTAATCTGTTAGCTTTATAGCTTCTCTAATCTTACACGGGTAATTTATTCGCAAATTTTTATACAAATTCTAGTAATACTATATTATTATATTGTTGTACCAACTATATTGTTATATTGTTATGGCCCTATTGTTGTACCAAGCAAAAGTATTGTACTTCACATCGTCATTGATGATTTCTACAGCAGTTAAGGAAGCTTTTTCTGTTTTCTTTCTTTCTTTTACTGTACCATGTATAATGACCTGCTTGTTTCTTTTCGTAAAACTGTGCCCCCCTGTTTTGGTCTCACATAGACTAGCAGTATTGCAAATAAATAAACAAATAACACGCACGGTACACTTCCCTAAGGGTTCAATCGGCGCAGCGCTTGCTGTAAGTAATGAAATGGCCGAATATGGCGTCCCTACTTTTCTAAGGGTTAGATGAAGCTGGTCCGAAATCACTGATATTGCTGCTCCCGTGTCTACAAGCGCATGAACGGCAATGTCCTCTGCGTAAACTTCAAGGACGCTCGCAGGAAATAAATGAGGTCTTGAGGAGTTCGTTGAGATCGCAGTTCTTGCCTCCGGAACTGTGGTTCTTAGTTTTCCCCCCGGATAGGTTCATGGCGACGGATAAGCGGCGACAGAGAACGCCGACGGGGAGACGGAGACCGAGGGGTAGTGAAGTTTCGGGAAGCAGGAGGGGAGGCTTCGAAGGGCTGAGCGGCAGTAGCGGAAAGGGACGGAGAGTCGAAACTGTTGCTTTGTGCCCTCAGAGAATCCGAAGGATACCATCCGCGCTGGCGGCAAAGCCGTGCTACATGCCCAGGTAGGCCGCACGAATAAGAGACAGGCCGGTTGTCATGGGTGCGCCATGGATTGAGATCAGCGGGCGGAGACTGATGGACATATTGGCGAGGTGGCCGCATGGGCTGCTGTGGCGGCCAGTAGCTGATTGTGTGTGTGTGGGGGGGGGAGGGGAGGGGGGGGGAGGCGCATATGTTGCCGCTGCTTGCGGAGGTGCGGGAAAGGCGCTGATAAGTCTGGATTGAATACCTGCAGACGGAGGCCTTGGATTCGCGACAATGGCAGCGTACGTAAGTGGAACAGGCGTAGGAGGCGGTTGATGAGCAAGTGGTTCTGCTTAAGCGACTTGCTTTTGTATCACCTGACGGAGATCGGGAGACAAGGGCGACTCGGAGACGGGACTGACTGGCAGAAGAGAGAGTTGGCGTGCCACTTCTCGTACAAATTGCTTGATTTGGTCGAAAATTGCTGAACGGCAAGGAGTAACACTGACACCATCACTCAGAGCTGAAAGCGCGACCTCCGGAGTGAGAGCTCGGCGCGTAGGAAACCGTTGTTCGCGCAGCTCCTCATAGCTCTGGCAAAGCGTTATGAGGTCGTTGACCGTCTGAGGATTCTTTTCCAAGAGCATTTGGAAGGCGTCATCTTCTATGCCTTTCAACATGTTCTTGACCTTGTCATCTTCGGACATATCGGGATTGATACGCCGGCAAATGTCAACATCTTCAGTGTAGCTCGTAAATCTTTCGGCCGTTTGTTGGGCACGACAGCGAAGCTGTTGTTTCGCCCGAAATTTGCGCGCAGCAGTGTGACCGAAGACTTTTTGAAGTGTCGTTCGGAATGCTGTCTAGGTGGAAAAGTCAGCCTCACGGTTGCGGAACCAAAGATGGGCGACCCCGGAAAGGTATAATGGACCGTAACCAAGCTTGTCAGCTTCAGACCATTTGTTGTGGGCACTCGGTTCTACAATGACAGCGAGTTCTCTACGTCGTGATCGTCAGTGCCATTGAATATGGGAAAATACCGTTGGCCTGGCACACCAGGACAGACGACCGGAGGCGGTGCGATGGGTGGCTCGGCAGGACTAGTCTCCTCAGCCATGGGAGATGTGACAGGAATCGTCCGGCCTCGGAGTTCCAGGTTTGCAAAAGGTCCAGCACCTTTCACCAAATGTTGCGAGGCTATTTGGGTAGTAAGCGTAAGCGTTCGCGACTAGAATGGTAGAGCAGCGAGAAGTAGTATAGCCGATCGAGCGCCGAAACAAGGTTCTTCTCTCTCGTCGTCGTTGTGTCTCTCATACATAGCCACAGCCCCACTGCTCCTTATTTTACAATACAGTGCAATCGACATTAGTCTCCACTTCAGGTACATGCAGTGGAGGCTTCATGAACGGTCATGGTCAATAATCACACCTTAGAAGTGATATTTCCGATATTTGATACCCTGGCCATTGAGAGAAACAGGGTACAGTGCCATGAGTTTGCACGTAAACGCGATTAACGCGCATTTTTCGATCGACACATTAAGTCCTTGTTTGGGGACACACGAAAAAGTTCGAGTGGCTGCCCGCTGAATTCTTGCGCACACTTGAAGATGAGTCACCGTGGAAGGCCAAAGACAAATATCATCAGCGTACATTGGGGAATTGTCTTGGGAAATATTTCAGCAAGGCCAACCATAGCTAAGATAAAGAGAATACGGCTTAATACCCCGCCCTGTGGGACGCCACCGTGACAACACAATGACAAGGATGGTTAGCTATGACTAGGAGACCGTGTTCGTGTACAATACTGTGAAACTGATACAAAACTTATACGAACGATACAAAACTGATAAATGGAACACTGTATAGACATTGACGACACAAAAACCACGGTGGGACATGAGCGCATCGCACGAGCGCCCCGCACATGAACCGTTCCGCCACCATTTTCGCCCAGTCAAGCCGGCATACATGACAGACATATGTGACACTCCACCTGGCACCTGGTGCCCAAGGACCACAGCCCCCCGGCAAGTGCCGTTACTACGCCACTGCAACTTAATATTTTATTAATTGCATAAGCCTTGTCTAGTATGTTGAAACAAAGGTGATTTTCGATGGACAGTATACTCTGCACTGCACCAACACAATTGAGTCATATAGCATGCACTTTAAAACCAATAATGTAGCGTTAAGTATAATGACACGTGTACTTATCTTTATCGGGCAACCACGTTTTGCCGCTTAACAACTGTAATAGCAGCGCGAGGGACGCGCCTGCATGTATCCGACGTTTCTGGAAAGTTATCGACGCTTCTATCCGCGTGTCTGTTGTCGCCGAACCTTGTGTTATCAGATTTCATCGCGTGACGCGAATGGTGTAGAACTTTGTGGAAGGCACGCGGGTCCGAACGATTAGTCTGGAACATTCGATGACTGCTCTATAAAAGCCGATACGCTTGACCCGCTGATCAGATTTTCGACGATCGCCGACTGTGTTCGCCGCTTTCGTTGTGCTATAAGTGTAGCCTGTTTTGTGGGCACAGGTTCGCCCAATAAAAGCTAGTTTTGCATTCCACCGTACTGCTTCTTTCTTCACCGTCGCTACCACGTGACATCTGGTGGAGGTGCTTTACGTCCATGTACCGGACGCCCCCGACAAGCCGTAATCCAAGCCCGGACCGCAAAGACAACACCAGCGCCGTCCCGGAACATCGAGCAAGCCGCCGTCTTCAACAGCTGCCCCCGGAGCACGGACTTCTACTTGAGAAGACCAAGAAGATTGTGGCCAAGGAAACCCCAATGGCAGCCCCAGCGTCCCCCATCGTGCTGCAGCAGCCCAGGGAGCCTCCAACGTTCCGCGGTTCAGCATTCGAAGACCCGGAATCATGGCTGGAAACCTACGAACGGATCGCGACATTCAACAGCTGGGACTCCGACGACAAGCTGCGGCATGTCTACTTCGCCTTAGAAGACGCCGCCAGAACTTGGTTTGAGAACAGGGAGTCGACCTTGACAACGTGGGACCTGTTTCGTAGCGGCTTCCTGCGCACCTTTACAAGTGTCGTGCGCAAGGAAAGGGCCGAAGCTATGCTGGACGCCCGAGTGCAGCTACCAAATGAGAACGTTGCCATCTTTACGGAAGAAATGAGCCGTCTGTTCCGCCACGCCGACCCGGATATGACCGAGGAAAAGAAAGTACGCCTACTCATGCGTGGTGTGAAGGAAGAACTTTTCGGCGCAATGTTACGAAGCCCACCGACGACTGTAGCAGAGTTCCTTCGCGAGGCCACCGGCATTGAGAAGACACTCGAAATGCGGAACCGGCAATTCAACCGCCGCACAAGCTCTACCCACTACGCAGGAATTCAATCACTGGCCGCGGACGATCTGCGCGAGACCATCAAGGCCATTGTGCGCGAAGAACTGCGCAAGGTCTTGCCTTCGTCGCAGCCTCAAGTGGCCTCTATCGCCGACATCGTGAAAGAAGAGGTGGACCGATCCCTTGGAGTTCCTGAGGTGCAACCAGAACCACCGCAGCCGGAAGCAATGACCTACGCCGCCGCCGTCGCCCGCCGTCAAGGCCCCCCTGCGCGACCGGGACAAGGTCCTGCAACACCGCAATTCCGTCGTCCACCGCCGCCGCCGCCAGCCCGCCCACCCGTCGCCCAGCGCACCTATGCGAGGAAGACGGACATTTGGCGAGCCCCCGACCACCGCCCGCTCTGCTATCACTGCGGAGAAGCCGGCCATGTGTACCGCCGATGCCCATACCGCGACATGGGACTGAGAGGGTTCGCCGTCAACGCGCCGCGTCCACAGCTTGGGGAGCGCCCACGTGACATTGCCGATTACCTAGCCGCTACTCAGTGGCACTCTCGACGACCGTCCCGTTCGCCGTCACCAGGCCGCTACCTGTCGCCGCAGCGCCGTCCATACACTGGCCCAGCCCGGGGCCACTCTGCGAGCCCATACCCGGAAAACTAAAAGCAGCAACCGATGGAGGTGCGGTTGCTGTTCGTCGAACTGACGAAGATCCTCCGCCGCCGACGAAGACGACGAAGAGACCATCTGGACGACATAACGACACGCCGCCGTCCCGACGAAGTCTGGAAGCCAAAACTACGCCGGCGAAAGACGACTTCACGACGCGACGTTCCAACTTCAGCTCAACACGACGCAGCCGTGATCCAACGCCAAGACCTAACTGCAATGCCAGACAAAGAACAACCGACCTCGACGTGCTTCTGGATGGCCACGCAGTCACTGCCTTAGTCGACACAGGGGCCGATTACTCCGTAATGAGTGGACACATCGCCGCCCAGTTGAAGAAAGTTAAGACCGCATGGGAAGGCCCTCACATTCGCACCGCTGGAGGACACCTCATCACGCCGACTGGGATCTGCACGGCAAGAATAACTATTCATGACCGGACTTACCCTGCCACCTTCGTTATCCTCCAACAATGCTCACGAGACGTCATTCTCGGTATGGACTTCCTGGACCAACACGGCGCAATCATCAACCTGAAGTCGAAGTCAGTAACGCTGTCGGAAGATAAAGCCATGCCGCCGGAGAGCCCTCGTAGTCACCACGCCTTGAGTGTGCTCGGAGATCAAGTGAGCATCCCGCCTCGCTGCAGCATTGTTATTTCGGTCAGCACCGAAACACCCGCTGACGTAGAAGGCGTCATCGAAGGCGACCAACGTCTACTGCTAGACCGTGAAATTTGCGTCGCAAGAGGGATCGCTCGACTGCATGGAGGGAAAACTGAAGTGTTGCTGACAAACTTCAGCCACGAGTTCAAGCACATCAACAAGGGCACGACGATCGCGTACATCGAGGAAATTCTGGAAACAAGTGATGCATTTGTCCTCTCGGATTCCGCCGCATCTACCCGACGACCTTGGTTCCCGAACCAGACTACGACATTAATCCAAATCTCCCTATGATTAAGCAACAGCAGCTCAGAAGTCTGCTCCGACGATACAAAGGCCGCTTTTCGACGTCATGGAGGATTCGACAAACACCAGTCGCCAAGCATCGCATAATCACCGAGGAATGCGCTCGACCACTCCGTCAGAGCCCTTACCGAGTTTCGGCGCGAGAACGTGAAGCTATAAGAGAACAAGTCGACGAAATGCTGCGCGACGACATCATCCAGCCGTCGAAAAGCCCGTGGGCATCCCCTGTTGTTCTGGTAAAGAAAAAGGACGGAACCCTACGTTTCTGCGTCGATTATCGTCGTCTGAACAAGATCACGAAGAAGGACGTATACCCCCTCCCACGGATAGACGACGCATTGGATCGGCTCTGCAACGCTAAATACTTCTCGTCCATGGACCTCAAGTCTGGCTATTGGCAAAGAGAAGTCGACGAAAGAGATCGCGAAAAGACCGCCTTCATCACCCCAGACGGCCTCTACGAGTTCAAGGTTATGCCATTCGGACTGTGCTCGGCGCCTGCAACGTTCCAGCGCGTGATGGACACGGTTTTAGCAGGATTGAAGTGGCAGACCTGTCTCGTATAGTTGGATGACGTCGTCGTCTTCGCCGGAAATTTCGACGTTCACCTTAGGCGGCTGGCAACAGTACTAGAGGCCATCAGGTCATCAGGACTTACTATGAAGCCGGAAAAGTGCCGCTTCGCTTACGAGGAGCTTCTATTTTTAGGCCACGTCATCAGCAAATCTGGAGTCGGCCCCGACCCGCAGAAGACAGCTGCCATAGCAAAGTTCCCACAGCCCATCGACAAGAAGGCAGTGCGTAGATTTCTTGGCATGTGTGCCTGCTACAGGCGATTTGTCAAGAACTTTTCACGCATCGCTGAGCCGCTGACGCAGCTAACTAAATGTGACGTCGAGTTCAAGTGGGAAACGCCGCAGGCCGAGGCATTTCAAGAACTCAAACGACGCATGCAGTCGCCGCCCGTACTTGCGCACTTCGACGAGCACGCCGATACCGAAATCCACACTGACGCCAGTAGCCTAGGCCTCGGCGCCGTCCTGGTCCAGAGAAAAGATGGACATGAACACGTGATAGCTTACGCTAGCCGGTCGTTGTCAAAAGCGGAAGGCAATTATTCTACAACCGAAAAGGAATGCCTTGCCATCGTTTGGGCTACAGCGAAATTTCGCCCTTACCTATATGGCAGGCCATTCAAAGTCGTCAGTGACCATCACGCCTTATGTTGGCTAGCGAATTTAAAGGATCCCTCAGGACGGCTGGCACGGTGGAGCCTCAGACTACAAGAATACGACATCACTGTAACATACAAGTCCGGACGAAAACACTCAGACGCCGCTTGCCTATCACGCGCCCCCATTGACCCGCCGCCGCAAGATGACGAGGATGACGACGCCTTCCTTGGAATAATAAGCGCGGAAGACTTCGCCGAACAACAACGAGCGGACCCGGAACTTAAAGGCCTCATCGATTATGTGGAAGGGCACACCGACGTTGTCCCCAGGGCATTTAAGCGCGGATTATCTTCCTTCATGCTTCAAGACAGTCTACTCGTGAAGAACTTCTCACCAGTCCGCGCCAATTACCTTCTTGTTGTCCCGTCAGGACTTCGTCCAGAAGTATTGCACGCCCTGCATGACGATCCGACCGCTGGACACCTCGGATTTTCCCGGACACTATCGAGGATACAAGAAAAGTATCATTGGCCGCGCCTGACCGCCGACGTCACCCGTTATGTCAGAACATGCCGAGACTGTCAGCGACGCAAGACACCGCCGACAAGGCCAGCCGGATTACTACAGCCAATCGAGCCTCCTTGCCGACCATTCCAGCAGATCGGGATGGACTTGCTGGGGCCCTTTCCGACGTCAATAACCGGAAATAAGTGGATCGTCGTGGCGACGGACTACCTCACCCGCTTCGCTGAAACAAAAGCACTGCCGAAAGGTAGCGCAGCCGAAGTGGCGAAATTTGTCGAAAACATCCTGCTGCGACATGGCGCCCCAGAAGTCCCCATCACCGACCGCGGAACGGCCTTTACAGCGGAGCTCACCCAAGCCATTCTGAAATACATTCAGACAAAGCACAGGAGGACAACGGCTTACCACCCGCCGACGAATGGTCTTACGGAGCGGCTCAATAAGACCCTCGCCGACATGCTAGCGATGTACGTCGACGTCGAACACAAGACCTGGGATGCCGTCCTGCCGTACGTACCATTCGCTTATAACACGGCGGTACAAGAAACAACACAGATCACGCCGTTCAAGCTGGTCTACGGCAGGAATCCGACGACGACGCTCGACGCCATGCTGCCTCACGTCACTGACGAGGAGAACCTTGACGTCCGTACCTACCTCCAGCGCGCCGAAGAAGCCTGACAGCTCGCCCGCCTACGGATCAAGACCCAGCAGCGTACCGACAGCCGACACTACAGCCTCCGACGACGCTTCGTCGAGTACCAGCCCGGCGACCGTGTTTGGGTATGGACCCCGATACGCCGGCGAGGACTCAGTGAGAAGCTGCTGCGACGCTATTTCGGACCCTACAAGGCATCATTCAATCATGTTTAACCAACGCACATAACAAGTCATGCGTGCATCAGCTGCAAAGCAGTTTTCATTGTCAGGTCAGCCGCCTCAATGGGGCAAGTTACCCTCACTATGTGATCGTATCTGTTGCCGAAAAAATGCTCAAACAGCTCAAGCAACCTAGCGCTGTAAACCAGGGTCGAGCAGGCCCTTCTGAAACCAGGTTTGCCATTATTCCATATGTTCACGGCATATCGCACAGTCTCAAAAAAGTCGGTACACGATCTGGTGTTCGTGTTATATTTTCCGCTCCAAAACGTCTTGGTTTGATGTGTGCCAAAGTGAACGCAGGAAATCGGGTAAACCAACAGGTTTGCGCAAAAAAAACATGGGCAGAAACATGTCAGATGTGTACAGAAAGTAGTTTATTCGGTCCCCTTGTCGTGCGGTTCATCATATGTAGGCCAAACGGGCAGATGTCTGAATGACAGATTACATTAGCATAGATATAAGATGGAAAATCAGCTCTCCGGTCATATAAGTGCGCATTGTAAGGCTCACAAGTGCATCCCAGATTTCGATAGAACCAGTGTTGTGTACAGAGCTGACCATCAACTCACAAGGGAGATATTGGAAGCGCTTGAGATAAAAAAGCGCGGACTTGAATGCATCAGTGCAGCCTCAGTTTCGCTTTCGACAAAGGAACTGGCATATCTTGAGAGTGACTCTTAAAATGTCATTCTGTATTCTCGCTCCCTTGTGCGATGCAGATGACTGCCCTGTTTATTTCTTGTTGTTTTGATCCTTGACAGCAGCTATATATTACTATGTCAAGAAATAAAACACTCAGTTGTTAGTGCGCCTACGTGCTGTCTCGTGTTCCCCTTCTTCGTGTGTTGTTTTATTCGGCGCCGTCTTTGTAATCATGCTTAACCAACTAGCCCACCAACACATGCTCAGTTACTTCATCTCTAGTTCAGTGGGCCCTTTTCCTTGTTTCACTCGCGACTCTTCGTTCGTCGCTGCTCTCATTGTTGCCGCTTCTTGCCGAGGACGGATGCTGGGCTTCTGTATCAGACACAAGGTTCTCCCAAAGGACGTCGCAGCGATGTTTAGCTTCAGTCTACCATCGCCTGGACATGTGAATCGAGTGTGTAAGATTCTTCGCTCCGAGTGGCAAAGACAAGCATGGTTACACAGGGAGCACCTTCGGGCAACTCTTCTGCTTGCTGCCAATCCGCACAGTGGTCGACGACTGTGGTGGGAAAGGAACCGGATCATCAAGGCCTCTACTGAGTACATGTGACAGCTGATGATTCCGAGACTTCGAGCACAGGTACCGAAGAAACCACCAGCTGCAGAAAGTCCTGTGATCACCCTCGGAGACGTTGCCGTCCCAGATTCAGTACGCCGCGTGCTTGCCTACGGGCGGAAGTTCGCCGTACAACCGGAGAAGGTTCCTGCGGAGCTACATGGAATGGTCAAGCAGGTTTCCAGGCGAGCCTCAACGGAAGAACAGCAAAGGTGCACTTCGGAGGGCGTGATTGTGCTCACACGTTGTAAGTTATCTGTTCGAAAGATTCCTGTAGCTAGAACAGTTAGTTTTTGAAAGGACAATCCCTGTCTCTTTTAACCTCCGATAAGGAAGGTGGCTTTGTTGTAATGCTGAAACGCTTGTTTGAATCAAAGGCCTCAGAAGCTCTCTCGGGGGTTTTTAAGAAGTGCGAAAAATTGTCTCTTGCAAAAGTAAAAAGCAACGCCAAAAAGCTGTGCAAGAACCTGAATTTAACGAAACTTGTGGCTGCAATAGACTCGGAGAAAAAGTTGAGCCTTGATGTATTCTTCACGGCAAAAACTCATAAATATAAGTGCCCCTTCCGCGTCATAGTCTCAGAAAATGGGTCATGGCAAAAACAGGTCTCCTTGTTTCTCCACCAAAATTTGAATAGACTACCCATCGACGACCCGTTTCGCGTGAAGAATTCGGAAAGCGTCGCAAAATACATGGCACAGAATGAGAACAAACTGCTATCCGCCTTCTCTTTTGACATAAAAGACTTGTATTACTCGATACCACAAAATGATTTGATGGAAAGCGTCAATGACTGCATCGATAAATTTGGAGCAATTGCTTTCCAGAATGCCTCTGGCACAGCAGTAGGTTCCTTTTTGGAACTGCTGTCCGTGTACCTGAAGTCCACGCACATAAAATGGAACGACGACGTCTTTCTACAGAAAGAGGGTGTCTGTATGGGTTCGTGCATAGCCCCTGTTTTAAGCGACATCTTTTTAGCTTCAAAAGACAACCTGTGAAAGCAGTGCATATTGGGGACAAATGTTATGCAGATCTTTAGATTTGTCGATGAATTTTAGTGATCTTAGGTTGTGACAGTCCAGAATTGGAGAACCAGTCAGCATTAGTATTGACAGAGTTTAAAACAGCCTTGCATCCTCTAACCCTGACCCATGAGCTTCCGGCTGATAACTGTTTAAGATTTTTAGATTTAGAGTTAACTTTTTCATCGTGTCATGTGTGCTGGCAGTTCAAGCCAAGGGCTAGCAAACCTCTCCTCTCCTACCATTCAGCTCATTCAAAAGTAATAAAACGAGGCATCATTCAATCATGTTTAACCAACGCACTTAACAAGTCATGCGTGCATCAGCTGCAAAGCAGTTTTCATTGTCAGGTCAGCCGCCTCAATGGGGCAAGTTATCCTCACCATGTGATCGTATCTGTTGCCGAAAAAATGCTCAAACAGCTCAAGCAACCTAGCGCTGTAAACCAGGGTTGAGCAGGCCCTTCTGAAACCAGGTTTGCCATTATTCCATATGTTCACGGCATATCGCACAATCTCAAAGAAGTAGGTACACGATCTGGTGTTCGTGTTTCATTTTCAGCTCCAAAACGTCTTGGTTTGATGTGTGCCAAAGTGAACGCAGAAAATCGGGAAAACAAACAGGTGTGCGCAAAAAAACATGGGCAGAAACATGTCAGATGTGTACAGAAAGTAGTTTATTCGATCCCCTTGTCGTGCGGCTCATCATATGTAGGCCAAACGGCCAGATGTCTGAATGACAGATTACATGAGCATAGATATAAGATGGAAAATCAGCTCTCCGGTCATATAAGTGCGCATTGTAAGGCTCACAAGTGCATCCTAGATTTTGATAGAGCCAGTGTTCTGTACAGAGCTGACCATCAACTCACAAGGGAGATATTGGAAGCGCTTGAGATAAAAAAGCGCGGACTTGAATGCATCAGTGAAGCCTCAGTTTCGCTTTCGACAAAGGAACTGGCATATCTTGAGAGTGATTCTTAAAATGTTATTCTGTATTCTCGCTCCCTTGTGCGATGCAGATGACTGCCCTGTTTATGTCTTGTTGTTTTGATCCTTGACAGCAGCTATACATTACTATGTCAAGAAATAAAACACTCAGTTGTTAGTGCGCCTACGTGCTGTCTCGTGTTCCCCTTCTTCGTGTGTTGTTTTATTCGGCGCCGTCTTTGTAATCATGCTAATATGAGGACTCACAATACCAAAAAAGATATCATGTTCGCGAGGTGTCCCTGTCAGCACAGTGCCAGTTGCTTTATTAGAAGAATTATCATTTCTTACGCATCGGCGCGATAGTTTGCTTAGGGGATCTCTCTAGTATATTCTACCAAATAAATTTATACTAGCGCTGCGTCTCATCATTTCTGCCTGTTCACCTCTGTGTTTTTTGTGCTGTACAGGGACGTATGCCTTATCACTAGGCATGTCAATACATACCTCGGGGTGGAACGACTGCCCAACAGTGCTGCTAACAAGTTAAGAGCTTTGTAGTATACAGCTGCTTTGCATAATGCGCTTCCAAAAAAAACCCCGCAGGGTTGTCTGCGGCAGCAGGTGTTTGGTGTGTTGCGACTCCACGTACCCGAGCACACGAGGGTTGGAACTTCCCGCGTGTAGCCGTGCGCGGCTTAGCCGTGTCCAGTGAAAGGGGGATCCTGAGGGTTGAGCCGATGCCGGGTGTTCGGACCGTTAAGGCCCCCCGGTGGATGCGACAGACCTGTTTGGCCTCTGCTTCGCCTAGACGGCACCCCCGGACTGATCCACCCTGGGGAAATCGGCAGTCGCCTCTTCCTCTGTCTCTCTCCTCAAACCTTCGTCTTTATATCTCACTTTTTGATCTTTCCTGTCTTCTTCTCTCTTCCATTTACTTCCTTTCTCCACGGCGGCAAGGGTTAGCCTTGTGTGGCTATCCTACCTTGGGTACACCATATTTGGTTATAGTGACGGCGTACGGCTGGCGTCGTGCAGGCTTGAAAACAAGCTCTTACACGTTCCCTCGTTGGGCTCCGTGGTGGGCGGTCGGCGCTGTTACCGAACATACACATTTCCCTATGGCAGCGCAAGCCTCTGTTGTCTATGATCGGCGTCTGAAAAGATGCCGCACCGAAGTACCATTCCAATTTTCCTTTCGAAGCAACGCTCCATCTTTCCCCAAGTACTATGTAGTCCACAGCGAAACCAACATGCGAGTAAGAAAGCTATCTCCATTCCTTGCAGCCAAATGCCTGAAAGATAAAATCGGACCGACATACAAAGCCTCCAAAATGTCTAGCGGGGACCGCCTCCTACAACTGAATGATAAAGATCAAGCAGAGAAGCTCTCTGAACTTACCAGTATTGGCGACGCGACAGTGCCAGTTTCAGCCCACAGGACACTTAATACAAGCAGGGAAGTAATAACTGAAGAAGACATTATTGGTTTAGGCGATGAAGAACTGCTGGAAAATTTCCAGGAACAAATTGTTACCAAAGTACAAAGAAGAGTAAACCGCAGAAACGACCAAGAAATCCCCACCAAACATGTTATATTCACCTTCGGAACAAGTGTAATGCCTACTTCACTCGACGCAGGTTATGCTAAAGTCAATGGGAGACCATATACAAGGTCGACTCAAATAGGTCGCGAAGCTTCGGGCGAAAAGCGGTTCAGTACAGATTGTCACCCACATCAGCATGGGGGGTTATGGGAGCAGCGATTGAAGCGCGACTATATTTGGAGGGAACAAACATTGGAAAAGAAAAACGCGTTTTTAATTCAAACGAGACACAGTTAGATTCATTCAACAAAAATAAAATTCCTAGACAATTTTATACATTCTTGACGAATTAAGAAAATACAAGTTTAAATATAATATTATTAATAAATGCATTTCCTTTAAGCGCCCATTGCTACAGGGGGCGTTGACGCCACTATCACTCGCTATGCAATGCACGTCTTGAAATGGGCAGAAAGGCGCACTCGTATCACCTGTTGAAAAACGCCCCCCTCACAGTTTGTGCTTTCTTGCTTGTCAAAGTTTGTCTGAATTTGCTGACGCGGGTACCTTCATTGATTCTTAATCTGTTCAGTCAAAAGTTGTGAGTTACGACCGCCAAATAATTGTGTATTAGTTTTTGTGCGACCGCGCTGGCCGACGGGATTGGCATCTAACAATAGGATCAGCACTCTACACCTAAAGCTTTCGTCGGCCTCCAAAGAAAGTGTGTTCTGTGCAGGGATGCGATTTCGACAACAGTACGGCTGGCCTTTTCCTGCATCGTTTTCCACGCTGAAAGCTAGAAACGCCCATCAAGTTGAATGGCAGGGCGTTTGAATATATAGCTCCAAAGGAAGAACAACACCACTTATTTCGCGCCTTCGAAAAACAAAATGACGTCACTTCTGCTTTTAACGAACATGGCGTCACATTACTTTTTCTTCCACCGGAAGTGGTCCCACCACATACAGATGACGCTAAGCCCCATAGACCGCCGATGGACCGCCATGTTTTGAACGTATAGGCTCCTATGGAAGCTTCGCTACCAGGTACATTTACCTTGCTATATATCCCGAACCCCAGACGATGTTTCAAGTGCCAAAGGCTTGGACATGCTTCACATGCATGCCGACGACAAACACCTTGTGCTAAATGCAGCTCCAATGATCACCAACCTGAGAATTGCACCTCTTCACCACATTGTGCTAACTGCAAAGGAGACCATCCCGCCTACTCGCGGTCTTGCCCTTGCTGGAAAAAAGAAAAAGAAGCAATTGCACTAACTGTTAAAGAAAAAATCTTGTTCTTTGAAGTCAGAAAGCGACTGTCATACCTTTCGCGACGTAGTTATGCCGATGTGACGAAAGTGGGGGCATCGTCACAGAGGCCTCAGGAGTCCTGCGAGCCCACGCACAGTGGTCCCGTAGTGACGCCTCCCGTCCCCGTGGTGGAAGCAGCCATTGCTGCTCCATCATCTTCGAAGGCCCTGCAGACACCTGTACCGCAGGGTCCTAAGATCAAACGCACTGCAAGGCCCGATACGCGTGTTGCGGGGCCGAACTCTCGGTCCTCCAGCGCTTCAGAGAGAGCGATGAGAGAGAGCGAGAAGGGACAAAGTCCCAATAACCACCTTAACTAAGAGAGCGATAACCTAAAGGTTATCGCTCTCTTGTATTAGCTTTCTTTAGGTCTATGTCACCTAAAATCTTTCTTATGTCATATTCACTCGTTAATGCCATTTTTTTACTTTTCAGTTTCATAATGGCTTTTAAGATCCATTTGAATTGTAAAGGTCTCTTACGTAACTTAGGTGACATCACAGACCTGTTATATAACTTCTCTCCCGTGGCATTATACTTACAGGAAACAAGCCTAGGCAAAAAACACAAAAATATTTTAAAAGGTTTCACTGTTGTACGGCGAGACCGTACACAGACGAACCGGCTATCAGGTGCTGTAGCCATTGTTCTGCAGGGTGGTATTGCATCCAGAGAAGTTCTTATTATCAGTCACATAGAAGCTGTTGCTGTCACCGTTTTAGCTCATAAAACCATCACCATTTGTTCAGTATACATTCGGCCGCGTTCACATTTTACCGTAAAAGACCTAGAAATAATTTTAAACCAGCTACCTGAACAATTTTTAATAGGCGGTGATTTTAACGCACATAAGACGTTGTGGGGTGATAAAACAACTGACACCAGGGGTCGAACACTTGAAGATTTTATCCTAACAAACGACATATGCCTTTTAAAACACCGGTGCGGCAACTTACTACTGCCCAAGCACAGGAGCTGTGAGTTGCCTAGGTCTGTCACTGTGCTCCCAATCTCTTTTTGGCGATCTTCAGTGGAGTGTTATCGAGAACCCCTATGGTAGTGACCACATGCCTGCTATCATTAAAAGAACATCTCCTTTTCCTACTATCCCAGTGAGGCCACCCCGTTGGAAACTCCATGTAGCAGACTGGCCTCTCTTTACTGAAAGAGCCACTCTGGATAACACATCAGATCAGTTAATCATAGATGAAATGAATGACAAGATCACCACCGCCTGTATACTTGCTGCAGCAGCAGAAACAATCCCACGATCGTCTGGCTTCCTAAAAAAAAATCTAAAACCCTGGTGGACGGAGGAATGTACGCAAACAAAAACCCACAAAAGAAAGCGTGGGGTATCTTTCGACGATACCTAACGCAAGATAATCTACTTTCTTTCAAAAAAGCAAAAGCGAAAGCCAGGTGCACACGCAGACAAGCAGAAAGACAGTCCTGGAAAAATTATGTCTCGTCTATAAATAGCTCAATAAAATCCAAACGAATGTGGGATCAGCTTCGCAAGTTTAGAGGCAATTACGCTTCTTACACCATCCCCATACTGTCACCTCCAGGAACACAAACAAATATAGAATAACAAGCAGACATATTAGGGCAACATTACCGTGATATATCAAGCTCGGAAAACTACTCTGCTGCATTTCTAAAACATAAGCAATTAGCAGAAAAACTGAAGCTTCCGACCACAGGAAGTCCAGAAATACTGTATAATGCCGCTTTAACACTTCGAGAAGTCAACAAAGTAATTACTAGTGGCAAAAAAACAGCACCCGATCCGGACAGGTTACACTACGCAATGCTAGCTCACCTATCCCCTAAAGTGGTTGAGACGTTGCTTCATTTCTTCAACATAATCTGGGAAACGGGAAAGATGCCCAAAGAGTGGAAGAAAGCCATCATAATCCCTTTCTTGAAAGCTGGAAAACCTCCCACAACAGCAACCAGTTATAGACCTATAACACTCACAAGTTGTCTTGCAAAGTCCTATGAAGCCATCATCAACATCAGATTGATATACGCCCTTGAAACGGAGAACTGCTAGATAACCATCAGTGTGGATACAAGAAAGGTTGCTCCACAATAGACCACCTAGTCCGGCTAGAAGACGAGATACGTGCGGCCTTTCTACACAAGCAATATGGCCTCACAGTTTTCTTTGATATTGAAAAGGCGTACGACACAACATGGAGGTTTGGTATCTTGGGGGACTTGGCAGATTTGGGAATCAGAGGTACAATGCTGAAATGTCTAGCCGATTTCATGTCGGACCGAACATTCCGGGTGCGTTTAGGAGCGGCACTGTCACGTGTATTCATTCAGGAAAATGGTGTGCCACAGGGATGTGTACTAAGCACAACACTCTTTAATGTAAAAATGAATTCTGTTAACAAAGTCATTCCCCCCTTTGTTATGCACTCCATATACGTCGATGATCTGCAAATAGCGTGCTGTGCCTCAAACTTACGAACATGTGAAAGGCAGCTGCATATAACAATTAATAAACTAATGGATTGGGCTGAGAGAAATGGCTTCCGCTTCTCTACTCAAAAAACTGTTATCTCGCAAAAACAAGGATTGTACTTAGAGCCCGTTCTAAAATCGGACGATGTCGCACTGCCGGTAAAACAAGAATATAAATTCTTGGGAGCTAACTTTGATAAAAAAAAACTGAACTTCCTAGCCTACATTAAAACACTAAAGATTAAGGCAAATAAAGCATTGAATATCCTCGAAGTCTTATCTAATTAGCACTGGGGTTCCGATCGAACCTGTCTTTTCCGTATTTACCAGTCTCTTGTGCGTAGGCTTTTAGACTACGGCTCCGTGGCTTACGGCTCAGCCAGGCAGTCCTACATCCAACGACTTGATCCAGTACATAACCTTGGATTGCGACTGGCAAGTGGTGCCTACAGAACTTCAACTATTCAAAGTTTATATGTTGAGTGTAATGAACCTATATTACAGCAGCGCAGAGCATTACTCACATTCTTTTACGTACTCAGAATTCAGTCATCACCGCAACACATATGCTACAACATCGTCACACATTGCAACTCATGCTTACACTACCCAAAAAAAAACCGAACATGATTAGGCCACTTGTCCTGCGGTATGAGCAACACTATCGGGATTATGACATTCCCCACGAAGTCCTTCAGGTTGCCAAAAAACCACACCGGTTGTCTCCGTGGTACGATTTCACACAGTTGTGCTACTGGACATTAACACATTTAAAGAAAAGAGACACTCCACAGGAACACATCATACAAGAATTTCGTGCTCTTCAGGACATATATCAAACTGACATGGAATTCTACACGGATGGCTCCAAGATGAAAGAACACGTGGGTGTAGGCACTGTAACAGAAAATTGGGCAAGAAGTATTCGCCTACCAAAACATGCCTTTGTTTTCGCTGCTGAAGTTTATGCTGTATGGGTTGTAGTTAAAAAATTATCACTGGCAAGCACAAAAACACAGTCATATACACTGATTCCTTAAGTACACTGAAGGCTCTAAATCTGAAATCTGAGTGTGAACCCTTGTTAGGGGACATACTAAACATGGCCGCGCTTAACAAATACGGCAGATCAATCCGCCTCTGTTGGGTACCAAGTGATGTTGGGATACCGGGTAACGAAGCAGCCGATAGATGTGCATCGATGGCAGCATACAAATAATAAACTCAGTGGACTTGGTGGCACCGACCAGACGACCATGCTTATTCCTGCTCTTTTCGTTGTGCAGATTGCGCTGTGGCCAAGCGGCCTCACCACCGGGCAGGCCACACATATGCACGCAAATGGAACAATGCCAGTGGCTTCGGATGACAGAGCACGGGACAACAAATCTGCGTAGACTCCGATCACGATCGACGCCCTTCAACTACGCAGCGACCACGTCACGGATGCGGTCACAACAACCTTATCAGGCACTCGGCAGCATATAAACCCGACCCATGACCCCATCCGCTTCAGTGGACTTGGTGGCACCGACCAGACGACCATGCTTATTCCTGCTCTTTTCGTTGTGGAGATTGCGCTGTGGCCAAGCGGCCTCACCACCGGGCAGGCCACACATATGCACGCAAATGGAACAATGCCAGTGGCTTCGGATGACAGAGCACGGGACAACAAATCTGCGCAGACTCCGATCACGATCGACGCCCTTCAACTACGCAGCGACCACGTCACGGATGCGGTCACAACAACCTTATCAGGCACTCGGCAGCATATAAACCCGACCCATGACCCCATCCGCTTCAGTGGACTTGGTGGCACCGACCAGACGACCATGCTTATTCCTGCTCTTTTCGTTGTGCAGGTCAGTAACTATTCTGTACCCTCTTTACGGGACAATGATGTAACGCTGACGGTGCTTCCAAGTCCACACTTCCTTGCTGTACTGATTGTTGAGTGCTATGATGTATTTAAGCTATTGCTACTAACATCGGGCGATGTCGAGCTTAACCCCGGTCCGACGTCAGACTCAGAATCGGATACTCGTCCTAATAACGACCTTCTGAAACAAATTCTGAAAGAACAATCTAAAACCAACAAAACGTTAAAAGAACTAGTAACTAACTTGAAAAAGGTTGAGCGAACAGTTGATAACATGGAAACTAGGCTTGCTACGATTGAAAACGACATGGAACGACTGAAGTATTGCGAAGAGAAGTTGGCCGAATGTGAAAATAATTATGACACCACGAAAAATCAAATCCAAGATCTGGCATTGAAATTAGACGATTTAGAAAATAGAAGTCGACGGAACAACTTGATTATTTACGGCGTAACGGAAAAACCTAACGAAGATATAGCTTCACTCGAAAAGATAGTGAGAGAAAACATTTTAAAAGAAACGCTAGGCGTTGAAGTGAAAACCCTTGAAAGGACTCACAGGATAGGTACCCGCACAAGTAACCGAGACCGCCCGATCATCCTTAGATTGTTTGATTACGCCGAAAAAACCAAAATCTTATCTTGCTGCTACAAACTGAAAGGCACACCATTAGCCATTTCCGAAGATTTTTCTAAGAGAGTAAGGGAAATGCGCACGCACTTGTGGCATTCAGCGGTAAATGAAAGGGCAAACGGAGCAAAAGTTAGGCTAACATTCGACAAACTGAGAATCGATGAAAAAGTGTACACTTGGGACCCAGTGAGGAATATCAGGACTGAATTACCGCAGAAAGCAAGTGTTTCAAAACAGTCCCTTCCCACTTCGACTTCGCTGAAATCCTCTAAAAACAAGAAAGTTTCCAAATGACAGCCCAGTACCAAAACTCTACGAATCGTTTCCCTAAATGCCCGAAGTGTGGTAAATAAATTTGATCAATTAGAAAACCTAATCCTGTCTCATCAACCTCACATTTTAGTAATAACAGAAACGTGGCTTAACCCTGGTGTACGTGATTCTGAAGTTATTCCTCCTTCGTACAAACTCTTCCGTAAGGACAGAGGATCAAGAGGCGGCGGTGTCGCGATAGCAATTAAAAATAATATAAAGTCCTTAGAACTTGATGGTATTCCGGACCATGAAAGTTTATGGTGCAAAATAACATATTGTAACAAAAACATAACTATAGGGGGCGTTTATCGGCCCCCAAATGCAGCTCCGGACTTCATCGATCAGATTCATGATTACCTCTCAAAACATGCTAATTCTAAATCAAAACTTATTATTGCCGGGGATTTTAACCTTCCCGGAATAGACTGGAACAACCGCTCGCATGACGGCCGTGATGTCTCAAGTTCAGAATCACTACTAGACTTGGCATTTACATTTTCACTGAGCCAAATGGTAACTGATAAGACCCGTATCACTTCAACATCATCATCTTTACTTGACCTAGTTCTTATAAGTGATACATTAGAAGGATCTTCCGTGTCCATCGAGAATGGCATTTCAGACCACAAAGCGCTCATTCTAACCTGTCCCATTTCAACGACGCGAAAACACAAAAAACCACAACCTATATACTTTAAGGATTACACACGCGCAAATGATCCTGATGTACTAGGTTTCCTAGAATTACAGTTTCATTCATTCAATGAACTAACAAATGTACAAGAACTCTGGACACGTTTTAAAAATATTGTTAATTATTCCGAAAACACCTTCATTCCTAATAAAAAGAAACGCGTTAACCGAGAATACCCGTGGATAACACGTGAAATCATCCAACTAAAAAGGAAAATAAAACGACGGCGGAAAAAGGGAATCACGTGCACGTTAGACGATCTTATCGGTAAATTCAAACAAAAAATATCGGAAGCAAAAGCCCGTTTCTTCAACACTACATTACCTTCGTTTATGGCGCATAACCCTCACAAATTCTGGCGATATTTGTCAGATGAACGAGAAAAAATAACGCAAATCAAAATCTCGGATCATGTTATTCAGGACCCTGAACACATTGCTAAAGAGATGAATAACTACTTTCAGACAGTTTTTACGAAACATGCTACAAATGCAGCTTTAACACCTTACGATATCAAAATACCAATGGAAGAAATAACTGTAAGTGAAGAGGGTATACTGTCTCTATTGCATAAACTCGATCCTAAAAAATCTACCGGCCCCGATCAAATTTCTAACTCATTCTTAAGTCGATACGCAAGTTGGACATCAAAGTATCTATTTAAAATATTCACTCTTTCTCTTCAAACATCAGTGCTACCAGACGATTGGCGCAAGGCTGCAATAATTCCAATACATAAATCGGGCTCGAAATTAGATTTAAATAACTACCGCCCAGTATCATTAACAAGCTCATGCTGCAAAATAATGGAACACGTAATATTTAAGGCCATAATAACTCACCTAGAAACAAACGAACTCCTATATAAACAACAACATGGTTTCAGAACAAGCCTGTCAACCATAACCCAACTAGCAGAGTTAACTCATGACATAGCTAACGTACTTAATAATAATGGCCAATTAGATGCAGTTTTTTTAGACTTTTCTAAAGCGTTCGACGTAGTTCCGCACCATGATTTAATCACAAAACTATCGGCTTTCGGTATTAGTAATAAAATAATATCCTGGATCAACAATTTTCTAACCAATCGTAAACAGAGCGTTTCAATCGATAATAATCTTTCACAAGCACTCGAAGTTTACTCCGGAGTACCTCAAGGATCAGTTCTGGCACCACTTTTGTTCTTGATGTACATAAACGACATCCAGTTCTGCGTTAAAAACTCAATTCAGATGCGCCTGTTTGCTGATGACTGTGTCGTGTACACAGTCGTACACAACCAAGAAGACCAAATAGAACTTCATAATTCACTTCAAACAATTCACTCTTGGTGCAACACTTGGGGCATGAAACTAAACACATCAAAAACACATTACATGTCTTTCACAAATAAGAAACTCCCGCTTAACTTTTCATATTCGATCGGAAGGTCAACAATCAACAAAAGCAACCAGGTAAAATACCTAGGCATTAAACTCACGCCTAACCTTAACTGGGAGCCTCATATTTCGACCATGTGTCAAAAAGCCATAGGCAAACTGACCTTTTTAAAAAGGAGACTGCGCGCAGCACCACCACACCTCAAACTAAACGCGTACAAAACACTAATAAGACCATGCCTAGAATACGCTGATCTAATCTGGAGCCCTCATCAAAAATTTCTTATAAACAAAATAGAACGCATACAAAAATTAGCAGTTAGGTTTGTATATTCGGACTACAAAAGGCAATCCAGCGTCTCGGGTCTGCTAGCAAGGGCTAACCTAAAACCCCTCTCGCAGAGAAGAGTAATTTCGCGACTAAAATTCATCTATCAATTATACCATGGTCATTTCCAAATAGCACGTTCTCATTACCTCCAAGATCCTCCAAAACGTTCAACCAGACTTAATCACTCCAAAACAATCTATCTTCCCCCAAGTCACGTTAATGTTCACAAGCATTCCCTTTTTCCGTCAGCCATTTCCCAGTGGAACAAATTAACTAACGATATTGTGTGTTGCAATAACATCGACTCTTTTATTAACTGCATTCAATGTATTGACTTGTCATCGTGATTTTTTTTTTCATTGCATCTGTACCACTCCTGCACGGGCCGTGAAGGGCCTGCAGTATATTCAAATAAAAAAAAAAATAAACACAACACTTCCATATAAAGGTAGTATCCGTGCCATTAGGAAGGCCTTAACGTCAAAGGGGCAACACGAATGCGACCATTGTAGATAAAACAAGCTACGTCCCACTAAACCCGTACTTGGTGAGTGGAAGTCGTGCAACCACTAGGAGCACTTCTTCGAAGTTGTTCTATGCCGACTTCGCAGTGGGCACACACACCTCACACACAATTATCTACTTACAAAAGAAGACGTGCCAACATGTGAAAAATTGCGAGAACAACTAACAGTCATGCATATATTACTCACATGCACACACATTGAAGTGCAAAGACGAAACCTTTTGCACAACCTATATGAAATGCACATACCTTTACATCCTGCTTTAATTTTAGGAGATGATTCGATAATCCCACTACCGGACCTGCGTAAATTCCTAGATGACACTGGCTTTTTACACAATATATAGATTAACACAGCCTTTCTCCTCTTAAATAGTATAATAAAACACGTCGTGTTTGGCGCAGCATAGCCTTAGCCGCTTTTGCGCCACTAATCCACGTTCAACATCTCGAATTTCCTGCCACAAACACATCCGGTATTTAAAACCGATCTTTGCACGAACAAATCTTTTCAAAAACTCCTTTTTTCCTAAAACAATCAATGATTGGAATGCTCTATTTGGAAATTGCCACTGGTTACAACCACCCACTTGATGAATCTTATTGGCTGTAACCCTTGTATATATTTGTATGTTTACTTTTTTGCAGTTGCTCACGTAGCCCCCTCCTGTTTGGACAGATGTCGGCAGTATTGTGAAAAGAAATAACTAACTACCAAAGAAATTCAACATTAAAGCAGCACACTTTTCTCAGCTTTGTTTTTCTAGCAGCTAGTAACGAACATTCAAGCAACAGACCATGGAACCATGGACCATGAATAAAGTTTCACAACTGTCTATAGTCTTAAAGATCTTACTGAGCAACAGAAAAATCATGAAAATAATCATTTGTGGCCTAGTCAAGCTGTTCTGAAAAACAGCTCTTTGTCACAGTCCTTCTTTCTGTATCATTGAGAGAATGAAAATAAAGATTGATTGATTGATTGATTTATACCTTACTGCTCGAATTGTTTACATTGCTTTGTAGAGTACTTCTCTACTGATAAGTTGGCACACTCTTCGAGCTGCTCAGCTGCTAGGTAACTAGCGTAGCTACTAGTACCATTGATAGTCTAAATCAATCAAGCTAGTACCATTGATAGTCTAAATGATCATGTCATGAGACTTCCAATCACTATCATGTAGCAGCAAAGTAAGCTTACTGCACTGGAGGACTGAAATCGTGGAAATAGCTTGGTTGTCTTTGGAATTACGGAGCAGCCGAATGAACCTGAAGAGGTACTTCTGGGCAAAGTTATAAATGAAGTTTTTTATGATAGATTTGGAATAAGTTGCGAATCGGTAGCTAGAATTCACCGGCTTGGGAAATCCTCGTCAAACCACCCGGTTATTTTTTTTATTTTCAGAAGTACCTTCAGAAACAGAAGGCGCTCAGCAGATCTGGAAAGTTAAAAGGGACGAACATTTTTATCCAAAATGATCACTCTTTGGAAACCCAAGAAAAAGAAAACAGCTATAGCAAACTACGAAGCACGAGAAAACGGGATAGTGTCACTCGTAAATGATAAACTTAGCATTGGAAAAACGCTTTACGTATGGGATGATGCATCTTCCACACGTGTTCCAGTTGTAGCTGCTGACAGCAAGCATCCGAATCATAGCGATCACAGATCTCTGACAAATTTTTGCGTATGCTTTCTTTGAATGCCAGAAGCATTGTCAACAAAATAGATAAACTTGAAATTTTGTTACTTACGACCCTCACTTGATAGTTTTGAGTGAAGCCTGGTTAAATGAAAACATTTGTGATAGTAAATTTATTCCGCCTCGTTTTAGCATATATCGATGCGATCGTGCTTCACGGGGTGGGGGAATCGCAGTGATTGCTAAGTCCGGTATAGATGTTCATGTCATGCAACAGATCGAAGATCATGAGAGCTTGTTTCTAAACATCACAAGAAATTAGTTATTTGTACTCTGTGCTGTTTACAGGGCACCTGATGCTGATGTGTCTTTTCTTCCTAGATGGTGTAATCAATTGCTTAAGTTTTTCAAACAAAACATTAAAATAACAGGAGACTTCAACCTGCCATCCATGAACTGAAAGCATTTGGCGTGCGGTGAATGCGCTAATACGGGTGCTAGTCTTGATATAACGCTTGCTTTGAATGTTGAACAAATTGTGTGTGATGTTACTAGAGAGCAAGCACTTCTGGACCTTTTTTTGTCAGGGAATCTTTCTCTAAGTCTACTATTGCTGTTTAGCCAGGTATTTCAGACCATAAATTGTTTTTTTTCACCTGGTCTTGTCCCAGGGACTCCGGATAAAGTTGGCCTAGTGCGACAAATCATTGAGATTTTGAACGAAGTGATGATATCTAAATTTTTTATTATTTAGAGAAAACGCTAGTTATTAATGCTCATTCTGGAAATATTCATGACCTATGGTGTCATCTTAAACAAGTAGTGTCATTCTGTACTAAAAACGTTGTATCTATGAGGAGGGATATTAAAAATCGCAAGAATCCGTGGGTTAGTCGTGCAATCATCCACATTAAACGTGAGCTAAAACGATTGAGAAAGAAACAGAATGTGTGTAAGAAGACCCTCATGGAACTGAGGAATAAATTGGCAATTAAAGTGCAACACGCAAAGCATAATTACATCACTTTGTCACATCCAGAATTTCTTAGAACTGATCCATCAAAATTTTGGTGTTACCTCGGAAAGACAAATGAGGCTATAAAAAAATTGAGTAAATAATCACCTTGTCGAAAACGCAGCTGATATAGGTTACGCATTTAATGTATATTTTCATAGTGTTTTTTCCCTAATGGCAACTACAGCATACATAAGGAACTTTGGAAGGCAGATCTACCAGTGATAACAAGCAAGGGCGTTTTATCTATGCTACGTAAATTGAACGAGAAATGTAAGGATGGCATCCCTACTGCATTCTTGAAATGGTTTGCAAAGCAGATTGCAGACTACTTGGCAAATATTTTTCAGCTTTCTTTAACTTCTAGTGAGCTTCTTGATGACTGGAAGATAGCGCGCGTTGTGCCGATTTTTCAGAAAGGCGACAAGCTTAACACAACAAATTACAGGCGCGTGTAAGTTGTATTGCAGGGAACGAGCTTGGCGGTGCTGGTGGATGAGTTCGTCTAGCGTATTCAATTGCGCTTCGGCCTGGAGTGCGTGAATGGGAGTAATTTGTGGGAGGCCCGTAATAACCTGCATTGCTGCTCGATTGATAGATTCCAAGCGGTTTCACTCTGCTCGTGTAGTGTGATGACACTGGGCTTGGTATATCAATCTTGGCTGTAGCACAGTACGCATGAGGAGGCGGGTGATGGTGGTTGTGGCACCACCTGTCTTCTAAGCAATCCTACGGATGAGCTGCAGCATTTGGGATGTCTTCTGACTTGCTGTGCGAATCCAGAGGCCGGTGGAGCCGGAATCGTACAGGTGCAGGCCGAGGACTCGGAGTGAGTTGACGACTGGAATTCTGCTTCCGTGCAAGAGAAGGACGATAGGCGTGGTGTTAAACGCACGGCGGCCATGCGCATTCGCGACCTGAAGCAGAGCCGTCTTTTGAGGCGACAACGTGAGTCCCAGAAAAGAACACCATTGACCTGTAATTGTAAGAGCGAGCTGCACCCTTGTGGCTTGAATTTGGAGAGACGGGTGGACGGTCTATACTGTGATGTCATCCGCATAAATGAGTGCGTGCAGGTCAGCAATGTCTCCCAATCGCTATTCCAAGGGTAGAAGGCTAATGTTGAAAAGTATGGGGGCCAGCACTGACCCTTGCGGTACACCGCGATGTGGCCAAAAGGATCCCACCTTCTCTTTGTTGATGCAGATGGCGAATTCACGAGATGTAAGCAAGGTGTGAATAAACTTGCATATGTGGGCGGGTAAGTGAATCCAGCGTAGCACTTCAACGAGGGCAGCGTGGCTGACGTGGTCGTATGCCTTGTGCACATCCATGCCGAGCACGGACCTCACTCGGCTCGATCGGCCACCAATCAAAACCATAGAGGACAAGTGACCAAGGCTGTCTTCTGCACTAAGGTGGGGGCGGAAGCCAACTTGAGACGGATGATACCAGTAATGTACATGTACGTCTAGCCACCACTGGAGACGGTTAGCCACCATGCGTTCCAACAATTTCCAGAATGTACACAGAAGTGAAATTGGTCGGAGATTTTATATATTGTCATGAGGTTTGCCGGGCTTTGGGATGGCGATTATTGGCGGCGAGGATTTACGGAGTCGCCATCTATCGGAAGCGCCTCGCTGGCGTAGTATGAGGGATTACGTGGCGCGCTCCTCATAGGTTTTGCTGTCAGCGCTCACTGAAAACACTACGCGCGAGCTCTCCCGGATATTTCTGTAAGTACTTTCGAAACGAGAGAAGTTTTTTACTGTCGGAACAATAATCTTGCGCAAACTGAAAGCACAGCATCGTTTACAGACGCTATCTCTTTACCGAATACGTACCGTGAACGCCGCTGCGCGCGGTCGCCGCGATGGAGTCTCCCGAACCGGCTCCATGCGTCAAAGGTAGGTAAACGCTGAGAGCAAACTATGTGAAATATGTTCTTATAGTGTTTTTATAACTAAATGGAGCGTAATAGAATGAAGCCTCAATGCAGCGATCGCACAGATTCGCAGCGACCGACTGCGCTTCTGCATGCTTGTCCGCGTACTGTTTCGCTTTCACCGCGTGCGCGTTTACGTGCCGTGCCACGAGCTTTAGGCCGCAGAATATGAGCATTGGACAGCATACAAGCAACAATTGTTGCGTGGGCGCTATCAGAGTTATTCAAAAATAATTTCATTGTAGAGGCTTTGACGCCTGTGATGTGCCGTCGCGACGATTCAATTTTTTTTCTTCTTCTAAATTCTTGGACGTTTCAATATTATTTCTCGAGTTGCACCGCACTGTATGTTTATCGGTGTTCTCAGCGTGCGATTTCCCGCTGCTTCTTTTTTGTAATCCAGTGCAACAATCCATAACACAAACATGACCATATGCCATGCTTTTTTTAATGTGCTTCTTGCCGCTCCCTTTCCACTCTAGTGGATTTGCCAGTATCTATAGCATCGACAAGTTCATAGACCAAACCCTCATTACATTATTCGGGCAGCGGACTCGGGCGAGCGTCTCAGTGCGCGTTTTCCGAACATCACAGACCCGGCGCCGCAGCAGTAATCTTCCTCGCGTCTGTGCTTGCTGCATACCCGAGTTGTAGCCGATGACTGTTTGCCGGTTTTATGTTTCGCGAGCCAAGCATTACGCAGCTTCTTGTCCTGCGGCTACGTGTGAATAAGGCTCACACCGGGCTCCATTGCGTAAGTCCGGCACTGCGGCACCGAGCAGTAGCCCACCATGTTGCACGCCTTCAAAGGCAGCCACTACCTATTGAAGTGCTTTCAAGCGTTGTAAAGGAGACACTCGAAGCGGGAAAATCTCGCCACTAAATGAGGACCGCAGCGTCGAGGGAATTTAAACTCTCGTTTTCCGCTCGCTTCGGCGCTCCCGAAGCAGCCGACGCGGCCGCTATGTCCACGTGATCCCTAATAGCACGTCACGCCCACGGTGGCGCCAGCTTTTCCAGTGGTGGAGCTTGAGGCCAATAGCTGCTTGCAACCAGCGCTCCGGTACTTCTCCTGACAGCCATGCAGCGTTTAACGAGCTAAGAACATTTTTCAAGGTGGCTCCTTCTAGGCTTTTTAACACCTCATAGGTCACGGCGTCAGGACCCGGGGCAGTCTTCAACTTCGCTTGGTCTATTGCAGGGAGAAATTCAGCCACCGTGAACTGAGACTGCATTCCAGCGATAGCGCGAGCTCATGGGAGTGCCCCTGCACTCTGCGGAAGCGTAAATGGGGCGGAGACCAAAGGTGGCTGCGTCATAACCTGGAAATAATGCCTGCGCTATGTCAGATGCAAAGACGTCTGCGGTTTTGCCAGACGCGAGGCACGCGCTGGAACCCGGGTCAGGAGAGCGTCCACCAATTTCCATTGCTTGGACCGTTCTCCAAATTGAAGTGGCACTGGCGGTTGGACCTAGCGAAAAACACCAGGCCAACCAGCGTTGACGTGTGAGGCGGCGTTCATGGTGTCTAGCTGCAGCTGTCAGCTGACGGTGGCGGGGTTGAGCCGCCAAGGAATCTGGGTGTCGGCTGGCATGAACATCTGCCTGGCGACGCTGGGCCTAAAGCTGTAGGAGTCGAAGATCTGGCGCCGGACGAGATTCTCCGACCAATGACGTTAAAGTGGCTGTTTTGGCCGCCGATTGTAACATTGGGATGGGGTCGCATAGAGGGGCGAGAGCGTCTCTTGATAACGAAGCACGAAACGTGTCCCAGTCGATCACCCTACATTGGCGAAGGAGGCGGTCGGTTTTCTGAGGGGCTAAGCCGAGCCGAATGGGATGGTGATCACTCCCCCAGCAGTTCGGTTCCCGATGCCAGGTAACTGTATGATGGCCCAACTACCAGGCCAGGTCCGGTGAATACGGTGGCATTCGTGGGTGGGTGCAACGTCGTGTAGGCATGGATACGTCATTGATCAGATTAAAGTTGTTCTGGGTGAGAGTATCAGGGATGAGACGTCCACGTTCATTAGACACAGGGTACCCCCTCTCACGGCGAGGAACATTGAAATCACCGACGATGAGAATAGGACAGCCAGGATAATGCCGACGAAGCCAGGTGATCCACCCTAGACGGAGACGGGGTGCCTGTCCCGAGTGAGGGCGCACATAAGACGACACAAGCACAATTGCACACTGAGAGAGTTGCACCTTTACAGCCACGACCTCTTGTCACGCAGTGCACCATGTCACCATAGGTATAGCCGCCTGAACGAGAGAGGTATGAACATATATGGCTGCTTTGCCTGGTTTGTCTCATGACAGGCACGCACGGCGATCTGGGATGGAAGGTGTTGCGTAGCTAGTAAATTCCGGGATTCGACGAAGAGAGTTCTGCTTCTGCAGGAGGAACACCCAAGCTCGAAGTGAGCCCACGCGAACGCGCTCTCGGAGCTCGCTAACCTTGTTAGCGAGACCCCGACAGTTCCATTGAATTACATATGAAGGCGGGTTGGAGGCCATTGTGGCAACCATCATAATAAGTGCTCTGCAAGAGTGGCAGTTAAGGCCTGTAACTGTTGCACAACATAACGCAGAAGCGATGCCGGGTCGGAGGCGAGTTTAGGCAGGTTCACGCACAGGCGCAATACCTGAAGCCGGCACTGGTGAATGACATTTATGAGGTGTTTGTGCCGCCGATGACCTATTTGTTTTCGACGAAGTGTTCGCAGTGACAAAGAAGGCGGTTGCGGCGAGAGTTGAGTTTGGATAATTCCGTTTGCAATCTTTCGATGTTGCCATCGATGTCACCCAATTCCTTTTGAAGTTCCTCCTGGGCCGTTGTAGACGCACGATGCCTGTGACGAGTCCGGCAAGTAACATCGCTGTAAGTTGCCTGAGGGGTAGATACCTCCTTAGATGATGAAGGGTCATCTTCCTCCATGGCTTCATCCTCTTCTGTTAGCTAAGCGAAGTGGTTGGGAGACACCAACAGGTCCTGGGTATGTGGAGTAGGGCGAAAAGTGCGAAAGCCGCGTTTACTTTTCTGAGCCATACATTTCGTTGGGCAAGCGCGATCCGTTATTGAATGGTCATTGGATTTGCATAGACCACATCAGAATGCTTGGGAGGTGTTTGGCTCATTTGTCTGCACCGGAGCCGGGTTAGGGCACGATGCACGCTTGTGTCCTTGTTGTAGGCACTGGTAACAGTATACTACGCTTGGGCGGTATGAACGAGGTCGAAGGACGCACCTATTGTAGATAAACCGTTTGGGTGGGGTAGCGGGTCCTGAAACTGTCGCCAGGCATGTGCGACCACGTCCTAGGTAGCGGGCTAGCAGCACATGATGAGTGTCACAAGTCAAAGTATCACGTAGGGTTTCCGGCGGTTCGTCGGGATCGACCCCTGTCACTACGTAGCGAGAGATGTCCGTGCCAGAGAGCAGGTATGCTTGAACGGGCAAGACGCGTCCATTGGGAAGGGTGATTGCTGTCAATGTGCACAGGGCACACACTTGCTCGAAGGACGGCACCCACACAGACACCGTGTTGGAGGCCCGGTGATATGTGTAGCCTGAGAAGCCCGTCGCGGTGACGCAAGAAGCGGGCGTCTTCTGAAGGGCCCTCGTAGGGATGTCTTCTATTTGTAGCCTTCCTTTGAACGCATGGCAAGTTTGTGCGATCCAGGGGGGCTGTTAGATGGGCGTTCCGGGAGAGCGTCTGGATTCAGCAGACACGGACGCTTCTGGACAGTAGCAACTGACGAGGCAAGCACTGGACACGCGCCCGGTGATGCAGCGTTGCACAGAGACGCCGGTGTTCGCGGGTCCTCTACCTCGTCTTCCATCGTCTCTTCGTTGGTGGCGGCATAGAGTTTCTCACTATAACACATAGAGGGAAATCTGGTGCAACCGCCTATGGGAGTTTCTTAAGGGGACACCGTGCCGTCATGGGAAGGACGGTATATGTGTCTGCGAGGCTCGTGTTGGCTGGTGTTGTAAGAGGCTTCGTCTAAAACGTGGATATGGCTCACAAATAACACGTTCTCAAAGTAAAATCTCCATAAAATGTTTTCAATCACGCATATTGCATCTTAACTCACCTACAATGCATGAACAAGCGAAGAAAAGCAAGAACAGACGACCAACTGTTTCAAAGCGAGCGCGAACCTTGTGGTCTGTCCTCCAACTTTAGCGGCCCGCTGATATTTTTGCGTAACATATAGTCGTACACGCAATAACAAGTTCTCATAGTTAAACAACACATGTTTTAGCGTAATAATAAAGCTAAAACCGCTTTTCACGTGCTGTTTTAGTAGAAAATGTATCATTGTGACAGACGGAACGGTACTTGCCAAGCACGTCTTCAAGGTGTCCTGTCTCTCCGAGAACGATGCCAATCCGAAGTCACAATATACCGGCATTCCCATGCATACCACAGCGCAGCAGCGCCAGATTTCCCTCTAGGTAATCTAGCGAGAAACTCTATGGGTGGCGGTAACCGACTCAGCAGCAGGAGTAGGCGCCATGATCTCCACAGCTAACTGCTGCCGCAGCTGCTGTTTCTTGCGTGGCGTTATTGCGCGTTGGCGGGATCTGTGTTCACGCGATGAGGCGGCTAAGCCTAAAGCATTCTGACTCACTTTAGGCGACGCTGTCTTGTCCCCGGGGGCATCCGGGGTCGTCGATGGCTCGGTTTGGTGCCACAGGTGGACTAGCTACGAGGAGCGGCAAGAGGTGGTGGAATTTCACAGTTCCAAAGGGAAAAACACTTCAAAAGCCGGAGCTGCAGGAACACACGTCCGACGAAATCAAGCGCTTGCAGCGCCCTCCTTAGGCAGCTGTTGCGAGTGAGACACGAGCAGGCCCTAGTCAGTCACCTGCACTGCCTTTGCTTTTACGTTTAGCTCCGTGTTTTAGTGGTCCTCCAATTGAATTTTACATGCCCACCTACTGCTGCAAGCAACTATGCAAGTAGTGCGCTGCCGTCATCAGACAACACAAACACGGAGGCAAGCGGACCATGTGACCGTCAGCGTGATTAAACAGAACCAGCTGGAATCGAGACGAAACTACAGCCGGGCATACGACACCTGCAGCATAACTGATAGTTGGGCGAGTTGGTACGAATTCATAGTGAAATATTTAGCGCGCACAATCGACAAGGACGCAGTGAAGGGGGACAGACGAGCGCATATGCACAACTGTTTATGTTCGGGAAGATGCAGAACACATACCCCAGCTATCAGCGCTGAGCACGTGCAACAAGAGTCGTCAGTATAAACAGAAACAGATTAAAAACATATTAAAAAGGCTCAACTAGTATTTAAAAATGCAAATTCATTTTCAGTGATTGCAACTGATGGTTATCTTATGCATTTTTCAGCACACTTTTTGATACTAAACGCTTCTGTAATTTCACCTGTTTGATTTTATTTGAAACCAAAATGTTAGTGTGAAAAAATACCGGATCACAATGACATAGATTGAGTGGTTCGACAAGTGCGAATCGTTTCTTTATCGAGAGAACGTTCATGTTCTTTTAGACGGGTGTTTATGCACCGACTGGTTTGTCTTACGTACATGTTGCCACAGTTTAACACAAGCCGGCACACAACACCTATTCTGCATTGTGGAAATTTTTGATCTTCTTTAAGACCGCCTATACGAACCTCCTATATGAACAACACAATCAAACCTCGGCCCTCAGTCCCCCAGCAGCTGCGAAGCAACTGACCACGGCGGCGGTCAGACCTGCGACGCTGCAGAGGGTGCTAAGAATCACTGGCTCCGGACAGGCCGCCATTGGAATATGAACCTGGCAACGTTTAACGCTAGAACGTTATCTAGTGAGGCGAGTCTAGCAGTGCTATTGGAGGAATTAGAGGGCAGTAAATGGGATATAATAGGGCTCAGCGAAGTTAGGAGGCCAAAAGAAGCATATACAGTGCTAAAAAGCGGGCACGTCCTGTGCTACCGGGGCTTAGCAGAGAGAAGGGAACTAGGCGTCGGATTCCTGATTAATAAGAATATAGCTGGTAACATACAGGAATTCTATAGCATTAACGAGAGGGTGGCAGGTCTTGTTGTGAAACTTAATAAGAGGTACAAAATGAAGATTGTACAGGTCTACGCCCCTACATCCAGTCATGATGACCAGGAAGTCGAAAGCTTCTATGAAGACGTGGAATCGGCGATGGGTAGAGTGAAAACTAAATACACCATACTAATGGGTGACTTTAATGCCAAGGTAGGCAAAAAGCAGGCTGGAGACAAGGCAGTGGGGGAATATGGCATAGGCACTAGGAATATCAGGGGGGAGGTATTGGTAGAGTTTGCGGAACAGAATAATATGAGGATAATGAATACATTCTTCCGCAAACGGGATAGCCGAAAGTGGACGTGGAGGGGCCCGAACGGTGAGACTAGAAATGAAATAGACCTCATACTCTGCGCTAACCCTGGCATCATAAAAGATGTGGACGTGTTCGGCAAGGTGCGCTGCAGTGACCACAGGATGGTAAGAACTCGAATTAGCCTAGACCTGAGAAGGGAACGGAAGAAACTGGTACATAAGAAGCCGATCAATGAGTTAGCGGTAAGAGGGAAAATAGAGCGATTCCAGATCAAGCTACAGAACAGGTATTCGGCTTTAACTCAGGAAGAGGACCTTAGTGTTGAAGCAATAAACAACAATCGTGTGGACATCATTAAGGAGTGTGCAATGGAAGTCGGTGGTAACTCCGTTAGGCAGGATACAAGTAAACTATCGCAGGAAACGAAAGATCTGATCAAGAAACGCCAATGTATGAAAGCCTCTAACCCTACAGCTAGAATAGAACTGGCAGAACTTTCGAAGGTAATTAACAAGCATAAGACAGCTGACATAAGGAAGTATAATATGGATAGAATTCAACATGCTCTCAGGAACGGAGGAAGCCTAAAAACAGTGAAGAAGAAACTAGGAATTGGCAAGAATCAGATGTATGCGTTAAGCGACAAAGCCGGCAATATCATTACTAATATGGATGAGATAGTACAAGTGGCTGAGGAGTTCTATAGAGATTTGTACAGTACCAGTGCCACCCACGACGATAATGGAAGAGAAAGTAGTCTAGAGGAATTCGAAATCCCACAGGTAAAGCCGGAAGAAGTAAAGAAAGCCTTGGGAGATATGCAAAGGGGGAAGGCAGCTGGGGAGGATCAGGTAACAGCGGATTTGTTGAAGGATGGTGGGCAGATTGTTCTAGAGAAACTGGCCACCCTGTATACGCAATGCCTCATAACGTCGAGCGTACCGGAATCTTGGAAAAACGCTAACATAATCCTAATCCATAAGAAAGGGGACGCCAAAGACTTGAAAAATTATAGACCAATCAGCTTACTGTCCGTTGCCTACAAACTATTTACTAAGGTAATCGCAAATAGAATCAGGAACACCTTAGACTTCTGTCAAGCAAAGGACCAGGCAGGATTCCGTAAAGGCTACTCAACAATAGATCATATTCGCACTATCAATCAGGTGATAGAGAAATGTGCGGAATATAACCAACCCTTATATATAGCTTTCATTGATTACGAGAAAGCATTTGATTCTGTCGAAACCTCAGCAGTCATGGAGGCATTACGGAATCAGGGTGTAGACGAGCCATATGTAAAAATACTGAAAAATATCTATAGCGGCTCCACAGCCACCATAGTCCTCCATAAAGAAAGCAACAAAATCCCAATAAAGAAAGGCGCCAGGCAGGGAGATACGATCTCTCCAATGCTATTCACAACGTGTTTACAGGAGGTATTCAGAGACCTGGATTGGGAAGAAATGGGGATAAAATTTAATGGAGAATACCTTAGTAACTTGCGATTCGCTGATGATATTGCCTTGCTTAGTAACTCAGGGGACCAACTGCAATACATGCTCACTGACCTGGAGAGGCAAAGTAGAAAAGTGGGTCTAAAAATTAATCTGCAGAAAACTAAAGTAATGTTTAACAGTCTCGGAAGAGAACAGCAGTTTACAATAGGCAGCGAGGCACTGGAAGTCGTAGGGGAATACATCTACTTAGGGCAGGTAGTGACTGCGGATCCGGATCATGAGACAGAAATAATCAGAAGAATAAGAATGGGCTGGGGTGCGTTTGGCAGGCATTCTCAGATCATGAACAGCAGGTTGCCATTATCCCTCAAGAGAAAAGTGTATAATAGCTGTGTCTTACCAGTACTCACCTACGGGGCAGAAACCTGGAGGCTTACGAAAAGGGTTCTACTCAAATTGAGGACGACGCAACGAGTTATGGAAAGAAGAATGATAGGTGTAACGTTAAGGGATAAGAAAAGAGCAGATTGGGTGAGGGAAAAAACGCGAGTTAATGACATCTTAGTTGAAATCAAGAAAAAGAAATGGGCATGGGCAGGACATGTAATTAGGAGGGAAGATAACCGATGGTCATTAAGGGTTACGGACAGGATTCCAAGGGAAGGGAAGCGTAGCAGGGGACGGCAGAAAGTTAGGTGGGTGGATGAGATTAAGAAGTTTGCAGGGACGGCATGGCCACAATTAGTACATGACCAGGGTTGTTGGAGAAATATGGGAGAGGCCTTTGCCCTGCAGTGGGCGTAACCAGGCTGATAATGAATAATGAAGACCGCAGCTGCATTTTTTACCCTATTGTCAAACTTATTTGAAATAGCTTGGCACAGTTCCTGCACCTTGTTAGGAGCGCTGAAAACCACTTCAACACCATACCAGCTGGCAACATTCTTTAGCCCATTGGAAAAATAATGGAGGTAAGGTACAACCACAAGGCACTTTCTGTTCATGCTAAGCCTGTTCCTTGAATCTGTGGGTTTTACACCCTTTACTATCTTTATTACCTTTCCGGCAACTCTGACTATAATGTGTTCCGGGAATCCCACTGAAGCTAGTCTTGTTACCTGATTGGCAAAGCTTTCTTTTATTCGGTGGCAACAAGGTTTTAATAAAGCAGCCTTAAGGCAAGACACGGCAATTCCACTTTTTACAATCTTCTGATGTCCTGATTTGTACTGTAATATGGTATTTCTTGATCTAGGGCTGTAAATACAGCATGTCTGGTCGGATAGCAATCGTAGATACAAATCTAGAAACTGTAGTTTGTTTTCTTTGGCAATGCCATGGGTAAACTTAAGGCCTAGGCCACATTCACGAAATACTTTTAGTACATTAACCACACAACAGCCATGTTCATTCCCATTAAAAATAACAAAAAACATAAACAAATCGGAAAATTTTTGACAAGTTTCCTAAAGCACTGTCAATACTTTGGTCTACACGAGCTAGAAAAATGTCGCTTAGTATTGGGGCTACCTTAGAACCTGCACATATACCTGTTTTTTGGACATACATTGCTTCATTCCAACCGGCAAAAGTAGAGTTAAGATAAAAGAGTAGTACTTCCATAAAGCCTTGCACGGGTACTCCGCTGTTATTTCTAAATTTTACTTCATCATTATCTTCGGAAATACACATTTTAACATTCTTTAACAGCTCTGTGTGGGGAATGGAGTAAAATAAATCTTGTACGTCAACGCTGAAGATGCTGCATCCCCTTGTTTTGTCTTCCTTCGAATATTGTACGACTGCCTCAGAATTACAGGTTGATAACGGATCGGAGATTCTTCATGAGTAAAGCTGTTTCTGGATAAACGATTCTACCTGCTGCTACCAAGTGCTTCCTTAAGTAACAATGGCTCTGAACGGCTCTCAGGCTTTGTGTTTTTTACATGAGAAAAACACTTCAAGATGTAGGCCCTTTGCTTTTTCGACTGAGGCGCATATGCTTTATAAACTGAGGGAACGAAGTAATCCAATAGCACGCTGTTTTTCTTCGGTAAGTTTAACATCTATTCTCTTGAAATTTTCATCCATAGCTTCACAAGTTTTTTGGCGAAACATACCATCAGGTAGAACAACAAAACATCCTTTTTTATCGGCGCTAAGAACACGTAAACCTCTAGAAGCCAAGTCTCCTGCCACTAGGTTGAGCCGGTTAGGACTCACACATGCAGTTTTTGCCTTCGCAATAGCGTATACACATTCAGAAACACACCTTGCACGTTCTCCTTCAGGAAACAGTCGGGAGACGGCTCTTGATGTTGCCAGCTTCGTAGGTGGACACAGTGCCGGTTCCAGGGCGAACTTTGGCCCAGCTGCAGAAGATTGTTGTCCAGAAAAACCCTTCCGGACTTATGGAGGAGAATGGCCGAATGAGTTCAGAGCCCTGACGAGGATGTGACGAAGTACGTACGAGAAAAGGAAAAAGAATGTGTGCCAGGGGGAAGCTAACTCTGCCAGATACAATTGTCGAGATTATCAGATGTCTCTGGTTGACTGAGATGAGTTTCGCATTACGAGACAGAAGCTATAAGAGTGCGGACGAATTACTTCAAGCTATGAGAACCCCTGAAAACTTTAAAGGAAGCCGCGAAAGACAATTTCCATCGGCACAACAGTTCGACAGCCAAAGCCGATGGAGTAGTGGCCATCAGCCAATTCCTGCGTCAACATATGCAGACGATGCAGTACTCAACAGTACCGTGCAAGAAGGAGGGCGCCGAGTGGTTAGGGTACGTTGCTACAACTGCCAACAAGCGGGCCACACGTCGAGTCAGTGTCCTGAGCCACGGCGCCCACTTCATTGCATGAAATGTAACTGTTATGGGCACAGCGTGAAATTGTGGCCAGATCAGGGCTGCTCAGATGTGTCGACTAACACTGTACGGCTCACGTCTTCAAAAACGTGTACGAAAGCAGTTGTATTGATGGCGAACGGATGATAGCCCGTCTTGATACGGGCTCCGATGTAAGCTTGATGAAGCTGACGCTTGCAGTGCAGCTGAACAGGGAGCTTACGGCGCCTCCAGGAGCGGCCATACGCGGATTCGGTAGAAAGCAGCCATCCATCAGCGAACTAGATTTAATGGTGCGCGTTGATGACGTTGCACTTCCTGCCGTCCACTTCTACGAGACCTTTGTTGGACCGGACGTCATCATTGGCACTGACGTGATAGACTTGCCTGATCTGCTCCTGGTCTGCGCTGGTGGATGTGCCGATTTGCTGAACGAAAGGCAAGAACACGGGCTGACAGGTATTGTCGCAGAATTGGAAAGACCGAAAGAAGTCGTCAAGTGTTGCGAAATCATTGAGGCTTTCGCAACACTGTATTGGGAAGGCCTTCTCTTTATGCACCTGCTGTTTTCAGCGTCCTTGTTGTGGAGTACAGCAATGTAAAGTTGCACATAAAGCAAGTTTTATGGACCGCCAGTGAGGAGGCCCATGCGCTGCAAGTGATAAACCGAGACAATAATAATGTAGGCTCGATCGTCTATGGCGAGGAGAAAACACTCCCCTCCACGTTGCTTAACAAGCATAACAAGCATAGAAAGGCGATGAAAAGTTATATGCTAGGTGCATGGAAAATGAAAACGTTATTCAACAACTTCAGAAGAGGGTTGTTCAATCGGAGCAATACTCGCGCAGGTCCAATATAGAAATTAAGGGACTTGTGCAACAGGACAATGAACACGTTACTGAACTAGTTGGGAAAATTGGTGATGCGCTAGCCGAGCCCATAACTTCTTCTGACATTGAAGTCTGTCACGGTGTGCCCACCCGAGAAGCTCGAAAATCTAATATAGTTGTCCAGTTTAAGAGCAAACAGAAGAGGGACAGTGTTCTTGAAAAAGCGCGGAAGGCTAGGTTGCGAAACAATCTGGTTGGAATTCCTGATGGCACCAGAGTATTTATTAATGAGCACCTCTGTCCGACCTTGAAACGTCTTCTTTCGCTGGCATTAGCAAGAAAGCGCGAATGTCAGTGGCGCTTTGTCTGGACGCGAAATGGGAAAGTACTTGCACGCGAGACTGAAGCCAGTAGTGTTGTCCACATTGCCTCAGAGACTGACCTTCAAAAGATCGCCTAAATTGCAGCGTCTAAAGAAGTTCAACCTTGCTCTCTTTTGACTACACGATGTATCGTGAGTATAGCTTTCCAAGCGAAATTGCTCTGCCCGCAGACGCAAAAAACATTTCCGCGCTTCACGCGAATGCGCGTTCACTTGCCCATAAGCACGACATACTATGTTTCTAGCCGAGTTTACTTTTCCATTTGACATGATCATGTTCTCTGAAACGTGGTATCAGGAACACAGTGAAATGCTAATCATAGATGGTTACAGACATTTCTTTATAAATCGCACCGATAAACGTGGGGGCGGTGTAGCATTGCATGTCAAGCGCGGCATACAGTGTGATGTGCTTGAGGAATTCACCTGTGTCACGCCACATTACGAAGTGCTAAGCGTTAAATCTGACAATAACCTGTTTGTTGTGATGTACCGACCACCTACTGGTAATATATCTAATTTCTTAGAATTTACTGAAAAGCTATTAGAGCATGCTACTTTTCACAATTACAAAGTGCTTCTTGGTGGTGGCTTCAACATTAACGTGCTTGATGAAAGCGCTCCAACTCGTGCATTAACTAATGTAATCAATTCTTCCGGTTTCTGCAGCGTTATTACGACACCTACTCGCGTGACACCATCTTGTCAATCAGGTCTCGACAATTTCATTGTTAACGCTGGTGCAGAGATTTACACAGCCGGGACTATCAGCTATGATATCAGTGATCATTGTCCGATATTCATAATATGCTCATTTTATATCCACGAAAGAACTTTACCTGATACCACGTTCAGCTACAGATGCTTGTCAGGCGAAAATATGGAACACTTTCGCGCACTTGCTTTGCGCACAGACTGGTCTTCTCTTTACAACAATAAAGATGCTAGTCAAGCGTACGATGAATTTCTGTCCATATTCAGTCGCCTATACAATTTGTCTTTCCCGCTTAAAACAGGAAAGGTAAAAAAACGCATTAGAACAGCCACAGCATGTTAGAATGATTAACAAAAAAAATAGGATGTTCAATAAATTTCTGCGTACGCGTCAGCAAAGTGATCTCGTTGCATTTAGGAAGTTAAGGAATACACTAAATAAAGAACTGCGAAAAGCTAAAACACTCTATTACGAAAGCCTTTTTGCAGCCGTGCAGAGTAAAAATCCAGAAAAGACTTGGACAATTATCAATGATGCAATCTGACAGGGGATTGTGAATCGCAGTTTGCGTGAGATAACCGTGAATAATGAAAAGGTGTCCGGAATCCTCTTAACCGAACGTTTCAATGAACACTTTGTGAACATGACGGCATCATCAAATAACACGGTCAGTGGTACTACTGTTGAAAGATGTACACACAGTATTTTTCTCGAGCCGACTGACGGTGCCGAAATTTGTCGTATATTTTTGGGCTTAAAAAACAGCAATGCTGTCGATGCAGACGGCATTCAAATCAGACCTATAAAATTTGTAATCGATGTCATCGCAGTTCATCTCGCATTTGTGTTTAACCTTGTTATGGAATCGGGACATTTTTCAACAAGTATGAAGAAAGCAAGGGTGTCAGTTGTTTTCAAAGGTGGGAACCTAAATGACCTGGGGAATTATAGGCCTATTTCCATTTTATCCGCCTTTTCTAAGGGTTTAGAAAAATTGATTTCTGCTCGCAATAACAATTTATTTGCGAAGAATGACATTATTTGTGAATGTCAACACGGATTCCGCTCGGGCAGGTCAACCGAAACAGCTTTGTTACGCCAAAAAGAACTAATAATTAATAATATTGATGCGGGAAAACTGACATTGGGTATATTTATTGATTATAGCAATGCATTTGATCGTTTAAGTCAACAAATTTTAATAAGTAAACTAGAAGGATATGGTAACCGTGGCGTGGCAAATCAGCTCTTTCAATCTTATCTGTCTGGGCGGACGCAGTGCGTTGCTATCGAAAAATACTGCCCTTCATATAGGGAAATTAAATCAGGGGTGCCCCAGGGCAGCGTTTTAGGCCCGATTTTGTTTAATATCTATGTAAACGATATTGCTGAAATAGTATGTGACACATTCATTGTATTATACGCTGACGATACGAGCCTGTTTGTCTCTGGCAATGATCTTGATGATCTGTTACAAAGATCTCGCAGCATCCTTTCTAAATTGTCGAGTTGGTCTCGTGATAACGCTCTAACAATTAATAGCTCCAAATCAAAGGCCATATTGTTCAAGGCAAGAGGCAGGCAGTCTTATTTAAATGAAGAATTATTGTTGGATGGAGCCCCCATTGAGATTGTAACCAAATACAAAGTATTGGGCGTGACGCTGTCAGAAGATATGAACTGGACATATCACATTGAACAAATTATGAAATCATTGTCATCTGCCGCAGGTCCATTGTTCCGTTGCCGTCATTTTTTTCCAGAGAAAGTAAAGTTGTACATATATTATGCCTTGTTTCAATCGCATCTGAATTATTGTGCGCTTGTATGGGCTACCACCACGAAACGTAATCTTCATGCACTTCTTCTACTTCAAAAACGAGCACTTCGACATGTGGCGAATGTACCTTATTTCCATTCTACTGCGCAACTTTTTGAAAGTTATAAGATAATACAAGTAACTAACATTTACGAATACAAGCTACTGTATTCTTTTTGCTTCGGCTCCGAAAAGTTTCAAATATTTTTAAAAAATACGTCATGACTTGAATATGACAGAACTGAGGCGCGTACCCGCAGCAAAGACAGGTGGTTAGTACCGTACAGGCGGACAAATTACCTCATGCAGTCGGTAAGACACACGCTACCTTCACTGTTAAATAAATTTGGGAAATAAATTGTTATGACAAATACCTTGACTCGAAAACAGCTAAGAGAATATTTTTGTAAAGAAATTTTTGAAATGTGATCTTTGTAATTATTCTAAATGTAACCCATTGTATTTGTAACAATACGTTGTATTGTATTTGTATATTGTATTTGTATTTGTACTGCTGCCATGTGAGGGCCTTCAGGCACATTCAAGCTGTATGTCGCAGCTTTTCGCCTGGAGGACCCCCAACAAGTTTGTTGGAAATAAAACATTTGATTGATTGATTGATTGATTGATTGATAATAACTGTTGCGCACTGCGAATCGAAGAATTGGGGTGCACCGGCATCGCTGAGAAGAAAATCGTTGAGCTCCCTCTAAGCAAGCCGGTTTACCAGCCAGCATACCGTAGCTCCTATTACCAGAGGCGGGCATGGCAAGCGATAGCTGGTGAGTTGATACCATATAGATTAATCTGTAATAGTACTTCCGAGTACAGCAACCCTGTTCTCACGTGGAAGAAAGGATGGCACATAAAAGAGGGTGGTCGACTACCTTCGCCTCCATAACCACAACACCTAAGGACACAGGACAGCCCATGAAAGACAACCTAAACACAGAGGTCCTTACATTGTTACAGAGGTGCCGCCTGCAGACACATACCGCATCTCGAACCTATGAATATCGAAGGGATCGACGTGGCCAGACTACGTCACGAGCGCCCATGCAAGCCAGATGAAACAATTTAAATTGGCGTCGGACAGCGAGTGCGGAAGCGAGTCAGACTGATGGGACTCTCTCGGGACGAGATCACGCAGGATGTTCGAGTGTAAGCAACGAACACGGCGCCATCACTACCAGGACCCGTTTTTTTTTTCAGAAACCGAGGTGCCTCGAAAACATTGAGACAGACCCGCAAGTGGTAGGCTGCATGCCTGCAGCCTCGCTGCCACCTCCGATTCGACCCCGTTTGCTGATCGCAGGAATCGCCCCTCCGCCTCGAGCCCCGCGTCTTATGACCCCGGCGATGTACAGTAGCCTGTGTCATAAAGAGAGTAAAATTGCGTTTCAAAGGCGAAGGTTGTGTGTCTGTTTGCTCCCCCAAGTTCGCAGGCACCCTTATCGCGTGGGAGCCGCTGGGGGTTAGTGTACGCCTGTGCATTACTTTGTATCGCGTGTTTCTGGTTCACAGTGGTACATTCGCAGGTCGTTGTCGAGCAGAGCTAGTTTTTTAACCAAGTGTGTGGCTAGCTAGCCGAGTCCGCGGTTGAGAACTTTTACACAGTTGTCACTCCGTTGTTCCAGAGATGGACGGCCAAATTTAAATTCATCAAGTGTCTCAGCATGCTTGCTTGCCCAATAAAATCCCCGCGGGTGTTCTATGGGGCTTGCCGAAGGGCATATCAGTGGCGTAGTGGTTTAAATATCCTACTACTGTGCTCGAGGTTCTGTGATCAAATCTGGCAAGCGGAAACTTTCCTATGTATTTAATAATATTTGTAATAATGCAATAAATTATATAAAGTACAAGGTGACGATAATGTGTAAAGCAAAAAAAGAGAATGTTTATACAAGTCCACATAAGCAATCATTGCCACACTAGCTAAAGCGCCTTGCTTGTAACTCACGTGTGCACTAACATTACACTTCTGTCAATTATAGCCTATGGTCACAACAGCCGTTATTCACCAACGCGGACATGCTGACGCAGCATGTTCATACCACCTCAGGAAGAGACCATGCTAGAGTTCCAACATTCGTGAATTCTTCAACAAACTGCTTCATCAAGAGTGCATTGGTGGGTGAGTCCTTGAAAACCATGGCCCTGAGATGAGCACATGTTGCCGCCGCATCAAAACTGGCGGCTCATTTTTCATTACTTGAACTGGCCAAATTGTGTTCTTGCTGAAATCGAACACACGTGCCCCATCATTGTTGAAGGCCATTGTGATGTCACTCCATGCCATGTTTACCTGCTTTCATACACTACGGTACAAACTTCCATCGGTGATGCCAGAAAAAGCGCCTGGCACTAGAGGCCCTGATGACAGTTTCTGTAAGTTAGTGTGGATAGGTCTGCCAACATCCTTTATGAGTTCAAGCAACTGCTGTTTCAAGTTAAACATCAAAAAGAAATTCCCACAACTCATTGACTCTTGAAGCCTCTTTTCTGCACCACATGAATCACAGGTGACACTGGGCTTGCTTTTGGCATTGTAAGATATTCCGTGGTATATATGGAAGGCTTGACAATAGAAGCGCACCCTTAACGCTTCTTTCTTGCTCTTCCACAGATTTTTCAGGGAGTAGGTAGTGCATGGCACAACTTTCTCCCCAAACAGGGCATTGATCGAATTAGAAGTCCTGGAACTTGTGCCCATTTCAGTCCTGCAGTGACAATGTATTAAGCACAAGCAGGAAAGCTTGTGCTTTTGTTGTGTCCTGATAAGGTAGGGTTTCCTGTCCGAGTTTTCCGAAATACTTAACGGAATCATCTCATGCAACTTGACTCCCACTTCCTTAAGCATCATGCATCTGCGCACTTCCTCCATTATTACTGCCCATTTCATCTGTTTCTTGAACAGGATCACCATCGGAGCTCAACTCAAAAACAAAATTGAGTTTACTGCCACTGAAGCTTGTTGCACCATAATCATAAAGAACATCTGTTTCACTTGTAGCTTGGCTAGTTTCTTTTTCTTACACAAAATGGCAGTTTCACTCGTATTCGTACCAGCACATATTCCTGCAAGGCTGGAGCTGTTTTGCCTTGAATCAACACTGTGGTCTTAAGTACAAATGCCACAAGTTTCATGCATGGGAGGGCTGTGCTGGTTGGCTGGCATATTCTGAAACAACATGGATCAAATGAAAAATGGAATATTATCACAGTGACGTTATTTGAAACTCAGGTGTTCTATATGGAAATGCTTCTTGCAATGAAGCTTTGAGGAATGTTGTCACGCACTCACTAAATTGTGGAAGGTAAAGCTTATGTATTGCAATATCAATAACATGCGCAGTCGGCTGCGCCCGATTAAAAAAAATTATTTATATTCGATTCTGGAAATGGTCGGTAATTAGCTTCTTATTGAAAGGAATGTCATAAGTTTTCAGCTCCAGGAATGGTGAATACCTTGTGCACCTTCAGCGAACCCGCTCACCGTGTTCCGGCAACGTTAAACAAAATAAATCCTGGGGTTTTATGTGCACAACCCAAGATATGATTATGAGCCATGCCACAGTGGGGGAGTAACGTGTACCTAAACTTAGGTATACAATCATTTGCGCGTGCCGCTTACATCGAAATGCGGCCGCCGTGGCCGGGATTTAAGCTCGACCTCAACAGTGCAGCGCTGCACTCTTGCGTGCTTCACCAGTCAATAAACGGGCTTTATATAATCGATGGAAGCAGTTGCACAGCACCGAAAATGTTACGTGAGCCACACGTAATTTTTCCGATAGTTGTGCCGGCTTTAAGGACGGCGCTTGGTCTGTCGTTTTTGTAGCATGTCGCATAGCTATGCTGCTTGTTATGCACTCTTAAATTTGGTGTTTGTACTCCAATGAATTCTAATAAAGTTGATGAAGCTTCCAACGCATACACACGTACCTGAGTAGTAGCGGTGGCAAGTTTGGTTCTTTTTGACGCGTACTTCCATGTTTGCCTTGGGACTTGGCTGCTCGATCCAGGCTGCAGATACTGCCAGTAACGTTTTGGCATTATTTGCGACACTTAATACGCTACTACATTTCAGTCTAGCTGCCGAACGTGCGTCAGTCACACAAGCGCAAAGCTCTCGAACTAATCTCAACAGCAGCAACACCAGCATACACTTCAGAAGGAAATGTCAACTGTGAGGCCCTCACTGAGCTGCAACAGCGGATGGAACGCAACCAAAACGAAGTAATAGACTGTAAGCTTGCCATATTGTTCGACGCCTCCATTGCAAAGGCTCTCGAACGCGCAATGGACAACCTCCATACTGTGAAACTAGACACGTTACTACTGCCCAGAATTGAGCAAGCCTTTGCGGCAAGAGAACAACAGCGATAGGAAAACATGGACGACACGCGCAAAGTGTTTCAAGACATAGTCGCGACTCTGGCTCAAAGTCACAACACCCGTTTGACAGAATTGGAAAACACCCTACTCCGTCCCGAAGCAGGTTCCCCAAAGAAGCCGTACTCGCGTCCCGACAAAGATGGCTGCGAGTAATCCAGAACGTGCTACCTACTGCATTTGGCAGTGGAACTGCCGGGGCTTCCGGTGAAAGCGAGCACACTTAGAGCAATATATTACCTCTCTCGCACCACATACTTCCCCCGATGTTATCGCATTACAAGAGACCGGAGTATCGGCTAAGCTGTCGGGATACGCGGCATACACCGCAGTTTGCGATGATAACCGCAGGCCCCAAGTAACCACACTAGTTAAGCGAAACATTCCGGTTATACAGCGTCACACAGGCTTTGATACAGCAGTCCACATTTTCCTGGAGATCAACCCGTCTGCAAGGCGCAAGCAACAGAGTCTCTTCATCCTCAATGTGTACAGCAGCCCCAAACAACATATGTTTCTACGATTTTTCACCAAAGCAGATCAAGTAGCTAGAGGAGCCCCCCTGCTCATCGTAGGGGACCTAAACGCCCCTGCGGTGGCATGGGAATACCCAATGGACCACCGAAAGGGAAGACAACTGTGACTTGACGGACACAATCTAGGTCTTACTCTTGTCACGCATCCAACTTGTCCCACTCGTATGGGAAACAGCGTTAGCAGAGACACTACTCCGGGCTTAACATTCGCAAAACGAATTCCACAAGCAGACTGGATCAACACGCAAGACAACTTGGGCAACGATCACTATTTAATCCAAAGAACAGTTCGAGTGGGCCTGCGAAAGCCTAAGCGCCGTCAACTCCGCATAACGAACTGGGACGCTTTCCGGCAGGCCAGAGCCCTTACCTCTTTCTCGGGTACCCAACCCCCTTTCGAAGATTGGGTCACATCCTTGCTGCAAGACGCGAGCGAAGCCACTAAATTGGTGCCTAAGGAAGCCAATCTGCAGAAGGCAGATAGCATATGTGGGAAGCCCTCGCCAGTCTGCAACGCAGATACAAACACAACAAGCTCAACCGAACGCTCAGGAAACGTATTAGTACTCTCACCCTTCACATCGAAGACTACGCACGACAGCTTACTCGTCGAAATTGGCACAGCACATGCGACAGCATGGAGTGGCAACCAAACCTGCCCAAAACGTGGAATATCCTCCGTTACCTCCTCGATCCAGCCAACAGCAAGAACACATAACAGCACAACTTGCAAAAAATTGTTCACACCCATCCGGGCACGGACGCACAAGTTCTTCAAGAGCTGATAGACCGATACATAGGACCTCAACCTACTACACCCGCTCCAGCATACACAGGCACCGCTAACGACCACCTCGACGCGCCCATACAAGCAGCAGAAGTACGGGAAACCATTCTCGCACTCCGCCCTAACTCGGCCCCGGGACCTGATGGCATTACTAATAAAATGCTTCGCAACCTAGATGAGGATTCTATACTAGCCCTCACAGCTTATTTTAACGCGTACTGGGAAACTGGAAACCTCCCCTCACAATGGAAAGAAGCCAAAATTATTATGACTCCCAAACCCGGGAAGTGCCTCCTACTCGAAAACCTCCGCTCTATCTCCTTCACTTCTGGAATCGGAAAGGTCCTCGAAAACGTCATCCTCACACGCTTACACAGACATATGAGTGACAACGACCTCTTCCCCAATACCATGGTTGGCTTCCGCCCGAAACTTTCTGCTCAAGATATCATGATTCAGCTCAAGCACCAAATTATCGATGGCGACAAAAGCTCCAGGCTGGACACCAAAGCCATCTTGGGACTAGACCTAACCAAGGCGTTCGATAACGTCACGCATGAGGCCATACTGAACCAACTGGCACAACTCCAGGTCAGACATCGAGCACATAACTACGTGAAGAATTTTCTTACAGGTCACACGGCCAGCATTACCATCGGAGGGTTGCAGTCGCCAATTATTCACTTCGGCAGCAAAGGCACGCCGCAAGGATCGGTTCTATCCCCTTTTCTGTTCAATGTGGCCTTGCTCGGACTACCGCCTGCATTAGCTAGCATCCCCAACCTCTAGCATGGCCTCTACGCAGACGATATCACCCTGTGGGTCACCGGGGGCAGCGACGGGGACATCCAAGACACTCTGCAGCAAGCCATCAAAGAGGTCGTTGCATACGTAGAACCGCGCGGCCTGGCGTGCTCCCCACAGAAATCGGAGCTCCTTCTGTACAAGCCTAATTGGGGAGGTCGACGTCCAGACCCTCACCCGCCCGAGATAGAACTCCACGTGCACCAGCAACGCATACCTGCTGTACCTAGCATTCGTATCCTTGGCTTACGCATCCAACAAAACGGCAGAAACACGGAGATACTCAAGCAATTAGGTAATCATGTGCACCAAACCACTCGCCTCATTGCACGCATCGGAAATTGACATCACGGCATGAAAGAAAGCAACACTGTAAAAAAAATAGCCTTGGTTTACAGAAAATTTGCTGGTAATTTGTGACCGAACACTCTTCCGTAATTAAAGAACGGTAATTTCTGTGGAACGGACAGCTGTAAAATAGAAATCGTAATGAAGATACGGGTGCTTTCGTATTCAGGAAACGGAAGAGTCTGTATGCTAAATGAGTTATACGGCCAAACCGTTAAAATACAGATACTTTCTGTATTTAGAAAACGGATGACTCTGTGTGCTAAATCTGTACTAAACGGGCCAACCGTTAAACTACAGATACTTCCCGTTCTCAAAAAACAGGCAAGCCTCTATGGCAAATCTGTAGTAAACGGGGTAACCGTTAAAATACAGGTACTTTCCGTATTGAGAAAACAAGCGACTCTGTGTGCTGAATCTCTACTAAACGGACCAACCGTTGAAATACAGATACTTCCCGTTCTCAAGAGACAGGCAAGCCTGTATGGTAAATCTGTATTAAACGGAGTAACCATTAAAATGAACGTACTTTCCATATTGAAAAAAAAAGAAACAGGCGACTGTGTGTGCTAAATCTGTACTAAACGAACCGACCGTAAGAATACAGCTGCTTCTTATACCTGGAAAAGAAACATTCTGTAAATTGAATCCTTACCATTTTATGTTTTACAGACCATATGCGATTTCGTAGAATGTGCGTAAGCTATAACGCAAGTTTTGTGAAGGTGTCTCATCACAGCAGCAGCAGGTCTCCATTGAGGAAAATTGTCATGCCAGCAAACTGATGTATGTTTACATTCTACAAAAATGACTGCGCTCTGTGAAACAATAAATTGTAAGGGTTCAATTTACAGAACAGCTGAAAAGGTCTTACATTGCTCATTTTGCGATATGAATAAAACACACAAAGTGAAAAAAATCAGTCGACAAGTTCCTTAGTAAGCAGAAGCAACTTTATTCTCGTCAAGTGTTTGTCCTACACCCTCTCTAGGTGGAAGTATACTTGACCTTGCACATCCGGCCACACTAAGCTTGCTGCCGTAGGCGAAATAAGTAGGATTGTTGGTGAACTTTCATCCGAGGGAAAGTGGCACAAAAGGATAATCACAGAACACAACGTGGTAACTTATGTGTTGGGGAAGCACGACCATGGATCAGCATTGTTGAGTCAAGGGATGTTGCTGTAGCCAACATTTTGACAACAGTACTTGTCTTCAGGGCAGCAATGACTTACTTGGCAGCATCTTTATGTATGCAAGCTCACTCACAACCTCACTGGGGAGGAGGAAAAGCTGGTGCATATAATATAAAAACAATCATTGTAAAAACTGGGGGAAAAGACTATGTCAAGATGTCTTCAATAAAGAGCAGGGCAAATGAAGACAAAGACATGAATACACATATCAAAAGTCAATGGAAAAAAATAGAAACAGAGACTGAACCAAATATTAAATAAATTAATACATCAAAATTAAACTGTGTGTAATATTAATATAACAGTGAACAGCCTGTGAAAAATTAAATTCAGACAACCAACTATGAGTGCTTGTCTAACCAGACGTAAAATTGTGAAAGGTTTATTGCTGCTTATATTCATTTGACTATCATCATACCTTGGCGGCGAAGAAGCAAATTGACAAAGACAAGGTGACGACACATAAGAATACACGACAAATCGTGACACTTGTGTCTTCGCCTTGTCCTTGTCAGTGCACTGCTTCACCACCAAGGTATGATGATTAATCAACAACTAGCCGAACTTTTCACATTACTGAACTTCAATTGACTGTTGATCATTTTAAACGTCCATCTTACTGTGAACCTCTGTCTCACTTCAACATAAAAATTAGGCATTTTTCTAACAAGTCTAAGCTCATATGCTATCTTATTTTACTAGCAGCAAGAATTATAGAAAGTTCTGAGTGGGGCATTTAGCAGTATCATCCAGAGCTGTAAGCTTAAGATTTAACAGTCTGAATGCACCTTAGTTCCTGAACAACCGCTTCTTTTTTTTCTTGCAACATAAATGCCTTCCATTATATACAGTAATGAACAAAAAAATATTTTTATTTAGGTCTCATGAGCGAATTGTTCCGATTGTTGGTGCTGTGTTATGCCATACCGCTAGCCTACGGCAACAATCTCTTGGAAGATACGCACCACCACTTCATGTTAGTCACGCCACACAGCCCCCTAACACTTCATATAACCTGCATATTCCCAGAATGTATCACAAGGAAACCAAATATGTCAACCAGTATGTGAAAATATCTGCATGCTGGTGAGCTTTCTAATGATAAATGGAGGTTAGAGGAGCAAAAAAAAAAAGAAAGGCTTCGCATGCCACTACAGGTTTAATTTAAAACAAGATCAAAGGATAAGATAAAGGAAAAAAAGAATACACATGTATCCAACTGCAGACAAACATGGAAAGTAGAATCACTGAGCAGTATGAAATCAACAAAGTGGAAAGTGGAGCGTCATTATGACACAAAGTGTTGCCCGTCCCTAAAGTGAAGCGATGGATAACATGTTATTTGCTGATGGTGTCATAAAGCTCCACGTTTCACTTTTCCATTTCATGGCGCTCAGTGCTTCCCCTTTCACAGTTAGTGGGTGAGTGGATGCATATTTTTTCGTTTGTCTCATCCTTTGAACTTTTGTTTAAGGGATAATCGTTTTTAAGCTTTACTTATTTTTTTAAAGATCACCTGTGTCTGATAGAGGCAAACATTACTAGCACAAGAAATTGGAACAGATAACTAATTAACAAAAATTGCGAATTAAGTTCCTAATTATTTTCAGTAGGTATTACAATTTATAAATTGTAGCCCGTGAGATTGCAAGACATATCCACTTGTAATGAATTGCTTGGAATACACTAGTTTCGAGATATTACCGATAGTATGGGATGAAATACATGGGCATTCCAGTTACTTTTGTGCTTCAATGCATGAGTGTCTTGTTAAAAAGGTAAGTGGAACAATAGTGCATACTTACAGCGAGTGGTATGCACGAGATTTAGATGCATGTTAAAGAAGCCCAGGTGGTCCAGATTTTCAGAGTCCCCCACTACGGCGTGCCTCATAATCAAATTGTGGTTCTGGCACGTAAAACCACATATATCAATTAATTAGGCAGTTTTAGCCCATTTTAATCTGTTTTGTGACGATACTGTCATCTAAAAAGCTGTTCAGATCTTCCAAGTTCTTTCTGCTTGGCTGTCACCAAGCTTTGCACATCAATTTCACATAGTACCTTTGTTGAATTCACCCAGCCATTTTATTTCACTCAATATCACACTGGGACAAGACAGTGCTCAACACAACTGCTCCTGTACAACAGCCAACACAACTGAAAGACACATCACACGATGTGGCAAACCTGTGCCATATAGTCTTCTGTAAAATAAATAAGGTTGGATAATTTTCAAACGGGCCTTCTATGCCTAACCATCTTGGGTCGGATTTCTTGACCAACTCTAGCCTTACTGCTAATATACATTCCCATTGCCTAGTGAATACAATAACCAGTAAGTCTATACAAGGCATCCTTATGCCTGCCACCACTAGCACCTGAAGAGCACTACATAATTATCTCCATTCACATCCATCCTAATGGACTTCCCTGGCATAACCAACGAGCCTGGAGCTCCCACATAAACAGATTATTAAATAATCACAGGTAGAGCATAACACACAATCAATCTTTTTTGCACACATCATCCGCTATCTCGTGTTCCATTCAGGTTCTGAAAAGAATTAATGAACCACTATAAGTATACAAAAGTTTGTATAATGCAACAGGTGAATTAAAGCGCTGAGTTGAGGTTTGACTTATGAAATAAATTGTGCTAGACGTGTGCAAAATTTTCAGGTAACACAAGTTAACATTAAAAAAATCTATAAAACAATTACAGTCAAACGTACTTAAAACAAAATTCAAGTGCTACGAAAATCCCATTGTTATAACCAGGTTGCATGAAAAAAGCAAACTAGGGGTTGGCAGAGCTGTTGTGAGGAAACTATAATGGAGGGGAGGCCAGTGCTCCTCCCCATCCCATTGCTCCATCTGGCTGCTGGTTCTGTTCACTCGCCTAACTGCTTCCTAGGTGCTCCGATCGCATGTAGCCAGCCATGGCTGTCAGCGTTAAAGAATGGCACTGATATAACTGTAAAGAGGGGCCATGGGTGGCAAGTGATATGCGAGCTCCGCTGAAGCATTGTTTTGGTAGCCCCAAATGGGGGCTTTTAAAATATGCGAGAAGGTTGCCGCGGCAGCCTGTCAGCTTGAGAAATCCAGAAGAAATGCTGAGGCAACATTGCCACAAGCGTCTCACTAGGTTGTAAGAGGAAACCCTATGTCCATCAGCCTTGCCGACATCCTTCTCCAAGGCATCCAGGTGCTCCACGTAGTGAAGCGGAAACTTCCTCGTGGAAACGAAGCACCGGAGGAACTGAATCATCTGCTGGGCCTCTTGTAAGGACAACGTTGAGGCAGCCTGCTCTACGATCTCACCGCTGCCGTCATTGCCATCACTATCCGATGCAAGCATGTTCGCGACGATCGCCTCATCATTTAGAAACCTTTAGTTTCCTGATCTAACTGAGCACTTTCTTTTCACCTGCGACATTGTGCATTGATGATGATTGGCACGCAGATTAGCCATCTTACGTTTCGGCGGCTAGTCAAACGAGGCTGGGAAATCATGCAGCCAGGAACGATTTCGACACAACCAACAAAAACAAACGCGAGCGATTAAGCTGTTTACAGAACTGCGCTAAATGAGGAGCCATCAAGCAATCTGCGAGTAACGCAGTTGGCACGGTCTGTGCGTGTTTCAGAGGGTGGTGTGGCGTAGAGATATGCGCACAGCCCATTTGTGTTCAGCGGGGTGGAAGGGCGACGGGAGAGAAAATTTTGAAGAAGGCTGGAAAATGAACGCGCGGCGGCTGTCAGGGCCACCATTCAGCAGCTCGAATTTCTCGTTTTCTTTTTTTTTCTTTTCAAGGATTCCGCATTTCACTACCTTTCGGCACAGGCACCCAGCAGCCAGACTTCACCATTATAACCAATAATGCGGCATCAGGGCATTGTAGTAAGCGGGTTATTTCATCATGGAACACATACAAAAGTTGATGGTGCAGCAGCTTCTAATTGTTATAGCTAATATATTTTTGAAACCTGTATCGTTATAAGTGGGTTCAACTGTATAAGAACCATGATGAGGCTTGAGGTTATGAAAATTGTTGACAATAGGTTTTTACTCCTAATATCACACATAGGGTACAGCGGGCATTGTACTTGAGGCCTCAAGATTAAATTTAGGCATCCACAGCAGAACAATGCAGTGGGTAATTTTAGGCACCACAACTGCACCTCTAGGGGTTGCAAATCTACAGCTTGAATTTTTGCTTTTATGCATGACAATAATTGTCTGACCCATTTTAATAACTATACAGTAATCCTTCGGAGATGTTTCTACTTGCTGCAAGGCAGGTATATAACAGCCAACTTAAATGCTCCCATTAAGGTATAGAAAATTCAGTGGTCTGTTTCTGTGTACATTTCATAATGTAACAGTCTTGTATATAAGAAACGAAGCCAAAAATGCACTTCCTATTCACATTCCTTTCGAAGAAGCTGTGCCAGCTTCACTACCTTTGTAGGAATAGCCAAACGGCGGGCATTGCCCTGGGATCTGCTGCCCTTGCAGGGATTAATATCACATATTTGCCTGCAAGAAAAGCAGTAGTAATGTGAGCATCTCTTATCACCATAGATCTGAATGACTTCACATTCACAAGCCTTAAATGCTTTTTGTACTATAACATATCCACATCCAAACAGCAGCAGTGGATGAGATGACAAGCATTTGAGAGATTTTAGTTCAGATATCAAAAGTGCCCAAATTATTGCGAGTTTGTAGACAAGAACAGATTTTAGCTGCAGATATAAACACTTTTGCCCTACAGTTGTTGCAACATCTTACAAGTGTTAGTGCTTGTGAATGTTCCGACACCCCTAAGCCATGGTGACAAACCAACGAGCACCACAGAGTCCAGCTTTTCAAACAACCAAACGCTTCAACAATCCCTTCCTTTGGTCGAGTTGGGATGAAAGTGCCCAACCAAAGATTGCGACAAAAGACCTGTACATGTAATTCCATACCTCCATAAAGTTTCAGATAACTTGAAAAAGGTCGCAAACCAACGCAATGTCAATCTGGTTTATTTAGCACTTAGTAAATTGTCAGCAGTGTGTAACCTTCAAAACAAGAAGCACCAGAAATGCACCCAATTTCATACTAATCACTGGACTAATTACACCAAATGCACTTCAGATATTGTCTATCATACACCCTTAGATTGTGGACGTGTTTATATAGGACAAACCAGTGCTTCAATGACAGGGCCAGACAGCACAATAATGATGTTAGAAAAGGACATGATAGTCACTTGGCTGAACATTGCAAAAAGTGTGCATGCACACCCATGCTTGGAGACACAGCTTTCTTGCGGAAAGGATACACAAAAACACAACACGAAATGGTTGAAGCATATTTCATAAGGAAAGCAAGTGACAAGTGCATCAGCTGTCCATCTTTGGTTTTGCAAGAAAAAGTGACATTTCTTTTGAGGTATATAGGCACATGAACTGATTGACCATACAATCGTGCATAAGATCCGATTCATTCACAATCTTTAGTGTGTATGGTTATGAGTGCATGATGTTCCTGAGGTGCAGATCATAAACAGATTCTCGTTTGAAATACACGTTAAATGGAAGTAGCACTAGTCTTGTCGTATGTGTTTCTTTTGTCTTTGTCTTTAGCGCATTTTTATGAACTGTCCAAATGTTTCCTTTTCTTGCCAAAAATTGTGGATTTGAAAAATGGGTTTACTTTTCTGTAACATGCTGCACTATTATCAATATCCAGTGAGAAAAAAGGATGTGTACATCTTTCTTATAAACTTTCTCAGTGATGATAAAAAAAGTTAATCTGCTCCAGACACCCACATTTTCCTATCAATCATAATTAAAGATGTCAACAATTTGTCTTCATAGATAGGCAAAAGCTTGCGCACTAAAATAGCACAACTCACCTCTGAATGAACTCAAGTGTTGTAGCTGCTCCCTTTGCATAGGTCATGTTAAACACATAGTAGCATAAGAAGGCAAGACACGCTGCCTCTATGAAGCCAGTGCTCTCCATAAACAACAGCTGCTGCTCGCACACAACAAAACATTTCTTCTCAAAGGTGCCTCTTGCAATGATACATAATGCACATTTTATAAGCACCAATGAAATTTCTATAGATGATATTCAATATGCAACGGAGACCATATCTACCTGCTAGTCATATCAGTTAATACTTATTCAAACAAACTAGTGCTGCCAATTTTAAGTAAATACGATACCTGGAGGGTCTTTTTCTGCAAATATGTACAAAATTGAGTCTGTCATACATGTTGAATACAACAAAATGGCACGATAACCAAGTACCTTAAAGATAAGTAAATTCAGTGCTATAGTCCTTAAATCTGTGTGCCATATGAAGGTGTTTACCTTGGCTAGGACTGCAAGCATTGCATAGCCACATGAATACGAAAAGCTGAAGTGCATTAGCTGCAACTTTACCGCCACATGTTTAATTACAAAGCTACCATCAATGTAAAAGAAATACTGCAAGCCTCTCGCCTGTTTTTCCTGCAAGTGAAGTTATGAAAGACAGAAGCATTTGCACATGTTTTACAAACTACACAGGTAATTCTACAGTCTTAGTTTGCTCATTATTTTGGAGAGCTTGGTAAGATGATTCACTCTTCCTTATGACAAGCTTTGCTGCTTTCGTAGTTTACACACTTCCGGGCAGGCTTAATTATGCGGCGCATAAAACTACAAGAACAGGTGCTGTTGCAAAGGCATACAGTCGCCGACTGATTTTTCGGACTTCAAAAATTTGGACATGCTCGATTACTCAGTCTGCTTCGCGGCACGGCCATTCTCCCCATAGACCATAATGTGTAACAACTGCTGAAAGTTCAGACACCTTGCAACCTCTTGTCTGATTTTTAGGACACTCCTTAAGCCAACTCAATCGAGAGCACCATGCACTAACTCTGACCGGTGCATGGTTCGACTTGCTGAACGCCATTTTTGCTTTGAACGGAGCCTCCTTGCTGCCCCAAGAAGCGGCGCTAATGCAAATCCCCTCTCACCATCATCGTTTCTTCTTGGTTCGTAGCTCCAGCAGTTCCGGTCTCAGCTTAGTAATCCGTGTCAAGACAATCCAGCAGCTGATTTGTTTCTTCCTTCGTGCACGACGCTGCGAGTAGGCCACGTTTTTCGTTTGTATGACTGGTGTCGGCGTGACGGTGTGGTGATGTTTGCTTTGTGTGCTATGCCGAGGTTGACTGAATGAATGAATGTGTATTGTTTAGTGGCGCAAGGGCCAAGTATGGCCAAAGAGCGCCATGACTGATAATGTTGTGTTAAGCGCCGATTTGTGAGTTGCGATGGTGGGATGTGACATGGCTGTAAAGTGGCCTAAAATCAATCCGTATCATAAAAGCGTAAAATGATATATAATATAAAATTATGATAGTGATATTGTCTATGGATCTAGTACGCGTGATCAGTGATCGTGGAGCTAAAATGCAAAAATGTGGAAATACCACCTATGCCTCCGGGAGGCCTTTGAGCCCAAAGGCTGGGAGGCAGGTGCTTTCTTTCAGTGCAGTTATCGCAGCAGAAACCTCAGTTAAGAGGCCGTGCTACGGATTTCCTGGTGATATGACATGAAAACTGTGTACATCTTTTAAAAATGCGAACAAGTATTGATATTTAAAGAGCGGTTCCATGCCTATGATCATGAGAGGATGAAGGGGAATTTGTTGACGGTGTGGTAATGGAAAATGCTTTTTCCTATTAGCGTTTAATTCAGTGCATTGCAGCAGGATGTGAAGCACAGTAAGTGGCTCACCACATTTATCACACATGGGTGGATCGCCACCGGACAAGAGGTATGCGTGTGTGCTGTATGTGTGTCCTATCCTGAGTCTGCAAAGTGTTACTTCTGTGTGGCGGTTCTTTGATACCGGCGGCCAGTTGCCAAGATACGGCTTGATAACATGTAGTTTATTTTCTGTTTGTTCGTCCCACAAGCACTGCCAGAAAGCCCTTAGCTTTTTTCTTATTGAGGGCTTGAGGTCCATTACAGGGACAGTCGTGGAAGTATTGGAAGCGTTCGCGTTGACGGATGTGGCTAGCTCGTCCGCCAACACGTTTCCCTCTATCTCTCGGTGCCCCGGCACCCAGCATACGACGATATGCTGTTTGGACTGATAGGTTGTGCATAATGCTGTGTAAAGAGATAGAATTACAGGGTTTTTATATTTCCTGACAGTTTTCAAAGCATTTACAACACTCAAAGAGTCTGTGTATATAACTGCCTTTGGGATATTAGATTCATTAATCTGTTTAACGGCAGCCAATATCGCGTAGGCCTCTGCTGTGAAAATACTTGTGTTAGGGTGCAGAACACCGGCATCTGAAAAAGATGGACCGACCGCTGCGTAAGATACGCCAGAATTACACTTCGATGCGTCTGTAAAGAATTTAGGAGAGGAGTATTTGTGCTGTAATTCGAGGAAGTACATTCGTATATGCGCGACAGGCGCGTGCTTTGTGACAGCTACGAAAGATGTATCACAGTCTATTGGTTGCCACTGCCACGGCGGGGGCCGTATAGCAGGGGACATAAGGTGGTATTCAAGCAGTGGAACCCTTGTTTCTTCAGCCATGTCTCTAACATCCATGGAGAAAGGCTGTGCCACTCTGGGCCGGTTGCGGAAAAGTTGGCAACTGGACAAATCGTTTACGGTGTAATACGCGGGATGCTGACTTTTTCCGTTCACTCTAAGAAAATACACGTCTGTGTAAAATTCGTAGCAGGAGTACTTCGATTCAAGCTCTCGGAAATGCATAGCAATTTCAAGCTCATGAGCGTGCTTCGAGACCTCTACAAAGGATGTGTCACATTATATCACCTGCCACTCCCAGAGCGGTAATAGATTAGCAAGAGCCATTAGGTGATGTTCGAGTATCGGTACATCCATTTCTTCACTAAGTTCTCTTACACGCAGTGACGAAGGAGGCATCATGGAGAGTCTGTTACGGAAAAGTGTTTCACACGTCAAGTCGTTTAATGTCGTGAAACACGAATGTTCCTTATTAGAGCGCACTTGAAGAAAGTAGGTGAAGCTGATGTATGTTCTCTGAAAATGGAGTGACCACTCGTCTGACTCTACGTATAGGCTTTCGACAGGGCTTGTTCTAAAGGCGCCAGTGGCCAGGCGGATACCCAGGTGGTGGACGGGGTCTAACATATTTAGCGCGCTCGGGGCGGCAGAGTGGTAAACCACGGCACCATAGTCCAGTTGTGATCAAACTAGGCTCCTATAAAGATTCAATAAACACTTTCTGTCGCTACCCCATGTTGTGTGGGATAGTATTTTAAGTAAGTTCATTGTTTTAAGACATTTTGCTTTAAGATATTTTATGTGTGGGATGAATGTAAGCCTGGAGTCAAGTATAACACCTAGGAATTTGTGTTCCTTGTTTACGGGTATTCGTTCAAGGGGAGTACGGTAGCGCGATTAAAAGACGGGACAAAAGAAGACACATAGGGACACACACAGCGCTCGTTGTCCATATATTTAAACAGGGGGATCTGCAGCAAGCCCCTTTTTTCTATTGAAAAGAACGCAAGAACTTTTGTTGGGGTTCACTTTGAACCCGTTTTCGTCTGCCCACTTGGAGACTTTGTTTTAGCACTGTTGTACCTGCCTCTCACAGACTGTTTGGTTGCAGGAATTGAAACCTACCTGTATGTCGTCTACATGGACGGAATAAAAATAGATGGGGGTAATGTTTTACGAAGCGTGTTCATTTTAACTACAAAAAGCGTGCAGCTCAGTACGCCTCCCTGGGGTACCCCAGTTTCCTGTATGAATACACGCGACAGCGCATTACCTATTTTCACTCGGAATGTACGGTTGTGCAGGTAGCTTTCTATAATGCTTAACACAGTGCCGCGGATGCACAGTGTCGATAGGTCACGCAGGATACCGTACCGCCAAGTTTTATGGTACGCCTTTTCCATGCCGAGAAAGACGGATAAGAAGGACTGTTTATGCACGAAGGCATCGCGAATGTTTACTTCCATGCGCACTAGAATGTCGGTTGTAGATCGTCCTACTCTAAAACCACACTGATACGGATCAGGAAATCTATATAATTCAAGGAAGCGTAAAAGTCGACGGTTTATCATTTTTTCAAAAAGTTTGCATATACAACTTGTGATGGCAATCGGGCGATAGCTTGTTACTAATGTGGGGTCTTTGCCCTGTTTAAGAATCGGAACAACCAACGCTTCTTTCCATGCGGTAGGGAGGTATCCCGCAGCCCATATTGTATAAAAAGTGCTAGCAGAGTAATTTGAGTATGACTGGGGCGGCGTTTATTCACGTCGTACCTGATCCTGTCCGGTCCAGGTGCGGAGCTCTGACATGCAGTCAGGGAGGCTCTCAACTCGGTGATGTTAAGAGGCGCGTTGAAGGGTTCGTTCTGTCTGCATTTGCGGTCGATAGCCTTGTGTTCTGCTACTTGTTTGTGTTTTACAAACGCCTTGGAGCAATGGTTAGAACTGGAAACGTATTGGAAGTGTTCGCCAAGGGCGTCAGCTTGGTCTTCGAAGCTCTTTGCTTCACCGTTCACTAGGGGTACGGATGAATTTCTTGCCCCTTAAACCTTTTCAGCCCATCCCACACTTTACATTCTTGAGTATACAAATTTATGCCCGAGTGAAACTTCTGCCAGCTTGCCCTCTTTGCCAGTCGTCGTGTCCTTCTTCCCTGTGATTTAACCTGTTTAAATTCTATAAGATTTTCCGCTGTAGGACTGTCACGTAGTTTGCTCCAAGCTTTATTTTGTCTCTTCCGCGACTCCCTGCAATCGTCATTCCAACAGAGGACCCGTCTTTTGGATGAAGTGCCTCTTGTTTGAGGAATGAATTTTTCAGCGGCGTCAATGATAAAAGTGGTGAAGTATGAAACAGCATGATCTATACTAAAATTATCTAGAAAATCCCGCGATATGTGGGTGCAATCCCTAAAACGTTCCCAGTCAGCTGAGGCCAGTTTCCAGCGAGGGAAGTGTGGATGGAAGTCATGTTTGTTTACGGAGTTCAGCGTTACTGGGAAGTGATCACTTCCGAATGGGTTTTTAATTATATGCCATTCTAAATCAGGAAAGATGGAAGCGCATACGATTGCCAGGTCTATTGATGAGTACGAGTTATGATGTCGATTATAATACATTCGTTCTTTCTTATTAAAGAGACAGGCACCGGGGGTTAAAAGGAAATTTTCAATAAGTCGACCTCTCGCGTCGCATCGCGAGTCTCCCCACATTGTGTTATGTGCGTTCAAATTTCGCACGAGTGTATCAGGCTCGGGAAAATGGTCAATGAGGTTATAAAAGCCTGTTTTTTTAAGACGCTGGTTTGGCGGTATATGTATGGAACACACATTTACTATTTTATTAAAAAGAATAGCCTGAACTGACACTGCCTCAAGGGGCGTGTTCAGGGCGACGGGTCGGCAAGCTACCACCTGGTCGGCTATTATTGCTACACCGCCGGATGCATTAGCCTCCTCGCGGTCTTTGCGGAAGATGGTGTAGTTTCTAAGAAAATTTGTATTGTTAGGTTTGAGATGTGTCTGTTGAACACACAGGAGCTTCGTATTGTGTTTGTGTATAATTTCTCTAATGTCGTCGAAGTTATGTAGAAGTCCTCGTACCTTCCACTATAGTATTTGTCTATCTATTATGCTATATGTGCTGCCTGATGTGTGTTGAAGAGACAAGGATTGGCTCACGGGCCTTTCTCAGGCGCCGTGACGGGAGTTTTGTCTCTTTTGGAGCGATCGAGAGTGCCTCGCCGCTCCTTAGGCGCTGGGGGCGCCGTGTTGCTGGTGGTTGTGTCCATCGCCTCTTGCGAGGCTCTGAACACGCGCTCATCCGAACGCTTTGTTTGGCGTGAAGGCCTCGGCACGTTGGACGAGGCCTTTGGGGGCACCTGCCCGGAGGTAGATGTCTGCTCGGTTGGCGTAGCAGCGCTAGCGGCAGCCGCCGGGGTGGAGGGTGCGGATGGCGTTACTGCTGCCCCACTGGAAGTGAGTCGGACAGCCGCCGGACTGCCCCTTGACGCGCCACTTCGGCAAATGTGTTTTTGGGCAGGTAGGATACCCACCTGCGTGCCTCCTTGCAAGTTATGTTTTCCTTTACTTTGACCGTGACAATTTCTTTCTCTTTTTTCCAGGATGGGCATGACCGCGACTATGCGGCGTGCTCCCCTTCACAGTTTACACAAGCTTCTCGCAAGCTTCAGAAGTATGTTCGTGGGCACTGCACTTCGCACAGGTTTGATGGCCTCGGCAGCTCTGCGAACTGTGGCCGAAACGTTGGCATTTGAAACATCTCAGGAGATTTGGCACATATGGCCTAACACGGAGCTTGATGTGCCCGGCCTCTACAGACTCTGGTAGAATACCTGAGCCGAAAGTCAATATAAGGTGTTTGGTCTTGATTTCGTGGCTGTCACGCCTGATCTTTATTCGTTTAACATTGATAACATTCTGGTCACTGAAGCCATCCAAGAGTTCATCCTCAGTGAGCTCCAGCAAGTCATCTTCCGATACAACACCGCGGGTTGTGTTCATCGTACAGTGTGAGGTTACAATAACTTGGGTTTCCCCAAATGACACTAGATTTGTCGATTTCTCATAATGTTTCTGATCGCGGAGCTCCAAGAGAGGATCACCGCTTGCCATCATCGACGCCTTATAACCTGGACCAAAGACTTCAGTCAGTCTCTTAAAGACATGGACTGGTGAAATTGTTCGTACTGTTTTAGCGGGTTTTTCAGAGTGGATTACGTGAAAACAAGGGAAAGATTATTTTTGCCGACCAAAAAACTGCAATACATCATCGGTGCGCCCTCTTTTCTGAGGGCGATCAGGAAGCAGAGGGAAGGAGATTGCCATAAAGGATTTGAATTTTCGGCATTAACGCCAACCACCAACTGCGGAACTTTTCAAGGGGACGTTACAGGGGCTGTAAAAACAGGTCATGCAAACGCCAGCTGTACGTTATCACTATAACCAAATATGAGATAACCTAGGTTGGTTATTCAAACAAGGTAAACCGTCGCTGCCTGGAAAAAATTGGACGTAAGCGGAAGCTAGGAGAAGTAAGGAAGGATGAAAAGTAAGAGAAAGACGAAGATTCGAAGGAGAGAGAGAAGCAGGAAAATTGCCTTGAGTTTAGAGTATAAACAGGCAGAACTCTGGAAAAAAATAGATACAACCAACTATAAATATAATGCGCTGCCTAAGGAAATTTTGCTCTTACCCTGCGGCCAGCAGATCGCCCACCTGTCGCGCTGTAGAGTGTGAGCTACGAAATGAATCGACCGCGAGGTGATGGCCGTATGTTTACAGTGTAAACAGGTAGAACTCCCGAAAAAATAGATACAACCAAATATGACTATAGTGCGCTTCCTAGATTTTGTTGTTACTCTCCGGCGAAAACATCGCCCATCAGTCGCGCTATATGGTATAGGATACACAATGAATTGAGCGGCACAGCGATTGTGAGGTGCTCGCTATATGTTTACAGTGAAAACAGCTAGAACAATCGAAAAAATAGATACAACCAAATATCACTATAATGCGCTTCCTAAGCACGTTTTGTTCTTACTCTGCGGCCAACAGATCACCCATCGCTCGTGCTATAGTGTATATATAGGCTGCAGAATAAATTGAGCGGCAGAGCGATAGCGAGGTGCTCGCTGTATGTTTACAGGAAAACAGGTGGAACTATCGAAAAAATAGATAGAACCAAATATCACGATGCACCTCCTAAGCACATTTTGTTGTTACTGGGTGGCCAACAGATCGCCCATCGGTCGCGCAATATGTATAGGCTACAAGATGAATTGAGCTTCAGAGCGACCGCGAGGTGCTCGCCTTTTGTTTACAGTATAAATAGGAAGAACTCTGGAAAAATAGATACAACCAACTATCACTATATTGTGTTTCCTAAGCACATTTTGTTGTTACTCTGCGGCCAACAGATCACCCATCGCTTGCGCTATAGTGTATATATAGGCTACAAATTCCATTGGCGGCCTGTGCTAAGAATCACTGGCTTCGGACAGGCCGCCAATGGAATATGAACCTGGCAACGTTTAACGCTAGAACGTTATCTAGTGAGGCGAGTCTAGCAGTGCTATTGGAGGAATTACAGGGCACTAAATGCGATATAATAAGGCTCAGTGAAGTTAGGAAGCCAAAAGATGCATATACAGTGCTAAAAAGCCGGCACGTCTTGTGCTACAGGGGCTTAGCGGAGAGAAGAGAACTAGGAGTCGGATTCCTGATTAATAAGAATATAGCTGGTAACATACAGGAATTCTATAGCATTAACGAGAGGGTGGTAGGTCTTGTTGTGAAACTTAATAAGAGGTACAAAATGAAGATTGTACAAGTCTACGCCCCTACATCCAGTCATGATGACCAGGAAGCCGAAAGCTTTTGTGAAGACGTGGAATCGGCGATGGGTAGAGTGAAAAACCAAACACACTATACTATTGGGCGACTTTAATGCCAAGGTAGGCAAGAAGCAAGCTGGAGACAAGGCAGTGGGGGAATATGGCATAGGCGCTAGGAATAGCAGGGGAGAGTTATTAGTAGAGTTTGCGGAAAAGAATAATATGAGGATAATGAATACCTTCTTCCGCAGGCGGGATAGCCGAAAGTGGACGTGGAGGAGCCCGAACGGCGAGACTAGAAATGAAATAGACTTGATACTCTGCGCTAACCCTGGCATCATACAAGATGTGGACGTGCTCGGCAAAGTGCGCTGCAGTGACCACAGGATGGTAAGAACTCGAATTAGCCTAGACCTGAGAAGGGAACGGAAGAAACTAGTACAGAAGAAGCCGATTAATGAGTTAGTGGTAAGAGGGAAAATAGAAGAATTCCAGATCAAGCTACAGAACAGGTATTCAGCTTTAACCCAGGAAGAGGACCTTAGTGTTGAAACAATAAACGACAATCTTGTGGGCATCATTAAGGAGTGTGCAATGGAAGTAGGTGGTAACTCCATTAGGCAGGATACCAGCAAACTATCGCAGGAGACGAAGATCTGATCAAGAAACGCCAATGTATGAAAGCCTCTAACCCTACAGCTAGAATAGAACTGGCAGAACTTTCGAAATTAATCAACAAGCGTAAGACAGCTGACATAAGGAAGTATAATATGGATAGAATTGAACATGCTCTCAGGAACGGAGGAAGCCTAAAAACAGTGAAGAAACTAGGAATCGGCAAGAATCAGATGTATGCGTTAAGAGACAAAGCCGGCGATATCATTACTAATATGGATGAGATAGTTCAAGTGGCTGAGGAGTTCTATAGAGATTTATACAGTACCAGTGGCACCCACGACGATAATGAAAGGCAAAATAGTTTCGAAGAATTCGAAATCCCAAAGGTAACGCCGGAAGAAGTAAAGAAAGCCTTAGTAGATATGCAAAGGGGGAAGGCAGCTGGGGAGGATCAGGTAACAGCAGATTTGTTGAAGGATGGTGGACAGGTTGTTCTAGAGAAACTGGCCACCCTGTATATGCAATGCCTCATGACCTCGAGCGTACCGGAATCTTGGAAGAACGCTAACATAATCCTAATTCAGAAGAAAGGAGACGCCAAAGACTTGAAAAATTATAGACCGATCAGCTTACTGTCCGTTGCCTACAAGCTATTTACTAAGGTAATCGCAAATAGAATCAGGAACACCTTAGACTTCTGTCAAGCAAAGGACCAGGCAGGATTCCGTAAAGGCTACTCAACAATAGATCATATTCACACTATCAATCAGGTGATAGAGAAATCTGCGGAATTATCCAACCCTTATGTATAGCTTTCATTGATTACGAGAAAGCGTTTGATTCTGTCGAAACCTCAGCAGTCATGGAGGCATTACGGAATCAGGGTGTAGACGAGCCGTATGTAAAAATACTGAAAGATATCTATAGCGGCTCCACAGCCACCGTAGTCCTCCATAAAGCAAGCAACAAAATCCCAATAAAGAAAGGCGTCAGGCAGGGAGATACGATCTCTCCAATGCTAGTCACAGCATGTTTACAGGAGGTATTCGGAGACCTGGATTGGGAAGAATTGGGGATAAAAGGTAATGGAGAGTACCTTAGTAACTTGCGATTCGCTGATGATATTGCTTTGCTTAGTAACTCAGGGGACCAATTGCAATGCATGCTCACTGACCTGGAGAGGCAAAGCAGAAGAGTGGGTCTAAAAATTAATCTACAGAAAACTAAAGTAATGTTTAACAGTCTCGGAAGAGAACAGCAATTTACAATAGGCAGTGAGGCGCTGGAAGTCGTAAGGGAATACACCTACTTGGGGCAGGTAGTGACGGCGGATCCGGATCATGAGACGGAAATAATCAGGAGGATAAGAATGGGCTGGGGTGCGTTTGGCAGGCATTCTCAAATCATGAACAGCAGGTTGCCACTATCCCTCAAAAGGAAAGTGTATAACAGCTGTGTGTTACCAGTACTCACATATGCGGCAGAAACCTGGAGGCTTACGAAAAGGGTTCTACTCAAATTAAGGACAACGCAACGAGCTATGGAAAGAAGAATGATAGGTGTAACGTTAAGGGATAAGAAAAGAGCAGATTGGGTGAGGGAACAAATGCGAGTTAATGACATCTTAGTTGAAATCAAGAAAAAGAAATGGGCATGGGCAGGACATGTAGTGAGGAGGGAAGATAACCGATGGTCATTAAGGGTTACGGACTGGATCCCAAGGGAAGGGAAGCGTAGCAGGGGGCGGCAGAAAGTTAGGTGGGCGGATGAGATTAAGAAGTTTGCAGGGACGGCGTGGCCACAATTAGTACATGACCGGGGTTGTTGGAGAAATATGGGAGAGGCCTTTGCCCTGCAGTAGGCGTTACCAGGCTGATGATGATGATGATGAGGCTACAAAATAAATTGAGCGGCAGGGCGATAGCGAGGTGCTCGCTATATGTTTACAGTGAAAACAGGTAGAACTATTGAAAAAATTGATACAATCAAATATCACAATAATGCACTTCCTAAGCACATTTTCTTTTTACTCTGCGGCCAACAGATAACCCATCGCTCGCGCTATAGTGTATATATAGGCTACAAAATAAATTGAGCGGCAGGGCGATAGCGAGGTGCTCGCTATATGTTTACAGTGAAAACAGGTAGAACTATTGAAAAAATTGATACAATCAAATATCACAATAATGCACTTCCTAAGCACATTTTCTTGTTACTCTGCGGCCAACAGATCACCCATCGCTCGCGCTATAGTGTATATATAGGCTACAAAATAAATTGAGCGGCAGGGCGAGAGCGAGGTGCTCGCTATATGTTTACAGTGAAAACAGGTAGAACTATTGAAAAATTAGATACAACCAAATATCACTAAAATGCGCTTCCTACGCACATTTTGTTGTTACTCTGCGGCCAACAGATCACCCATCGCTCGCGCTATAGTGTATATAGAGGCTGCAAAATAAATTGAGCGGCATTGCGATAGCGAGGTGCTCGCTACATGTTTACAGTGAAAACAGGTAGAGCTATCGAAAAAATAGACACAACCAAATATCACTATAATGCACTTTCTAAGCACATTTTGTTGTTACTGGGTGGCCAACAGATCGCCCATCGGTCTTGCTATATAGTATAGGCTACAAAATGAATTGAGCTTCACAGCGATCGCGAGGTGATCGCCTTGAATTTACTGTATAAATAGGAAGAACTCTGGAAAAATAGATACAACCAACTATCACTATATTGTGTTTCCTATGCAAATTTTCTTGTTACTCTGCGGCCAACAGATCACCCATCGCTCGCGCTATAGTGTATATATAGGCTACAAAATAAATTGAGCGGCAGGGCGAGAGCGAGGTGCTCGCTATATGTTTACAGTGAAAACAGGTAGAACTATTGAAAAATTAGATACAACCAAATATCACTAAAATGCGCTTCCTACGCACATTTTGTTGTTACTCTGCGGCCAACAGATCACCCATCGCTCGCGCTATAGTGTATATAGAGGCTGCAAAATAAATTGAGCGGCATTGCGATAGCGAGGTGCTCGCTACATGTTTACAGTGAAAACAGGTAGAGCTATCGAAAAAATAGACACAACCAAATATCACTATAATGCACTTTCTAAGCACATTTTGTTGTTACTGGGTGGCCAACAGATCGCCCATCGGTCTTGCTATATAGTATAGGCTACAAAATGAATTGAGCTTCACAGCGATCGCGAGGTGATCGCCTTGAATTTACTGTATAAATAGGAAGAACTCTGGAAAAATAGATACAACCAACTATCACTATATTGTGTTTCCTATGCAAATTTTCTTGTTACTCTGCGGCCAACAGATCACCCATCGCTCGCGCTATAGTGTATATATAGGCTACAAAATAAATTGAGCGGCAGGGCGAGAGCGAGGTGCTCGCTATATGTTTACAGTGAAAACAGGTAGAACTATTGAAAAATTAGATACAACCAAATATCACTAAAATGCGCTTCCTACGCACATTTTGTTGTTACTCTGCGGCCAACAGATCACCCATCGCTCGCGCTATAGTGTATATAGAGGCTGCAAAATAAATTGAGCGGCATTGCGATAGCGAGGTGCTCGCTACATGTTTACAGTGAAAACAGGTAGAGCTATCGAAAAAATAGACACAACCAAATATCACTATAATGCACTTTCTAAGCACATTTTGTTGTTACTGGGTGGCCAACAGATCGCCCATCGGTCTTGCTATATAGTATAGGCTACAAAATGAATTGAGCTTCACAGCGATCGCGAGGTGATCGCCTTGAATTTACTGTATAAATAGGAAGAACTCTGGAAAAATAGATACAACCAACTATCACTATATTGTGTTTCCTATGCAAATTTTCTTGTTACTCTGCGGCCAACAGATCACCCATCGCTCGCGCTATAGTGTATATATAGGCTACAAATAAATTCAGCGGCAGAGCGATAGCGAGGTGCTCGCTATATGTTTAGAGTGAAAACAGGTAGAACTATCAAAAAAGTAGATACAACCAAATATTACTATAATGCACATCCTAAGCACATTTTGTTGTTACTGGGTGGCCAACAGATGGCGCATCGGTCGCGCTATAGAGTATAGGCTACAATATGAATTGAGCGGCATAGCGATAGCGAGGTGCTCGCAATATATGTACAGTGTAAACAGGTAGAACTGGTTGGTTGGTTAGTTGAGGTTTAATGGCACAAAGGCAACTAAGGCCATGCTGCACCAGTCGCAAGACAAAAGCAAACGAAAGGTTAGAGCAGGCAAACCTGCACTGTGTTATATTTCGTGTATATAACCAGTTGTCTCTAAAAAGTGGAACAGGTTAGTAAATGGCACTATAGCGGGTCATCTGCCAGTAATAGGGCAGGGTGTAAAAGTATCTTTAAATTATTAGGTTGTGTAAAGGCTTCCGTCGCTGTGTTTCAAAGTGTGGACATGTTATAATGATATGTATTACTGTAAGATGTTGATTGTATTTTATGCGAAGCATATTACGAGAGCTCAACCCAGCTCCTCAGGCGCGGCGGTGTCACCTTGAAACCACGTGACACTGTGACGTCACGACAGAAAAGAAACGGGGCTCCAACTAGCGCCGTCGCTCGCGGCGTCGCCCCCCGCATCGGACGCGGTGAGCGTCGAGCAACGCAGCGTTCGGCGCGACAACGAAATGTGCGCCTGAGCAAGCGCCGCACGCCTGAGCCGACGCCGACGACACCGGCTTTTCTGCGACACGAGCTCCTTAACGCTGTCGCGTTAAAATAAAGGCTAGTATGCTTCGCATCCTGGGCTTAACCTTAGCTAAGCCACAGCCATTTTTTCGCAATTCGGCGGGTTTCCTTTTCGGAGGAGAAAGTTGTGTGTTAAATGTGAGTGTCCAATCCGAAGTCGACACAGGATCACCTCATAGAACCGTTGCTGGTGAGTGCGCGGCTTCCACTCACCAATTCCAGGTTTACTAAGATGTAGCTTGTTGCTTAAGCAACGGTCCCATGTCTGTTGCCATTTGTCCGTTAAAGCCTTCCTAATCGCCGTTGATACTATCCCGATATGGAAGCGCCGTGTTTATTATGTATTTGCGCGCTGTCATTGATGCACACCTATCCGCTGCTTCATTTCCCGGTATACCGACATGGCTTGGTACCCAGCAAAACCCAATTGACCGGCCGTATTCGTTTAATGTTACCATGTTTAAAATATCCCCTATTAGGGGTTCACATTCGGATTTCGCGTGTAGAGCCTTTAGTGTGCTTAATGAATCCGTGTATATTACTCTGTTTTCGTGTTTGTCAGCTGTGCTCTTTTTAACTGCAGTCCATATTGCGTATACTTCGGCTGTGTAGACAAAGGCACGTTGTGGTAATCGAGTACTTGTTTCCCAATTTTCCTTTACGGCCCCCCCACCCACGTGATGTTTTGTTTTCGAGCCATCAGACTAATATTGCATGCTATTTTGATATTTGTCCTGAAGTGCACGGAATTCTTGTATAATGTGTTCGTGTGGGATGTCCCTTTTCTTTAGATGTGTTAACGTCCAATCACATAAGTGTGTGAAATCGTACCACGGGACCAACCATTGTGGTTTCTTGGCAACCTGGAGGACTTCGTGGGGAATGTCAAAATCCCGACAGTATTGCTCATACCGCAGGACAAATGGCCTAATCATGTTCGGTTTATTTGTGTAGTATAAGCGTGAGTTGCATTGTCTGAGGATGTTGTAGCATGTGTGTTGCGGTGATGACTGAATTCTGAGTACGTAGGAAAAAGTGAGGAATGCTCTGCGCTGCTGTAAGGAGGGTTCATTACACTCGTCGTTCAATTTTAGGACTGGAGCGCTGTGTAGCCCTCGTTTCTGAGAGAAGAAAACAGTAACTGTTTTCTGTGTGGAGAAACGGAAACCATTTCTGTTAGCCCTTTGTGTAAGTTTATTTATTGTCATTTGAAGCTGCCTTTCACTGGTTGGCAAACTTGAAGCGCGGCAGCCCACTTGGAGATTGTCTACGTAAACAGAGTGCATAAGAGACAACGGTATAATCTTATTCACTGAATTCATCTTTACTATAAACAGTGTCGTGCTCAGAACACAGCCTTGCGGAACGCCATTTTGCGGCGTAAATGTATTGGAATGAACTGTACCCAGACAAACCTGAAATGTTCTATTAGACATACGATCAGTTAGGCAATTCAGCATTTTACCACGGATGCCGAGGTCAGCCAGGTCTCAAAATTCCATATCTCCATGTGGTATCATAGGCTTTTTCTAAATCGAAGAAAACTGCACGACAGTGGTGTATGTGGGAAATGCATGTCGAATTTCATGTTCTAGACGGACAAGATGGTAAGTAGTTGAACAACCCTTTTTATATCCACACTGGTGGGGGTCTATGAGGTTTCTTGATTCTAAAAGAAATGAGAGTGTTATATTGATAAGGCTTTCATACGATTTTGCCAAACAGCCGTGGGGGCATTGGGTCTGTAGCTGCTTGCTGATATTGAGGATTTACCGGCTTTTAGAAATGGAACTACTATTGCTTTTTTGCACTCTTCTAGCATTACACCTGATTCCCAGATTATCCAGAAAAATTTAAGGAGAGCTTCTACAGATGCCTGAGATAGATGAGCCAGCATGGCGTAGTGAATACGGTCGTGTCCTGGCGCTGTGTTTTTCGCTGCAGAAAGGACTCTGTTTATTTCTTGTTTGTGAGGGGGGGGTGAATTGTATGGTTCATTTAACGCGCCAGTAGGGGGCAGCTTCTGTTTTTCAGCAGACTGTTTGTACTGTAAAAATTCCTTCGTATAATTTCCTGAACTGGATACATCACGGAAATGTTCGCCAAGTATATCTGCCTGTTCTTGTATTGCTGGTTTTGTGTCTGGACTTGTAATAAGTAACGGTATTGTATAAGATGAGTAATCTCCCCGAATCTTTATAACCTGTTCCCACATGCGTTTATATCTGGCTGAACTGTTTATGGAAGATACGTATTTCTTCCACGATGATTTTTCTGCCTGCCTTCTGACAAATCGTGCCTTGGCTTTGGCCTGTTTAAAGCATAAAAGGTTGGTATAGGTGTGTTGTCTTCGTAACATTCCCCAGGTGCTATTTTGAAGCCTTTTCGTTTCTGTGCACTCAGGAGTCCACCAAGGGAAATGTTCTTTTCGCACAAGGCTGGATGTTTAAGGTATTGATTTTTCTGCCGCTGAAATTAAAACTGCAGTGAACTTCTCATTAATTTGATTTACGCTAAGTTCATTGAAAAGGACTTCGAGTTTTGCATATTTCATAAAACGCGGCCAGTTGGCAAGATGTGTTTTCTAGCGACGTGGCTTAGAGTTTATGGCAGGTAATGGGGATGTTAGCTTGATAAATGCAGGCAAATGATCACTTCCATATGAAGTGTTCAGGTCTTCCCACTTAAAATCGCTAAAAACAGACGGTGAGCAGAAGGCTAAATCTAGACAGCTAAATTTGCGTGAGCTTGGTGAGAAATATGTTGGTGAACTCGAGTTTAAAAGACATGCTGTTAGACAAAATAAAATCTTCGATTACTTGCCTTCTTTGGTGTGTTCTATCGCTGCCCCAGAGGCTACAATAAGCATTAAAATCTCCTACTAGAATAAAAGGCTCCGGCAACTGGTGTATTAGATTTTCCAGTTGTCTAGTAGTAAAATTAGTGTGAAGTGGGATGTAAAGTGAAGAGATGGTGATGGTTTTATGCGATAGAACGGTGACGGCAAAACCCTCGAAAGAAGTATTCTGCGTAGCATTTCGTGAAGGCTTGCCGCCGTGAACGACTATGGCGACTCCTTCTGACAAACGGCTAGAGTGTTCGCGGTCCCTTCAGACAACGGTGAAACCTTTGAGAATGTCACTGTTTTTCGGACCAAGATTCCTTTCTTGAAGACACACTGCAACTGGCGGAAAAGTGTTGACAATGTCTTTGATGTCACCTATATTGTGCATAAGACCTCTGCGATTCCAGTGTACAATGAAAGCCATGGTTTTAAAATAAAAAATGTACTGATGTTTGCGAACTTCTTAAAAGTTAAAGGTAACATGCGATATGGGACAGTACACGTCTAATGGGCAGTAACCGTTCAGGTTGCCTGTCCCTTTTTCTGTATAGTTATAAGGACCTTGTCCTTCTTAGAGCGCTCAGAAGAGCGCTGTTCTTTTGGCGTCAATGGCGCCGGGGTTTTGGTATCGACCACCATCAGCTTCTCTGAGGAGCTGGATGATCGAGAGCCAGGCGCCGAGACACGCGCCTCGGGCCTTGGCATTCTGTTTAGTCTTGGGACCTGCGGAACAGCTGTCTGCAGGGCCGCGTTTGATGATGGTGGAGCAGCACTAGCTGCTGCCACCGAGGGGGCGTATGGAGTTGCTACAAGACCACTGACTGTGACCTCTGTAAACTCCTGCGGCCGATGTGGTGCTGCCCCCTGCCGCGCCACACTGGCATAGCTTATTTGAGGTAAGAGTGAGAGTCTCTTCCTTGCTTCGAAAAATGAAATCTTCTCCTTTGATGTAAGAGCAATCACTTCTTTCTGCTTTTTCCAACAGGGACATGATCGTGAATACGCTGGATGATCCCCTTTGCAGTTCACACAGCGTGAGGGAGCGTTACAGTTTTCAGATGCGTGATCGTTGGCGCTGCATTTAGCGCATGCTTATTTGCCTCTACATGATTGTGATGCCTGGCCGAACCTCTGGCACTTAAAACACCGCCTTGGGTTCGGTATGCATGGTTTGACATTTATCTTTAGATATCCTGCGTCGAGAGAAGTGGGGAGAATGCTAGTACCAAATGAGAGGATCACATGTTTGGTGGGTAGTTGTTCATCGTTCCTTCGGATTGTAATTCTTTGTACTTTAATGACATCTTGTTCTTGGAACCCCTCGAGGAGTTCCTCGTCACTCAAGCTGAGAAAATATTTCTCTGAGATAACGCCCCTGCAAGTGTTTAGGGAGCGATGAGGAGAAATCGTGACTTTGATTTCACCAATACTGGAGAGTTCGGAAAGCTTTGGCACTTGTCCTTTGTTTCTCAGTTCTATAAGCAGGTCTCCACTGGTCATTTTCGAGGCTTTATAGTCTTTGCCAATTTTTTCTATCAGGCATTTCGCCAGCAAAAAAGGTGATAGCTTAGGCATACCTTGTATTCCTTCACTATGCAAGACGTGGTAACGTGGAAAGTTGTCTAGGTCGGTTCGGAGGGTAAATTGAAAAGCTGCATCGGTGCGGCCTCTTTTCAGAGGCCGATATGGAAGTCGCGGAAAAGCTTCTGCCATAATATGTTTTCAAAATTCGGCGGCGGTGGTAGCCACCCACCACGGAGCCCAACAAGGGGACGCTACAGGTTCTGAGCAACCTGCACACGCCAGCTATGCACCGCCACTATAACCTAATGCATATAACCAACTGGATAAGCTACACACGGTTAACCCTTGCCGCCAGGAAACTGGGAAGTAAGAAGAAGTAAACAGAAGACAAGAAATATAAAAAGGCTAGAGAGAAAGACGAAGATTGAAGAGGAGGACAGGAAAAGGCGACTGCCGATTTCCTCCTGGTGGGTCAGTCTGGAGGCGCCGTCTGCGTGAAGCAGAGGCCAAAGGGGTGTGTTGCCTCCGCCGGGGGGCCTTAAGCGTCTAAACACCCGGCATCGGCTCAACCCCCAAGATCCCCCTTTCCCCGGACACGGCTAAGCCGCGAACGGCTACACGCGGGAGGGTTTAACCCTCGTGTGCTGTACCAAACGCCTGCCGACGCAGACGCCCCTGCGGGCAAACAGGTAGAACTCTCGGAAAAATAGATGCAACCAAATATCACAATAAGGCGCTTCCTAAACACATTTTGTTGTTACTGGGTGGCGAACACATCGCCCGTCGGTCGCGCTATAGTGTATAGGCTACGAAATGAATTAAGCGGCGGATCGAGCGCGAGGTGGTCGATATATGTTTACAGTGTAAACTGATATAACTCTGCAAAAGATACAACGAAATATCACTATAATGCGCTTCCTAAGCACATTTTATTGTTTCTCTGCGGCGAAGAGATCGCCCATCGGTCGCGCTATAGTGTATAGGCTACGAAACGAATTAGGTGGCGGATCGAGCTCGAGGTGGTCGCAATATGTTTACAGTGTAAACAGATAGAACTCTGGAAATGAAAGATACAACCAAATATCACTATAATGCGCTTCCTATGCACATTTTGTTGTTACTGAGCGGCCAACTGATCGTCAGTCGGTCGCGCTATAGTGTATAGGCTACAAAATGAATTGAGCGGCACTGCGATCGCGAAGTGCTCGCTATATGTTTACAATGAAAACAGGTAGAACTATCGAAAAATTAGATACAACCAAATATCAGTTTAATTCGCTTCTTAAGCACAATAATTTTTACTCTGGGGCCAACAGATCGCCCATCGGTCGCGCTATAGAGTATAGGCTACAAAAGAAATAGAGCGTCAGAGCAATCGTGAGGTGCTCGCCATATTTATTTATGTATTTTATTTATGCAATACTGTCAATCCCGTCAGGGATCATAACAGAAAGGGCATTCAAAAAGTACATTGACATACAAACATGACAATATAGAACGGTTTAGAAACACACAATAATACGTAGAATAACCTTATACATCAGCAGGAGTAAAAACTATATAATGAGGTTCATGCGTCAGGATTTGGGTTGGACAGAATAATTGTGCCACAATATGCAAAAACAAAGGTAGTAACAAAGTGATACTGCTCAGTAGCGGTCACTCAAATTGATCAGCTCGGCTGTAGTCAGGATATGTTATTGTTGATCAGGAAGCGTGTGTAGTTTAATGAAACGGGACAAAACACATCATTAGTTTGTGGTCAGACAGGCCTTCTAGTGTTTCTACTTTAGCGTCATGATAAGGGAAATGATTGCTCAGGAACACTAAATCTAGAGTGTTAGAGCAAGTTCGTTGTATGCGGGGGGGTTTTGTTACGATCTGCGTAAGGTTGAAAGAAAGCATCATATCGAAAACAACTTCCGTGCAGGGTGATTGATGTTGCAGTGTACACCAGTCGATGTCAGGAAGATTGAAGTCCCCTAAAAGTATTAGTCTAGTGTCCTTAACATGACGTTGTACGTAAGTACGGAATGAATGAAATTTGTCTGAATCAGAACAAGGGGTGAGGTAAACGCACCCAACAATGATACCGCCACTAGAAAAACAGAGTTTGCAAAAAATTTCTTCCACCCCCTCAACTTTAGGCATTTTAACGAATGGGACTTCATATTATATTAACAAAGCCACACCTCCACCCCGTGTCGGTCGGTCCTTACGAATTGTAGTGTAGTTCGGGGGAGTTATTTCAAAATTGTTAGTGTCTTTTGTTAGCCAGGTTTCTGTAATGGCTAAGCAGTCCGGCTCGAAGCCCACTAGGAATAATTCAAGGTGACCGAGCTTGTAGACAATGCTACGCGCATTTATGTTCATGAAAGTTATTTGGGACGTTGCTGGTGGCGCGGGCGTAGGGTTCGTGCTTCCGTGTCCTGGTTTCTTCTTTGGTTTGAAGCACATGTAAGAGGGCACACGTCTTTTTTAACATGTTTACAGTGTAAACAGGTAGAACTCCTGAAAAGAAAGATACAATCAAATATCAGTATAATGCGCTTCTTAAGCACAGTTTATTCTTACTCCGCGGCCGACGGATCGCCCATCGGTCGCGCTATACAGTATAAGCTATGAAATGAATTGAGCGACAGAGCGATGGCGAGCTGGTCGCTACCATGACGGAGTCTTAGACAAAAGCAATTCGACATCACCGTGCCGTGACTCAGGTGTGCCGTGACTGCCAGCCGCGCAAGACACAGACGAAAATGCCAGCCACGAACATCGCCTTGATGACCATTAGATGTCTCAGTTAGAGATTCAACACCTCCATTAGATGTGGAGACTGCTAAAGCTTACGTGAAAATAACGTTGATAGTACTGTCAAAAGTTCTTTTTCTTACGTTGAACATCTGTTATCCAGATATTCGTTGAATATTACATCGTTTCGACCTTAGTATGGGATTGAACTGCGCTATATCAACGTTACGAAAATGACATTTTGTTAATTAACGTGAATGCGTGGGAACCATTTAGCATATCGTTTTTGCCAGAGCTTACATAGAACACAAGAGTTCACACTGTAGCCGTGCTGAGAATAATGAAAACTCACCAGACTATCCGGCATAACAGGGCCTTTTGAAGACTACTTGCTATGTTGAAGATTACGTCCTCAGTAGGCGACGTGTGGCAGGTGCAAGGGCCAGAGTACCACATAGCAAGAACAGGTACTTAGCGTGAACACATATATGCGCACGCGCACTCACCACGCAGACATGCAGAGTACCTGTTCCTGTGGACCTCCCACCTGGTACAGGTATCTTATTGAATCAGCGCACATTTTACAAATCATATACATAAGGAGATACGAAAGTAGACGTAAACATATGACATGCAGACATCATTGTCTTGAACTATAATTTGAACGAGTGAGAAAGCATATTCTTTACGAGTATATAAGGAACCTGGAAAGAAAGGACCCTGGGAGGGCAACGTCTTATGTGTGGTCCGAAGAAGTTATGTTTGTCAGGTTCCTTAAAATACATTAGAAGTGATGTCATAATTAACAGACACACACCCACCCACCCACACACACACACACATATATATATCATCTAAGACTTCTATGAATGCTTCAAAAAGAAAGACGCTATGTACCCGCACGCGGCAGCCTGACCTATTCGTGACTTACAAAAAATACAAAGTGATTTAAAAAGACCAAAGTGTGATTACTATGAGCGCCTTTTCTCGAATATAGGAAGCAATCCACAAAAAATATGGGATGCCGTTAATGAAATAACAGGAAAAAATTCAAACACGCAACGGCAAATGACACGCATAAGCTGGCGGGAAATATAATGTGCGGAATTGGTTAGCTGCATGAATACGCATTTTATTAACGCTGGTATGAACCCTGCACACGTTGCAATCGGAAACAATGACAGGTTTTCCACACCGCTTGTATCAAATTCACTTTTCTTGAAACCGACTTGTGTCGGTGAAGTGAGTGATCTTATCAAGACATTAAAGAATGATGTTTCTGCTGGCATAGACGGTATCAGTCCTATTCCGGTTAAATGTGTTTCACAAGAAATAGGCTCTGTGCTCGTGCATGTTAGAAACTTCTCCATTACCCCAGGCGTTTTTCCAGTCCAGCTTAAGACAGCGCGTGTCACACCAATTTATAAAGGGGGAAGCGCCGACCAATTGTCAATTTACAGGCCAATTCCAGTTCTCACTGTATATTCAAAACTTTTTGAAGGTGTTATTTATGCAAGATCTTCAATGTTTTTTTGAAACGCAATGTTATTGCGCAATGCCAATACGGTTCTAAAAAAAATAAGTCGACCGAGCAATCTTTTCAGGTTAATAAAGATCGAATAATTGCTAACAGCGAACAGAAAAAGTTAACGCTGGGCCTGTTTTTGGACCTCAGAAAGGCGTTTGATTCGATTGACCACTATATCTTAACTGAAAAATTGGAAAGATACGGAGTACGAGGCGACGCACATGATTTGATAAAAAGTTATATATGTAATAGAAAACAGTTCGTGCAGCTGGGAACTACTGCACATGACATGCTTACCCTACATAAAAGTGTCCCACAAGTTTCAAAATTAGGACCCTTACTATTTCTGATTCATGTTAATGATATTGACACGTATACTTCTTTATCTTTATCGGGCGACCACTTCTATCCGCCTAACAAATGTTATCGCACAGCGCAGGACGCACCTGCATGTAAAAGAAGTTTATGGAATGCTATCGATGGTTCCGTCCACTGTCTTTCACCGCAACTTGTGTAATCTGATTGCATGTATGCGCGACGCGAATAGTGTAGAACTATGTGGAAGAAGAGCGGGTCCCAGCGGTTACTCTGGAACATTCGACGACTGATCTATAAAAGCTGACGCGCTTTGTGAGCACAGGTTCGCCCAATAAAAGCTAGTTTTGTCTTTCACAGTATTGCTATTGTGTTCTGTAACGTCACTACCACGTGACAATATTACAGATTTACCAGGTTCCCAAACGCTGGCAATGTATGCAGATGATACAAATATGTTCTTTACAGAAGATAACACAACAGAATTACAGCAGTGTGCAAATGAATATACAACTTTGTTATCTGACTCGTTGACGATGAACTCCAGCTGAACGCAACTAAAACAACCTACATTATATTTAGGGCGCCTAATAAATTGAGGGTTGAACAGATGTTAAATTTACCAACTTCCTTATTAAACAGGTCAAACAACAAAAGTTTCTGGGAATAGATTTTAGAGAAGAATTGTCGTGGAATACACACGTAAGTTTCCTTTGCGGTGAATTATAAAAAAACATCAGGGTAATCTATAGAACTGCACACCTGATCCCTCTATGGCTGAAAAAACAACTATATAATGCACTTATTTATTCATAGTTGTGCTACGGGATATTGGTTTGGGGTACACCACCACAACAAATTACACGAAATTGATTACCTTACAAAAAAGAGTGATTCGCTTATACGCAAATTACTATGAGTGTTTTTCAGATCTAAGAACCGGTCCACTATTCCAAAAATATGATATGCTGCGTGCGGACAGGATATGTTATATGCACATTCTTCAAGCACCAAGAACCTTCAAGAGTGAACGTAACCTCACCAGATACTTCTTGCGACACAGCATACGACTTACACAAAAAGCAAGGACCAATCACGGGAAACAAACATTTCTCTATCAGTCCACAAAAATAATTAACAGGTACAGTGCATCTGTATCCATAAATACTTCTTTAAAAAATTTAATAATGAAAAAAGAGATTGGTTAGATAGGGAATACATGTAGTTTAAAATTCAATAAATGAGTATTAAAACGAAAAACGTTGCTGCCATGAATTACATGTTCTTTCATGTCAGGATTGAGATGATAAGATTTCATTTAATTTTTTTTGTGTTCTGTATTAACAAAAATATCTTTGCATCCACGTCCTGTTGCCAGTTTTTTATTATTTTTGGCACATAATTAGGATGTCTTTTTCGTGCTTCTTGAGCATGTTGTTGCTCTATATTGCTCTAAGAATTCGCGGACGTTTATTTCGTGTATAGTTGTACAATTCTAGCACACCATTAGATCTGAAATGTTTAGTTGTACTTAGACGTTGCTGCACATTGTACTATAAATTTGAAGACTCTAATGATCATGGACATTGCTACCATGAATTTTCACAGTAACCAACGCTGTTGTGACGCGCAAAACTGTGCATATGTGTGTGAGCTGCTGTCAAACCTGTCATTCGCGGGGGCTAAAACCTCTGTCAGGCTTTATGCCTTTAGTCTCAGTCTACCCTCGTTTGAACGAACGAGAAATAAACTTCAATTCAATTCAAACCTTGTTTGCTGCCATGGGTGGGAGAGGGAGTTTGCCCGTCATGGTACTGCTAAATTAGGTATGTCTAAGTGCTGAGGTGGCAACAGATTGGCCACCCAGGCTGGCAAGAAAGAATCCAATTGTTTGATTTCACTCAAAATAGGTTCTCTTATCAGGAATACAAATTATTTGCTTTCCAATATTCTCCTTAGAAACTTCTCATGAGTATATAACTACATATGGTCACCACTATACGTGCATTTTGCTTTTATGCCATTCATAATGAATTGTACACTCACTGCTTAACCTTCAATTCCTTGCTGCATAAAGTTAACCGCTTATGCACAACCTTTTTTGCACACGGTAAGAACTTCCTTCATCGATGAGCACTTCATTTCAGTATATATTTTGTTTGGGAACTTTACAAGCTGCAAGTATTAAATTTCTAATAGGCTTGTTCGTGCCTCACTTCATCCATGGTGGGTTTATGCATATAAAAACAAAAAAGAAAGATACATTTCATGCGTCCAAGCACACTTCAACTTGGCAGAATGAAAAAAAAAAATCGGAGGAGTCGGAGCCTCACACGCGTGCCCAGTGGTAAAGAGAGGTGTTTCGACCTGCATTCCGTGGCAGATGTCCGTGTGTTCTGTATTCTTGCAAGCTGTCACTAGCATTACAGAAACTGGAACATCGCGCCGAACACGGAGATTTCGGACGAATTACTTCCGGAGATACTATCACTTTCGCGTAACGTAGAATGCAGCACGTTGAATGAGTCAAGACGTTTTGCTAAATCAGCCAAGCACGCACACTGAAAGCCATCGTCCAAGAATACGTCCTAAGTTGCGACACGATGCGATTGCAATAATTTTTAATAGGTGACGCTGACGACTGTGCAGTGTTTCGAATAATAATAATAATAATAATAATAATAATAATAATAATAATAATAATAATAATAATAATAATAATAATAATAACCTTCACTTTTTTCCGTTAACCTGATGGGGGAGGTAAGGGAACAAAATCTGAAACAGACAGCTTGACTAGCTCCCAACCATCCCAAAAGAAAAAGAAAAAATATATTGACCACGAGGATGACGGTGCCAATGCAAAACATGCAGCTGCAGAACAAAATGTGGCAGCTTAGAATGGCGCTTTCCCCGTGACGCGGGAACTTGAAATCACATCTGCCAAAATATGCCAGTATCGTTTGCAGATGAGGCGAAGTCTGCTGTCAAAGATCGTTGCCAACCTTCAACGCCTTTGCTCCGCCGAACTGTTGCCAGCTGTCAACAGACCGGCTCGTCCACTAGGAACGCTCGTGCGATCTGCTCGTGCGGCTTGAGCGTGCACCCAATATTTCTACACGAGCCGCCTTTGGGGCACCCGCCCCCATCCACACGCCGGCGGACGAGGGCGGAGCGGACGGGCGGATCGACCACGTTTAGGGCCGATTTACGCTCAAACCGCCCATCGCCGCACGCCGCACCGCATGCAAGCGGATCGTGAAAAACGGGCGATCGTCGCGATCGGTCACAAAATTGCATTTACGCTGAAACCGCAAGATGCGGTGCGGTTCACATGCGCCCTCTGGTTGACCAAATAGGTAACCTGCAACTGGCAACATGCATCAGCGAGTTGGCAGCCTCGTGTGCTGGCGACCAGCAATATTTCGCATTGTGCCAGGATATTTTTATTACGTTTGCTGTATTATTAGTTATTTTTTTATTAGTTAGCTCGAGCGGTTCGAATGCGCCTGCATCCGCACTTCGGTTTGGGGACATGACTCTGTTGAAAGCTAGCAAACATTCGTCAGTGCGCAGAACAACACTGTTCGAAGTCGGCAACTATCGCCAACAGCATACGACACTGTCATATTTTTGTCGATGTAGGTTGAAGCTTCCGCGTCATGGTGAAAACGCAACTCTTGCACTGTCATATTCTGTGCTGCATGTGTGGCACTGACGTGGGGAGCCACCTTTGGAACACTGTGCAGTCGTCTTACCTGTGCCGCTTCTTTTATTATTTATTTATTGATACCACATAATGTTGCGACGACATACGTCACTATGTGCTCGGTTGTGTACGGTGCGATGGCGCACTTTTTGTAGCTGTGCTAGCGAAAGGTTGTGTTGTGGAGAAGCGACGTACCATCGCTCCTCGGCTAGACGAAGCACCAGCGCAGAGAAACGGGAAGCGACCCCATGCCGAGTCGAGTTCTGAGAATCCTCCGTAGACCTCAGCGTCTTGGCTACCGGACAGGGACCGAGAGTTTGCCCCCTCGAACACCTGCAGCTCTCGCCTGCGTCTTTGGTAGAAAATAAGCGCAGTCTGTGTTCTGCCACCAACCGATGCGCACTCCTTTCACGGACGGGGCCAGAACCCGTACGTAACACTGGCGATGAGGCAGGAGTTGCGAAGCGGATCTATGAGTTTTCAAAGGCCATGGCTGCAGGACGAATAAACGGCGCTGTCGAGCCTTTCTCGGCCAAAGTATGGGAATCGTGGATCCAGCGCCTCGACTTTTACTTCGTGGCGAGCGACGTCAGCGAGGAAGCGGGCACTTCTCCTCACGCTTTGTGGAGCCGACACTTTCGAACACCGTGTGCGCGCTGATAGCGCCGAAGTCAACTTAAATGATTTAGTGACACTTCTTAGGCGGCACGTTGACACCAGGACATCCGAGCTTTAGAGCCGGTACGTGTTTCAAAGACTCGACCAACGGCCAGACGAGTCGACCAGCAGCTACGCTGCGGCCCTCGGAACCTTGACAGCCGACTGCAACTTCGGAGCGCTGCCTTCGGCTACAATATCGACGACGTCACCTGACACCCAAACGACCGCTTCAGCGGCGAACCCAACTATGCCGCCCCAAGATGTGATGCTGCGGGACAGGTTCGTCCGCGGCGTGTGGGACGAACATCTTTCGCAGACACTGTTCGCAGAAAAAGCCTGACATTTCAATGCGCTGTGGACTTTGCCTTGTCAGCGGAAAGTGCGTCAAGGCATCAGCGAGATATCAAGGGAGTGGCAAAATCGGAGGAAATTAACAGGACGTCGCAAATCAAGCCAGGAGGCACGCATACGTCAGCGTGACATTGCTATCGATGCGACGGCTTGCACGACCCTGAAACATGCAAATTCAAGGCAGCCGAGTGCCGTTTCTGCTCCAAGGAAGGTCACATCGAGCATGCCTGCATCTCAAAGAAAAAGAAAAATACGGAACCACGCTCCGACAACTAGCGGCTACGGGCACACACTGTCAAACCACCACCTGTCAGCACTTCCTGCTGCAAGCTGAACACAGATAGTGTACGTACACACTGCCCCAAGTTGCTCGTGGACTTGATAGTGGAGGGAAAGCCAGTCCAGTTTGAGGTGGACACAGGTACAGCATGCTCCCTGATAAGCGAGGACACGGATTACAGAAGGTGGGAAAAAAAACCCTCAGTGGCTTTCATGCGAGCCGCTCGATTTGTGCACATGGTCAGGTAAACAATTACACGTCCTGGGCTCCGCACAAGTTCATGTGATGTTGAGATCGAAGGACTATCTGCTGCCGTTGTGGGTTGTGATGGGCACCGGGTGCAACCTCCTAGGAAGAGATTGGTTTTTGGCACTTCAAATTCAGGTGAAGGGGATCAACCACGTTAGAGAGCCAGCACTAGAAATTACAGAGGTCGTGGGATGACACCCAGATGTCTTCAAGGAAGACATTGGAAGCTATACAGGTCCTTTAGTTCACGTGGAACTCGAAGACGGTGCGACAGCAATGTTTTGCAAGGCTCATCTGATTTCAGTGGCGCTGCAGGCGCTTATGGAACATCAGCTTGACCATCTACAGCACCAAGGCATCCTAAAACCAACGCAGCATACCAAATGGGCAACCCCATTGGTACGTCTTCAGAAGACCGACGGTACATAATAATAATAATATTTGGGGTTTTACGTGCCAAAACCACTTTCTGATTATGAGGCACGCCGTAGTGGAGGGCTCCGGAAATTTTGACCACCTGGGGTTCTTTAACGTGCACCTAAATCTAAGCACACGGGTGTTTTCGCATTTCGCCCCCATCGAAATGCGGCCGCCGTGGCCGGGATTCGATCCCGCGACCTCGTGCTCAGCAGCCCAACACCATAGCGACCGACGGTACACTCAATGTCTGTGGTGACTTTGGGAGTACTGTTAAAACTGTTACTGTTAATGCAGCAGCGAAGAAGGCTCTTACCCGCTACCAACTACAGATGAAGTGTTTGCAAACCTACATGGTGGAACCCTCTTCTCAATGTTGGATCTTTATCAAGCATATCAACAACTGAAAGTTGATGAAAAACAGCAGCACTGCTCACAGTGAACACCACAAAACGACTATTCAGGGCGGAATGCCTCCCGTTCTGAATTTCTGCTGCACCAGCTATCTTCCAGTGCCTGAGGGAGACAAAGATACCTGGAATTCCAGGGGTGAGTGTTCACCTTGACGACATCATTGTCAACGGGAATAGTGCAAATGAGCACGCACAGCGTCTGAATCAGGTTCTGTCGAGCCTAACTGTCGAGCCTGAGGAAGGCTTACGCCTCAAGAAAGAAAAGTGCAGGTTCGGAATTACGTCAGTTTAGTTTCTGAGACATCGAATTGATGGCAATGGTGTTTGCAACACCGAGAAAAAGTTTGAGGCTATACTTCATGCACTCAAACCATCAGACAAGACATCCCTAAGGGCTTTTCTGGGCCTTATTTCATTTGACGACTGCGTTTTGGAGAACAGAACAATGGTCGTGGTGGAATTGTATAGGCTCCTAGAGAAAAGCACGCCCTGGAAGTGAAAGAGCAAGCATCAAGCCAATTTCGAGGCACTTAAGGAGATGATTCGTGCATCTACAGTCCTCGCTCTCTACGACGGGACGAAGCCCCTTCTTTTGTCTGTGGACGCATCGCCGTACGACATTGATGCCATCCTCGCTCGGGAAGATGCTATTTGCCGAGAGGCGCCCATTGCATTCAGTTCATGAACACTGGGAAGTGCCGAAAAGATCGAGCTACTTCCAGCTCAACAAAGAAAGTGCAACAGTAATCTACAGCATCAGTCATTTTCATAAGTACATAGCTGACCGGCATGTGACCATAACAGATCTCCAGGCATTGATTGCATTCGTGAGTGAAACAAAGCAAGTACCCCGGGTCTTTTCATCAAGAATTACGCGATGGTGCCTTAAACTAGCAACGTATGATTACAAGTTGCTGTACAGGCCTGGCCTACTGCACCAAAATGCGGGCACTCTAAGCTGACTTCCACTACCAGCACAAGATGAACCTTATCCCCCAAGAGACGTGCTCATGTTGGCTACCATGCCAGCTTCGGGCTTTCACCGCGTCAACTAGCATGAATGACTCGAGAGGACTCAGTTCTGTCCCAAGTGCTGGAGGCTGTTTCAAATGGTTAAGTTCATAAACTGCTGAAAGAACAGTTTTCATCGTGCCGGAAACTGGAGACTGAGCTTTCAGCGCAGGAAGGGTGCCTTGTTAGAGGCTTCCGGATGGAAACTCCAACAAAGGCGAGAAACTACCTTCTTAAACTCGCACCTGCAAACCACCATATAATTGTGGTCATGAAGGCATGTGCACGAAGGTACTTTTGTTGGGCAGGCATTGACTTTTGTTGGGCAGGCAGGCATAACGGGCCATCCTTCGTTTCAGTAGAAGTTGAGAGCTTCCTAAAGAAGAATGGGGCGATCCATGTAACAAGCACATCGTACCATCCTACAACAAATGGCCAAGCAGAAAGGATGGCTTTTGAAACAAAACGAGCATTAGCCAAAAACAAGGACAAAACATCCGCGTGTAGGCTGGCCCACTTTTTCTAAAGCAACACACCACCATCTGCACATCAACGGGTGAAATGCCAGCTGCACTTGTGTTCGGGCGTGAGCTGGATACAGCTCTCACGTGCATTCAGTCCCAAGCAAAAGCGAACAAAATCCATACCAACTGCAATGGGGACACAAAGTCGACAGTACTCGCTGTCGGACAAGCAGTTTTCTTTTGAAACTTTGGAGGGAATCCGATCTGGACAGAGGGAACGGTTCTGGAAGAGCTAGGCAACAGATCATGGCTCATTAAAGGCCCCAACATGTTAGTGCAATGACAATGTGACCACATCAAGCCTGGTACACACAGGATAAGGGCTGTATGCTAACCGCGAGCAGCGTCCCGCTCCCATTTATGCTTGGGATAAAAGCAGATAACTCCACGTCATCAGAGGCCACTCTCTCAGGAATGCAATCGCAATCATCGGTGACCAAACCAGAGATTGGCACTGCCCCTGAGACTGTGCCAAACACAACTGCAGAGTCATGCCCGCAGCGGGAACGACACCCTCCGGATCACTACGGCAACTCCATCTGAGAAGGGAGGCAAGTGTGTGTACAAGCGAAGCACCACCACTGCTCGGCTGGATAAGGCACCAGTGCAGACGAAACAGGAAGCGACCCCTCTCCGAGTCAAGTTCCAAGAATTCTCCATCACCCCCAACGTCTCGGCCACTAGACAGGGACCGAGAGTTTGCCCCCTCGAACACATGTGGCTCTCATCTGCATCCGTTGTAGAAAATAAACTCGGTCTGTTTTCTGCCACCAACCAATGCGCATTCCTTTCACGGATGGGGCCAGACCCTGTACGTAACAGCTTGGAAGAACGCGCATACACGAACACACAGGTGTATCTAAGCCAATGAGCAAAGGATCTGTCACAGCAACAGCGTAGCACGCTGAAGCACTGCAGCATTATCTATTAACATACTCCTATACAGATGGTTCTATTATCACGGAATACAGCTGTGTTGATTGACAAGTCACTTCGTCACCGAGCACGCATGTGAATCATCAACAGTGGCTTGTTGATTTAGTTGCGCTTTGCTGCTTCAGTAGCTGTCAAGTTAATAGTGAGCCTACAATTGCTTACATGATGTAATATGGCATCGCACTTCTGAACAATGATGTTACACCGAATGAACGTACAGGAGCACACAGAGCTAGCATTTGTTCATTCTATGTTACGTCATTATTTCAAAGTGCACTGCCATGTTAAGTCATGACTAAACAACTAGCCATCAGCACGTCTTGAGCAATTGATTACAATTATGACATACATAAAAGTTATATGTACATATCACAGTTACTTCTTCAGGCAGAGATGCTTGTCAGATATGTTTTCAAGTGAAGAATGTTTGCATGAAAACAAATATTAATTCATATTGCTGAAAAGACACCACACATAGGCGTGAATTCACCTAATGTTTACATTTCTTGTTGGTGCTAAAAATGTCCCTGCCAATAGAAGTAGTGCCTTAAGAGATGACAGAGCTTTACAGGGCACACAAGGCAGCAATGCCCATGCATAAAGGCCTGGGTGACCAATCTGCTGCCCCTTCACTATTTATCCATACTTCTATCCGCATTTAAACAATGTACAGCCTGTGGTCAAAGTGAATACAGGCATGCTTGCTCTCTCAGCAATGGCGACAATCAAGGGTGATTGCCTTGAGACCGTTTACTGCTGTCAACATCATTTATGCATGCATTCTCTATTTATTCTTTTCCCTAGATAAGAAGAAGCTTGCACAGTCAGTGAGCTATAGCAAAGTAATGTTATTTGATTGCGTAGGGCTTGGCCCAAATGTCATTCACGTAGTGACAACCTAGGTAGCTAATCCCGCTCTTGTGAATTGCTATGTTATGCTGTGTCGTGTGTTCACTTGTATGCCCTGTATATATTATTGTTTTTTTGCATCTTTTTCCCTGAATATCACTTCAAGAATTGTACTCCCTGATATGTTCATTTTTTGTGTATTTGACGTTCTAGTATTAATGCCTTACGTTAAGTTTTACTCAAGTTATTTCCTTAAGTGTACCTTTGTGGCCTTCCATTACTTCAATTGTTTCTGTTTCATGTTTCAATCTTGATAGTAATGTTGGTGAGTCCTGTATTGAGGTGTATCTTTTGTATACCACTTTAGAAGGCTGCTTACTCTGTAACCCCCCTTACACAATGCCCCCATGGGGCCTGTAAGGTATTTTAAATAAATAAATAAATAAATAAATAAATAATGCACAGCCACATTAAAAAGAAAGAGAAATGCATAGGCTAACAAACAGGTGCACAGTACGTGTACTTCATCTCAAAGCAAAGCAAGATTATCAAGCGACTATAGAGATCTAGATTAAGGGGACGCAAGCATTGAGGCCCCCTAGTACTTTGAGCCTCAACGATTGCATCCCCCTGATCTAAACCTCTCTAATAAGCTTTGCAATGAGTGCAGTGATCTTGCATGCAAAATGGTTGACGTAGTAAGTCGTGTTATATTTGCCTTTCTGAATCAGTAACAGCTTAAACAGGTACACGACAATGAAATGAAATGCTGGCTCATATGGTGCACAAGACACAAGTAGGGGAGAACATTTGCCATGCCTGCTGTAACACCGATTCCAACATGCAGTAGCTTGTAGGCAATGAATGTATGTCCATTGTGTCAGGGCAACTTGCACCTACCCCTAATGAAAGAACAGAATGTCTGCATTGTAGACATTAGTTAATTACCAGCATGTGCGGTGCAGCACAAGAAAGGAAGGGAATGTTTGTTGCCATTTTTTTATTTTCATAACCAACAGACAGTTTCTTGGGTGGAGCTTTATGATGAATTCATATTAAGTTCTGTGTAAATCTGTAATGTGGGAATGTTCTATTATGCAATCACTTCATAAGTAGTCAAATGAATGCAGAAAGCCCCATAAACACTGAAATGGAACGCAGAAATTTCCAGTTAAGAAGCCATAGAGACTCGCACTTTGTGCTTAACTTAAAATAGAGAAACATGCGCAGTGGCAAATTGGGTGCACATTCTCATCTGCCATACAAATCCATATACTACAAGCAATCTTCACTCATTCTCGTATTGCTTACAGTTGCACGAACCTTACTGCAGCATCCTCTGTGGAGTAAAATAACCGCGCAAGTCACAGCTACTTGTTCACTCCATTAACATATATTAGCCCCCAGGCTCTCCTGTATTCCTTCACGCATGCTATAATAGCATGGCTGTGCTCAATCACCTCATTACATTGCACTGAAATGAACATGGCATATATTTCATACCAAAATATTCTCTAAAGCATAACTGTTTATCATTCTTTAAACCTCTGAGAAGTAAGGATGGATGTTCAGCCTTGCTGTTGTGGCATTTCATAGGTTCTAACCCACCGTCATATTTCTAAACAAGCAATGATGAAATTATATAATCAAGCCATACCATCAGTACAACTGAGGTATTGCTTCCCCAGGGAGTCTCACTGCCACCTCCCCAATGTCGTAATTACTTAGACATGTTAACAACCTAGACATGCTGAATTTAACTTCACAGCCTGTGTTTTAACATGACAAATAAACCAGATTAACCCAACAGCCCTTCTATCATTCTCTTAATCACTTGAAATACTAACTAGCACAAGGTATTAGAGTCATATTATATTCTGTTTGTATGTTTGGTGAATTGCACGAATAATTTTTGTCGTGCTTACAGCCTAGCTGATGCTGCCTTTCTTTATAACAATTAAGCAACAACCTTGCTTGGTGCATTGCTGTGTGAACTATAGCTAGCTTCCCAGTAGCACTGCACATATACCCTCAGACTACATCGTAGACATGCTTCTGTACATAGTAGAGGCTGGCCACAATCAGCATAATTTTGAAATCCAGATGAACAGGGTGCGAATTCATGTGCATCAAATAAATGTCTGTTCCATTGAGAGGCTGTGTATTTGTGTGCAACATAGTTATTAATTCACTATACTTATGGCAGCAGAACAGAATACACAGAACAACAAAATCAAGTTCTCTCTGAAAAGCTGCTTTTTGCCACTATTATATGCAGCAAAGTAAGGCTTTAGAAAGCACAGATATGGCTTAGAACGACAGAAAGCTGAGCTAGTTGATAAGGATTCATTATGCAAAAAAGAGGTCAGGTGTGCAGACAGGAAACAAGAGTAGAGTAGACCACTTCTCCACTCTTGTGTCCTGTCTGCATGCCTCACCTCTTTTTTGCATCACAAATATATTGGCTTGGGCGCCTCTTGATGCATTGTGAGGTGGGCGAATGTTAATTTTTTTCAAACAGAAATTGAACAAAAATAGTAAGTGTCAAATATTGAATAGTGACACGACGACATGAGTACTTGTAGTAGCAATATTTATTTCCGTATGATTAGGTACTACGTCTTAACCAACCAGTGCGAAATAGAGCTAACTATTGGGGACAAAGGATAAGTTTTAAATGCAAGGCTACTAATGTTATATAAAAAAAAATATTTGAATAATGTATGAACTACATTAGAGCCTCGTTGCAAAGAAGCTTTCCAAGAAATAATGGCTGCTGAGTGAAGAGCTTCCAAAAATGAAAAATAAATTGTTAAAAAAAAACATGAGAGTTGTAGAAAAAACAAACATAATGAAGGGCCAATGTTTTGCGACACATGTAAAAGGATTTGTTGCAAGGAAAACAACACACACTTGTCGCATAAAAGATAAATCTGCTAAATCAAGAGATGCGTGGTTGGCTTTAGGCAAAAAAAAGCATATGGAAAAGTTTTGTGCCAATATGGCTAAAAATACATTCGTTACGGTGCTTGCCTTTGGAAGGCTGCATATGCTTGTTCACATGCAAGTACTTGTCACATATTCGTTGTTAAAAAACTTCCAATTTATATATTAACACAAAATCCTCCTCTGATCACGGAAAAAGAACAGTATTGTCATATAGTATACATAACATTTAGAACATCAGGGCACTATTTTTCACATTACGCAAATACTCATGAAAGACAAAACTGCAAGAAACAGCATAACACTTTGGCATAATCCACAACTGATTATATCAACGAGTTTCCCATTTCATGAGGCAAAGCTGCATAGGGCAGATGGGATGTGATATCTGTGATTCAGAGAAGCGTGATTGTATCTGAGCACAAGTATTATACAACTGATTGTTGTGGGAATAAAGAAATAACAGGCATTGATCACCAGTATGTCATCATGTCACTTCCATCTGAAAAGTGACCAACATTTCAAGTCAAACTTGCAACTGGCAAACTTGCATTGAGAATCATGTTCATGTGCCCATATGTGTGGGCCCCATGAACCATTGCTTTAAGTTATGACCAGTGTCATGTCATTCCTGTATGTAAATGTGGTTTTGCACTATACAAGTATAAAATTTTTGATCAGCATCCTAGTACATTTCCTTGAATTTGCACCACAGGCTTTCTGTCGCAACACCTTCTTCGCAGTCATGACAGTTGGGCAGTGGCAGAGAAGGTGTTTTGCTGTGTCGCCACATGTGCAAAAAATTGCATAAGGAGCATTTGCATAGCTTACATTAGAGCACATGACACCTAGCACAAAATGAATAATTGCAATACGTGGAGCAGTGGTATAACTTCTAAGCTGTTCCCTAGCCTCCCCTTTTCATAAAGTGTAAAATGTGCAGAGACAGCTCTGGAAACAAACATGTACAAAGCAAGGAATCTGCTTTGATACAATACCTATATTGAGAGGCATAAGAGCACAAGCGATCAGCAATGCTTCTGCAATGTTTATTACTGCAGAGCACATGCAATTGACAGAAAAAAATCACAGATTACAATACTCCCTAATACGAAATTTGAGTGCAGCTCTACATGTGTTGTCATTTTGTTGGCATGGACAATTGGTCTCGTGTGGCCTGTTGCAAATGGAGCGAAGTGTGGCACCAGTGCCTTGCCAATCTGGAGATCGCATGAGCCAGCACATGCGTGACGCGTGGTTCACAGAAGCCACCGCCAACAAACCTCCCAGACATTGCGTGCTACTCTGGCACCATCTCATAGCTACCGTCACTGCACTTCACTTTTATTCACACACTTCTGCCATACACTCCTCTCCTTTCTGCCTCATCGTTATGCTGCACCTTCCTATCCACTTTCCTCCTCATTCCTCTTCTCACTTGCCGATTTTTTAATCTCCCACTGCGCCTTCGCTCTCATCTTTTGCTGAACTCGTTCGCTCAGTTTAACCGAGCGAACGAGTGGTCCTCACAGCACGACAAAAGCTAAAGGGAATGTGCTCAAAAATAAATGAAATGACCAGCGAAAGGAATACCCTGAATGCATGCACTATAAGCCATGTTAAAGGATTGACTGAATGCACGATAGACGTGGTCTACAAGATACCTTTGACACGTGGGGCTGATTACATGGGCCAAACAGGCAGGTGCCAGGGGCGTAGCCAAGGGGGGGGGGGGCTTATGGGGCTTCAGCCCCCCCCGAAATTTTTTCGTGCTGCCCATGCACCGCCGACGAAAGCAACCCCCGGCGCCGGAAATCATTCTGGATTTTGTCTAGAATGTCTTTTTGACGCTCGAAAAGCCATTTAAGCGCGAAGATAGCGACCTCGGGCTGGATTTCGCGGCAACACCCATGCACCGAGAGTCAAGCAGCCCCATCCGACCATAAAGTTTCAAGGGCGTTTTGATGGTGAGCGGGCTCACCGCGGCACCTCGCTGAGGCCGCGGAATCTATGGAGCGCATGGATGTCAATTCCGAAAATTTATGGGTATAAATCTCAAACTCTTGATGTGAAAGGTGCGTTGGCATTTCCAATGTAGTGCTTTAGATTTTCAATTGCGGAACTTTGTGAGTTTAATGTTGTTGTAAACATTTGACGCCAAAGGTCCATTGACTTTTCTAAAGTCTTACATCGGAACACACAACGAGACAAGTCAAATCAACACACTAGCCGACAAGTTGACTAAGCATGCAGCGAGGTTCAATGAGACGAAGCGTTGTGGTGGTTCATTTGTGCCGCCATGTCACATAAAAAAAAATATCAACATTTTTTTTAACCTACGCCAAAACATCCATGTCAAAACACTAAATCCAGCTAAGCTATGTACGTTCTTATTTTTTTTCTACTTTGACTTTTATTCGCGAGGACACAGTGAGCCTCTTCATTTTTCTTTCTTGCTACCATACCCGCGGGCTGCCAGAGCTAGCCAGAGCGCATACGTTTTTCTCGTGTGGCTCCGACCACCGCGCAGCGCACTTCGGTGCGCGTTCGGTTTTCTCTGGCAGAGTGAATTTTCGCTTGGCAGAGTTTTGGACACTTTCTGGAGAGCAGACGAGAAAATGAAACAATGGTCGCTCGCCGCCATCACTGTGGGGACTCGACGGATTGCACCACGTTCGCTTTTGCAGAACTTCTCCGTTAAGTTTTGTCTCGCCGGTGTAGGATACCGAGCAGTATGCGTATGGTTGGTTCTCAGTGGACTAAGCGTCTCATGCTTTCTTCGATATTCCTTCCGTAGCCACATTAGGTGCCCAAAGTAGGCATTCTATTGTGGCCAATATACTTTCCTATGCGTTTTTTCATTTCGGTGCCCCCGCACCACAAATGAAAAAAAATTACATTGTTGCGGTGCAGCGAATTGTCGCATGGTGAAAGTTCGATTTTGTTATACTTCTTCTTTTGTGGAAAGTAATGAGCCACGGGACGCTTCAGTTGCCAGATACTCTTATTATATTACTGCGATAGCAATTATATGGACACTCCAGGCGCATTCCTGCCGTCTCCGTCGCCCTCAGGTTTCGTATAAAGTCCAAGGCTGATAACATCGTGACCGCGTGCCGCATGCTGTATGTGCGAGTGAAAGCGTAGGGGGGGGGGGGGTGGACTGGCTGAGCCGGCGATGGTGGCTTAGTCGTGTGTGCGCAAAGGAGAAAAGCGGGAAGCAAGCGCGCCGCCTTTGGTCGCGCGCGATACACCGGGGGGAGTGGATGGAATTGGGGCGGAATCTAGGATTATGTGAAGCTGTGATCGCGCAGCATGTTTATTTGCCTTGTCTGACGCATTATATACAGCGACTTTTTCTTATATACGTAGATCTATTGGTGATTTATACGTATATTTAAATATCTTGTTGCGAGGTTTCGTGTATACGTGCAGTGAACTTTGTTTCCAGTCACACTTTTTGCCCTTTATCAAGCCGTCTCTTCGCATTTCTAAAGCACGAGTGTGAGTCGCAATAATGGTTCGGTTCATTATCTGCGAGGCATGCGTGTAGCAGAGTGGCATCTCTCATTTACAAAAGTGGTACACATGTGTGAGAATAAATATTCTTTAATGCTCTCATAAACTGGGTTGAACATGGTTGCCTGACATAATGGACACCCAAAAATCTGAACAGCGTGGTGTCGCGAAGTATTTGACAGCTAAAGGTGTTTCCCCCCAAAAAATTGATCCCCGTATGGCTGCCGTGCACGTTAAACATTGCATTTCATCGGCCACTAAAGCGTGGGAGCAAACGGTTCAAAGAAGACTGGGAAAGTTGCAAAGGCATTCGAAGACCAGGTCAATGCCATCGTGCAATCACATCCCGCACAATTTCAAAGATTGACGAGCTGAGACAAGAATGGAGGACAAGCATCGATGAACGAGCAGAGCATGTGAAAATCAGTCACGGTTCAGTTCACGCCATAATTCGTGAGCACCTCGGTTATTGGCTCTTGTGTGCGCAATTGATGCCCAAGATTTTGATCCACCGCCAGAAGACGGAGAAGTTTGGCGCTGCTTTGACTAATCTGATCTGGTATTACAATGAGGATGACGATTTCTTGTTTGCTGCTGTGATCGGGGACGAACCATGGTGCCACTACTACGAGTCTGAAACACGACGGCGAAGCTTGCAGTATAAACATTCGAATTTACCATGGCCAAAGAATGCAAAGGCCGTCATTTTCGCCGGAAAGGTGTTGTTGACTTTTTTTTTCGATCATCAGGCGCCATTACTGATAGAATTTGCTCAATCTTGAGAGGCTATCAATTGTTTCCGATATTATGAAACGCCTGAACCACTGCGTGTCGCGATCAAGAACAAACTACGTGGTAAATTGACGAATTATGTCATCTTGTACCACGACAATGCCCCTCCCCACGTCGCTGATGTGGTTAATACAAAACTGGCAAAGTTCAAGTGGGAAATCCTGCAACATCCGTCATACAGCTCAGACCTGTCCCCTTGCGACTTCCACATTTTGCGGCAACCGAAAAACAGCTCAACGGAACTAGATTCGTGCCGGACGATGACGTGAAAGAGTCAGTTACAGACTTTTTGAAGTAGCAACCTAAGGAGTTTCATGAGACGGGAATCACGCGACTCGTTAGTCAATGGGGCAAATGCCTAAATTCTCATGAAGACTACTTTTGAATAAAGTACCGCGTTTGTCACATATTCGCATTGGCTCACATTAATTTGACTCGCCCTCGTATAGCTTGCAGAACTCCTGCTTTTTATTCGTGCTCTCTGTTGCGACTATAATTTCGGTGCAAAGGTCTCACGATTCACGACCGGTAACAGCTGCTCCTGCGTAATACATTGCAACAAATGGCAGCGCCATGGAGATTTTTCACTGGCCATTGCATATATACAAGAATGTAAACACGGTTCTTGAATGACTAAGTTTCATTAACATATATGTCCTCAACTTGTTCACTTCATGACCTTTTCATTTTTCATATCAGCGGCATGCGCTGCTTTACTGGTTTCGAAGTGATATAGTTCTAAAGTTCGTGTGATATTTTCTTTACTTATTAAATAGACAAAAACATGGAAGCATTGATATCAGTTACTTTGGGCACAATTTTTGGCACATACGAGAATATTCTTTTATGAGAAAATACACATTTTACTTGTTTGGACAGTGCGTAGCTTTAAAGAATTCGTTTACAGCATTTTTGACAATGGTAATGCGGTTACTATTCATGTATTTGATCCCTCGACAAATTGTTTAAGAGGAAGCTTTAGCAGAGGCCCAATCCGACGCGGCCTATTCAAATACATGTAAAACGCAGAAACGCTTTTCTGAGACAATCCTGCTAATCGCTTTTAATGAAATTTGTTGCATTTGAGAGAGAAGGTAAATTATAGTGTCTGTTGGAAACAGAATTTCGATTTACGGCCTGAATTTTGTATAAAATATTTTGAAAAATTTGAAATTTCGAAAAAATAGAAGCACGACGTTTACAAAATAATAGCTATGTACCAGGAACAAATATCTCGGTTCTGTGAACGGCAACTATTAGGAAAGTCGATGCGGACAAATCTGATATGTCAATTTGTATCTTGCGTGAATTGGTTACGTTGTGTATAAGGGTTCCGCAAAAGTCGTATTTCCATAATACTAATCTTTTTTGAGATTCATGTTTAACATATCTATTTTGCCCTCTGTAGATGTACTATAATATGCAATTCACAGAATTGTGCTATCATTTTTTATTGTTGAGCTACTGAGTTTCAAACTTGATAGTTTTCTTTCCTGAAAATTTGCGATTTTGGCCAATTTTTAATAAAGAATTGACAGCCTAAATGAAAAATTCGAAACCAACAGTCACTAGAATTTAATTTTTTCTTTTAAATCCAACAAAAATCGTCAAATTTGGTGCAGTTGTTGCGAGGAAAAACGAATTACCCTTATACATGTATTTAAATAACAGCACCCGAGCTAAAGCTGCCTCTTGAGGAGGAGGCCGAGCTGCAACATGAGCCCCCCCCCCCCCCCCCCGAACGAAATTTCTGGCTACGCCACTGGCAGGTGCGTAAATGATTGACTGTGCGACCACCTATACAACTGCAGTCTGATACAAGCACCCAGAGACCTTGCCATACACTGCGCTTCATGCCGTATCTTCCACAGGAAGGAGATCTTGCTCAAATGTAGTAACCAAAGAAAAAGAAGTCATGGAAGCCTACAACATCAAGGTGACCCCATGTGCCATCTATATCACTCAGCAAAGAGTGCATGTACTGACAGGATGGAAAGCAGACACCAAGCAGACGGTGCGGTGCAATGAAGACACCTTGAGGAACATTCAGCCTTCCTATTAACTAAGGAGCCCTGCAGCTTCCCCACTGCGGCAAGGAACTACTGAGATGGAGTACAGCTCACAGAACACATTTACAAAAGGTGACCACCAAATCGAATAGGGCACTATTCGATGCATAATTACAAACTTGCAAATATTCACACATCCGTATGTACTACAACAGCTTAAAATAATGGCTTCGACACTTACATACACACTACATGCTCCAGCAGCCAACAGAATATCATATATTGACAAAAGGGTGTTTAACTGGGCTACTTGGTTATTCTTCGAGGATTGTAGCAGCAGAAATTAAGGAACATGGACACAGAAGGAACGATTAGACGAGTACGCAGCTGCACTGTCAACTGATCTCTTGATTGAAATCCCCACTATTATTTATTTCATCGCCATATCTCTTCTCTCATACATCTGAGGCTCTTTCAAAAAGGTGACTTGCTTTCTTGTCAAGGCCACTGACGGTGTGCTTACACATTACGCTCCTGTTTTACTTATCTCGAATGCCTCAAGGATCTCCCGAGTTAGCCTATCGTCATTCCTTTTCAGGACTTGTACTTCATGAAATTACGAGTTACTACAAGAAAAGTTTGCCAAAGTCTGGTGCCTACTGTCAGAGGCGTGTGTTCGTGTAGTGTCTCTGCGTTTCTCGTCGGACGGGGTGAAGCGAAGGAGCAAAATCATTCTCGGGAGAAATGAGAAAAGCGTGCGCACATGAAACGAACTTACGAGCATCTCAACAGAAAATATTTGCAAAAGAAGCCTCCAACGCAAAGATTTCTTGCCATCAACTTAGCATGAACGATCATTGTCCGCAGTGAGATAGTCGAGCGTCTAACGGTGGTGTTCGAGCATTGTGTAGCACCGTCGATTGATTGCTTTCCACCAGTGCTCACCACGCATGCAAGCTGTAGAATGCGTGCTGTGGCACAGTCACGCATAAGTTCTCGTGATATGTTGCAATTCTCGCGATATGTTGCAATTAAAAATTCCCAAGACAGTGTTAAGAGAGCAGTAAAAAAAAACATACAAGAACGTAGGCAAAGCAGCTTGTGAACCCACTCCTATATTACCTCTACCCGCATCTGTTCATAAATGTGTGTGTTTTCTTGCATTTGTCAATATTTTTTTAATTTCCCACATTTCTTTCTATTCGAGTTTTTCTGTTTTCGCATTTGTGTGTGAACACGTGCCTGCTACCATGCATGTTTGCGCTTACTCTTATTTCTGTACTTTTATTTTATATTAGCATTTGTTCTTGCTAGTTTTTTTAGCAAAGTCTTTACACATTTTCATAAACCAATTTTATTCAAAGCACTAACTCCTGTACACTCCAGGGCTGGCCTCTTCCATCTCATTAAAACCTGTCTCACTGGTCTACCTCGTCTTTCCAATCTGCCTACTCGCTGTGTTTTCTGTCCTTGCTTCTTCTGTTGTTGCTGCAATGTGATTAACCAACTTGCTCAAAAAAAATTTCGTCGCCTATGAAAACAGAAAGGTTTAGAGATACATTTTCTTAAAAGCGTCATGTGGGTTGCACAGTAACTTTGCCTCTTACCTCTGTTCATGCTTATATATCATTGCATGTGGCAGCTCGCCAAAAGTGCACATGAAAGGCTGCATATTGCAAAACAACACCTTGCTATGCTGTTGCATTCTTCATGCATTCAGTCTTAGTAAACAGACGGTTTTGCTGCCCATCACATATGATGGTAAAAATATTTAACACGAATAACATTGTGCAGTGGGGTATCATTTCCTGTCTGATGCTTTCGTCGTTGCAAAGACATTTTTCAGTAAATGGAGCCCGGCAAAGCAGTGCACTGAGAGCTTTTGCAACTTTCACCATTTATTACTTCACAAATGTCATTGTCTGAACCTGGCTGTCCATCACTAGGCCGATGGCTTGTGAATTAAATAATTGCCTCAATAAAACACATTCAACTTGACTCAGCATTTTTCACTACAAACAATGCTAGCAGAGCTATTTAGGGTGAATGATTGTGCTTACATTGGTGTTACTTGCCCGGTCAGATAAACAAATACAGCAATGGCTGCGGCATGACTGTGATTTGATGTGCAGATTACAAATGGTGCCTTTCAAGCGTGCCCTCGACTACTGCTATTAATAGCTGCCCGACTGAGTATTTTGGGCCTAATTAAGCTATTGATGTTTGATAATTGTTCTCTTATTTGCATTACTTGCCTGGGCCAGGTAGCCAAAATAAACAATGCCACCACATTAATGTGTGCTGGCATGCAAGCTGCCAACAGTGGCTGTCCTTTTCGCGTTGATTGCTGCCGTTTCACCGACAGTGGCGACAGCTTGACTGTGCTTTGACGTGCAGACTGCTAATGGTGCCTTTCAAGCGTGCCCTCGACTACTGCTATTAATAGTTACCCAAATGAGTATTTTGGTCCTCACTAAGCTCATGATGTTTGATAATTGTTCTCTTGTCTATATTACTTGCCTGAGCCATATAACCAAAATAAAGAATGCGACCACATGAATGTGCTTTTGCATGCAAGCTGCTAAAGTGGTGGTCAATTTCGCCTTGACTGCTGCTGTTTCACCTACAATGTCTACGACATGGCTGCGCTTTGAAGTGCAGATGCTAAAGGTGCCTCTTAAGCATGCCCTGACGACTGTTATCTCATCACAGGGCCCGTCATGCTCGTAGGTGGCTGCCCAATAGAGTATTTTGGGCCTTCTGACATTGGCATTATTCATCTCAATGGGCTGGAAATAACAGTAGGGGCAGCACAACTGCACGCAAAGCACAATGTGCTTTGGCTTGCACATTGGTGTGGCTGTCACTTTCACGTTGACTACTGCTTTTTCGTGTGAAGCTGGACAGTGGCTGCCCGAATGGCATATTGGGCCCCGCATAGTTCTTCAGGGTTAACAACTGTATTTGCATTCAGATTTTCCAGTATTTCAGCACGTTTCCATGCCAATACTTATATTGAGCACGATCTGTGCAGGACGTTGCTTTTTCAGAATTGGGCTTCCATTAAAAGGAATATGTTACCAAATGAACTGCTTATTTGAGAGGTCACGGCAGAATGCTTGGCTGCTGCGAACCCACCGGCAATATTTTGCTAGCTCTAATAAGGGCTGTTCTTTCATTTCAGTTGGATGATGATGGGTTGCATGCGGTCACTTCTAGACGTATCAAGTCTGAACTTTGCCTCCAGGTCCATCACATGGTGAAGTTTCTTCCTCCAGTCTTCCGCCGTTACGTGCTTGAGTTTTTCCCTCGAGACGTCTTTGACCGTGGACAGCTTGACGCCTCTGTTGTCCTCAGCTATGCCATTTTTTACCTTTGCCCACACGAGCTTGATAGGATTAAATTCGCAGTGGTACGGTGGGAGCCCGAGTACGATGCAACCGGCCCTTTCAGCTGCATTGTCTACGGTGTAGCTCAGAAAGCGTGGCTTTACAGATGCTACCAACTCAAGCAGCTGCTTTTTAACCACCCTTTCGCTGTAGGTGATGTTTTAGAGCGCAGCTCTTTGGCGTCCGTTCCTGGGTTTCGCGTCGGCGTTGTCGTCGGCCTCGTAACCAGCTCGCTGACGAATCTGCTCCGCCGCCGCGCATGCGCGCTGTCGGCTCTCCGGGCGAGGGAGGATGATGGAAGGGAGGAGGAGAGACTGTGGAGGAGGGCTGGCTACACAAATGGCTCTTTGGCGTCCGTTCCTGGGTTTCGCGTCGGCGTTGTCGTCGGCCTCGTAACCAGCTCCGCCCCCCTTTCATCCCCCCAGCGCTAGCAGCGACCGACTGATACCGCTTTCGTGAGTCCGCTACCGCACTCACGAAAGACGTCGTGCACTTCCTGCAACTCGCATTAACCGTCCATCGATCCACACCGATGTTAGTAGTGGGGGACTTTAATGTTGACATAAAGACAAACAGCAATTTCCTAACACTTATGCGGGAGAACATCCCGTTCCTCTCGCTCGTAACGCGTCCCACGGCTGTGACAACCTCGCGAGGCACTTGTATAGATCTCGTCTTTGAGAATCAAGCATTGGTGTACCAAGTCGAACATATATCAGTCTATTTCTCCGACCACAAAGCATCCTTCATGACTGTCAAGAACTGTTAGTGGAGTCTTTGTTAAAGGAATACGTGTGAAAAATAAAAAAAAATCTGTGATAGCGCATACATGTGTTGCTCGATTTCTTTGCCTCAATCTATCGAAAAGGTGAAACAGCTTATTTGCTGCGCTCAAATTTCGCATTAGGAAGTAACGTAATCGTCGGTAATTTTTTGCTTTTGAGTCACTCCTGTATTTTTTCCTTCTTCCAAGCTGTTGACGGCAATTTCTCTTCTCGCTGGGAATGCTAAGGTGCATTGCCCAAAACAATGACGCTACCAACCGGCAACTTCTGCAGAACGTCACTAAACCATCCCTCGAAGTGATTGCCGTCCATTTCTTCGTGGTAGTCGCTTGTTTTTTAGCCTCAGAATATATTTAAGCAGCCGTCGACGAAACTATCCTCGCTGCCAATGTGCTTCAAAATCAGGCGCTGGCCTTTTCCAGAAGGTTGTTTCAGACCCATCGGCAGGCCATTTGCTCGAGCGTATAGGTGTCCGCGCTTCTTCACCACAATGTCTGTCAACACGATCGACCCAGTGTGTACCGCCGTCACCCATGTCTTGTCCAGGAAAAAGATCTTTTGGCCTTCTGCCCGTAGCGCTCCACGTCACGAAGGTAGCGATTCTGCCATTCAGCGATGTCATCCCGCTCGGTCAGCAGCGAATTGCAGCTCCGCTTCTCGTGCTTGAATCAGACCTCAACAAGCAGGCGACGCACAGTACACCGCTTCAGTGATGGGAGATCCATTGTTGCGTGTGTCGAGGTATGTGTGGCTGGCAGGAGGTCTGAACCCCACTTCACGCAGAGTCAGAGACGAGGAGAGCTTTCTCGGTGAAGAATTTTTTATATAATGTTTACATGTTGTCGTCATTATCAGGAGAGAGACCAATAGAGCAGCTGCAAGCTGCTTAAATAACACCCCAGAGTCCACAGATTCGCCAGACAGTCCCTAAGGACAAAACAAGGTCGAGAGAGAGAGGGTCTCTGGGCAGCCTCCGTGGTCCTAACGCTGCTCTCGGTGGCCAGCACTTCCTCAAACTGCACTGCGGCGTCGGGCCGATCTGGTGGTCGGTCAGAATGGCGCGCCGGGGAAGTTTTATGGCCCGCATAAGACAAAGGGAACCAACTGTAAGGCACAGGGTTGAAACACAGCCCTCCCTTGGAAACCGTCCCAAACACAGTTGGAGTCGTTCGTGGTGCGGGCACTGCTGGACAAAGGAGGGGGGTTGCATTGCTGCCGTCACGGGAAGGGGCCGAATAGCAGTCCGTGATACGGTGGCTGCTTCCGTCGTGGACACCATGGAGCCACGGGGAAACCCGAGCCGTGGACGTAGTCGTGTGCTCGAAGCAGGGACCATGCGGGGATGAATGCTGCCTCCACAGTCGAAACACCATAGCACTGGACTTCCGTCAGACAAATCCCAGGGCACAAACATAACACCATATACGCTTTGAGAACTCGTTAGTGATCTTTTCAACCGTCGGTATCTCGTTCCAGCGAAAGAAATCATGCACACGACCTCGGTGCGTACGTGTCATACTTCGTGCTGCGTCTTCTTTTCTCCGCATTTCATGGGCACTTTCGCGAGGGCGTCGACAGTTTGCCACCCGAAATATGCGAAGCTTTGACCTCCCTCCTCACCTTCAACACTGTGCTTTCGCTGACACCGAGCATCTCGAGTTTGTAATGGTTGCGATAAATGCATTGTTTTATATAAGTACTTGTTCAATAGCAGCTGATTCATTTGAAGCTCAGAACAGGAGTAGTAAATGTGTCGTGTACATGCAAACAAGCGCAAAAGCCAGAGCTGCTCTTTCTACTTTTGTCACTTGCATGAAGCTAGAGCAGACGACGGGCAGCGTTGTGGAAGGCAAGGGGTTATTTTTCAGTAGCGATCCGGCATGTGCTGTAGCACATGAGAGCTCTACTAAACCAGTTATCAAAATACAAAAGTCTTTATTTATACCTATAATTGCGCGTTTCAAAAGCACAATTCTTTTAGTGGAATTTTTTTAGTCACGGAAGCAATCGAACATCGCGCTTTGGTCATCTGGGCGGGGCCTCCCCTTTTTTCTAAAGTTGTATCCTACTACAGTCGTTCCTTCTGTGCCCGCATTCTTTTTCTTCCGCTACAATCCTCGAATCATATATTGACCATACCAGTTGTGTTGTCATCTTCATGCTTTGTTAAAACATGCATATGGCTTTTTATCAAAAAATTCAACTTGTCAAGAATCAAAATGAGGTATCTAGTTTTCACACATTATATGCTTATCATGCTGTGCCACTGGTGTTGGCACTAACAGTGTGTACTCAGACACCAACAAGAAACAAGCAGCTGAATTTCTTGCACATGCAAGGCGCTCACATCTCTCAGTATAAGAATGTATACATTGCTTAATCTAGAAATACGCCTCAGGATTTCTGCTGTTTACACCAATGTCCACATGACAAAAATGAAGCGTGCCCGAAATTCGCGTACATCAGAACAGTGCACACGCGCGTCCACATTTCACGACAGCGCGCATGTACTCATGTAACTTTTAAGCTATTCCTTATATTGCCCTCAGCGATTATAAACACCTTCATAGCACAGAAATAACTTCCGAAAAACCCACAAGATACGTGAACGGGGCAGAAAGGGCCGGAACCAAAACTCGCCCGCAGCGCTTATGCACTGTTCACTTCAGAACATATGCATATTGCATGAAACGAACACTTATACGCCTTGCACGTACATATCACAGTACACTTACGCGTCGTAAAAGTAAGAACCCTAGCGCTCGAACATTCTGTACGTGTTCGCGGTCACCAATGCGCATCGCAGCCGGCAAAACAGCTCACACGAAGCAAGACACAAACAGCACATTACGAATGCCTGCAATGAGACGACAATGAAGCTCATCGCTACCCATCGTGTCATCACTTCTGAAACGCAAACCAGCACTGCACAAACGTGCAATCTTCGTATCGATGAAGCGCGCACACACAACACCTACGAACACTATATGCTGAGGTCGGCGATCGCAAATCTTTTCATTTTGGCGCGTACCGAACTAGTGTCATGCTTAGCATGCAGGTGTGAGCGATGGCCTTCACGTTTGTAATGCACATGCAAAAAACGGCCTAAAACACACAAAATCGGCGGCTTCATTCCTTCCGATCCTCGCGTAAACACAACACACATCCGTCTGTTTCCTTTGCCGATCGCACGGACTGAAGAGGTCAGGAAGAGTACAGCTGCTTGTGTTAGACAAATAGCTTTGGAGGTGCTGAATAGCTCTTGCAGTGATCCCAATAAACCACACAAAAAACAAACTGCCGTGGCAGCCTAGCGATCTAGGCCTCGCGCTCCGCTTCGCTTCGAACCAGCGCCATGTTTATGCGGTCGCCGCACGGAGGCGAAAGTTCACGACCGCCTCTCGTGACGTCACGTCGGCCATTACTGGCGAACCGCTCGCTTGCGGTGCGGCGTGCGGCCATGGGCGGTTTGAGCGTAAATCGGCCCTTAAGGCTGATCTACGCTCGAGCCGCCCATCATCGCACGCCGCAGTGCAAGCGGGCGGTATGCCAGTCCGACATGACGTCACGAGAGGCGGTCGTGAGCTTTTGCCTCCGTGTGGCGACCGCATAAACATGGCGCTGGTTCGAAGCGGAGCGCGAGGCTAGGCCCCTAGGCTGCAGCAGCAGTTTGTTTTTTGTGTGGTTTATTGTGATAAAGGCAAGAGCTATTGAGCACCTGCAAAGCTATTTGTCGAACGTAGCAAGCCGCTGCACTCTTCCTGACCTCTTCAGTAGGTGTGATCGCCAAAGGAAACAGACGGATGTGTGTTGTGCTTACGCGGGGGTCGGAATGATAGAAGCCGCAGATTTGATGTGTTTGAGGCCGTTTTTCTGGATGTGCTTTACAAACGCGTAAGTATTCGCACACACTTGCATTCTAAGCATGGCACTAGTTCGGCACGCGCGAAAATGAAACGGTTGCGATCGCCCACCTCAGCATATGGTGTTCGTAGGTGTTGTGTGGGCGCGCTTCATCGATACGAAGATTGTAAGTTTGCGCAGTGTTCAGAAGTGATGACACGACGTGTAGCGATGAGCTTCATTGTCGTGTCATCGCAGTCATTCGTAATGTGCTATTTGTGTCTTGCTTCATGTCAACTCTTTCGCGTACAGAACACTTGTTTCTATCATGTCAACTGTTTCGCAACCCGTAGAGAACGTTTGAGCGCTAGGGTTCTTACTTTTACGAAGTGTAAGTTTACTGTGATGTGTACGTGCAATATGTCACAGTGGTGCTAGGCGTACAAGTGTTCGTTTTATGCAATATACAAATGTTCTGAAGTGAACCATGCATAAGCGTTGCAGGCGAGTTTTGGTTCCGGCTCTTTCAGCCTCGTTCAACTATGTTGCGTGCTTTTCAGGAGTTATTTCTGTGCTTGAAGGTGTTTATAATCGGTGAGGCTAACATAAGGAACAACTTAAAAGTTAAATGAGCACATGCGCCCTGTCGGGAAATGTGGACACGCTAATGCACTGTTCTCATGAACGAAAATTTCGGCCACTCTTCATTTTCCTCATGTGGACATTGGTGTGAACAGCAGAAATCCTGAGGTGTATTTCTAGATTAAACAAAGCATACAGTGTTATACTGAGGGATGTGAGCGCCTTGCATCTGCAAGAAATTCAGCTGCTTGTTGTAAGTGTCCCAGTACGCACTGTTTGTGCAAACAGCGGTGGCACGGCACGATGAGCATATACTGTGTGAAAGATAGATACATCCTTTTGATTTTAGACAAATTTCCATTTTTTGATAAAAAGCCTTATGCACGTAACAAAGTATGAATACGACAAAACAACTGGTATGGTCAATATATGATTCGAGGATGGTAGCAGCAGAACTTAAGGAACACGGTCACAGAAAGGGTGACTAGAAGAGGACGCAGCTGCACTAGCTGTCAACTGATTTCTTAATTGAAATTCCCACTGTTACTTATTTCGTCGCCATATCCCTTCTGTCTGAAAGGTGTCTGAAAGGTGACTTCCTTTCTTGTCAAGGCGACTGACAATGTGCTTACACATTGCGCTCCTGCTTTCCTTATCTCAAATGGATCAAAAATCTCCCGAGTTAGCCTATTGTTGTTCCTTTTCAGGACTTTCACTACATGAAATTTGGGGGTGCACGTGCTTACGTAGCCATCTTGTTCCTTCTGGTTAATTTCGCAACGTTTGCAGTTCAAGGCCAGATTGCAGCCAGGGTCCCTGAAAGTGATGATCCAAGCGCTCTTGTTCGATCATTAAGGCATTTTCCTGTTTGTCCTATGTATTGTTTTACACAGGACAGGCGGATGGTGTACACTGCTGCTTTGACGCAATCGCAGTATCTGCTCTGGTGCGTGATGTGGCATTGTGGTTCCTTGATTGGCTGCTTCACTCGTGCGCATATACTTTTTCCCTTCTTTGGTGTTGAGCACCTACTCTGACGCCGTGTCTTTTACCCATCTTGATGAGATTGTGGGTCAGTCCATGGACGTATGGAATTCATGCAGAATTGTTTTTGGCATCCGCAACTCCAGGTCCGCTTTTGCTTTCTTGTTTTCTTTTAATCTTCTCTACGAGGCCTTCAGCTATGTTGCATAGCATTGAAACAGGGCACCCTGCATTTTTCAGTCCACTTACCTGCCGCTGAAAACTGTGTTCAGTTTGATGCTGGCATGGTTTCTGTAGTGCTGAACTAAATGGTGCACTTGCTATTGCCCTTTTTACAGTCTTGAAATGGCCTGACCTGAAGGAAGAAAATGTTTCTGCGCTCTGGGATCGTACCCCCAGCATATATCATCATCGTCAGCCTGGTTACGCCCTCGGCAAAGCAAAGGCCTCTCTCATACTTTGGCAACCACCCCGGTCATGTACTAATTGTGGCCATGTTGTCCCTGCAAACTTCTTGATCTCATCCGCCCACCTAACTTTCTGCCGCCCCCTGCTACGCTTCCCTTCCCTTGGAATCCAGTTCGTAACCCTTAATGGCCATCGGTTATCTTCCCTCCTTATTACATGTCCTGCCCATGTCCATTTCTTTTTCTTGATTTCAACTAAGATGTCATTACCTCGCGTTTGTTCCCTCACCCAATCTGCTCTTTTCTTATCTTTTAACGTTACACCTATCATTCTTCTTTCGATAGCTCGTTGCGTCGTCCTCAATTTAAGTAGAACCCTTTTCGTAAACCTCCAGGATTCTACCCCGTACGTGAGTACTGGTAAGACGCAGCTGTTAAACAGTTTTCTCTTGAGGGATAATGGCAACCTGCTGTTCATGATCTGAGAATGCCTGCCAAATGCACCCCAGCCCATTCTTATTCTTCTGATTATTTCAGTCTCATGATCTGGATCCGCGGTCACTACCTGCCCTAAGTATATGTATTCCCTTACCACTTCCAGCGCCTCGCTACCTATCGCAAACTGCTGTTCTCTCCCGAGACTGTTAAACATTACTTTAGTTTTCTGCAGATTAATTTTTAGACCCACCCTTCTGCTTTGCCTCTCCAGGTCAGTGAGCATGCATTGAAGTTACCAGGCCAGGCCTGCATACATGTCCCGGTTGGAATTCTAGTAAAATGTCGAGGAACTGCAGGGAACTGTGGTTCGGACGCTCATAAGTGAAGTTCAGCTCTGGGCATGTTGATCGAAAGGACTCCAGTACGGTGTCCTTAAGTTGTTGGTAATCTGTTGCATTCTCTGTTTGGCGCAGTATCAAGAAGTCGTACACATATCGATAGATCCACGTGACGCGCCTTTCCTTAATTGATCCTTGAATTTTTTTTGTTGCCTGCTGCGAAGTACAAGTCACTCAGGATTGGCGCTATTTTTGATCCAATGCAGACCCCTCTTTTTTAGACAAAAAAGGTACCATCATGTAGAGCGATAATGACAGCGAGATAGGCGCTCAACAGCCCCAAGAAAGTTTCCACAGGCATTCCTACCAAGTTTTGGAATGGAATTTATTTCTTTATTTATTACATACTGCCAGCCTGGATGTCAGGCTTTAGGCAGGAGAGGGGTACATAACAATACAGCATGTAGGAATACACTGTACATTTGGTCGAGCAAGTACGGCTTGAGAAGAACCCACATAAGCTATACAAAGCGGAGAACAAACAATATGCCACGACAATGTGAAGTATCGTTAGCTATTGTGGAATGCACTTAAGAAAGAAGACACCGTCGAACACTCAACCACATTGGCGGGTAGGTTATTCCATGTGCGAATTGTGCTCGGAAAAAATGAGGCTTTGAACATATTTGTTCTGCACAAGAACTCGCTCACCTTCTTTGAATGGAAAGAACGGGTTTGTCGCTGGGTAATTGAATGAAAATATGTGTTTTTATTTATTCCAAGTTGGTTATGGTAAATTAAGTAGAACATTTTTAGTTTGTCCTGGTGTCGTCTTACCTTTAGGGTCTCTAAATTGGCTGTTTGCAAAAGGGCTGATGGGGATTTTTCCCAACTATAACAATTATATATGAACCTGACGCATTTGCGTTGGACATTTTCAAGTTTGGTGTGGATCCCAAACAATTGCTGCATATTCTAGAATTGATCTAATGAAAGTTTTGTACGCGAGTAGTCTAATTTCTGTGGAGGATTTACTAAGCGTTCTTCTTAAATGTCGAAGTTGTTTCATTGCCTTGTTTAAGGTGTACGTTATGTGGTCATTCTATTTCAAATGTGATGTATTTATGACTCTTAAGTATTTGTATTTTGTAACCTGATACAAGGCGTTGTAATCGATGGTGTAGCGGAACTTCAAAGGATTAACTTTACGTGTCACTGTCATAGCTAGTTTTTTATAATTAATGCAGATTTGCCAAGTTGAGCACCAGGCTTCAATTTTACGTAGAGACATATTTATTAATTCCTGATCGTCGTTGCACAAAATCTCATGGTAAAGTATACAATCATTGGCAAACGGAGGTATTTTAACTGATATATTCGCTGCAATATCATTTATAAATACCAAGAAAAGTAATGGTCCCAGGACGGAGCCCTGAGGAACACCGGACTCTACAGGGGCAGGGTCCGAAATGATTCCATCAATATATACTGTTTTATGCCTGAATGATAAGTATGCCGCTAGCCATGCGAGCAATGTATCATTTTTCATAATAGGTTTAAGTTTCAAAAGCAGTTTTTGGTGGCACACTCTATCGAAAGCTTTCTTGAAATCCAGAAATATCATGTCTATTTGACTGCCCCTATCTAATGCTGCTGCGAGGTCATGGACAATCTCTAGTAACTGCGTTACCGTGGAATGTTTGCGACGGAAACCATGCTGTCGGCTATCAGTGTTGCAGTTTTTCTCAGCAAAAGTGGAAATATGCGCGAAGATAATGTGCTCGAGTGCCTTCGCACATGTACATAATAAGGAAATAGGCCTGTAGAAAGAGACAAGAGACCGGTCGCTGGTTTTGGATATCGGTGTGATTTTAGCATGTTTCCAATCGTTCGGAAGTTCAGCACAGGACAATGATTTTTCAAATATCAAGCATAAGTACTTTGCGCACCATTCAGCGTAACGGAAGAGAAAAGACGCAGGAATGCCGTCAATTCCCGGCGACTTTCTAATATCTAGATTGAGAAGCAGTGTCAGTACACCCTCTTCACTAATAGAAAGATTATTTATTGCAGGAATTCCGTCAAAAGCATTGAATTGTGGAATTACGTCATCATCCCTGGTGAACACGGAGCAGAAGTAGAGGTTTGGAGCATTCGCTTCGTCCCTTCGATCCGTTACAGCAGTGCCATTTATGATAAGCTTTGAAACTGATTGCTTCTTTGGCGACAAGTGACGCCAAAATTTTGCTGGCGACGCAACAAGAAACTCTTTTAAACGTCCACTCTGATAATGGTCTTTACTTTTTTGATAGCATTCTTGAGAAGCAGTTGCAGTTCAGATAACTGGTGTGCGCCCTCAGGGGAAGGTCGTTGTAGAAACCATTTCCCTGCTTTTTTGACTTTACGGCCTGCACTGGCTATTTTTTTAGTCATCCATGGCTTGCAAGTACGTTTTACAACCTTTCTGTGTGGAATGAAACATTTTGTGCAGTGCATGATTAAATCTTTGAATTGCAGCCATAACACATCAATGGATATGCCATTGCATTCATATTGGGAAACAAAGGAAGAGAATGAATTGTCCAATGCATCGAGTGCATCCACATCACTGGTGCGAGAAAAATCGAGTACAAAGGTCTCCGTCTGTTGCAGTTTTGAAACTTTCTTCAATTCCATGACAAAGGACACTATTTTGTGGTCTGAAACCCATTAAAAAATGTGCACGCTCGGATTCATACGAATAATTTTGTCATTTACGAGGAACAAATCTAAAGTTGACGCACTTCCACCGTGAACACGAGTAGGCAGTTTAAGTAATTGCGTTAAATTGTGCAGCAGAACTATGTCAACAAAAGACTCCGCAGTAGGAGAACGCGCATTTGGGAACTAATTATCCCAATCAACATCTGGAACGGTAAAATCACCTGCCAACAAAATGCCGCAAGATTGGCTCCTATATTCGCATAGAAATTCATTCAGGCTTTCAAAAAATGCTGGGCTGCAATTTGGAGGGCGATAAAATCCCGCAATTAGAAGATGGAAATCTTCAAGAACAACCTTTACAACAACGCTTTCCATTCCAACAGGGTCAGGTAGTCTGGACACATTCAAGCACTCCTTAAAAAATGGCTGTGGCTTAGGTAAGGTTAAGCCCAGGATGCGAAGCATACTAGCCTGTATTTTAGTTGTTGAACCACTGTTTAGCTTGGTGAACTGCTGTTGCTTGGCTATATTTGGTTCGGCTAGACGAAGAAACAACACATACGTTACTCTGCTTCGCCTTGGACGCCCCGCATTGGACGCGGTGAGCGTCGAGCAACGCAGTGCTCGGCGCGGCAACGAAATGTGCGCCTGAGCAAGCGACGCACGCCTGAGCCTTAGAAACAGCTCGTTTCTAAGGCAACACCGCATTCACTAGAGGCGCTTTTGTACCGTTTTGAAGCATCGTACTCGTGGCTCAGTGGTAGCGTCTCCGTCTCACACTCCGGAGACCCTGGTTCGATTCCCACCCAGCCCATCTTGCAAGAGTTGAGCCAAAGCCACTTTTCCTCTGTCGTGACGTCACGGTGTCACGTGCTATTCAAGGCGACACCGCCGCGCCTGGGGAGCTGGGTTGAGCTCTCGTAATATGCTTCGTATAAAAGTACGGCTACGCCACCACCTCGGGAATCTCTGTCGTTACGGTAAATTCCATACCCAGCTGGAGTGATTTCGACATCGTCGATACCTCGATGTAACCAAGTTTCAGTAACAATTATGATCTGTGGGCTATGGACCATAGCAATACTCTCCTCAATGGTCTCTCTCAGTACAATAATCAAATCTGCGTGCGGCATTGAATAATACTGTCTTTGATGTCAATCGAAAACCCGCATCAATAATTCATTTCGTAGATTATTATCTCGCAGGTTAGTTCTTCAGAGTTCCTAATCATGAACGGATCTTCTACCCTAACTTAGGGAAGTTGCCTGAAAAGATGTGCCGAAACCAGGGATTGCCACCTGTCTGCTTCCGATAAAATGGCGTGGAAGGGGGTAACCATTTCATGGCTTTTTCCACTGAAGAACACCAACAGAGTGGTGGTTCTTGCTGCTCGAACCTTGTTGCACAGCTGGCTACCATTACTTGTTTCTCCTAGAAGCATCTTGACCTTTCATTTCGCTTCCTTTAGGTCCTTATTTTCTACCTTGCGGAAGTTCTTGTTGATGGCTTCTAATGCTCTTGTATTGTAGCTGCTGGCATCGAATACTACAAATCCTCCTTCATTGTCTAAAAGGTGCTTTATGTAGTTTTCTTTTTTTCAATTGCTTTACAGCTTTAACGAAACTGTGCACATGGCGTTAGCATTCTTTTTTTTAATGAGGCAGTGTATCTACTCCTTCAGCCACTACTCTGCTAGCATCCTCTTCATTCACTTTTGCTGCGACTCGTCTGATAATAGAGAGCTTTAGTTTAGGGAACGCAAGCCGCTTGCATCCCCTAAACTAAAACTCTCTAATGGCAAGCTTCCCTGCTGCGTCTAGTCTCGGGGCAAGCGCAAATTTTGGACCGAGTTCCAATACTTCCTTAGAAGGTTGTGTGAGCTGCACCTGTCTTACTGTGACCACTGAGTGCTTGCTTATCTTCTTGTACTCTTTTTGACATTGTATTGTTCATTTCAAAATTGGCAGGAACCACATATTCCACAGGCGTTCAGTGCTAAAACTGTTCCGTGTTGGTCAAGTGACCCCGATAGAATTTTTTGCCAGAGGATCTCACCTTGAGGAATTTCTTGAGTAGGTGAATCTGTTTCCACAATTCAGCCGGCATTATCTTCATAATTCTTGCATGTCTTTGCGAAGGCGACAACATCCCGAGTAGGAACCTAACGTCTCCCACCAGAACATTCGTCTTGATGCAACATGGGAATAAGCAGGCCCTGCAAGTGAAGAAGGCAATGTGAAAACATTTTTCGTGAGTCAAGCAGGTGCAGGAAACAAGTAGAAATGCTCAGAGTGCTGAAAATGATTGTCAAACGGGCGTTCAACTTTGCTAGTTATTTGATTCTTCTAGGATTGTAGCAGCAGAACTTAAGGAACACGGACACAGAAGGAAGCACAAACACAAAGTGGGCACGGCAACACAGCCGTGATTATGTCACCCAACATACCGCTGTTTGTGCAGGTCTTGTATGCGTTGTTAAGAACGGCCAGCTGCAGCGCAAGTTTTGCTAACCAGTTGCGACTGTAGAAGCAACATCTCGGGAGCATCGCCGCCAACCCCGGCGTGGCGAAGTCGACTTTGTGTCGACTTCGCCGATATCAACATGCGCATCAATATGCGCATATTGTCGATATCAATATGCGCATCCTCCACTCTCCGTCGGTTGAGCTAGGATGCGTTGTGACTGAAGGAGTTCGAAGAAGCAGGCTTTGTGGGCAACACGACAAAGCGGACCTGATCTTCTACAGGCGGGGGAGCTGCCGCGGGAAAGCCGGCTGACACTCCTTCCCGCGCACCGACCAAGACGCAAGACAGCCCGCTACCCGGAACGGCTCCGAGTTCTATGAAATTCGTGTGGTGTCGATTTTGGACCGTAAATACGTGTGTGTGTGCATGTGTGTGTGTGCATGTGTGTGTGTAGACCGTCCTTCGGAGAGGCGGCTAGTTTGCGATGACTAAACGAACGTTCGCATCACCTTGTATCGGGAGAGGACCGAGTGTTTAAAAACCGCTGTTGTGCAGCTGCTCAGGTCACTCTCTCTCAAGCAGTCATGTTAGACAGATGTACTTTCTCAAACAGTCATATTAGACTGATATAAATACTGTAAATAAACCCATATTCCTCGTTCTCGATGCGAAGCAGTCCTTCCCTTCATCAGCGTCCTCAGCGTGGATAAGATGGACGACGGCATGGGCCAGCTACCTTCAATTTCATGCCCGACTCCAATCTTGACAACGGATCGCGAGTCATGGGATTGAGCCCCCAATCATAACACCGTGCAATGACTTCGTCTTCAAAGGGATAGCAGCCCTCTCGGAGGGTGGATGCGTGGAGCTTCGCTACAGCATTATCGCATCGACGCGCATGAACCCGGACAGCGATGACGCTACATCGTTCACGGAAAGCTGCGCGGTACTGCTGCCGACGCCACACGTGGAAACCACCTTCTGCACATCTTTTTCTTACACAATGACCACAGTATCCATCCGCAACAAGGACCTGCTGCTGCCTATAAATTGGAGCTCACCGAGGGACAGCTTCACTGGGCACGGCTACACAGCCCTAGGTCACCCACCATACCGCTCTTTGTAAAAAGTTAGCCATACGAACTATTGTTTCCGTAGTGACGACCTATGTCTGTCTGATAGTGTTGCCGTGCCCACACACCTTGTTATGATCGTTTTCGGAGTGTATATTGTCAAGTGGTGGTGACGTTGAAGAACACAGTATCAATACTGTGAAAGACACAACTAACTTTTATTGGGTGAACCTGTGCCCACAAAAAAAGAGGCTACACATGTAGCACGATGATAGCGGCGAACACGGTCGGCGATCGTCGAAAATCTGATCAGCGGGTCAAGCGCGTCGGCTTTCATACTCCAGTCGTCGAATGTTCCAGACTAATCGTTGGGACCTGCGTGCCTTCCACAAAGTTGAACACCATTCGCGTAAGGCGATGAAATCAGATAACGTATGGTTCGCCGACAACAGACAGTGGATAGCAGAATCGATAACTTTCCAGAAACTTCGGATAAATGCAGGTGCGTACCGCGCTGTGCGATAACATTTGTTAGGCGGCGAAACGTGGTCGCCTGATAAAGATAAGTACACGTGTCATTACGCCCTCTTAAACAGCATCGACCCGATGCTGCAAACGAACGAAAGTAATAAAGAAAAGCACTCGTAGCAAAGAAAACAACAAAATAAGGAAGTTCGTCAGCGTCCGTAAAAGGGTATAAGGCGCACCACGTGGACCACTTCAGATCGTGCGCGGCGCCGCTGTGAACGCGAAATGCCGTCTGGCACTACCTGATAGTCCAGCGCGTCAATACGTCGGATGACCTTGTAGGGTCCGAAATAGTTCCGCAATAGTTTCTCACACAGTCCTCGTCGGCGTATCGGGGTCCATACCCAAACGCGGTCGCCGGGCTGGTACTCGACGAAGCGTCGTCGCCGGTTGCAGTGTCGGCTGTCTGTGCGCTGCTGGTTCTTGATCCGTAGGCAGGCGAACTGTCGAGCTTCTTCGGCGCGCTGGAGATAGGTAGTGACGTCAAGATTTTCCTCGTCAGTGACGTGCGGCAGCACGGCGTCGAGAGTCATCGTCGGGTTCCTGCCGTAAACTAGCTTAAATGGCGTGATCTGTGTTGTTTCTCGCACTGCCGTGTTGTAAGCGAATGTTACGTATGGCAGGACCGCATCCCACGTCTTGGGCTCGACGTCGACATACATTGCTAGCATGTCGGTGAGGGTCTTGTTCAGGCGCTCCGTCAGACCATTAATCTGCGGATGGTAGGCAGTTGTCCTCCTCTGACTTGTCTGGCTGTATTGCAGAATGGCTTGCGTGAGCTCTGCTGTAAAAGCTGTTCCTCTGTCGCTGATGAGGACTTCTGGAGCACTATGTCGCAGCAGGATGTTCTTTTTGCGATGACTAAACGAACGTTCGCATCACCTTGTATCGGGAGAGGACCGAGTGTTTAAAAACCGCTGTTGTGCAGCTGCTCAGGTCACTCTCTCTCAAGCAGTCATGTTAGACAGATGTACTTTCTCAAACAGTCATATTAGACTGATATAAATACTGTAAATAAACCCATATTCCTCGTTCTCGATGCGAAGCAGTCCTTCCCTTCATCAGCGTCCTCAGCGTGGATAAGATGGACGACGGCATGGGCCAGCTACCTTCAATTTCATGCCCGACTCCAATCTTGACAACGGATCGCGAGTCATGGGATTGAGCCCCCAATCATAACACCGTGCAATGACTTCGTCTTCAAAGGGATAGCAGCCCTCTCGGAGGGTGGATGCGTGGAGCTTCGCTACAGCATTATCGCATCGACGCGCATGAACCCGGACAGCGATGACGCTACATCGTTCACGGAAAGCTGCGCGGTACTGCTGCCGACGCCACACGTGGAAACCACCTTCTGCACATCTTTTTCTTACACAATGACCACAGTATCCATCCGCAACAAGGACCTGCTGCTGCCTATAAATTGGAGCTCACCGAGGGACAGCTTCACTGGGCACGGCTACACAGCCCTAGGTCACCCACCATACCGCTCTTTGTAAAAAGTTAGTCATACGAACTATTGTTTCCGTAGTGACGACCTATGTCTGTCTGATAGTGTTGCCGTGCCCACACACCTTGTTATGATCGTTTTCGGAGTGTATATTGTCAAGTGGTGGTGACGTTGAAGAACACAGTATCAATACTGTGAAAGACACAACTAACTTTTATTGGGTGAACCTGTGCCCACAAAAAAAGAGGCTACACATGTAGCACGATGATAGCGGCGAACACGGTCGGCGATCGTCGAAAATCTGATCAGCGGGTCAAGCGCGTCGGCTTTCATACTCCAGTCGTCGAATGTTCCAGACTAATCGTTGGGACCTGCGTGCCTTCCACAAAGTTGAACACCATTCGCGTAAGGCGATGAAATCAGATAACGTATGGTTCGCCGACAACAGACAGTGGATAGCAGAATCGATAACTTTCCAGAAACTTCGGATAAATGCAGGTGCGTACCGCGCTGTGCGATAACATTTGTTAGGCGGCGAAACGTGGTCGCCTGATAAAGATAAGTACACGTGTCATTACGCCCTCTTAAACAGCATCGACCCGATGCTGCAAACGAACGAAAGTAATAAAGAAAAGCACTCGTAGCAAAGAAAACAACAAAATAAGGAAGTTCGTCAGCGTCCGTAAAAGGGTATAAGGCGCACCACGTGGACCACTTCAGATCGTGCGCGGCGCCGCTGTGAACGCGAAATGCCGTCTGGCACTACCTGATAGTCCAGCGCGTCAATACGTCGGATGACCTTGTAGGGTCCGAAATAGTTCCGCAATAGTTTCTCACACAGTCCTCGTCGGCGTATCGGGGTCCATACCCAAACGCGGTCGCCGGGCTGGTACTCGACGAAGCGTCGTCGCCGGTTGCAGTGTCGGCTGTCTGTGCGCTGCTGGTTCTTGATCCGTAGGCAGGCGAACTGTCGAGCTTCTTCGGCGCGCTGGAGATAGGTAGTGACGTCAAGATTTTCCTCGTCAGTGACGTGCGGCAGCACGGCGTCGAGAGTCATCGTCGGGTTCCTGCCGTAAACTAGCTTAAATGGCGTGATCTGTGTTGTTTCTCGCACTGCCGTGTTGTAAGCGAATGTTACGTATGGCAGGACCGCATCCCACGTCTTGGGCTCGACGTCGACATACATTGCTAGCATGTCGGTGAGGGTCTTGTTCAGGCGCTCCGTCAGACCATTAATCTGCGGATGGTAGGCAGTTGTCCTCCTCTGACTTGTCTGGCTGTATTGCAGAATGGCTTGCGTGAGCTCTGCTGTAAAAGCTGTTCCTCTGTCGCTGATGAGGACTTCTGGAGCACTATGTCGCAGCAGGATGTTCTCGACGAAAAATTTCGCCACTTCGGCTGCGCTGCCTTTCGGTAGAGCTTTAGTTTCAGCGAAGCGTGTCAGATAGTCCGTCGCCACGACGATCCACTTATTTCCGGATGCTGACGCCGAAAACGGTCCGAACAAATCCATCCCAATCTGCTGAAATGGTCGGCAAGGAGGTTTGATCGGCTGCAGCATCCTGCTGACTTTGCCGGTGGTGTCCTGCGTCGCTGGCAGTCTCGGCATGTCTTGACGTAACGGGCGACGTCGGCGGTCAGACGCGGCCAGTAATACCTTTCCTGTATCCTCGACAGCGTTCGGGAGAATCCGAGGTGCCCAGCGGTCGGATCGTCGTCTAGGGCGCGCAGTACTTCCGGACGCAGCGCCAACGGAACAACAAGAACGTAGTTCACGTGGCCTGGTGAGAAGTTCTTCTTCCCGAGTAAGTTGTTTGAAGTGTGAACGAAGAGAATCCACGCCTAAATGCCCTAGGGAGAACGTCGGTGTGCCCTGCCAAATACTCGACTAGGGCTTTTAGCTCCGGGTCTCCTCGTTGCTATTCGGCGAAGTCTTCCACGCTCATTATTCCAAGGAAGGCGTCGTCATCCTCGTCATCTTCCGGCGGCGGGTCAATGGGGGCGCGTGATAGGCAATCGGCACCGGAGTGTTTTCATCCGGACTTGTATGATACAGTGATGTATTCTTGTAGTCTGAGGCTCCACCGTGGCCGCCGTCCTGAAGGGTCCTTTAATTTAGCTAGCCAACACTACGCGTGATGCTCGCTGACCCCTTTGAATGGCCTCCCATAAAGGTAAGGGTGAAATGTCGCTGTAGCCCAAACTATGGCGAAACATTCCGTTTCGGTTGTAGAATAATTGCCTTCCGCTTTTGACAACGACCGGCTAGCGTAAGCAATCACGTGTTCATGTCCATCTTTTCTCTGAACTAGGACGGCACCGAGGCCTAGGCTACTGGCGTCTGTGTGGATTTCGGTGTCGGCGTGTCGGCGTGCTCGCCGAAGTGCGCAAGTACGGGCGGTGACTGCATGCTACGTTTGAGTTCTTGAAATGCGTGGGCCTGCGGCATTTCCCACTTGAACTCGACGTCACATTTAGTTAGCTGTGTCAGCGGCTCAGCGATGCGTGAAAAGACCTTGACAAATCGCCTGTAGTAGGCACACATGCCAAGAAATCTATGCACTGCCGTCTTGTCTATAAGCTGCGGGAACTTTGCGATGACAGCTGTCTTCTGCGGGTCGGGGCTGACTCCAGACTTGCTGATGACGTGGCCTAGGAACAGAAGCTCATCGTAAGCGAAGTGGCACTTTTCTGGCTTCAGAGTGAGCCCTGATGACTTGATAGCCTCTAGTACTGTTGCAAGCCTCCTAAGGTGATCGTCGAAATTTCCGACGACGACAACGACGTCATCCAAGTAAACGAGACAGGTCTGCCATTTCAATCCTGCTAAAACCGTGTTCATAACGTGCTGGAAAGTTGCGAGCGCCGAGCACAGTCCAAATGGCATAGCCTTGAACTCGTAGAGGCCGTCTGGGGTGCTGAAGGTGGTCTTTTCGCGATCTCTATCATGGACTTCTATTTGCCAATAGCCAGACTTGAGGTCCATCGACGAGAAGTATTTAGCGTTGCAGAGCCGAACCAATGCATCGTCTATACGTGGGAGGGGGTATACGTCCTTCTTTGTGATCTCGTTCAGACGACGATAATTGACGCAGAAACGTAGGGTTCCGTCCTTTTTCTTCACCAGGACAACAGGGGCGGCCCACGGGCTTTTCGATGGCTCGATGATGTCGTCGCGCAGCATTTCGTCGATTTGTTCTCTTATAGCTTCACGTTCTCACGGCGAAACACGGTAAGGGCTCTGGCGGTGTGGTCGAGTGCACTCCGGGGTGATTATGCGATGCTTGGCGACTGGTGTTTGTTGAATCCTCGATGACGTCGAAAAGCAGCCATTGCATCTTCGGAGCAGACTTCTGAGCTGCTGTTGCTTAATCACGGGGAGACATGGATGAATGTCGTAGTCTGGTTCGGGAACCACGGTCGTCGGGCTAGATGCGGCCGAATCCGAGAGGACAAATGCATAACTGGGTTCCTGAATTTCCTCAATGTGCGCGATCGTCGTGCCCTTTTTGATGTGCTTGAACTCCTGGCTGAAGTTTGTCAGCAACACTTCAGTTTTCCCTCCATGCAGTCGAGAGATCCCTCTTGCGACGCAAATTTCACGCTTTAGCAGTAGACGTTGGGCACCTTCGATGACACCTTCTACGTCAGCGGGTGTTTCGGTGCCCACCGAAATAACAATGCTGGAGCGAGGCGGGATACTCACTTGATCTTCGAGTGCACTCAACGCGTGGTGAGTACATTGGATTAAGACGACAAGCTGGGCGAGTTGGCTGCATGGATGCATGGCTCTCCGGCGGTATCACTTTATCTTTCGATAGCGTTATTGACTTTAGGTCGATGATTGCGCCGTGTTGGTTCAGGAAGTCCATACCGAGAATGACGTCTCGTGAACACTGTTGGAGGATAACGAAGGTGGCAGGGTAAGTCCTGGCATGAATAGTTATTCTTGCCGTGCAGATTCCAGTCGGCGTGATGAGGTTGTGGTGACGAGCAACCACGTTGACCGGTAATGTCCCGCGCTCTCGCAGGAGAGGAAGAACCGACACTCCACCTCTTAGCGTAGCATTGTTTTAATAATCTCCTTCGGAACGCCAGCCCGTGCCGGAGCGTGCCAGGCGCTCGTGCCTCGTGTAGACGCGAGTGTCTACGTCATCTCTCGTGCGACGCCGACGCTGCTGCCGCTACATAGGGCTCCCCCCTAGAGAGGAGGGAGTTCGACGAACGATGGAAAGTCCACGTGACGTGGCGTGTCTAGGCGTTGGTCTTGGGTGTCACCTGCGCAGGTGGCGACGAAGGACGCAGCAGGGTCGCGTCGCATACTGTTGGAGCTGATGGCGCGGGTATTTCGATGTAGGGGGGTTTGAGATGTTCCTGGGCAATTGTGTCTCATCGGCCGTTGACATTCACTACAAATGTCGTCGGACGACGCTCTAGAACACAATATAGCCTGGAGTAGTGTGGTTGAAAAGGCTTCCGCACAGCACAGTTACGCACGAAAAGGCGGGTAGCAGAGGTGAGTGCGGGAGAAACGTACGGGGACCTTGCTTCTTGTGAACGCGTAGGCACGGGGCGTATCTGGCTGAAGAAAGCTTGCAGTTCGGCAACGTAGTCGACAGGTGATGGCATAGGCGTTTTGGGGGTGGTGACAAAGAAATCGCAAGGAAGGCGTACGTAAGTGCCGCAAACTAGCTCAGCACCGGAGCAACCTAGGTCGCTCTTGAGTGCGGCTCTGATGACAAGTAAGACGAGGGGCCAATGCAGGACCCACTTCTCAGGCGATTCATGTGCCATAAGGGAGGCCTTGAGATGCCGGTGAAAACGTTCAACTAGTCGGTTGCACTGTGGGTGGTAAGCCGTTGTGCGAAAACGTGTCGTTCCGAGTAGTTTGATTAGCTCGTTGAAGAGCGCTGAGTCAAACTGCCGACCGCGATCGGTGATTATTGTGGATGGGCAGCCGAACCTTGCGATCCACGTAGACACGAAAGCTGCTGCAACTGTGCGCGCTGAGATGTCAGATATAGGTGTACCTTCTGGCCACTGTGTATAACGGTAGATGCATGTCAGTATGTAGCAGTAACCTTTCGAAGGTGGGAGAGGGCCGACGAGGTCCAGGTGTACGGTGTCAAAACGAGCATCCGGTGGAAGAAAACATTTGACAGGCGGAATGGGGTGATGCTGGATCTTCGAACGTTGACACGACAAACAGCAGCGAACCCAATCGCGAACTTGCGCGTTTAGCCGAGGCCAAACGAAACGACTGGAAAGGAGCGTCTGTGTTGCGCGTATGCCAGGGTGCGACAGGTTGTGCGCGGTTTCGAATAGACGTCTGCGAAGGGATGCCGGAATGTATGGTCTAGGTGTGTCGTTAGAAGTGTCGCAGACGACGGACGTACCATCTGGGGTCACAACGACGTCTTCCAATTTCAGGGACGTTGACGAATTCCGGAGTGTACGAAGTTCAGTGTCGGCACGCTGTTGACTGGCGAGTAAGTCGGCCTGGATGATGAAAGGTACCGATGTCAGCGTGGAAACGACATTGACACGACTCAGAACGTCGCCTGGACCGTTGTCGGTGCCCTTGATGAGGCGGAACGTTGTTGTAAACTCGGAGATGTAGGAAAGGCGTCGAATCTCGCGGGGCGAGTAAGAGGACGCCGAGCGATTCGTTGCGTGCACCAGGGGCTTGTGGTCAGTCAAGACAGTGAATGCACGGCCTTCGAGGAAATGGCGAAAATGCTTGATAGCCAGGTAAACAGCGAGTAATTCACGGCTGAACACGCTTTAGCGGGACTGCGCAGGCTTCAGTTTCTTGGAGAAAAAAGCGAGTGGATGCCACGCATTATCGGTGAATTGCTGCAGAACGGCACCACTGGCGGTGTTTGAAGCATCGGTCATGATGGCAGTGGGTGCGTCTGGCTTTGGGTGTCTAAGCAGCATGGCATCGGCGAGGGCAGACTTGACTCTTGTGAAAGCGTCGGTGGCCTCTTCATTCCACTGAACCACTTGGTTGCGTTTGTTTACCAGGAGAGCGTCTAGCGGAGCCATAAGTAGTGCGCACTCGGGAATGAATCGGCGGTAGAAATTGACGAATCCGAGAAATTGGCGAAGCTTGGTGAGTGTGGTCGGTCGGGAAAGGTTTTCGATGACGCGAATCTTGGTCGGCAGAGGTCCAATGCCGTTAGCGTCGACGATATGACCGAGTAACTCGAGTTCGGGTGGACCGAATTCACTCTTGGTGGCGTTGATGAGAATTCGTTTGCTGGCAAGGCGTGAAAACAACAACCGCAAGTGGTGAAGATGTTCTTCGGCCGAAGAGCTTGCGACGAGAAGGTCGTCAGTGTATGAAAAAACGAAAGGCAAACCTCGGGTGACGGAATCGATGAAACGCTGAAAGGACTGGCCCAGGTTCCGTAAACCGAAAGGCATGCGGAGAAATTCGAAAACAGCGAAGGGTGTGGTGGTGGCTGCCTTGGGAATGTCTTCATCAGCGACGGGTAGTTGACGATAGGCGTGAACGAGATCGATCTTAGAAAAGATCGTCGCACCGTGCAACGCTACCGTGAAGTCCTGAATGTTCGGTAGAGGGTAGCGGTCAGGAACTGTTGCACTGTTTATTGCCCGGTAATCGCCGTTTGGGCACCAGTCTCCCGTCTTCTTAGGCACCATGTGAAGTGGTGATGCCCAGTTACTAGAGGAAGGGCGGATGATGCCAAGTTGCAGCTTGTGTTCGAACTCCGCGCGAGCATTCTTGAGTTTCTCCGGGGACAAAACGCCGGGGTCGGATATAGACCGGTGGGCCGGGGGTGACGATGTGGTAGCACACACCAGGTTGTACCGGTTGCGTCCAGTCCGGCAGGCGCGTCAAAGTGGGGAACTCGCGTAGGAGCGCGGCGGAAGGTTCGTCCAACATGGCAGAAATAGGCGCTGCGGGCGATGTGCCTGTTGATGGGACGCCGAGAACGGACAGTTGGGTCACGGAGTCGATAAGACGGCGTCGTTTGATGTCCACAAGGAGTCCGTAGTTATGCAAGACGTCTGCTCGAATGACTGCATGACGGACGTCTGCAACCAGAGAAATCCAGCGGAACGCTCGTAGAAGGCCTAGGTTTAGCATGACGGAGCCTGACGAGAAAACTGGAATGCTGGTGCCGTTGACGGCTTGCACAAACGACACAGGTGTCGCTTTTCGGTCGGAGTTCTGGGCGGGCAGAATGCTTACGTCAGCACCTGTGTCGACTAAGAATGGTTGTCCCGTAACTCTGTCCGTCACCTAGAAAAGGCGACTTGTGTGTTGGGCCGGACCATTCGTCGCCGTTAGAGGTCGGCCGGCCTGTTTCCCTGCCAAGCGCAGGGACGCCGACAGTGACGAGCGTCATTTACAAAGTGGTGGTGGTAGTAGCAAACGCCAGGCGTTGTAGTTGAGGTTTCACTGCGGGTGCCCGTGCGTCCTGATCTGCTGGAGCTACGGTTGCGTGGTCGACGACACGTGCGGCGATGTTCCGCTCCACAGATGATGCGCCTCAGGCGCTCACACAAGGAGTCGAGCAAAGATTGCACTGCGGAAGAGCAGGGAAGAGTTCGCAGGGCGGTTGTATTGTCACTCGGAGACGGTGACGTGGCTGCGATGGTTGGGGTGGCTACTTCCATGACTTTGACGGCCAAAGCGACAAGTCCAGTAAGGTCCATGGTAGAGGCTGTCGCCAGGACCATCTGCACGCTAGCCGGGAGTCGTTGCAAAAACAATTCGCGCTACAGCGTGTCGTCGATGGATCTCACGTTGTTTCCGAGCAGCTGGCTCATTCGGCGAAGAAGTTGACTAGGGCGTCGGTCACCGACTTCTTCAGCGGACAGAAGCTGCTGGATGCGAGAACGCTGTGAAGCTGCTGTGCGCTGTAGCAGTGCTGCCTTGAGATCGTCATAGGCGGCGGCAGACAATGGGTAGTTCAACAAATCTGCTACCTCGTCAATGGCGGTGGGCGAAAGCGCTGCGATGGCGTAATGGAACTTCGAGGCTTGAGAGCGGATACCAGCGTCTTGAAATTGCGCTTCGGCCTGAAGAAACCACGCCGAAGGATGCTGGCCCCAGTACTGTGGGAGGTGGACAGCGATGGAGGAACAGGAGGGCTCACCGCGTTCCTCGGAAGGGTTCTGGCCTTGAGCTCTCGTAGCGTTGGTCTGGTCCATGGTCGTCTCTACCACAAGAGCGTATGGCAGTATCACGCCCGGGTTCACCAAACTGTGGCGACGAGCGAGCACGTAGACTGGTAAAGTCCCGGGCTCTCGCAGGAGAGGAAGAACCGACACTCCACCTCTTAGGGTAGCATTCTTCGGAACGCCAGCCCGTGCCGGAGCGTGCCAGCCACTCGTGCCTCGTGTAGACAGGAGCGTCTACGTCTTCTCTCGCGCGACGCCGATGCTGCTGCCGCTACAAGATTCCTCCAGCGGTCCGAATTTTAGGGCCTTCCTATGCGGTCTTAACTTTCTTCAACTGGGCGGTGATGTGTCCACTCATTACGGAGTAATGAGCCCCTGTGTCCACTAAGGCGGTAACTGCGTGGCCGCAGAGTGGCCCCATGCTGGGCCAGTGTAGGGACAGGTAGCCGCCTGGTAACGGCCACCGCGACGGCCGTCGATGGCTCCACTGAATAGCAGCGAGGTAGTCGCTTTCCTGAGTGCGCGGTGCGTTGACGGCGAACCCTCGCAATCCCAGGTCGTGGTATGGGCATCGGCGGTACACATGGCCGGCTTCCCCGCAGTGTTAGCAGAGCGGGCGGTGGTCAGGAGCGCGCCAAACGTCTGTCTTCCTCCGGTAGCTGCGCTGGGTGACGGGTGGGTGTGCTGGCGGCGGCGCCGGTGGTTGACGGAATTGCGGCGTTACAAGGCGTGGTCGTGGAGGGGACCTTGACGGCGGGCGACGGCGGCATAGGTCATCACTTCTGGCTGGGGCTGCGATGATTGTGGTTGTACCTCGGGAACTCCGAGCGATCGCTGGACTTCTTCTTTAAGAATTTCGGCGATTGAGGCGACTTGAGGTTGCGATGAAGGGAATATTCTTTGAAGCTGCTCTCGTACGAGTGCCCGGATGGTCTCGCACAGGTCGTCGGTGGACATTGATTGAACTCAGGCGTAGCTTGTTGGGTTGGTGCGTCGGTCGAATTGCCGGTTGCGCAATTCCAGTGCCTTCTCGATGCTCGTGGCCTCACGAAGAAACCCGTCGGCGGTCTTCGGTGGGCTTCTTTCAATTCCTGTGAAAAGTTCCTCCTTTAAAGCACGCATCAGTAAGCGAACTATCTTCTCCTCGGACATTTCCGGGCCGACGTGTCGGAACAGACGGCTCATTCGGCAGCTGCGCTCTGGTCACCAGTAGCGCTTTGGCTCGCTCTTTTCGCATGACGCTTGGAACTGTTTGCAGGAAGCCGCTTCGGAACAGGTTTCACGTCGTGAAGGCGGCTTCTCGATTCTCTAACCACATCCTGGCAGCGTCCTCCAATGCGAAATAGACATGTCGCAGCTTGTCGTCGCTTGCCTAACTGATAAACGTAGCGACCCTCTCATACGTTTCCAGGCAGCTTTCCGGGTCCTAAAATGTGGAACCGTGGAACGTTGGTCGTTCCCTGCGCTGCTGCAGCACGTTGGGGGACGCTGGGGCTGCCATTGGGGCTGCCTTGGCCACATTCTTCTTGGTCTTCTGAGGTAGAAGTCCTTGCTCCGGGCCAGCTGTTGAAGACGGTGGCTTGCTCGATGGTCCGGGACTACGTTGGTGTTCTCGTTGCCGTCCGGGCTTGGATCTCGGCTTGTCGGGGGCGTCCGGTACATGAACAAAAAGCACTTCCACCAGATGTCACGTGGTGGTAAGGTTGAAGAACACAGTAGCAATACTGTGAACGACAAAACTAACTTTTGTTGGGCGAACCTCTGCCCACAGAAAAGAGGCTACACTTATAGCACAACGATAGCGGCGAACACGGTCGGCGATCGTCGAAAATCTGATCAGTGGGATCAGTTTTACTTGGCAGTGGTGACCACGCTGCTTGGCGCTCAACTAAAGGTTACTGCTTGTTGCTACTACAGATCGCCGTTTCTGCTGGAGCTGCATTCCGACGTTTTGGAAAGAAGCGGTCTTTCGTCACGTGCATCGCCGTGGTCAGCGGAAGCACGGGAGGCGTAGCCTTTGGACTGGCTACCACCAGGAGGCGTGGTGCCTATCATCAGCTCCAGGGCATATCTCGGCATCTTGCGATACCGCTTTTGCTATAAAAGCAGACTACCAGCCACCCGTCCTTTTACTTGGCAGTGGTGACCACGCTGCTTGGCGCTCAACTAAAGGTTACTGCTTGTTCCTACTACAGGTTAGTGCCCACTGTACATATACATTTGCATTTATATTCATACAGTGTCGTCACCACTGCCAAGTTTGAGTGTGTGTTTGCTTGTTTCGCGCATCAATTGCTGTATGTTAGGATTGTCGATATGGCTAAGGAACTTGCAAAGCTGAAGGAAGATATAAGAGCTGAATTGCTCAAAGAAATTAAACAAGAATTCAAAGCCTTCAAAGATGCATCAGAACGTGACCTTCGGAACGAGATCCGGGAGGTGCGCAATGAGCAAGGCCAAATGAGTAAGAGTATTGAATTTTTGCATGAGTCAATCAAGGAAATGAGACAAAAGCTTGATTCTGAGGTCTCAAAGAATTCAAGTCAGGCAAAGGAAAATGACGAACTGCGCGCTAAATGTGCTGCTCTGGAAAAAAAAGAAGGTGAACTTGAAAGGCGACTCACGCATTCGGAGTAGTACTCACGAAACGCTAATCTGGAAATACAGGGCGTTGTAAAGAAAGAAAATGAGGACCTTGCTACTATTTTGACTGATATAGGCACTGCAATCCATGAGCCAATCAGTTCTTCTGACATTGAGTGTTGTCACCGTGTTCCAACACGCAACCCGGATAAAACAAATATTGTCGTTCAGTTTAAATCTAGAGCTAAACGTGACGCCACCTTGAAAAAAGCAAAGAAGACAAGAATCACAAACAGAGACCTACGATTGGAATCTACATGCCCCGTTTATGTGAATGAACATTTGTGCCCAGCGCTAAAGAGGCTGCTTGGCATGGCAGTGAAAAGGAAATATGAGCATAAATGGAAATCTGTGTGGACCAGCAACGGGAAAATCTATGCAAGGGAAAGTGATACATCTGATGCTGTGCAAATATCGGAAGAACGCGATCTTGCTAGGATTACGTCTGCTGTTTCTGACGTGACTGGGAACGCTCACTAAAAATTGCCATGGAATATCACGATTTCATCTTACCGCATCGTTTACAATTACAATCTAATTCTAGCATTTCCGTTCTACACTTGAATGCTCGATCTGCAGTCAACAAACAAGACATTATTAGTAATTTTTTAAATCTGTTTTCCTTCAAGTTCGATATCATTATGCTAACCGAAACATGGTATCATGACAGCAGTGCTCGGCTGTACCTTGATGGCTATGCTGATTGCGCTTTAAATCGAACTGATAGGCGAGGAGGGGGTGTAGCAATCTATGTCTCGTCGAGATGGAATTGTGAAGAAGTATCAGAGTTTTGTAAAACAACAAACGACTATGAAATTTTAACGCTTAAACATTACTCCGATATAATTTCGGTCGTATATCGCCCGCCAAATGGAAATATTTTTGCCTTTCTTAATTTCTTTGATAATTTACTGGAATATGTATCTGCTAACGAATTTCGACTTGTCTGCGGGGGAGACACTAACATAAATTTTCTTGAAAATACTGCTGCTACACTGGATTTTACTAATAGACTTAGCTGTGCGGGATTTGTAAACCTAATTAGCACACCAACTCGTGTTACGTTGTCCTCGTCTACATGTCTCGACATTCTTATAACGAATATTGACACTGTCGTAGAGCATACTGGAACAGTAACGTCGGACGTCAGTGATCATTGTCCTGTGTTTATGACATATCGTTTCAATGTGAGAAAAAGTTGTTCAGAGTCAAATGTGTTTACTATACAAGATATAACTGATAGAAATATGGATCTTTTCAAACGCACAGTTTGCAATTATGACTGGTCTTTCCTATACGAAATAGGTGATGTGAATGTCGCGTATTCCAAGTTTATGTCAGCGTTCATACAAATCTACAGCGCACATTTTCCCTTCAAAAAGATTAAGCAATCCAAAAAAATAAGAAAACCCTGGATTACACAGGAACTTTTTAAAATGATAAAACACAAAGATAAACTGTACCATAGATTTCTTACAACACGCTCGCCTGAAACGCTGACACTGTTTAAAAAGCAGAGAAACAAACTAAATACGGAACTTAGACGCGCTAAGAATGCTTATCATGAGCATCTGTTTGCAAACGCCACTGGTAAACATCCTGAAACCTTGTGGAGCATTATCAATAAGGTTCTTGGCCGCGAAAAGCATGCTACCTCACCAGACAAGATAATCTATAAGAACAATGAAATTTCAGGTTTAGCACTCGCAAACCATTTCAATAAGTACTTTGGAAGTATAACCGTGCCACAGCAAACTCGGTCTGATACGTCATCGTTTCTTTCCGTTTCTAACAGCTTATTTTTCAATCCCACTAGTGAATTTGAGGTATTTAGCACTATCATGAACCTTAAAAATAGTAAAGCTCTTGACATTGATGATATCGAAATAAAACCTATCAAGTATGTTTTAGAATACATCACTCCCGCTTTAACGCATATCTTTAATCTAGCTTTACAGTCTGGGGTGTTTCCAGAAATGATGAAAATGAGTAGGGTAACTGTAATTTTTAAAGGAGGCAACAGAAACGCCGTATCAAATCACAGACCCATCTCAATCATTCCAGTATTTTCCAAAGGATTAGAAAAGATTATTTTTTCTCGCTTATCAAACTTTTTCGACAGACAAAACATTCTATCTAGTGCTCTGTTCGGCTTTCGTAAAGGTAGGTCAACAGAAACTGCTTTGCTCACACTCAAGGAGCATGTACTAAAAAACATAGAAAGAAATCTCTTCACATTGGCACTATTCATTGATTTCAGTAATGCATTCGATTGTATAAATCATAAAATTTTGCTATGGAAATTATCACAGAATGGCATTAGAGGTATTCCTTTAGCATTATTTGAGTCTTACCTTACTAATCGAAAACAATCAGTATGTATAAAAAACGACAAGTCAAGTTTTGTTCCTTTACTAAATGGCGTGCCACAAGGGAGCGTACTAGGTCCTATACTTTTTAACCTTTATATTAACGACATTACTAATATTGATACAACTGTAAAATTTATCGTGTATGCCGATGACACTAATCTTCTCATTTCTGGTCCGAATTCACAAGAATTAATAGAAAAATGTAACTTTCTACTCAATAAACTATCTGAATGGTCAGTCGCTAATTGCCTAAAAATAAACCCTACGAAAACAAAAGTAATGTTATTTCGCGAAAAAATAAAGTTATTACTAGTAATCAAACCTTAGTGTGTGCGGGTAAAGAACTGCAAATTGTCGATGAACATAAAATATTAGGCGTCACTTTTTCCTCGCACCTTACTTGGGATAAACATGTTGAAAATATCTGCACAAAAATGTCTGCTATCATAGGCGTTGTGTCTCGATGTCGGCGTCTTCTTCCAACCAAAGCAAAACTGAACATTTATTATGCCTTATTTTTTTCCCATTTAAATTACTGTAGCTTTGTGTGGGCGACTACAGGAAAGACAAACATCATGAAAATCCTTTCTTTGCAAAAGAAAATGATTCGGCACATTGACAACATGGGTTATCTGGAGACAACGCGGCCAGCGTTCTTAAAGCATAAAATTATAAAAATAGAATATTTCTACACGTTTCGCCTTCTAAATTCATTTTATTTCTCAAATACTGCCTTTAAAAATTTCCTAGTGTCTACTGCATCTTTGACACCAAAATTCAATTCTTCCAATACGAGAAATAGTGATACATGGTATGTCCCGTGGTTTCGAAATAAATATAGCCTACAGTCTTTAAAACATAATCTACGACATATATTAAATAACTATAAAGGTACATATACCTCTTCATCGAAGGAACTGCGAATGCATTTTGTAAACATGTGATCAGTGATTGTTTATCGTTCTTTCAGAGGCAACTGTACGCGTTACTGATATTGTAACCCATACACATGTAATTCTATCTTCTGGTGTATCGAATGTGTGTTTTTTTCTTTTTAGTTAGTACTATCTACTCTCTATAACAGAGCGACTTGTATTAGCCTTATTATTAACCCTTACACACGTACTTCCATTTTTTCTGATGTATCAATTATGTATTAACTGTTTTTTTTCTCTTAGTCTTTATATAATTTTCGGTCTTGCGATTGTGCATTTATGTAATTAATTTATTCTGAGTGTCTAACAATGTTACAATTTTGATGCAACCACCATGTATGCCTTGTAATGGACCATCGGCCTAGTCAAGCTGTTTTCCAACAGCTTTTAGCCTATGGTATCCACCAGAACACTTTGTAATTCTGGAAATAAAAATTGAATTGAATTGAAAAGCGCGTCGGCTGGTATACAGCAGTCGTCGAATGTTCCAGCCTAATCGTTGGGACCCGCGTGCCTTCCACAAAGTTCTACGCCATTCGCGTCAGGCGATGAAATCAGATAACATAAGGTTCGGCGACAACAGACAGCGCACAGAAGCATCGATAACTTTCCAGAAACTTCGGATACATGCAGGTGCGTCCCGCGCTGTGCGATAAAATTTGTTAAGTGGCGAGACGTGATCGCCCGATAAACATAAGTACACGTGTCAACATCATTAGTTAAAATTAATTAAATTATGGGGTTTTAGGTGCCAAAACCACTTTCTGATTATGAGGCACGCCGTAGTGGAGGACTGCGCAAATTTCGACCACCTGGGGTTTTTTAACGTGCACCTAAATCTAAGTACACGGGTGTTTTCGCATTTCGCCCCCATCGAAATGCGGTCGCCGTGGCCGGGATTCGATCCCGCGACCTTGTGCTCAGCAGCCTAACACCATAGCCACTGAGCAACCACGGCGGGTAACATCATTAGTGGGTTCGCTGCTTAGGTTGTCGGGCGACGTAGAAGAAAATCCTGGACGGTAATGGAAGCTATGATTGCAAATGTAATTGGAGAACCAGAAAGAGATCGTCCCGAAACTCACTGAGGTTCACATAAATCAGGCTAGCTCTGAAACGAGAATTCGGCTCTGAACGCCGAACGCGGCGCGATGGCGCAATTTCTGTAATGCTAGCGACAGCTTGCAAGAATGCGGAACACACGCACATCCGCCGTGGAATACAGCTCGAAACTCCCCTTTTTACCACAGGGCACGCCTGTAAGGCTCCGAGTACAGCTTGCTGATATGCTTGCATTTGCTTGCTCGTGCTTTTTTTTTCATTCTGCCAATTTGAAGTGTGCTTGGACGCATGAAATATATTTTTCTTTTTTGTTTTTATATGTATAAACCCACCAAAGATGAAGTGAGGCATGAACATGCGTATACGAAATTTAATACTTGCAGCTTGTAAACTTTCCAAACAAAAGGTAACCTGAAATGAAGTGCTCAGCGATGAATGAAGTTCTTACCCTGTGCAAAAAAGGTTGTGCATAAGGGGTTAACTTGATGCAGCAAGGAATTGAAGGTTAAGCAGTGAGTGTAGAATTTATTATGAATGGCATAAAAGCAAAATGCACGTATAGCGGTGACCATATGCAGTTATATACCCATGAGATGTTTCTAAGGAGAATATTTGAAAGTAAATAATTAAATTGCTGATAGGAGACTTCATTTTGAGTGAAATCAAACAATTGCATTCTTTCTTGCCAGCCTGGGTGGCCACTCTGTTGCCACCTTAGTACTTAGACATACTTTAAGGACGATAACGAACGTGCGTACGCAGTCAGCAGCACCGGCAGCATCAAGCGCGCAGCAGAGGCTCGAGCTCACGAACTGCTCGGTGCGTCCTAAAACCGGCGGTCGCTGCGAACCCTAATAAATCTCCTTTGTAAATGGTGGAGCCATGCGGGATAACGGTCCATTCTACCATCCTGGAACTCCGTTCCCGGACGGTACCCTCCCCCATGCCGGATGCCGACCAGCAGACTCTTCCATCGCCACCCAACCCTTGCACTGACACCGTTTGCCAGCGGCAGCCTCCTATCTTCAGCGGAACCGATGACAACGATGTTAAAGAGTGGCTGTCGGCCTACGAACGGGCGAGCGTTCACAAGAAATGGATTGACTCGGACAAACTGGATTACGCATCATTCTACGTCGCGGGCATGGCCAGTCACTGGTTCAGAAATCGCGAGAGGGATATCCGAACATGGTCAGCGTTCAAGACGTCGATTACAGAAGTATTTGACAGACCCGCCGTCAGGAAACTCCGAGCCGAGCAGCGTTTGCGTACACGCGCACAGGACACGGGCGAGACATTCACCAGCTATGTAGAAGACGTTCGAGATTTGTGCAGGCACGTGAACGCTGCCATGATGGAAGCGGAAAAGATCAAGCACGTCTTGAGGGAATCGATGATGACACGTTCCAGATGCTTCTGGCCAAAGACCCGCACACTGTTGGCGATGTCATCAGCTTGCGCCAGAGCTATGATGAATTACGCAAGCAGCGAGCTCTGAGAAGGCGACATCCCACACCAAATACGGCGTCACCCTGCAGCGTGACCATCGGCCCAGAACAAGCCTCATAACCCAAATCAAGCATTTAGGGCACGAAGAAGTCGCACGACAGCTATCTCTTGTGTCCGTCACTCAGGAGTATGCCAGCACTTTGGCGTCTCATCTCCGTAACGTGATGCATGAAGAGGTCGTGGAAGCGCTGCCTGCTGTTCACCAGCAGGATGTGACTACACCAGTCACTTATGCTACGGTGGCTGCAATGGCCCCTGACACTGTGCCCGTGCGTCGCTTCCAGCAGCCTGTGCGCCGCCCTCCCCCTCCGGTTCCCTGGACTACCACTGCCGTCGCTAACCCGTGGCGTACGCCGGACAATCGCCCTATATGCTTCGCATGTAGGTATCCCTGTCATGTCGCAAGGTTCTGCCGCCGCCGATCGCAGGCGTTCGATGGCGATCGCCGAGTGCCGTATGTGACGCCTGATTCAAATGCGCCTTACGGACCCTTCGACCCATCGCCAGCTCACTCCCGGACCCCGTCCTCGGTTCCAATGCCTCCGATCACCCTCCCCACGTCGGCGATTGCTTTCACCTAAGCGTCAACGACCCGTCTCTAACGAAGAGGGAAACTAGACGACGCAGTTCCTGAGGCAAGAACTGCGCAAGTGTCGACATGCTGAAGTCCTCCTCCTTTACCTGCCAATGTCATTGATGTGTTTATAGATGTCGCTACAATCGCCCTTGTCGATACCGGTGCCGCTATTTCAATTATGGATGCCAGGTTTTGCCGTTCGCTTCATAAAGTGACCACGTTTCTGTCTGGGTTGTCGCTTCGAACGGCGAGTGCTCAACCTATTCGCCCTACCGCTGCTTGTACTGCCCGTGTGACCGTACAGGACGTTTTGTACATGATTGAATTCACAGTTATTTCATCGTGCTCCCACGCCGTTATTCTAGGATGGGATTTTCTCTCACGCCACAATGCCATCATCAATTGCGCTCGGGCTGAGATTGAACTTTTCCGCCTTGGTGACCTGGTCTCCGTCGATGCTCATCCTGCAGCTAAAATTGTCGTGAAAGAAGACACCTGTATTCCCCCGGGCTCTTCAGCATTCGTACCAGTCTTCTGTAGTATCATATCCGACGGGAATGTCTTTCTCATGCCCTCTCATCCCTTTGTCACCCGAAAAGCGCTTCCTTTTCTTTGCAGCTCTTGACCTTGCCGCCGGTGTTAGCACGACGCCCATTTACAATCAACTTTTATCGCCGCTATCACTGCTCGGCCGCGAAAGCCTTGGTTACGTCGAGTCAGTCGATTCAACACGAATTGTCTCTGTGCTCGGCGAAGTGCCTTCTACTGCCGTTCATGAACTGAGTGCCCTCTCCGTACCCGACTCAACATGGACTGGTGTGTTCAGCCCATTCGTCGCCGAAGATCTCACGTATTCGCATCTATCTCAATTTCTCGCACTTCTTCAGCACTTCCACCCTTCTTTCGACGTTGCGCAAACATCTCTTGGCCGTGCATACACGGTTGAGCATTACATAGACACTGGCTCTCACTCACCGCTGCGACAAAGACCATATCGCTTGTCCACTACGGAACGTCACGTCATTGCAGACAAGGTCGATGACATGCTCCGTCAAGGCGTCATTCAACCTTCCCAAAGCCCATGAGCCTCTTCCGTGGTCCTCGTCACAAAAAAGACAGTTCCATCCGCTTCTGTATTGATTTTCGACGGTTGAACAAGATCACGCTGAACGACGTCTACCCATTACCACGAATCGATGGTGCTCTGGACTGTTTGCAGGGAGCCTAGTTAGTTTCTTCGCTAGATTTGTGGTAAGGCTACTGGCAGGTTGCGACGGCAGAGGCGAATCGCCCGAAAATTGCCTTTGTTACACCAGACGGCTTGTATGAATTCACCGTCATGCCTTGCGAACTTCGCAACGCTCCTGCTACGTTCGAAAGAATGATGAGTAATGTTATGCGTGGCCTCAAATGAAAAATCTGTCTTTTGCTATCTTGATGACAGTGTGGTGTTCACCCCTGATTTCGCGACGCACCTGCTCCGCCACCAGCACGTACTCATGCACTTGCTTGACCAACGCCGGGTTGCACCTTAACCTGAAGAAGTGTCGATTTGCTGTTCGTCAGCTCACAATTTTAGGCCATGTGGTGTCAAAAAACGGCATTCGCCCGGATCCCGAGGAGCTACGCGCGGTTACTGCGTTCCCAAAACCTACGACTATGAAAGAGCTACGCAGTTTTATCGGCCTCTGCTGTTCCGGCGATTCATTCGAAACTTTGCGTCAGTTATATCGCCTCTCACGCAGCTCCTTGATGGCACTAGAGATCTCTCATCATGGTCTCCAGCGTGCGACGACGCCTTCACAACCTTGCGCCGTTTTCTCACGACGCCACCCATTCTTCGCCATTTTGACCCTCAAGCGCCAACAGAAATCTATACCGATGTAAGTGGTGCAGGCTTTAGCGCTGTGCTAGCACAGCGTCAACCTGACCACACAGAATACGTCGTCGCATACGCGAGGCGCACGTTAACCAAGGCAGAGACGAATTACAGCGTTACACAAAAGGAGTGTTTGGCCATTGTGTGGGCGCTTGGCAAGTCTCGCCCATATTTATCCGGCCGATCCTTTGACGTAATGACCGACCACCACGCACTACGTTGGCTGTCGACGCTCAAAGATCCATCGGGCTGCCTTGCCCGTTGAGCATTGCGAATCGAAGAATACGACATATGCGTGGTGTACCGTTCCGGGCGAAAGCACTCCGACGCTGACGCGCTATCCCGATCACCGCTTCCCCCGAAGGCCAGTCAAGACTCCCCCTGCGAGTGCACATTATCCTCTCTGGACGTTGACACTATCACTGCTGCACAGCGTAATGATCCCTGGACTGCATCTCTGCTCGACCTTCTCTCAGATACGTCGAAAGTTCCGGCGTCATGTACGCTTCGGCGGCAAGTTCCTTATTTTGCGATTCGAGACCTGCTTCTACATCGACGCAACTATGCCCCAGAGGGACGCACCTGGTTACTCGTCATTCCGTGAATCTTGCGATCAGAGCTCTGCTCCTCGTTCCACGTCGACCCTCAGTGTGGCTACGCGGGAGTCTTCAAGACCTACGAAAGACTGCGACACCGCTATTACTGGCGGGGAATGTACAATTTTGTTCGAATGTTTGTCCGCTCTTGTCATGAGTGCCAACGCCGCAAAGTGCCACCGCACAACTCCGCTGGTGAACTCCAGCTTTTACAATGCCCATCCCGACCCTTCGATCGCGTGGGCATAGATCTCTACGGGCTTCTTCCGTTGACTCCTACCGGCAGCAGGTGGATAATCATTGCGGTAGACCACTTAACCCGTTATGCGGAGACTGCTGCTCTACCGAATGCTACAGCGCAAGAGGTCGCCAATTTCATACTTCGCCGTTTTGTCCTTCATCATAGAGGTCCACGTGAACTTTTAAGCGACAGAGACCTATCCTATCTGACGTCATCGAACAACTGCTAGCTGAATGCGCTATTGTTCATCGTAAATGTACTGCTTATCTCCCACAGACTAATGATACCACGTAACGCTTTAATTGAACTCTTGGGAACATGCTCGCCATGTATGTCTCACCTGATCACTCTAATCGGAATTAGTTCTTCCGTTTGTCACTGACGCCTACAGCACCGCGACTCAGGCCAGTACCGGATTATCAACCTTTTACTTTCTTTATGGCCGTCATTCTTCGCACACAATTGACACCATTCTGCTCTACCGGCCGGACCCATCTGAATGCCTGCCGATCTCGGAAGCCGCCAGACATGCCGAGAAATGTCGCCAGCTGGCCTGCCGATTCACCTCGGATGACCAGAACCGTCAAAAGCCGTTCACGATGCCCGAAACTGGACTCCTACTTTTTTCCTGAGCACCCTCGTCTGGTTGTTAGTGCCACACCACACGCCTGGGATCGCTTCAAAACTCCTTCCGAAGTACGACGCGCCAAACCGCGTTCTCGAGAGAACACCACCGGTTAATTACCTAGTTGAGCCACTCGCGCCATCGTCCGACATGCGACGTCGTAACCGCGAAGTCGTCCACGTTCAGCGTCTCAAGTCGTATTCCCATTCTACGGTCCTTTCAAAAAACTAAGTCGCCAGAATGGCTCCTTTATTTCCGCGGGGTCATTGTAAGGAAGAAAACAAACATGCGAACACAGTCAGCAGCATCGACAGCATCAAGCGCGCAGCAGAGGCTCGAGCTGACGAACTGCTCGGTGCATTCTAGAACCCGCGGTTGCTACGAACCCCAATAAATCTCCTTTATAATACCTAATTTAGGAGTACCATGACGGGCATACCCATGGTAGCAAACAAGGTTTGAATTGAATTAAATTTTATTTCTCGTTCACTCAAACCAGGGCATACTGAGACTAAAGGCATTTGAATTGAATGTAATTTATTGATAGGATAGACAGAGACTAATGGTATAAAGCCTTACAAGAGACTGAACCCCCACGAATGACAGGTTTGGCAGGCGATCACGCGCATATACACAGGATTACGCGTTACAACAGCGTTGGTTACTCTGAAATATCATGGTAGCAATGTCCATGGTCATTAGATTCTTCAAATTTATAGTACACTGTACAGCAACGGCTAAGTATAACTCAGCATTTCAGAGTCTAATTCTGTGTTAAAATTGTACAATTATACATGAAATAGACGTCAGCGAATTTATAGAGCAATATACAGCAACAACACGCTCAAAAACATGAAAAAGACATCCTAATTGGGTGCCAAAAATAATAAAGAACTGGCAAGAGGACGTGGATGCAAACATATTTTTGTTTATACAGAACCCCCCCCCCCCCCAAAAAAAAAATGAAATCATATCATGTGAATCCTGAAAAGAAAGAACATGTAATTCATGGCAGCAGCATTTTTCGTTTTAACACTCATTTATTGAATTTTAACCTACATGTATTCCCTATTTAATCAATCTCTTTTTTCCTTATTAAGTATCTGTAAAGAAGTATTTAGGGATACAGATACACTGTACCTGTTAATTATTTTTGTGGACTGATAGAGAAAAAATTTTTTCCCGTGATTAGTCCTTGCTTCTTGTGTATGTCGTATGCTGTGTCGCAAGAAGTCATGAGAGTGGCTTGTTGGGCTAGTTGGTACATGGTTATGCTAGGAGAATGCCAGCGAACTTTAGAGTAGGAAAAAATCGAGAGGCAGACATAGACAAAGAGACGGGAAGGTGGCTGGACGAACAACTGAATTTTATTCATGAAAACGACGTCCCCAAGTCCATACTGAACATGCGCAGGCACAACCAAACAAGAACACGGTCAACACCTTATCTATACACGTCTACAGTTATCAAGAAATAAAAGCTCTTTCTTGGTTAGGAACACAGATGGCGCGCTTACACACTTCTCGGTAGTGTTCCTGTATATGCTCCCGCAGGGAGCATATACAGGAACACTACTTCTCGGGGCCAAGTTTATAGATGCGATAGGCTTCAATCAGTTCTCTTTCCTGCTGAGTCTTAGCCTTCGCCAAGATTGAAACGTCATTGAAGATAGGACCACAACCGCACTCCTTACAATGCAGCGGAAGATTACCTCCTGTGCCTGTGGGTATTAGATTTGCATGATCACGCATGCGATCATTGACACAGCGACCGGTTTGTCCTACATAATCTCTGCCACATGTCAAAGGGATACTGTACACTACACATGTGTCGCACGTGCGGTGCTTCACAACATGCTTGGTATTGCACGTACTCTTTCGCGAACTGTGCTGCGAGACCCTACTGCAAAGTTTTGCAAGCTTACAAGGCTCAGAACAAACCAAACTGACGTTGTTTCGTGCCGCAACCTTTTTCAGTCTATGAGAAATGCCATGTACATATGGCATGACCACCAAGTTCTTTTTTATTTTGTCTCGCACTTCGCCATCCTCCCTGTTTTTATTTTTCAAACGCTTGTACACAGATTCAGCCACTGCAGTGATCAAAGTCTTTGGATAGCCTGCCGCTAACAGTCTCCTTTCTTGCTGGGCGGCACTGTCTTGCATTAGATGCGTACAACTCTTTTCCACCGCATTCAACAAGTACAAAGAGGCTATGCCACGCTTGACCAGTTTCGAGTGAGCGGATTGGTGCGGTAGCAACGTCTTCTTAGTTCTTGGACTATAAGCCCAGCAAGTGTGACCTTGAGGGTGAAAGGTTAGAGTCAAATCTAAAAACTTGATGGAATTTTCTTGTGGTGCCTCGTGGGTGAAACTAAGATGCCGAGAGCAATGCTGAAAAACTGATAAAATACTGCAAATGATATCAGGGAGACAATCACTTCGTCTGATATTTAAGAGAACCAGGAAATCGTCGACATACCTGAACACCCAGGCAACACGGTAATCGGTAATGGCGTCTGACAAAGACTTGTCGAATTTCGCTAAGAAAATACCGCACAGTACCGGCGCAACACTTGACCCTATACAGATACCATTCTTCTGTAAAAACATCTTGCCATCGAATTTAACAAAAGTTGCCGACAAGTAAAAAGGTAACAGTTCCATAAAACTCTCAGTCGAGAGGCCACAACTACCTTGAAAAGAAGTCTCTCCTTGGCATTCGATAGCTTCCCTCACTGCCACAAAAAGTTCTTCATGCGGAATATAATAATACAGCTCTTCAATGTCCACAGAAAATGCCGTGTTCTCTGTTAGCACTCCAGATCTCAAAGCGTCGATCACTACCCTTGAACTGTCAATGCCGAATGGGTCCTCAGTGGCAAGGGCATTCAAGGAACGTTGCAAGCCTGTTGGAAGGTTCTTGCAACGTTCCTTGAATCCTGGTCCAAGAACTAAGAAGACGTTGCTACCGTACCAATCCGCTCACTCGAAACTGGTCAAGCGTGGCATAGCCTCTTTGTGCTTGTCGAATGCGGTGGAAAAGAGTTGTACGCATATAATGCAAGACAGTGCCACCCTGCAAGAAAGGAGACTGTTAGCGGCAGGCTATCCAAAGACTTCGATCACTGCAGTGGCAGAATCTGTGTAGAAGCGTTTGAAAAAAAACAGGGAGGATCGCAAAGTGCGAGACAAAATAAAAAAGAACTTGGTGGTCATGCCGTATGTACATGGCATTTCTCATAGACTGAAAAAGGTTGCGGCAAGAAACAACATCGGTTTGGTTTGTTCTGCGCCTTGTAAGCTTGCAAAACTTTGCAGTAGGGTCTCGCAGCACAGTTCGCGAAAGAGTACGTGCAATACCAAGCATGTTGTGAAGCACCGCACGTGCGACACATGTGTAGTGTACAGTATCCCTTTGACATGTGGTAGAGATTATGTAGGACAAACCGGTCGCTGTCTCAATGATCGCATGCGTGAGCATGCAAATCTAATACCCACAGGCACAGGAGGTAATCTCCCGCTGCATTGTAAGGAGTGCGTTTGTGATCCTATCTGCAATGACATTTCAATCTTGGCGAAGGCTAAGACTCAGCAGGAAAGAGAACTGATTGAAACCTATCGCATCTATAAACTTGGCCCCGAGAAGTGTGTAAGCGCGCCATCTCTGTTCCTAACCAAGAAATAGCTTTTATTTCTTGATAACTGTAGACGTGTATAGATAAGGTGTTGACCGTGTTTTTGTTTGGTTGTGCCTGCGCATGTTCAGTACGGACTTGGGGGACGTTGTTTTCATGAATAAAGTTAAGTTGTTAGTCCAGCCACCTTTCTGTCTCTTTGTCTATGTCTGCCTCTCGATTTTTTCCTACTCTAAAGTTTGCTGGCATTCTCCTAGTCGCAAGAAGTATCTGGTGAGGTTACGTTCACTCCATTGTGTGTCGGGCTTTCTCTTTCAGATTTCTAGAAGAATGTGCATATAAGATATCCTGTCCGTACGCAGCATATCATATTTTTGGAATAGTGGACCGGTTCGTAGATCTCAAAAACACCCATAGTAATTTGCGTATAAGCGAATCACTCTTTTTTGTGAGGCAATCAATTTCGTGTAATTTGTTTTGGGGGTGTACCCCAAACCAATATCCCGTACGTAGCAAAGCTTTGAATAAATAAGTGCATTATATAGTTGTTTTTTCAGCCATAGAGGGATCAGGTGTGCAATTTTATAGATTATCCCGATGTTTTTTGATAATTCACCGCAAAGGAAATATACATGTGTGTTCCACGACAATTCTTCTCTAAAATCTATTCCCAGAAACTTTTGTTGTTTGACCTGTTTAATAAGGAAGTTGGTAAATTTAACATCTGTTCAACCCTCAATTTATTAGGCGCCCTAAATATAATGTAGGTTGTTTTAGTTGCGTTCAGCTGGAGTTCATCGTCAACGAGTCAGATAACAAAGTTGTATATTCATTTGCACACTGCTGTAATTCTGTTGTGTTATCTTCTGTAAAGAACATATTTGTATCATCTGCATACATTGCCAGCGTTTGGGAACCTGGTAAATCAGTAATATCATTAACATCACTTAGAAATAGTAACCGTCCTCATTTTCAACCTTGTAGGACACGTTGATGTAGGGTAAGCTTGTCAGATGCAGTAGTTCCCAGCTGCACGAACTGTTTTCCATTACCTATATAACTTTTTATCAAATCATTTGCGCCACCTCGTACTAAGTATCTTTCCAATTTTTCACTTAAGATATAGTGGTCAATCGCATCAAACGCCTTTCTGAGGTCCAAAAACAGGCCAAGCGTTAACTTTTTCTGTTTGATGTAAACAATTATTCGATCTTTAATAACCTGTAACGCTTGCTCAGTTGAGTTATTTTTTTAGAACCATATTGACATCGCGCAATAACATTGTGTTTCAAAAAAATTGAAAATCTTGCATAAGCAACACTTCAAAAAGTTTTGAATACACAGTGAGAACTGCAATTGGCCTGTAGTATATAGTATACATAGAGCGTATATATAGTAGATATTATATATATCAGATCCAATCGAAAAAGAAAATGTAATACTGCGCATCTTTAGAGAATTTTCAAAGGCCTTTGGCCTTATTAATCACGAACTGCTCATTAAGAAGCTAGAACGACATGGTATGCGAGGTGTTGCTGCTTCTGTAATCTATTCATATTTAAGAAATAGGCAACAAATTGTAGACATAGAAGGCTTTCACTCGGATTCATTAGCAGTTTCTTGTGGCGTGCCTGAAGGCAGCATCTTGGGACCATTTCTTTTCAATCTTTATCTAAATGACATTGTAAGTATATGTCCAGAAGTAAAATTCGTCATTAACGCAGATGATACGAGTATATTTTTGTCAGCAAAAGAAACCAACCGAATAGTTCGCAGGGCCAACGAAATCCTGGGTAAGCTTGAAAAGTGGACAGAAGAAAATGACTTAAAAATTAATGTACGCAAAAGAAAGGCAGTGTTACTTCACGCTAGAAACAAGAAGATAACATTAAATCAAAGGGTTCTGTTGAACTCAACTCCAATTGAAATAGTACTTTCTATTAAAACACTGGGTGTTGTCTTCCACAATACCTTGTCTTGGGACGAGCACATAGATCAGTTAGCAACAAAACTCTCCTTGTTTTTCCGCCACAACCACGTACCTCCTTGCTTTTGGAAACAAATAAATAAATAAGAAATGAAATAAAGTAATTGGCCTCATATATGGGAATGCAAGCATACTACCACGCAGTCTAATGATGCTAATCTACCATACTTTATTTCGTTCTAGACTTAAAAATTGTCACCTAGTTTGGGCCTCTACGACAAAAACCAATCTGCAAAAGATCCATGTTTTGCAAAAAAGTTTCTGCCAGTTATTGCGGATGTACCCAAGTACTATCCATCTGAGCCCTTATTTCGCAGCTACAACATAATGCCAGTAACAAATATTTCTGATTATTGCCTGTTCAAGAGGTATAAACAACAGATAAAAAATATTACCTGTTTCTTGCGTCAGTTAGCGAAGTGAAATATCGCTCTATTACATACAATACATGAAATTTTGAAATATGGGCAATAGATACATGTAGGACAACATATGCATTACAAATGTTAAAGAACAGGCTGCCAAGGTTATCGAATGCACTACAGAAACAAAATATAGAGCCCGACAAAATTACTTTTGTGGACCTTCGAAACTACTTTAGCGCGTATTTCTATTTATTTATTTATTTATTACAAATACCTACAGCGCCCGAGTCGGGCATTATCGTAGGGGAGTTAATTAAAAACATAAAGGTCAACTTCGCGAACAACGGCATCATATCATCTGTGGTAATGAAAATACAATCATCGTAATTCGTAAAGAAAGACAACACATCCAATACTAACAACATCCGTTTATAAAATTTGTTACACAATGTCTAAAATGGCACACTGGAAATATTGTCAAACAGATCCACGTAAAGTTCTCTATGGCAGATGAAAAATTGGGTGCAGACACTATATCAAGCGGGAGCAAATTCCACTCTGTAATTGTTCCCGGAAAGAATGAAAGCTTCAATACAATAATACGACTTTGGTAGGCCGGTATTTTCTTGGAATTGTCACGTCTTTTAGATTGATAATAAGGTGTTTTAAATATATGTTCCTATTGATTCCTGTGTTACCGCTGTTAATGTTGTGTAAAAGCTTTAACCTGATTATTTTTCTGCGTGTGGACAGCAACTTCCATCCTAGATTTTCCTTGATTTGTGAACCTAATCTTGAAACCGTAGATGCCCGTGACGAATCTTGCAGCCCTTTTCTGAACATGCTCTAACTTATCTTCAAGAACTTTTGTGAAAGGGTCCCATGCTGCGCAAGCGTATTCTAACACCGGCCTAATATTTGTAAGATACAAAGATTCCTTCAATGCTCTTGGCGCATACTTGAAGTTCCTCTGGAAAGGGTGCAAAAGGCAGCACGCTCTAGCGCTTGTTGCGTCAGTATGGGATGTCCAGTCTAATCCCGCAGAAAAAGGGACGCCCAGGTATTTGACTTCGTCAATGCATTGCACTAAAACATTATTTAGGGAGTATGAACTGGGCACCTTTTTTTTTGTTCGTAAATTTAACATGATAACACTTTGCTACGTTTAAATACATTTTCCATTTGGCACACCATGAACAAGTTTTTTCGAGATCAAACTGCAACACACTCGTATGTTCGGCACAAGACACAGGATGGTACACAACGCAATCATTCGCATACAGTCTGATATTTGAAACACAGCCTTCGCTTAAATCATTGATAAATATGAGGAACAGCAACGGCCCAAGGACCGACCCTTAAGGCACACCCGATAAAACATTAACCGTTCTTGACGTCGCACCGTTCAGAACCACTTTTTGCTGCCGTTTATACAAATAATCTTTAATCCAATCGTAAAGTGAATTGGAGAGGCCAAGAAATGATAGTTTGTGCAAAAGTAAGTCATGCGGGACTACATCAAACGCCTTTCGAAAATCAATAAAAATAGCATCTATTTCTGTACAATTGTTAAAGCCGAGTGCAACGTCATGTATGAATTCAGTATGCTGAGTGGTACAGGATAATCCCATGCGAAATCCAAGCTGGGTCAGAATGAAAAAATTATGGTCATGAAGATGCTTGACTTGGCAGCAGCAAGGGCAGCCTGACGAGACCATCTAAATCTTGTCCGCTATCATTGCAGCATCAAGTGCGCGGCCAGTATTCATCGGTGTTGGAAGAAACCGTCGGCGAGGAAGGCAGGCAGCGCGACGACGACAGTACGCCGGTGACGTCACGTCCACCAGGGAAGCGCCTGCTACAAAAAGGGCCGCGCTTTCACCGAGGGATCACTTGGCAGCAGCAAGGGCAGCCTGACGAGACCATGTAAACCTTGTCCGCTATCATTGCAGGTTAGAACATTTTCCATACAGTGAAGTGCCATTTCTGTCCCTTCTGCCCAAACTGCTGCCAACGCCGTTGCTTGTGCTCATTGTTTTGTTGCATTTGAGATGAGTGAATCTGCTGAACTTAGGAAGGAAATGCGCGAATTTCAAGCTAAACATGAACGGGATCTCAGAAAAGAGCTAAGGGAAGTCAAGGCAAGTCTCGAATCTTTCAATAAAGAATTCGAGGAGAGAAAGAAAGAACGTGATGAGCTGGCAAAAGTAAACAAAGAGCTCCAAGCGGCTAATGAAAAGTTATTAGAAGAATGCCAAGCGCTCAGAACGCAAGTTTTACAGCTCGAGGATCGAGTGACTTTCTCGGAGCACCCGCCGTGGTTGCTCAGTGGCTATGGTGTTGGGCTGCTGAGCACGAGGTCGCGGGATCGAATCCCGGCCATGGCGGCCGCATTTCGATGGGGGCGAAATGCGAAAACACCCGTGTGCTTAGATTTAGGCGCACGTTAAAGATCCCCAAGTGGTCAAAATTTCCGGAGTCCTCCACTACGGCGTGCCTCATTATCAGAAAGTAGTTTTGGCACGTAAAACCCCAAATATTATTATTCTCGGAGCAGTATTCAAGGAATTGGAAACTTGAGATTAAAGAATTACCTTTCTCTGAAGATGAAAACCTTCCTGATGCTCTTGATAAAATAGGGGAGGCTTTAAACGAGCCTATTGCGAAAAGCGACATTGAAATTTGTCATCGCGTCCATGCAAAAAACCCCAACACTGTACCGAATATCGTTGTACAATTCAAGAGCCGTCCCAAGCGAGACGCTGTGCTCCAAGAAGCACGTAAAATGCGCCTATCAGCTGAGGACCTGTGTTTTTAACCAAACTCACCCCTGTTCATCAACGAACACCTTTGCCCAGCACTAAAACGAGTACTTGGCATGGCTATTGAAGAAAAGAAAGCAAAAGGGTGCAAATTTGTCTGGACAATCAATGGTAGTATTCTTGCACGGAAGGATGAATCGTCATCGATTCTCTACCTTCGCAATGCTCAGGACGTGGAAAAAGTGGTTTCAGTGTCTTCACTTTTTTATATTTTGCATCTCGCCTGTAAAATGGCTCAGTCTCAACACGACATAAACACCACATTTAATACATCGAGGAAAATCGGCTTGAGCTCTTTTCATCTGAATATTAGATCAGCGAGGCATAAAGAAGACGAGCTTTCTATTCTTCTAAATGAATTTGTTTTTGACTTCGATGTAATAATGTTGACTGAAACGTGGTATTCATCGGATACAGAGGTTTACAGGCGTGATGGATATCATAGTTTCTTCCTAAATAGACCTAATAAACGAGGTGGTGGAATTGAAATCCTCTTTAAAAATAATCTAGCTGTGAAATAATTCCTGAACTGTCTCTATTGACTGAAGATTTTGAATGTCTATGTTTGAAATCGAGAAAATACATCTACTGTGTGATCTACCGACCGCCAAATGGTCAATTCAATCAATTCATTTCCCACATTGAATTGCTATTCAACTACGTGAATGTAAATAATTTGGAATTACTACTTGCGGGTGATTTCAACATTGATGTGCTAAAATCTTGCCCTGGGCAAGAGACCTTTCTTTTGGCAGTAGAAGCGAATGGTCATGCTATCACTACTAAAACTGCAACACGTGTTACAATGTACACAGAGACTTTGATAGACCTTTTTATCACCAACATTGATGTAAAAAATGTAATATCAGGCGTTGTACGTAGTGGCGTAAGCGACCACTTTCCGATATACTTTTTTGTTGAATGTGAAGATAAAAGAGCACAAGCGCAAACTTCGATGACAGTAACTATCCAGAACATCACCCCTGTAACTTTGGAACCTTTCTACTCGAGTCTTGTGAATGACAACTGGAATGGTGTATTCCATTGTGACACTGCAGATGAGGCGTATGAAACATTCATATCCATTTTCAGCGAATTTGCTGTGGACAATTTAGTGAAATTATTTTAAAGCCACATCCTAACAACCGAAAGTCCTGGATCAGCCGTGAGTGTTTAAAACGAATAAAAAAGAAGGGTAGATTATATAAAAAGTTTGTCAAAACGAAGTCACTTTTCGATTTGAAAATATTTAAGCAATATAGAAATAAGCTGGATTCCTTCATGAGAAATGAAAAGCGGTGCTTCCTGCAGCATCAGTTCCAACAGGAATCTAGTAAATATAGTGCAGACGCGTGGAAAAAACTAAACAAGTTCCTAAACAGAACCCCATCGTCGCCAGTTATCAAAGATCTCGTTTTTCAGGGCCGCCGCATACATGGCACAGAGCTTGCCGAAGAATTTAACAAATTCTTTAAAGATGTTGTCAGCAGTTCTCAAAACCCTCAATCTCTGAGCAGCACTATTCCTAGGAATAACCGCAGCATTTATTTTGATCCAACAGATGAACTCGAGGTACGTAATATCTTCAACTCGTTGAAAAATAGCAAATCACGCGGTATTGATTGCATACAAATTATTCCAGGTAAATATGTGCTGAATGTTATTGCCCCCCTACTGACTTATGTATGTAATCTGGCGTTATCAACAGGTTGCTTCCCCAAATTAATGCAAATCTTCAAAGTAATTGTACTTTTCAAGGGTGGCGATAAAAACGATATGTCGAACTATTGACCTATTTCTATTCTGCCGATTTTTTCTAAGGGCCTAGAAAGAGTAATTCATAAAAGACTCATGAACTTTTGCTATAAGCTTAACCTCATTAATCCGTCACAACATGGTTTCCGCCCAAACAGGTCCACTGAAACAGCCTTACTAATGCAAAAAGAGATAATCCTCGAGGCACTTGAAAACAGGGAGATATGTATAGGTGTTTTTGTGGATTTCTCGAAAGCTTTTGATCCCCTAAATTTTCAAATACTACTAACTAAGCTAGAAGGATATGGAATCCGTGGCACTGCAGCTTGTCTACTAAAGTCCTACCTACAGCATCGATATCAATGTGTAACAATAGGTCAGCATGTTTCAACCCTTCAACCAATAACCACTGGAGTTCCACAAGTAAGTATCTTAGGACCGCTACTGTTTATTATAAACGTAAACGACACAACAGATATCAGCAACCTTCCACAATATCTTCTGTATGCAGACGATACGAGTCTCTTGTTTAGGGGTAATAACATTCCATTGCTCATTTCAAGCATAAACATCGTATTTGAAAAGTTGAAATCATGGAGCGCAGCAAATTCCTTGATAATAAATAGTAAGAAAACAAAAGCGGTACTTTTTCATTACCGACAGAGCATCGTTACACCAGACAATAGGCTAAAAATAGCCAATTCTATTATAGAGGTAGTAGGCACAGTAAAAACACTAGGAATTGTCTTTAACAAGAACATGAGCTAGGACCCTCTTATTAGCTCCACTTTAACCAATTTATCAAAGTACGTCAGAATGCTCTCGAAATTTTGCTCCTATCTACCTGTATTGATTAAATTAATAATATACAACACATTATTTATGTCATATGTTAACTACTGTTTCCTTGTTTGGGGCACTACTACTCAAACTAACCTGCACAAAATACACATGCTGCAAAAGAAAGTAGTACGTTACAAAGCAAATGTTGACTACCTCGCACACACCGAAGAATTGTTTAAGCAATTCAAAATCATACCCGTTCATAAGCTATACGAATTTTTTTAGCCGTAAGATATAAAAAATCAATTCTTCACAATGACAACTTCTTGACAGCAGAAGGGCAGCGGATTGGGCGAGTTGGTGTTGCATGGTAACAATAAAAATTCAAACAGCACATAAACGACGGGACCAGAATGAGGAGGTCCTCATTCTGGTCCCGTCGTTTATGCGCTGTTTGAATTTTTATTCTTGACAGCATTGCCATTCCTCGAAGCAAACTCAACGCCATACTCGTTTAGAAAACACGAACGTTGGACCATTCCCTTTTGCCGTACAGAACATGGTCGACAGATGATGCGTCATGCATTTCCAAGGTTAATAAATAAATTCATATTTGAATGTTTTTGTCTTGAAACATCTAGTACACAAACACTAAGAAATCATTTTTTTGTAAGCCTCTGTATTGCCTTTGCGTTCAAGTTTGACGCGAATGACATTTGCATCTGTTAACACCTATGCATTGTGTATTAATGAGCACGTACGACGAGTTTACATCGATTGTTCTGAATTTCACTAATAACGATTTTTCTGAATTGCTCTGCTGTATTCCCATTGTGGTAAAGTGTGATAGGAAGGACATTTTCATCTCTGTGAGCACCTATGCATTGTGTATTAGTGAGCACGTACCAAGAGTTTATATCAACGGTTCTGAATTTCATGTATTATACTCGGTTATGTAGCGTGTGTGGATTTTGTACTTATTTTTTAAAACTTTTGACCTTGCTGTACGCCATGTAGGCGGGCTCGGGCTTCTTCAAGCGAAAACAGTTCGCTTTTTGCCTGAGCATACCCACATCATACTGATGTAAATAAAACTGATTGACTTGACTTGACTTGGCTTCATAAGACCAAAGTAAATAACATGTTCTAGGGTTTTACAACAAACAGATGTCAAAGACACCGGTCTGTAACTGTTTGCCAAATCACGACGACCACCTTTAAATATAGGAGTTACATTGGCCATATTCCAGTCACTAGGTAATTTTTGAGAATTTATTGACTTGGTAAATAATGCAGCCAAGATAGGAACAATACTGTGGGAACAGCGCTTCAAGACGTGATTTGATGTACCATTCGGACCATGAGCAGAATGAGGATTAATGTGGCGCAACAGAGCCCCAATTTCAGCCTTATTTAAAGCGATGTCATGCATTGGAGTTAATTGTTCGTGTAATTCAGGTATCGGAGTATGACGACATGCTGTGCAGACGGAGCAAAAATATTCGTTAATGCAATCAGCTTTTTTGTGTAATCAGTTAACATATCGCTTTCATGCCGGAGAGCCGGAACGCCAACACGGTCTTTTCTGTTACTTTTGACATATCGCCATAACTCCTTAGGATTAGATCTTATTTTATCAGCTAGCGACGACAAGTATGTTTTTTTGCTGCCTTTAATTCTTGTTTCAAGTTTTTAGTTAGAGTTCTAAGCTTGTCTTATAGGTTCGGACTTGGTGCTATCTTGAATGCCTTGTATACTCCGGCCTTCTTTCTTATTGACAGATGCAGTTCTTTGTTAATCCAAGGTTTATCCATTCTACGTCTAGATGATATCACTCTCGAGGGAATGTATTTAGCGACCAAAGACAGGATTTTGCCTCTGAACAGAGCCCATAATCTTTCTATGCTTTACCGACTGCTGTATTCGAGCAATACTGGCAGGAATAAGTGTAAATCTTCGTCTATGGCATTATAATTCCCCTGTTCATACATAAAAATATTTCTCGGGCAATTCTTGCTAACCTGTAACTTCTTTCACACTATTGTTGCATTTACGACCTCATGGTCACTTATTCCTGGTGCTGCCGTAACTCCTTCAACTAAATGATCATTGCTGCTAAACGACAAGTCCAGCGTACTGTACTTAGCTGAACCGTAACGCGTTGGGAAATTTACAAACTGAGCAAGTTCATTGTTACGTGTTAGTTCAATGAAGGCCAAGTGCCGAGGCGCTCGTCGTTACAGGAAGCGGTCACGCCATACAACTTCAGGCATGTCAAAATTACCCCAAGTAGAATAGTTCCGATGATAAGACCGACAGTGATCATGCAAGGCTGTGAAATGATTCTATGCTTCAGTAACGTGGAAAGTTGGGCTAGTTGGTGAGTGATCATAGTACCTTGCTGGTGAAGCAGCGCACAAACACGGACACAGTGAAGACAAGCAGGAATAGACGACACTCGCTGCACTCGCAACTATTTTATTTCGGAACACAAACTTCAAGTTTATATACCTGCGCACCCTGAGGCGTCAAAGCAAATCATGGTAAGATTAAAGGCTTTTTTTATATATATATATCGTTTGCCCGCTCATACTCGGGCGTCAAAGGCATTGCACTTATCTGTCATGGTGTGCAATCCTATCCTAATTTGTTGCAACCCTAACAACCATTTTTTTTCACATTTTTCTTTTCTCTTCTTTTTTGTGTACTTCCAAAAACGCAACTTCACCATGGCTTAGATGTACAGATGGCTGACTTATACAACCCTCTCCCCTCTTGTGAATATGAAAGGCTTCGATTATTTCCCTGGTTAGTTGATCCTTATGGTGTGATAAAACTGTGGCATCATTGTAAAGTGGCCAGCACCCATGTTGTGAGCAGTGCCCCTTAATATGGGAATGAATGTTTCCCCCCAGTGACCTTTTGTGCTCTAAAAGTCTCGTGTTTACACAACGACCTGTTTGGCCGATGTATACTTTCCCACACGATATGGGCAAACAGTAGACTACAGAGGACCTGCACTCGACAAGTTTTTCTTTGTGCTTGACTGTGCATTTACGTCCATTTTCTTTTACTTTTGTCGAAACTCTACGATCCAGTCCGGCACATATTTTTCCGAGTTTGTTAGGCGCTGAAAAAACTACTCGTAGACCGTATCTGCCACCTACGTTTTTTAAGTTATGCGCAATTTTGTGTGCATATGGTAGTGACACAATTTTTTTGCTGTCAATCTCTAGTCTGTTGCGCTCTTTCTGATAGCCATTGCGCACATAACGGATCAACTTATACGCTGATGTACAGAGTACATGTTTTTCATACCCTGCATTCTTTAGTCTGATAACCTGTTGGCTGAATGTTTCTTTTATTTTTTTTTTCGGAAAAAAAAAAAACTCGGAAAAATATGTGCCGGACTGGATCGTAGAGTTTCGACAAAAGTAAAAGAAAATGGACGTAAATGCACAGTCAAGCACAAAGAAAAACTTGTCGAGTGCAGGTCCTCTGTAGTCTACTGTTTGCCCATATCGTGTGGGAAAGTATACATCGGCCAAACAGGTCGTTGTGTAAACACGAGACTTTTAGAGCACAAAAGGTCACTGGGGGGAAACATTCATTCCCATATTAAGGGGCACTGCTCACAACATGGGTGCTGGCCACTTTACAATGATGCCACAGTTTTATCACACCATAAGGATCAACTAACCAGGGAAATAATCGAAGCCTTTCATATTCACAAGAGGGGAGAGGGTTGTATAAGTCAGCCATCTGTACATCTAAGCCATGGTGAAGTTGCGTTTTTGGAAGTACACTAAAAAGAAGAGAAAAGAAAATGTGAAAAAAAAAATGGTTGTTAGGGTTGCAACAAATTAGGATAGGATTGCACACCATGACAGATAAGTGCAATGCCTTTGACGCCCGAGTATGAGCGGGCAAACGATATATATATATAAAAAAAGCCTTTAATCTTACCATGATTTGCTTTGACGCCTCAGGGTGCGCAGGTATATAAACTTGAAGTTTGTGTTCCGAAATAAAATAGTTGCGAGTGCAGCGAGTGTCGTCTATTCCTGCTTGTCTTCACTGTGTCCGTGTTTGTGCGCTGCTTCACCAGCAAGGTACTATGATTCTATGCTTGTTGAAGATGGTGGCGTGTAAAACGATCCCACCACAAGGCTGTTATCACCAGAAACCAATATTTTGCACCAAATACAATCTGAGAAACATCACAGTATAACGGTACACTTCTGATTCTGTCATGTACAAGAATGAACACGCCTGCTCCCTGGTGATTACGGTCTTTTCGATAAGCTACGTATTCGGATGGAAACACTTCACTATCTCATATGCCAGGGTCGAGCCACGATTGTGTTCCGATGACAATATCTGGTTGTGAAATGCGCAGAAGGCTAGAGAATATGTCAGTGTCATTCTTCAGGTTCCGACAATTGATAACGATAACGGACAGGCGATCCGCCGTGTCTCTTCTGAGCCGCAGCGGCTCACGCTTTGTTTGCCATTGAATGTACTCCCGTACGGAATCTGTTGTGTCATCGTAAATATAAGTCTAAGAAGAAGAAGAAAAGAAAGAGGGAAACAAGAATAGTATAGTTAGTGTATAATTTTGCTGCACTTTAACTGCGGAGTTATCTGCGCTTTCTGCAGTGCAATTTGTGTGCGCTGTTCTCTGGTGGCGTTCTTGTATGGATAAACAGTGTCTTGAAAGCTTAATGTTAGTACTTCAACACCTGTACTTTGTATGACGATGTCTGAATATGGAATGAGTTTTATTTTTTTTATGCATGAATTTCAGTGAGTGCTGACTATAGCTCATATACATTATATAATTTGCTGACTGCTACGTGAAGTTGCCAGTGCGGGGCCCTGCGGCCTTGTCAAGCTGCAATGCGACAGCTTTTTCTGTAGGCCTCCGGGATCGTGTATTATGGACGCAAATAAAGTTGCACTGTTCTGGGCTGTGCGGTGTACACATGTACATATGACACGTGTACTTGCCTGTCTTTATCAGGCGACCATGTTTCACCGCCTAACAAATGTTATCGCACAGCGCAGGACCAGCCTGCGTGTATAGGTAGTTTATGGGATGTTATCGGTGGTTTCATCCACTGTCTGTGACCGAACGTTGTGTAATTTGATTACACGTGTGCGCGACGCGAATAATGTAGAACTTTGGGGAAGGCATGCGGATCCCAGCGATTACTGTGGAACATTCGACGACTGATGTATAAAAGCCTACGCGCTTGACCGGCTGATCAGATTTTCGACGATCGCCGACTGGGTTCGCCGTTTTCGTTGAGCATTGAGCGTAGCCTGTTTGTCTGGGCAAAGGTTCGCCCAATATATTCAGTTTCGCCTTTCAGTTTTCTTGCTGTGTTCTCAACCGCGACAATGTGTATATATATATATATATATATATATATATATATATATATATATATATATATATATATATATATATATATATATATATATATATATATATATATATATGCTAGCACTGGACACCACCGCCGCCACGCGATAAATGTCTAGATATGTACATCAATGCTGTACAACGTGATATCCTCGAGGTATACAAGACCCAAGTTCTTTACCGACCGGATCTGACGACGGAAGTAAGAGAGCGCTAGAACGATTACGCAATAACCATGACATTGTTATTAAGCCTGCAGATAAGGGAGGAGGAATTGTTCTCCTTAATAAGCAAGATTATATAGCGGAAGCTACCAGAAAACTCTCGGATGCCGCTTCCTACGAAGCACTTCCGGACAACCGGCCCGATAACGTTAAGGAAATTATGAAGGATACGCTTATGGCACTACTAAAAGTTAAAAAGGTAGATGAACAGAACGCTCATTCACTTGTACCGCTCAGTCCTGTGGCTGCTACAATTTACTTGCTCCCGAAGATTCACAAACAAGGAAACCCGTGCCGCCGGATTATTTCCGGCGTAGACACAACAATTGAGAACCTATCGTGCCCCGTGACACTCTTTTTTTAATTTTTTTTATTTATTTATTTATTAGTAAAAATACAGAGAATTGCATGTGCGTAGTATACATAAGGAGGTCCCAAAGTCAGAGACTGTATCGGGACCTCCTGCTAAAGACACTTATGATGTTATACAAAGTTTAAAGCAACAGTAGTATAGATGAGAACTAAGAGTAATATCGAAACATGATTATAGCATATGAGTAATAAGAACACTTGTTAACAGCAGGACAATATAAAAAAACGGAATAAAAAAAATGAGGAGAGTTTCAGTAAGTGTTTATTATGAATGATTTTAGTTCTTTTTAAAATTGGTATAAAGTTTTTGCATTTTTGATGATAGGGGGTAAAGTGTTCCAAAGCGATATTGCGGAAAATTCCGCAGTCTGTTTACCATAGTTAGTTCGCACTTTAGGTAGAAGAAAATTATTATTGAGTGCAAATCTAGTGTGACTATGAGCTATTAGGTCACAAGGTGAGAAGCAGATTGATGGTAGTTCCTTAGTCATATATTTGTAGAATAAAATTCCTAGATTATATTTGGTCAGTTCTGAAATGGTTAGGATGTTGTTTTCATGTAGTAAGGATTTTCCATTAGCAAAGCGTGAACTGCTTGTAATTATTCTTATGGATTGGTTCTGGATTACCTGGAGGGATGCCAAGTGAGTGTTATAAGTGTTACCCCAGCATAGTATGCCGTAGTTAATATGAGAGTGAATGAATGAGTAGTATAGCGAGATTAATGTATTATGTGTAAAGTAGGGACGAGTTTTAATTAGAACGCGAATACCGTATGCTATTTTCTTTTTGATGTGAGAAATGTGATCTTTATATTTCAAGCTGCAGTCAAGAGAAATCCCAAGAAAAGATGAACATGGACTGGGAGAGATGGAGTGTGAGCCGAGATTACTAACGAGATTCCCGAAACATATCCTTCATTTGTTAGATAGCACTCCCTTTCTTCAAGATGTTTTATATCTTGGCATTCCGAGTAACACAATCCTTGTAACATCGACGTCAACTCTCTTTATACTAACATACCGCATCCCAATGGAAATACAGCTGTCCTTAAGACTTATGAAGATTCTTATTTCGAGAAACCTTTTCATAAACAAACCCTGGGATCATTGTTAAAGCTTATTTTTGAGCTCAATAACATTGAGTTTAATAATTGTCATTACGGTCAGATTAGTAGTACATCAATAGTAACTCTAATAGGCCCAAATTACGCTAATATCTTCATAGACGTTCTGGAAACTAATTTTTATCCAGCACGAACGTGCAACCTCTCTTTTATAAGCGCTTTATTGACGATATCTTCCTAATTTGGGCTCACGGAGAGGCTAGCCTGTTAAAGTTCATATAAGGGTTCAATCACTTTCACGTTTTGTTGGATCTTTTTGGGCGAAGGTTCATCCCTAGCGCTGCCACCAGTTATTGGACCTGGAGGACAACCCCCCCCGCTCTAAACCAGATGTTGAATCTGACGGACTATCCCAATAGCTGTCCCCCAGATTTTTGGACCTCGCCGTTGGGTGCGGGAGATGGCCGAGGTTGAGGAGGACTTTGTGATGAAAACTGGAGGTTTATTTACATTATTTACAGTGAGAGGACTTAGAAATTAACAGTCATAGAGTCATTACGGGCCGGCAGCAACTCGGACGCTGCGGCCCATGGCAAGAAGCTCGAAAGAGATGAATCAAGGAATGCTTTAAGAATGCTAACTTCTTGGTGCTCTCACTGTAAACAATGTAAATAAACCTCCAGTTTTCGTCAGTGAATGCTTTAAGAATGCTAACTTCTTGGTGCTCTCACTGTAAATAATGTAAATAAACCTCCAGTTTTCATCACAAAGTCCTCCTCAACCTCGGCCAACTCCCGCACCCAAAGGCAAGGCACAAAAATCTGGGAGACAGCTATTGGGATCGTCCGTCAGATTCAACATCTGGTTGACAGCGGTGGGATTGTCCTCCAGATCCAACAACTGGTGGCAGCGCTAGGAATGAACCTTCGCCCAAAGAGATCCAACAGCTAGTGTAAGCGGTGGGATTTGGCAGTCGTAGTCATAGGGATGAACTTGACTCTTCGTCGGGACTTAGGCGAGCAGCATTCATTTGCATATTAACATTTTGAACAAGAGATACATTTACACAGTCTAGCGTGACTCCCAAATGGAGCCCGCAAGACGAAGCATACAGCAAACGAGCACACAGCTCACGAGTACATTTGGAGCACAGAGCACGATGACGAGCACACACTAGCAGCCGACAATCGCTGCTTATAAGCACTCTGTCATCGTTCGACGTCATCGTTCGACGTCACCGCAGACCAGCCGACTCTCCGCGGGATGGTCTATACACACACACACGCACACACAAGTTTCAGTGCCCCCTCCGAAGGCAGATGAACTTTGCAGCGCGGCCGTCCTGTTATCCATTCCAGCAGAACGTTTTGTTGGGCTAGTTGGTGCATATTACTGAAGTACTATTGCGCCAAACAGACGACACAAGAAGAAGAGACACGGACGAGCGCTTAATAACGACTGATGTTTTATTGACGGAAACGCACAATATATATACGCAAATTTGGCGGCGCAACTCGCCCATTGTCAAAACATCACATGTTAACTCGGCAAAAGGCGATAGAACGATTGTGAAGGTGACGTTCGTGAAGATGACACGTGGTGTACAGGGCCAAATGACTATAAATGATAAAGATTACGCGATACACAAACACCGCCGTAAGGGAGTACCCCATAAAAGCTAAACGATTAGGAATATTCACCAGGCGCAGGCGGCGCAGCAACATGCTCAGTTCTAACTACGGGCTTCTAAAAATGACATCTCTCTTTTACACAGAATTATTGATAGCTCGTTTACGCATTCAAGGCCCTTCTTTTTAATGTGGAAGGCTTCCTTCAGCTCACGGACAACGCTGTCTCGACTTCTGTCCAGAACGATGGTCTCTCATAGGCGAGGCTTGCACCCGCACTCTTTGCAATGGATGGCCATATTGGAACCAGGTCCTTTTTTCTGTGACCTTTCATGTTTTTTTAGCCTTTCATTTATACACCGCCCCGTTTGTCCAATGTAAACCTTTTTGCATGAGAATGGAATTTGATAAACTACCCCTTCCCTTGCAACTGACAAGTGGATTGGTATGCTGGGTTCCGCAGGTCGCGCATTCTGTTTTTTGGTTGTTAATGCGGGCGCACAATGTAGGAAGTTTTGAAGGGGCTTAGAAAACAACCGGGACTTTGAATTTACTCGCGACCTTTTTCAGGTTGGGGGCTACGCGCTGAGAGTACGGTACGACTACAGGTCTTAATCTCCTGGTTTCTTCTTGCGTGTTTTTTCTTGCTTTCCCTTTTATTTTCTGGAGCAGGCACTCTACTACAGAACTTAGAACTGTCTGTGGAAACCCCGCCTCCTTTAGCCTTTCAATCTGATGATGGAAGCTGCTTCGTATGGCATGCGCACATGACTTCCTGGTAGCCGATTCCAATGCCCCTGTGGCTATCGCTCTTTTTACGATCTCAGAGTGGGCTGATTCATAAGACAAGAGCTCTTTTTGCGCTCGGGGTTGGTACTTCCAGTGAAATTCAGCTCCCAGGCTGAGCTCGAGGTCTAAAATCTGTAACCTATTGTTCTTCGGTAGTTCAAAGCTGTATTCTAAACCATGGCTATATTTCATAAAAATATCCAGCATATCTTTGATAGATTCTTGGTGGCCTGGTGGATCCTGTCTGTTTAGCACAATTAGGAAATTATCTACATTTCTAAATACTTTCAAAACCTTCTGTTTATCAAGCATGCTGTCCAAAGCGCTATCAAAGGCCGAAAGAAAAATGTTGCTTGAGATAGGGGCTACACAGGACCCTATACAGATGCCCTTCTTCTGAACATAAACCCTATCATCAAACTGAACAAGCGTGGAACTAAGATAAAACTTCGGAAGCCTAATGAAATTTTCAACTGACATGGCCACAGAATTCTGAAACAGAATGGCGCCTTTCTTTTCAATACATGCCTGGACAGCTAAGAACAGTTCCTTGTGTGGGATAGAATAGAAAATATCCTTAACATCGACCGAGAAAAAAACCTCCTACTGTACCGCGGGACTGTAAAAATCCTGCCACATCATAGGAGTTCGTTGTTTCGAAAGGATCTTCTATGTTAAGTGAACTCAAATGCTTTAACAGAAACTGGCTAACAGGACGGTGTGAAGATTCCCTTTCGCTCACGATACACCGGAACGGAACTTCTTCTTTGTGGATCTTGGAGGTAAAAAACATGCCCAAAGTCTTATTTTTGCACTTACTTATGGCATTTGCTATTTTTCCTAGTTCCAGTTTTTTGCAGAGGGACACGGCCTGAAATTTCACCCTAGCCAGCTTGAGGCACGTGGCGAAATGCTTTTCCACAGATCGGCAGGCCTTCTTGTTAATTTCTTGCGGGACCATAACGAAGCATCCCTTCCTTGTCAGTCTGTAAAAGCAGCAGGTCATTGTCCTTGAAGGATGTGACAACTTTGTTAATCCCAGATCAGTTGCTCGAAGATTTGTTCGTAACTGTTCTTGACAGAGCGTCTACTCGTTCCAGCAGGCAGTTTGATGATAGGGTTTATGTTCAGAAGAAGGGCATCTGTATAGGGTCCTGTGTAGCCCCTATCTTAAGCAACATTTTTCTTTCGGCCTTTGATAGCGTTTTGGACAGCATGCTTGACAAACAAAAGCTTTTGAAAGTATTTATATATGTAGATGATTTCCTAATTGTGTTAAACAGACAGGATCCACCAGGCCACCAAGGAGGAGGAGTAGATCTTAATGGACAGAAAGGAGGAGAGGTTGGTCTGGAGAGCGTGTCTCTAGCCTGCTACTCCTCACTGGGGAAAGGGGAAGTGGGAAAGACAGGGAATGGTAGGTGGCGGATGATTATGATATGTTACAATGAGATACTATATACATGTTGTCCAATATGCGGGTGCGCACTGAAGACGCATACACGGAAAGGTAATCTTGTCCATACAAAAGTAATATTGTCCAAAATGTTATTGCGCAAACACATTTCGTAGTGACTGCACGTCTCACAGCTTCTAAAAGCGATCGTCTAGACCAGTCTCACTTAAAAAGTTCAAAAGTGATTTTATGGCACGTTGGGCAGAGTGAACACTCCTCCACGTGTCCAAAAGCTTTTCTTCTTAAAAGGGGCGGGAGTCCAAGCTGTCAACTATTGATCTGAGTGTTGTTCGTTCGGCCGCATATTGAGGGCACAGACAAAGTGCGTCAGCTATTGTCTCGAGAGTGTGACAGAGGCTACATTCAGAGTCCCGTGCTTGTCCAATCTTGTGAAGGTATCGGTTGGTCTATGCCACACCCAGCCGTAATCAATGAATGAGTGTTTCCTGGCTTCTCTGCAACCGAAGTGGAAGCCGGAATTGTAATCCAGCGTCAAGTCTATGAAGGCGCTCGTGTCGATGTTCGGGGTTGTCCCAATGTCGTGCCGTAGAAGTTTTAAGGGAGGTATGGAGCAAGGTATTAATGTCATACCGGAAAAAATGAATTTTATAATAGTTCCGTCAGTGTGCGCCTTTTTTGCTTCCGCGTGCCTGTTCGTTTCCAGCTATTCCACAATGGCTAGGAATACACTGCAGCACGATGGTATGCCCGGAGTGAGACGCCTCAGCAAGTAGAGACATAATGTCACGAACCAGAGGACTATATGCGGTTCTGTCACTCATATAATTGCTGATGAGTTGCAGTGCTGGTTTTGAGTCACAGAACACTGTCCACTTCTCGAGACTTTGTTGCAGTATGCAGCGAACTGCTTCTCGAATTCCGGTCAACCCAGCTGCTGTAGACGACGTCCTGTGTCCTATCTTGAATCGTTGTGCGATCCCCATTCCTGGCACCGTGTAGGCCGCCGCGGAAGAGGTCTCTGTCACAGAACTATCTGTAGAAAACATGTTCGTAATATGTATACACGTAAGCAATGTATGATAGCGCGAAATGCTTGAGCCCAGCAAGCGGCATATTCGACTTCTTCGTTATTCCACCAATTTAGAGTCTCACCGTTGGCTTTGCCATCGTCCAGAGTGCAACTTGGGGTATGTCATACGGTTAGAGGTCCGACGGCAATAAGTCTTGCTGCGACAACACGGCTTCTGAGTAGGCAGACACAGACCGTACGCTTGTGATGTTCGTGAGTGGATGATTCCTGTCTGGTCAGTAGCCTTACATGCACTCGCAATGGCTCGTTTTGCAGATAAACTCGAGCTGGGCACGCACGTGCCTCTGCAATCGTGCCCCAAGTAGACGCACATCGTGGTAGTCCAAGGCAAATTCTCAGTGCGCGAGCCTGAGCACTTTCAAGTGTGCGTACAGCAGTTGTACAAATCCGAGAAAGTACAGGCGCACTGTATCGGAAGTAGCCAACAAAAAGTGCCTGGTAGAGCTGCAGAAGAGATGACTTGGATGGGCCCCATGATTTTTCAGACATATGCCGAATGATCTGAGTAAAGCTGTCTAGCTTTTTTCTTAATCCAGAGAGGTGCTTCGACCAAGATAAGTCACGGTCGATGATGACTCCGAGAAACTTGTAGTGGGTTACTGAAGGTATAATCTTCCCATCAATCATAACGGGGTAGCAGGCCATTGACTTCCGTGTAAATGCCTCAGACACATTTTTTTTCCGGTGAGAGCTGCAGTCCGCGACTGCTTAGGTATGTCGACGTGATTGACACCACGCGCTGCAGCTTCGTTTGCACTTGCAAGTGCGTTAAACTCGTGGTTCATATACAGATGTCGTCTGCGTACACAGAGACTGAGACTGTGCCTGCATGTTCTTTGACCAGTCCAATGAGAACGATATTAAATAAGGTTGGGCTCAATACACCTCCTTGAGGCAATCCGTGATAGACGGGGTGGTTCTTTGTTTCACCGTCTGGAGTTGTCATGAATATCGTTCTCTCTTGAAGATAGCTGGCAATTCATTGATGTATACGTCCCCCGACGCCACATTCTTCTAGGGCATTTAAAATTGCATCATGTCGAACGTTGTCAAAAGCACCCTTGATATCTAGAAAGACAGCAGCCGTTAATCGACGGTGACGTTTCCGAAGTTCAACAGTTGTTACTAGGTCAATGACGCTGTCGATTGACGACCTACCCTTTCGGAAACCTGTCATTGCGTCTGGATATAGATTACGTTTCTCCAAAAACCACTCCAGGAGCGTCCAAACCATGCATTCCATGGTTTTACCTATGCAACTGGCAAGCGCCACAGGTCTGTAGGAAAGCATAGCATGGGGTGTCTTGCCTGGTTTAAATAATGCCACGATTTTGCTTGTCTTCCAGTGTGCAGGCACAGTTCCCGAGGACCAAGAGAGATTGTATAAAGCCAGGAGCTCTTCAGTCGTTCGAGTGCCTAGATGGCGCAAGGTAGAATAGGTAATGCCATCAGGACCAGGTGCACTTGAGTGTCTTGAAGAGGGAATCGCTGCACGTAGCTCTTGCAGCGTGAATGGGAGGTCGAGACGATCGTCCATTGTTGGAGGAGCACACCTGAGCACTGAAGCTATCGATGTTGTAGATCCAGAGAGGTGTATGCAGAAATATTCCGCGATTTCCTTCTCACTGCGTGTCTGGATGATAGCCAAAGCTCGGAAGCGACGTAGCTGTTGTGAAGGAGATGGTAGTGCTCGTACAACATGCCATATTGTGGACAACGGTTTTCGGGGGTCCAGGCTGGTGCAAAAGGACCTCCAACGTTGTCTGTCGAGCTTGTCTAAGTATCTTTGAATTTTCTTTTGCACACGACGTGCCGTCCTCAAGTCTGATATCAATTTAGTTCGCCTGTATTTCCTCTCGGCGCGACGTCGGACTGCCCGCAGCTCTTCATATATAACGTCAAAGGATGTTCTTGAATTTGATGTTTGGATGATGCGTGTTGTTGCATGCATTGCTGCTCTAATGCGCTCTTCAATCTCTTTCGGTGAAATTACAGAGTTGCAGTATTCTTCTAGCTTGTTCTGAAAACATCCCAGTCAGTGCGTCGCGTATGAGAACTTGGAAGTCTTGTAAACCATCTCAGTTGTACATAAGTAGGTAGGTGATCACTGCCATACGTTTCAGCATCTGTGCACCAGGCAGCAGAAGACGAAAGGCATCGTGAAGCGATAGCTAAATCGAGGCAAGTGCTGTACCTTGTGCCGCGAATAAATGTGTGTGAGCCATCGTTCAGGATGTCAAGATCATTGCTGCTTGTGAAATTAAGAAGTTGTCTTCCTCGTAGATTTGTGATCCTACTACCCCAAAGATCGTGGTGCACGTTGAAATCACCTACAATAATATGAGGTTTTGGCAAGAGTCAAGAACAAGTTTCTGGTGTCCAGAGTCAAATATTCCCCTGGGAGAAATATAGCCACCGATGATCGAGATTACCCGGTGCTTTCAGTTCAGTGTTATAGAGATGTACTCGTTGCTGCTATGCACCGGAACTTCGTTTAGCGAATACGTGAGGTCAGATCGCACACATAGTAAAGCTTTGCTAGTATTTCCACTTGTCCCAGACGCGAATTGTTCATATCCAGAGAGTCTAAATGGCGATGTCATATTCGGCTCACATATTACGATAAGTGGAAACTGATGCTTGAGCACTCTCTGTTTAAAATCTCCCAGGCGATCCCGTAGACCTCGTGCGTTCCACTGGAATATTACGGAACCGCTTATCCTCGCCTGTAGTGACAACCTTGAAGTTGATGATGCCATGGCGTTTACTAGCTTTTATACAGCAGCAAGCACTCGTTCTAGTGCGTCGAGAATTTGCACCGCAGCCTTGGCAACGGGCGTCTTAACTCCGATGAGCAGCATTCGCAAGGAACGAATCAACTGTGCAAGCATTGCCTTGATTTGCCCATCTGACGATGCAGGTTCGTGTTCACGCTGGCGTTCCGGCTGCACTTCTGTACTCCGAGATGGCAGGGAAGGCCATATAGCAGTGTCCTTGGTGTTCAGAAGAGTAGACGTGGTTAAAGGTGGCTCTGACGTTTGAGGAGTAGCAGGAGCACGCGACGACTTTTCCTGGAGTACAGGTTGTCCTGTTGTCGATGCTGATCTCCTTCTGCGATTACGTGAGCGCCTCTGGCGGCGGTGGATCTTGGTAGCCGCTTCTCTGTGCGTAGGCCGATCTCGTACCATTTTCCTTAGCACGGCCGTTTCAGCCTTTAATTCTGGACAGTCCTTCGACGTTGCCTCGTGCGGCCCATCGCAGTTAGGGCACTTCAAGTTAGAGCCAGCACGCGTCAACTGACCGTGATCACCACCACAGCACGGACATGCCATCTTGTTCACGCACACAGCACTTACATGCCCGAGTTTCTGGCATTTACGGCACTGCAAGGGCCTAGGGATATATGGACGGACAGGATGTCGCACATAACCCACTTTTACATGTGTCGGAAAAGTCTTTCCCTCAAAAATGAGTTTTATGCACCTCGACCGTCCAAAGCGGTGTATGTCTGTGATATGGACCGTTGAGGAGATTAGCGTTGGGAGATCATCATTATCAATATCTGTATCGACATCGTAGATAACACCGGCGGTGGTGCTGCCTCCATATACGATGAATGAGCGTACAAGTATATTTCCTAGCTCAGTTACAGCTTTCAAAGTGTCGAGGATGGTTCGTGTAGTCACATCAACCGTGAGTATGTTTCTTCTGGGAATAATTCGGACCTCTCTGATTTTCCCTGGAGGCAGCCTCTCGAGATAGGCAGTGAAAGTTTGCCTATTGAGGGAATTGAGGTTGCCTGTAGCAGCGACGGAGATGTAGGCGATTGTGTACGATTGCCATGTGGGCGGCTTATTATAGTTAAGCTCACTCACGCTTGATGTCCTACGAAGATTCCTCTTCAACCGACGATTTGTGACCTCGGTATATCCGCCGTCAGAATCCACGTCGTCGATGTCTGAGCAGCTCGATGACCTTGGCAGAGTTGCGTTGAGGTGGTCGAGCGCAGCAGACCGAACTGCAGCTTGAAGGCCAGTTCCTAACCTTGGCGGCAGAGGAGGCGGAACGTCCGTCATTGCTTTGGATATTGTACCCGCCTCGGGGGCGTCGGTACGCACAAATTTAACCGAAAAAACCAGACCGTAGCAGGACTAGCAGCTGATCAAGAATTCTTCTTCAGGCAACCAAGAATATGTCGAAGAGATGCTAGATGTTTTTATGAAATGTAGCCACTGTTTAAAATGCAGCTTTGAACTACCAAAGAACAATAAGTTACAGTTTTTAGACCTCGAGCTCAGCCTGGGAGCTGAAGTTCACTGGAAGTACCAACCCCGAGCGCGAAAAGAGCTCTTCTCTTATGAGTTAGCCCACTCTGAGATCGTAAAAAGAGCGATAGCCACAGGGGCATTGGAATCGGCTGCCAGGAAGTCATGTAAGCATGCCATACGAAGCAGCTTCCATCAGCAGATTGAAAGGCTAAAGGAGGCGGGGTTTGCACAGACAGTTCTAAGTTCTGTAGTAGAGTGCCTGCTCCAGAAAATAAAAGGGAAAGCAAGAAAAAACACGCAAGAAGAAACTAGGAGATTAAGATCTCTAGTCGTACCGTACTCTCACCGCGTAGCCCACAGCCTGAAAAAGGTCACGGGTAAATTCAAAGTCCCGGTTGTTTTCTCAGCCCCTTGAAAACTTGCTACATTGTGCGCCCGCGTTAAGAACCAAAAAACAGAAAGCGCGACCTGCGGAAGCCAGCATACCAATCCACTTGTTAGTTGCAAGGAAGGGGTAGTTTATCAAATTCCGCTTTCATGCAAAAACGTTTACATTGGACAAACGGGGTGGTGTCTAAATGAAAGTCTAAAGGAACACGAAAGGTCAGAGGAAAAAGGAACTGGTTCCAATATGGCCATCCATTGCAAAGAGTGCGGGTGCAAGCCTCGCCTAAGAGAGACCATCGTTCTGGACAGAACTCGAGACAGCGCTGTCCGTGAGCTGAAGGAAGCCTTCCACATTAAAAAGAAGGGCCTTGAATGCGGAAGCAAACCATCAAAAATTCTGTATAAAAGTGAGATGTCATTTTTAGAAGCCCTTAGTTAGAACTGAGCATGTTGCTGCGCCGCCTGCGCCTGGTGAATATTCTTAATCGTTAAGTTTTTATGGGGTACTCCCTTACGGCGGTGTTTGTGTATCGCGTAACCATTATCATTTATAGTCATTTGGCCCTGTACACCACGTGTCATCTTCACGAACGTCACCTTCACAATCGTTCTGTCGCCTTTTGCCTAGTTACCATGTGATTTTTTGACAATGCGCCAGTTTCGGTGCCAAATTTGCGTATATATATTTTGTGTTTCCGTCAATAAAACATCAGTTGTTAGTAAGCGCTCGTCCGTATCTCTTCTTCTTGTGTCGTCTGTTTGGCGCTATAGTAATTCATTAATATGCACCAACTAGCCCAACAAAAAGTTCTGCTGGAATATCTTTCTTGTACAGTGGGCCCTTCAATATGTGTTTCCTCCCCTACGTCAAATATGGGAGCCCTCGTCACCCACATCACATGGTCTTCATGCCGCGCCAGACACATCTCATTTTGCCTCATGAAGGGACTGATTCCTGGTGAAATTTGCGCCCTCTTCGGTGCCATTCAGTCTTCCTACGGGCACGCAAAGCGGGTGTGTAGGATTGTACGTTTGTAATAGTGGAGGCAAGTTCGGCTCTTTTTTGACTATTTGCGCATGACAAGTCACTTCAATTATCCTGAGTGGGTTGCCGAGAAGAAATTCCGGGAACACAGGAAGCTTGCGGCTCCAACGGTGGAATTCTGGTGGCGACATATGCTAAACAACACAACCAAGCCGCCAGACAAGAAGAAGGCCAGTGGTGCCGTAGAAATTTTGGGAGAAGTACAAGTCACGGAGGATGTAAAAAACGTGCTGGCGAAGGGACCGAAGTTCAGCCTCGAACCTGAAACTGCAGCGCACAAGCTACTTTCTTTGAATAGGCGTGTTGCCTAGAAGGCGTCACCTGAAGACCAGGAAAGGTGCCTACTGGGAGGAGTAGACACTCTGTCAAGAACAGTTACGAAGAAATCTTCGAGCAACCGATCTGGGATTAACAAAGTTTTCACATTCTTCAAGGGCAATGGCCTGCTGCTTTTACAGGCTGACAAGGAAGGAGGCTTCGTTGTGGTCCCGCAAGGTATTAACAAGGAGAAGGCCTGCCGAGCTGTGGAATAGAATTTCGCCACGTCAAGCCTCAAGCCGGCTAGGGTGAAATCTCGGGCTGTGTCCCTCTGCAAAGAACTGGAACTAGGAAAAATAGCAAATGCCATAAGTAAGTGCAAAAATAAGATTTGGGCATGTTTTTTACCGCCAAGACCCACAAAGAAGAAGTTCCGTTCCGGTGTATCGTGAGCGAAAGGGAACCTTGACACCGTCATGTTAGCCAGTTTCTGTTAAAGCACTTGAGTTCACTTAACATAGAAGATCCTTTCGAAACAAGGAACTCCTATGATGTTGTAGGATTTTTACAGTCCTGCGGCACCGTAGGTGGTCTTTTCTCGGTCGATGTTAAGGATGTTTTCTATTCTATCCTACTAAAGTAACTGTTCTTAGCTGTCCAGGCATGTATTGAAAAGAAAGGCACCATTCCGTTTTAGAATTCTGTGGGCATGTCTGTTGAAAATTTCATTAGGCTTCCCAAGTTTAATTTTAGTTCCACGCTTGTTCAGTTTGATGATAGGGTTTATGTTCAGAAGAAGGGCATCTGTATAGGGTCCTGTGTAGCCCCTATCTTAAGCAACACTTTTCTTTCGGCCGTTGATAGCGTTTTGGACAGCATGCTTGACAAACAGAAGGTTTTGAAAATATTTAGATATGTAGATGATTTCCTAATTGTGTTAAACAGACAGGATCCACCAGGCCACCAAGAATCTGTCAAGGAGATGCTAGACGTTTTTATGAAATATACCTATGGTTTAGAATACACCTTTGAACTTCCAAAGAACAGTAGGTTACAATTTTTGGACCTCGAGCTGAGCCTGGGAGCTGAAGTGCACTGGAAGTACCAACCCCGCGCGCCAAAAGAGCTCTTGTGTTATGAGTCAGCCCACTCTAAGATCGCAAAAAGAGCGATAGCCACAGGGGCATCGGAATCGGATGCAAGGAAGTCATGTAAGCATGCCATACGAAGCAGCTCCCATCATCAGATTGAAAGGCTAAAGGAGGCGGGGTTTCTACAGACAGTTCTAAGTTCTGTAGTAGAGTGCCTGCTCCAGAAAATAAAAGGGAAAGCAAGAAAAAACACGCAAGAAGAAACCAGGAGATTAAGACCTGTAGTCGTACCGTACTCTCAGCGCGTAGCCCACAATCTGAAAAAGGTCGCGAGTAAATTCAAAGTCCCGGTTGTTTTCTAAGCCCCTTCAAAACTTCCTACATTGTGCGCCCGCATTAACAACCAAAAAACAGAATGCGCGACCTGCGGAACCCAGCATACCAATCCACTTGTTAGTTGCAAGGAAGGGGTAGTTTATCAAATTCCGTTCTCAAGCAAAATGGTTTACATTGGACAAACGGGGTGGTGTCTAAATGAAAGGCTAAAAGAACACGAAAGGTCACAGAAAAAAGGACCTGGTTTCAATATGGCCATCCATTGCAAAGAGTGCGGGTGCTAGCCTCGCCTATGAGAGACCATCGTTCTCGACAGAAGTCGACAGCTTTGCCGTGAGTTGAAGGAAGCCTTCCACATTAAAAAGAAGGGCCTTGAATGCGTAAGCGAGCCATCAAAAATTCTGTATAAAAGTGAGATGTCATTTTTAGAAACCCTTAGTTAGAATTGAGCTTGTTGCTGCGCCGCCTGCGCCTGGTGAACATTCCTAATCGTTTAGCTTTGATGGGGTACTCCCTTACGGCGGTGTTTGTGTATCGCGAAACCATTATAATTTATAGTCATTTGGCCCTGTACACCACGTGTCATATTCACCAACGTCACCATCACAATCGTTCTATCGCCTTTTGCCTAGTTACCATGTGATGTTTTGACAATGCGCACGTTGCGCTGCCAAATTTTCGTATATATATATTGTGTGTTTCCGTCAATAAAGCATCATTTGTTAGTAAGCGCTCGTCCGTGTTTCTTCTTGTGTCGTCTGTTTGGCGCTATAGTACTTCAGTGTTATCCATTGTCCTGCGTCCCCGTAGTCAGCTGGTCACGTCGGAACCCATCCGGCGCCTCTACATTCCAAAGCTGCCTTTCTCCTTGGTCGCCTCGTGTGTCGGCAGACTGTGACGAATCCTCGGGCCCCCGTGCCGCAAAGTACCCTTTTGCCAAGGTGGTTCCCCGTACCACAGAGAGACCATGACGACCTGGCAAATTCACCAACAATGCACAGGGCGCCAAACGTGGCCAGTCTTGCTGTCGTCACCGATCCTCCAAACGTGGCGCATGGTCGTTTAGCGTCGTCGCCCTCGCTCGTTCTCCGAAGGGTGCCGCCACCCTGGATTGATCGACGCACCTGCAGCGGGCTGAAGTAGCTGCAGGCCGATCCTCACACCTTCAATCAAATTTTCGCACAATTACTCGTCAAGTTCGGTCAACTTTCAGGACGTCACAGTTAGGCTATCACAAGGTAAATTATTGACAAACCTTTATCGCAAACCTACTGATAGAAAGCAGCTTCTATATCTCCCGGCAGCCATGTGCGACATTGCAAAACCGGTATCCCCTACAGTCAGGCTCACCGCTTCAAGCGATTGTGTTCGGATCGCATAAATTTCATTTCTAATGGCGAACAACTCAAAAGTGCTATCGTTAAACGGCAGTATCCGTCAAAGTTAATTGACGACGCCATATGCCGAGCAGCTCAATTAAACAGAGCCGATATGCTTAGCGAAATCTGGTTACCCGAAAAACGTAACAGCACAAATCTTTTACTGACATTCTCGGCATCAGCGGCAAAAGTATTTTCTATATCGAAACGCCACCACAATATCCTTTCCCAAAGTGAACGTCTTCTCGATATTTTTCCTGAACTGCCTGGCGTCGTGTACCGACGGTGTAAGAACGTGCGCGACATGTTAACATCCTGAAAATTAAATGAGCACAAAAAGACGTCTGGCTACGCACCATGGAAGAATGCGCGTTGCAAGGTGTGTGCACATGCAAACCACAGAGAGAGTGATTAGTACGTCCTCAGACTTTACCGTAAAACTTCGCGAATCATTTAATTGCGATAGCTCGAATGTTGCATACATGCTTGAGTGCAATGTCTACGGAAAACGGTATATTGGCCAAACAGAAACCTCGTTTCGAATACGCTTTAATAACCACAGATCGCATGCTAATACACTTCCTAACCTACCATTATCAGCAGATATTCGCTTACAAGGGCATTCTTTCCAAAAACTCAGGGCCACTATACTTGAATCAGGCTTTCAATCCCATCACGATCGCGATTTCCGCGAGTCTTACCTAATCTATAACTTTAACACCGTGTCATCTGGCATTAACGAAAGCACAGGTAACCAACGTGCCTTCTAAGCATACTTGACATTACCCGTGACGCCTTATGCAATCCATGAGACGCAGCTATCTCTCAAGAACCTTCTATAGTTATTGTGTTTCTTTTCTGTTGCTTCAATTCTGTGCCACATAATGTCCATAGTCTGCAGACGACACTGTTTTCCAAAGTACGCACGCCAATAAAAGCCCTGGTCATTCATCCAGCTCGCTATGACGACTACTGATCACTGCGCTTCACCATGCACCCTGAATGTACTATCGCGCGGAGCCTTATTATCTCCATTGTCCTGTTTATTGTATTATTTTTTATTGTTGATTTCAAGTGGTTTACATTGTAATATTGAGTAAACGAACGATTCATTTCTGCACTTGCGCCACGTTTGTGGTATCGCTATCGCCAGTGGTATCGCTGTACTTATGTTGTTTTTTATTGTTGTTATTATTGCGCACAACATTATGTGACGTATCATGGGTTTATAAGGAAGTCCAAAGGCATGTACATATTACTTTGACAAAGGCTGGACCACCGGCCGAAATGTCAGTCAAAACTACTGTGCTTATTCAACGTATGCCGACCTCTTTTTCTTCATTTTACTACCGGGGCAAGCGTGATTTTCTCAGCCATCATTATATATATATATATATTTACATATGTGTGTGTGTGTATCACATCACTTCTAATGTATTTAGAAGAACATGACAAACAAAACTTTTTCGGACCACACATAAGAAGTTGTCCTCCCAGGGTCCTTTCTTTCCAGGTTCCTTATTTACTCGTAAGGAATGTGCTTTCTCACTCGTTCAAATTATAGTTGAAGGCAATGATGTCTGCATGTCATATGTTTACGTCTACTTTCGCATTTTAATATGTAAATAATTTTTAAATGTGCGCTGATTCAAAAAGATACCTCCACCAGGTGGGAGGTCCACAGGAACAGGTGCTCTGCATGTCCGCTTGGAGGGTGCGTGTGCGCAAATAGGTGTTCACGCTAAGTGCCTGTTCCTGCTATGTGGTGCTCTGGCCCTTGCACCTGCCACATGTCGCCTCATGATCATCAGCCTGGTTACGCCCACTGCAGGGCAAAGACCTCTCCCATACTTCTCCAACTACCCCGGTCATGTACTAATTGTGGCCATGTCGTCCCTGCAAACTTCTTAATCTCATCCGCTCACCTTTCTGCCGCCCATTGCTACACTTCCCTTCCCTTGGAATCTAGCCCGTAACAACTAATGATTATCGGTTATCTTCCCTTCTCATTACATGTCCTGCCCATGCCCATCTCTTTTTCTTGATTTTAACTCAGATATCATTACCTCGCATTTGTTCCCTCACCCAATCTGCTCTTTTCTTATCCCTTAACGTTACACCTATCATTCTTCTTTGCATAGCTCGTTGCGTCGTCCTCAATGTAAGTAGAACCTCTTTCGTAAGCCTCCAGGTTCCTGCCCCGCACGTGAGTACTGGTAAGACACAGCTGTTATGCATTTTTCTCTTGAGGGATAATGGCAACCTGCTGTTCATGATCTGATAATGCCTGCCAAACGCACCCCAGCCCATTCATATTCATCTGATTATGTCAGTCTCATGATGCGGATCCGCGGTCACTACCTGCCCTAAGTAGATGTATTGCCTTACCACTTCCAGTGCCTCGCTACCTATCGTAAACTGCTCTTCTCTTCCGAGACGGTTAAACAATACTTTAGTTTTCTGCAGATTAATTTTTACACCCACCCTTCTGCTTTGCCTCTCCAGGTCAGTGAGCCTGCATTGCAATTGGTCCCCTGAGTTACAAAGTGAGGCAACATCATCAGGGAATCGTAAGTTACTAAGGTATTCTCCATGAACTCTTATCCCCAATTCTTCCCAATCCAGGTCTCTGAATACCTCCTATAAACACGCTGTGAATAGCTTTGGAGAGATCGTATCTCCCTGCCTGACGCCTTTCTTTATTGGGATTTTGTTGCTTCCTTTATGGAGGGCTACGGTGGCTGTGGAGCCGCTATAGATATCTTTGAGGATTTTTACATACGGGTCACCTACACCCTGATCCCGTAATTTACGGAATCCTGCCTGGTCTTTTGGTTAACAGAAGTCTAAGGTGTTCCCGATTCTATTTGCGATTACCTTAGTAAATACTTTGTAGGCAACGGAGAATTTTTCAAGTCTTTGGCGTCTCCTTTTTTATGGATCAGGATTATGTTGGCGTTCTTCCAAGATTCCGGTATGCTCGAAGTCATAAGGCATTGCGTACACAGGGTGGCCAGTTTTTCTAGAACCATCTGCCCACCATCCTTCAACAAATAAGCTGTTACCTGGTCCTCCCCAGCCGCCTTCCCCTTTTCTATAGCTCCCAAGGCTTTCTTTACTGCTTCCGGCGTTAGTTGTGTAATTTCAAGTTCCTCGAAGCTATTCTCTCTTCCATTAACGTCGTGGGTGCCACTGGTACTGCATAAATCTCTATAGAGCTCCTCAGCCACATGAACTATCTCATCCATATTAGTAATGATATTGCAGGCTTTGTCTCTTAACGCACACATCTGATTCTTACCAATTCCTAGTTTGTTCTTCACTGCTTTTAGGCTTCCTACATTCTTGAGAGCATGTTCAATTCTATCTATATTATACTTCCTTATGTCAGCTGTCTTACGCTTGTTGATTACCTTCGAAAGTTCTGCCAGTTCTATTCTAGCTGTAGGGTTAGATGCTTTCATGCATTGGCGTTTCTTGATCAGATCTTTCGTCTCCTGCCATAGTTTGCTGGTATCCTGCCTAACGGAGTTACCACCGACTTCCATTGCACACGCCTTAAAGGGAAGCTGAAACGGTTTTCAGTTTCCATGAATTGCTGGGATTGGGAAGAACAGACCTAATAATTTACGGTACCGAAATTTTTTTTTCGTTTTGTTAATATAAGGGGCGGAAATCGCCTTCTAAATCACCCGCGCGGACACGCCCCCATCGCTTCCCGGAGCGCCGGGTGAGGTTGTTGCCAGAGGAGAGAACCGGCGAGAGTGACGTCATGGGCGGAGGCCGAGCCAACCGAGCTGCGGACCGGCGTGCTGACATGTGCTGGCATGCCTCTTTCCGTCCTGCGCTTTACTGAACGACGCTACGAGAGATCTGCCGCCGCCGCCGCCGCCGCCGCCGCCGCCGCTCACGTTTGTTTTGCGATTTTCGTAAACTGTTCTTTCCTTCTGTGCTGCGTGAGTGCCTACAGCCAAGGGCGCCCAACATGCCCTCGTTCTGTGCAGCATTCGGCTGCGCGAACACAGGCGGGCGAGGCGATGTCGTGTTTCACAAATTCCCGAAGGAAAAGAAGCTTGTAGCGCAGTGGGTACGTGCGGTGAGGAGAGATAAGTTCGTGCCGACGAAATCAACTGTGCTATGCTCGGACCATTTCCGCGACAGTGACTATCATCGGAGCTTGACAACGATGCGGGCAATCGGTATTCCAGTTAAATCGGCGCGACTGAAGCCCGGCGTTGTTCCGTCTATATTCTCCTACAAGAGAAACACCTCGCCACCTCCAAAAGCGGCCTTCGCCAAGAGGAGAAAGCGTGAGGTAACGGTTTTAATGCGCACACGGTCAATTTTTTACCAGATGATCACCTTAGTGTCGAACAAACGGTCTACGACGAAGCGAGGTGGAGGCACAGCCGGGAATATTCACTTACGTGCAAAGTGCTTGCCGTTTTCATCCTGTTTTGCCTCTCCGCTTTGTCACGGAACACTGTACTACAGCTGTTTGTTCGGCGCTGTTCTGATACGGTGAAATAACTGGCCGGGGGTACGCTTGCGCATTCAGTGATATTTGTTATTCGTCCTACCTTGCGGTGCCCGCAGATTTAGCTGTTCAGCATTCGTGTTCAAATCGCACGACATGAGGCGTTACGGTAATATTTTCATGCTCGCGTTAGAGTAGTTGAACTCGGCGTGTAAAAACTTCGTTCCGTAGATTTCGCACGCACAGCTTGCTACCAGCAGCGAAATGCCGCAAAAGCGAGCGTCGGCACAGCCGCGCCCGTGGCAAGGCGAACGGGCTCAAATAATGAAGTAGCGTTGGGAGGTATTCAAGTTATCAGCGTTCGACGCGGTCTACCCCAATACAGGCATCGCTGCTTGGCAAAAAAAAAAAAATTTCTTGGCCTTGTTCCTAGGGAACTAGCTATGCATCACGCATGGGAAAATAATTATTTGAAAGTAATTATATTACATTACTCATTACTGTCTTATTACGCTCATTGATTTGAATTACATTACCAATTACCGCCTTAAAAAGTAATGGTATTACTTTACGATTGCTTCCAAAAAGTTTTCATGCATACAAGAAGCAAAAAGCAAAGTATAAAGGGACGCCAACCTTTCTTTGGGGTAACATACACTTTCATGCCCTCCCCCCAGGTTTCTCAACGACACCTCACCACATTACCAACGTTCTGACGCCGTACACAGCTTACTGGTGCATATTTAGCGCAATTACTAAATTACTGTAGCCATGAAATTACAGACAAAATATTTCACATTACTATCACTAGACAACTAATCCATCACATAAATTACTGAAAAAGTATTTAAATTATTGTAAGTAATCCAACTGCTGTCATGTATACTGATATGCTGAAATTCATGACATCCATGCCTTGCACTCTTTCAGATACTAGCAGAGCTCCTTGAGAACCGAGCCCCTGATGAACCTGTTCCACTACCATCACCAATCGAAGATTTTGAAGCAGCCACTGTAACACAGGCATATAATGAAGAGTTTGAAGCTAAGATTTCCATGAGGATAGCAATAGGTGCTTGTTGGTACGGCATGTCTTATTTTGTTATAGCGCAAGCTTGACAAGGACAAAAGAAGGCACATCAGACACACACAGCGCTGTGTGTGTCTGATGTGCCTTCTTTTGTCCTTGTCAAGCTTGCGCTATAACAAAACTAAGATTTCCAGCGCGCGAGAAGGTGCACACATCGCTCTCGCTGTTGGCACGCTCAACATCGTCGTTGCCGCCGTTGCCGCCATCGTTTTCCGTATCGGCTGTGGGTTCAAACATGTACGGGGAAAATACAAGCTGTCCGAGACAGCGAGAACGTTCCATCTTACAAATCAGCTATGAAGCCAGAACAGCAGAACCGCGTGCTACCAGAGAGAAAGGAATGGTGCTACGCTCTGAAACGGAGACATGCGGCGGCGCTGACCGGCGACTACCGCCAACGACGTCACAGCGGCCCCGACCAACCACGGGCAACAGCGGCGTTCGTGCGATGCCCTGAGGCGCTGGTGCGCGTTTTCTTGAAAAAACAGCCGCTTGCGTTTGTTTCCGCCCTTTTTGAACCTGATATTCGTGTTCAGGGGACTCAAAACTGTAGGATGCCGCAGAGAACTCATTTTTTTCGAAAAGTGTTTCAGCTTCCCTTTAATGATGCCCACAAGATTGTCGTTCATTGCTTAACACTAAGGTCTTATTCCTGAGTTACAGCCGAATACCAGTTCTGTAGCTTGATCCGGAATTCCTCTATTTTCCCATTTTATTTTGTTGTAGCGCAAGCTTGACACGGACAACAGAAGGCACATCTGACACAGGCAGCGCTACTTTCAAAAACATATTTATTTCTCGTTCTCGTCGCTATATATACACCCTCGACCCGTCATACAGCACGTGTATATTTTTGGGAAAGATTAAAAAAAAGTTAGAAACTGGGAACCACACGTGACTCAAAGAGAAGGTGTACCGTTCAGGGTGACAGTTTCTGAGAAGGACACGTGGCAGAAATCTGTAGCCATGTACCTTCAAGAAAAACTAAACTTGCTAGACATCAGTGACCCTTTCCTGAGAAAGAGTTCTGAGGAGGTTTTAAATTTTGTAAGAGCTCATGAAAATCAACGTTTAAAGGCCTTCTCTGCCGATGTTAAAGCCCTTTATTATTCTCTGCCACAATCAGAATTATTAACCTGTATTGACAGTTGCATAGATACATATGGTGCCGTTAGGTTTAGCACGGAAGCAAGTACATTCATTGATAATTTTAAAAAAGTTACTTAGGTTTTATTTAGAGAAAAGACGGGGAATGCGGGAGATGGAAATTCAACACAATGAGCAAAACGTGAACAAGGTGAATGCTTCGAGCCAACGTTTCGACAAGTGGACTTGTCTTCTTCAAAGCGACGTATGCTTTCCTCGCCAGAGTATATATAGGCGGGGTTTTTCTAAAGGGGAGAGGGTGTGAGGCGGGAGGATGCGGAAACGAGCGGAATGTGTTAGCGTGTCGAATTGAGAGTAAAGGAACGCTGTGTACAAGGTCAAAGCCAGGGCACAACCCCCCTCCCCCCCCCCGCCCCCCACCCTGGTCTGTCAACGCAGGCGCGTCAGCCGGCGTGTGAAGGGCGTCTGACACGCCGGCTGACAACAAAAAGAAAAAGGAAAAATGGAGATGAAAGGGGAAACAAAAAAAGAAGGGTGGGATATGCCAAGAAATAAAACTAAGTGTTGTTGCCTATACCTTGAAGTTTAGCATAGCGAATAGATTCTAAAGCTCCCTTTAAAACGTTTATGCCTATTGGTTGGAATGTCTTGAACTTATGGATAAGGTATGATTCTCTGCATTTTCTTTCCTGTTCATAACGGAAATTTGACTGTAAGATGTAGAGCTTAAGCTCATCCAAGTTATGACCTGGTTGGTTGAAATGCTTGACGACGGCTTTGGGAAGCTTTTCAGCCGTGTCCGCGCGATGTCCGTTTAATCTGACGTTCATTGATTGTCCTGCTTCACCGATATATTGTTTCTTACAGAAGGAACATTTAAGTATATAAATCACACCTGAACTTGTACAAACCCGCCATGGTTGCTCAGTGGCTATGGTGTTGGACTGGTTAGCACGAGGTCGCGGGATCAAATCCCGGCCACGGCGGCCGCATTTTGATGGGGGCGAAATGCGAAAATACCGGTGTACTTAGATTTAGGTGCACGTTAAAGAACCCCAGGTGGTCGAAATCTCTGGAGTCTTCCACTACGGCATGCCTCATAATCAGAAAGTTGTTTTGGCACGTAAAGCCAAATAATTTAATTTTTGACTTGTACAAGTGAAGCTAGATTTGACTTGATGTGTATAACTATTTGCGGTGCTTTCAATTTTGATGTCACTTTGGAGGTGCCTGCAGGTTTAGCACCTAGGGCGACAAGATGCTTTTATTACGGGGGAATGCTGTTGGCTGACTTTTGCGTGCACTAACATGTCTTTAAAGTTCTTGTTTCGGCGATAGGTAACCCTGGGTACATCCGGAAACGCTTTTCGCAGACGCTCGTTACTTGATAATATTGGGTTGTATTTTCTTAGGATGCTGTTTATGTTTGGGAATGCATTAGAATTTTTGTTATAAAGACCGGCGGTCTGTCAGATTCTAATGTCGGCTGTCTCTTCACCATTTCCGACTGCCTCTCCAATCTTGGCGCGGCATCATAAGCTCTATCGAGAGCAACTTCCGGATTGTTCCTTTCTGTTATAGTTGATTTAAGGTCACTTAGGTGCTGGATATAATCGTGGTCTTCGCTGCAGATTCTTCTTATACGTTTCGCTTGTCCGACAAAAATGTCTTGCTTGCAATGTCGCGGGTGATGACTGTTGTAGTTTAAATATTGCTGGCTATCTGTAGGCTTCCGGTAAAGTGTCGTTCTCAGTTTTCCGTTTTCTATGTAGACCGTCGTGTCCAGGAAATTGATCTGGCTAGGAGAGTGGTGAGCAGCAAATTTAATACTCGGGTGAAGGCGATTGAAATGGCTAATTAAGTTGGTTAAGGCGCTTGTGCCGTGTTCCCATGTTATAAATACGTCATCAATCTAGCGAAGGTAGGTGTGGGGTTTTAAAGGGTAGGATTTCAGCAGGTCTGCTTCAAGCTGTCCCATGAAAATGTTCGCATACGTGGGAGGGAATGGCGTACCCATGCTAGTGCCGAAAATTTGCAGGTAGTGTATAGAATCAAATTCGAAATAGTTGAGCGTGAGAGAGAGAGAGAAAAAAAACTTTATTGGTTCTATCAAGGGGTTTAGCGGTGAGCCGTCTTGCGCTTGCTGCCTGGCTTCTCAGCACGGGTGTGCCCCTATTCCAGGGCTCCACTGAGCCTGGCCACTTCGCACGCGTGTTGCACGATTGCCCTTTCGGTGGTGAGCTCGCTGCTGGTGAGCAGGCCCTCCCGTTGCTCCACACTCGGGTTTTTATGTTTATGGAATGTGTAGTTACGCTTACATTCCCATGTTATGTGGTAAAGAGTTGGTATTTCTCCGTACCATGGGCAGGAGTTTCTGTATTGTGTCGGGTACATTTTACTTAGTATGTGTAGATTATAGAAAGTTCCGGTTTGTAGCCTTCTCCAATCGGCAGCTTCCTGTTGTGTAAGTAGTGTGTGTGGCGGAGAATATTTGATTCTGTGCCCTCTATAGTACTTTATTATTTCCGCACACGTCGGCTCCACCGTTGTAGGGTTCTCTAGAGGCTCTATCTGTCCAGTTCGGTATGTGATCTCGCGAACTAGACTGTCTACTCTCACGTTCCCTTCTATCCCGGTATGGGCCGGTATCCAGAAAAGTTTGTGCTTCACTTTATTTCCGAGGGTTCCTGCTCCGAGGAGGATTCGCAGGGCCTCTTTACAGACTCTCCCCTGCATGTAATGCCTGCATGCAGCTTTGGAGTCTGTTAATATGGTTAGCGGTCTGTTACTTCGGTAGCCTTCGGTCGCTGCAAGCGCTATGGCGACCTCTTCCCCCTCCGCTACCGTGCAATTCCTTATGGTTGCGCAGCTGATTGTCTTTCCCATGTAGTCTACTACAGCCGTAGCTACTCTGTGTGTTCTAGTGTGCTTGTCCCACGGGTATAGCCCTGCATCCGTGTACACCGTGTTTTCCTGTGTTGCCAGGTGGCCTTTCACGTAATCTGCCCTTGCCTGCCTTCTGGCTGCGTGTAGGTTCGCATCCATGTTGCGTGGAATTGGACTTATTCTGAGGGTTTGTCTGACGATGTACGGGATGTCTGCCTCTCGATCTATTGCCCCTTTCGTATCGTATCCTAGTCTTTTTAGGAGCATTCTTCCTGTAGCCGACTGCCAAAGTCTCGCTATTTGTGTGTTTAGTTGCGCTTCTGCCAGCTCGCTGAGCGTGTTGTGTATTCCTAGCTGCAGTAGCTTGTCGTTTGAAGTATTCCTCGGTAGGTGCAGTGCCGTTTTGTACGCCTTTCTTAGTATGGTTTCTGCTTGTTCTCTTTCTAGCTTGTTCATCAAGTGGTAAGGTAGCGAGTATGTGACTCTGCTGACCACTAAACTTTTAACCAACTTGATCGTGTCTGCCTTTTTCATGCCATGTCTTCTATTGGAAACTCTCGTAATCATCCTGCTTACTTGATCTGTCGATTTTTGGAGTAAGCTAATTGTGTGACTGCATATTCCGCTGCTTTGCAGCCACATTCCTAGAATTCTTATGTTCTTTTCCGCTATAAGCTGGCCCTCTAAGTTTATTTCGATTTCGGCCTTGGTGGAGTTCTTTCCAATTCTGAGTATTTCCGATTTCTCTGTGGAGCAAGCCAGGCCTCTTGCCTTAACATAGTTTTCTACGCGGTTTGCTGCCTCTTGCAGTTTCTCTTGCTTTTGTCCTAGCGTTCCTTGGTTGGCCCATATTTTATATATATATATATATTGTAAGGAAGATGACGAACGTGGGCGCAGTCAGCAGCATCGGCAGCATCAAGCGCGCAGCAGAAGCTCGTGCTCGGGGACTGTGCTCGGTGCATCGTAGAACCGGCGGTCGCTGCGAACCCGAATAAACCTCCTTTATAAGTGGTGGAGGTGCGGGGTAACGTTCCACTCTACCATCCTGGAACTCCGTTCTCGGACGCTACCCTCTGCCATGCCGGACGCCGACCAGCAGACTCTTCCATCGCCACCCATCCCCTGCGCTGGCACCGTTCGCCAGCGGGAGCCTCCCATCTTCAGCGGAACCGACGACAACGACGTTGAAGAGTGGCTGTCGTCCTACGAACGGGTGAGCGTTCACAACAAATGGAATGACTCGGACAAGTTGGCCTACGTCTCATTCTACCTCGCGGGCATGGCCAGTCTCTGGTTCCGGAATCATGAAAGGGATATCCGAACGTGGTCGGCGCTCAAGACGTCCATTGCAGAAGTATTTGACCGACCCGCCGTCAGGAAACTCCGAGCCGAGCAGCGTTTGCGTACACGCGCACAGGACACGGGTGAGACATTCACCAGCTATTAGAAGACGTTCTCGATTTGTGCAGGCGCGTGAACGCTGCCATGACGGAAGCGGAAAAGATCAAGCACGTCATGAAAGGAATCGACGATGACGCGTTCCAAATGCTTCTGGCCAAGGACCCGCGCACTGTTGGCGACGTCATCAGCTTGTGCCAGAGCTATGATGAATTGTGTAAGCAGCGGGCTCTGACAAGGCGATATTCCACGCCAAATGCGGCATCACTCTGCAGCCTTACCATCGGCCCAGAACAAGCCTCCTTGATAACGCAAATCAAGGATTTTGTCCGCGAAGAAGTCGCACGACAGCTATCTCTGGTGTCCGTCACTCCGGAGTCTGCCAGCACTTTGCCGTCTCATATCCGTAACGTGATCCATGAAGAGGTCGCGGAAGCGCTGCCGGCTGTTCACCAAAAGGATGTCGTGACTACACCAGTCACTTATGCTACGGTTGCTACAATGTCGAGTCGCACGTTAACCAAGGCGGAGACCAATTATAGCGTTACCGAAAAGGAGTGTTTGGCCATTGTGTGGGCGCTTGGCAAGTTTCGCCCATATTTATACGGCCGATCTTTTGACGTAGTAACCGACCACCACGCACTATGTTGGCTGTCGACGCTCAAAGATCCATCAGGGCGCCTTGCCCGCTGGGCATTGCGAATCCAAGAATACGACATACGCGTGGTGTACCGTTTCGGGCGAAAGCACTCCGGCGCTGACGCGCTATCCCGATCACCGCTTCCCCCGAAGGCCAGTCAAGACTCCCCCTGCGAGTGCACATTATCCTCTCTGGATGTTGACACTATCGCTGCTGCACAGCCTAATGATCCCTGGACTGCATCTCTGCTCGACCTTCTGTCGGATACGTCGAAAGTTCCAGCGTCACGCACGCTTCGGCGCCAAGTGCCTCATTTTGCGATTCGCGACCAGCTACTATATCGCCGCAACTATGCCCCAGATGGACGCACCTGGTTACTCGTCATTCCGCGAATCTTGCGTTTAGAGCTCTGCTCCTCGTTCCACGTCGACCCTCAGTGTGGCCATGTGGGAGTCTTCAAGACCTACGAAAGACTTCGACACCGCTATTACTGGCGCGGAATGTATAATTTCGTTCGAAAGTTCGTCCGCTCTTGTCATGAGTGCCAACGCCGGAAAGCGCCACCGCACAACTCCGCCGGTGAACTCCAGCCTTTACAATGCCCATCCCGATCCTTTGATCGCATGGGCATAGATCTCTACGAGCCACTTCCGTTGACTCCTGCCGGCAACAGGTGGATAATCGTTGCGGTAGACCACTTAACCCGTTATTCGGAGACTGCTGCTCTACGAAATGCTACAGCGCAGGAGGTCGCCAATTTCCTACTTCGCCGATTTCTCCTTCGTCATGGAGGTCCACGTGAACTTTTAAGCGATAGAGGCCGTGCCTTCTTATCTGAAGTCATCGAACAACTGCTTGCTGAATGCGCTATCGTTCATCGTAAATGCACTGCTTATCACCCTCAGACTAACGGTTCAACAGAACGCTTTAATCGAACTCTTGGTGACATGCTCGCCATGTCACTCTAATTAGGACCTAGTTCTTCCGTTTGTCACCTACGCCTACAACACCGCGACTCAGGCCACTACCGGATTCTCACCCTTTTACCTTCTTTACGGCCGTCATCCTTCGCACACCATCGACACCATTCTGCCCTACCGGCCGGACCCATCCGAATGCCTGCCGATCTCGGAAGCCGCCAGACAAGCAGAGGAATGTCGCCAGCTTGCCCGCCGATTCACCTCTGACTACCAGCACCGCCAAAAAGCCGTTCACGATGCCCAGAACTCGACTCCCACTTTCCTCCCAGGCGCTCTCGTCTGGTTGTTAGTGCCACACCGCACGCCTGGGCTCGCTTCAAAGCTCCTTCCGAAGTACGACGGTCCATACCGCGTTCTCGAGAGAACATCAACCGTTAATTACCTGGTTGAGCCGCTAACGCCGCCGTCCGACATGCGACATCGTAACCGCGAAGTCGTTCACGTTCAGCGTCTCAAGCCGTACCACAATTCTACCGTCCTTCCAGAAAGCTAAGTTGCCAGGATGGCTCCTTTATTGCCGCGGGGCCATTGTAAGGAAGATGACGAACGTGCGCGCAGTCAGCAGCATCGGCAGCATCAAGCGCGCAGCAGAAGCTCGTGCTCGGGGACTGTGCTCGGTGCATCGTAGAACCGGCGGTCGCTGCGAACCCGAATAAACCTCCTTAATAATATATATATATATATATATATATATATATATAATATAACCTGAATAAAGAGAAAATCAGACATCCACCCGTTCGTAGCAATTGCTACAAAGGAAACCCATACGGGTTCCTCGAAAGAAAAGCCTCATAGTTGAAGAAAAATTCGTCCTGGTCCGGGACTCGAACCCGGGACCACCGCCTTTCCGGGGCAGCCGCTCTACCATCTGAGCTAACCAGGCGGCTAGCATATGGCAGGGCGAAGTCGAATTTGTCGACAACACGAAGCAAAGGCTTGTCTTTGCTTCGTGTTGTCGTGATGTGCAACACGAGCAAAGGCTTGCCTTTGCTTCGTGTTGTCGACAAATTCGACTTCGCCCTGCCATCTACTAGCCGCCTGGTTAGCTCAGGTGGTAGAGCGGCTGCCCCGGAAAGGCGCTGGTCCCGGGTTCGAGTCCCGGACCAGGACGAATTTTTCTTCAACTATGAGGCTTTTCTTTCGAGGAAGCCGTATGGGTTTCCTTTGTAGCAATTGCTACGAACGGGTGGATGTCTGATTTTCTCTTTATTCATTGCTTCTCTCCACCTTGCGGGTTTCCGCAGAACTATTACGTCAAACTCTTGCCTTTGCTTCGTGTTGTCGACAAATTGGACTTCGCCCTGCCATCTGCTAGCCGCCTGGTTAGCTCAGATGGTAGAGTGGCTGCCCCGGAAAGGCGGTGGTCCCGGGTTCGAGTCCCGGACCAGGACGAATTTTTCTTCAACTATGAGGCTTTTCTTTCGAGGAACCCGTATGGGTTTCCTTTGGAGCAATTGCTACGAACGGGTGGATGTCTGATTTTCTCTTTATATATAACCTAAGGAGCGATAAGTAAACTTAAGGAGCGTGCGCTTGGGGATTGATTACGAGGGATCTAGAAACGGCTTCACTTCCTTCACTGATGGGAATGCTGGTGTAAAGGGCAGCAACATCCAAAGTGACTAGAATAGCGTGGTCGGAAAGGATGTGGTTGGCGTTCATGCCGTCGATAATTCGGAGGAAGTGTGGCGTGTCTTGACGAAAGATGGGAGGCTGGTGGGTATGTTTGACAGGTGGTGATTTAAGAATTTAGATAGTGACTCAGTAGGTGTGTTGTTATTAGACACAATAGGCCGACCTGGGATTTCTGCTGTAAATCTTTCTTCGACCGGAACTTTATGTATTTTAGGAAGAAGATAAAAGCGGCCTGCGGTTTTGTTCGTGGGCATCATGAAACGATATTCAGATTGCGTAATTAGTCCCTGGACAGGAGCTCCGCTATTGTGCTTATCACAATATTGCTGTAATCTGAAGTTGGGTTAGAGTCGAGTTTTCTGACGGCCAGCAAGAAAGCTTGCCGTCATCCCCTACATACACGGTTCCTCCGAATCTGGTCACATGTGCGACGGCAAAGGCAGCCGACACAGCGGAGGCCGAAGAAATTGCCGTGGCGCTGGCGGCAGTAGAAGGATATAGGACAGGCAGGCCTCTAAACATCCTAACAGACTCGATGGAAGCGTGCAGAAATTACACGCGGGGCAGGATTAGCAAAGCCGCCCTCAGAATTCTTGGCGGAGCCAACTTCGCCGAGAGGAACATTACGCACAAGTTAATTTGGATTCCGGCCCACGCAGGCATAGAGGGTAACGAAAGGGCAGACAGCCTAGCTCGAGAGACCACGTTCCGAGCAGAGCAGTCGCGCGCCCCGGAGTATCACCCACACGCTTGTGAGGGAGGATACACAGAAATCTTAAGCTTATACAGAGGGACGAGAGCCAAATATCCCCCACCGCACAAAGCTCTAACGCAGGAGGAAGCAACGAGTTGGCGCAGATTGCAGACAAACTCCTTCCCAAATTTATACATCCTAAACAAAATGTACCCAACACAATATAGAGACACCTGCCCATGGTGCGGGACCACACCCACACTATACCATGTCATATGGGAATGTAAACACAATAAATCATTCCACCAACACAATAACCCGAGTGCGGAGCAATGGGAGAGTCGGCTTACCAGCTGCGAGCTCACGGCCCAAAGGGCCTTAGTGCAGCACGCTAGTGAGGTAGCTAGGCTCAGTGGAGCCCTGGAATAGGGGCCCACCCTTGCTGGAAGAGGCTCCAAGTCGCCGGCGCCCAAGACGACCGAGACCTCGAGACGCTAAATCCTTGAAGGAACCAAAATAAAGTTTCTCTCTCTCTCTCTCTCTCCATTAAATAAAGAAGATTGCTGGAAGGAACGGCATCAACGTTGTATTTTCGGCACCTAATAAATTGGTCAGCCTCTGTAAAAGCACAAGGCCAGAAAGAATCCCACGTAGCGCATGCGAAAAATAACATAAAAACAAATTCATTGATTGCTTCGCCCCTGTAGTATACCGCATTCCTCTCGGGTGTGGACGATCCTACATCGTTCAAACAGGCAGATGCATAAATGACAGGCTACGAGAACACAGTAACAAAGTTAACAACTTGGCCACTGACGGCTTTCATGCCATTCATTGCCAGAGATGCAACTGCAAACCAAGATTTAAAGAAACAGTCATCATGAGTAGAAGCAGGTGTGAAATGACGCGCTTGATAATACCAGCCAGACACATATCAACATTCGGTGATGCAGGCGTCAGCAAGCCTTCCATCTCACTATCTTCAAATGAGCTGAATTATCTTTGTTACCGTTGAACGTGTGCATGTCTGTGAATATGTGAGTCAAGAAATTGCTTACGTGTGGTCCCCACTTAATATTTTTTTTTTTATTTTTCCAAAAAATTTACACGTGCTGTATGACGGGTAGAGGGTGTATATATAGCGACGAGAACGAGAAATAAATCTGTTGTTGAAAGTAGTTCTGTGCGTGTCAGATGTGCCTTCTGTTGTCCGTGTCAAGCTTGCGCTATAGCAAAGGGAGATATGCCGTACCAACAAGCCCCTATTGCTATGCTCATCTATTTTCCCTCTTACCGCTGACACATTGATCGGTTTCTTATGTACCAGTTTCTTCCGTTCCCTCCTCAAGTCTAGCCTAATTCGAGTTCTTACCATCCTATAGTCACTGCAGCGCACCTTGCCAAGCACGTCCACATCTTGGATGATGCCAGGGTTAGCGTAGAGTATAAACCCTATTTCATTTCTAGACTCGTCATTCGGGCTCCTCCACGTCTACTTTCGGCTATCCCGCCTGCGGAAGAAGGTACTCATTATCCGCATAATATTGTGTGCTGCAAAGTCTAGTAATAACTCTCCCCTGCTATTCCTAGGGCCTATGCCATATTACCCCGCTGACATGTCTCCAGTCTGCTTCTTGTCTACCTTGGTATTGACGTCGCCCACCAGTATAGTGTATTTTGTTTTGACTTTAGCCATCGCCGATTCTACGTCTTCATAGAAGCTTTCGACTTCCTGGTCATGGTGACTGGATGTAGGGGCGTAGCCCTGTACGACCTTCAAGTTGTACCTCTAGTTAAGTTTCACAAGACTTGCCACCCTTTCGTTAAAGCTATAAAATCTCTGTATGTTACCAGCTATATTCTTATTATTCACGAATCCGACTCCTAGTTCTCGTCTCTCCGCTAAGCCCCGGTAGCACAGGTGGACGAGGAATCAACTTTTATTGTAAAACAAGCATTTTGTGATGGCCGCGCCTAGGCCTCCCATGAGGGGACGTCAGGGGCTTGCCTCGTCGCCGCCTCACGGGCTTGCTGGGTCACGCAGGTTTGGTCGTCGAGGGCAGAGCTCTGCAGAGCCTCATGCAACCTCGATGAGAGTCGTGGTGTTAGTCTATGTGCACTGGGCTGGGCACTCCCACAGCATATGCGGAAGCGTAGCTGGGTGAATGCCACAGCACCGGCAGTTGGTTGTAGTGTAGACGTCTGGAAATATAAGGTGGAGACGCAGGGTGGTAGACGCAGCAGACGCAGGGTGGTAGCCTGCAGCCGGTTGAACTTGGGGTGAGGCGGGGCGAAGTTTCGGCGTTTGAGGTAAAACGCCTTAACGACATCGTTAAAGTTGTCAGATTGTCCCTGGTGTCCAACTCATCTCCAGTGACTCCGGCGCGGTTTACTAGGCCTCGCGCAATGGAGTGGGTGACCTCGTTGAGATTGGGGAGGTGTGGGTGGACAGGGCCCGCGTAATCAGCATAATCTCCTATGTCAGAGAGATTATGCTGTCTTTAGAGTGTGGTGCCTGGCAGAGGATGCGAAGAACTTGACGAGAAATACGGCTTTTGGTGAAGTTAGTGAGGGCTGAGCGAGAGTCACACACGATGGTGTGACAGGTGGGATCTAGAGTGGCCAGGGCGATGGACACTTCTTCAGCCGTCTCGGCAGTGGGGATAGTGACGCTGGAGGCGTGGTGTAGGACTCCATCGCGTGTAGCGACGGCCACAAATCGTGTGCCATGGGAATATTGGGCTGCGTCAACAATAGTGACGCCAGGTACATGAGCAAGGGCTTTTATGATAGCTCCGGCCCGAGCTTGGCGCCGGGCCTTGTTATATTCAGGGTGCATGTTTCTAGGGATAGTGTCTGTGTAGATCCAGCTACGGAGGTCGTTCGGGATCAGTTGTTTGGGGCCCTGTTGCTGATGGTAGGTGAAGACAAGCGTGGATAGAATAAAGCGTCTCGTTTCAGTAAGGGTCAGCCATTCAAGCTGTGAGCGTTGTTGGGCTTCAATGAGTTCGGAAAGGTTGTGAACTCGCAGTTGGTTGACGAGTTCAGTGCTCGTGCAATGCGGGAGGCAAAGTGCTTGTTTGTAGACCCCTCGTATGAGGGTGCCGAGCTTGTTTTGCTCAGCCCAGTACCAGTTGAGGTACGCAGAATTGTAGGTAATGTGACATACGACAAAGGATTGCACCAGGCGGAGAAGGTTTTCTTCTTTGAGTCCCCCTGGTCGGTGAGAGATACGTTTAAGAAGTCGTAGGGTGTTTAGAGATTGGGCACAGATCTTGTTGAGAGCCAAGGCGTTGGAGCCGTTGGTAGAGATGATGAGACCGAGGACCCGGATACTAGGGGCGAGTGGGATAGGACTGCCGTCTTGAAGGTGTAGTGTGATGGCCTCACAGAGTCGGTGATGAGATTGCTGTTCGGGAGGGCGACCCCGCGGAATGGGCTTGTAGAGCAGAAGCTCCGATTTAGCCGGCGAACAGCGCAGTCCGCTCCCTTAGAGAGAGGCTTCAACCGTGTCAGTCGCTGTTTAGAGCGCTGACTCCACTTGACCATCACTGCCTCGGTACGACCAGATGGTGATGTCGTCGGCGTAGATGCTATGGTTGATATTGTCGACTCGTTTTAGTTGCTGGGCAAGGCCAATCATGATTAAGTTAAAGAGCATGGGAGAGATAACTGAACGTTACGGGGTGCCTTTGCTGCCAAGGTAAAGCTGGTCTGATCGTAAATCCCCGGCCGAGAGGGTGGCCGTGCTATAGGAGAGAAAGTCACGAATGTAATTGTGGGCTCGCTCTCCCAGGTGGAGGTGGGAGACCTGGGCAAGGATAGCTGCATGGGAAATGATATCAAAAGTTTGAGTGAGGTCGAGTCCCAGGATGGCTTTGATGTTACGGGAATGATCGTTTAGCAATTGATGTTTGAGCTGCAGCATAGCGTCTTGAGTAGAAAGGTGAGGGCGAAATCCAATGATGGTGTGGGGAAGGAGAGAGTTGTCTTCGAGGTGACTGTTGATGCGTGCTAAGAAGGCGTGTTCCATCAACTTGCCTACGCATCAAGTGAGGCAGATGGGCCTTAGGTTACTGAGGCTAGATTATTTGCCAGACTTTGGGATTAGGGTAACGTTGGCAGTCTTCCAGGCAGCTGGGAGGGCGCCACTGCGCCAGCAATCGTTGATGTAGTCAGTCAGATGGGACACGGACTCGTCACCGAGATTGCGAAGGGTTTTGTTAGTGACCCCGTCTGGCCCTCGAGCAGAACGACCCGTAAGCTTACGAAGAGCAGCATGAATTTCAGATACGCTGAAATCGGCATCTAGTAGAGGGTTGGGATTACCGATTTAATTGCTGTGTGGACTGACTTGTCCCCTGGAGATATATCTGGTGCAGAGGTAGTCAAGCACCTGTCGTGGACCTTGCTTAAGGGTCTCCGTATAAAGGAGCTTCTGCAGCCAATCCTGTTGGGTGGTGCGGGTGGTGGTACCATTAAGCAGATGTTTGAGGAGTTTCCGCGAGTAGGGACGATGAAGTTGTCCATCCACCGTGTTACACAGCTCAGTCCATTGTTGCTGGCTGAGGGTTTGACAATGCGCCTCGATGGCTGTGTTGAGTTTGGAGATCTTGCTTCTGAGGCGACGGTTTAGGCGCTGCCCCTTCCATCGAGCTAGGATGAAGGCCTTAGCCTCCAGAATATGGGCGAGGCGGCTATCCATGCGTTCAACTGAGGCATCTGTAGTTACCACCCGAGTGGCCATTTGAACATCACTTCGTGGCGCTTGTATCCAGGTGTTAATGTCGACAATTCCTTCTGCTGAGGTGGAACCTATGCGTGGCTTACGAAAAACATCCCAGTTGGTAATGGTGAATTATTTAGTGGGGGCAGGACGGCAGCGAGTTGGGGTAAAGAGGTAGCAAGGATATAATGGTCGCTGCCTAGGTCTTGCTGGGTATTGGTCCAGTGTGCATTGTTGATATGTTTGATGAAGGTGAGGTCGGGGGTAGCGTCCCGGGTAGTTGAGGTACCGAGGCGTGTGGGAAACGAGGGATCCGCGATGATAGTAAGGCCTAAGTCGTGGTAATCTTGCCAGAGGTTGCGAGCTGCAGCTTCCGTACGAACGTAGCCCCAGCCTGTATGGGCAAGGTTGAAATAGCCGCCGATGAGTAGGGGTGCGTTCCAGCTACGTGAAGAGCCTTCTTAAAGAGGGTGAGGAAGCGACACCTTGCTTTGTCTTTGGGGCTATTGTAAATGTTCAGAAGGAAGATGCATTCTTTCCGTTTACGGTTGGAAATTATTTCGAGGAATAGATGTTTGATGTGAGGACTATGGAGATCGTGTTCAATAACAGGGTTACGACGCCGTACTAGATGGAGACCCGGTGAAGAGGGTGGGTGGTACGGAAGGTTTGATAACCGGAGAGCGTGGTGGGGGCGTTATTGGTTTCTTGAAGTAGGATAGCTTCCGCGTGGCGGGTATGTTGGCGTAGATATTGATTGAGTACCAATTGTTTCTTGTGAAAGCTTCGGCAGTTCCACTGCCATATAAGGGCGTCTTGATTAGTGTGAGCCATGATGGGAGATGGTTGATGTCGCCATCGGCATCCCGGAAGGGTCGCAGAGGGGGGCGGCATGGCTAGGAGGTGTGAGAATATGAGTTTTCAGGTTGGTCACTCGTTGGACAATACCAATGAAGGCTTGCTGCATGGAGTCCAGTGCATGTTGGAAAGTTCTAATAGTTTTTTTAAGTGAGATGAGCATGTCTTTAACTTCAGAGCGGAGCTGGCCCGTGGCTCCATCTTGCAGGGCTCTTTCCTTGGGGGCGGGAGTCGAGGGGGCCTCCTGACTAGGGCCAGGGACTTTCTGTGCGATAGGTGTAGGGGCTGGTGTTTGGGATTGTTTGAGGTCTCTAACCTTCTGCGTGACTTTAGTTAGGAGATCGCGTAGGATGGCGTTCTCGCGCTTAAGCTGAGCTATTTCTGGGTTATCTGGTGAAATAGGAGGGGAGGTGACTTGTGTGTTGGCTATCTCACAACCTTCTCGCGAGGTGCCCCTGAGAGCCTCTGTGAAGCTCACCTTGTTGTTGTTGGTATATGTGATACGTGAAGCCGATGCAGGTCTGGATCTTTAGCGTTGTTCCCTGGATCGAGATGGAGTTCTGGAGCGGGAACGACTCCCCCTTGACAGTGTGTGGCAGCGTGGCCTGGTTCTGGTGTTGGGGGTGGATGGGCCGGCTTGTTTATAGGTGGCTTGGCTGGTTGTTCGTCGTTCCCCGATGCGCTTACGGATGACGTAAGGGGTTTTATAACGAGCGGCACAGCTTTTGTCCGCGGTGAGATGGGAACCACCACAGAGCGAGCACTTAGGTTTACAGTTATGGTCGGTGGGGGGAGGGGGTGCGGACACCGCTGCGCCGGTATATCTTGTTATTTGGGTAGGGACAAACGTCTATGCAGTGTACGAGGTGGGCACACTGGTAACAAATGTCAATTTGCTTCCGATATAGCGAACATGGGAGTAACTTGCAGCCGTAGCGGACCTGATAAGGCACATCCAGTCCGTCAAAAGAGATGATCACTGTTGTAGTAGAAGTGATGCGCTTGGCTGCCAAGGCTGTCGGGTTTCGGGCCATGACAATTGTGTTGTGGATCTGCTGGGGGGCCTCCGTGAGTGGGATCCCACGGATGACCCCCTTCGTCGTGTGCTCAGCTGCGCAATAGCCATTCACCTCGTGGCCGCCGTTCTCTTGGACAGAGCGGATGCGAGCGTACCGGTCCGCATGGTCCTGGTAAGGTGTGCTGACGACAACGATGTTTTGTTGCGTATTCGGGCACACAGTGTCTTCTGATCTGTGTCCGGTAGCAAAGGATGTGCCCGATTTTTAGCACTGTATATGCTTCATTTGTCCTCCTTGTTGTGTCCGTGATTAGTTCGGGTTTCGGTCCTCGGATGCGGACGGGTGCAGCCGCATACTGGAGTGTCCGGTACTACACGTGAACGTTCCCTACTGTGTCGACGGGTGGCGCCACATCCCTGGCAAGCCCTGGTGTGGGACAATCACGTGGACAATGTGTTCGCGCCAAGTGATATTGTGTGGTCGCCATATCTCCGACAAGGCTACGTTCATTATGTGTACTATGTGCAGAAAAAAGTAATTCCCAGTACATAATACTGCTAACTTCACTGAGCCCTATTATATCCCATTTACTGCCCTCTAATGGGGAACCAGCGCTGGAGTTTTCACGACACTTACAGCGCCACCCTGGCGGTCAAAACATTCACAACTCAGCCGTCCCGCAGACGAAAATCGCTACTGGTAGTGACGTTGCGTGCACTGAAAGTCGAAGGAAAACAAGAGGACGCCGACGGTACTGTTGCGTATACAAATGCCACAACTACGTCGGGATGAGGGAGGATGTATCCTTTTGCGTCTTTCCATCTAAACCCTACGAACAAGAACGGAGGCGGCGTTGCATACAAGCAGTCAGGCGAGGGGAGTAAGTTCCTGTTTTATCGCCCTGTCAAGCGGTGTCAGGCTGGTTTCTAAATCGAATTTCGCGTGTGTGCTTGGTTTATTCGATAGTGAAGACGGTCAGCCGTGGCAGCCAGTACCAAGCAGCAGAATGTGCAGTCGCCATTTAGTCGGAAACAAAATGAGCAATAGCATGCACCATCCGTCATATGTACCAACCATTTTTCCTTCGCAATACCACCGCCAAGCCCCTTCCAATGCCACCGCACGAAGCGAACGATACGAAAAGTAAATATTATCCATTCATTGCCAAGAGTTATGTGGGAGGCAAGCTGCCTTGTAATACGAGTTGTGTGCGCATACTGCCGGCGCACGCGCGACTAAGCCGCCTATGTGTTTTTTAATATGCGCATGCGAATGAGGACTCGGCGCTGAGATGAATCCGGTAAATTTATGTAATTAGTGCTAAATGTAGCCAGCGTTGTGACGGATCCAGCAGCGGAGCACTCAAACCCTTGCTTGCGCGAGTCAGCTGATGCGATAAAGCTTTCTTCTCCATTGACTGCTGTGGCGAAATAACATCATAATTTTTTGTCTAGCCAGAGAAATATTGAAAGTCTTCACGCCAACTAATACTTCCGAAACCATAGCGCAGCACGACCGGAGCCATAGCTGCTAGATTTGCGAGGCAGGCTGCCCCGCACGCATTGCAACGGCACACGCGCAACCATTAAAGAAACACACGTGCTCGCCGCGACTGTGAAAAATATATAAAGCTTAAAAATCTTCTTTCGTCATTTCGTCACTTGAGGGCGCTAGCTTCTTTACCAAAATTGTCCACTTGAAGCGGCGCGAAAACGTAAACGTACGAACTATCCGTGCACGTGTGTGTCGTCTGGTCGAGCGGCTAGGATATGCCGCGTTTCGTCGCCAGGGCGGCGTGCAACGCACTCTTTTCGACGCGCCGCCTATCCAGCGCTGGTTCCCCATTCCTCCAATAGCACTGCTAGACTCGCCTCACTTGTTAACATTCTAGCACTAAGCGTTGCCAGGTTCAGATTCATATGGCGGCCTGTCCGGATCCTGGGATTGTTAGCACCCTCTGCTGCGTCACAGATCTGACAGCCGCCGTGGTCAGTTGCTTCGCAGCTGCTGGGTACTGAAGGCCGGGGTTTGATTGTTGTATTCATATAGGAGGTTGTGGCCAAGTACTGCACCAGGGTGGACAATCCTGCTCTGGTGAGGGAGTGCGTTACCGGTTCTGGTCACCGGGATCAGGCCGCACTCCAGGCCCGCTTTGCAACACACGGATTTTTTTTAGTCTGATAAAAAATTGCGCGGCACCGGGATTCAAATCACGGTCCTCTTGCACGCGAGGCGGATGCTCTACCTCTACGCCACCGCTGCACCGCCTACACATGTCGTCTACTGAGCACGTAATCTTCAACATCGCAAGTAGTCTGCAAAGGGCCCTGATGTGCCGGATAGTCCGGCGAGTTTTAATTATTCTCAGCAAAGTTACCGAAATTTCGTGTTCTGTGTAAGCTCTGGCAAAAAAGATATGCTTTATTTATGTTAATGAACAACATGTCGCTTTCGTAACGTCGCTATAGCGCATTTCAATCCCATACTAATATCCAAACAATGTCAGATTCAGCACATATCTAGATAACATATGTTCAACGTAAGGAGAAAGAACTTTTGACAGTACTATCAACGTTATTTTCACGTACTCTAAAGCAGCCTCTACCTTTATTGGAGGTGTTGAATCTCCAACTGAAACATGTAATGGTCATCCAGGCAACGTTCGTGGCTGGCCTTGTCGGCAGTGTCTTGCGCGGACATGGAGAAGGAAAGCATTGTTGCTTGTCTGGCACGTGTATTTAGAAGACGGCAGTATTTTGAGTTTCGTTTAGTGCGCGATGCAGAAATACGCGCGTACTTCTTGTAGTTTTGAGCGCGTAAGTTTCTCAAGATTTGCTTTTTTTTAGAGCGTGGCATTTATGGACAAGATAAAGAAATGTTAGTGCATGAGTCGCACTTATGAGTTTCGACCACATAGTGAGAGCTACTCCAATAATACATTCATGAAGCAGATGTGGCTCTCAGTGGCACTAGTGCGTGCGTTGTTAACGAATGTAGGGTACAAACAGGCTGTTCACGCTGGTTTTCTTTCTTTTTTTTTTTGCTGCGCATGATATTTCAACTATCAGCATTCTTGTGTATCTTACCTTTTGTCTCGTGCAGCGCGACAGTCTGGCTTAGTTGAACTCAGAGAAAAATGACAGCTCGCTTTGGCGGCACAAAATTTTCGTTCCAGATTATCGCGTCAAGCGAAGCATGGGGAATTTAAGCGCTTGCGCGCCACGCGGTGCTTTGTCACTGGGGAGTGCTCTTCGGTATCAGATGTTGCTAGACGGTTGTGAAACCTGGTTTAATCACAAAATTGTAGGCTGCAGTGGAAGTTAAGTAATTTCAAGGCTGCTTTTTGATATTCATTAGATAGGGTAGGTGCGTTGATTTGTTCGCTATACGCGATGGCTCTCGGTGCGAGCACGGAGCTTTCCTGCGCCCTATAGTTCTGTTAGTGCTCGTGTGTTCCCAGGAAGAAGGCCACAATGAAGCGAGTGCTGGGACTCTAAGCTACAGTGTCATCAGCATCCACATATGGAGGATCCCTGAGATCCCGACTGAACACCGACGCTTCGGGCAACCTGACAGCTGATCACCATCAGGTCGAATCTTCCGGTGGGCGTGGAGTCTGTAGCGCCCCAAATCGGGAGTGTGCATTCTTCGGGTGTTTCCGGCGCGGCATCCTTTTCCATCAGCGCCGCCGAGACGGCAACAGTGCCCAACGCTGACTGTGACGTGCGAACAAAGAGACTCACTTGGAATCCACAGCATCCGCCACCTTCGCGCAAGCGGCACCGAGCGTGAAGACTAATCTCCTGACCCTGACATGATGACCGTCACGGAGAGCAAGCAAGCCAGTCGACGACTTTCGTGGAGGAAGCGTGACCTGGGGCGCTATAACGTAGAACTATTCCGAACTTTCATATTCCAATTCTGCAATCAGACCGCCACGATTAGTGAAAACCTTTTTTGGAGCACCCCCGCTTCACCTGTCTGTCACGCGATGTCACGAAAACCGCGATAGCGGTCCACCTGATATGACGTGTACACACTAATTATGGACGATTTGACCGAACAAAAGAAAAATAGTTATTTCTGATTCGACGCCTTTTCGCCATTAGACGCCGGCTATTGGTCAAAAGTGTTCGGGCTGCAGCCACTTCACCTGCCTGTTACGCGACGTCACAAAACCGCAAGAGCTCACCGCATCAAAGTGACGTTTACGCGTTAAAGATCCATTAATACGGTGAACAAAACTGATTATTCTCCTGAATAGCCGCAGGCTGCAGCCCCGTTCCGAGAGGAATGAAAGATGGCTGCCGCCGATCACTCAGGCACTAGCTACTCGCACCTGCCGGAGAGCATGGGTTTATTTGCGTGTAATAAAGCTTTTTGTGTGGCCGTGTAACGTTTTCTAGCACTTTCGGCACGTTTACGGCCTCGTTCTGCCAACTCTTCTTTGCTGAGGATACGTTTTGGTGTCATTCTTAAGCTTCCGTTGCATGTCGCCTTGATTGTGGACAAGCCACCGTAAGCTAAGAAGGGGAAAGCAGACCAATCACAGACGCTGGCACCACCCTCTTCATTCGGTTATCGATTTTTAGTGCAGTGGTTCGGCACCATCGAATCCCTCTCCATTTCAGCGTGCTCCTCGCCTCTTGTGAGCCAATTAGATATGACAAGCAGGCAATGTTATTCGTTTTTCAAGCAAGCAAAGGTGACCTCCTATGATCGAGGAGAGCGTTTGATTGGTCTGTTGAGTGGGTGACCGCGGGTGACTGCCTGATGCTTGCATCGGTGGTTGCGCAAGTTTGACGTCAGGACATTGGAATAAAAACATATTGGAATAGTTTTACGGCATAGGGCCCCTGTTTCGTGGATGGAGCGTTAACGATATCTGTTCCAGGTTACCTCGTCCTTGCTTCGAAGGTTCGATTTGAGAGGCGGTGTTTTGTTAACTATACGGCATCTCTCATTGGCCGCAACAAGGTAATCGAGTTCCTTTGTGTAGGGAACTAGGGAAGAAGAACGCTTTCAAAGCGGACCTTTGGTGCAGAGAGTGTTTATTGAGGTGTCCGGACGTCTGCAGACATGTGAAATTTGACTAGAATCTGACGACTTGCTTCGATACGTAAATAATGTGCAATAAACCCCTTATCACCACTCCTACTCCCGAACCTACTCATCCATATGGCACGAAGAATTCCTTGCCTAAACGCTACCCCCATTTTCTACCGTCTGGTGCTTGCTGCTACGTTTGGTCCAAAGATATGCTCAGGAGGAAGCAGCGCTTATGCGCAATCGCGGACAATATAAACACATCATTCATGCAGAAGCTGATGCTGAAGACGAGGAGGGCGATGATCTCCTTGCACTGACAGGACAACTTTGCTGCAGCCGAATACTTCATATACGGTGAGGCTAACTATATATGGGCCTGTTGATAGGCCATTGTGTAATTTCTTGTAGCGCAGGCGCCGACACAGAACGCACATGTCACAACGCCCAGCGCTGAACAACCAGCTGCGAACAACTGTTTACGTACGGCGTGTCTCTTCGACCTGAACTTCAGGAAGAGCCGTAGCACACTCCCAAACAAATTTAAACATCCATACGTTTTAACTCGCAAAACACACGTAATATTAGGACTCGTCAATTATATTATAATGTACATGTATTTCAATAGATTAAAATAATTATGCGACGTGTGCCACAAAACATCGCAGTAAACAACCCTGGGCGTCGCACCAGTCGCATTGCTGAAATCGGGATCGCGGGAAATCAGCCCTCGAAAAATCGCCTTGTGACTCGTGCGATTGCGCTGGTTAGTATCGCTCCAGTCGCAGCGTGTGAAACAGCCTCACTGAACGATTATCGGAACACGTGTCCATGTGCCGGCCTTCGCGAAGGCCTTTTGCAGCGTTGCTTATGGCTGCGGCGCGCAGTGGGCAGTTGCCGCACCACTACAAAAGAGTCGTTCTAATGAAACGATCAAGGAGAGATAGGCAATTGCACTATGCTAGACTGCAGTACACATAGTAAAACATGATCAGCTCAAATAAGCCACGTAGCTATTTGCCTCCGCCTCACTTGGCATTAGCATGCTGATAAAGTCATAATCATCACAATAATATCACTGTTTTACCAAATAAAAGGTAAGTCAGAGTGCCTGGGTTTTCTTGGCCACTTTATCCCATTTTGTACAGTGCATAATGCACTCTTTCCCACATTGTGAGATAATTGTCCCTCGTTCTGATCTTTCAGTGTTGATTATTTTACCCCCACTTTATTGCTATTTTCACTGTAGAGTGAAAATAGGTGGTCTTGTCTTTCATTTCTGTAACAGGCTGGCGTTGACGCGCATGCAGACCGCTTTCCGTTTGCAAAGTTTTCTAGTGCATGTATTGTTTTTCACGAATAAGCTTCCAGTTGACAGCCTTTGTGTCTTGTGAGAGATTTTTGTAGGTACCTATATTTCTTCTTCCTTTCCTTTCGATGAGGTCAGTTTTTCAAGTATGGAGGTTCAATAGCATGTTGAAGTTTATCTGATACCACTGCAGCTGTCAAGCTGGACATCCCCATGATACTAGAGAGACGCAGGGATAAATCTGTACGACAAACTCTGCCAACGGCGAAAGCGCATCAGGGTGTGCCAGAACGCTACGTGAATAGCAAAGGAAGCTAAGCGGTCGTCAAGGAGACACCCGGCAGAGCCATCGACCATGTGTGCGTCTCGCCTATACCCCGTCGCCGCACTGCAGCTGTACAATCGCTTCTTTCGCATTGCATAATTGAAAAGTTTTTGGTCTGGTGCAGTTCGCGTTCACTGTGTCGTGATCCTACTGACAGCTTAGCCCGACTTGAGTTTTTCGTCTTCAAATACGTGTGGAAATCTCTAATTCGCACTCACTGTACAGGAGAAAGAGTGGGAACCTCACAAATGCGGCACAGCGGAAAGAAAGGTTCCCTTCATTGAATACCCGCAATATTTGCCCCGTTTACCTTTACCGCGATTCGGATTTTTCATCGATCTCTATGCACCGTGCCTGAGGTTCATTATTCATCGTCATAGCGTCAGTGGACACAGAGGCCCAATAGAAAAACGAAATGAAGAGCAAGCCTATGGAATAATGACAGTCGTACGCTTGGACGTATTATGATTGTGCCTCAACCACTCGCTAAGTCTCGGATGGCGTTGTCAGTGGCGTAAATGAACAATGCATAAGCTCCGTCGTGCCAGGGGTCGCTCTGTATAAAATCAATATATTGGAGAAGGGTACGTGCTATGCCACTTCCGCCAAAAGTAGCGAAGAAGCTTGGTGGTTCAGATTCTTGCTTCGCTTAATACGAATCGGCTTGAAGTGCGGGGAGATGCGCCCTCCGTGGCCTTTCACAACGCTCTTTTACTGGACCACAACAGCAGGTAAAACACAGGCCGAGTAGAGGTGGCGTTATTTTTTTTTGTGCAGATCGGAATTGCAATGAGGCGAACCTTTTAAACTTGTTGCTTCCGTTTCAGCGCACTGCATATTTAATGAAATCGACAGGTGAGTAAGGCCATTTATTTGGTAAAACCGGCATGCGAGTTCCACGAGCAGCGACTACTTTCGTAAGCGGAATATTTTTAAAACTGCCCAGATTAGGGTATGTAGTATATTATTCTCGTGGTGCTTGCACATATTTATTTCAAGGTAAAAGAATAAGACTGCACCCGTCGTGGCGGTGCAGAGGCTTTGATTCTGCATTGCAAAGTCTGTGACCAAACAATCAAATCCCGGCCATTGCGGCTGCATTTCGATGAAGGCTAAATGAAAAAAACGCCTGCGTAACGTGCGCAGGCCCCGCGGTAAAACTCATTTGCAGTCAAAGTAATTGGAAGCCTCCTACTATGAATCATATCGTAGTTTTAGCACGTAAGGCTACGTAACTTTTCTGAATAAAACTACAATGAAATTCGTGGAAATGCATTCCAGACGCTTGCAGGAACACAAAGTACAAGCGGGCAGTATTCGACTTTTTATATAAAATTATGACCCCGGCAGAGTACAATACGCAATATATCTTAAAAGTTGCATGCCAAAATGCCTTTGCTGTTCGCTTGGAATATTTGTGAGCCATTCAAAGCACATGGGATCGCTGAGTCGCACTGTGCCTTTGCTTTTTGGCACTGATGCATGGGGAATCGACGATACCAGATGCGTAATAATACATAACGAAAGATGGTATGTCTGTCTTGGGTGTCGTATTCGCTCTTTTTTCTTCATCTCTTTTTCCTTTCTTACATTTTTTTGCCCCTAACCTTGATGGTTTGCAATGTTTTATGTCGCATTCACACTTTTACAAGTGATATTTGAGGAAACGTCTCAGGGCAACTTTTTCGGCTGGCCACTGGTGAATACATGTCGCCAGAAAAGTGCTTTGTGCACTGGTGCTGAATTAGCAAAGGGATCGTGTTCACAATGTGCCATTGAGTCCCAAGTTCGAGTACAGGTTCATGCTGGTGAAAATTTGAGTTTCTTGGTCGTTTTTGTGTGGTCTGCGCTATACAACACGAAGAATGTTCATGTGTCACGCAAAATGTAATTTTATTGTGTGTTATGCCTATGTTTCTTTTGTCGAATGACTCTAAATTTCTGCCAAATTCATTACAATACGATTCAGTTGAAGAATGCTTGCAATTTGAACGCACATTACAGGAAGAGAATCAAGAATGAACCCCTTGTGCTGTCCGAGTCCGCCTATAGTAGAGTGTAGAAATTGTCATCGTTTGGTCTTGGTACGGTGTGTGAAAATACTAAAAGGGGCGCAACTTGCTCTGTTTGCTTCGCCAGCCAACGGTGGTGTTCTCACTGCTACCCACTGTACTCAAGCACAAGGGTAACCCGAAATACTGATACAAAAAAACCATACCGCAATGACTTGCACGGTCCATTTCTTTGGAGACACACACATTATATTGAATCATATAAATTGAAGTTAATATACGTTGACGCACAGTGCACCACACCAAGACATTGACATAAGCATGCTGTGGTGTAAACATTTGATACAAAAATACCCGCCGTTGTTTCTTAGTTGCTGTGGTGTTGCGCTGCTAAGCACAAGGTCACGGGTTCACATCGAGGCCGCCGCGACCGCATTTTGATGGGGGCAAAATGCGAAAATTCCCGCGTACTTAGATTTAGGTGCAAGTTGGAGAACCAAAGGGGGTCAAAATTAACCCTGTGTCCCCAAGTACGGCGCGCCTGATAGTCAGATCGAGGTTTTGGCAAGTTAAATACCATTAACTTAATATTGTCACGTGGTGGTGACGTTGAAGAAGACAGTAGCAATACTGTGAACGACCAAATTAACTTTTATTGGGCGAACCTGTGCCCACAAAACAGGCTACACATATAGCACAACGATAGCGGCGAACACGGTCGGCGATCGTCGAAAATCTGATCAGCGGGTCAAGCGTGTCGGCTTTTATAGATCGGTCGTCCAATGTTCCAGATTAACCGCTGGGACCCGCGTGTCTTCCACAAAGTTCTACACTATTCGTGTCGCGGATAGGTGCAATCAGATTACACAAGTTGCGGTGAAAGACAGTGGACGGAACCATGGATAACATTCCAGAAACTTTTTTTACATGCAGGCGCGTCCTGCGCTGTGCGATAACATTTGTTAGGCGGCGAAACGTGGTCACTCGATAAAGTTTTTTGTTTATGGGGTTTTAGGTGCCAAAACCACTTTCTGATTATGAGGCACGCCGTAGTGGAGGACTCCGGAAATTTCGACCACCTGGGGTTCTTTAACGTGGACCTAAATCTAAGTACACGGGTGTTTTCGCATTTCGCCCCCATCGAAATGCGGCCGCCGTGGCCGGGATTCGACCCCCTACCTCGTGCTCAGCAGCCCAACACCATAGCCACTGAGCAACCACGACCCGATCAAGTTAAGTACACGTGTCATTACCCCCCTCTTAAAAAGCATCGACCCCATGCTGCAAACAAACGAAAGTAATAAACAAAAGCACTCGTAGAAAAAAACAAAAACAAAAAATAAGGAAGTTCGTCAGCGTCCGTAAAAGGGTTTAAGGCGCACCACGTGGACAACTTCAGATCGTGCGCGGCGCCGGTGTGAATGCGAAATGCCGTCTGGCACGACCACATAGTTCAGAGTACCAATACGTTGGATGACTTTGTAGGGTCCGAAATAGCGTCGGAGTAGTTTCTCACTGAGTCCTCGTCGGCGTATCGGGATCCATACCCAAACACGATCACCGGGCTAGTACTCCACGAAGCGTCATCGAAGGTTGTACTGTCAGCTGTCGGTCTTCTGCTGGTTCTTGATCCGCACGCGGGCGAGCTGTCGGGCTTCTTCGGCGTGCTGGAGATAGGTAGCGACGTCAAGATTTTCCTTGTCAGTGACGTGCGGCAGCATGGCGTCGAGCGTCGTCGTCGGGTTCCTGCCGTAAACCAACTTGAACGGCGTGATCTGTGTGTTTCTTGCACCGCCGTGTTGAAAGCGAACGTTACGTTCGGCAGGACCGCATCCCACGTCTTCTGCTCGACGTCGACGTACATTGCAAGCATGTCAGCGAGGGTCTCGTTCAGGCGCTCCGTGTGACCATTCGTCTGCGGATGTTAGGCAGTTGTCCTCCTGTGACTTGTCTGCCTGTATTGAAGAATGGCTTGCATGAGCTCTGCTGTAAAAGCCGTTCCTCTGTCGGTGATGAGGACTTCTGGAGCACCATGACGCAGCAGGACGTTCTCGACGAAAAATTTCGCCACTTCGGCTGCGCTGCCTTTGGGTAGAGCTTTAGTTTCAGCGAAGCGGGTGAGATTGTCCGTCGCGAAGACGATTCACCTATTTCCCGAAGTTTATGTCGGAAACGGTCCCAACAAGTCCATTCCGATCTGCTGAAAAGGTCGGCAAGGAGGCTTGATGGGCTGTAGTAATCCGCCTGGCGTTGTGGGTGGTGTCTTGCCTCGCTGACAGTCTCGGTATGTCTTGACGTAATGGGCAACGTCGGCGGTTAGGCATGGCCAGTAATATCTGTCTTGTATCCTCGATACCGTCCGCGAGAAGCAGAGGTGCCCGGCGGCCGGATCGTCATGTAGGGTGCGCAGTACTCCTGGACGCAGCGCCGACGGAACAACAAGACAAGGTTGACGACTGGGCGTGTTGGTATAGCATATTGGAGGAACAACAAGATGGTAGTTGGCTCGGACTGGTGAGAAGTTCTTCACGAGTAGATTGTTTTGAAGCGTGAAGGAAGATAATCTGCGCCTAAATGCCCTGGGGACAACGTCGGTGTGCCCTGCCAAATATTCGGCGAGGCCTTTTAGCTCCGCGTCTGCCCGTTGCTGTGCAGCGAAGTCTTCCGCGCTTATCATTCCAAGGAAGGCGTCGTCATTCTCGTCGTCTTGCGGCGGCGGGTCGATGGGGGCGCGTGATAGGCAATCGGCATCGGAGTGTTTTTGTCCGGACTGGTAGGTTACAGTGATGTCGTATTCCTGTAGCCTCAGGCTCCACCGCGCCAGTCGTCCTGAAGGATCCTTTATATTCGCTAGCGAACACAACGCGTGATGGTCGCTGACGACATTGAATGGCCTGCCATATAGATAAGGGCGAAATTTAGCTGTAGCCCAAACGATGGCGATGCATTGCTTTTCAGTCGTAGAATAGCTGCCTTCCACTTTTGACAGCGACCGGCTATCATAAGCTATCACATGTTCGACTCCGTTTCTCCTCTGGACTAGAACAGCATCGAGGCCTAGGCTACTGGCGTCAGTGTGGATTTCTGTATCGGCGTACTCGAAGTGCGCAAGCACCGGCGGTGACTGCATGCGTCGTTTGAGTTCTTCAAATGCGACGGCCTCTGGCGTTTCCCACTTGAACTCAACATCACATTTAGTTAGACGTGTCAACGGCTCAGTGATGCGTGAAAAGTCCTCGACAAAGCGCCTGTATTAGGCACACATGCCAGGGAATCTACGCACTGCCTTCTTGCCGATGGGTTGCGGGAACTGTGCGATGGCAGCTGTCTTTTGCGGGTCTGGACGGACACCAGATTTGATCAATACGTGGCCTAGGAACAGAAGCTCATCGTAAGCGAAGCGTCATTTTTCTGGCTTCAGAGTAAGCCCCGATGACTTGATGGCCTCTAGTACTGTCGCAAGCCGCCTGAGGTGATCGTTGAAATTTCCGGTGAAGACAACGACGTCATCCAAATAAACGAGACAGGTCTGCCACTTCAATCCTGCTAAAACCGTGTCCATCACGTGCTGGAACGTTGCAGGCGCCGAGCACAGTCCGAATGGCATAACCTTGGAATCGTAGAGTCCGTCTGGGGTGATGAAGGCCGTCTTTTCGCGATCTCTTTCGTCGACTTCTATTTGCCATTAGCCAGACTTGAGGTCCATCGACGAGAAGTATTTAGCGTTGCAGAGCCGATCGAATGCGTCGTCTATTCGTGGGAGGGGGTATACGTTTTTCTTCGTGATCTTCAGACGACGATAATCGACGCAGAAACGTAGGGTTCCGTCCTTTTTGTTCACCGAGACAACACGAGATGCCCACGGGCTTTTTGACGGCTGGATGATGTCGTCGCGCAGCATTTCGTCAACTTGGTGACTGAATTAGCGCTTAATACATTTACTGAGAGGGTCAAATTAGCCATCGATCAAGGCCTCTTAGTTGGTGCTCTCTATTGATTTCACCAAGGCGTTTGATACAATTAACCGTCGTATTCTTTTAAGTAAACTTGAATCATATGGCATTTCTGGGCCGCCTTTACAATTAATTCGCAACTACCTAATTGACCGACAATATATAGTCGAATTTAATGTTGTCTTGTCCTCATCAAAAGCTGTAAATACAGGTGTCCCTCAGGGATCAATACTTGGGCCACTTTTATTTCTCATATTCATTAATGACTTGTCAGAAATATTAACACATGCGCACTGCCTTCTTTACGCTGATGACACCACTATTTTCGCATCAGATAAAAATTTATTTGCATTGCAGGATAAACTTAACGCTGACCTAACGAATGTTCATTCATGGCGTGTAAAAAACAAGCTAACCATTAACCCATCGAAGACAACATTTATGGTATTCCATTCTTCAAAAACTTCGCACATTGACTCTATTGTAGTGCCTCTAATAATGTATTTGCAAGATCCACGTCTACTGAATTGCTTGGTGTAGTACTAGATGAAAACCTAAAGTTCCAGTGCCATATTCAATCACTTATTCAAAAAATCTCATTTGGTATTCACATCATAATAAAAACTCGCTCTTTTTTTCAGCAAACCATTCTCATGTCTTTATATTACGCGTATATACATAGTCATCTCTCATACTGCCTGTCATCTTGGGGTAATACATATACCACACATCTTCATCAGTTAGAAGTTTTGCAAAAGCAGGCATTACGATTAATTGCATTCCAATCGCATACATCTCCCTCTGCTCCAATATTCCGTTCCCTAAATGTTTTACCTTTACGGATGTTATTCAATCATGAGCTGTCGCTACTTATGTTTCGCCTTATAAATACCGAGTTTAATATTCCAGGTTTTACTCGCTCTAGCCTCATCAATTATAACAACACAAGATTTTCAGCACAACTCAATCTTCTTCCAAAAGCAAGAACTAACTATGGGAAATTTACCGTCGCATTTTCAGGCATTTCTGTTTGGAATTCTGTACCATTTGACATGAAGACATGTACATTATTACCATTCAAGCGTAGAACGAAGGAGCATTTCATGAACACTTTATCTGACGCGTAGCGTAATTTAACAAACCTAGAATTATTTAGATGTTGTTCAATTTGCCATTACGCAATGTACTTTTCAATTGCCGAGGTACTAAATCTTTCCTTAATTGATACTTCTCCTTGTTGTTAGCTTTACGTACCATTTATCCTCGTTGGAATTGTTGCATGTTATTTTTAGGATTTGTTCAATTATTTTTCTTCTTTTTAACTCTGTGAATATACTTGTGATATTGTTAACAGATTTTTTTTTCTATCTTATCGTTTATTTCCGATGTAGAAACTGTATAATATATGACATGACTCACTGTTTGCCACGATCCTACTATCCCCTTTTCATGCTTTGTTAGGAGGTCCCCCCGACAGTTGTTACTTCGAGACCTCCGAATGTGTACTTATACCCATCTTGTATTTGTTTTGTCAAAAATAAATATTGATTGATTGATTATAGCTTCACGTTCTCATGTAGAAACTCGATAAGCGCTCTGGCGGAGTGGTCGAACACACTCTTCGGTTATTATGCGATGCTTTGCGACTGGCGTTTGTCGAATCCTTGATGACGTCGAAAAGCACTCTTTGTATCGTCGTAGTAAGCTTCTCAGCTGTTGTTGCTTAATCATGGGGAGACTTGGATTTATGTCGAAGTCTGGTTCGGGAACTACGGTGCTCGGGGTACATGCGGCAGAATCCGTGATGACAAACGCATTGCTGGTTTCCAGAATTTCCTCGATGTATGCGATCATCGTGCCCTTGTTGATGTGCTTGAAGTCCTGGCTGAAGTTTGTCAGCAACGCTTTCGTGTTTCCTCCGTGCAGTCGAGAGATTCCTCTAGCAACGCAAATTTCACGGTCGAGTAGTAGACGTTGGTCGCCTTCGATGACGCTTTCTACGTCAGCGGGTATTTCTGTGCCGACCGAAATAAGAATGCTCGAGCGAGGCGGGATGCTCACTTGATCTTCGAGCAGACTCAAGGCGTGGTGACTACAAGAGCTCTCCGATGGTATCGCTTGGTCTTCCGACAGCGTTATCGATTTTGACTTCAGGTCCTTGATTGCGCCGTGTTTGCTCAGGAAGTCCATGCCGAGAATGACGTCTCCTGAACACTGTTGGAGAAAACGAAGGTGGCAAGGTAAGTCCGGTCATTAAAGGTAAGTCTTGCCGTACAGATTCCAGTCGGCGTAATGAGGTGTCCTCCAACGGTTCAAATTTGAGGGCCTTCCCTTGCAGTTTTACCTTTCTTCAACTGGGCGGCGATGTGTCCACTCATTACGGAGTAATCGGCCCCTGTGTCTACTAAGGTGGTGACTGCGGGGCCGTCAAGAAGCACGCCGAGGTCGGTGGTTCTTTGACTGGCGTTGCGGTTAGGTCTCGGCGTCGGATCATGGCTGCATCGTGCTGAACTGAAGCTGGAACGTCGCGTCATCAGGTTGTCTTTCGTCGTCGTATTCTGTGCTTCCAGACTTCGTCGCGATGGCGGCGTGTCGTTATGTCGTCGAGGTAGTTTCTTCGGTGTCTTCGTCGGCGGCGGAGGATCTTCGTCAGTTCGACGAACAGCAACCGCAGCTCTATCGGTTGCTGCTTTCAGTTTTACAGATAAGGGCTCGCTGACCGGCCCCGGGCTGGGCCAGTGTATGGACGGCACTGCGGCGACAGGTAGCGGCCTGGTGATGGCGAACGGAATGGTCGTCGAGGGCTCCACTGAGTAGCGGCGAGGTAGTGGGCGATGTCACGAGGGCATTCACCTTCGCTCGGGCGCAGTGCCTTGACGGCGAAGCCTCGCAATCCCAGGTCGCGGTATGGGCATCGGCGGTACACATGGTCGGCTTCGCCGCAGTGGTAGCAGAACGGGGGGTGGTCGGGGGCGCGCCAAATGTTCGTCTTCCTCGCGTAGGTGCGCTGGGCGATGGGTGGTCGTGCTGGCGGCAGCGGATGACGGAATTGTGACGTGACAGGGCCCTGCCACGGTCGCGGAGGGTGGCCTTGACGGCGTGCGATGGCGGCGTAAGTCGTGGCTTCTGGCTGGGGCTGCGCTAATTGTGGTTGCAGCTCAGGAACTCCAAGCGATCGGTGCACCTCTTCTTTCACGATGTCGGCGATTGAGGCCACTTGAGGCTGCGCCGATGGCAAGACCTTGCGCAGTTCTTCGCGCACAATGGCTCTGATGGTCTAGCACAGATTGTCCGTGGCCAGTGATTGAATTCCTGCGTAGTGGGTAGAGCTTGTACGGCGGTTGAATGGCCGGTTCCGCAGTTCGAGAGTCTTCTCGATGCTGGTTGCCTCGTGAAGGAACTCTTCTACGGTCTTCGGTGGGCTCCGTACCATTGCGCCGAAAAGTTCTGCCTTCACACCACGCATGAGAAGGCGGACTTTCTTCTGGTCAGGCATATCTGAGTGGGAGTGGTGGAACAGACGGCTCATCATCATCATCATCATCATCATCAGCCAGGTTACGCCCACTGCAGGGCAAAGCCCTCTCCCATATTTCTCCAACAACCCCGGTCATTTACTAATTGTGGCCATGCCGTCCCTGCGAATTTCTTAATCTCATCCGCCCACCTAACTTTCGGCAGTCCCCTGCTACGCTTCCCTTCCCTTGGAATCCAGTCCGTAACCCTTAATGACCATCGGTTATCTTCCCTCCTCATTACATGTCCTGCCCATGCCCATTTCTTTTTCTTGATTTCAACTAAGATGTCGTTAACTCGCGTTTGTTCCCTCACCCAATCTGCTCTTTTCTTATCCCTTAACGTTACACCTATCATTCTTCTTTCCATAGCTCGTTGCGTCGTCCTCAATTTTAGTAGAACCCTTTTCGTAAGCCTCCAGGTTTCTGCCCCGTAGGTGAGTACTGGTAAGACACAGTTAGTATACACTTTTCTTCTGAGGGATAATGGCAACCTGCTGTTCATGATCTGAGAACGCCTGCCAAACGCACCCCAGCCCATTCTTATTCTTCTGATTATTTCTGTCTCATGATCCGGATCCGCAGTCACTACCTGCCCTAAGTAGATGTATTCCCTTACGACTTCCAGTGCCTCGCTGCCCATTGTAAATTGCTCTTCTTTTCCGAGACTGTTAAACATTACTTTAGTTTTCTGCAGATTAATTTTTAGACCCACTCTTCTACTTTGCCTCTCCAGGTCAGTGAGCATGCATTGCAGTTGGTCGCCTGAGTTACTAAGCAAGGCAATATCATCAGCGAATCTCAAGTTACTAAGGTATTCTCCATTACCTTTTATCCCCATTTCTTCCCAATCCAGGTCTCTGAATACCTCCTGTAAACACGCTGTGAATAGCATTGGAGAGATCGTATCTCCCTGCCTGACGCCTTTCTTTATTGGGATTGTGTTGCTTTCTTTATGGCGGACTACGGTGGCTGTGGAGCCGCTATAGATATTTTTCAGTATTTTTACATATGGCTCGTCTACACCCTGATTCCGTAATGCCTCCATGACTGCTGAGGTTTCGACAGAATCAAATGCTTTCTCGTAATCAATGAAAGCTATATATAAGGGTTGGTTGTATTCCGCACATTTCTCTATCACCTGATTGATAGTGTGAATATGATCTATTGTTGAGTAGCCTCATTTCGACGGCTCATTTCTTCCGTAAATATGGAAACGGTCGCGTTAGGTAGCTGCACTCGGGCGTCCAGCATAGCTTCGGCCCTTTCCTTGCGCACGACGCTCGTAAAGGAATGAGACAGAAACAACAATAATCTAAGGTCACTAAAGGACATGTTTTTCGCCGCAATTGAACACTCACAAAAGGATGACATAAAGGCAACACAAGCGGCACTTCGAACTGATTTATTTTGGGCTGTGACCCAAGAATATATATATATATATATATATATAGTAGGCAAAGAGGGTTTCTTCAGGCTACCTTTCAAACGTAAAGAACTTGAGTGGTGCTACAAGGTAAACAGAACAAGTATTTAATTTCGACAGTTTCGATCGGTGGACCGATCTTCGTCAGGGTTTACAAAAAAATGGCAGTTCGGTCGTGGTAGGGAAGACACCAGACCGGGTATCCGGTCGTTCTTACATACATCAATCCGAGATCAATCAATGTCACAACTGTTCCTCTCGGATTGATGTATGTAAGAACGACCGGATACCCGGTCTGGTGTCTTCCCTACCACGACCGAACTGCCATTTTTTTGTAAACCCTGACGAAGATCGGTCCACCGATCGAAACTGTCGAAATTAAATACTTGTTCTGTTTACCTTGTAGCACCACTCAAGTTCTATATATATATATATATATATATATATATATATATATATATATATATATATATACATACACGCATGCGCTGGCTGTTCACAGATCTACGGAACCCAGCAGCCAAACAATCTAGTTTTCGATTTATAGGGCACGATAGATGTATCACTAATGCAATTTGTACATTTCTTTTTTATATAATAGGCTTCCATCAGCTCACGTGTGGTTTGAAATCTATTTCTGCCAAGAATCCCAATCTCAGAAAACCGTGGTTTGCACATGCAGGCCTTGCAGTGCGCATGCAAATGTGCCACGCCATCTTTCATTAGATTTAGTTAGTTGGCTCGTACAGCCGTAACATCGGCAATGCAGCTCCCGATGTAAAATTACTCACTCATACAGCATTGGTAAGGCCAGCGATTGAATATTAAAAAATTGTGTGGGATCCCTAGAGTGCATCTAACAAAGCAAAAATAGAAAAAGTACAGAGACTGGCATGCCGTTTTATCTCTAATAAATATCGCCGCATCTATTCACCGACCGAGTTATGTAAACAAGTAAACCTTAAAACTCTTGAATGCCTAACAAAAGTTTAAAGGATGAAGTTTCTTTCCTCGTAATTCACGGTTACTTTAAAATTAATACAACACAGTAGTTTACAGTTCACCCCGACGAACCATCTAGACATGGCTACAGTATCTACATTCCTCTGCCACTTTCTCATAATGATTGCTTTATATGCAGCTTTTTCCTCGAGTTATTAACCAGTGGAACCTGCTTCCTAACTCCATCTTGAGATGTGACTCCCTTGATGTTTGCATTGAACGTCTCGAATCATTCATACACCACAGCAGACATAGACAATAGCATAAGTCCCTGCCTCAGTTTGTGTATTCTGTATTCTTGTCCGTTAATTTAGCTGTTTTTCTTGTCCAGTGCCTTTTTTGCAATATTGTGCCGGATGTGGTAGTTGAACTTAAGCCCACATATATATATATATATATATATATATATATATATATATATATATATATATATATATATATATATATATATATATTGGTCCACTCCTGTAATAGGCTGCAAAGGCTGTCAGTATTAATAAATGAACGAATGATTGATTGAATTAATGTGGAAAATGAGCCGACAGAAATGTTTCGAGGTTGTGCAAGTAAACAGGGAGGTGAGAAGGTGTGGTTACCTTGGACGAGACTCGATCCAATTCAATTAGAGGCTTGCACGAGAAGGGGGCTGATGGCTTGCTGGTCACACTGTTGCTTCTTTGGGTGCCACGGGCGCTCAGGAGGCCAGAGTAGATAGTAATGAAAAACGTCCCCTAAAGAAACCTGAGAATAGCATCGCTGTCAAAAAGAGAAAAAGGAGGAAAGCAAGACAGATCTCATGCAATATGATACATAAGCATGGAGGGTGGCAGAAGAAAGGAAAAGTTGGCAGAGATTGAGGAGCAGTTAGGCGAAGAACAAATACGGGTGTATGCAGAGACAGAAACGCACCTTAGAGACCCGGAAGAGCCGCCAGTGATTGAGAATTACGTTTAGGAAGGGTGTAACAGAACTAATTCGGAAAGAAAGGGAGGGGAAGTCGGAATGCTCATCCATCAGGGAGCCAAATGAAAAAGAGTAAATTCAAAATCTCAAGAGCATCTTTCGTTATAAGGTATAATGAGTAATCTTCCCTCCTCATTACATGTCCTGCCCATGCCCAATTCTTTTTCTTGATTCCAACTAAGATGTCATTAACATGGGTTTGTTCCCTCGCCAAATCTGCTCTTTTCTTATCCCTTAACGTTACACCTATCATTTTTCCTTCTATAGATCGTTGCGTGGTCGTCAGTTTAAGTAGAACCCTTTTCGTAAGCCTCTAGGTTTCTGCCCCGTGCGTGAGTACTGGTAAGGCACAGCTGTTATACACTTTTCTCTTGAGGGATAATGGCAACCTGCTGTTCATGATCTAGGAATGCCTGCCAAACGCACCCCAGCCCATTCTTATTCTTCGAATTATTTCAGTCTCATGATCCGGATCCGTGGTCACTACCTGTCCTATATAGACGTATTCCCTTACAACTTCGAGTGCCTCGCTACCTATCGTAAACTGCTCTTCTCTTCGGAGACTGTTGAACATTGCTTTAGTTTTCTGCAGATTAATTTTTACACCCACCTTTCTGCTTTGCCTCTCCAGGTCAGTGAGCCTGCATTGCAATTGGTCCCCTGAGTTACAAAGCGAGGCAACATCATCAGCGAATCGTAAGGTACTAAGGTATTCTCCATTAACTCTTATCCTCAATTCTTCCCAATCCAGGTCTCTGAACACCTCCTATAAACATGCTGTGAATAGCTTTGAAGAGATCGTATCTCCCTGTCTGACGCATTTCTTTATTGGGATTTTGTTGCTTACACTATGGAGGACTACGGTGGCTGTGGAGCAGCTATAGATATCTTTCAATATTTTTACATATGGTTCGTCTACACCCTGATTCAAATTCAAACGCTTTCTCGTAATCAAAGAAAGTTACATATAAGGGTTGGTTATATTCCGCACATTTCTCTATTACCAAATGGATGGTGTGAATATGGTTTATTCTTTAGTAGCCTTTACGGAATCCTGTCTGGTCCTTTGCTTGACAGAGGTCTAAGGTGTTACTGATTGCATTTGCGATTACCTGAGTAAATACTTTGTAGGACAGTAAGCTGATCGGTCTATAATTTTCAAGTCTGGCGTCCCGTTTCTTATGGATTAGGATTATGTTTGCGCTCTTCCAAGATCCGGCTCCTAGTTCCCGTCTCACCGCTAAGCACCGCTAGCACAGGACGTACCCGCTTTTTAGCACTGAATAAGCTTCATTTGTCCTCCTAACTTCACTGAGTCCTATTATATCCCATTTACTGCCCTCTAATTACTCCAATAGCACTGCTAGACTCGCCTCACTAGATAACCTTCTAGCGTTAAACGTCGGCAGGTTCGGATTCCAATGGCGACCTGTCCGGAACCAGGGATTCTTAGCACCCTCTGCTGCGTCGCAGGTCTGACCGCCGCCGCGGTCAGTTGCTGCGCAGCAGCTGGGGACTGAGGGCCGGGGTTTGATTGTTGTACTCATATTCAGGAGGTCGTGGCCAAGTACTGCACCAGGGTGGCCAATCCTGCTCTGCTGAGGGAGTGCGTTACCAGTTCTGGTCACCGGGATGAGGCCGCACTCCAGGGCTTTTATAGAAGTTATGCAGGTATCCTGTAAACATTCTGAAAAGGATCACCCGTACATTTTAAACTCGACAGCCCTATCCACCGTTGAATCGTATCGTTATCTCGGTATCACTATTAATAGCAGGTTGACCTGGTCCGATCATATAACAAAATTGGCTACCGACACCAATCTTGGTTACGTCAGACGTACCCTTGCGCTGTGCCCCATATCCACAGGAAAACTAGCTTATGAAACTTTCATTCGAAGTAAGCTTGAATACGCCTCAGCTATTTGGAGCCCGCACCAAGCTTACATAATATATAAGGATCAATGCACAATCGTGCCGCTAGGTTCATCACTTCCAAGTACAGCCATAAAGAAAGTGTCAGTGCAATTAAATCATCTCTAGGACTCGAACCATTGGTGTTGCGTCGGAAAATTGCAAAACTGTGCCTTTCCCAGAGACTTTATTATAACTTCCTTCAACTGCATGGAAGGCTTCTAATACCACCAACCCGTACATCTCGTCGCCTTTTTAACCCTTGCAGCATCCAGCACTTGCATGGTTCAACCATTTTCTTTAATCAATCGTTTTTGCCTAGCGCCATCGCAGAGTGGAACAATTTACCAGATAGAGTTGTCAGTGAGCGCAACCCCGTTATCTTCAAGCAGCTGCTTTCTGATCCCTCTAAGCCCTAACCTTATAATCACCCTACTGTGCCTTCACTGTTTTGCGATTGCCGTCTCACATTGTGACTGTTCTGCTGATTTGCTTTTGCAGTCTATTCAGTGTAGCGCTTGTCTTTTCTTTCTTTTTTTGTTCTAATACGAATCCATAGGCTGAGTTTGGAAAAAATTGTAACCATATCTTTGTTTCTATCCTTATCTTTTGTACCCCCCCCCCCCTTATGTAACACCCCGACAGGGGTCCTTAAGGGGAAATAAATGTTGGAGATGATGATGATCAAGATTGGAAAGTAGACTGTTATTTGTGGCCTTTTTAGACATTACAGCATCGTATGATAACGTAGACCGCAACATATTGTGGGATATTCTGAAAGCGGAAAGCTTAGGTGCTGTTTGTCTACAGCTTTTGAGAGAGCTTAACCTTGAAAATGCCGTATGCTTCGAATGGGAGGGAATGAAGAGCGAGGAGCAAGTTTATATCAACAAGGGACGGAGGAAGGGGCGCCTTTATCCCCACTGCTGTTTATGAAGTACATGGTGACGATGGAGAGGGCGCTGGATGGAAGTAATATTGGGTCTCATACAAACAGGCGGGTACAGTAGAAGAGTAGCAGCTTCCAGGTTTATTTTATGCGGACGACATTGTGTTGCTAGCTAACAAGCAAAGTTCTTTGCAACGTCGGGCCAGGAAAACGAGAATTTAGGTTTGAAATTTAGTCTGAGAAAATCAGGTGTTATAGTATACAATGAAAACAGTGAACAGACAGTGCCAATACAGGGCCAGAAAATACCTTGGGATACCTTGATATATGGATACAAAAAAGCAATAGATATATGAAAACACAGAAAAAAGCTAATACACGGATGGGGAAGAGAAATGCAGCCATAATGAAGCACAGAGTGCTGTGGGGATACAACAGGTACGAGGTGCTCTGGGGTATGTGGAAAGGTGTAATGGTTCCAGGACATATTCTTGGGAATGCGGTTGTTTGTATGAAGTCAGGGGTACAAGCAGGACTCGATGAGAACCAAAGGTCAGTGGGACGCCTAGCACTGGGCGCTCAGCTGTGCAGGGTTGGACTAATTTTGAAGTGAGGGAAGCTCACAGTAAAATTGATTATGAAGAACGACTGAGGAATATGAAAGAAAGTAAATGGTCTGGGAGAATGTTGAAGTATCTGTACAGGAAAAACATTGATTCACGGTGGAGAAAAAGAACTAGAAAGCTTACCAGAAATTATGCGGCCTGTAGGGTGAGCAACGCAGCAACAAAGAATGTCAAGCGGAAAGTCAGAGAGGCTGAAATAATCTCATGGGTGGAGGCAATGGAAAAGGGAAAAAAATTAAATCAGGAAAGAAACAATTTATGATAACTCAAAGGGACACCCATTACTTTTCTAAGGAAGATCAGGATGCCTTACAACAGGCACCTATAAAGCGAGATATAAGAAGGAAGAAGAAGCATGTGCTTGCTGCGATAAAGCTACGGCAACAATGAAGCATGTTTTATTAGAATGTAAAGACATCTGCCCAGCGGTCAATTTAGGCACCACTGGCCTCCTTGAAGTCTTTGGGCTCAGCGAAAGTAGAGGAAAGTAAACATGTCCGCAATAGAGATTAGTAAGAAGCGATTGGAAGATTGGCGGAAGGAAAGGAGGGAAACAGAACGGGGCCGTGCGAAAACGAGGTTCACGATAGGGGTAAAGAAATTTGGTTATGGAAATTTATCGTGTTTTTTTTCTCTTTTTTCTTTTTTTTTCTTTTTTAGCATAGGCGCATTAAGGACTATAACAGTGAGAGCTTGGTGGCACAACTCACCGCCCCATTCCAAAGAGGACGCTAATAACATCCATCCATCTATATATCCATCCATTCATTCAGTAAAAGCGCTACACGTAAACAGCGTCGCATCGCCCCTCCCAAATGCGCTTGGAAATGTGATGTGCTAATGTCGCATTGACGTGAAGATGGCTGGCGATGGTGGCAGAGCGTGCGACGAGTTGAGCCTCGTAAGCACTGTGTTCTTGTCGCTTACTTTGCGTTGAAGTGAGAGACAGCACGAAGGGGAATTCGCTCGTGTTATTGGACGGGCGGAAGGTTTTTCTCATTGCATAGAAATGCCCACCCATTAAAAAAAAAGGCCTCTCTGAAGGAAGGGATACTAATTGAGAAGTTCAGCGAACCGCTTTCTCAGTTCGGGGCAGCCGCATGTTACGACGGGCCGCGTTGCACGTGCTCTTCACGCAGTATCTCTCGTATAAAAGCTCGACTCAGGTACATGGCAAGACAATTAATAAATAATAACTTAAGGGTTTTACATACCGAAATCATGATCTGATTATAAGGCACACCGTGGTGGGGGACTACCTGGTGTTCTTTAACGTGCACCCGAATCCGTACACGGGTGTTCCCGCATTTCGCCCCCATCGAAATGCTGCTGCCATGGTCGGGAATCGATCCCGCGACCTCGTGCTTAGCAGCCCAACACCATAGTAGCCTGTAATCTTAGACACAAATACCGCATGTCACATGATAACGTAAATCACATATGGAACTAATGTACTTATTCTGCTGGAAAAAAATGTTCTAAAAGCCAGGCGGACTCATACTTCAACGTGTTGTTTTCTGTGGCTTTACTCAACAATAAAATGAGAAAGACATAGACGTAACGCCACCTTTGCGAGTGGCATCATCAGTACGCAAATGGCAACAAATGAGAAAATACATTCTATTTATGTATGATACTGCCCTAAACAACCGACAGGGAGCCACGGTTAGAATTGCATGCAGGTTGATTGCGACGGATGAACCATGATTCCACAAATTTTCTTGGGCTCATTGGTGTTCCCGTGCTAACGTGGTTACATTTATCAAAATCGAACATGTGCCCTTTTGTTAAGCAATGATGAGGTAAGAGAATACGTCTACTTAGGACAGTTAGTGACCGCGGATCCGTATTATGAGACTTTGATAATCAGAAGAATAAGAATGCGCTGGGGGGCGTTTGGTGGGCATTCTCAGATCATGAGCAGTAGGTTGCCATTATCCCTCAAGAGAAAAGTGCATAACAGCTGTGTCATTGCAGTACTCATCTACGGGGCAGAAACCTGAAGGATTACGAAAAGGATTCTACTTAAATTAAAGACGAAGCAATGAGATATGGAAAGAACAATGATGGGTGTAACGTTAAGGGATAAGATAAGAGCAGATTGGGTGAGGAAAGAAACGCGAGTTAATAACATCTTAGTGGAAATCAAGAAAAAGAAATGGGCATGGGCAGTACATGTAATGAGGAGGGAAGATAACCGATGGTCATTAAAGGTTACGGACTGGATTCCAAGAGAATCGAAGCGTAGCAGGGGGCGGCAGAAAGTTAGGTGGGCGGATGCGACTAAGAAGTTTGCAGTAACAACATGGCCACAATTAGCACATGATTGGGGTAGTTGGAGAAGTATGGGAGAGGCCATTGCCCTGCAGTGGGCCTAGCCAGGCTTATGATGATGATGACGATGATGAACGCTGTCCCGTCAGTGTGCGAACGAAGAAAATGGGACTGATTATAGCACCGGCGTAAACTTCGCACCCCACATTGAATGCCCACAGGTACTGGTGCCGATTTCGCTTTCCCCAGTGTAGATGGGGTTCCTCCAATATGTGTATTATGCAAACTTACCTATGCGTTTCTTCGAAAATAGGCTTCATCGGTGCACATGAGGTGGCTCAAAAAGTTTAGTGACCCATCGGCTTTTGTAATGACCAAGTTCGAGAAATCTATGCTATTCTACAGGTCCCTATCTTCTAAGCATTGGTGCTGGTTAAGGTGGTACGGGTGAAAGGCCGTCATTTAGAATCCTCTAAACTGATCACCTGGAAATTGGGAAATCACTACCTGGGCGGCCGCGTCCCTCATGCTAGTATTATTTATTTATTTATTTCGAACACTGTGCTCCTTGCGGCGCTGTTACAGGGTGGGAACACAGGGCAGAAAGTTCACGCAAAGAACACAGTCAAGTTTCAAAAGAGTCAACGATGTTATTGCTCGGAAACACACAAGAATTCAAGTTATTCCACTCAACAATTGTCTTGGCAGTGAAAGAGTGCTTAAAGACATCAACTCTTGGCACATAAGGCATTATCGCGTAATTGTGATTAGTTCGTGCTGAAACCCTTCCAGGAGGCTTCATATACAAACTGGAATTCAGGTGCAGCTGATGTTATAGAGTTGACATAAAAACTTAAGGTGGGCGATTTGCCTGCGCACAGCCAACGTAGTGAGACCAGCTCTGACGAGCATGGAGGTTACCGAGTGAGTTTTGTCGTAATCAGAAAAAAATAAAGCTTACCGCCATTCGCTGGATGCGCTCTAATTTATCTGTCATGTATTGTTGATGAGGGTCCCAAAAAATACAAGCATACTCTAAATGTCGTCTAACAGTGGTAGTGTATGCCTTAAGTTTATTATCTGGTGCAGCATCTCTCAATTTACTCCGTAACAAACCAAGCTTGCGCTGGGCTGATCCACATGTTTTCGACGTGTTCATTCTAGTTGAGGTTAATAGTGATTGTTACGTCAAGATATTTGAGCTTTGTGCAACGCTTAATTACATTATTATTTACAGCGTACGAAAACATCAACGGAGTTTTCTTATTCGTAACTGTTATGCAAACAGATTTATCAAAATTGATTTGCATATGCCATTTCGACATAAAGCATCATTTAGTCGTCCTTGATCAGAAACACTCTTAATGCGGCAAAACAAGAGGCATTCATCGGCAAACAACCGCACTTCAATCATAGGATGTACATCAGTTGCAATATCATTAATATACAGTAGGAACAAAATTGTACCCAAAACCGACCCCTGAGGTACACCTGATAGTACAGGAAGGAAAAAGGAGCACTCGCCATCTATTTCAAGAAACTGTTGTCGGTTGTGTAATTACGCCTGAATCCACTTAATAATTTTTGAATTTACATGCTACCCATAAAGCTTTTCAATTAGCATGCTATGGCTAACACTATCAAATGTCTTTGATAAATCCAGAGCGATGACATCAACTTGTTCGCGACTATTAAGGGCTTCTGCAAAACTGTGTATTGTTTCAAATAATTGCGTGACAGTTGACAGACGCCTTCGAAAATCATGTTGTTTGTTGTAAAAAATGTTATTGTTTTCAATATATTGTTCTAACTGTTTACTAATTATATGCTCTAAGATTTTGCAAGCCGTACAAATTATGGATATCGGACGGTAGTTCCCAATGTCTAGCCTCTCTCCAGCCCAATAAACAGGCACAATCCTTGCTAATAACCATTGACTTGGTAATGCACCATTTATTAATGACAGAGAAAAGATTTTAACCAAAAAGCATGCAATCCATTCACAGTATCGCTTCAAATACTCATTCGGTATTTCGTCAGGACCAGGAGACTTTTTATGTCCAATTTTAGCAACATGTCGACTATACCTTCTTTAGAAAAAAAAGAGCTGTCATTAGTATGATCCTCGCATTCTAAATCTATTGCAGCACTCTCATCTCTTCGGCTGAATACAGAACCAAAAACAGTGTTGAATTCTTGGGCAATAATTTGGATATTGTTGCACATGGTATCATTTACAACTATTCCATTGATTGTAGACTTTGATCGGGCAACGTATCACCGAAATTTTGAGGTGGTGTTTTAAAGTAATTAGTGAGTGTTGTAGCGATAAAACACGTTTTAGACGCTCTTAATTTCTCGCGAACTTGAGTGCTAAGGGCCGATATTCTCTCGGGATTTTTCGGTTTTCGTTGCCGCGCACGACATAGCTGACGTTTTAAATTTAAGTCATGAGTTTTAACTCATGAGGGTTTGAGGCCATAACTGCTGACCGCCCCTGTCCTCCGCCGTTCTTTCTTGAAGATGCCGGTTTCACTCAGGTTTTAATAATTTATGATGATACTCGATGCGTTTCGTCTAGCTCCGCACATCCATGACTGATATATGACAAAGCTCGCGCTGTCCAATACTTTCCGGTTCCGAAAGCACTCCCAAACATTCGACGTTTTCTCGAGCTATGCTCGTACTTTCATCGTTTTATTCAAGATTTTGCCGCAATCGCTGGACCCCTAACTAAACTTTTCAGGAAAGGTGTGAAATTCTCGTGGGGGACTTCAGATGCCGCCGGCTACTCTCGTCTTGCAACTCTTCTTACCTCACCACCCATCCTAGGCCACATAGACCCTGATGCCCCTACAGAATTGCGTACAGGTGCCAGTGGCCATGGCGTAGGTGCTGCCCTGGCCCAGCGACATCGTGGCTAGGTTCGCGTTCTTGCCTAGGCAAGCCGCCGCCTATCACATTGTAAGGGAGAGAGCTGGGCTAGTGGGTGGTTATTCGTATAAAGGGACGTGGCACTAGCGTGTGAAAAAGGACACGGACAGGAATATGAAGATAACCCACCGAACACTAGCGTTCGGTGTGTCTTTTTCATGTTCCTGTTCGTGTCCTTTTTAACGCGCTAGTGCAATGTCCTCTAATCACCGTTGAAGCGCAACTATTCAGTTACGCAAAGGAAATGCCTTGCTGTAGTCTGGGCAGTTGCGAAGTTTCGTCCCTACCTCTATGGACGTCCTTCCTCCGCTGTCACTGACCATCATGCTTTCTGCTGGCTTTCATCCGTAAAGGATCCTAGAGGATGGCTTGGTCGATGGGCTTTGAGGCAAGAAGAGTTTTCATATTCCATGGTTTGCAAGCCTGGCCGCTTGCATCAAGACGCTGATAGCCTGTCGCGTTGCTCTGTTGACGACTTTGGCCCCTCAGATACAAACAGTGCTGCTTGCTTTTTCTCAGCGTCACAGCTTCTTCATATTGCCGTCCAGCAACGTCTTGACACCTACATGAAAGCACTCATCGACCGTTTCGCACATTTTGCGGCCGACGCTACTCGACGACTCTTCCTCCTACGCGACGGTATTAGGTACCGTCATAAACTTCATCCGGGCAGCTCCCATTTGCTACTTGTAATATCTAAACATCTCGGCTCAACCGTTACAGAAGAGCTTCACGACGCACCAGCGGTGGGGCACCTCGGCTTATCTCGAACCTACGACCGAGTACGCAACCGTTTTTTCTGGCGTTGCCCGTTCTGTGCACTGTTACTATGTCACTTGTGAATTACGCCTACGACGCAAGAAGCCTTTCTAACTTTCCGCCGGGGACCTGCAGCCATTCGACATCCCGGTCGAACCCCTTCATTGCAGCGTAGGATTAAGGGGGGGGGGATTTCTAAGGGGGCTGCATCCCAGCGCCTCACGCCGGACAGCAGGAGAAGGGGGCCCATTTATTCTAACCTGCTTAGTATATGGAACCATGGGCAATGGAACTTCGAGCGACATGTATGAAGCGAGAAAACGAGAACGAGCAGACGGGGCCCCCCGCCTAATGTAACGGCATACGTTTAGCCTGATCATTTGGGGAGAGCTTGTCGAGCTGCAAAAACAAGAATCCCCCGCCACCCCAGCGGGGCCCTCTTACGAAGGGAGGTGCGTTTGCTTGGAAGAGTGTTCGTGGTTTCTGGTCAGTCCGTCTGTCCAGCGCTGTCTGGGGAGGATGGGCAAGGGGGAAACACCTAAAACATGTAATGTGGGTTGAGGACCTAAATCTTGCTTGCCCTTCATCACAACCACGCCACCCTCCACCTCTCAAATTGTTCCGCCGCTGTCCTTTTCATCGAAAGGATGTGCTGCAGTACCCAACAGTGCCTCCCATTAGACTTTTTTTTTACCGTGATTGTAATTTGGACAGGGGAGGATGAGTCCGATAGCAGATGATGATGAATGTGACGGCAGAGTCTAGGGAGGAAAGGAAAGAAAACGTCACACATGTTTTTGTCCGCGTGCCGTGCGGCATGGAATGTTCACTGTTCGGGCTAGGGTTGTGGGAGAGTGAAGGGGGAAGTTGGAGAGCTGGACACGAAGGCTTGTCTCCAGGGCCCATTCCTGCCTAGTGACTGCACACCCTCGCGCGCGCTCGACGGAAAAAGTAGGTCAGACTGGCCGCCGCACTTTCCAGAAAGAAGTAGAAAAGATGACTCGGAGGCGACGGAGGGCGCGTAACTTCGACCGGGCTAAGAGTCACCCTCTGCCCTTCGTTCTCGCTCTCGGCATCAACGGGGCGAAAGGAAAATCGAGAACCTCCCAGAACAGACTATTGCTCCTAGTCAAAGAGGAAGACGAGACCGGAACGGGAGAAGGAGTGAGTTTGTACAGAGAAGGAGGGAATTTCTACAAGGAACTCTATGCGTATCTGTACGCCTGCTTTGGCGCTAGTAACACACAGACGCGGCGCGCGTCTATAAAACGAAGTTGATCGCTGCCTGCGATTCAGCCCCGAGCCACCGGTTAAGCTTGCATAAGCCCACCCGCTGAGGAGCTTCCGAGGGACGCACCACTCTCGGCCAGCCACGGACCATCCAGGCAGCGTGCGCCAGTCATCGGGACGGCCACCATTGGACACCTGCGTCGCGTCGGATTGACGAAGTGCCCAGTGAACAATTACCATCCATACATGCGAAAATGCTCGGTCGGAAGCATCAGCGTGGTGCGTCTAAATGAAGGGCGAAGTTAGAAAGAGAAGAGCGTGAGAAGAAGCTACAAAAGATGACAAAGTACCTACTGAATGCTACTTCCGCGGAGCAGTATGATCGCTCTACCCAGAGTCCGTGTCAAACTCCCACTAGTACCCACTGTGGTTCTTTGGAGGACTTGCCAACTCCATCACCACGGTTTCCTGGCAAGAACCAAGGTTCGACTCATTTTGGTTGTCTGGATCCTGTGGAAACGGTGCCAACCTCGGTCGTCCATATTTCTGAGCAACCGACGCTAACCGAACCCTGTTCTCTTCCTGAGTCACCAACGTCTATGCTACTCGGCCGGGCCCATGCCACAGAGCTCCAGGTGTCCGGTCCGCCACGCCCAATTTCTACTACCGACTGATTTGTTTCCTGTTAGTTTGGCTTCAAATAATCATGTTCCCACCCACAAAGTGTGCCTCGAGAGGACGAGTGAGACGGCTTCTCGTTGCGGCAACAGAGAAGTACATACACCCTCGCAGCAAGCGGTACGTTGTGAGATTCTCCGAAGTGACCCTGCTCAGTCACTGGACGTTATAACTGAGAGCATTCGGAGTGTATGCCTTGAGAAAGGGCCATTGTATTTTCAAGATCGGGCACAAAATTTTCCGTCTTATGAAAGGCAACACAAAACTCAGAAACGCTTTATGTCACCTCATCTATTCATGCGAAAGGCAGTAAAATTGGGAGGCGTACGAGCGACGCTGGTTAATGTACCCGGAGTTCGAAGGTTCCATTTACTGTTTCATGTGAAAGAAAATTTCGATTTCAAGCGACCCCAGTGCTTTCACCACGCACTGCTTTTCTGATTGGAAAAAAAGCAGAAGAAAAGGTTTGCGCTCATGAAAATAGCGTCGAGCACCGGACCTACGTGTCAGCATGGCTCGCCCGCTCTAACTCGGGCAGCACAATGGCGAAGGAGCTGGTTAAGCATCTTGTCACTGAGACTGCTTACTGGACAGAGGTGTTGAAGCCTGTAGTCGTTGTAGGTAAGCTTCTACCTGAGCGCAACCTATCGTTTACTTATTTTTTATTTATTTAACCATACTGCAGGCGAATTCTTTGGCCCTAGCAGGAGGGGCATTTTCGGAATGAGAAACAATAAATAACGGCAATAAATTCGCAAACAGCAAAAGGGTCAAAAGCAACAGCGGTAGCACAATAAAGAAGCAATTTTCAACAAAAAGAACCAAAACAGACAGAACAGATTTAAACCAGCAGTGAATACCTACACTTAAACAATTGCAAGTATTTATTGCTCACAAAAGAAACGTTCCAGTTCTGCCGAAAAGTCTTTGGCCTTGATAACACTTGGCGGCCACTCATTCCACTCTAACTGTTCTACGGAAAAAACTGTATTTGCAGAAGTTACTTTTCGCAAAAAAAGGTCTCAGTGAATGTTGTGCCGTGTACCTTGTTTTCCTAGCAGCAGCTAGTTGAACATAACTTGATTCAGATAGGGCGATTTTTGCGGACATAAAATTGTGAAGTAACAAAAGTCAGTTTATTTTTCTACGTATCTCCAATGTTGTAATGTTACTACGTTTCATCAGAGACGATGGTGAATCTATCCTTCCATATTTTCCGAATATAAACCGTACAGCCTTTCTCTGAACGCCCTCAGGTTTTATTATATCTTTCTAAACATGTGGGTCCCACAGCGCAGACGCGTACTCTAACTTCGACCTAACACATGCGTTATAAGCTAGAAGCAAAAAACTTACAGGAGCATTTCTAAGTTTCCTCTTAAGAAAACATAGCCTTTGAAAAGCTGACGCACAGATGTCTGAAATGTGCACACCCCCTGAAAGATTACTGGTAACAGTTACCCCTAGACATTTATATTTATCAACCTCCTTTATAGTGCTGCCGTGAATGTGGTAAGTGAAGGTACACGGACATTTTTTCCTTGTTACACGTAGAACACGTAGAACACGTAGAACACGTAGAACACGTGTTACACGTAGTTTCTTCCCTGTTCAGTTTCATGCCCAGTTCCCGCACCAGCCGTGAATTGCCAGAACAGTTGCTTGTAAGGAGGCGTGGTCATTTCCATTCGAGATTGTTTTAAAAACCACACAATCATCAGCAAATATTGTGATTGAGACATCCTTTGGTATTACCCTCGTTAAATCATTTATATAAATTAAGAACAACAATGGCCCTAACACACTCCCCTGTGGAACCCCCGAGGTAAGGAAGCAAACTGGAAGAAAAATCCTGCACTTGTACAAACTTCATTATAGCTTCTTTCTGGCCGAGTTCGTGCATACTTGACATAAAAATTTTAACAGCGCCAACACATGCAACCACAAAGTACGAAGGACGAGACACAAGCGCTGACTGTCAAATAAATTTTATTGATGGAATACGGATACCTTATATAAGGGGAAAGGCAGAAGTGAAGGGGGGAGGGAGTGATACAATCGGGGAAAATGACATTGCGCATCGATGAACGGATGTGCCAGCAGACAACGGAATCAGCCGCACGAAAACAAGAAAACTAGAAAAAAACTAGAAAAAAATAAAAAATATAGAGAAGCGATGGATAGTAAGATACAATCAATCAGTAAACGGTCGCTTCCAAAAACTGAAGCTCTGCAGCAAAAAGCGATACAGAGGGGGTGCTTACGCACTTGCTGCCATATTTCTGTATGTGAAACGCTTCCAAACTGACCCGCGCCGTTGCGTCTGCACTCTTACCGAGAATCTGCGCCTCTCCCAATCGAGCCTCGCAACCTGTGCATGCAATTACGTGTGCAACCAAATGTGCGTACTTGTCCTTTGTGTTACCTAAATTTCGGGCATGTTCCCCCAAGCGTTCATTAATGCAGCGGCCGGTTTGACCGATAAAAGCCTTTCCACACTTCAAGGGAATGGCATATACCACTCCTGTGGAACACTTGATGAATGGCTTCTCATGTTTTAGCTGACAACCTCTTTATTTTCGAGTTGCAGATGCGTGGGCATGACTGTGCCAGCTTGTTGGGTGCCGAAAAAACAACAGACACCCCATGCCTGTTGGCTACCTTCTTGACACTGTGTGAAGTCTTGTGCAGGTACGGCACAACCAAAGGCTTGTCGGTCTTCCGATGGTCATCTTTTCTTCGTGTTCCTAGTTTTAGCTTCTGAAGGAGGGTCTCAGACACAGCAATCAAGACCGAATAGGGGAACCCCGCCACCAAAAGTCGGCTGGCCTGATTCTCAAAAGTTTCTGCATTAGGTGCGGGCCCGACTTCTGAAGAGACGATTCCAAACAGTGCGACGCTATAGCTCTCTTTACAGTTTTGGAAAGCGCTGAATCATACGGTAACAGATCTTTTTTTGCGCGAGGGAAATAGCCCCAGCAAACGTGCTTTTCATGAAAGGTTAGTCTAAGGTCTAAAAACTGTAAAACATCTGCGTCAGGTAGTTCATTGGTAAAATTGAGCCCAAGACACTGCTTGTCAAATGCGTTTAAAACTTCCCCTATTGTAGAGAGGCAGGTGAAGGCCGTCTGTTTTTTAAAGGACTAAAAAATCATCGACGTACCTAAAAACCTTTAAAACAAACCCCCCCAAAAAAGACCTATCTAAAGGTTTATCTACTTTTGATAAAAATATATCACACAAAATTGGGGCCACGCAGGACCCAATGAAGATACCGTTGCGCTGCACAAAAGGCAAGTTGTCATAAACAATAAAAGTAGATCCGAGATAAAACTGCAGTAACGATATAAAATTGTCTACTGACAAGCCTGTTGAATTCCGAAATAACACTTCGCCGTTTGCTTCTATGCATATCCTAACAGCCAACAAAAGCTGATCTTGAGGCACAGAATATTACAAGTCTTGCACATCGACGGAGAAACCAAAGCCAATGTTATCTGTGCTTTCAAGAAACAGCGTGACATCCGTAGATTTCTTTGTTAGGAACCGATCATCCGAAGCAAGCGCTTTGAGATGCTTTTGCAAAAAGTGACTAACGTTTACTTGCCACGAACCATCTTCACTAACGATAGTCCGAAAAGGAATATCTGGTTTTTGGGTCCTTGCAGTAAAAAATGCGTTTAGGCTGCTACCTCTGCTATTACCAATATCCCTCGCAAGCTTGTCAAGATTTAATTCCTTACAGAAGTTAATAAACTTGGTCTTGACCCTAGCGGCACTCTTCTTAACAGGCTCAAAATTTCTATTGATGGCCACTTGTGCTTTTTTATTGTACATTTCCTTTGGTAGAACGACAAACCCATTGTCTTTGTCTCTTTGAACAAGCATAAGTTTGTTTCATTTAAACAAAAAAACCCCGCCACTTAACAGTCTTCTATGATTCTGCTCGTCAAGTATGTTTGGTAAGCACTTGCGTAGACAGTCTACACCCTCAAGAAGGCAGTGGTCCCGGTCCTCTTCATTTGTTGCTTTCATGGCCAATTTTCTGTTCGTTGCAATCAGCTCATGGGCTGAGACACCAGGCTCCAATCCATATTTTCGGCCCTTCTGCAGGAGACGTGTTACGTTCTCAGGCAGGGAAACATTTCCAAGGACGGTTACATTTCTTTTATTTTCCTTTGTTACGTCCCTGTTACCTAAACAAGACAGCAACAGGTTCAGAAGGCACCTCCAATGGTACTCCGTGAGTTGAGCAGCTGTTTTCATCAGCGACGCTAGCTTGCTTGCGGCGAGCCATTCGGGGTGATCAACGTAGCAAACCAATCGAAGCCACTCTTGAAAAAGACGAATTTGCCACCACAGTTCGGACCGCATTAATCTGCACAGTCTTTTAACGTGTCCTCACGACGGTTTTACAGGGCCAAAGAGAGCACTACATCTGGGACGAGGGCCTTGCGGATGCAGAAGGCGTTGCGTCTTGCACGGCATGTAGCGTTCACGATGTGGGCCAGTAAAAGGTCAGTGATACGAGAAGAGGGAAAAACACAGAAGGAAGGGCCCACTGAACAAGAAAGGTACTTCATTAAAACTTATTTCTGGGTGAGTTGGTGCATACTTGACATAAACATTGTAACAGCGCATACACATGCAACCACAAAGTACGCAGGACGAGACAGAAGCGCTGACTGTCAACAAAATTTTATTGATGGAATACGGATACCTCATATAAGGGGAAAGGCAAAAGTGAAGGGGGGAGGGAGTGATAGAATCGGGGAAAATGACATTGCGCATCGATGAACGGACGTGCCGGCAGACAACGGAATCAGGCGCATGGAAACAACAAAACTAGAAAAAAAAACTAGGAAAAAAAACAAAAAAATTGAGCAAAGCGATGGACAGTATGATAAAATCAATCAGTAAACGGTCGCTTCCAAAAACTGAAGCTGTGCAGCAAAAAGCGATTCAGCGGGGGTGCTTACGCACTTGCTGCCATATTTCTGTATGTGAAACGCTTCCAAAGTGACACGCGCAATCGCGTCTGCACTCTTACCGAGAATCTTCGTCTCTCCCAATCAAACCTCGCAACCTGTGCATGCAATTACGTTTGCAACCAAATGTGCGTACTTGTCCTTTAAGTTACTTAAATTTCGGGCATGTTGCCCGAAGCGTTCATAATTCCAGCGGCCGGTTTGGCCGACATAAGCACTTCCACACTTCAAGGGAATGGCGTATACCACTCCTGTGGAACACTTGATGAATGGCTTCTCATGTTTTAGCTGACAACCGACTTTTGGTGGCGGGGTTCACCTATTCGGTTTTGATTGCTGTGTCTGAGACCCTCCTTCAGAAGCTAAAACTAGGAACACGAAGAAAAGATGACCGTCGGAAGACCGACAAGCCTTTGGTTGTGCCGTACCTGCACAAGACTTCACACAGTCTCAAGAAGGTAGCCAACAGGCATGGGGTGTCCGTTGCTTTTTCGGCACCCGACAAGCTGGCACAGTTATACCCACGCATCTGCAACTCGAAAAAAAGAGGTTGTCAGCTCAAACATGAGAAGCCATTCATCAAGTGTTCCACAGGAGTGGTATACGCCATTCCCTTGAAGTGTGGAAAGGCTTATGTCGGCCAAACCGGCCGCTGCATTAATGAACGCTTGGGGGAACATGCCCGAAATTTAAGTAACTTAAACGACAAGTACGCACATTTGGTTGTGCACGTAATTGCATGCACAGGTTGTGACGCTCGTTTGGGACAGACGACGATTCTCGGTAAGAGTGCAGCCGCGACGGCGCGTGTCAGTTTGGAAGCGTTTCACGTACAGAAATATGGCAGCAAGTGCGTAAGCACCCCCTCTATATCGACTTTTGCTGCAGAGCTTCAGTTTTTGGAAGCCACCGTTTACTGATTGTATCTTACTATTCATCGCTTTTCTCTATTTTTCATATTATTTTTTTTCTAGTTTGTTTGTGATATTCTTGTTTTCATGCGCCTGATTCCGTTGTGTGCCGGCACGTCTGTTCATCGATGCGCAATGTCATTTTCCCCGATTGTATCACTCCCTCCCCCCTTCACTTCTGCCTTTCGCCTTATATAAGGTATCCGTATTCCATCAATTAAATTTAGTTGACAGTCAGCCCTTGTGTCTCGTCCTTCGTACTTTGCGGTTGCATGTGTTTGCGCTGTTACAATTTTTATGCCAAGTATGCAGCAACTCGCCCAGAAAGAAGCTTTAATGAAGTACCTTTCTTGTTCAGTGGGCCCTACCTTCTGTGTTCTTCCCTCTTCTCGTATCGCTGACCTTTTACTGACCCACACCGTGAACGCTACATGCCGTGCAAGACGCTACGCCTCGTCCCAGATGAAGTGCTCTCTTTGGCCCTGTAAAACCATCGTGAGGACACGTTAAAAGACTGTGCAGATTAATGCGGTCCGAACTGTGGTGGCAAATTCGTCTTTTTCAAGAGTGGCTTCGATTGGTTTGCTACGTTGATCACCCCGAATGGCTCACCGCAAGGAAGCTAGCGTCGCTGATGAAAACAGCTGCTCAACGCGCGGAGTACCATTGGAGGTGCCTTCTTAACCTGTTGCTGTCTTGTTTAGGTAACAGGGACGTAACACAGGAAAGTAAAAGAAATATAACCATCCTTGGAAATGTTTCCCTGCCTGAGAACGTAACACATCTCCTGCAGAAGGGCTAAAAATGTGGATTAGAGACTGGTGTCTCAGCCTATGAGCTGATTGCAACGAACAGAATATTGGCCATGAAAGCAACAAATGACGAGGACCGGGACCGCTGCCTTCTTGAGGGTGTAGACTGTCTACGCAAGTGCTCACCAAACGCACTTGATGCGCAGAATCATAGAAGACTTATGTGACGTGGTTTCTTTTTTTAAAAGAAACAACCTTATGCTTGTTCAAGCAGACGAAGAGATTGGGTTTGTCGTTCTACCAAAGGGAATCTACAATCAAAAAGCGCAAGTGGCCATCAATAAGAATTTTGAGCCTGTTAAGAAGAGTGCCGTTAGGGTCAAGATCAAGTTTGTTAACTTCTGTAAAGAATTAAATCTTGACAAAATTGCGAGGGATATTGGCAATAGCAGAGGTAGCAGCCTAAACGCATTTTTTACTGCCAAGACCCAAAAACCAGATATTCCTTTCCGGACTATCGTTAGTGAAGAAGTTTAGTGGCAAATAAACGTTAGTAAGTTCTTGCAGAAGCATCTCAAAGCGCTTGCTTCGGATGAACCGTTCCTAACAAAGAAATCTACGGATGTCGCGCTGTTTCTTGAGAGCACAGATTACATTGGCTTTGGTTTCTCCGTCGATGTGCAAGACTTAACTTATTCTGTGCCTCAAGATCAGCCTTTGTTGGCTGTTAGGATATGCATAGAAGCAAACGGCGAAGTGTTATTTCGGAATTCAACAGGCTTGTCAGTAGACGATTTTATATCGTTACTGCAGTTTTATCTCGGATCTACTTTTATTGTTTATGACAACCTGCCTTTTGTGCAGCGCAACGGTATCTTCATTGGGTCCTGCGTGCCCCAATTTTTCGTGATATACTTTTAGCAAATTTAGATAAACTTTTGGATAGGTCTTTTTTGGGGGTGTTCGTTTTAAAGGTTTTTAGGTACGTCGATGATTTTTTAGTTGTTTTACAAAACACACGGCCTTCACCTGCCTCTCTACAATAGGGAAAGTCTTAAACGCATTTGACAAGCAATGTCTTGGGCTCAATTTTGCCCATGAACTACCTGACGCAGATGTTTTACAGTTTTTAGACCTTAGACTAACCTTTCATGAAAAGCACGTTTTCTGGGGCTATTTCCCTCGCGCAAAAAAAGATCTGTTACCGTACGATTCAGCGCATTCCAAAACTGTAAGGAGAGCTATAGCGTCGCACTGTTTGAAATCGTCTCTTCAGAAGTCGTGCCCGCACCTAATGCAGAAAAGTTTTGAGAATCAGGCTAGCCGACTTTTGGTGGCGGGGTTCCCCTATTCGGTCCTGATTGCTGTGTCTGAGACCCTCCTTCAGAAGCTAAAACAAGGAACACAAAGATAAGATGACCGTCGGGAGACCGACAAGCCTTTGGTTGTGCCGTACCTGCACAAGATTTCACACAGTCTCAAGAAGGTAGCCAACAGGCATGGGGTGTCCGTTGTTTTTTCGTCAACTAACAAGCTGGCACAGTTATGCCCACGCATCTGCAACTCGAAAAAAAGAGGTTGTCAGCTAAAACATGAGAAGCCATTCATCAAGCGTTCCACAAGAGCGGTATACGCCATTTCCTTGAACTGTGGAAAGGCTTATGTCGGCCAAACCGGCCGCTTCAATAGTGAACGCTTGGGGGAACATGCCCGAAATTTAAGTAACTTAAACGACAAGTACGCACAATTGGTTGTGCACGTAATTACATGCACAGGTTGCTAGGCTCGATTGGGAGAGACGACGATTCTCGGTAAGAGGGCTGACGCGACGGCGCGGGTCCGTTTAGAAGCGTTTCACATACAGAAATATGGCAGCAAGTGCGTAAGCACCCCCTGTGTATCGACTTTTGCTGCAGAGCTTCAGTTTTTGGACGCGACCGTTTACTGATTGTATCTTACTATCCACCGCTTTTCTCTATTTTTCATTTCATTTCTTTTCTAGTTTTTTGTGGTTTTCTTGTTTTCATGCGCCTGATTCCGTTGTCTGCTGGTACGTCCGTTCATCGATGCGCAATGTCATTTTCCCCGATTGTATCACTCCCTCCTCCCTTCACTTCAGCCTTCCCCTTATATAAGATATCCGTATTCCATCTATAAAATTTAGTTGACAGCCAGCGCTTGTGTCTCGTCCTTCGTACTTTGTGGTTGCATGTGTTTGCGCTGTTACAATTTTCATGTCTTGTACAAATTGTTGCCTATGATTAAGGTACGCGGAAATGCAGCTAGCAACAAAGAGATGAAGTCCAGTGCTCTTCAACCTAAACAATAATTTATTACGCGGTACCTTGTCAAATGCCTTGCAAAAGTCCATAAACAATACATCTACTGGGCCAGTCATGTCAAGAACACTAAACAAATTATGCAATGTCGATACCAGCTGTGTAACTGTAGACTTGCACTTTCTGAACCCGTGCTGATGAACCGATAGAACCTTATGTCCAGAGAGGAAGCCTTGTATGTGCTTAACAATCATATGCTCTAACATCTTACAGCGTTGACTGGTCATTGAGACAGGGCGGTAGTTAGAAGGCGGAAGACGGCTGCCCTTTTTCTATATAGGAACTACTCGCGCCAGACGCCAATCATCAGGTGTGTCGCCCATTTCTAGTGAAACGTTAAAGAGCTCTGTTAGGTACTAAGAAATTTGTTTGGCATATCGCCTCAAAAAGAGGTTCGGGACACCGTCCGGCCCCGTAGCTTTACGCGTATCAACATTTAAAATCAACGCCAGAACCCCTTCACGCGCTTCCCGAATGCCCTGCGAGAGGTCCGATGCGGTGGTTCGTGGCTCATATTCTTCATACTCAGAAAATACACTTTGAAAGTACTCGTTAAAGGTCTCCGCTATGCTAGAAGGATCTGTCTGAATGACATCATCGACATTCAATTTGGACACTTCGACTTTTGTGTTCCCTAAGTAGCGCCACATCTTAGAACGATCGTTGTTAATGAACTTCAATGAATATTCCTAGCTTGCCTAACTTTCCATAAGGCCAACACTTCATACGGTCAACACTCGAATATGCTGCAGCAGTGTGGGATCCGCACACAAATACAAATATAACGAAACTAGAAAGCATTCAGCGAAAGACAGCTAGATTCATTTTTTATTCGTATAGCAGCAAAACATCGCCAACTGCTCTATTAATTTCTGCAAATCTAGAATCCCTACAAACAAGACGGTACCGCGAAAGGCTAAAAACATTCTACATGATATACAGTAAAAGCTCGTTAATTCGAACCGCAAGGGGAAGCCGCTTCAGTTCGAATTAACGAAAGTTCCAACCAACGAAAGTGAAGGAGAGCAACAGTACACTGCGATTTGGAAGCAGTAGGACATGTCAGAAATTTGGCGAGTCAGAGAGTGATGCCGTGTGCCGCGAGCACACGCCATCTTCGAGTCGAAGCTCTGGGTCCGACTCTGCCACACCACCGATGTCCAATGAAACGAACGTTAGCCGGGGCTTAACACCATCACAATGAATCGCGACGGCCGATGCCTCCTAAGCTGAAAACAGAGGCGCACAACCGATGAAGACTGCCGAGACAAAGACGCTGAACATGTGAAAGTGGCGAAGGCCCTGATTAGTTGGTTCTTGATTGCAAGCGCAGCTGCAACGTACTTGATTCGCTGTGTTTTGGCGCTTGCCGTGCCATCTCCGCACAGCATTAGCAGCTCTACAAGATTTGCGAAGCCTCCGAGATTCGCAGCGGGCAAGAAGTCTCGGAGGTTACGTAGAACGGAGAGGCAGCAGCCGCCGCTGCCTTCTGGCTGACCCCGCGTCGGTGAGATTTTTTTTCCGATTTTGCCTTCTCTCGCCGTTCTCTCCGTTTCGGAGGCAATACAGCCTTGTTTGTAGGCAGTAGGCGCGTTTCTCTGGCCGTGGGCCAGGCGAGCGTAGTTCGAATTATCCGTGAGGGAACCTTCTCGTGTTCGAATTAACGGACTTCTTTATACATAGATTTCTGTGGAGCTTGGCCGGACCAAAGCGTACAGTTCGAATTATCCATAAATTCGAATTATTGAAGTTCGAATTAACGAGCTTTCACTGTACAATGATAACCTTGGAATCGACAAAAACACGTACTTGAAACCTCTTACGCAGCGTTCCACTCGTTCTTTTCATTCAAAAAAAGTTAGCGTAATATATTGTAGAACCAACACTTACATGAACTCTTTCTTCCCCCGTACCATCCGTGATTGGAATCGTTTGCCCAGTGAAGTAATCGAGAGCTCTTCTGTTGCCGCTTTCACTGGCGCACTTCAAAATGTGAAATGATAGTGTCTTATCACCAATGGTCTAGCAATGTTTCATGAAAGCGTCGCACTTATCTCCTGCTTTTCTTTATTTTGATGTTTTTACAGTTATGTTTTCTTTATATTGCTACGGCATAATATATGCGATCACGAAAAGGCGAGCAGTGTGAAGACGACGACGACGATTCGAAGCTAGCGCGGGCTGTTGCCTCTTGGCCAAGCGCAGCGTATCTTCTTGAAATATACTTGTACATAGCGCTTCGTCTGCGTCTTCCTACGTAACATATCTGATGGAGGTGGGCGTTCCCTGTACCTCATCACGGAGCTTTGCAGTGGACGGTACGTCGAGCCTTCCTTCATGGCTCCCGGCGACGACAACCCGACTCCGCCAGCTCCGACACCTGCTGCCACTTCGACGACCTACATCACTGTCCCCGCTCCACGTGATCCTGGCGTATTCTTCGGCAAAGATGGGGAAGACGTAGATGACTGGATCAACCTGTATGCTCACGTCAGCCGCAATAACCGGTGGGACCCTACTATTATGCTCGCAAACGTCGTCTTTTGCCTCGGTGGCACACCTCGAGTTTGGTATCGCACGCACGAAGATGAGCTCACCAGTTGAGATTCACTTAAGACGCAGCTTCGAGACTTGGTCGGCAACCGTTACGGTCACCAACTTGCCGCGCGGAAGGCGCTTTCCGGCCGTGTCCAGACGTCCACAGAGCCCTATGTCCACGTACTTTCAGGACGTCTTGGCTCTATGCTGCAAAGTTGACACCCACATGACTCAGTGAGACAACGTTGTCCACATCCTCAAAGGCATTGCCGATGACGCCTTCAACTTGCTCGTTTGCAACAACGTAGCGTCGGTGGATGCTGTTATAAAAGAGTGCCGCCGCCTGGAACTCGCTAAAAGCCGACGTATTGACCAGCAGTTTGCCCGTCTGCCCAACACCTGAGCGACATCTTCCTGTGCCGACACTCTTCGTCCCAACAACACTGCCGATGTTACGAGGATCGTCCGACGTGAGATCGAGGCCGCCTATCCGGCTGCCTTCGACTCCAGTCCCACCTACACATCTGCAGTCACGGTCTCACTCATCCCGCCTGTTGTCCGCCAAGAGTTCGAAAAGATGGGTCTTCACACCATCTGCCCGGCCCATCGTCCTGATACCCGCCCGGCTTCTCCGATTCCGCCCCGTCCCGCATCGTCTTCCCACCACGTTTCGGCAACCCATTTGAATGGCGCACTGCTGACAAGCCCATTTGTTTCCACTGCCATTTATTCGGGCACATTTCTCGGCACTGTCGCAGTCGCTGGAGTTCCCCGACCCGGTCTACTTATACTACCGACTCTCGCCCTCCAGGTGGCCCTTCTCGTCCCTATTCCGCACGCTCCGATAACGCCGCCGCTGATTCTCCTACACCGAACCGCTCCTATTCTCGTTCGCCTTCGCCCCAACTACGACAATCTCGCTCGCCCCAGCGCCGTCGCTCCTATTCGCCCACTCCCTTCGGCCGCCGCTCCCAGCCGGAAAACTAGACGGTGCAGTGCCTCGAGGTGACGCTGCATTGCTCCCTACGCCTTCAAATCCTCTACTGACGTTGCCCACTCATGTGAATCTTCTTGGCGTGCAAGTCGACGGGGTTTCTGTGTCCGCACTCATAGACACTGGGGCGTATTTGTCGGTAATGAGCGCTGACCTTCGTAACCGGCTCAAGAAAATTATCACGCCCGCCACGCCGCCTCTTGTCCGTGTCGCCGATGGCGGAACAGTCCCCGTAATCGGTATGTGTACCGCTCGCGTCTCCTTTGCCGATCGCTCAACAATTATGCTATTCACAGTCATCGCCCACTGTCCCCACGACATCATCCTCGGCTTAGACTTCCTCTCCGCACATTCTGCTACCATCGATTGTTCCGCCAGTACTCTCCGCCTTGACCTGCCTGTTCTGGATCCTTCTGAACCACACCGCAGTCGCCTCAGTTCCGTCGACTTCGTTCGCTTGCCACCTTCGGCACTGGCCTACGTTGACCTAGTGTCATTCCCACCAGTCCCCGACGGTCACTACATCTCGGCTCCTAAGCAAGATGTCGTCCTTACACACGGAATCACAGTAACTCATAAAGTTTTATCTATTACGGCGAATTGATAAATAATAATAATATTTGGGGTTTTACGTGCCAAAGCCACTTTCTGATTATGAGGCACGCCATAGTGGAGGACTCCGGAAATTTTGACCACCTGGGGTTCTTTAACGCGCACCTAAATCTAAGCACACGGGTGTTTTCGCATTTCGCCCCCATCGAAATGCGGCCGCCGTGGCCGGGATTCGATCCCGCGACCTCGGGCTCAGCAGCCCAACACCATAGCCACGGAGCAACCACGGCGGTAACGGCGTATTGCGTCTGCCTGCCAGTGGTCAACTTTGGCTTGACGACACAAGTGCTGCCACGCGGGATGTCTCTGGCCCAGCTTTGCTCATTCGAGGATCACTCAGTAGCATCCATTACAGTAGACGACACTTCATCCGATACACCTCTACCATCGCAGTCAGCAAATTGTACTATCGCTGACTTACAGAAAATGATTACGCCCAACTTGCCGTCCAAGCGCGCTCGTGAACTCTACGGCGTTCTGTTTTCCTACCACGATATTTTTGACTTTAACGATCGTCCTTTGGCCCAAACTACAGCTGTCAAACATCGCATTATTAGCGGCGATGCCCCTCCTATTCATCGCCGCCCGTATCGAGTGTCACCAGCTGAGCGTCAAGTTATTCACGCAGAAGTTTGCAAAATGCTTGCCAAGAACATTATTGAACCATCATATAGTCCATGGGCGTCACCTGTTGTATTGGTCAAAAAGACGGATGGCTCATGGCCCTTTTGCGTGGACTATCGGCACCTTAACAGGGTTTCCAAAAAGTACGTGTATCCCCTACCACGGATTGATGACGCCCTTGACTGCCTCCACGGTGCTCGCTATTTCTGCTCTATTGACCTTCGCTCCGGCTACTGGCAGATTGCCGTGGATGATCTCGACCGCGAGAAGACTGCTTTTGTAACACCCGACAGTCTTTATCAATTCAAAGTGATGCCGTTCGGTCTATGTAACGCCCCTGCCACTTTTGAACGCATGGTGGACTCCCTTCTTCACGGTTTCAAATGGTCCGCGTGCCTGTGCTACTTGGACGACGTTGTCGTATTCTCCCCAACATTCGCTACGCACCTCGAGCGCATCTCAGCTGCCCTGGACGTTTTTCGTCGAGCCGGTCTGCAACTAAACGCATCGAAGTGTCAATTCGGCCGTCGCCAGATTATCGTCCTTGGATATCTCGTTGACGCGAACGGAGTGCCACCGGACCCAGGCAAGATCCATGCTGTTGCGCACTTCCCTGTTTCGAAGTGTGTCAAGGATGTGCGCAGCTTCATCGGCCTTTGTTGGTACTTCCGCTGTTTCGTGAGAAATTTCGGCGCCATAGCACGACCACTAACCGAGCTTTTGAAAAAAAGACGCCCCTTTCTAGTAGGGCGATAACGCGGCCTCTGCATTTTCACATCTAATCGACATTCTCACAACGCCTCCCGTTCTGCCCTATTTCGATCCTTCTGCGCCTACCGAAGTCCGTACTGATGCCAGCGGTCACAGAATTGGCGCAGTACTGGCACAATGCCAGCGTGGCCACGACCGTGTTATCGCTTACGCCAGCAGGCTCCTCTCGCCCGCGGAGCGCAACTATTCCATCACTGAGCGTGAGTGTGGGGCCCTAATTTGGGCGGTTGCGAAGTTCCGCCCATACTTATATGGCCGACCCTTTTCCGTTATCACAGGCCATCACGCGCTTTGCTGGTTATGCTCATTGAAAGACCTTACAAGAGGACTTGGTCGCTGGGCCTTACGCCTCCAAGAATATTCGTTCTCTGTCACCTACAAATCTGGCCGACTAAACAAGGACGCTGACTGCCTGTCTCGCTACCCTGTAGACGAGCCTGACGACGCCGACAGTAGTACCGCCGACGGCATTTTCTCTGTGTCTGCCTTCGCTAACATCGCCGATGAGCAGTACCGAGACCTATCGCTGCGAGTACTCATCGAGCGTCCGCGCTGTACACCTACCGACGCATCCGTTCGCCGATATGTCCTCCAGGGCGGCATTCTCTATCGAAGGAACTTCCTCCCTGACGGCTCTGATCTTTTTGTCGTGCCAAAACAGCTACGACAGACTGTGCTCTTTGAGATGCATGACGCACCCACTGCATGACATCAGTGGGCACGGAGGCACGATGAGCGGATGAAGCAAAGGCTTACACACCAGTTTTTTCGTCCTGCAGTTCGTCGTTGTCTTCGCGACCGGCGCATCGGTGGTTGGCCTTCGGGATAACCTTCCACCCTTGGACGGAATTTGTGATGCCGCCTCTGCTCCGGACCCACACCTGCTGGCAACAGCTCACGTGGACCTGACAGTGCACATCGGGCGCCACCTGCAATTCCGCCAGTGCGCAGCTGCGACGTCAACGTCATCACGCCTGGATAGGATAAGACCAGGCATCGAACCGTATCTCTGCAGTGGGCACGGAGGCACGATGAGCGGAAGAACCAAAGGCTTACACACCTCTTTTTTCGCCCTGCAGGTTAGTTGCCTTTCTAAATTACCTTGTCGTAGCTTCAGATCAGATGATCCATTCGCTATCGTGCTTGCATGCCCTGAAGCCGTCCTATTGCCTTTTTGCTCCTTGCTTCTTCTTCTTTGTGGGGATGTTGAAAGCAATCCTGGCCCGATAATCTTGCAGAAGTCCTGAAAACGATGAAGGACTTGAATGAGCGCACAAAGAGAATTCAATCAGCGCAAAAAACAATATTGGAAACAGTACCTGAAGTAAAGCAACAGCAGCAGTCTGTTTCAGAAGCGATGTCCGAAATAAAGGACAGACTAGCGAAAGTCGAAACCCAAACTTCTGTTTTCGAGCAGTGCCAAAAAGATAAAGAATTGCATGCCACACTCTAAAAATTTTAACACCCTTAAGGGTGTAAATGACTTGTCCCATGGGTGACACCCTTTTTGGGTGTATTGCTACACCCCAAGCAACGGGATGCAAATTAACACCCTACAAAAGAAGGGGTGTTAATATGACGTCACCTCGCCTATGGGTGTAAACCAAACAACACCCTTTCTATATGGGGTGTAACACAGACACCCCCCTTTCAATATGGGTGTAGCTTGGACAACACCCTTCCAAAAGGGTGTTATCCCTGCAAGTATTTTAGCGCTCACTACAGCCATGTATATAATGGGCAGACTAGCTGTTGTGAATGCTGCCTAGCCTTAGCTATGGTACTACCTTGTTCAGTATGAGCCAGAATCGGTGAGGCGTCCTCATATTGCGCTTCTTATCCGTCATGTGGTAGCATAACGTGCGACCTTTTCAGGCAAACAATTTAAGGTTTCGCCATTGCAGCAAGGCACACAGGCCTCTTCACACAGGTAATCTTCACAGGTAATCTTCCTCTGCAGTGATAGTACACTGCCGGCAGGATGCAGAGCGCAATAACAATGCGCGCTGCACTAAGGACACAGGATCTCCCGCACCTTGGTACACCAGTACTTATAACCCCGTGGAAACAGCACACAGCCAAAAGCATGGATGCATTTCAGAAATAATTAAAAACCTCCACTTTCCTTGGTCAAAAATTTTCGCAACATCAGCTCGACCAGGAGGGAAAGACACCACAGCTCGTTGTTGTAGCTCATATTGAATGCAATAGAGCACAAGCAATGCATGGATTGGCGACGGTAACAAGTGCAGTACTACAGAAGCATATGTTTGCCTGTCAAGCATTTTGCCGTTTTAAGCACACATTTTATACATCTATTTATCAAAGTTCTCATTCATCTTCACGGGATGCTTCTACTAGTACGTTCACACATATGACTTAAAGGTAGCACTGAAAGCCAAAGAGCAAAGTGCTTGCACGCCGAATAATATTTCAGCATTTACGAACAAAACAGCTAGTGTAGCTGTGCATGCTGTTCAATATATAAGCATGCGCTACTTCCTGAAATATATGTATGCTCCATTTACTGCCAGTGACCTGCTTATACCCAATAATTTAGTTTATTTTTCACCATGTGCTTGCATTGAATATTCCACAGGCATTGTAAGTTAAGCTACCTAAATAACAATCAGCTAGTCTAAGGCTACCTAATTGAACAAAATCATTGTAAAATTTGTGATGAAATGTCAGAAGAAAAGTATTTATTTCATTAAAGAGAAATGGTTACATAATAATGTGAGCACATTTTAAATGTAAACAGGAAAATAAGGAGTAAAACCATACCAATACAAAGACATAAGCACCGAATAATGGCACAGGCTTGCTGAATTAAATTTTAAGCAGAACAGTTTTTTTTAATTACCTGACTACGAACTATCACATGTTTTCATTCGAAAAGCACTGCATGTTGTTATAAAGCACAAAAATAACTAGTCAAATAAGTAAGAACAAGTCTGAGTGTGTCTTTAACACAAGGATAGAAAGTTGGGCGAGTCGGTAAGGTAACATGATCTTGGATTGTAGCGCGAAGTGACACGGACATAGACTAGATAGAAGCAGACAAGATGAGCGCTAACTCTAAACTAAATTTTTAGTGAAACGAAGAACTTATATATATATATATATATATATATATATATATATATATATATATATATATATATATATATATATATATATATATATATATATGTATATATATACATATATATATATATATATATATATATATATATATATATATATACACATATATATATATATATACATATATATATGTATATATATACATATATATATATATATATACATATATATATATATATATATATATATATATATAAGACGACAAACAAAAGCCATCAGCCATCGACTGCGTGGCAAATCTGAGTGCAAGCTATTCTCTAATCAAGTATACCTGTAGGCAGTGCGACCAATGTGCTCCCAAGATGTATGAGGCATTAGTCATTGCAGAGTTGTAAGAACATGACAATCCTAGGATGATTATGTTCTTGAGGCATTTTTCCCCACTTTCCATCTTTTGAAACGTGTATACTTTAGTCATAAAAACAAAAATGCTACAACTGGCGTGTGATAAATTTTGCGTCTTATTTCCTAGCAGCTCATTGAAACGAGCCACGATGACAAATTCAAATGCCGTTACCTCATCAGAAATTCAAATTTCTTAAACACAAAACCAGATAGGCATTAGAGTGAGCATCACTTAAATACATTACACTGGTTTAAAGTTATTGCACCACTTTGTGCAAGGTAAAAATGTTAGAAACATCAAAAATGTTAAGATTCTACGGCCATCCCTGAAAACTAAATAAAAAATCATTAAGCTTTCTTAAACGGGTACAGGAGCTTTACAACTGGCCGTCTTGGTGATGGACACGCAAATATATGAGCAGCCATTCCACTGAGACGAGAATGTTGAGGGCTTCGCATGGAAGTCTGCGAGACACTGCAGAGTAGTTCTTGGTCCACATGAAGGAGGTTGCTTGCATATACATCTGGGCCACCATACTGAATGCATAATGTTACCGGAACCTTTTCCCCCTGCATTGTGGTAAAAAAGCATGGTTAAGTTTATACGATATTTAATATGCAAAAAAAGAGGTGAGGCATGCAGACAGGACACTAGAGTACAGAAGTGAACATGAACACGAAAAACATGAAAAATTTCATTTAATTGTTTCATCAGATAAAATTTTTATACTATGTGTCATTCATTATGAGGGTTCATAACCACAACATATTTAATATATAAGCAGGTAGAATTATCAGCTTGCTCAGTTTGCACAAGCTCGTTTGAGGCAAGAAACTGAGTTTCACAAACACAACCTCAACATTCTTGATTGAAAAAGGAACACCTCAGATAACATGCAGTCCTGTGAGTGGGCATTGCACAGTTCAAGAAAAACAAATTAAAACTCACAGACCGAAAGCGAATTAATTGATAGGTTTTAGTAGCACAAGGGCATCTTTGGCCAATGAGCGCCAAGTCTATACTGCAAAAGATGAACGTAGTGCATCTTTACAAAGCAAATATATAAAGATGACTAATCCCTCTCTGCACTACAGTTGCTTTCCTCTAGCGTGAAGTCATATTAATGCATGCACACGTACATACACACGCGACACCCAAGTGTAACAGCTGCAGAATTAAAATTGGGCAGCAACAAAGTCGCAACCTTTAACCATTGATCCCAAGCTGTACTAGTGACTGGAGGTAGTACTAATATCGCCAATGACGAGTCGTACTCTTTCTGCCCGATGTTACGCTGCTCTCATTGTCAAAGATGAGTTACAGTCGGTATTGAGGGAAAGCCGCCCGCAAGAGCAGCTCCTATTTTGTGTTCTTTCTAACCACAGACCAATGAAGTAATATATCTTCAGAATGAGAATGACACCGAAAAATTGAGTATGTAACAAATTTGGTACATTTTTCCGGAATTAACTTGGGGGTTAACAGCTAAAGAGGCAATCCAGAAACTAGAACAAGTTTTGACATGTTTGCTACGAGTGAATGCTAGAAAATATGTTGCCATTCTGTAGTTTTGTCCAACAATGCAAAATGGATTATTTATAACTGAGGAAATAAATGGAAAAGTATCATGAAGTATATTTCGTGAATGTAATGCAGAATCACTCAACTTCTGTTACTATATAATCTCCACTTGATTACCCTGCACTTTCTGAACTAGTTCAGGAGGTGCTGCATTTCACTACTCATTCCACCAATTCAATGTGGCAGCAACTGCATGTTGTGATTTGTTTTACTTAGTGCAGGCTTTGTACAGGGCGAGTTCACAGCATTCCCTGCACTTGGCCGAAAGGTAGTGCATGTTTACGCAGCAGGTGTGGTGCCGCTTCTGCACGAGCGAGGTACAGAAATAAGAGTTTCATACAATAATTACTAGAGAGAACTCTGACGTTAGTGTCCACAGGAGATCGAACAAGAACGGCTGTACCAGCATGGAAATTATGGGAAGTACATGGATTTCCCTAAACTTCGTCTGTTTGGCTTCAAACGGCTTTATGACTTTGTAAACTAGGCATTTTCAACAATATACTGTGTAATAAATAAATAAACATTAAAATCGTCCCACAACAGGATTCAAACACAGGAACTCTAGAACAGAAGTCTGATATTGAAACCATTAAGCCACGGAGGCATGTAACGACAAGCGAGTGCAACGCCCTGATGAATTTATCGCGGGCATACCAGTGCATTGAGACGCTTGGCGCCTTTTGATTTGGCCACCTGGACAAGCTCAATCGTTGCAATTAATAGCAATTGTGCATGTTGGCGGCGTCTTCTACACTTCGAAGAGTATAGACTGCGCTGAAATTTACGACAATAAGATTTATATAGCGCATAATATACCAAGCCACAAGAACGTCTGAATTCACAAGCACAAATATCAGACAAATCCATGTGCTTCCCATCATTCCCATTGTGGTACGACTCCAGCACCAGAGTTCCCTCTAGTAATTACTGTAAGAAACTATGGCAGAAACAGGAGTAATAAACTAAGTTTTGCTGGCCCATAAATATTACTGGTCATTAATTCCAAGTTTTAGTGCAGTCACGTCTAGTAGGCAATTGTGGTATTTTGCATAAACATTGCAAAGCCAACTGTGATGAATGTTCACTATGGTAAATTATTTATGATCGAGTAGCATAGACTACTGAAGCAATCTCTGGAAGGCAAGTTAAGTAATTTTCTTATTAGCAGCCTTTAAACAGCATTCGAGCATATGCCACATGCACCTCAGATATGCAGATATTTCCTTGACTCGGCAAGAAGCGATGCTTCATGTTCCACGAGGCTACTTCTATCAAAGCAGTATTGGTGCTCTCTAAAAACAATGCCAATGCAGATGATCCAAATATTTTTCAGGGGCAAGAGTTATGCCTGAAATCATGCTAGATTAGTTTTTTTAAACACATGCTGAGCATGTTAGAAGTGTTTCTTAAAGTCCTCCAATTTATTAGACTAGTCATATATCTGTACACAAAGGCTACTAATTAGGTCCCATGCTATATCATCATCTTAACAAAAACTTCACTTAGTAATACACATGCTGTGATAAGATTTGAGACCACAGTGAGATGCTGAACAAGGTGAATTCATTATTTTTAAATTGAAGCTCCTGTTTTTCCAAACGAGAAGAAATGATACTGAGGGTCAAAATTTTTCTGAATCACAGCTGGAAGATGCCAGGGACGGCACGTAGAAACTTATTTGTAACTTTCTATTTAAATGTAGAAATGATAAAGGGAAATGAAAATGGTCAAAAAAAAAACAACCAGGCATGGGGGGAGAACGAACCTACAGCCTTTGCATTAGGCATGCGATGCACTAACCACTGTGCCACCGAGGCAGCATTCAACCGTCCACAATGGCCCCTCAGATTGTCGACGCTCGAACACGGCCGTAGTACCACAGTGGTTAGTATATCACATGCGTAATGTGAAGGTTATGGGTCCGTTCCCCACCCACAGGTGGATATCTTTTATTCCACTTTCACTTACCTAGAATTTATCATTTCTATACTTCATATAAAAAAACATAAAACATGTTCCTGTATGCTTTCCTTGGCCTCATTATCTGCTGGCTTCTTCCAGTTCTGTTACTTCCAACCCTTTTACATATTCTAATCTGGTAAGTAAACAGTTTTGCATGATGCTGGAATGCAATACAAAACATTATTGCAGGGCCGTGTTATGTAGAATGCCTTACATTGCCCAGGCAAGGTGTATTAATGTCCGTCTTACAAAAAGAAATTCCCACTCTAGGCAGAAGAGCTGTGTACTGCTGTGTGCAACAGGGTTTAACGAAAACAACTTGTTCAGAAATAAAGCCACCAAACAACGAGGAAATATGAAAACTAGATAAAAATTTGTGCAGTTGCGTTTTAAAAATTTAGCACAGCAACAGATGAAGACATAATGAAGGAAGCGCGAAGATGGTTTATTTTGGACACACGAGGCAATATACTTGAAAGATGCATATGAGCTTACACGTGGAGAAATATTGTTTATGTAGCAGCTAAACTACGAACAGGCCTAGAGCACACTGATACAAGGTGTCGAGCATGTAAATCTTATCATGCCCTTAAGTCAAAGAAACATGGCTGTTTCTCATGATTCGCTACACATGGCTGGCTCACACAACTTAGCCACTTCTATATATGCCTTGTAATTACCAGGTGGTCTGTATGACATGTGCAAGCTTTAAATATGTATAAGTGCCACGTAGCTAGACAGCACCAAGGTAATGTCGTTTGCCATCGTTTTGAGGAGGTGAAACCAATTCTTGCATTTTTCCTAATTAGGTAATTAGTTATTAATAATTATTTAACTGCTCAAATATTTTATTTAAAGCAAAAGTGTCAGTGCGAAAATTGTAGAGCATCCTGAAAAATTCCCAATCCAGCTTTCTACTGCTCAGGAGGTGCAACAATTTTTTTTTCAAGCTTGAAAGAAGCCAGTGAACACATGCAAGAAGTGCCGTGCAACTAACCGCTCATGCACCTGAACACCATTTGGCTCTTCCTTTCATGCTTGAAAATTCTTTTTGAAAAGAATATTTTAGAAATTGATTCATTATTATTGACTATGTTTTAGGCAAAATGCATGAAATAGTGTGACTGCCACTTCCATTTTCGGCGACATGAATTGACTCCATTTGCATGTCCAAATCCAGCTATTCATGGTGCGTGTTTTGAGCTGGTTCTGTAATTTAGGCTTGTTTTGACTAATTGAAGCTTCGCACCCTAATAATGGAACCAGCCTAAAAAGAAATTGGTACATAAACGGTCGCTGTCAGTACTCCATACTCCTTTAACTTAGTGCAGTGCTTGTGAGCCAAGAAGTTGGTAGTTCTAAGCAGAATTTCTCATTTTCACCTGGTGTTATAGCCCACTTACTATGATGCCATGCTGCTCAGTCATGCTGGTCCCAGCTTCAATCTAGGCCATGGCAGCTTCCCTCCAATGAGGGTAAAATGCAACAACGCTTATGCACTTAGATTCAGGTGTACATTAAAGAAGCCAGGTTCTCAAAACATTAGGTTTTGGAATTTAAAAGCCCATAATCTTATATTAAAATCTAAAGGTGCTTTATTAGGAGCAGGGTCACCATTTTGAGCTTTTACTGCACTGCCATGGCACCAAGAAGCTCCAAGTAAATAAAAACAATTTCTTAGACAATGTACATGTCTTGCAAACATTTACAAACACTTCTCTGCATGCACCTCTGTTGCTGTTATATTTAGATCCGTATGCCAAGGCGGGTTATGATGTTAGAACATGTTTCAAACTTTTTTTTACTACTTTAAAGTTGTTGGTTACTTTGCATCTCACTGTGTGTCGAACGCACATTTCAGTGCATCAATTTCTTCAGAAAGTGCACTCCTCTTTATTTATTTGTGCATGCAAAAATGGTTCAGAAGAACTGCTTTCTGAAGGTCTGTATAACAAGCAAAAAACAATTCTATGTAGGCTGCACAAAGAGAAAGGATTGGTTTGTAAATATGTTATTTAGTTCTTAAAAAAAGAGGCAGCTGTCAGTATTCTGTTACAAAGTAAAAATTGCCCCTACCTAGCTCTGCTTCATTTTCCGATGGTGATGGTCCATTCGGGAGCACTCAACTGATAGACTGCACTTTGGCGATGTCGGGTGTGCTGTCACCAGGCAGAAGGTCGATCGACATCCTCACCAAAAGTCGAGTCCAAACGCTATAAAAGAAATATCTCATCATTTTGCTATCAGTTTTGTCATCTTGCTTGTTTCAAACACGGCCGTCAGTGAAATATTTCGTCACTTGGATACTGAACGAAATTCAAGCATTTTCTGGCAGCCAAGCTGATGATGATGATGTGTGGTGTTTTAGGGCGCAAGGGCCAGGTTGGACCAAAGGGCGCCATGACAAGTGGTAATGTTGATGTATTATGGAAGATGTGACTTGGCTGTAAACTGGCCTAAAAATTGTCGCTGCAAAGTGCGTAAAATCTACGTGCTATAAAATTATGGCGATGACTAATGACGAACACTATGAACATTAAAATCCATCGTGGAAGAATGATGCAAAATAGAAAATATATAGGATGGTAAAATTACTTGGAGCACTGCTGCCTCGCCAGAGCCCTTGAAACACAAGGGCCTAGAGGCATGTGCTATACGAAAGAGCTATCACAGCGGCATCCTCTGAAGAGAGGGCGGCAGCCAAGCTGAATACACAGTAAATGGAGAACAATAAAGAGAAAATGCAGTTGTCACATTAGATTGATCAAGTACAGCAGAAATGGAAAATAAATCAGTGATACTGTGTCTGTTGGCTTTGAATGGAAGAAACGTAAAAACAGGAACTTGCAGCCACGCCACCTTGAATTTCCCGCGTTTGCTACACCTCACAAGTTCGGCATCGTCCGGTACTCGGGGATAGTAACCGCTTAAAATCAAGATGAACGAGCCTCGGCATAAATTACCAGGATGCTTAACCGGGCAATATTCGCGCATAAAACAACTCACGTAGCGAAGCTACTGTCAATTACCCTATGACGCATCTGCGGGCGGTGGGGTTTGGGCGAACAATTCAAAAAGGAATGAGAGTTTCACTTGTTTCACGCCTACTAAGCTAAGACAGAATTTGAGTTTCTTACTAAACTATACTGGATATTTGCACTCCGAATAAAACGCTGGAAATTTTGTTACGTCACATTGCTTACGTATGAGTGAGGAAATTGCTTTTATTGTGTTCTGCCCAGACGGCATGCAGCAGCAACCACTCTCATGCAACAAAAAGCATTAAACTGGTACTCGCGGCACGGAAAACAAACACATCTAGCGCCAACGTTACGCCTCTTGGAGTTAGAACTAAGCACGATCAAGTCAGTTTTCTAGCCTTCACAACGCCATGAACACGACCAACATCGAACGAAACAACTCTCTGCGCTCGAAAATTATTACCGCTTCCATTTACATACCTATCGCAGCCACAAGCAAAAGTCGATGGGCTAGCCGTCCACAAGCCACAGGTTAGACTGAAAGCAACACATTGCGGTAACGAAAAACAATTTCCACGCTGACTTAGCAGCTGCGGCGTGCTCTAAGTGCCAAAGTTCTCGTTTGCCGCTCGAAATTCACACCATGATGACGGGCACTGCATCTTTCACATGAAATATTGCACGCTTTGCTCCGGAACTCAATAGGAGGGCGAAACGCATTTGCACGTACCTGAAATCCGCATGCCGGAAACCCGTCGACGCTTCCGAGAACGGGGCGCAGGCTTGACTTGGACGTGAGGCACTTCTATCAAACATTTCACATGCGACATGTTTCACACCGATTGCGCGAGCACCAGAAAATGACGCAGGCCGCATTGCGACGCCGAGCAGACGTGCAGCCACCGATGCGCTGTGTGCGCGGATTGCAGAGAACAAAACCATACGAAACGTTAGACGCGAGAAGATGGCGGCTCTCGTTGAGATGAAGCGGACGAAGCAATGACGCGCGAATGAATGTTGCCAACTGTTGGTTCCGCGTTACGCCGGCGGTGGCGGCTTTAGTGGCGTGTGTTGCGGCTGTCTAATTTTTTATTTCTTTTCCCCAAACAGTATAGCTAAGGTCAGTTCTTTGTTTGAATTTTTAGCTGTGTCGTTTGGCATTGTTTTTGTCTTTTTATGCTACAGGCGGCCAATTATGGCCTCTCAGGTTCGCGCGCGCCAGCTTCGCACGTAAAATCTCAGAGGCCATAAGACAACTCGTTAAGAAGTGCCGTTATTGTCGTTGTTAACGTTTCATCATCCTTTCTTCAACTGAGATAGTAAGGTAGTGTCCCTTTTCCCGGGGTTCGGAGGGGGCGATCAAGACGGCATCGCTCAGCGTGGGGCGGGGGAGTAGGTTGGTGTTGGTTCTTATCGCGAAATTCGCGAACCCTGCGATTTTTTTTATAACGTAAGCATTTCTATATTTCCCCAACAAGAAAAACCATCCGTCCATCAGTCCGTACAGCACGATATCTTTCAAAATAGAACCCGCAGCAGCGAGTGAATTCACCTTCGTGCTAGCTCTCGCTTCAACGCGACCGAAGTGTAATGGCATTAGAGCAGTATTCAAGCCCAAAGGGAAATGCAGCCGGTAATTGGGCTGCCTAAGGTTTGCGGCCCGGCGGCAGCTACCCTCCCGTCCCCCGTTTCCGTTGACAAGTTAGGGGGAGGGGTCTAGAGCAATCTTACACCCGCCTCCTCATAGTGGCGTAACCAGAAATTTTTTTCGTGTTGGGGGGGGGGGGAGGGTCCCAATTGACCGTGGAGCGGGAAGGAGCGGGGCCATTTCCATAGCAGAAAAAATTTTACTGTTAGTGAGCGTTGCAAGTGCCTGGCGTGCCCCACTTGGCTACGCCGCTACTAGCCCCCCCCCCCTCCCCGCAATCGACGCAAATCGAGCTCTCAGGACGTGCATGACACGCGTGCATGACATAACATGAATGACATGCCGAGAAGCTAGCATGAATGTCGTCACATCATCATCATCAGCATCTTATTTTGACGTCCATCGCAGGACGAAAGCTTCTCCAGCGATCTCCAATACACCTGTCTTGTGCTAACTGGTTCCACGTGTCTTCAAGTTTCCCAATTCCATCATGTCCACATTATTCTCTGCCGTCCTCGACTGTGCTTCCCTTCCCTTAGCACCCATTCTGCAACTCCAATAGACCAGCAGTTCTCTCCCTTACGCATTGCAACGTCTGCCCAGCACGACTTCTTCCTCTTAATGTCAACCAGAATATCAGCTGTCCCCGTTCGCTTTCTAATCCACGTCGATGTCTTCCAGTCTATTATCATCATGCCTAATAATTTTCATTCCATCGCTCGTTGCACGGTCCTCAACGTCTTCCCAAGCTTCTTTGGTAACTTCCAAGTTTCGGCCTCATACGTTAGTAACGGTAGAAAGCAATGGTTAGCAGTAAGCTCCCTGGTCATGATTTAGTAATGCCTGCCGTAAGCTCTCCAGCTATTGCTTTATTTTTGTTAATTTCCTTGATCAGAGGCCCCTGCGAGTAATTAACCTCAATAAACGTATTTCTGCGCAGGTTCTAGAGGCTGACTGCCGGCCATGACATTCGTTCTCTCGCCAGGCTGCGGAACACTACTTTTCTCTTCTGCATACTAACTCTCAATCCGACTTACACTTTCTTCGACAAGTTCCTCAAACGTTTGTTGCAAATAGTCTGCAGCGTTGCTGAGTATGCCAATGTCATCTACAAACCGTAAGTTGGTGAGCTATTTACCGTTAGCCCTCACTCCTAACCATTCCCAGTCTAACTGTTTGCACACCTTTATGTATTCAGTGATAGCATTGTAAATATTTTGCCATTGATCATATGAAGCCTTTTGCAGATATCTGGCTATGCAAAGTCTGCGCGTTAGGGTCATCCGTTCGATATCATCATTCGTGGGAAACTCCCTTTTGACCACTGTTCGGAGCCAGTGCGCTGCTGCCTAGGTGCCCCGATCTAATCATTCCAGCTACCTGATTCAAGCGCAGGTAGCACGCGTTTCATGTATAGCCAATATCAACGCCTTAACTGGCAATGTTCATTGATCATATACTGTAAGCTTGTTCACTTACTCCCTTATAATTAGGGTGTAAATTAGAAAGACTGGGGTGTTCCAAGGGTGTTTTCTTGTTGAACACCCTTTTCCGTTAAAAAAGGGTGTTTCGAGGGTGTTTACAGGGGTGAAAAGATTAATACACCCGCATTACACCCATAAGGGTGTGAAAAATTTAAGAGTGCACGGTAGAGCGCCTCAAAAAAGACACGAGTGCGTTTCACTCACGTCTTGATGACGCAGAAGATCGATCTCGCAGAAATAATCTGATCTTTTATGGTGTCCCGGACATCGCAGAGGAAACTTCATCAGAATCGGAAAATAAGATACTAAACCTGCTGACTAATATATGGAAGGTTAACATAACGGGTTTTGACATATGCCGGGCGCACAGAATTGGTCATTTTGATTCAGCGAAAACTCTACCATTAATAACTTAATTTTAAACCTATAAAACCAGGGAGCTAGTCTCTTCAAAGCAATCGAGGTTTGTTAAAAAAACACAGACACAGCAATGAGTGAAGATTTCTGCCAAGCAACTCGTTACATAAGGAAAAAATTAATAGAATATGGCAAAACGAAGAGCACGCTTTTGAAACTAAGATATAAAAAACGAATGTTGGATGGGAAATGCTACGCATATGACGAAGACAGTGAAAGTATTTATGAAATGCGCTGAGCGCATACACCTGGTACAACTCTTCGTTCTGGCCGTAAGTTACAGCCAAGTTAGTGCCATCCGAGGGGAGGTGCCTCAAAAGATTGTGGGTGTTCAGTTCTTTTTACTAACATTCGTAGTTTTTTTCCTAAGAAAGACGCATTATGTGCTGTTATTAACGACTGTAATGCTGACATCATTGTACTCACAGAAACATGGTTAAATAGTGTAGCGTTCCTAACTAGAACGGCAACAGAAATGACATAATCTACGTGAGACGGGTGTCGTCCGCCATTTTATTTTTACTTCTTCCTTCTCACTGCTCCCCTAGCCCATTCCTTCGTCTTCTTTCATGCGTACAGCGCAGACCGCTTCACTGTTCCGGATTTCTTTTAATTACACCTCCTGGGGTAATACTTGAATATGTTTCCAGTAGCGGCGCACTCCGTTTTGCCCGAGGCTCCGGCGTACCAGACATTCTTCAGTATTCCATGCTGGCATGCAGTCTTAATAACTTGAAATGGTCCGCAAAATTTTGAATTTAAGGGCACAGCTCCTTTCCTTACAAGGACATAGTCTCCAGGCTGTATGTCCGGTATCTCGCTACTGTGCCTTTTATCAAAGTTTTGCTTCATGCGGCGCTTGTAGACCTGTTCTTTGACAGTTTTCCTTACTTCCGCAAGTTCGAGGTTCTCTAGGAGACCTAGCTCACGATCTGTAGGAAGTATGGGCGCTGTACCTGAAGTTACAAAATGAGGGCTGCAGCCTAAACCCGTGGTGTATGATCTGTTGTGATGTTTCACAGCGGCCTCGAGACAGCACTTCCAGCCACCGGCAAAGTCTGGATACATCTTCAGATACTGTTTGATGTCTCGTATGGCACGTTCCGCTAGGCCGTTTGCTGCCGGGTGGTATGGAGAAGAATACTTCATCATTATGCCGTGCTCCTGGGCCCACTCTGATAACTTGGCACTCCGGAAAGCCGGCCCGTTGTCGCAGACGAGCGTCTTTGTGTGTTTAAAACATTCAGCTTTGAGCAGGTCTATTACGCTGTTTGCGTCTTCTTTGCCAGCTTTAGCCGCAATCGTCCTTGTGCACTCATCTATGGAGAGCAACAAAGCTTCCGTTCGCTTGACTCCTTCCTCCTTCTTTTTGAGCTCCGCGAAGTCCAAATGAATTACTTCGAACGGGACGCTTGAATATTCAGGGTTTGTCATAACGTCTCTCGATTGCTTGAATTTAACTTTGTTCACCTGGCAGAGGTGGCATGTGCGGATGTAATGGCTGATGTCGTTTTTCATGCCCGGCCATGTGAATCTCATGAGCAATTTCTTATAAGTGCGCCAGAAGCCATCATGTCCACCCGATTCAGGGGTGTCGTGGTATAGATGAAGAATCCTTGGAATCATAGTTGGTGGTACGTGATACCTTCCACTGATAAACTGGAGCTCTTCTGTACCTTCCCATAGCTTAATATGATTGATTGTCTCTGGATTATTGCTTCATTCCTGTACAAGTAATCGTGATAGTGCGTCAGCGTCAGTGAGGAGTGGGCCAGGACGGTGCGAAATTACGAAATCAAATTGTTGCAGATAGTTCACCCATCTAGCAATGCGGCCTCTTGGCTGGGCCATGCTGAGAAGTTGTCAGTGCTTGATGGTCCGTGAAAAGTATGAATTTGGCACCTTCCAGGTAAGTACGAAAGTATTGCACAGCTTTTAAGACGGCCAGAGCTTCCTTTTCTGTGGTACAGTAATTGATTTCGGCGGGTTTCAGGGTATAGCTGTAGTACCCCACGACGTAGTGTTTGGTTTGATCAGCTTGTTTGGATGGCTTCTGGTATAGAACTGCACCGGTAGTATAATGTGATGCGTCCGTGTTCAGCACGAAAGGCAAAGAAAAATCCGGTATTCTCAAGATGGGGTCCGACGATATTAGTTTTACAAGCTCACGATAGACAGCTTCGCACTTCTCGTCCCCATGAAAAGGCACGTCTTTCTGAATTAAACGTGTGAGGCACCTTGTTCTCAGTGCGTAGTCTTTGATAAACGCCCGGAAGTGTCCTTCAAGGCCAAGAAAAACGCGCAGGGAGTGCACATCATAAGGCTTTACCAGCTTGGAGATTCTCTCTACCGATTCTTGCTTGGTGCTTTTAGTCTGTCCATTAAACACCCTGCCAAGAAATACTACGGTATCTTGAAAGAACGCACTTTTCTTGAAGTTGACTTTGAGTTGGGCAAGACTGAGGGCATGAAGAACTTTTGAAAGATGACTACGGTGTTCGTCCTTTGTCTTTAAGTAGATGATGATGTCGTCGATGTACACATTGCAAAACATGCCCAGGTAAGGCTTCAGAATGTCCGTCATAATCTTCTGAAACCACGCAGGAGAGTTTTTCCAACCAAATGGTAGGCGGTTGTACTCAAACAAGTCAAATGGGGTTATGAACGCGGTGTACTTCTTCGTTTCTTCACTTAGTGGAATCTGCCAAAAGCCCTTGCAGAGATCTGTTCGTGAAAAACAGTGGCAACCACCGGTTTCGTCAATGATGTCGTCGGTTCTCGGCATTGGATAAGGTATCAATTCAGTTTGACGATTGAGAGCCCGGTAGTCTGTGCAGAGGCGGAATGCCCCGTCTTCTTTAGGTGCAATAGTTATAGGAGAAGCAATTGGTGATACAGAAGGCCGGATAATACCTGCGTCTAACATTTCTTGCAACTCCTTTTTCAGCCACACCTTTTTATCTCTGGACATATTATAGGGGGTTCTACGAACTGCTGTTTTATCTGCGAGCTCGAAAGGAACGACATGGGATTTCATTGCTGGAGGGTAGCTTCCCATGCATATAAGCTCTGGGTACTTATTCTTGATGTCTTCCTGGTGAACAATTAGCCTTGATACACTAGGTTCTTCACCAGGATCTTCTGTTCTTATCGTGTCTTCGGCCATTACCTTGTCATCCCAATAGAAGTTCATCTTAAGTTTTTTCATGTCTGGACGGGGCAAAAGAAAATTGTAGGTGACATTAGGAATTGCCAATACGTCACTGGTAATAGCATTTCCTTGAAATTCAATAGCCAGGGTTACCCATTCGCTATGCATGGTCACTGACCCATCGTAGGCTTGGACACGCAATGTTCTACCAGACTGGCATCCACTCGAGTCTTGTTGATAATAGATACCGAAGCTCCACTGTCAACGAGAACCTTCATTTCAATGCCATCTACCTTAATGGGGGCATACAATAAGCTTGACGACACCAATTTCACTGTATCACTGAAGCTCTTTTTCTGGGGCTTGTGATGCACGGTAGACAAATTATGTGGAAGTAGGTTGCCGTGAACTGCGGTAATTGGTTCTTCACCATCCTCACAGTCATGATTTACGCTTCCCAGAGATTTGTTTATGAAGCTGTGTTCACATTCAGTTGACGGCAACGACTCTAGATGCTCACTCAGCTCACGAGAATCAAGTTGCCCTGTTCTACCATCTGGCTGTCTTCTCGATGTAATTCTTGGCACTGAGGTCTGTAGAAAGTTCAGAAGGTCATCAAACGTTCTTGGACCTTTGAGCTGGACATGACTACGGATCTCGATACACAACCCTTGCGTTATGAAAGCTACAACAGCAGAAGACGACAGCTTCGGTTCTGCAGAAAACAATACGCGACGCTTCTCAAGACACTACTCAAGCAGAGAGCCACCTGTATAACTGAACCGTAGTGCCGCATCCCATCTTTCTACTGCGTTGCCTTCGAAAGCCCCTAAAAAGTTGTTTTTCCGCAGTTCCCAACATGTTGTTCAATGATCCATTAGTTGCACGTCATACCATTTTCTGGCTATACCGCCCAAATAGCGGCGCATATGCAAAATCTTTGTGTCGTCAGAGTGCCACATATTCTTGTCACAGGCGTACTCGAAAAACCACAGCCAGTAGTGTGCATTTTGCGAGTTTCCTTCAAAAACATCTGGTTCAACAATGCTTCGTGCTGACTGGTCTCGACTAAGCGCTTGGACGAAAGTTCTCATTATTTCGATCTGTTGTATAATGTTCCTTTGCAGTTCCATAATAGTCAAGTCTAGGCTCACCTTCCCGGCAGGCGTTTCCTCTTTGAGGGTGCCACGTCGTATGGGTTCCAGAACGAGTTCGCTCAGTGTCTGCAGTTGTAGATTCACTGTCACCGATCTTGTTTGCACGAGGGCTTGGCGGCTGATTGCAGCTTGTTGCAGCACCACGTTGATCAGCGTGGTAGAACTAACTTCACGAGGAAGGTCCGTCGCTGGCTCACCGTGCACTTGGTATCGGGTGAACACAACAGACTCCGATGACGCCTGGTCGACGAAAAACGTCACCCGCATGGCTGGTCTTCGAAAACTGTCGGCTGCGCCAAAATGTAGCGTTCCTAACTAGAACGGCAACAGAAATGACGTAATCTACGTGAGACGGGTGTCGTCCGCCATTTTATTCCTACTTCTTCCTTCTCACTTCTCCCCTAGCCCATTCCTTCGTCTTCTTTCATGCGTCCAGCGCAGACCGCTTCAAATAGTAAAACAACAAATCCCGCACTGTTTGAGTGCGAGAACCAATACGTTGTTTACCGAAGTGACCGATCTAGTAGAATTGGTGGTGGCGTTCTGCTCGCCGTTAAAGAATGTATTAATTGTTTTTTGTGACCATTGATACCAATTTATAGCTAATTTGGTGCTGTATAACTATAAGATTTAAAAAAAAATATTACTAGGTGTGTGCTACCGATCCCCATCAAGCGACTCATCCTTTTGCGATGACTTATATGATTGTTTAAATAAGATTACCATGCATTTCCCCGGAACTGAAATTATACTCATAGGCGATTTTAATTTTCCTAACATTGTCTGGTCACATGTCAATCCCTTTTGTAATTCCCTTTTCTTTTCTAATCGGTTCATTTCCATTTGCTCTGACTTCGGCTTATCGCAGATCGTCAGACTTCCAACACGTGTAGCACAAAACACATCTTCACTCCTGGACCTCATTCTAACGTCATCGCTCGATAACTTTTCTGTGGTGATACACATGCCCGGACTGAGCTCGATCATGACATCTTGCATTTTACACTTACAACTACACAACAAAAAACATACCTACAGCGGAAAAAGTTCCGAGATTATAAAAAAAGGTAACTATCAAGCCATCAACAGAGACCTAAGCATATTTCTCGACACTTTCCTACCACTTTATCTGAAACGCTCCGTAGAAACTAACAGCTCTATCTTCAAAAATAAAATAAGTGAGCTTATCACCAAACACGTACCCCTTCGATCAGTCTATGCTAACAATAAAGCACCATGGTACAGCACATATCTTTATCGGTTATCGAACAGGAAAAAACGTTTATTCCGTACAGCGAAACATTCCTCAAACAGACACATTGGCTAGCATATAAACGCGCAGCAATTTCATATAATAAAGCCCTAAGGTCAGCCAAATTTTCATTCCTTAATTGTACACTTCCAAATTTATTGAAGACTAATCCAAAACGCTTCTAGGAAGCCATACGAGGAAACAACCATAAAACTGGAATATCATTGCTAACAACTTCTGGGGACCCAGTACCTGACCTATTGTGTTCTACTGTGCTTAACAATACCTTCACTCAGTCACCTCAGACCCCTGATCCGATGCCCGAGATAAAATCAACTAACTACCATTTCATGGATCCCATCATTTTCGACTCAACTGGTATTAAAGCCATAGTACAAAACTTAAAACCTAAAGCATCATGTGGGGTAGATGAAATTAACACTATATTCTTACAAAACACAGCGGAATACTGTTCAATCCTATTAGAATGCCTTTACTCACAATCTTACAACTCTGGCACCTTACCGTATGATTGGAAAATTGGCAAAGTAATCCCCATTCACAAAACCGGACCAACCCATGATCCACACAACTATAGACCTATTTCACTTACATCTGTACCATGCAAAGCTATGGAGCATGTAATATACACGCATCTGGTTAATTTTCTTGAAAATAACAACTTCTTCACAGTTATGCAGCATGGATTCCGTAAAAACTTCTGTGACACTCAGCTTATCCTCTTCACTAATGCCCTACATGCCAATTTAGATTCTGGTTTCTTAACAGATTGTATATTTCTCGACTTCTCTAAAGCATTTGACAAAGTGAACCATGCATTGCTTTTTCATAAATTAGGTGTTCTAAACATGGACCCCTCCGTAATTAATCGGATTCGCGCGTTTCTGACATCACGTGTTCAATTCGTAACCACTAATGACGCTAACTCACCTTTAGCCCCAGTTGACTCCGGCGTCCCGAAAGGGTCTGTGCTCGGTCCTTTATTATTCCTAATTTATATTATATGACTTGCCCACTCTCGTTTCTTCGAACATTTGTCTTTCTGCGGATGACTGCGTCTTGTATCGTAAAATAACTAATTCTTCAGATATTCTACTAATTCAGGAGGATCTCAATAACATAAATGAGTGGTGTCGTACGTGGCGCATGGAATTAAACATTAGAAAGTGTAAGACTATGAGGATTTCTCGTACTAACGTCATCTGCCCCACCTATACGCTAAATAACATCCCACTAGAATGTGTAATATCATATCGATACTTGGGGGTTCACATTGCCGGCAATCTATCCTGGAAAACTTATATTGATTACATAACATCTAAGGCCACTCGCACACTGGGATACTTTCGTTCTCAAGCACCATCATCACTAAAACTCTTATTGTACACAACTTACATTCGCCCACAACTAGAGTACACGTCATCAGTATGGGACCCTGGTCATGACACCCTCATACAGTCTCTAGAGGCAATACCGAATCGATCAGCCCGTTTCATTCTCACCAACTACCAAAGAACTGCGAGTGTCACTAACATGAAAGCTCTCCTTCACCTCCCGCTGTTATCAACCCGTAGAAAACTATCTCGCATATGTCTTTTCCATAAAATCTACTACCATAACACATATTTACGTTCCATCTTTGTCCAATCACCACCATACATTTCATCTCGCATAGACCACCGCCAAAAGGTAAACATTCCGCACTGCAACACCGTCGGCTTTTCATATTCATTTCTTCCCCAAATGAGCAAAGATTGGAATAACTTACCCGCATTACTTACGAGCATTATTGACACCAATTACTTTAAAAGCACACTTCAAAGCTTCATGTTATAAATTATTGTTGCGTTTGCTTGTTCTGTATGATAACTGCTTTTATGTCATTGTTTTACATTTTGGCTTGTAATTTTATATCGTATGTTCTTTCCTTTCTTTATTTTGTTACGCCATGTATTTTCGCCACGCTTACAAGTTTCTATTTACCATTCTTATTTTGTATACGATGTTTTTTGCCATGTTGTTTGCCTTCCTTCCTTATTTTGTGATTTGCCTCTGTATTTACTTACTTTGCCACTCCCCTCTGCAATGTACAACCGTACCTTGAGGGTAAGATAAATAAATAAATAAATACATAAAAACCCGCACATACGAGCACGTCCGCCGCCGCTTCTATTGGCCTGGTCTCGCTCGCTCCGTTCGACGCTATGTTGCTGCCTGTGATCCCTGCCAGCGTCGGAAAATACCTCAGGTGCTACCTGCCGGTCATCTCTAGCCGATCACTGTCCCTGTGGAACCGTTCTTTGGTGTTGGATTAGACCTCCTCGGTCCCTTTCCCACGTCATCCTCCGGGAACAAATGGGTAGCCATCGCAACTGATTACGCCACCCGATACGCTATCGCTCAGGCTCTCCCTACCAGTTGCCCCACTGACGTCGCGGACTTTCTCTTGCGTGACATTATCTTGCTTCATGGCGCCTCGCGACAGCTGCTTACTGACCGTGGTCGAAACTTCCTCTCGAAAGTTATCGCTGACAAGGTGCGTTCCTGCTCCATTAAACACAAACTGACTTCCTCATACCATCCTCAAACAAATGGCCTGACAAAGCGGCTAAACCATACTCTTACCAATATGCTGTCCAAGTACGTTTCCAAAGACCACCATGACTGGGACATTGCCATTCCTTGCGTAACATTTGCGTACAATTCTTCGCGGCACGATACCGCCGGATTTTCTCCATTTTATCTACTGTACGGTCGCGAACCTGCCTTGCCCCTAGACACGGCACTTCCTCCTTCTGCGATCTCAACCAGCGAGTATGCGTGCGACGCCATCGCCCGCGCCGACCATGCACGCCAGCTTGCCCGTGCTCGACTGACGGCCTCACAAACCACTCAGCAGTGTCAGTACAACGCCCGCCATCGTGACGTACAGTTTTCGCCTAGTGCGCTCGTGCTCCTGTGGTCGCCCTCTCGTGACGTCGGACTTTCAGAGAAGCGGCTTTCGCGATACACAGGGCCCTACCGCGTGCTGCGCCAGGTGACGCCTGCGACTTACGAAATTGCTGCGGTGGGTTCAACCTCGTCCTCTCCTCTGGCATCTAGTGATGTCGTGCATGTCAGTAGGCTCAAGGCCTACTACACTGCTTCCGAGTCCGATCTTTAGTAGCTCCGGCGCGGCGCTTTTGCAGCCGGGGGTAGTGCTACGGAACAATATATGCGATCACGAAAAAGCGAGCAGTGTGAAGACGACGACGACGACGATCGGAAGTTAGCGCCGGCTGTTGCCTCTTGGCCAAACGCAGCTTATCTTCTTGTAAATATACTTGTACATAGCTTTTCGTCTGCGTCTTCATACGTAACAATATTGTGCCTCGCATTGACATGTATAACGCATCGAGCCAAATACTTTTTTTCTCTTGTTTCCTTCACATCGTCAATTGTTGAGCAACGCACTTGTCTAATATGTTTGATGTGTGTTCAAATATCTACTATTGCGATATGCTATTGCGATATGATGTGTGTTCATATATATAACATTTTACCATTTGAAATTATATAATTGAGTGCCGTACTTGACACACCAGTCACATTTCTCCAGTTCCATTTGTTTGTATGCGTGCTCTTTTTGTTGCTCAGGTACATTTGTACCGAAGTGTAACCCACTCCTGCTTAAGGCCTGCAATTCAGGCTAGCAGCTTAATAAATAAATAAATAAATAAATAAATAAATAAATAAATAAATAAATAAATAAATAAATAGCAAATCGTCTTTAAGGTGTCTGAACTGCTCGGATTCTATTTTACGCTTCTTCCTCCATCGTTTTAATTTTCGTTCACTTTGAAATATTTCTCTGGTGATCCATGGATTTGATCTACGCTGTCAGAGCGCTTTTAGCGGCACAAAGTTTTCGATACAGTGGTGAATACCATTACGAATGCGCTTCCATGCTGCCTGTATATTGCTTATAGGACCACATAGACGAGTATCCAAGTAGTCTATTATGGCCACATCATCCGGCCGAGCAAAGTCTTTGATAACGTTTATCACAGAAGCATTTCTTTGCCTACCAGTGTTTTTAATCCATGAGTAGAAAATTAATTTGTTATCTGAAATACCCAACTAGCAGAATACCTCCGTCGAAAATGTCACTGATAAATGAAAGATCTAGGACTTCATTTCCTCTTGTGTTTACTTGCATGACTTGCTCGAGGTTAAGTGAAAGCATAATGTCCAATATGGTGTCTCCAGGGGTGGAGCAACCATAATGAATCTCTTGCCAATCAATGAAGGGCACATTAAGATCACCGGTTATTATGAAACTTTTTCCCTGAAATTGTAGCGCGTGATCGTACAATTGGGTCAAATAAACAAGTCGTCAGTATCGGGAGGGCGATAAACAGCGGCAAGAACAAACGTAATATAAAAAAAACTCGACTCTCAAAAACAGCATTTCGTGGTTATAAATCTGGTCAAATACTTGTATGTTTACCCTTTTTCGAGCAATGACAGCTACGCCGCCACCACGTGAGCGTCTATCCAGTCTGTACAGCTGATGGGCCGGCGAAACAACTTCATCGTCTCGAGTAAACTCATTCAGCCAGGTTTCTGTTATGACGCAGACATGTGGATCATACAGCAGCAACAAATCTTCAAGTTTATCTAATTTATTCACAACACTTCGAGAATTCAGAGAAACCAAGCGTAGCTGGCAAGGCTGTAGTCGCTAGCCAGGTGCAACCACTGGAAGGTTTCAGCAAATACTTCTGGGTTTTGGTACTGCTTTGCATGTATGGGAGCCATAAGCCCATATGTAAGGGTAGTCGTCAACCCAAAGCCTATCGTGTACTAGAGACACCTCCTTTCCGGCTTCCTTATCAGCCTTGGCACTGGCCCAAAGTAGCTTACGCCTTCTGAGTGTGTCTGCGCAGTAGTCATTTTGAATAGAAATTTGCGTTCCTTTTAGTTTTTTTACATTGTTCCAGACCGCTTGCTTTTCCCTGTAATCTTGGAAATGAAGGATAATGGGACGATTGCGTTTTGGCCGGCCGAGCTGGTGAATACGGGTGACCGACAAGCAAGTTAGGCCCGTTTTATCTTGAAATAGTTATTTTACAATGGTAGTCCGCAGGGTTGCTTCCGATTCTGCAAGTGTATCAGGAATGGCGAATACAATCTGGTTTGACCGGCGACTTCTATCCTCTTAGTCAACTAATTTTTCCTGCTGCATGTGAAACATATTTTCTATTTCCGCTAAGCCCATACCTTCGTTCAGGGAAGTGTTTTTTTAAATTATTTTACTTCGTCTTCTAGTCTTGTAAAACGGGAACCAAAGCTATATATCAATTTTTCCGTAGTCTCCAGGCGGTCTTTCAAGTGGAATATGTCAGCTTCAATAGACTTCTGACCTTCCACAAGCATTGCTAACATCTCCTCTACTGTATGTCCAGGATTTTCCTCTACATCGTCACATATTAACAGTTTGCAAACGCAAAAACAGTCGTACGCAATGCATACGCAAGTGTGTCGGCACGGCACGACAACCAGGAATCTGTTATCACTTCTCAACGGAGGAGGAGTCGATTTTAATGAAGAGAAAGGAGGAGAGGTCGGCCTGGAGAGCGTGTCTCTAGCCTGCTACTCCTCACTGGGGAATGGGGAAGTGGGAAATACAGGGAAAGGTAGGTGGCGGATGATTATGATATGGTACAATGACATACTATATACACGTTGTCGAATATGCGGATGCGCAGTGGAGACGCACTACACTAAGAGTAATCTTGTCCTTACAAAAAGTAATCTTGCCACAAAAAGTTTTTGCGCAAACACATCTCGCACTGACTACACGTCTCACAGCTTCTAGAGGCGATATCACTTCTCAAGGAACTGCAACTAACCTGTAAGACGACAATGAAACGCATGGTGAGTGACCTGCGCCCAGCGCTTTCGCCGTGCCCACTGAAGTTCATCAGGAACGGTGCAGTCTTTATAGGGTAACTTGCTGGTGACGTCACAAGGCCACGGGTTGAAGTAAGGGGCGGGGCATTCTCGATGACTCCGCAGATTTCATTGCCCATGCCATTGCTGGGAGGGTAATTTTTCGTTCACCGAGAACTGGCTATTATATGGGAGTGCTTGAGGCCATTGCCAAGTTTGACCCCTTTCTAGAGGAGCACATGAAACGCTACGGGAACAAAGGAAGCGGTCACCCATCGTATCTGTCAAAAACCATTTGTGATGAATTTACTGAGCATATGGCAAAGGCTGTCAAGGAACGTCTCATTGACGAAGTGAAACGCGCAAAATACTTCTCTTTAATTGTTGATTCGACTCCCTACCTTAGTCACGTTGATCAGCTGTCAGATGTTTTACGATACTATTTAAATTGGAACGTGTACGAACGCTTTCTTGGATTTGTTCCAATTCAATGGCATAGCGGTTTGTATCTTTTCGATACCGTGATGTCCCTCTTTACGACCAATGGTACCTCAATTGATAATTGTAGGGGCCAAGCTTATGATAGTGCGAGTCACATGTCAGGAAAATACAAAGGACTGTGAGCTCAAATCAAACACCTGAACGAATTGGCAGTCTTCGTCCAGTGTGCTGGTCATTCGCTGAACTTAGTTGGCGCGTGTAACGTTGACAGTAGCCTTGAGGCAGTCAAATTTTTCACTGTAATTCAGAGACTGTATGTGTTCCTTGCTGCCTCACCTAAGCGATGGAGGTATCTTTTGGACAGCATGGGCTGAAGTGGCCAGCAGCTTGTTTTGAAAGTCTCTCTGAGACCAGGTGATCAAGACACGCTGAATCATGTAAGGCCATTCTGAAAATTTTTAAGGCAGTCTTGTGTTGCCTTGAAGCTATATCAAAGGACGAGGAAGAAAATGGTGACACTAGAGACTGCATTCATGGCGACTTTCTGGAGTGAAATCTTGGAGCGCTTTGACAAAATGAGCGTAGCACTTCAGAAACCAGGCCTAGACATTTCAACTGCTGTAGACCTGCTGATCTCTAGAAGGCTTTGTTAATTCTTTGCGACCTCTCTTTGATACCTTCAAAGAGAGAGCACGAACGCTAAGTACCAATCATTGTTATCAGGATGAGGGCAAACGCATCGTTTTGAATAAGCACCCGGACGGAAAAAGCGATAGTGTGCTACAAGGCAGAAAAACTTTTATCGTAGAGACCTACAATGTTGTATTTGACAGTCAAGGCTCTGCCTTGCGATTGCGAAAGGCTGCCCACACTGAACTCTGCGAAAGGGTCGGATTCTTAAAATTGCTGACAGAAGTTGGGAGCGAGGCCTCTCTGGCAAAGCAAGCTGGGGATCGAGTTGGCGGAAACCTACAAAAATGATTTGGAGCCAGCATACTCCGCTGAAATCGTTCAGTTTGCGAACTTTCTGCACAGCTCTCTATGCCAGAACACGAGTCCCCTGGGAATAATGAAGTTGCTGCACGAAATAAAGCTTATTAAAGTGTTTCCAAACCTTTCTATTGCTTTGCCAATGTACTTAAGCATACCCGCTGCAAACTGCGAGACCGAACGATCGTTTTCCAAGTTGTCGCTGATAAAAAATCGCCTTCGTTCGAGCCTCCTTGACGACAAGGTGAACTCGCTTGCTATCGTGTCTATTGAAAGCGACCTCTTCCACGATCTATCCTTCGAACAGACTATATCTGATTTCGCCAAACCGAACGCGCTAAAGGTGCCATATTTAAAGAGTATTGTTTGCGCAATACATGAATAGTTCTAAGTTCGTTGTGTCGCCTCCCAGCCTCCACGTTGCCGATGAAACGCTGTGCAGTGTAATTCAAGATATGCAAATCTTCGTTGTTCGTCTCTTGTTTGTTCTTCTTGTGATAATTAGCGTGCTTATAAAAAACTGTGCTGTTGTTTTTGATAGTGCCACGTTTATTTGGGGCCATCCTTACTTGTCTTACCTTTAGCGAAAATATTTTCAAATAATGTTTTGTAATTACAATTGGTAATTTTCATGTGTAGTCTGGTGCATTTTTATGGTGTTTGCATTGCCTTAAATATTGTATATATCTATTGCATATTTATAGAGGAACGTGTATAACGATTACTGCAGTCTGATGCTTGAATTTTACTAAAGAATGTTTTGGATACAACCATGCATCTCCTCACGGGATTAAACTTAGTGATGCAAACAAAGCCTAGCTTCAGAAGGATCCACATCTGAGCTGTGTTGTCTTTTCTGCGTTCTTGTTCGTCTTCAGTGCACTAAACTTTTCCTTAAAGGCTAGCGTTTGCTGAAAACAGGATGCAGAATAATGACAAAGTGAACGTGTGTGTTGGTGTTTACAACAGCACGCGTTTCAAGGAAGTTTTGTTACTTTGCTTATAATAATACCAATAATAATAATCCCGTTGATGGCATTTCGTTCTTTTTAATTTGGTGAATATAAAATAAAACATGGCATATTTTCATTGCTTGAATGATATTGCGCGACATAAAAACGACACGGACGTGAGAGAAGACGTTGTCACGCAATATCATTTAAGCAATGGATTACCAACTTGCCCGGAATGCTGCTCGCATATTTCCAGTAGCGTAGCAGGTGACGGGGTGGGTGGGGGGGAGTCAATATAGGGAAAGGTGAGCCCCCATTTTTCTTAATCCGTCCCGGCTTCATCGTGTTGGCTTAGACCTTCTCGGCCCCTTTGCGGAATCCGCATCTGGGAAGAAGTGGGTTGCCGTCGTTGCGGACTACGCGACCGGCTACACCATATTACGCGCCCTTCCGACCAGTTGCGCAACTGATGTTGCGCGCTTCCTTCTACACATCATTTTGATGTGCGGTGCTCCGCGTCCAGTACGCACATACCGTGGCTGTACGTGTTTGTGCAAAGTCATTGACGACATTATTCGTGCCTGCTCTTACAGCATAAAATTACCACCCCTCACTATCCACAAACAAACGGCACAAACATGCTATCGAAATACGCTTCAGCCAATCACCATGACTGCGACATTGCTCTACCTTACATTACCTTTGCTTACAACTCTTTCCGTCTCGACACTGCCACTTATTCTCTGTTTTACCTCTTGTATGAACGAGTACCGACACTGCCAATAGATACTGAACTTCAACATACCGCCGATGCCACTAGCGATTATGCCCGTGACGCTATCTCCCGTGTTGACCATGCTCACCAGCTTGCGCGTGCTCTTCTGCAAGTGTCTCAAGACGAACATAAGCACCGCTATGACCTCCGCCACCATGATGTCCATTTTTCGCCCAGCACCCTCGCGTTCCTTTGGTCACGACCTCGCAAACTTTTCTTTTGTGAACAGCAACTCTCCTATTAGACCAGCCCATATCGCGTGCTCCGGAAAGTGACCGATGCCACCTATGAAATCGTTCTAGCCACGCCTACTGCATACTCCTCTGTGACAAACCGTGTCCACGTTGCCAGACTCAAGCCTTAGGATTTGCCACGTGCCTTAGATATTTAACTGCAGGAGAACAGCGACCTTGTTGTGAGGGGTGAGTAGTATTGCAATACCCTCCCCAGATGCTCAAGAGACGAGCCGACGCGAGAAAGACGATGAAGTGTCTGGGCTTTTGGCGAAAGCGAGTGTCTGCCTACAGCGGTCTGTCTGCAGTGTACACACCGTGTAAATAGTCACTCTTGTCTGTGTTTCTCCACACGTAGCAATATTATTAGATTTTTCTTTCATATGCCAAAAAATGTTAGCAACAGTGAATTGGCCGCCGAGAAAGACGATTTCAACTGGCCGATGTTTTCAGTCAAGGCTGTCGAGTGAAGCAACCTCTTGAGGCACAACAAGAACGCCTTATGTTACGCGTCCCATCTGGCAACTCACTTACAACTGTATTGTTCCTGCAATTGTTCTACATCCATTGATGTGACAATTTCTTTGTTAGGTATACGGACGCCTTTGGATCTTAAACTGTATCTCGGAGCAAAAGCCTCTGTCAGGCTGTATAGCCTTTTGCTTTTGCTTCGATTTCTGTTGATGTACAGAAAGAAATCAATAAATAAACCTCAAAGCTCAAACCTAAACATAGTAAACATTTTTTTATTAGCCTTGCGCGAGTGATCTGGTCATTAGTTGTTGAATTTTGGTACATGAAGACTTGCTAACATTAATTTATTTCTTCGCTATGGCTTCTTTTTGCCCTGTGTTAACTGTGAAGAGTGCCCCTCGCACAATTTTGGCATCTACGCCGTTAGTACTGCTTTCCTTCAAATGCGTTTTGCTAGAATCATTTCATTTCATTTCATTTCATTTATTGATACTGTGAATCCCATCAGGGATTGTAACAGGAAGGGCTGTATGTTATACATAGGAACATGGTATCAGGTGTTACTTACTAAATCTTACACAATAAAAAACTTGGGCATATAATAATTTGATTACGGGATTATACAAGAGAATAAATAGAACGGAGAGGTTATGACAAAGATAATTGCAGTTACAGAAACCACTTACAAGGTCAGTATTGACGTAATAACAATCGCGCAACAATCAAGGTTACAATAATGCCAACAAGAAAAGAAATGTATTGCATCATTGCCGTAATTATAGTCAAGCACAAACACCGTTAAAATAATAAGGCAACAAAAATTAAGGAACTACGTAAATAATGTGAAGAATTATTGCTGCAATGCGTATAGTTGATGCGCAATCAGGGTACCAAACGTATCTAAGGATGAGCTGTCAGTGATACTTGTGCTAGGATTATTCCATTCGCGTGTCGCCCTTGGAAAAAAAAGAGTACTTGAAAATATCAGTGTGGAATGGAAATTCGCTTAATGTGTGTGTGTGTTTATGGCGAGTTATTCTATTCGAGGACGTTGATATGTATTTCATAATAGGCAGTTTAAGTTGATTGTGCATTAACTGATACATGATTTTTAGTCTAGCAAGCTTAGCTCTGTTATGCATGGTTAGGAGTTCTGCCCGTTTCAGTAATTCTGTTGGTGAGTCTGTGATGGAGTGTTTATTACATATGTATCCCAGCGCTTTTCGCTGTACCACTTCAAGTTTTTTGATCAGTTTGTTAGTAAACGGGAACCAAACGGTGTTGGCGTACTCTATAACCGGTCTTATGAGTGTTTTATATGCGAGTAACTTTGTTTCGGATGGTGCTAGTTTAAGGCGTCTGTTAATGAAGAAGAGCTGTCTTACTGCGGTTGATGTGATATTGTTAACGTGAGAATCCCACCTGAAGTCAGATGTTAGTGTCACGCCAAGGTACTTATGCTCATGAACAGATACAAGAGGAATGTTGTTAAGGGTGTACCGGAAGGCTGATGTATGTTTTTTTCTGGTTATAGATAATAGAACCGACTTTTTTAGATTTATATCCGTCTGCCAGTCCTTGCACCACTGGGAAACTGCTGTTATGGCGTTATTTAAGGTTCTATGGTCATCAAGGCAGTTAATTTCCTGGAAAAGAACGCAGTCATCTGCAAAAAGTTTGATATTCTGTGAAGCATACGCGGGTAAGTAATTAATAAAGATTAAGAATAATACTGGGGCTAAGACACTTCCTTGGGGTACTCCTGATGTAACGTTAGTTGTCGCGGACCTCTCGTTGTTAATTTCAACAAATTGTTTGCGATTACTAAGATAGTTTTTGATCCAATCAAGGATAGGGCCGCTTCCCAAAGTTAGTTCTAGTTTTGCAAGAACTTTAGTGTGTGACACGTGGTCAAATGCCTTTAAAAAGTCTAAAAATATGAGGTGTATTTGTTTCTGGTTATCAATGCTCTTGGATATGTCATGTGTTAATTCAATTAATTGCGTAATAGTAGAAAGGCCTTTACGAAAGCCGTGCTGACAAGGCGTTAGGATATCATTTACGTCTAGATATGCGTTTACGTGTTTTAAAATAATATGTTCTAATATCTTGCATACTGTACTGGTTAATGATATGGGCCTGTAGTTTGAAGGAACAGATTTATTTCCTGATTTGTGTACTGGTGTTATTTTGGCAGTTTTCCATTCCGTAGGAAGGGTGCAGGTGGATAATGATTTGTTAAAAAGGAGTATTAGGAATTTTGCCATCCACTTGGCATATCGATGAAGGAATATGTTAGGGATGTTATCTGGCCCTGCTCCTTTTTTGTGTCGAGATTTAGTAAAAGATTTAGTACTCCTGTTTCTGTTATAGTTAATGGTTCCATCTTCACACCAGTGCCGGAGGTTATTCCTGGTAGTTCTCCGTTATCAGATGTAAAAATAGAGCAGAAATAATTATTCAAAGAAGTCGCAGCGTTTTCGTTATCCGCAGGAGATGTCGTTCTTTCGTCTCGTTTTTTAGCGTTTAAATAACGCCAGAATTTTTCGGGAGAATTCTTTATAAAGTTAGGAAGTGTGTTTGTAAAATAGTGTGATTTGGCCTTCTTAATTTTTGTTTTCAAATCGTCCATGGCGTAAGTTAATTGTTGAGCAGTTCGTTGTGAGGGATGACATTTTATTTATTCTGATTCGGCGAACTTTCCTTTTTTGCATGAATAACGGTCCGAGTTATCCAGGGGTTATATTTATGAGTTTTCTTAGTTTTCAAGGGGACGTAGTTACTGATGCAATATGACACAACGGACTTAAATTCGTGCCATAAAATTTCTATGTCTGTGTTTCCATCATGTGCGAGTTGATTGAATGACGATCGATAGTTGAAATGACAGTGTATCAATGATGCTTGTATCATCAGCTCTGTTGTAGTCTTTGTACGTATTTGTTGATTGTGAAGAGGGTAGCGAATCTTGATACGGCACCTCACACAATACTAGTTTGTGATCTGACAAGCCGGTTGAAACTTCGAATTTAGCGTTATGGGTGGGGAAATGATTGCTTAAAAATACTAGGTCTAAAATGTTAGAGCTGGATCCTTGTACACGCGTGGGTTCAGTTATTATCTGGGTTAGGTTAAAAGAGAGCATAATGTCGAAAAGAATATCTGCGCAAGGTGAACGGTGATGCAGTGTGTGCCAGTTGATATCAGGGAGATTAAAGTCACCTAGTAATATGAGCTTGGTGCTCTTCACATGCTGCTGCATATACACGTGCAATGATTGCAACACATTCAAGTCAGTAGAAGGACTACGGTAATTGCATCCAACAATGAAGGTGGTAGTGGCAAAGCAAAGTTTGCAAAATACAGCTTGAACCCCCTCAACGTCAGGCAACTTAACGTAAGGAATTTCCTTTTTTATCAAAATAGCAACGCCACCGCCTCGTGTTGGCCGATCTTTGCGAATAATGACGTAGTTTGGGGGAGTAATTTCGAAGTCTTTGACGTCTTTGGTTAGCCAAGTCTCTGTTATGCCTATAAATTCCGGTTTGAAAGCTATTAATATTGATTCGAGGGGTCCGAGCTTACTACTAACACTTCGAGCGTTAACATTACCGAACGTTATTTTGGATGTTAGGGACGGCGGGGACGCAAGGTTCGCGTACCGACGTCCTGGTTTTTTGTATCGCTTGAAGTGGACGTAATGGGGGTCACCTCATTATTTTCCTCGTCCCATGAATAAAGGGAACTATTTATCTTTAGTTTGTCGTAGACCAGGACCACTTTATCACCGGATTCCTTCCTTGCTTTTCCATATTGCCATAGCTTCTTCCTAATATCTCGAACTCGCGGTGAGAAGTCTTCGCTGATGGCGTAATCAGTATCCTTGAGTTTTTTACAGTTACGCAAAATTTTTGTTTTGTCTCGGAAGTCTAGGAGCTTAAAGATTATTGGTCTTGTTTTGTTTGCCATTGGTTTGCCTAGTCTGTGGATGCGTTCTATTGCCACTGCTTCTAACTTCAAGGTATGCCTAATGACCTTTTGATTCACCGCGCGTTCCAGAGATTCGGTATTTTCTTCTGCATCTTCCTGCATACCATACACAATAAGGTTCGACCTTCTGGATCTATTCTCTATATCGTCTAACCTTAATTCCAAGGACGATACAGTTTTTTGAAGGCTAGCGATTTGTTTAGTGTAAGATGAAACATTGTCTTCAAGGCATGATAGTTGCTCTAGTTTTTTTTCTATCGATGTCAGTCGTTCTTTCTTTATTGTCTTTATATCAGCAGCGATTTGAGTTAACTGTTTGGCAAGGCTCGAAAGGTCAGGCCCGGGATTTGTCTAGACATCTCCGGCAAGCAATAACAACTTTGCAAGGTACACCATGTCATACAGAGAATGGCGAAGCACCGTAGGGCACGGCAGCACGACGAGACAGCGCTCACTAGAGCGAAAACACTTTCCAAAACGTCTTCTTACCTGCATAAAGAAGACAAGCGGGTGAGCCATCTGCGTGCGAGCTCTGCTGCCGTGCCCTTTGGTAAGTGCTGGGCCGTCGCCGGCTTTTATGCTCCGGGTAAAGTGAGGGGCCGTGCTGGATGGCTTCAAGAATCTTCTTCCGCTGGAGGTAGACGATGACGGGTTCCCTTCCGCAAATGGTAGGAAAGGAAACGACGAAAAGGTGTCGTTCTGAAGCACATGCGCGTCGAGAATCACGAAAGGCTGATTTGGTTCTTGGTATTCTGCTGGTATCAGCAGCAGGCTGGCAATAATCTGCGTAAAGAAGACAAGTGGGTGAGCCATCTGCGTGCGAGCTCTGCTTCCGTGCCCTTTCATATTTCAGTTGCGAGAAATTGCCTTTGGATTCAAATATTATTATCTTTTTTGGTCAGTTGTTTGTTGCATTTCCTCATGTCAACATGACGACGTCTATTTCAAGTAGTTACCACGAGAGAAAAATAGGCTTTTATCGCAAGTGTACGTGTTGAAGTTGCCGCATATTTTTGCGCACCCTCCGTCTTCTTATCATCTGGCCCAGCCTAAGACAGCTGCACGCTGGACTGCATGGTCGATAAAACATAGCGCCACCACCACGTCACCCGAGGTATGCGTCACCGATGGTGGCTATAAAAACAGGCTGCCTGGCTGAGAAAGCCCGCCTTCTACCTTCCGCTACTGGGACGAACATAGCGTTGCTATGCTCGTCCGCTGCCATCGTTAGTCGAATAAAGAAGCGTTACGTTTTTATGCTGAGATTCGTCCTTCGGCAGACACGACATCCCACATCTGGTGACCCGGACAAAGAACAAGAACGCATCGCCATGGACGAACAAGACGTCCTTCAACGACAGCTAAAACTTCTCAACAGACAGGTTTAAGCGCAGCAAGAGGTGATCCAGAAGCAAGAGCAACAGCTTCAGGAACGGCACGACCAACCCGATGGTTCCGTGCAGCAGCATCCTGCCGGCTCCACCGAGCACGTCAGAACCCCGGCAGAGGGCATCCCGCATGGTGCCCAGCACGGCGTCTGGCGTGTCGCTGTCAAGCTTCCGCCGCTATGGGCCGACTCGCCCGAGGTATGGTTCAGCCAAGTCGAGGCCCAGTTCTCCCTCGCGCACATCACTCAAGACCGGACCCACTACGAATATGTCGTCGCCCACCTCGATGGCCGCTGCGCCAGCGAGGTCCGGGATAACCTGGCCAACCCACCAACAACCAACCTTTACGACCACCTCAAGACGGAACTCATTCGCCGCCTGTCACTCTTGGCAGACCAGAAAGTGCGACAACTTCAGTCCGCAGAACTTGCCGAGCGCAAACCTTCGCAGCTCCTCCGCCACATGCGTGTTCTCGCGGGCAACACGGAAGTCCAGGATTCCTTACTGCGAGCACTTTGGCTTCAACGACTTCCACCGCACGTCCCGGCAATTCTGCAGGCTCAGCTTACGCTACCTCTCGACCAACTCACCGTGATCGCTGATCGCGTCATCGAGGTCTCTTTGCCGTCGTTGTCGCCCACCGTCCAGGCTGTCGCCGCACCGCTGAACACCACAGAGCTTGCGCGGCGTATCGACGATATCAACCGACAGTTCAGCTCCATTCAACGACGCCTGGATCAACACTTGCCGATGCGGCACTCGCAAAGCCGTGGCCAGAACACTACCCCGTCGCAGCAGCGTGGTGACGAAGACCGGTGTTACTACCATCGACGCTTCGGGGACAGAGCACGGCAATGTCGACCGCCCTGCTCCGCTAGAAATCAGGGAAACGCCTACGGCAGCTCGTAGCCACGGCTGCGAGCTGCCAACCTGTAGGCCGTCGCATCTTCGTCATGGACCAAATTACAAAGCAGCGGTTCCGACATTTGCTGCTACCCGCGAGCCCACCTTCAAGGTCCCCGTCCTTCTACGTCTTTCGAGCTGAGTGCGGCAAACCGGTCCGCTATCAAGACTTACGGCTCGCTCTGCCTGCACATCCAGCTTAAAAACCTACGCCCTGACCTTCATTGGAATTTAGTCATCGCTGACGTCACAGAGCCAATTATCGGCTCAGACTTTTTGGCGCACTACAACCTGCTTCCGGACTGCCGCCACGACGGTCTCATCGACGCGACAACGGGACATTCTACGCCAGGACAGCGAACGACTACCCACCAGCCAAGCATCAAAGTACTCAGTGTCGAACATAATTCATCCTACCACGCCATCCTCGCCGAATTTCCCGGTTTGACGCACCCCAGCGGGTTGTCACGCGGCGTGCAGCACACGACCTTGCACTACATCCGGACCACCCCAGGCCCTCCGGTTTTCTGTCGCGACCGTCACCTTGTCCCGGACCGCATGCGCATAGCCAAAGCAGAGTTAGAAGCCATGCTCCGGTAGGGAATCACCCGCCCCTCCGACGGCCCATGGGCCTCACCACTTCACCTCGCCCCTAAGAAGAACGAAGGCTGGCGGCCCTGTGGGGACTACCGTGCCTTCAACGCCCGCACAATTCCCGACAGGTACCCCGTTCACCACATACAGGACTTCGCCCATTGCATTTCCGGCTGCCACGTTTTTTCCGTGCTAGACTTGGTCAAGGCATACACGCGGATATCCGTCAATCCTGACGACGTCCCGAAAACTGCAATTATTACTCCTTTCGGCTTGTTCCAGTTTCCCTTCATGAGCTTTGTCCTGAGGAACGCTGGACAAATTTTTCAACGCTTCATCGACGAAGTCGTCCGCGGCCTCGACTTCTGCTTCGTCAATCTTGACGACATATTGGTCTTCTCCCGCAACACCGACGAACACCCCAGGCACCTTCCTCGGCTTTTCCAACGCCTCGATGACCACGGCTTACTCGTCAATATCCCAAAGAGCACGCTCGGCGCTTCAGTCGTCAAATTCCTCGGCCATGAAGCCTCATCAGAGGGAACCATTTCCAGAAGAGGGTTATAGCGCCGAAAAAACAACACACAGCAAGCGAGACGGGACAGCGCAACTTCCAATTGGTTATTCACCGCGTAAGCGAATGAATATAAGGACAAAGATGAGTAGCAAGAACCACACATGCGCACGAGCTTTTTACAAAAAGCAGATAAAGATAGGTGAGATACACACGTATCTCACGCCCGTTTATCTGAAAAAGCAGTTTCATTCTTATAAATGGAGATAGATGGGGCGCTAACACAATCGCTGCAGTTTCTTTCAATATAGTAGGCCTCCAACAGTTCACGGGCTGTCTGGACCTTACTTCTGTTTAAAACCTTTGCTTCTTTCAGCCTAGCCACACACTTAATCTTCCTTTCTTCTCCGCAGGCTTTACAATGCTGCGGCAGATGGGAACCAGTGCCATTTTTTAAATCGCGATTATGTTCCGCTAATCGGTCATTAATACAACGGCCGGTTTGTCCGATGTACTTCTTTCCACATGCGAGAGGTATCTGATATACAACACCCACGGCACACTTAACAAACGGGGATGCATGTCTCTTTTTACAGTCAGTTTTGTTTACAGTGTTGGGGTCAGTTTTAACGCACAAGCCTGCCAGTTTCTTTGGGGCGGAAAAAACCACAGGAACCTTATATTTTGTCGCTACATGCTTCAAATTGTGCGCTACCTTATGGGTGTACGGGATGACAACCGGTCTACTCTTGCTTTTGGGGACGTCATCTTGGTCGCCCTTCTTTGTACTTTCTTTTTTCAATTTTCGCAGCAAGGCTTCCGCTACTCCGGTTAAGATCGAGGTTGGAAAGCCTGCTTTTTCCAACTTACGAATCTTGGTGTGAAAGCTTTCGTCTGCCTTATGGCAACAATATTTCTTCAGTGACGCTTCCAGGCACATCTGAGCAATGGCGCGCTTTACTGTCTTTGAATGGGAAGAATCATAGGGCATTAGTTCTTTTTGTGCGCGAGGGTGATACATCCAGCAAAAGCTTTGGTCATTAAGGGTGATGTCAATGTCTAAAAACTGCTATCTGTTGCCTTGGGCAAGCTCGTGGGTGAAGTCCAAACCTTTTCCAAGTCGTTTAAAACCAGATAAAACTTCTTCCACTATTTGTGGGTAAGATGAGGAAACCTGTTTCTTTAAAATAATTAACAAATCGTCAACATATCTAAAAGTTTTCAGCACTTTGGCTTCGTCGAAATTATCCGCCAGTGACTTGTCCATCTGCGCGTGAAAGATGTTACATAGCACTGGAGCGACGCAGGAACCAATGCAAATTCCTTTTTTCTGAACAAACAGCCGGTCTTCAAATAAAACCACCGTGCAAGACAAGTAATACACTAACAATGCCATGAAATTCGCAACAGAAACACCGGCAGAGTTCTGGAAGGAAACCGCCCCATTCTTTTCAATGCACGACTGTACAGCGGCTAACAACTCAGTCTGTGGGATAGAATAGAAAAGGTCAACAACGTTAATGGAAAACATATAACCTGAAGACTTATTGTAATTCAAAATTTTAACATCAAGAGAGTTCCTGCAAGAAAATGGGTCTTCGACTTCTAACCCATTAAGTGGCCTTAGCAGGAAACCACTAACATGGCTCTGCCAAGCCCCCCTTTCACTCACGATACATCTGAATGGGATTCGTTCCTTATGTGTTTTTGCAGTGAAAAACACATGTAAGCTGTTTCCTTTAGAAAGCAGGATACCTTTAGCAATTCTGTCCAAGCCAATACTTTCACACAGTGAAACCGCATTAGATTTCAGCTTTCCCAGATTAACCACCGTCTTCCGGAAATTCCTGTGCACAGCTTCATGAGCCTTCTCGTTGAACATACCAGACGGAATGATGACGAATCCGCCCTGCTTGTCCGCTTGGGTGAGTCGCAGCTTCTGGTCGGCGAAGAACTCGACGACACTTTTGGTGGTCGACTCATGTCTAGCTCTGTTGATGGGCGCGGTCCTGTTGAGGCTGTCCACGCCATCTAGCAAGCACCTTTTCTGGTCCTCTGGGTCAGCTTTACCGGCAATCCTTCGGTTCAAGGAAAGTAGCTCATGCCCTGGAATCCTAGGCTCGATGCTGTACTTCGGGCCCTTCCTCCTACTTCATCCGGAATACTAGCACCCCACAGAACCCTGAGTGCCATGCTGCTGTCTTGGTTTCTTCTTTCAACACATTTTGATAGTACCGGCAATGTCTTTTTCCGCAAGAATTCACTAGTTTGGGCGGCCAGCCGCCTAAAGAACAGAAGTTTCGCGCCTGCAATGTTCGCAGAATTCTGGGAAAAACATATCCATTGCAGCCAATCGTACAGAAGACGTACCTGACGCCACAGTTCCGCGCGTAAAATTCGGCATATCCTCTTGACGTGGCGAAGTGAAGGTCTGGTAGAACCAAACAGGCAGGAGATCTCGTGTGGGACCAGGCCTTTTCTTATGCAGAATCCCATCTTGATGTTGTTAAATTTGTGAATGACAATAAGTCTTCAGGTTATATGTTTTCCATTGACGTTGTTGACATTTTCTATTCTATCCCACAGACTGAGTTGTTAGCCGCTGCACAGTCGGGCATTTAAAAGAATGGGGCGGTTTCCTTCCAGAACTCTGCCGGTGTTTCTGTTGCGAAGTTCATGGCATTGTTAGTGTATTACTTGTCTTGCACGGTGGTTTTATTTGAAGACCGGCTGTTTGTTCCGAAAAAAGGAATTTGCATTGGTTCCTGCGTCGCTCCAGTGCTATGTAACATCTTTCTCGCGCAGATGGACAAGTCACTGGCGGATAATTTCGACGAAGCCAAAGTGCTGAAAACCTTTAGATATGTTGACGATTTGTTAATTATTTTAAAGAAACAGGTTTCCTCATCTTACCCACAAATAGTGGAAGAAGTTTTATCTGGTTTTAAACTACTTGGAAAAGGTTTGGACTTCACCCACGAGCTTGCCCAAGGCAACAGATTGCAGTTTTTAGACATTGACATCACCCTTAATGACCAAAGCTTTTGCTGGATGTATCACCCTCGCGCACAAAATGAACTAATGCCCTATGATTCCTCCCATTCAAAGACAGTAAAGCGCGCCATTGCTCAGATGTGCATGGAAGCGTCAGTGAAGAAATCTTGTTGCCATAAGGCAGAGGAAAGCTTTCACACCCAGATTCGTAAGTTGGAAAAAGCAGGCTTTCCAACCTCGATCTTAACCGGAGTAGCGGAAGCCTTGCTGCGAAATTTGAAAAAAGAAAGTACAATGAAGGGCAACCAAGATGACGTCCCCAAAAGCAAAAGTAGACCGGTTGTCATCCCGTACATCCATAAGGTAGCGCACAATTTGAAGCACGTAGCGACAAAATATGAGGTTCCTGTGGTTTTTTCCGCCCCAAAGAAACTGGCTGATTGTGCGTTAAAACTGACCCCAACAATGTAAACAAAACTGACTGTAGAAAGAGACATGCAGCCCCGTTTGTTAAGTGTGCCGTGGGTGTTGTATATCCGATACCTCTCACATGTGGAAAGAAGTACATCGGACAAACCGGCCGTTGTATTATTGACCGATTAGCGGAACATAATCGTGATTTAAAAAATGGCACTGGTTCCCATCTGCCGCATCATTGTAAAGCCTGTGGAGAAGAAAGGAAGCTTAAGTGTGTGGCAAGGCTGAAAGAAGCAAAGGTTTTAAACAGAACTAAGGTCCAGACAGCCCGTGAACTGTTGGAGGCCTACTATATTGAAAGAAACTGTAGGGATTGTGTTAGCGCCCCATCTATCTCCATTTATAAAAATGAAACTGCTTCTTTAGATACAGGGGCCTGAGATACGTGTGTATCTCGCCTATTTTTATCCGCTTTTTGTAAAAACCTCGTGTGCATGTGTGGTTCTTGCTACTCATCTTTGTCCTTATATTCATTCGCATACGCGGTGAATAAACAGTTGGAAGTTGCGCCTGTCCCGTCTCGCTTGCTGTGTGTTGTGTTTTTTCGGCGCTATAACCCTCTTCTGGAAACATGCACCAACTAGCCCCCCAACAAGTATTACTCATAGGAGGGAACTCGAAGCTTACCTGAACGCATCTCAGACATGCCAAATTACACTCAACCAACCACCGCTAAAGACCTTCGCCGTTTCCTCGGCATGCTGAACTTTTACAGGTGTTTCTTGCCACACGCAGCCGACTACCAGGCTCCCCTCCATGATGCCTTGGCTGGTCTACGAGGAAACCAACCCGTCACGTGGACACCGGCTTTAAGGGAACTTTTCAAAAATGCAAAGCTGCTCTTTGCACCACCACACTTCTCTCCCATCCTGTGCCAGACGCTCCCTTGGGGCTATTCACGGACGCCTCTAGCATCGCCGTAGGCGCCGCCCTTATGCAGCACGTAGACAACACTTGGCATCCCTTGGCGTTCGTCTCCAAGAAACTCTCAGCTCGCGAAACGACCCCTTCTGCGGCCATTCCCACCGACGAAACCACAACCCCCGCACCGTCGAGTTCGCCAGCTTACTACAGAGAACTTCTGGCGATATACGAAGCAGTTCAGCACTCTCGCAACATTCTCGAAGCACAGCACTCGACTATCTACACAGACCATAAACTTCTGACCTACGCCTTCTCTCAACACCGTGACAAACTCCCGCCCGTCCAGCAGAACCAGCTCTCGTTCATCGCCCAGTTAACCACCGACATCCAACATGTCAGCGGGAAGGACAACGATGTCGCCGACTCGCTTTCACGTGTGGCAGCTATTAGTCCTTCGCAGATAGCAGCTGATGTCCTCGCCGAGGCTCAGACTACGGACGTCGAACTGCAGGAGCTTCTTAAGAGCGGGTCATCGCTACAGCTGCAGCAAGTCCCCATACCTGAATCGACAAAGACTATCTACTGCGACATATGAACAGCACGAATCAGGCCTTACGTGCCCCTTTGCCATCGCCGTGGCCTTTTTAACCAGCTACATAATCTCAGCCATCCCGGCATATGCGCCTCTGCACGCCTCGTGGCCGACTGCTATGTCTGGCCCTCCATGCAGCGCGATTGCCGCACCTGGGCGCGCTCCTGCATTCAATGCCAGCGCGCTAAATTCACCAGGCATCTCACTTCACCACTCGGCGCATTCCCCGAGACCTCTGGCCGGTCTCAACACGTCCATCTTGATATCATAGGGCCCTTGCCTCCAGCTGGACGCTATCGCTACTGCCTCACCGCCATCGACCGGTACACTCGATGCCCTGAGGCATGGCCCCTCGAGGAAATCACTGCGGAAGACGTCGCCTCGGCCTCCTTCGCTGGCTGGATTGCCCGCTTCGGACCCCTCGCCACGTCACCACCGACCAAGGACGACAGTTCGAATTGCACCTTTTCCGGCTGCTCGGGCTGACCATCGGGTTCAAACGCTCGCGGACCACCAGCTACCACCCATGCGCCAACGGGATGATCGAGCGTTTCTACCGACAGTTTAAAGCAGCCATCATGTGCCACCCGGACTCAACCTGGCCTGAAGCCATCCCAGCCGTCACCCTAGGCCTTCGCGCCACCTTGAAGCCCGACATTCAGGCTACACCCGAGGAGCTCGTCTACGGGGAACCCCTCCGTCTCCCAGGCGAGTTTCTCGCTGCACAGCCATCCACCCCGGCGTCGTCAGATCCCACCGATTTCATCGCCAGGCTCCGACGCACCATCGCTGCCCTCCGCCCGTCACCTGCAGCTCACCACTGCAAGACCGCCCCCTTCGTCTTCAAGGATCTGGCAACGTGCTCGCACACTTTTCTCCACGACGACACCGTCCGCCGCCCTTTACAGCCACCTTACAGCGGACCCTATCCAGTTCTCCGTCGCGACGACAAAACCTTCACCCTGCGCATCAAAGGGACGCCGTCCGCGTCTCTATCGACCGGCTGAAGCCGGCCTACACCGATTCCGCCGAACCAGGGAATACCAGTGCACCCACAGACGTCCATCCACGACCGCCGACATCGCAGCCTGCTTCTGTCACTACACGCAGCGGACGTCGGGTACGCTGCCCAGATTTTTTTCAAGCCCTGAGCGCTCTCCACACCGCGGGGGGGGGGGGGGGGGGGGTGATGTGTCGACACACTCCGCGCATACTTCGGCGTACCCTCCGTCTTCTTATCATGTGGCCCATTATAAGACAGCTGCACGCTGGACTGCATGGTCGATAAAACATAGCGCCACCGCCACGTCATCCGAGGTATGCGTCACCGACGGTGGCTATAAAAACAGGCTGCCTGGCTGAGAAAGCCCGCCTTCTACCTTCCGCTACTGGGACGAACGTAGCGTTGGTATGCCCGTCCGCTGGCATTGTTAGCCGAATAAAGAAGCGTTACGTTTTTATGTTGGGATTCGTCGTTCGGCAGACACGACATCCCACAATGTATACCAAAATGCGGGTGACAGCATTTTTTGTACTTGTATTTGTAATTTGTACATTTGTTTTGTTTTTTTCGTGAGCGCCTGACGCAAGCATCGGGCTGTCGCCCGCAGGGTTGTCTGAACAAACCGTTCAAATGCTCCCTTCGTTCATAGCAGGCCACTTTTGTTTGCTTGAAAAACGAATAACATTGCCTGCACTGAGCGGCTTGTTTTATCTAATTGGCTCACAAGAAGCGAGAGGCACGCTCAAGTGGAGAGTGATTCAGTGGGGCCGGGCCACTGTACCGAATGTCGATAACCAGATGAAGAGGGTGATGTCGGCGCCTGCGATTGGTCGGCTTTCTATTACTTAGCTTGCCGTGGCTCTTCGACAATCACGGCAGGATGCAACGGAAGATTAAGAATGACGCTAAAACGGATCCTCAGCAAAGAAGAGTTGGCAGAACGAGGTCGTAAACGTGCCGAAAGTTCTCGAAAACGTTGTACGGCCATGCAGAAAGCTTTATTGCACGCAAATAAACCCCTGCTTGCCGGCAGGGGCGAGTATCCGTTGCCGGAGCAATCGGCGGCAGCCATCTTTGATTCCTGTCGGAACGGGGCAGCCGGCGACTATTCAGAAGAAAATTAATTTTGTTCCGCATATTGAGGCATCTTTAACGCGTACCCGTCACTTTGATGTGGTAAGTTCTTGCGGTTTTGTGACGTCGCGTGAGAGGCAGGTGAAGTGGGTGCAGCCCAAAATCTTCTGACCAATAGCCGAGGGCTAATGGCAAAAAGGCGTCGAATCAGAACTAACTATTCATGTTTTGTGCGGTGAAATTATGCATAATCAGTGTCTACACGTCATATCAGATGAGGAGCTATCACGGTTTTCGGGACGTCGCGTGACAGACAAGTGAAGTGGGGGTGGTCGAAACCAATCGCGGAGGGCTGATTGCAGAATTGGAATAGAAACGTTTGGAATAGTTTTACGTTATAGCGCCCCTGCAATTGTCTTTTCGTACAGCTCTAATGACGTGTTCTCTGATTCAGCATTTGGCGTAGACTTCTCATGTGTGTATCATGTAGTTGAGAATAACGTCCTGCTGTGCTGGTTGGTGCATTGCTTTGAAGAGCCATGTTGTGCATTCAGAAAAGAGAACCAAAGGAAAAGGCGGCGGAGTAGGAAAGCCAGAAGTCACTCTTTCCGTCTCGTCGCCTTTTCCTGTCGTTCTCGTTTTTGAATGAGCAACTTGGTTCTTTAAAATATTATGTAGGTCGGGTTTTGTCAGTGTCATAATTATTGTGACCACCGCAATTATTGTTGCCCTAATTCGGTGTATTTCGTTTCGTAGACGCATGACGCTTTGGAGTGCAGCATCAATTTGTGCTCAAAAATGCAGGTGCAGTACCATTGTGTCCCCGTCCTACAGAGCAAGAGACATGTCAAGCAACATTTAACGCTACATTCAACGTCGCCATTCAGAAGGTAAGAAAGAGAAACTTTTTAGGGAGGGTGCTCGTTAAGGCTAGGTATTATACTAACCAACACGCGGAGACTCTTGTCGACTGATGTGGTGTCTCTGCGGATGCCTTCTGGATATAGATACTGTGGGATAAGTGATGACTGTAGGATAACTTCACCACGTGTTCCGTAAGGGGCGTTATTCGCATTCCTACATAGGTCAGATCGCAAGATGCAATATATAGCGTGAAAGAACATACAAACATAGTGAAAAGTGTTTGGGGTGATTGTTTTTTATTATTTCACTGGAAAACGTGCGCAGCCGCCGCCTTCTAGAAGACATCACTCTGGTGGGATAAGTTTTACGACTGATAAATTGATAGATAAGTTATATGACTGTACAACTTATCGTAAACGTAAACAGATACGTAAACCATAAAGATACGTAAACCTCATCGTGGTTCGCACACACAACCTTTAAGTGTCGTATTACTGGATTCAATGCCTCAAACAAATTTTTGACCAAACTTCATGCATTAGAAACGTCGCAAGCAGGATAGCTTAAAAACGAGGGGTGAATACGTTTCGAAGACGTGTTTATAAGACTTGCCGTATCTGTTCAGTTAGTGTGCTGGGTTTTCAACGGCGCTGTTCTTGGCAGAAGTTTCCATTGATCAAGCGGAATTCATCGTGTCAAATGCTGCTGTATTCGCCATGTATTAGCATGAGTTCGGCTAGGAAAAAGAAGACATTTGTGGAGTAGATCTCACGTCAGAAGAGACGAAGGATTGCAAATGAACTTGACACCGCAACAGACCATGAAGAAATGGTGCGCGAGTGCAGTAGCATTGAAGCCACTCGTTGTGACGCGGACAGCGGCTCCACATCGACTTAGAAGTAGCGCTGCCAGTCAGTAGACTCTGCGGGCCTTGATGCTGATTCTGACAGCGCATCCTTGATTTCTGTAGCTTACGCTTTTTCATAAACTTTATCACCATTCTATTCTTTCTCACGATTTTTCTCAGTCCCCTGCAGTAATTTTTTTTTGTCGTGACCACTAGTGCAAATGTGAAACGACCGATATGTCAATCTCACGTTTTGCAAATTAATTCACACCGCGCACTATCGTCAAGTGGAACCACTTGCCATCTCACGTAGGCACTGAAGGATACGCAGCGAAATTCAAAGGGCTGATACAAACTGAGAGCAGTTCCCGACCGAATCTACTAGTGCTTAATTTTTACACGTTTTCTTTTAACAGTTTCGCAGTGAGATGTATTTTTCCGATGGCATGTTAATTCTTCTCCGGTAACATGCACGCATTCTTATGCGGTGTATTTATAAGGCTTTTTCTATATTACACATAAATGACGGCATCGACTTAAAGAGCGAACATCCCTTTCGGTGGCACCTAAGGAATGCATCGGTACTAGGAACGCTGCTCTCCAGAAAGTGTTGCGGTGAATTCTACTGTGAGCACATTGTATACAAAAACAATGTGCAGAAACCTCCGTGTATGAATGTCAATACGATAGCCCAAACGAGCAAGCGAACGAAAAAACGAGAGAGAACGAGCGAAATATAGTTGGCGAGTGAGCGAGCGAGCGAGCGAGCGAACGAACGAACGAACGAACGAACGAACGAACGAACGAACGAACGAACGAACGAACGAACGAACGAACGAACGAACGAACGAACGAACGAACGAACGAACGAACGAACGAACGAACGAACGAACGAACGAACGAACGAGTGAGCGAGCGAGAAAACGAACGAACGAACGAACGAGCGAACGAACGAACGAACGAACGAACGAACGAACGAACGAACGAACGAACGAACGAACGAACGAACGAACGAACGTCCGTCCGTCCGTCCGGCCGTCTTCCTTGCAGATCAACAGTACGACCACCAGACACAGAAAGCTATTCGCTTTAATTTTCGCGGAACTCAACGCTATGGACTCGGCACGCTCGGCGCATAGCTTGATGTGATTGCGCCTGCTCTGATGTGCCAATCGTCTCTTAACATGCTGCAACCACAGCGATGCGGCACCTTCGGCGTTCGAAATGAAACGGGGAAATGAAAGGCCTGCGAAAAATGTACAGTGGCAACTCCCAGCCCACCGCTGTTGCTTGAGGCGGAGTGGCATATCGAACAAGCGCGAGCGATACAGAGATGCTTCATTGGGTGGGGAAAGGTGGGGCTAAATGCAGCGCGGTAACTGTCTCTCAATGTAAGACGCGTCAGCCGGACGGCACAAGGAGGAAGGAAGAGAAAGGTGGGGTGCCAGGAACACCGACAACAGACGATGACTAGGCACGTCACGGGACAAGCTCAAAGACAGTCGGCAAGACCGGCATCACCGGCGAAGGTTAGCAGATCATGGAACAGCACCCTGGGAGGGAAGTTGCAGCCCGAAGGGTGCATAATCAATCAATCAATCAATCAATCAATCAATCAATCAATCAATCAATCAATCAATCAATCAATCAATCAAGCTTTTTATTCGCCGCAAACAATACATTGTTAAGGCGAAAATAGGGGGCCAGAGAAAAAAGGTGCATCTGTGCAGCTTGACTAAGCTCTAGCCACCCGTACAGCAGCAGTGACACGACGATTTGTTATCTGGATTCAGTTATATAAACATATCAGCAAATAAAGAAACGATCAGACAATCCCATCACAAATTAAAATTACAAGGACAATTAGAAGAATAAGCAGTTTCAATACAGTCAAACAAACAGGTCAAATAAGGTTTTGTTAGTAAGGGCCAGAACGTCAACATTTTTCCGGTCTAGCTCATTTAGTGTAGTTGCTAGGGCGTAGTCAAGTTCTTTCCCATAATGGGTGCGCGAGGAGGGAACGTAGTATGGCGGTTGATATCATAAAGGGTAGGAAATTGTACTTTTCCTGAGATTTGAGAATTCTTGGAATAGTTCCGCCCTACCTAATGTGGCGTTTTTATAGGGTCTTAATAATTTGTATTTGTATATATTGTGGATTTTTAGAATTTTATGTTTATGAAAGAGTGGTTCTGTGTGTTCTAAGAACGTGGAATTTTCCATTGATCTAAGTGCTTTTTTCTGAATAAGGAAGAGTTTCTGCAGGTTCGATGCTGTCGTGTTTCCCCATATTAGCATGCAGTAGTGTAAGTCAGAGTTAAAGAGTGCAAAATATAACATCTTTTGAATGCTGACTGGAAAAGTGTGGCGGTTCTGGCTTAATACACCGGCGGCTATATTTAATTTTGGTAATAAAGGTTTCACATGTTCATTCCAAGACATGTCTTACGCGAAAATAACACCTAGGATTTTAACAAACTTTTCTATTTTAATTTTGAATGGCCCGAGAGCAATATGGTCGTCTATATTTTCTAAGGTGCCTGGGGTGCGAAACAACACACTTAGTTTTTGACTCATTAAGAATGAGCCCATTAGTCTGGCACCAAACCTGCAAGTTGTGACAGAACGCACTTCCCTTTTGTCTTACATGATCAATGTTTTTTCGTTAACGACTACCGAGCAATCATCGGCATAAATAACATATCTACAATCTTCATATATTTTACAATATTGCTACGGAATAGTATTACCGATGACGAAGAGGCGAGCAGTTAGAAGACGACGACAATGATTGGAGGCTAGCGCGGGCTGTTGCCTCTTGGCCAAGTGCGGCGTATTACGTTGTAAATATACTTGTATATAGCTTTTCATTTGCGTCTTCTTACGTAACATATCTGGTGGAGGTGGACTTTCCCTGTACCTCGTCACGGAGCTTCGCAGTGGACGGTACGTCGAGCCTAGCTTCATGGCTCCCGGCGATGACAATTCGACTCAGCCGCCTCCGACCCCTCCTGCCACTTCGACGACCTACATCTCTCTCCCTGCTCCTCGTGATCCTGGCGTATTCTCGGGCAAAGATGGGGACGACGTCAACGACTGGATCAGCCTGTACGAACACGTCAGCCGCAATAACCGGTGGGACCCTACTATCATGCTCGCCAACGTAGTTTTTTACCTCGGTGGCACACCTCGAGTTTGGTTTCGGACGCACGAAGAGGAGCTCACCTGTTGGGATTCGTTCAAGCAAAAGCTCCGAGACTTGTTTGGCAACCCCTACGGTCACAAACTTGCCGCGCAGAAGGCGCTTTCCGACCGTGTGCAGACGTCAACAGAGCCCTATGTCACGTACATTCAGGACGTCCTGGCTCTGTGCCGCAAAGTTGATGCACACATGCCTGAGTCAGACAAGGTATCCCACATCCTCAAAGGCCTTGCCGATGACGCCTTCAACTTGCTCGTATTCAACAACGTCGCGACGGTGGATGCTGTTATCAAAGAGTGCCGCCGCCTGGAACTCGCTAAAAGCAGACGTATCGATCAGCAGTTTGCCCGTTTGCCCAACACCCCAGCGACTTCTTCCTGTGCCGACGCTCCTCGTCCCAACAACACCGGCGATTTTACCAAGATCGTTCGGCGTGAGATTGAGGCCGCCTATCCGGCTGCCTTCGACTCCAGCCCCACCAACGCACCGGCAGTCACGGTTTCCCTGATCCAGGCAGTTGTCCGCCAGGAGTTCGAAAACATGGGCCTTCACTCCATCTGCTCGGCCCATCACCCTGATACCCATCCGGCTTCTTCGATTCCGCCCCGTCCCGCATCGTCTTACCCACCACGTTTCCGCAACCCAGCTGAATGGCGCACTGCTGACGACAAGCCCATTTGTTTTCACTGCCGTCGCATCGGGCACATTTCTCGGCACTGTCGAAGTCGCTGGACTTCCCCGACCCGGTCTGCTTATACTGCCTATTCTCGCCCCTCGAGTTGCCCTTCTCGTCCTTATGCCGCACGCTCCGATAATGCCGCCACTGACTCTCCTGCGCCGAACCGCCCCTATTCTCGTTCACCTTCTCCCCAAGGACGACAATCTCGCTCTCCCCAGCCCCGTCGCTCCTTTTCGCCGACTCCCTTCGGACGCCGCTCCCAGCCGGAAAACTGAATGATGCAGCGCCTCGAGGTGACGCTGCATTGCTCCCTACGCCGCCAAATCCTCCACTGACGTTGCCCACTCATCTGAACCTTCTTGACGTGCAAGTCGACGGTGTTCCTGTATCTGCTCTTATAGACACTGGGGCGCATTTGTCGGTAATGAGCGCGGACTTTCGTACCCGCCTGAAAAAAATAATCACGCCCGCCACGACGCTTGTTGTCCGTGTCGCCGATGGCGGAACAGCCCCCGTAATTGGTATGTGCCGCCCGCGTCTCCTTCGCCGATCGCTCAACAGTCGTGCTATTCACAGTCATCGCCCACTGTCCCCACGACATCATCCTCGGCTTAGACTTCCTCTCCGCACATTCTGCTCTCATTGATTGTTCCGCCTGTACTCTCCGCCTTGACCTGCCTGTTCTGGATCCCGCTGAACCACACCCCAGTCGCCTCAGTTCCGTCGACTTTGTTCGCTTGCCACCTACGGCACTGACTTACGTTGACCTAGTGTCATCCCCACCAGTGCCCGACGGTCACTATATCGCGGCTCCTATACAAGACGTCCTCCTTACACACGGGATCACGGTACCTCATACCGTTTTATCTATTACGGCTAATTGCGTCTGCCTGCCAGTGGTCAATTTTGGCTTGACGACACAAGTGCTGCCACGCGGGATGTCTCTGGCCCAGCTTTGCTCATTCGAAGATCACTCAATAGCATCTATTGAGGTAGACAGCAATTCAGCCGATCCTCCTCTACCATCTCAGTCGACAACTTGCACCATCGCCGACTTACAGAAAATGATTGCGCCCGACATGCCGTCCGAGCACGCTCGTGAGCTCTACCGCGTTCTGTTTTCCTACAACGATATTTTTGACTTTAACGATCGTCCTTTGGCCCAAACTACAACTGTTAAACATCGCATTAATACCGGCGATGCCCCTCCTATTCATCGCCGCCCGTATCGAGTGTCACCGGTTGAGCGTCAAGTTATTCACGCTGAAGTTCGCAAAATGCTTGCCAATAACATCATAGAACCGTCATGTAGTCCATGGGCGTCACCGGTTGTACTGGTAAAAAAGAAGGATAGCTCATGGCGCTTTTGCGTGGATTATCGACACCTTAACAGGGTTACCAAAAAGGACGTGTATCCCCTACCTCGGATCGATGACGCCCTTGACTGCCTCCATGGTGCTCGCTACTTCTCTTTTATTGACCTCCGCTCCGGCTACTGGCAGATTGCTGTGGACGATCTCGACCGCGAGAAGACTGCTTTTGTAACTCCGGACGGTCTTTATCAATTCAAAGTGATGCCGTTTGGTCTATGTAACGCTCCTGCCAGTTTTGAACGCATGATGGACTCCCTTCTTCATGGTTTCAAATGGTCCACATGCCTGTGCTACTTGGACGACGTCATAGTATTCTCCCCAACGTTCGCTACGCACCTCGAACGCCTCTCGGCAGTCCTGGACGTTTTTCGTCGCGCCGGTCTGCAACTGAACGCATCGAAGTGCCAATTCGGCCGTCGCCAGATTACCGTCCTTGGGCATCTCGTTGACGCGAACGGAGTGCAACCGGACCCAGGCAAGATCCATGCTGTTACGCACTTTCGTGTTCCGAAGTGTGTCAAGGATGTGCGCAGCTTCATCGGCCTTTGTTCCTACTTCCGTTGTTTCGTGGAAAATTTCGCGGCCATAGCACGACCACTAACCGAGCTTTTGAAAAAAGACGCCCCTTTCCAGTGGGGCGATAACGAGGCCTCTGCATTCTCGCATCTAATCGACGTTCTCACAACGCCTCCCGTTCTGGCCCATTTCGATCCTTCTGCGCCTACCGAAGTTCGTACTGATGCCAGCGGTCACGGAATTGGCGCAGTACTGGCACAACGCCAGCGCGGCAACGACCGTGTTATCGCTTACGCCAGCAGGCTCCTCTCACCCGCGGAGCGCAACTATTCCATCACTGAGCGTGAGTGTCTGGCCCTAGTTTGGGCGGTTGCGAAGTTCCGCCCATAATTATATGGCCGACCCTTTTCCGTTATCACAGACCATCACGCGCTTTGTTGGTTATGCTCATTGAAAGACCCTTCAGGAAGACTTGGTCGCTGGGCCTTACGCCTCCAAGAATATTCGTTCTCTGTCACCTACAAATCTGGCCGACTACACAAGGACGCTGACTGCCTGTCTCGCTACCCGGTAGACGAGCCTGACGCCGCCGACAGTAGTACCGCCGACGGCATTTTCTCTGTGTCTGCCTTCGCTAACATCGCCGATGAGCAGTACCGAGACCAATCGCTGCGAGTACTCATCGAGCGTCCGCGCTCTACACCTACCGACGCATCCGTTAGCCGATATGTCCTCCAGGGCGGCATTCTGTACCGGAGGGACTTCCTCCCTGATGACCCTGATCTTCTTGTCGTGCCAAAACATCTACGACAGACTGTGCTCTTTGAGATGCATGACGCACCCACTGCAGGACATCTTGGAGTAACCCGCACGTACGACCGCGTCCGCCGCCGCTTCTATTGGCCTGGTCTCGCTCGCTCCGTCCGACGCTATGTTGCTGCCTGTGATCCCTGCCAGCGTCGGAAAACACCTCAGGTGCTACCTGCCGGTCATCTCCAGCCGATCATCGCCCCTGTGGAACCGTTCTTTCGTGTTGGATTAGACCTCCTCGGTCCCTTTCCCACGTCATCCTCTGGGAACAAATGGGTAGCCGTCGCAACTGATTACGCCACCCGATACGCTATCACGCGGGCTCTCCCTACCAGTTGCGCCACTGACGTCGCTGACTTTCTCTTGCGTGACATTATCTTACTTCATGGCGCCCCGCGACAGCTGCTCACTGACCGTGGTCGTAACTTCCTCTCGAAGGTTATCGCCGACATTGTACGTTCCTGCTCCACTCAACACAAGCTGACTACCTCATCCCATCCTCAAACCAATGGCCTGACAGAGCGGTTAAACCGTACTCTTACCGATATGCTGTCAAAGTACGTTTCCAAGGACCACCGCGACTGGGACATTGCCCTTCCTTACGTCACATTCGCTTATAATTCTTCCCGGCACGACCCCGCCGGATTTTCTCCCTTTTATCTGCTCTACGGTCGCGAACCGACCTTGCCCCTTGACACGGCACTTCCTCCTGCTTCGATCTCAACAAGCGAGTATGCGCGCGACGCCATCGCTCTCGTCGACCATGCACGCCAGCTTGCCCGTGCTCGACTGACGGACTCGCAAACCACTCAGCAGCGTCAGTACAACGCCCGCCACCGTGACGTACAGTTTTCGCCTGGTGCGCTCGAGCTCTTGTGGTCGCCCTCTCGTCACGTCGGACTTTCACAAAAGCTCCTTTCGCGATACACAGGGCCCTACCGCTTGCTGCGCCAGGTGACGCCTGTGACGTACGAAATTGCCCCTGTGAGCTCAACCTCGTCATCTACTGTGGTACCTAGTGATGTCGTGCACGTCAGTAGGCTCAAGGCCTACTACACTGTTTCCAAGTCCGGCATTTAGTCGCTCCGGGACGGCGCTTTTGCCGCCGGGGGTAGTGCTACGGAATAGTATTACCGATGACGAAGAGGCGAGCAGTTAGAAGACGACGACAACGATTGGAGGCTGGCGCGGGCTGTTGCCTCTTGGCCAAGTGCGGCGTATTACGTTGTAAATATACTTGTATATAGCTTTTCATTTGCGTCTTCTTACGTAACAATATCATTAATATAGAAAAGAGAGAGAATTGGTCCCAGTACGCTACCCTGTGGAACTCCAAATTCAATACACCATAGGTGAGATTTATGCTTATTTAGTTCGACGTATTGATGGCGCGCACTCAAATAAGATATAGTAAGTTGTAATGTTGTGCCACAAAACCCATAATGCTCCAATTTATCTAACAATATTGGATGGTTGACTCGATCGAAGGCTTTGCTAAAGTCTAAGAGTATAACCAATGCCATTAACTTATTTTCAAAATTGTTTAATATTTCTGTTCCTTCTGAGCCAGAAGTGCTGTCTCGGTGCAGCGCCCCTTTCTGAAACCAAATTGCTAGTCCGTTAAGACAGACCGACAGACAATGAACTTTTATTGAGGTCCTGAGGGACTAGCCGGTGGAGACCCGTTGGGGCCGCCGGCTCGCCGCTGGCTGCTAGCATGTCGTAGTCGGGAGGCCAAGCCTCTACGCTCTTTCACGGGCCCTCTGGACGGCCATGGAGTGGAGCTTGAGTTGCGTACTAGATATGGCCTCGTCCCAGTCCCGTTCGCTGGTGAGGGACGTATCCCGTAACGCAGGACACTGCCAGGGCATATGAGGTAGAGTGCTAACCTCCCCACAATCCGGGCACTGCGGGTCAATTTCTGGATAAATCCTGCTTAAGAAACCTCGCGAGGGATATGACCTCGTCTGAAGCATCCTAAGCGTGATCGATTGAGATCTGCATAGATTTGGATGTGGAGGCGGGAAGCGCCTGCGTTCCTCTTTATAATGGGAGACGATCTCATGAAAAGTTAATAAGGGGTCGCTGTGGCCGAGCTCCTCCGGATCCAATGGAGTCCCATCGCCGTCGCGGCGCGTTAATTATCGCGCACGGCGGTGAGCAATTTCATTGGGGTTCGGGCGGTCCAGCAGCACGTTGTTGCCCATGTGAGCTGGGAACCATATAATATAATGCACGGGGTCACAATTAGTTCTGGACTTGTTTTTCAGAATCGCCTCCACCTGTCTCGCAACCATTCCCGAAGCGAAAGCCCTGACGGCCACGCGTGAGTCAGTGTATATATACGGCCTTTTTGAATCCTGCATCGCCAGCGCCACCGCCACCTGTTTTGCCACGTCGGCCGTCACAGCGCCTACTGAGGCCGCAGATAGGAGCTCGCCCTTTTCGCTGACAGCCGTGAAGTGAATTTACCGGAGCGCCCATATTGAGCTGCGTCCACGAAGGCTTCCATGCCGACCGGTTTCTTCAATATCGCCCTGGCACGAGCTGCTCGCCTGCCCGCATTATGTTGCGATTGAACGTTTCTAGGGAAGGGACTGACGACGTAGGTCCCTCTGGAGTTCTCGTCCAGCTGAACCGCCTCGCTGTGACTGAAACGCGGCTGCAAGCCCGCAGCCTCCAAGAGGCGCCTACCGGCGCTGGAGCCCGAAAGCCTCGTGATCTGCGCCGCTCGTGGCGCCTATATGAGTTCGAGGGTCGTGTTATGGACGCCGAGCTGCATCAGCCTGTCCGTGCTCGCCGTGATCGGAATACCCAGTACCTTCCTGATGCTTTTCCACATCAACGTGTCAAGCTTGTCCCTTTCAGTCTTTGTCCACTGCAGGGCCGAGACCACATAGTTGATGTGGCTCATAAGAAAAGCGTGATGCACCCTAAGTAGGTTGTCCTCACCTAGGCCCCCCTTCTTATTGGAGACTCTCATGATTAATCTGAGAATATTCTTGGTTTTGGCGGTCAGATGCGCAATGGTTTTGGCATTACAGCCCCTGGCATCGAGCAACAATCCTAGAACTCTAATCGAATTCACCCTGGGGATCTTCTGCCTGTCCCGCGTGTATACATCTATGGGGATCTGCTCGAGCGGCACGAGCCCCCGAACCGCCTGCCTTGCCGGTCTGTATAACATGAGCCCCGAATTGGTCGGGGAGAGATGGAAACCCGTGCCTTCCAGGAAGGACTGGGTCACGTCGAAGGCCTCCTGGAGCGCCTGTTCCACGGCCGCCTCTGAGCCTCCCGGACACCAGATCGTAATGTCATCGGTGTATAGCGCGTGTCCCACGTTTGGCACGGCGGCCAGCCGCTTCGAGAGTCCGTGCATTGCAATGTTAAATAGGAGGGGGGAGATCACCGCCCCTTGTGGCGTGCCTCTGTTTCCTAGCGGGAATGGTTCTGATTTGGTCTGCCCTACCTTGACGACCGCCGTCCTGCCCCTCAGGAAGGACGACACTGTGCGACACGGTGTCGAAGGCTTTGGACAAGTCGAGTGTAAGAATGCCCCTGACGTCTCTAGTCCTGTTGTCAATAACCTGTCTTTTTAGCAGTAGCATGACATCCTGCGTGGAAAGAGATGGTCTAAACCCTACCATATTGTACGAGAACAACCCCTCGCGCTCTATTTGTTTTGAGATCCTGTTATGTATAACGTGCTCGGCAACCTTACCTAAACATGACGTTAGCGAAATGGGCCGGAGGTTGTCCAGGCTTGGGGGCTTTCCAGGCTTAGGAATCAGTACCACCGTCGCCTGCTTCCACGAGTCCGGAACACTACCTTCCTGCCATACCTGGTTGATTGCCTTTGCAATCGTGCTAATGGACCGGTCGTCCAGGTTCCTCAAAGCCTGGTTGGTTATGCCATCCGGCCCAGGGGCCGACCTACCATTGAGATTGTAGAGCACCTCCCTGACATCTGCCTCAGAAAACAGATAATCGAGCTTTGGGGCGTCCTCCCCCACGTATTGAGGACATTCCCGTAGTTCATCCTTTCCTACCGGAAGATACTTCTTAGCCAGGTCTCGGAGAAGGGACGTATCGGAATGACCTTCCTGTTTTTGCTTATGCACAAGTCTATCTACGGAGAGTCTCTGATTACCCTTGGTCTGTTTATCATCGAGCAGGTGCTTAAGAAGGTTCCATTTTCCCCCCGTACGCATTCGCCCGTCTGCTGCCGAGCAGGCTTCGTTCCATTGTTGTCTGTTGAGCTCCAGACAGTGTGCCTCTATGCTGCGATTAGGCTCCGCGATCTTCTTTCTCAGCCTGCGGTTTAGCCTTTGCGTTTTCCACATCTCCAGCACAGACCTCTTGGCCTCCAGGAGATGCGCCAGGCGCGCGTCCATCCTGGGGGTCTTAAGGTGCGTGGATATTTCCTTGGTGGCCCTTTCAACGTCTCTCTTGACCTGCGCGAGTAGATCCTCCAGTGCACCGTACTCCGACTCATCTTCGTCCCGTATCTTTCGGAAGAGATCCCAATCAACGTACCTAAATATCCTAAGCGGGGCCACTCTGATCCTGATTGATAACGCCACAATGTGATGGTCGCTCCCTAAATTTTCTTGCAAGTTAGTCCAGGCTGCGTCAGTGCTTCTAACAAAAGCCAGATCTGGCATCGTGTCCCTCGAGACCGAGGTGCCTATCCTCGTGGGAAAGCGGGGGTCCGCCACTACTCCCTTCGCCGTTTGCCTATTATAACCCCAGGCCATGTGCGGGGCATTGAAATCCCCTGCCACTATCAGAGGGCTGTCACCCGCTATGGCGACTGCCCTGCCTAGGAGTCCGCGAAAACTCTGCCTCTGATCTGTCGGAGGGCTGTACACATTGAGGATGAATATGCTCTGTTTGACCCTGCCACTAGGGATTATCTCAACCAGCTGCGCCTCCAATCTAGTGCCAGCATCAGCTCTGCCTATTGTGATCTCGTGCTCCTGGAAGGAAATTGCCTTCTTAACCACAGTGATTACCCCTCTCCTACCGTCTCCTCTCGTCGAGACAACGCGGTAACCCGACAAGGTCGCCTCCTCACAAAGGGTCTGCTGTAGGAGCAGGACATGCGGTTTGTCTGCTTGTGCTTTCACAAACTGTTGTAGCGAGGCCTTGCGCCTCTTGGAGCTGGCGCAGTTCCATTGCCACACCAATAATTTGCCTGTGTTGTCCACCATTGTGTCTCTATTTAGTTAGCATCCCCTTGAGCGCGGTGCACTTGCCCGACGCCTCGGAATCCTGATGTGCTTTCTTAACCTTACCGGCCACCTTCAGTCTGCTTACGTCAACAAGCTTAGCCTCCATTATCCCCATTCTGCGGTTGAGGGTAGCAATGGCGTCAGACTGTTTCTTGATAGTCTCGGATTGCTGCTCGATAGCTCTGGACTGTGTCCTAATTGCCTCCGCTAATCGATCGAGGAGTTCTGCAAGCGATCCTTTCGTGATGGTCGCGGTGGGCATGGAAGCCGATACGGACGCCTCCTCCATCCGCTCCACCGCAGCCTCGGTCGACACGGGAGGGGGCGCCTTACGCTTTGCCTGACCCAGCACTGGTTTTTGCGCTGGTGCGGGCGACGTGCTACCATGACGGTTCTGTGCTTTACGAATCGTTTCGAGGTCTGCCCTCAACTTACGCATTTCCGCCTTGAGCTGCGCGTTCTCCTGCTTTAAAGCCGCAAGACGCGGATCCTCCATCTGCTCTGGCAGTGTACCATGCGTTACCTTCTTTCCAGTCGTCGTCTCCGTGACCTTGTCCACCCAGGTAGGCCCCTCCTGGATGCGAACACTGGAGCGCGAGCGTCCCCTAGAACGGGAGCGTGCTCTGCTGACGGGGCGCCCGCTGGACCGGGAGCGCGCTCTGCTGTCGGCGTGCTCCCTGGATCGGGAGCGCCCTCTCGTTGCCGACAAGACCCGGGAAGGGACCGCGCCTGCCACGCGGGCATCACGTCATCTTGCAGCCACTTGCGCCTCCCGGGCGCGCCGCCGGCGCTGCCGCCTTTGACGCACGATGTACGGCACCTGGAAGCGCTGGCTGCACTTGCGGTCGGCCGTCGGGTGCGCGCCTCCAGAGCTGGCGCACTTTGGGTCACACTGATGATCTCCTGGCGGGGAAACCATTCCACAACCGCGGCATTTCCTTTTGTACTCGCCGTTAGGGCAGACGTCTGATCTATGGCCGAGCTCTCCACACGTGTAGCAAACGTCTACTTGCCTGCGATACAGGGCGCAAGGCAACATGACCGTTCCGCAGACTACGTGATTCGGCACCCTTTGTCCTTCCAAGAGCACAACGATCGTGGGGGTCTTCTTGATTCTTCGTGCTTCTAATGCCTCGGGGTTTCCGTGGTTGACAATGAGCGCCTTTAGATCGGCGTCGCTGATCTCGGGGTCCACCCCCCCGCACCACTCCCTTGCAGGTGTCATCCGATGCCGCCACGTATGCTGCCACGTCGAAGGGCCCCTCCTTCGTGTGGATCCTCTGGATCTTGGCGTAGGCGCGCGCATTCGCTTCATGCGGCGTGGAAATAACTAGGATGTTCTGGATGCCATTGGGGCACACCGTGTCATCCCGCACTTGCGTCGGCGCCAGGGCCGCCGCCATGGCCAGCGGCCCGGGCGAGGTGTATCAAATCCGACTTCATTAAGTCCAGCCCCCCTCGAGGTCGGACGATGATCTTGAATTGCTCCCCCGGTAATCTGGGGAGCCTCGAGGCTTCCATGATACGTTTCAATGCGCTCCGTAGTGCGGCAGTGCGGCTGCCGCGTTTCTAGCCTTTTTTCTTCGCTTCGGGCCCCGGCATCCGCGGCTCACCCGGCCCGGTCTTCTTCTTCAATGCGAGAAATAATCACTTTCTTGAGTCCCTTAGAGAATACAGGCAAGATTGACACCGGGCGGTAATTACCTAAACAATTTTTGTCACCATTCTTGTAGATTACTGAAACTGTTGCTACCTGCATGTTGTTTGGAAAAATCGCCGTCGAAAGTAAGAGGTTATATATGTGTGTAAGCGCTGGCGCAATTAAATCTATGACGTATTTGATTGGTTTTATTTCTAGATCACCTACATCACTCCTACGGCTATTTTTAACCTTCTGATACAATGTTGTTACTTCAGCGATGGATGTTGGCAGTAAGTACATTGTGTGGAATAATCTCGGAATATGATTATCAGCTTCATGACAGTATGTACTAGTGCCAATTTCAACAAAGAAATCGTTAAGAAGGTTAGCTAGTGCCTTTCCACCAACCTTTTTGCTATTTATAACAAGGTTGTCAATCGTGGCATCCTTAGTGCTCTTGTTTAATAGCTCGTTAATTTTCCTCCACACTCTGCCGCTATCACGCAAGCAATTGTCAAATCCACGCTTGTAATATTCGCTTTTTGATCTTTTTATATCTTTATTCAACCTGTTTCGAAACATTCTAAATTATTTTCAATTTTCCATGCTACGTGGCTTAAGAAAGTTGTCAAAATGTTTGTTCTTATGCTTAGTAACTTGATATGTTCACGTGTGATCTATGGTTTACGCAACGTTTTTTGTTTACGGTATGTGCGTAATGGGAAGGACTCGATATAATGTTTCTTGAAGAGTCTTAAAAAGGAGTCATAGCACTTGTTGCTGTTTTCTAAAGTAAATGTTTTCTTCCAGTCTGTTTGGGCGATCTTCTCCCTAAAATTTTCTAACGTGATAGATGATATTTCCCGGCACGTGAGTTCAGGCCACACCTTTTGTTTCAATGCGCTGTTACGCTGAAGCATACAAAGTGTAGGTAAGTGATCACTGATGTCACTGTTTATGGCGCCAGAGAAAACGTTATTAGGATTTAAGTTAGTAATGAATAAATCTATCACAGATGCAGTTGAAAGAGTAACGCGTGTTGGCGTTGTTACAAGATTCTGAAAACCATTACTCTGCAACACAAACAAAAAGTCATTCGCCCGGCTCGCGACCTTTTGAACATCGACATTCATATCACCGCCTATTGTTAGTAACCATCCATTTTCATTGGCACAAGAAAGTAAAGAATCAAGAAAGTTTAAGAATGTGACGAGATTGCCGCTTGGCGGTCTGTACAGCACAGCGAACACATTCTCATTTTTCTTAATACAAATTATTTTAATACCGCTGGTAACGGTGCTAAATTCGTGTAGCATTTCAAAACCTGGTACAGCAACCTGAATGGAGACTCCGCCGCCTCTGCAATTTTCCTGATTTAAAAAGAAATGATTGTAACACGGTAAAATAAAGTGATCCGAGTTTTCACCATACCAAGTCTCAGTGAACATGAGTGCATCAAATCTAACACTGCATGATTCTAAAAGGGTGATAATTTTGTCAAATTTATACTGAATGGATCTTACGGTTAAATGAAAAAGCTTAAAAAGCCTGTCTGGATTCTCAGATGTGAAAGCACATTTGTCCTCAGGTAGCACACAATCGGTAGCCATGTTTGCACATGCGCGAAAATCTTAGTCCTCGCGCCAAGCATGCGCACTCTTATTCTGTCGCAGTAATCTTGTCCAGATCGCTCTCGCGTCTTATTGCCACAACGGTGGACGCTTCATTGCGACGAGCAAAAAGGCCACCTTTTTTGACCCAGACAAACTTCCAGCCATGTTCGTGGTTGCGCGCGACTGCCATACCAAGCAATGTCTTCGAAAATTGGCACAGGTGTTTATTTACAAAGACAGGCAAATTGGCCTCTGTTTCGGAAGCTTCCAGTGACAAACCCAGGTTTCTGTTTGTAAGTTTTGTTTTCTTTGACTTCTCTAAGACTTTGTCTCGCTTTTCGCGCTTTATGAACTGTACAACAATGTTCTTCTTTGTTTTGTCTTTGGTTGCCACCCTGTGAATTACGTCTATATCACTGGCGGAGGCGGGTTCACTGATGGCCGCACCTATTTTAGCGAGCATATCGGTTAAACACTCATCCGGAGTTTCCGCAACGCCTTTAGTCTCAAGGTTTCTGTTGCGCGAGTACTGCTCCGATTTCACAAGATTGTTTGACATTCAGCCAGATCCCTCTCCAATGATCGAACTTGCTGCCGGAGCACTTCATTTTCTTTCTTAAGAGAATAATTCTCGGTAAAGGTTGCATGAAGTCGCTGGCTAGCATTGTCAAGAAATTCATGCTTGACTTCATGTCATCAATATCGGCCCGAAGGCCTCCTTCCGCACGCTTGTTTCTTTCAAGAGATTCCTTTAAGTTTTTTGGATTCATTCCTCAGCTCATCTTTGAATTCATGTAGCTGTTTTGAAAGATCCCGAGCCATTTCTAATGACTGCAGCAACGAAAAAACGTGTCACACTTTGTGGCAGCGGTGACAGCAAAACTATACTTATTAGACTTCTAGAATATCTGAAAAGTTTTCTAACCTGCAATGTGCAACAGTCAGGGATTATGCCTTCTGCTCCGCCGCTGTCACCGCTGCCAAGTCTTCAAATGTGTTCAACACTTCAAATGTGTTTCAACGCCTAGTAAGGGAGGTTTTACTGACGGTAGATGCTGACGAGGGGTTTTCGCTCTGCGGCATTACCCGGGCACTCGCAGAGCAGGTGCTGCATAGTTGCCAGCGCGCAGAAGTTTCCAGGTGGTGCTGATGTTAGGCGGGCCAAGCAGAGCCGGAGCGGAGGGTGAGTAGGAAGGCGCGCTGCCTCTTGGTGAACCCTGCCTGCAGGAGATCGTGCGGCGGGCGCTTTACCCTGCGCGACGTGGTGAGCGGAGTGGCGGGGGGCGACCTCTCGCCGGAGTGCTGGCACGCCGAGTCAAACGATTTGACGCATGGCGACAGCGGGCTCGACGGGTGGTATGCGCGCCCGGCCACTGGAGTCGCGGGTCACACACGCGCCGTTCCAAAGCATGGAGTCGGCAGAGAAATCGCTTACCAAGCAGCGGGGCGCGTCCGTCGAGAAGGAGCTGCCGTGGTGCCGGTCTCGAGTCGCAGAAAACCGCCGCGTTCGTAATGCGTGGCGATTCCTCGAGGATGTCGGCAGCCAGGTGTATCCCCACGAGCTCCGCGGTTGTGGAGGAAGCGCGAAACGAGAGGCGGCACTCTCTCGATGCCGAGGTGCGGTGCAGTGCAGGCAGCAGCCGCGGAGCCATCGTTGAGGACGGAGCCATCCAAATACAAGTGTGACCTTCCCACTAGGTCGTCCTGTATTGGTGCAGCATCCTCCTGTACTATTGCTCATAGAGGCGTGCGATGCTTGGAATGGCTGCCCGGAAGGTCGAGGCACACGTGTGGGGGCGTTCAGATCCTCAACATCCACAGAAAATGCATTGCATCTTGAGGATCTGTTTTATTCAATTCTACATGATCTACTTTTTGTTGCGGTAAAGACGTGCGTAGAAGAAAGCGGCATCATAGCTTTTCAAAATGCAGCCGGTGTTACGCTTGAGCACTTTTTAACGTTTTTGTAGGCCGATAATAGTACACTTATTTGCTTTGACAAACAGCATTTGTTACAAAAACGCGGCATTTGCATTGGTTCGTGTATTGCGCCGCTGCTGTGCAATATATTCGTATCTAGTGTTGATCGCCTGTTCGATGAGCCTTTTAAACGGGACAACACTTCAAATATTTTAATAGATTTTACATATATGCACGGCTTAATAATCCGTTTTAAAAGACAAGGCTCATTGAAGCGCTGCGATATTTTAAACATTTTTGAGAACAATGGCAAAAACTGTTCTGGAATATTGTGTTTTTACTTTTCTCGGTTATTTACAAAGTGTTTATCTGAGTCTTGTTTACCGTGTGATTGGAAGCTCGCATGGGTTGTACCCATTCACAAAGGCGGATCGAGAAGTGCCGTTGAAAACTACAGACTGATATCTTTAACAATTATCCCATGCAAGTTAATGGAACACATAATTTACACTTCGATCATGTCGCACTTAGTTAAGCACAAAATTCTAAGCCCTAGTCAACATGGTTTTCGACAAGGTTTTTCATGCTCTACACAGTTAGTAGAATACTTTCATGATCTGGCCTCGGCAATAGACAAAACCAAAATAATAGACTACATATTTCTAGATTTCAAAAAAGCCTTTGATGTCGTTGCACATGATCTTCTCATCTCAAAACTTAACGCCTACAAATTGGACAATAGTGTCATAGCTTGGATTGCCGAATATCTTCGTGCAAGAGCTCAACGGTTTTTCTTCTGTATATGTTCCAGTTACCTCAGGTGTTCCTCAGGGATCAGTTTTTGGTCCCTTTTTATTTCTACTCTTTATTAATGATATTGAAAGTGATCTTACGTCTTCATTTAGAATGTTTGCGGATGACTGTGTCATTTATAGAGTCAGAGATAACGCAAATGACATTTCATTATTACAGACTGACTTAGACCTTATAGGAACGTGGTGCAATACGTGGGAAATGTCACTAAATGTTGAAAAATGTGTTCACGTCACCTTTTCAAGGAAGCGCGCATTTGAGCCATGCACTTATACCTTGAGTAATATGGCATTAAAGAAACTTCACGAATACAAATATTTAGGAATTTTAATGACGTCTGACTTAAGATGGAACAGGCACATTACGCATATTAAAAATAAGGCAATACGTTCATTGGGTTTCCTCCGCCGTAACATCGGTCAAATACCGAATAAATTAAAAGAGCAATTGTATTTCACTTATGTCCATAGTTGACTTGATTATGGTTGTATTTGTTGGGATCCGTACACGGCCGATCTCACAGAACAGCTTGAAAGAGTGCAGAATAGAGCAGCTAGGTTTGTTCTTAATGACTATAGTAGAAAATTAAGTATGACAGAAACTAAAATTTAATTATCGTGGCAGGCATTAAAAGACCGGCGAAAAAACCTGAGGTTGAAATTTTTCCACGCTGTTTATTATTCAAAAACAGGGATTCAGAGAGAAAGATATATTAAGTCGCCTACTTATACGTTGTTGAGACGCGACCATGCGCTGAAAGTCTGCGAGTATCCTTTCAAGGGTGACGTCTTTAGGTATTCTTTTTTTGTTCGGACTATCAGAGAATGGAATGCTCTTTCGCCTGACATTGTTAATATTGAAAACAATGATGCGTTTTATCACGCTTTATGTACGTGATTACTTGTTCCTTCCTTTATTATGTAATCCACCCTGCTGTAATGCCCGCATGGGCGATGCAGGTATCTAATAAATAAATAAATAAATAAATAAATAAAGGGTTTTTGTGTACGCATGAAGTGCCACAGCGCAACACCCTGCAGTATTTAGATTCAAGATTCAATTTTTAGATTAATGGCGTAAAGCTTGTCGGCAGTATTTCCCATGTGCCAAGAAAGGGGTGCTGCCGTATAATTCATGTCATTCCGGAATGGTGAAGCGTGGAACTGGGTCGACTCTGCTCGAGAACCACTCGCGAGGAGGCCGGTTCAAAAAGCTGTGGCAACAAACATGGCCTGTCCTACGGGAAATGCGCCACGGGGGTGGTGTACGAAATTCCTCTTGAGTGCGGCAAGTGCTACATAGGACAGACTGGACGCTGCCTAAATGAACGAGTCAGGGAACACGAACTAAATCTAATGAAAGGTGGCGTGGTACATTTGCCAGCGCTCTGCAGGCCTGCATGTGAAAACCACGTTTTTCTAAGATTAAGCTAGAGTCTTGGCAGATGTAGAAATCAACCAGCACGTGAGCATATGGATGTTTACTATATTGTCACCCAGCTATTACAACTAAAACAGTTGACCACCGACAGATTGGCAAAAGAAAAATACGTCTGCCTTTAGCGATGGCTGGTGCTCGGAGAGCGCGCGCGCAACCATGAACTTCCTCGTTCTCGCCTTAAGGGTCCGATGTCATCACGTGCAAACTTATTTTGCGTCATTACTCCCCTCTCAAAAGCGACCGGCCCGGTCGCTTCAAGGGCAGTGGGCACGCACTATTGGCAAGAGTGCCAACATGAAAAGACAAAAAAAAGAACATACAGGAATGTACACAATGCTCAAGCGGTTTGTGAGGGTTGCTTATCCCTCGCGTGCGTAGTACGGCTTCATCCGTACTACGTGGACGACTTGAGCACGGGGACGGCGTCGGTTCGAACCAGGATCAGAGCTTTGAGGCACCACCTCGTAGGTAACATCACTGAGGCGGCGTACTTCATACGGGCCGAAATAGCCGCGCAACAATTTCTCTGAGAGCCCACGTTGTCGGATAGGTGTCCACGCCCACACGCGGTCACCTCGTAAGTACTGGACATTCCGTCGGGTCCGTTTGTAATGGTAGGCGTCGGTATTCTGCTGGGTGCGGATGCGATTCCGAGCAAGCTGGCGAACTTCCTCGGCTTTCTCGACGAAATCTTCAGTGGTGTCATGTCTTGTGGTTCCGTTGTCTACCCGGAGCATGGCGTCTAAGGGGGTTGTAACGCGACGTGCGTAAACAAGCTCGAATGGTGTAAACTCGGTGGTCTCCTACACAGCGGTTTTGTAAGCAAATGTGACGTATGGCGAAATTTCATCCCATGTGTTGTGTTCCACATCAGTGTACATGGAAAGCATGTAGGCTATTGTTCTGTTTAGGCGCTCTGTTAATCCGTTAGTTTGGGGATGATAGGCTGTGGTCTTTCGGTTGTCGGTGTGCGTCAGTGTGACGACTTGTTGCAATAACTCCGCTGTGAACGCTGCACCGCGTTCAGTAATGAGTACAGCGGGTGCACCGTGACGAAGCACAATGTTGTGGACGAAGAAGCTGGTGACTTCAGCAGCAGTTCCCCGCGGCACAGCTTTCGTCTCCGCATAGCGAGTTAACTTGTCATTTGCCACGATTATCGACTTATTTTGCAAGGATGACGTGGGGAACGGCCCAAGAAGGTCCATTCCCACTTTCTGGAACGGCGCCGGAGGCGGATCCAAAGGCTGAAGGAGGCCGGCAGGCTTGACGGGTGGAACTTTACGCCCCTGACAGTCACGGCACGTTCGCACATAGCGCTGAACCGACGAAAATAGATGTGACCAATAGTATTTTTGCCGTATGCGCGCTAATGTCCTCGCGAAGCCTAAGTGGCCGGAACAGGGATCGTCGTGACATGCCTGTAAAACTTCCTCGCGCAGTGCTGTCGGAACGACGAGAAAGAACGTTTCCTGGCTGCTCTCGAAATTGCAGTTGCTGCTCGAAAAGGCAGTACAACGTCAATCCTCGTGAAAGTGGGCGTGGAACGACAACGTCAGCTCCCTCGAGATATCGGCTGATTGGATTGTTGTAGAAAAACTGGCCACCCTGTATGCGCGATACCGGTATCTTGGAAAAAACGCTAGCCTAATCCTAATCCATAAGAAAGGGGACGCCAAAGGCTTGAAAAATAATAGACCGATCAACTTACTGTCCGTTTCCTACAAAGTATTTACTAAGGTAATTGCAAATAGAACCAGAAACACCTTAGACTTCCGTCAACCAAAGGACCAGGCAGGATTCTGTAAAGGCTACTCAACGATAGGCCATATTCACACTATCAATCAGGTGATAGAGAAATGTGCGGAGTATAACGAACCCTTATATCCATGGTAGAGTGCATAAGCGTGATTGGACGAGGACGCCGAAAGAAACAGGTAGCGCTGTGTCTATGTATCTGTTTCTTTCTACGTCCTCGTCCAGTCGCGCTTATACACTCTACCATGAATTCTAACCAACTAGCCCGCCAACGTGTTTTGAACCCTTATATATAGCTTTCATTGATTACGAGAAAACGTTTGATTCAGTGGAAACATCAGCAGTCATGGAGGCATTGCGGAATTAGGGTATAGACGAGCCGTATGTAAAAATACTTAACGATATCTATAGCGGGTTCACAGCCACCGTAGTCCTCCATAAAGAAACAACAAAATCCCAATAAAGAAAGGCGTCAGGCAGGGGGATACAATCTGTCTAATGCTATGCACAGCGTGTTTACCGGAGGAATTCAGAGACCTGGATTAGGAAGAATTAGGGATAAGAGTGAATGGAGAATACCTTAGAAACTTGCGATTCGCTGATGACATTACCTTGCTTAGTAACTCAGGGGACCAACTGCGATGCATGCTCACTGACCTGGAGAGGCAAAGCCGAAGGGTGGGTCTAAAAATGAATGTGCAGAAAACTAAAGCAATGTTTAACAGTCTCGGAAGAGAACAGCAGTTTACGACAGGTAGTGAAGCGCTGAAAGTGGTAAGGGAATACATCTACTTAGGGCAAGTCGCGACTGCAGATCCGGATGATGAGACTGAAATAATCAGAAGAATGAGAATGGGTTGGCGTGCGTTTGACAGGCATTCTCCGATCATGAACAGCAAGTTGCCATTATCCCTCAAGAGAAAAGTATATAACAGGTGTGTCTTACCAGTACTCACGTACGGGGCAGAAACCTGGAGGCTTACGAAAAGGGTTCTGCTCAAATTGAGGAGGACGCAACGAGCTATGGAAAGAAGAATGATAGGTGTAACGTTAAGGGATAAGAAAAGAGCAGATTGGGTGAGGGAACAAACGCGAGTTAATGACATCTTAGTTGAAATCAAGAAAAAGAAATGGGCATGGGCAGGACATGTAATAAAGAGGGAAGATAACCGATGGTCTTTAAGGGTTACGGGATGGATTCCAAGGGAAGGGAAGCGTAGCAGAGGGCGGGAGAAAGTTAGGTGCGCGGATGAGATTAAGAAGTTTACAGGGACGACATGGCCACAATTAGTACATGACCGGGGTTGTTAGAGAAGTATGGGAGAGGCCTTTGCCCTGCAGTGGGCGTAACGAGGCTGATGATGATGATGATGATTAGTAGTAGTAGTAGTAGTAGTAGTAGTAGTAGTAGTAGTAGTAGTAGTAGTAGTAGTAGTAGTAGTAGCGAAAGGGCAGCACCGCAAATGCCAATTGCTTCCACCTTAGAAAATAGTTTATTATGATTAATGCTATCAAATGCTTGCGTTACATAGATGAAAACTGAGGTGGCGAGAAATCCTTCATCAATAAATTTGTTTAGTTGGTCCGTAAGGTGATTAAGTGCCCGCTCTGTGGAATACCCATGGCGGAAACCAAACTGGCATGCAGAGAGGATATTATATATTCAAAGATATTTTGTTAGCAGTATTTCAATTAGTTTCCCAATAATTTTTCCAAAGAACGGCAGAATGGAAATAGGTCTGTAATTGTGCCATAGTGAGTTGTCGCCTTTTTAAAAACTGGGGTAACTTTGCCACGCTTCAGTTCAGATGGAAATAAGCAGTCCTGAATAATAAATTAACAATAAATGAAAGTACGTCTGAAATTAGGTGCCAAATAAGTTTAATGTTAGCAGGGTGGACCTCATCAATTCCAGCGCTTGTCACTTTTAGGTTATTTATAACAGCAGTTATTTCGTCCGACGTTGTAGGAAAAGGATGAATGAGGTAGATGGTTCGTGTTAATGATTTCTGCAAGAGTAGGTGGATTGTTAGGAAAGAAAAAACTACTAAAAGCCTCGGCTATTTCAGCAGGGGAATCGAGCTCTACTCCATCCTTTAAAATTCTAGATACCTGGTTTATTCGTGTGTGTCTATTTAAAAAGAGTTGACAATCTGCCTTTTCTTTTTAGCTATTTATTTATTTATTTCAAGATTACTGCCAGCCTCTGGTTAGAGGCCTTAAGCAAGAGTGGTTACATACGTGACGAGTACAAGGTACATTGAGTACAAGGTGTGAAGCGTGAGCAAAATGAAATTGCAATGAATTTGAAACTATAAGCAGCGTTTCATTTGCGAAAACGAAGCATTTAGCGCTAACAATGGGAAACTATTCCAGAAGAAGAAAATGTAAACTGCTCTTAGCGCCAAGTTGACGAACACTTAAGAGACAGAAAAACTAAAGTAGAACAATATATGTGTACCACGCGTGGCAAACGATTTCAGAACATACATCCTATCAGACAAACATAATGTAGTAGTGTGTATAAAAATGTAGCAGTGGCAGAAGCATCAGAAAGCACGTGCGTTCAATTATGTGGAAGGGAAGGCCGAAAAGAAAAGAAAAATGGAAAACAGGGCAGGGATGTACCCCGATCATTTATACAATTTCTTTAAGCAGCTTTAAGAATGATTCAGTGGTGTCGCAGGCAACCACCGCAGCAGTAAATACATCCCATTCCCTAATGGTTCGGGGAAAATATGAATTTCTAAAGGCTTCTGTTTTGCAGTCATAATCTTTAAACTGCTTAGCGCGGCTAGACCGAGTTGATCGACGAGCGAGAGGCTCGCTATACGTATCCTTGTCGATGCCTAATTTTCCATGATAGAGCAGATACATGTACTTTAGTCGTTCTTTATATCGCCGATTTTGCAGGGCAACTAGTTCTGCTGTTTTGAGCATACCACTTGGTGATGCATACCGGCTGAAGGAATTGAATACAAATCTTATCGCCTCTCTCTGAAGGTGTTCCACCTTTTTTATGTTAATATCACTATGTGCATCCCAGACGACGGACCCATACTTAAGAATCGGGGGGACGAAAGTTTTGTAAGCTAGTAGCTTTAACTTTGTAAGCTAATGTTATTGGCTACCTGCAAAATTCTTTGCTCGAAATACAAACGTTTAGCTCATTTTATTTTACAGTTGACAGTGGTACAGAAGCTTTTATATCGGGCACGTATAAGTTCATGTTAAATGGCTGCTTTTTAGTTTTCCTATATAAGTTATCCCTTTTGCGAATTTGTGCTAATAACTGCTGTGAGAGCCATCGATTATGAACAAATGGCACATCTTTTTGCATTTCTTTTTGGAGGTGAACTTTCGGAAGTATGATCTAATTCGAAAAAAAATTTGGAAAAAGCTTTCTGTAGGTCGTTTAGTGGTTTAATTTCAGACCAGTATGTATTAGCAACAGCTGTTATGAAGCCATCTTTGTGAAGAACATCTTTAGTGTGTAAAAGTGGGTGAGTTCGTACATCAGAATTGAAACGAAAAAGCAGGGGTTAATGATCATTGATGTCGATGTGCAAAACTTTTGCCTCTGGTGAATGAAGCAGGCTAGAAAAAGCATGATCAATTAGTGAGCCTAACCATAAGAGACTTCGCGTGTGGGAACGTTAATTAGGCAATCATATCCGTAGCTACGGAAAACACTCGTGTAGGTAATACAAACGGGTGATGTTACATCGAGTAAACTAATGTTCATATCACCTATTATACCATTTTTATTTTCTACTGATATATTAGGTAAAACATGATCAAAATCGGTACAGAATTCACTGACTGACGATGAGGGTGAACGGTAAATGCAGCCAAATATGAAATTCTTGTTATCGTGAGCAAGAAAGCAGTTACTGATTTCAATCCAAACAGATTCCCACTTAGTAACGGTTAAGGATAGATCATGTCTTCTTCGATAAGCAATATTAGAAGAAACATATATGGCATCGCCACCGTGATTAGTCGTCAGTCTGCTGCAGTATTCCACTTTATAGTTAGGGAAGCAATGGAAATTTTTGTCATCATCAGACAAGCAGGTTTCAGTAATCGCAGCTAGTGAAAACGGATTAGTTAGTGATGCGAGGAAATTATCGATAGCGTCGAAGTGCTACGAAGACTCCTAGATTTAAAATGAATGATGGAATGAAATCAAGTTAAGAAACAATTCAATTGATCGGATTTCAGTGTAGAATTCATGTTTGTTGTGTCAATTGGTTAAACAATTATGCCTAGTCAAATTTGGTTAAGTCGGATTCGTCACGAATACGCAGACCGTTGCTGTTAGTAGTCTTCCTAGCCTTGATTTGGCAGTTGTCCGTCCAAAAGAACATCCAGTTTCTTTCTTTCTTCAAAGTTAGAGCCCTGGAAAAGAGAGCCTTGTTAGTTGGGGTCAGATGCTCATTTACAAAAACGGGAGCGTTGGAAGAGCCGCAAAATCCAATGTCACTAAGACAAAGTTTAGCTTTACACGCTTTATTAGCAAAGCCGGCTTTTTTTGTTCTATAATGGAAATGAGCGATATTTTTCTTGTCATTAGATCTGGTGGGAACGCGATGAACAATGTCCAGATCGCTAGGCGATACGGAATAGCCAATTCTGTCCCCTACTGTTTGCATAATTGCAACGCAGTCCTCGCCTTGGGAACATGGAACACGTTTGATCTCGGCACAGCTAAGGCGAGAGTACTGTTCTAGCTCCTCAACCTTGCGAGTCAATGACTGATTCTGAGATTTCAACTTGGTGTTCTCAACGATTAGCGAAGCATTTTGGCTACGTAGTTCTTCTATAAGTCCATTGAAGTGTTCAGCGCTTGTACTCAAAGAATCAACTTCCTTTTTCAGTTCCACAACATCAATCCCAGACTCCTCCATCCTCGACAAGAACTTCCCAAAGATGAGTTCATGCGTGTTTTTAGCCATGTTGTTAATCTTTAGTTCCAGCTCCTCAATTTTCTTCGGTAGTTCTGCGTTCGTCGGCATGGTATGCGTAATAAAAACAGGCTCAGATAGAAAAAAAAAGAAACGCGATTGATGGCAGCAGGAGCAGCAGTGGAGAAAAAAAAAGAAAGAAAGCATAAAAAGCATGAAAGTTGAAAAACCTGCGCAAACAGAAGATTCCAGCCTATATTTGGATCATGCAATGCCGCTGCTGCCAATGAACAGCAGGCGTCGATGTCGGCTCGTTTATAGGGCGCGCCGCAATCGCAGCGAACTTCAGTGGTGATCTTGCCGATGCTGGATGCAGGCCCCGTTCAGACTACGCAGTCGCAAATTCACCCTGTCTGGATGATGCAGCGCCTTCCGGGGAAGCAAAGTGGTGGGACAGCACCACGAAGATGATAGCCGAAGTGACAGTGGCCGACAAGGAGAGCTGCGCAAGCAGAAGATTCCGGCTTAGATTTGGATCATGCAATGCCGCTGCTGCCAATCTTGTCTTCCTGCGGGCTGGAACTTTGAAGTGGTAGTCGAGGCTGCTGGCCAGGTCCCGAGGCGAGGCCTAACATGGTCGGCGTGTCTGTGCCACGTGGCCCCACCTGGCAATCGGACGAGCAGTGATAAGGCGCTGGCAGGAGACACCACCTGTGCGGCGGACCAGGGTGGGCCAGGACGAAAGTTCCTGGCGAAAACTGGAGATCCAAACTCCAGCAGAGGCCCGGGACGGCACCCTCGGTCAGCAGCCATCTTCTGCTACAGCTTCAGGTGCACTGTAGATTGGAGGTCCGGATGCAAGACGTGCAAAAGTGTCTTGACCATCAGACCCAGCAGGAGCTCACAGCGGGCACGGCCAGTGATATCGTGAGGCGTGGACCGGGACTGCAACATTATCCGGTCAATCTGCGTCCGGAAATACTCAGTATGGCTCTTCTTGAGCTTGTGCTTGATAGCTTGCACCAGCCACTTGGCTGCACCATTTTAAGCAGGGTGGTACGGTGGAACCATCATCCAGCCGATTTCATTCTTCGTCAGCAAAGCCAGGTAATCTGTGCTAGTGAAAACAGCAGCATTGTCGGATACGATGACGTCCAGCAACCCCTGGGCGGCGAACACCTGTTGTAGCGCTGAAAGGGTTGCGCCTGCTGATGGAGTGCTGGCAGCTAGAACCTCCAGCTACTTCGAAAAGGCGTCCACCACCACTGGAAAGTAATGGCCCTTGAAGAGAGCCCCAAAATCCACATGTAGGCGAAATGGCCTGTGGGACAGTCTGTGGTAACTGCCAGGGGGTAATTGCCACATGTCGTGAGGCCCGCGGATGTTCCTGGTATATTTGGCAGCTCTGCACCATGTGAGCGATGACCTGGTCCATGCCAAGCCACCAAACATGAGACCGGGCCGCCATCTTGGTCTTTTCCATGCCAGCATGACCCGCGTGCAATAACTGCAGGAGCCTGGACCGGAGTCTTTGTGAGTTCACCCCCCTGGAACCCCACAGTAGGCAACCCAGCGTCAAGCTCAGCTCAGGGGCCTTGTGGCTATAGGCCTGCTGAACCAATTCCTCCCCACGGGACACCGCCTTGACCACTTCAGACAGGACTGGGTCCCGGCTGGTCGCTTGCGATACCGCACATCTGGAGAGCACCTACGGGTGCGGGCGTGCTCCAGCATGAATACTTCAGCAGGTTCTTGAACACCATCAGGCACCTCTGGCTGGGGCAGGCGGCACAGAGCATCAGCAGGTTCTACGTGCTTTCCCGGTGGTAAGCCAGCTTGTAACTTTAAGCTGCCAACCTCAAGGCCAAACTTACCACTCCAGGTGATGCCTGCATGCGAACTACCTCGTCAGGCCCCAGCAGCCCCAACAGCGGCTTGTGGTCCGTGACTACCTCGAACTTCCGGCCCCACAGATAGTGGTGGAAGCGTTCGAAACCTAACATGAGGGCCAGGCCTTCCTTGTCCAGCTGGCTGTAGCGTTGCTTTGCAGGATGAAGCCGACGAGAAGCAAACGACAAAGGGCGTTCCTGGACATCCTTGTCCCGGTGTGTAAGGACGGTGCCCACGCCGTACGGCGAAGCATTTACGGTCGGTACGACAGGCTTAGCAGGATTGAAGTGTACCAGCACTGCCGCATTGGTGATTAGCTCCTTGCTGCAATGGAAGGCGTGGTCCTGCTCCTTCCAGACCCATTGCTGACCATCTAGAAGCAGAAGATGGAGTGGCTGCAGATGCTCCGACAGGTTCCGCAGGAAGCTCCTGTAGAAGTAGATGAGGCCAAGGTAGCTTTGAAGCTCCTTCTTGTTCTCGGGCTTAGGCGCCTTGAGAACAGCATCAACTTTGCGTGGAGCCGGGACTAGGCCAGACTGGGAAACAGCATGTCCCAAGCACTCAAGAGTGGGGACCAAGAAAATGCATTTTTCCAGCCTTAGCTTGAGATCGGCGTCCAGCACTCATGCCACGACGTTGTGCAGGTTGTGCAGGTGGTCCCCGTTGTCACTGCCAGCAACCAGGATGTCATCCAAGTACATCGACACGTTCCTCATGCCCCTGAAGAGGTTGTTCATCTCCCTCTGATATATGGCTACAGCCCCACCAAATGGTAAGCGCGTGTAATGAAAGAGCGCCAAAGTTGTCGATATTGTGACACATTCCCGGGAGGCATCCTGGAGCACCAGCTGCTGGTAAGCATCTCTCAGGTCAAACTTGGTAAACTTCTGTCCGCCGGACAATGCTGCCCAAAAATGTTCAATGTGGGCCAACGGGTACTTCTTGATGGTAGCGACGGGGTCGATCGGATCGGAAAACATTTATTGGGCTCTAGAAACGAGATCTTCGTGGCTTCAGACGGCCTCCTCCATCTTCTGATGGATTCTTCTGTCTGCAATCACAGGGTTGCAATCACAGGGCTGCAATCACAAGGCTCCAGTCAGTATGGCCAACCCGCGAGCTCGCTCTATTAGGCGCTTTTGGCCATTCAAGCTTACGCTGGAAAGCATACTCTCCCACTGTTCCGCACTCGGGTTTTTAATTTTATAGATAGTTGGGGACTCAATATTTTGACCGGCCCATGATATGTAGTACAGATCTGGTTTCTCTCCGCACCATGGGCACTTAGCCTCATATTGTGTTGGGAAAATTTTGTTCTGAAGGTTTAGATTCTGGAAAGTACCCGTCTGCAGTTGTCGCCATGCAACAGCATCCTCTCTGCTTAGATCCTTATCCGGGGGTGGGTACTTCAGTCTGACCCCTTTATAATAATTTAGGATATCTGAGTAGCCCATGGGTTCTGACTCGGGTTCCTCAAGGCTGGATGTGTCGAACGCCCGGTTGGTATGCCCTCGAGCTATCCTATCCGCCTCTTGGTTCCCTGTTATGCCAGTGTGCCTTGGTACCCAGATTATGGTATGCTGAACTTTGTTTCCTGGGTCGCATGAGCAGAGTATGTGGCCTGCTCTGCGCCCTATTCTGCCGTTTGTATAATTACGGCATGCTGCTTGAAATTCTGTTATTATTGTTAGGGTCCTGCCAGATCGATAGCCCTCCAGTGCTGCCAGAGCCACAGCTGCCTCTTCGGTCTCGACTACCATGTAGTCCTGTAGTGATGCGCTGGCGATCTCCTTGAGGTCCGAATTAACCAACGACGCCACTGCTCTGCTGTTGTGTCTTCCGTCTTTGACAAACGTTGCCGCGTCCGTATACCTTGTGTTGTCCTTGTTCGCCAAGGTTCTCTGCAACGTACTCCGCTCTTGCTTCTCTACGCGCCTTGTGCAGGTTCCAGTCCACATTCTTGGGTATCGGTGCGACTCGCAGTGTAATGCGATACTTGTCCGGAATGGCCTCGGTACGCTCGATCTCTTGGACCATGTTGCCGCCGCCATATCTTCGCAGGAGCACCCTTCCCGTGGGGGTCTGCATTAACCTACGTGCCTGAGAGCATAGTAGTGCTTCTCTTAGTTCACTGAAGGTATTGTGCAGTCCCAGGGCCAGCAGTGTTTCGGTCGATGTGCGCAGTGGCAGGTGAAGCGTAGTTTTGTACGCCTTTCACAGTATGACGTCCACTTGTTCTCCTTCTTGCTTGGTGCATTTGTGGTAGGGAAGGCTATACACCACTCTGCTAACCACGAGGCTCGTGACTAGCCTAAGTGTGTCGCTCTCATTCATGCCATGTCTCTTGCTAGATACTCTGTTGATCATACGGGCTACCTGCATGGTGGCAGTCTTCAGCAGTGTCAGAGTATGATTGCACCGTTGATTGGACTGAAGCCACATCCCCAGGGCCCGAATGGTGGTCTTCTCCGGAATGCGTTGTCCCGCGAGGTATACGTTGAGGATGTGCTCATCGCTTTTAGGGACCGTTCGATTTTGTTTGCCTCGCCACACACTTAGGAGCTGGGACTTCTCCGTCGAGCAAGTGAGGCCCCTGGCCCTAACGTAGGTTTCTACGCAGGTGGCCGCTTTTTGCAGGCACTCTTCCTTTTCGCTGAGCGATCCCCGGTTCACCGATACCGTGATGTCAGCGTAAATGGCGTGCCGTATGCCTTCAAGTTGTTCGAGTTGTCTTGCTAGCCCGATCGTTGCGACGTTGAAGAGGATGGGGGAGATGACCGACCCTTGAGGAGTTCTCTTGTTTGGGGTGCGAAACTTCTCTGATCTGACTGCTCGCAGGCCGATGGTTGCTGTCCGGTGAGAGAGGAACGCCTTGACGTAGCCATGCATCCTTCTGCCACAGTTCAGGCTATCCATTCCTTTGAGTATTGCTTCATGGCTGACATTGTCGAAGGCTCCTTTAATGTCCAGTGCCATGATGACGTGTTCGCTGTTTCGTGGGACGTTGCTGAGCACCTCCTCCTTGAGCTGGAGGAGCACGTCTTGCGTCGATAATTTAGCGCGGAATCCAAACATGCTGGAGGGTACAGCTCGTTGTCCTGCATATAATTTTGTAGCATCATTGTAATCACCCGCTCGTACAGCTTGCCTAAGCGTGACGTGAGGGAGATTGGTCTAAGATTTTCTACTTGCAGTTTTTGCCAGGTTTTGGAATCAATCATCAAGACGCAAATCGGAATGGCTCACGTAAAGCGTCCGATAGGTACAGCAAAAATAACGGATTGGGATGCCTTTAGACAAGCCTGTGATGGACATCCGCTGGGCGCGATACTGTCAATCGAGGAACGGGGGAATATGCTGAAGGAAAGGCAAAGCGAGTACACCAAGTTGATTGACCGCACAGAGCAAATACCGGAGGTTGACTCTAGACTGCTTCGGCTATGGGAGGCAAGATAGAGCCTGACCAAAAGGTGGAGGACACAGAAGTTTAATAGGAAGCTAAATCTTAAGATTGCGGAAATTACGCAGAAGACAGAAGACTATCTATGCGGAACAATTGGCGAGAGCAAATTGGCAGCAATTTAGCAATTCCTTAAGCGGAACCCTGAGTATCGCTCGAGCGTGGAGCATACTCAAAGCACTCCTAGACCCGACTAAAACCAAGTCGGAGAACAACAAGGCCATACTAGGCTGGTTAACCAGTTTCAGGGCTCAAAGCATGAGCTCATAGAAAGAGTAAGGCACAAGTGCTTCGTGGACGGTGACCCAGCAGCCTACACGGAGCGTTACAAGGGGAAAGAAAATTCTGATCTGGACCGGCCTATAACCAAAGAGGAAGTATACGCAGCAATAAGAAATACCACTAGGAATACGGCTGCAGGCGCAGATAAGATAAAAAACGCGCTGATTCGCAACCTCAGTGATGGGCTGGTAGTCGAACTTACAATCTCAACAAGCACTGGGCGGAGGAGACAGTACCCGAGGAGTGGAACCATGCGGAGCTAGTCACGATGTCGATGGTAACCTTGATGTCCCCGCAGATCCTGACACATCCATCTCGCTTGAGGACAGGTAGGATGGAATCGGCCCATTAAGACGTCTTCACGGGCACCAGGATACCCTGTCGATGTAGCCGTTGCAGCTCCTGGGTGACCCCGTCCTTCAGGGCGAACGGCAGTGGGCGAGGCTTGAAAAAACGTAGCCCGGCTCCCTCAGATGCATAGATGCCAGCTGTCGTGCCGGCCAATGTGCCAACCCCTCGCTGAAACATGGACTTGAACTCAGTCAGGGGGCTGGGAACGTCTCTCACCGCATGCTGGCTGGCTTCCTGGCACTCTGGCAGACGAACGTCCAGTGAATGAATCCAGTTTCGGCCCAGCAGCGTCGGCGACGACCCCTTGCTTAAATAAAGGGAAAGGGTTGCCTCCCTGTCGCTAAAGCGAACGCTTACGTGGGCCTGACGATGGACCTGGGAGAGCTGCCCGGAGAAGCGGCGTAGCATGACGTCAGAAGCCTCGACGGACACGCCGGGGAAGGTACGTTTGAACAGTTTCCCGGCCATGCCCAACACGCTAGCCCCTGTGTAGAGCTCCATGGAAATGGGGTGCCCTCAGATTTCTACGGTCAGCATGTACAACGGCACAGACGACGGAACAAAGCCTGTGTGCCACATGCCGAAAATGGGCGGGTCCTCGGCCACGACGTGGAGCCTGGCCGCGAAAGAGCTCGAGCCTGCTGCCGCACGGCCCCGCCGCGTACCCTTGTGACGGCTACCCTGGCCGCGGACTTGTGTCGCACCTGGGCTTGAACCAGGATGCTGCTGCTGCTGTCCGTTGTTCGTCCTCCCCCTTCGGCATACCCGTGCCAGGTGCCCAGTTTTCCCTCACGTGAAACATTGTGCTTGAGAGAACTGGCACTGTGAGGGGGAGTGGGCACCACCACAGCGACCGCAGGCCTGGCCCTTTGTCGCCAAATTGTTGACCATCGCTTCTGCCGACGGTGAGCTAGTCGCACGGACAATCTCGCCGGCGTCTTTGGAGGCAGCTTCCATTGCCGGCGCTGCCTTCATGGCGTCGTCCAGCGAGGAGTCGGGAAGCTCCGTGAGTCACATCTGCATGGCGTGGCTGTTGATGCCGTTGATGAAACAGTCCAGGAGCAGCGAGTCCAGCTGGTCCCCGAAAACGCAAGCACTTGCTGACCCTCGTTGCGCAGCAATGAACTGCCTGAGGGTCTCTCCTTCCCGGCCGCTCCGGTTGGTGAAGCGGAAACGTACCATTAGTTTGGACGGTGCCGGGATGAAATGCGAGCGCAGTATGGTGAGCAGCTCACCCAGCGTCCTAAGTGCGGCGTGGCTGGCTTGAGAAGTTCGATCAGGAGACTGAAGACGCGGGTCCCGCAAGTGGCCAGAAAAATGTTCCGCTGTTTGGCCTCGGTTGTGTCGTTTGCCCGGAAAACCACGCTGAATAGTTCCTCGTAAATGGGGCAGGAGGAACCATCTCCCTCGAACGGCTCGAGCCTTGCGTACAGCAGCATGGCGGAGGCAACGGGGGAGGTGTTTCGCCGCTCGCGGCGGCGTGGGACGATCCGTGGGTACGATCCGTGGTGGTCGCACACTACGAGTATTGCCTGTAGTCTCTATTTCGTAGCATTAGGAAAGACACCGGTGCTCCCTGCTTATCAACAGCTTGGTATTGCTGACCACCTGCAATTGTGCGAAAAGCGGAAAACTGCGGAAGCCTACCAGCGATGCCGCGAAGATACGAAGAGCATTAGCGCAAGCTCTTGGGCCAGTTGGTGCATGATGAACTTGAGAAAGGGTGCCAGCGAAACACAAAGGACGCGCACAAAAGGAAAAGGCGTTAGACACGGATGGTCGCTGCACGGACCAGGGTGTAAGACGTGGACCAGCGTCGGTCCTTGTCTAACGCTTTTTCCTTTTGTGTGCGTCCTTTGTGTTTCGCTGGCACCCTTTTTCAGGTGATATGAAGAGGCAGCTCGACCACCACCACTACACACGGATACCTCGTATACAGCTGAATGATTTAGTACTCGTCAGAAAAGGTCTTCCGGGTACGAAGCAGGTGTACATGGGACCATATCGCGTGGTGCAAACTGCTGTGCATAAAGGTGTTCTGAAGAGAGTTGTTTACATCAACGACGACGGCGTGCTCGGGTTTGCAACCATTGGAAACGTATTTGTGTATCATCCCAGGAGGGATGAGTCTTCAAAGAAGGGGAGTGTACGTGGACGTTATGAAGAAGAAGTTACAAGGTGTCTTAACGAATACGACGAATGGATGAGGGGGGAGAACAAAGAAGATGGCTGGCACTATAGCCTAGCCCTACTGTGCGAGATGCCTGTGAGGGGTACCAGATAGATGATGCGTACTCCAGTTACGGCCGAACGTATGTCTGATACACAAGTTTTTTTAATACCGGGCGATGCAGATTTCCGATTGCGACGCAAAAATACAAGTGTGCGCGAGGCGTTTGCGCATATTGTTTCAATGTGAGTAACCCATGATAATGACGATGTCACTGCTGTAACGCAGTGATTTGGCCTTGTTTGTAAGACTTGCTGTTGGTTGGGCGTTGCTGTCATCCCATATATCCACGGTCTATCGCACCTTTTAAAGAAATTAGGTCAACGTGCGAATGTTAGGGTTGTGCTTTCAGCTTCTGCAAAATTGCAATGTCTGTGCAGACTAACCAGACCAGGCTTGTCTGACAAGGGCACCTGCAAAAAGAAACAGCAGGAACCGTTTGTTGAATGTGTGGGAGCAGTTGTTTACAACCTTCCTCTAAAGTGTGGGATGAACTACGTGGGGTAAAGCGCAAGGTGCCTCAACGAGCGTGTAAAGAAACACTGGTATAATGTAGCAGAAAAGCGGGGTGGGTTCCTTGACGCTCACTGCAGGCATTGCAAGTGCGCTGTTGTCGGGGTGCATGACGGTGACCCCTCGATGTGTGCTCCAGCATACAGAGACTGCTCCATTGTGAGAACAGCCCGAGGTAGGATGACTCACGAAATTATGGAACCAGAAATGATCGATAGGCTTGGGGATAACTGCGTGTCAAAACCATCAATTGCCCTTTCCCGCAAAAAGCTATCTTACCTGCGCAATGGTGTGTAAGGAATTTTTGCAAACAGCGCATGTATGATGTACGCGAGAAAGTTTTATATATGTATGGGTCCCTTGCTCGAAATAAAGATTGTTGCAAGTTAGCGCCTCTGTGTGCCACGTCTTCCTTTCGTCCTTGTCTTTTTCATGCACTATAAGACTCACGATGATGTCAAGTGAACCCCTAGTTACTTATAGCAGTCTGTTCGTGGTATTTTAGGTGACCTTATAAGGTACGCGTAATTTGTGATGCGGCACATACGGGAAAAGGACATACATGGGCACTTATTAATGTTAAGAGGCATGAACCAGTTTTCACACCGTGAAACGATAGTCCCTAAGTCTTTTTCTAGGTCAATGTAATCATCAGGGTTATGGATGGCGTTGTAGGTGACGCAGTCATCAGCAAAAAGTCGAAGTCTGGTTTTTGTGTTACAAGACAGTTCATTGATAAAGATTAAAAATAACAGGGGGGCGGGGGGTAAGCCTGCTCCCTGGGGGACACCGGATTTAAAGTCAGAAAGGTGTGAGTCATGAGAGTTAGCGGATGTGTATTGTACGCGTCCTTAATCAGTAATGGGGGGATTCCAAAAGGGGATAATTTGGCAAGTAGGTGATTGTGGGGGGCGCGGTAGAAGGCCTTCGAAAAGTCTAAGATGGTGTCAATTTGTAGGCGATAATCCATGTGTTGCAAGATTTCATCGGTGAATTCAGAGAGCTGAGTTTCGCAGTATAACAGTTTTCTAAAACCATACTGGTATGAATAGGAGAAGTTAATTGATTCAAGGTAGTTCATTAGATTGGTTGCTAGGATATGTTCCAGTAGTTTAGAAGAGATAATGGTTAGACAAATTTGACGATAGTTACATGCTTTTGTCCTATCCCCACATTTATGGACAGGAATGACTTTAGCCTTTTTCCAATCGTGGGGAACTTCACCAGTACTAATCGATTGTTGGAAAAGTAAGCTAAGTATAGCGCTGGACAGGGAAATAATGTTTTTAAGTAATTGGCAGTTGATTCGACCACAACCAGCCGAGGAGAATAATTTTAGAGCGTGTATTAGCCGAGCTATTCCATCAGCGTTAATTTAGATACCGGGCATTGTGGTCGGCGAGTGGTGTCGGAATTCGGTAGAACTAAAGCTTATAGCAGAAGAAAATACTGATGCAAAGAAGTTGTGAAAGGCTATAGCACATTTTCAGTTTCAATTAATTGTTGTCGGCGTCTGATAGCTGGAGCTGAGTTTGGCGCTTAGGCGGGGAGATAATCCGAAAGAATTTACGAGGGTTAGACTGAAGGATTGATGAGCGGTGAGTTGAAAAAAAATTGTTTTTGCAAGCTTTCAATTCCTTAATGTATCTTTTGGCACTTAGTTCGCACCTATGCCAACCTCTGCGGTTATTAGTTAAGTTTGCTTTCCGATAATGTCGTGTTATCCTATCAAGCAGACGTTTTAGGTGCTGCGTAAACCATTGGTTAGTTTTTCGGTATTTATAACGATGTACGGATATATATGTTTTCTTTAAGTTTTGCGTAGTGTTTATACATAATTCCCAATTGGTGTTGACCGAGCGAGCAGAGTATGACTGTCAAAAATCTTTGTAGAAGAGTGCAAGTCGACGCTTAAACGCGTCGAAGTTAGCTTTCTTGTAATAAGTGAGTAATGTTTGCATGGGGGCTTTTTTTTTACTGTTAATGGCATTAAAATGTATGAAAGCCACTAACCCTACAGCAAGAATAGAACTGGCAGAACTTTCGAAGTTCATCGACAAGCGTAAGACAGCTGACATAAGAAAGTACAATATGGATAGAATTGAACATGGCCTCAGGAACGGAGGAAGCCTAAAAGCAGTGAAAAAGAAACTAGGAATAGGCAAGAATCAGATGAATGCGTTAAGAAACAAAGCCGGCAATATTGTTACGGATATGGATGAGATCGTTCAAGTGGCTGAGGAGTTCTATATTTATAAAGTACCAGTGGCACCCATGACGATAATGGAAGATAGAATAACCTGGAGGAATTTGAAATCCCACAAGTAAGCCGGCAGAAGTAAAGAAAACCTTGGGAGCTATGCAAAGGGGGAAGGCAGCTGGGGAGGATTAGGTAACAGCAGATTTGTTGAAGGATGGTGGGCAGATTGTTGTAGAAAAACTGGCCACCCTGTATGCGCGATGCCTCATGTCTTCGAGCGTACCGGTATCTTGGAAAAAACGCTAGCCTAATCCTAATCCAAAAGAAAGGGGACGCCAAAGACTTGAAAAATAATAGACCGATCAGCTTACTGTCCGTTTCCTACAAAGTATTTACTAAGGTAATTGCAAATAGAACCAGAAACACCTTAGACTTCCGTCAACCAAAGGACCAGGCAGGATTCTGTAAAGGCTACTCAACGATAGGCCATATTCACACTATCAATCAGGTGATAGAGAAATGTGCGGAGTATAACGAACCCTTATATCCATGGTAGAGTGCATAAGCGTGATTGGACGAGGACGCCGAAAGAAACAGGTAGCGCTGTGTCTAGGTATCTGTTTCTTTCTACGTCCTCGTCCAGTCGCGCTTATACACTCTACCATGGATTCTAACCAACTAGCCCGCCAACGTGTTTTGAACCCTTATATATAGCTTTCATTGATTACGAGAAAACGTTTGATTCAGTGGAAACATCAGCAGTCATGGAGGCATTGCGGAATTAGGGTATAGACGAGCCGTATGTAAAAATACTTAACGATATCTATAGCGGCTCCACAGCCACCGTAGTCCTGCATAAAGAAACAACAAAATCCCAATAAAGAAAGGCGTCAGGCAGGGAGATACAGTCTGTCTAATGCTATGCACAGCGTGTTTACCGGAGGAATTCAGAGACCTGGATTAGGAAGAATTAGGGATAAGAGTGAATGGAGAATACCTTAGAAACTTGCGATTCGCTGATGACATTACCTTGCTTAGTAACTCAGGGGACCAACTGCAATGCATGCTCACTGACCTGGAGAGGCAAAGCCGAAGGGTGGGTCTAAAAATTAATGTGCAGAAAACTAAAGTAATGTTTAAGAGTCTCGGGAGAGAACAGCAGTTTACGACAGGTAGTGAGGCACTGAAAGTGGTAAGGGAATACATCTACTTAGGGCAGGTAGCGACTGCAGATCCGGATCATGAGACTGAAATAATCAGAAGAATGAGAATGGGTTGGCGTGCGTTTGACAGGCATTCTCCGAACATGAGCAGCAAGTTGCCATTATCCCTCAAGAGAAAAGTATATAACAGGTGTGTCTTACCAGTACTCACGTACGGGGCAGAAACCTGGAGGCTTACGAAAAGGGTTCTACTTAAATTGAGGACGACGCAACGAGCTATGGAAAGAAGAATGATAGATGTAACTTTAAGGGATAAGAGCAGATAGGGTGAGGGAACAAACGCGAGTTGCTGATATCTTAGTTGAAATCAAGAAAAAGAAATGGGCATGAGCTGGACACGTAATGAGGACGGAAGATAGCCGATGGTCATTAAAAGTTACGGACTGCATTCCAAGGGAAGGGAAGCTTAGCAGAGTGCGGCAGAAAGTTAGGTGGGCGGATGAGATTAAGAAGTTTGCAGGTACAACATGGCCACTATTAGTACATGACCGGGGTAGTTAGAGAAGTATGGGAGAGGCCTTTGCCCTGCAGTGGGCGTAATCAGGCTGCTGCTGATGATGATGAAATGCCGATATGGAGTACGCTGTGGTTGCTAAAGCCAGGAAGCGAAGTCACATTTTTTTATGTTTTCCGGGTAGATTTTAACAAGAGATCCGGGGTGTTGTTGCCCCTAGTTGTCCATGTTATTGCTTGGAGGAGGCTAAGGTCTATAGTTAACTCAAAAAACTGTTTGGGGTTCACTATAGGGTGTGTTGTCGTGTACTGAAAGTAGTGGCCAATTGATGCTGGGATGATTAAAATCTGCAACAAGGAAGATAGGCGCAACGGGCATATCTTTTTTTATTTGCTCCAAAGAAATGCGTAAGAAATCGCAAAATGAGGGGTTACTATCAGGTGGCCGGTCAGGGATTCCAAACACTATTTTGCCAATTGTACACCGCAGACATACCCACGTTAATTCGATGTTGTCGTCGTGATTTATCGGTGATGATGGTAACGTGTCTCTAACGGCAATTACTACACCCCCCCCCCCTCGCCTATCGTGCCGATCGCGTCGGTAAACTGTAATGTTTACCGACGCGATCGGCATGGTAGGCGAGGGGGAGCCTACTGTTGCGAGCCTACTGGCTAAGCTGGAAACGTTTTCCTCAAGTTCTTGCTGATTAGCTCGGACCTCTGATTACATCCTCGGTATCATGCACGTCATTTTTAGCCGAGAAGGCGGCAATGGCGTCTAGAATCTTCTTTTCAGGACCAGGGTTTTGTTCCACATCCCCAGATAACATAAGCAATTTAACAACATATGTATACACTCAAAGAAATCACTAAGAATCACCAGTGGGCCTGGGAACAGCAGCAGACAGATATTACTGGATCGCTTAACGTGCAACGGCGGGTGTTTACGAACCTGTGCAAGAAACAAGAACGGATGTTGAAGCGGCTGCATGGCTGCCGCTCCGCCCAGCCCACTGAAGTGGCTCGATGAAAGCGTCGCCGTTAAGTACGTCCGGCTGACAGGTGTCCTAGGCGATGGGAATGCCCAGCCAAAGTGAGGCACGATGTACGCCGCGTCAAGGGTTGATAACGTGGTGTTTCCGCCGTTGTGTTTCCCTCTGATGTAACATGGTGATAAAGGCACAATGCTAGCTTCGTAAAAGCAATCCAAGGGCTGCAACATGCCGAGAAACGCCAGAATCTGTACAACAAAAAAGAACGGATTTTGAAGCGGCTGCATGGCTGCCGCTCCGTCCAGCCATGTGGATCCGTCCAGCCAGCTCCGTCCATGTGGATTTGGGACTTAAAATTTACTATTTATACCATCAACGCCGCTTGAAGTAGACACCTTTAGTTTCCTAATTAGTGATGAGATGCTCGAGGCATCAATCTTCATTGGTGCCGTAGACCTGTAGTTTACGTCTGCGATTTCGAAAACGGTTGAGTAATCCTCACATGTGAACACCAAGATATAAAAATTTCTGAAACCAACTGAGGATTCTTCTGAAATATGGGCTTCCGTATGGTCTTGGAGTGAAATTCTGCCCGACCCTTTTCGAGGAGAAATCACTGCCCAGAATTTCTTAGGGTGATTTTGTATGATGAATTGGACGTCATGTGAAAGGAATTTTCGCTTAGCGCTACGAATATTACAGCAATATTTTTTTTCGGACTCTTTATGTTTTAACCAC